>NC_092639.1:1387500-2742500 GCF_039555335.1 Amphiura filiformis | reverse complement strand
ACAGGCTACATCAGTCTCCGCCCCTCCAAACTCATCGTCACAAATAGTACCCCATACTGGTTCGGCACACATGTCATTCGGATCGGTTAGGAGTATCTCTAGGCGTCCGCTTGCAAAGAATGGTGTAATTTCACCATCGACCAATCGAAGGACTGAAATGTAAATCCACATTAAAGAAGCATATTTTTTTTCATATTATTTGAGTATGAAGTTTTAAAACTTGCCTGCATTATTCTTATATTACCGACGTTTCCCACGGCGGAAAATGCAACGGCAAAATGCCGATGCGTTTTGTCGCAATTGACCTTTTTCCCTCTATCCCACAATGCACTATTCCAGGGGGTATGACGTAGTTCATCAACCTCATAGATCGTGTGCATCCGATGGTCTTTGCCAGGCCTTTGCAATTATTTTGTCTTAATATGGGCACACTGATTCCATATATGCGGATTATCGTAACGGCCATCGATGTTACTAATTATGCAATTATTGAATACACGAGTGATGCAGTTACGGAGCGACGCAGAACATCTGTGTAAGAGATTGTGTTTACATTTTATTTTCATCTCCGAAAAAAAAGTGAAACGGACGCCGACAAAATATCACGGCGTGTCCCGTCATCAGTTTATCACCATTAGGTCTATAAAATGTATACAAAGTTAGGTTTCAATAGCAGGAAACTCTTTTGGGTGATGACACCATGTCCATAAGGCATAAAAATGTTGTTTTTTTGCCCCCGAAAGGTATTAGTGATCGCGGCGCCATTATCGTGCTTATCGGGGATTCCTTTTTTGTGATGAAGGCACCAGCCGAAATGTCCGTATTCAGAATGTAATGAACTTAACTCTGTACTCCCCCGGGGAGATGATGTAGTTTGCGACACTCATACCCCTAGACTTGATCCACCAGTCTTTCAACTGCTTACGCACGGTCATCGGGTTGTGCTTGCAGGTGAGGACTGGTAACGATTGCGTTCGAAAATTGGAGCATTTATTAGCTCATGAATAATTAATTAGTTCTTATCACGTGGTCACAGCATCTCCTTTTAAGGATGTTATAATTTATTATGAATGAAATATTTGCATTGTTTACTATAATCTTGACATTAATTGACATGAAATTATAAACGGCCATTTTATTCCGCCATGTTTTTTGTTTCGAGATCGGGGCCGAGGGACTCAGGCTACTCATACCCCCCCCCCCTGGAATAGTGCATGATGGGAAAGAGGGAAAAAGGTCTATAAGGCCGTATAAAATTAATGTTTTGGTTCTCGTCCAGAGGATTTTCATGAATTGATGAGGAGGGAGGTTTTTTTTTTTTTCAATGTAAAATTAGCATTGTCAGTAGTTTTCGGTCTTCTCCAACAGTGCTCGAGGAAACGATGAGGCCCTTTTTTTTTTTTCAAATGTGAGATTATGATGGATAAACCCGCTAGATAACCACAAAAAGACTTGGAAGTGATGCTTGTTCTCTAATAAACTTATTTATATGTATGAAGATTTCATAAATCATTCCAAAGTCTAAAAAAATTGAAAAATCTAAAATAAAAAAAATCTGACAAATCCCAGAAATTGAGGAGGGAGGGGACGAGAACCAAAATATTAATTTTACACGGCCTAACACTGGCAAAACGCACACAAAACATATGGAGCCAATTCGGCATCGGCATTATTTATAAATGAATTGTGACTTTATTTTTCATACATGATTTTGATTTGCAAATTTCTTAAATAATTAGCACTATGATAACTATGACAAAGGTACCAAAATCTGAATTTTCATGATTTTTACAATCATCCGGATGAGCAAATCACTGAATGGGCCTTTAACTAATAAAATACAAGAACCACAAAGAATACATGCCTAAGAATATAATTATATTAAATGAAATTGTGAGGGCGCGCTGGTTTGAATCCCAGCGGTTCCAGGTTCTGATTTGTATCTCTCCTTGACTAGTTAAATAGCGCCAGTTTGTCAGAGCATTACTCGTTGATGGTCGATAAACGTCCCAATAAATCGGACTTAGTCACCGGTCAGTTCTACAGCATAGATATCCATGGCTAACGATGGTTAACTATGGAAACATGTTAAAGGACATCAAGAAAATTTTCTAAGTTATTTATTTTGAGCTCTTTCGAGACGAGTAATGGATATTATTCTGTATAGATTTAGGTTTTGTCTGTGACTGCTAATGTGAGGCCGTCGTAGGTCGTACGGGGCTCAAACTCGGTGGGTGGGTGTAGTTCTGTCCTGGCAAGAAGATGTTCATGTTCGTTAAGTCATCCGACCCCGGGGCCCCCTCCCAGGGGTCATTTGAGGTAAAATGACTAAAACTGTCATATGGGCATGAAACTAGGTCGTACGGGGCTCAAACTCGGTGGGTGGGTGTAGTTCTGTCCTGTCAAGAAGATGTTTATGTTCGTTTTAAAGTCATCTGACACCGGGGTCCGCTCCCAGGGGTCATCTGAGGTCAAATTACTAAAAAGTGTCGTATGGGCATGAAACTTGGTAGGTACAGTCAACATTTAAAACAACATTTTTTGAAGGTCATTTTGGGCTCATCCAAGGTCACCACGGGTCATCTGAGGTCAAATTAGTAAAAACTCATATATGGGCATGAAACTTGGTGGGTACAGTCAACATTTAGAGTTATAAGTTTAGATCATTTTGGGGTCATCCAAGGTCATCCAGGGGTCATCTGAGGTCAAATTACTAAAACTGTCGTATGGGCATGAAACTTGGTGGGTACAGTCAACATTTAGAGCCAAATTTTTGGAAGGTCATTTTGTGGTCGCCAGGGGTCATCTGAGGTCAAATTAGTAAAAACTGTCATATGGACATGTCACCATCAGCCTGGTAATCGCGCCCAGCCGAGAACCGCCAAATATGGTAACCGCCTAGTCTATTTTAAATCTGATGCATCAATGACTATGTTCATCATGTCATTATTGTATCATTCTCACATACATTAGGAAATGAATTTGGAGAATAGAGGCCTTGTCCGGCAAGGTCCGTAGAGCTGGCAAAGTAATTGCTCGCGGGCAACTCAACCCAAACCTCCACGTGGTGTCGGATGGATAACGCTAACTTGGGCTCTGGGGAACAGGCTTGGATGCGGGGAAGTCAAGCTAGCGTAGGATCATGCAAAGTAATTTGACCACGTTTTAGCCCTTCCTCGGCTGACTCAGCCTGGTGTGGCTCTGAAGAGACACCGTTTGGTTTTTACCACGTAGACATAGGAAAAGTCTGGATTTTAATGTACGAGCATATACAGCAGGTGAAATACAACGAGCGAGGCACGAAGAAGATATAAACAGGAATAATAGACAAAGGGATAGGCATCCTAGTCTGCTGCCCTCATTCGAAATATGTATCCTAGGTCTAGACAATAGGCGGATTAGCGGCCATTTTGTCTTCGACATGATTTATTTATTTATTTATACTTTAGTACACAAATATATAAGTTAACAGGTTTACAATATTAAAATTATATTCTAAATATACATTTTGTAGTAAATCGATCAAATGACGGTGATTGTTCAGGTATTATATGCTTGATAAAATTAAACTGTCTGACCAGCTAGTATTCTCCTCCGCCGTCAGTGTGATTCCAGACACTCCACGTACCGTGTTGCGAAGGTGGAGGAGACTAAAGCTGTATTGACAAACACGCATGCGTTAAAAAATATGTAGCCTAGGTCGAACAATAGCGTGACGTAGTTTCCGGCATTGTTCCTATGCACTTTCACCCTCCTGATATAAATAACTAAGATGCAGTGAAGCAGATAATTACGCATTGAGACTGAATGGAGTTATACAGGTGCAACTTGACAAAGGAGTGAGTACTGGCGCAAATAACCTCAGTAGTTGAAAGCGCCATACAAATCAACCAAAAACCAAAAACAAAAAACAAAAGAATAGAGGCCTTGCATGTGACATATCATCCCGTAAATATGGCGGACTACTCAAATGCATTCAACAAAAGCATGATTGCAATCAAATAGGTTGATGACAACATTTGATTGAATGGACTGCACTCCGCCATAACTACGGTGAAGGACACCGGCTCAAATCCTTTGTTTGGAGCCAATCGATAATTTCATGCAGGGCCTCTATACTTTCTGTTAATAAAATACCCCGGGTAAAATACTATGCTGACCTCACACTCCAGTAATTTCAGATCATTGAGCTCAGTAATACATCAAAGAATGTCTTCCAATTCATGAAAACAAATAGATAATCTGCATATCGGATTAAAAGCTTGAGGCATTTCAATTGCAAGGCCCATTACTTATACACCAACAACAACATAGGCCTACAAGTGTATATAATGTAGCATGTGCACACATTATCATGTTGTGGATGGTGAATCAAGCTGCAGTGCCTACCCATTCCCAAATAAATGCAGTGACCAACCGGTGTTCACTCATGATTGACGTACTGATCATTATGTATGATTTAAACTCATAGGTTTTGGCAATTTGGGAGGGGTGGGTTCAAAATGACCCCATAGGATTATACGGGGGTAAAATGCCCTGAAAATAATCAATTCATCATGCAGTTATTGTTAACTACATGTATGCACACAACACAGGGGCACTCACAATAGGCATTTGAACCCTACTGGTAGCGCTGTGTTGTAGCTATAGGGGATGAACTAGTTAGTATCATATATCAAAAAGTATAAAAGCTATGATTTTAGTACTTGCTCTATGTTTCAATTACTTATTCTTTTCCAAATATCTGAATCTTCAACCCGGTACAAGCTTTAATAACGGGGGAACATACATTTTTATTAAAAAGAAATCCTACCATCTATCCAAACTCGCCGTGTTATTCCAATGCACATTTTGCTTCACCGGGCAGCCATTATTTTGGTCGTATTTGGAATATTGGTGTCATAAAAGGTACAAATTTAGTACTTTCTGTCAATCAATTATGGCTTATTCTCTACATGTCAATCTTTAAATAATTGGCATAGTCCTTATAATAACGGTGGTCCGCCTTGATGAGTAAATGACAGCAAACAGCTGCAAACCAGTGAAAAATATCCCAAAACTCGGTCAGTGGAGCTCCGCTTGTACATTATCGATTGGATTAGTCGTCCGTAGCGGACAATTCGGTCGCTCATTGGATCAATATTATCAGGTGGTAATAAATTTGCATTGGACAATAGATTACTATATAATGGTTTAGTACTGCATAATCCGTTTAATCTTCAATAAGCGGGTTTATGGCTGGAAAGGTCACGGTGAATTTCCCGTGGACGTAAGTGCACTATGTACACAACTTTGCTGGAGGCTGCCATTTTCCAACAAGTCTTTTTTACCAGTCGCAAATAAACGAATCGGGAAAGAGGGGAAGGACACCATCAAAAGTAAAAAAGATGTTTTGGACGTTACAAAGAGATTACTTACGACTTGTCGAACCACCCGTGATGTCAACACATTCAGCCTCATTGAATACACCTTCATTCGTTTTAGCATCAAGCACCATATTTGAATCGTCTGGTAACTACCATTTAAAAAAAATAGCCATTTTATTTTGTGATGATTTCGAGTGTTGTGTTTCGTCAACATGGTCAATGCTTATTACTGTACTCTCGCTCTTACGGTGTCCCATCGACGCCAAAAAAAATAAAAAAGAAAAAAGAAAAAATTTCAAAAAAGAAAAAAAATACCAAAAATGTTTTTATTTTTTATTTTTTTATTTTATTTTTCATTATTTTTTTTTGGCATCGATGGGACACCGTACGCTCTAGTTTCAGTGTTTGTTGTGTTTACAATTTAATTATATTGAATCACTGTAATATTGAATCATAAACATCTCAAAAAAGTAACTAACCCCCCTTAAATAATGGCCATTATTAAAAAGGGGCTATTGTATTACAAATCTGTAAAATGCGTTGGAAGCAGAATTTATTTCTGCGTATTTTGATACATCATTTGATACCATAGCCCAGAAAACAATAAAACACCGGTCAATTTAATGTAGTGAGGTCCAGATTTGAAAGTTGCACTTACATACAAATTTTTACAATACAAAAACACTCAGATATCATTACACAGATTTCCTTCCATTACACTGAATACAAAATCAATACAATTTACTGCAACTTTCAAATCTTGGGTTACATTGATTTAAATGTACGCTGTGACGTCAATATTTAGTCAATTGCTACAAAATGTGCAGAAATCAATTCTGCTTCCAACGCATTTTACAGATTTGTAATACAATCACTCGTTTTTGAATAATGATCATTACTTAAGGGGGGTTAGTTACTTTTTTTGAGATGTTTATATGCTGATCATTTTGGAGTGGGACACACTGCAAAAAAAGGCACAGAAAGGCTCGCTTATTCATGATGTTCAAGATTCAGAACGGTCTCTTGGGCATCGACTGAGACACACAGCGTAATCATCCCTATATCTTCGTGTCAAAAATTGCCGTGATAGTACGGCGAATCTTCTCGTTTTTCAACAGCTACGCATATCGATTTTGTTCGAGATATGCCGAGCGACTCAGGCTAAGCATACCATTTACACGATATGAGATACCACAGAGCCTGCCACAGAGTTTCTATTCTACACGTTTTTACGATTTGCGTATGATCAGTACCCAATATGATATTGCCATTACAAGAAAATTCGATTTGTTGTCAGGTAAAACCCAGGTTTTCTTTTCAATACACAACTGGAAATGCAATACACTAAGTAGCGGCGATTGCTGTTTGCTGCGGATATATTTTACTGCATTTTATCCATAACGATTTTTAAATCGTTCATCAACATTGTGATATATTCAACTGTTTGAGAATTACAATCATATAAAGGAACACGTGTAGGGGGTTTAGATAATTGGGTGGCAAATTAGAAGAGGCAATAGTTAATTCTTTCATTTAAATGGTTAACATGGTTAATAGTTGTTTTGTTTCAAATTTACCTGCATTAAATTGCTCTGAAACGTCGTCACGGAACCGTCATTCACTCCATTGCGACTGAGTAGTTTCATTACTAGAACGAAACATTTTGAGCGGATTAAGTTGGCTAATTGTATACTATTTCTGATAACAAATAATGTCAAAATATTCTTTTCTTTATCCGAATATATTTTTAATACGAAAGGTATAACATGCACAATTGCAATCGAGGTTAAACGTTTTGATTGGCTAACACTTTTTCCATGACGTCATCCACCACGTGTTGTTCGCCATCTGATTATTCAGCCAGGAGGAACCCACTGGCAGTCAAGTTCCCGGATGTACCGTTTCTATGTTACATTCTAATAGACTTTGCATTGTCGCCCTAATAGCCAACCAGAAAAGGCGTATACGTGATCATTGGCAGTTTGTGTGGAGGGAGAGCGTAACCAAACTGGCTGCGGAGGAGACTAAGAATGATCAAAAACAAATGAGGTAAACCACGAATTGGGCTATTCCATTTAAAATCCATACTGCCCCTGTGGAAGATTTAGTTAGAGTCTTCCACATAGGGAGTATGAGTTTTGAATAGAATAGGCAGTGTGATTATCCATATCTATATGTGGTCTGCACTTTAACGGAAGGAAGGAAGGAGGAAGGCAATTGGGTAACTTCTATTTGAAATACTTACTCCAGTTGTTGAAGATATAGGTAAGATCATAATACAGGGGGAGTATGGGTTTCAAAATGATTAATCCTGACCAATTACAGTTGAAATTCATACTCCCCCTGTGGAAGATATTTCCAAAATCTTCCACAGGGGGAGTGTGGATTTTAAATGGAATGGCGAATTGCTACTGCCTACTGACAGCAGTGACGTAATGCATGTTCGGACATATGTGACCCGTTCTGACAAAACCAGGATGACATTTCATGATTTGAATCAAAATGTAAGCACTAGACAATAAACTTTAAAATGATACCAAAATTATATAAATAACATCAATACTTTTCAAGATATGGATAATTTTGTAATTTTGTAAATGATACCTTGATATTTTGCCAAATTGCTATTCTGAGGAATGGGTTAATTAGTTTTCTGCCTTACACAGGATTGAATAGGGATTATCATGGTTTAACTGTTAATTATTGATTAAATAAACCTCTTTTTGATAAGTACTTTCAAGGATTTGAAAGTTCACTTAGTCTCACAGTCAAATACCATGAAATTAAGAATTCCAAACTTTCATTCTTTTTTGGTGGGAATGTCATCTTTAAAGGTCTATAACTCAAAAACATGGCTGGCGACCTGTTCCGGGTTTTGTTGGAGCTGGTCACATATTGTTGGTTGTATCGCTTTTTAAAGTTAGTTCGTGCATAAATATTCGGGCTCACGTCAAGCAAATACTGTTATTGTTTCAAATCAATTAGCCTACCTCCTTCACAAAATTCAAAAACTGCGTCCATGCCATCTGGGTCATTGTACTTTTGGACCAGGATGTAGTTGACATCAATTGGGTTGCTATCTTGCCATGATGCTATATGGCCTCCATCTTTCCTAGTGACGTGTATAGTGTGGTCTGGAGTCACTGATACGCACAAATCTACCCAAACACTTGCCGAGAGCAGACTATCAGCCGGACTGTCTCCTGAAAACATTTCTATGCCATTGCGTGCTATCGACACTCTACCATCCATTTCAATACCTTAATGAGTAAAACGATAAATAATTATATTGAAAATCTTTGATTATTCAAGATACTCTAAGGATATGTTTTACGCTTTGGTTTAGCTTGCGTTACGACTCATTTTTATCCTAGGCACGAATACGCGTAACTTCCATTTATATGCTGAAAGTCATTGTCATTTTGCGGTTTTACACGTTAACTATGTTTTGAATATTAATGTTGAGAATTCGCACATTATCATGACAAACGGATGTCTCAAGAAGAGCTATTTCATCTGCAAATTCTAGGTCACTGAAGATTTTCTGTGAATTATATACAACGAATGACTGAATGTAAATCCGGATATACTGGCAAAAGCATAAAATCCATGGCAACCATGAAGATGCTTTGCGCCAACACATCTCCTTGTAGGATTCCTATGGCTGTTTCAAAGTGTTCTGTCAACCATGTCAACTGCGAATCCACAAAGACAACACTTTGAGACTCATCCTAAATAACTTGGCTTGGAATGGTGAATATCATTTACGATCAACAAAATCAAAAGCTTTCTTGAAGTCCACGAAAGAAGTGAAGAGTGGTAGTTGTTTATTTGTTTGCTTGTTTGTTATCTCAAGGACAATATTGTTCAAGGTTGCGCCGCAGGCTTACAAAGAGACAATATTGTTCAAGGTTCGCCGCAGGCTTACAAAGAAACAATGGCAATCAAGCTTAAACTTTAAATTAGCACCCGATAGAGGGCAGGGCCTGAAGAATGAGGGAAATTATGGGGTAAATATTTAACGGAATAAACTGCATAATCATATTATTTACATTTATTCCGTTAAAAATCTTATTTTAACTTATCAAATTACTAGTTTTTATATTCTATGGTGTCAAATATTTAATATGTGATCCTGTCTTCTTGAGTACAAGAGTATACTCTCACATGATACTTAATATGTGATCCTAATACAGTATCTCATATTAGTTTTCATGTTCTCCTACCCACTATGGGTGATTGAGTCCCCATAGAAAATTCATTGTTATTGTTAGATCCAAGCAAAACGCACAAACCAAACTAACTATAGCCTATAGAAAACATGCTGGCCCATATAAACGGATGAAAAATAGCAAGAAATAGAAAGAAGCAAGGAAGGCCACTACCAACAATCAATATAACAATTTTGCTCTTAGCCCTTGGGTCGCGAGTAGACCCTCCCTCGGGTCCATGGAGAACTACTGGTAATGTAGATTATATAACATTAAATAAACCCGATACATGGACCCTACCAATCTGTAGGCAAGTTGCCTTCCAGTTCCCAGCATTTTGTGGGAATTTACTTTTACCGATCCTGGGTCAGACGAGTTTTCTATATATCACGTCCGTGGTCTCACTAGACATGCTAGACTATGCCATAGTCGAATTTTGATAAAAAATATGTTATTATTTAATCATGATGAACGCACTCCGTTGAACTCAAAATTTAATATACTGATGTTTATTAAACATGTTAAAATTAAAGTGTTCAATGGTAAAATGGTCATAAAGAGTTTATATAATTAGATGATTAGTGACAATAAAAGTTATTGAATGCAACATATCTTGCATAATTATAATGGCTCACTTCAATACTAAACAATTCTAATTTATTTATTTATTATTTATTTATTAAAACCATATTTATACAGGGTTACCCTTCAGATAAATCTGCTATTACAGGGGCCCTGTGTCATGTCATAAAATATAAAGTACATAGTAATTGGTAGAATTATACATATTAGAATGATTAAAAATACAAACATCCAAATAAAACCATATATCAAATACATCAAATATCAAAAGTCATTAAATTCATAAAGTAAAAATCTTTGGCTAGTTATTTACATTTCTCTGTGTCTTAAAATATACATGTAATACTAGTATACATAAAGTAATTAATAACTTAAACATCCAAACATACATCAACTTATACATCAAATAATATCTAAAGCCATTAAAATCATAGTAAAGACATTGGCTAGTTATTTACATATTCACTGGGTCATAAAACATAATATATGTAGAATAATTGATAACACTCAAAATATAGAAGCATACATCAAAATACATCAATCTTTAAAAGTCATAAAGTAAAACTTTGGCGCATTATTTACATTTTTCATATATACATTTTACGAAATATTAAAAGTTCAGAAATTATTGTGAAGTGCCCGTTTGAACAAGTTTGAGTTGTAATTTATTAACCTTAAATGTTGTGGCATTTCATTCCACGCTGTAACACCTCGATAATGAAAAGTTCTTTTTCCTGCTTCTGACGACACCTTGTTATGGTAAAGACATAGACCTGAGCTTGACTTTGTTACGTAGGCGTGGTGGGTGTTAACATAGGAAAATTTAGTTCGCAGGTAATCTGGGGCATTCCCTGTCAAGCATTTATGAACAAGATTAATAAGATTGATATGAGAACGGTTTTTCAAAGTTTTCCATTTCAGAACATCATACATATCCAAAACACGTGCCCTTGGGCCTTCGTTAAGTACTAACCTCACAAGTCTATTTTGCAGAACTTGTAATTTGTTACTAAGTTCCTTAGAGCAATTATTCCATACAAGATTGCAATAATCAACTAGAAGGCTATATATTTGTACACAAATACGGCTATACCCGCATGTTATTGGTTTACACAAACTTACAGTCCTTATTTGCTGAGGACTTAGGTTGCTGTTGTCAGTCTTTCAAATTCACAGTGAAGCTATGCAATTTGATGGATTGAAATTCACAATACGCAATTTGATTAGGGGAAAGCTATTCCAGAGGGAGTGTGTAAATTAAATGGAACAGCCATTTCAGAGGGAGCATGTAAATCAAATGGAACAGCTATTTTGGGACCATTTCAGAGAGAGTATGTAAATTAAATGGAACAGCCAAAGGTATGTAATTTAAATGGAACAGTCTTAACGCTTCACACATAGTATTTCCAATCACCATCTATAATTATTATAATACGCTATTGAAATTCACAATATGCAATTTGATTAGGGGAAAGCTATTGCAGAGGGAGTATGTAAATTAAATGAAACAGCCATTTCAGAGGGAGTATGTAAATTAAATGGAACAGCCTATTTTGTGGCCGTTCCAGAGGGAGTATGTAAATTAAATAGAACAGCCAATGGGTATGTAATTTAACTGGAACAGCCGTAACGTTTATGTTATCTATATTATAATTACGCTATTGTCTGTGAATCTGTTTAGTCCTACGTGTATGGGGTGGGATGGGATGGGTGTTATTAACAATATAATTCTCAGGTGCAATCTGTGTACAAACTCTGAGCCCTGAAGCTGATTTATTTGATGATAAACGGACAGCCCTTTTTTAACATTTGGGGCCCTGGGGCCCATAATATTTGACTTATGAGGCTCGTGTACATATGTTGAAGCATAATTCTCAAGTGCTATCAGTAGACTCAAGCTGGGCACTGTAGCTGCTTTATTTACGGAGTAACGGCTGGCCCTATGTTTTAGCGTTTTGGGCCCTGGGGCCAATGGTGTGACATATGGGGCTCATATGTACATATAACAATATAATTCTCAGGTGTAATCTGTGTAAAAACTCTGAGCTCTAAAGTTGCTTTATTTGATGAAAAACGGCGGGGCCTTTGCTTTACCATTTGGGGCCCGGGGCCCATAATATTTGACTTATGGGGCTCATGTGCATATGTTGAAATATAATTCTCAAGTGCTATCAGCAGACTCAAGCTGGACATTGTAGCTGCTTTCTTTATTGAACAACGACCGGCCCTATGTTTTAGCTTTTGGGGCCCTGGGGCCCATATTATGTGATGCATGGGGTTTCATATATACATATAACAATATAATGCTAAAGACCTATTAGTGTACCAAATCTGAACCCTGTAGCTCCTTTATTTGCTGAGAAACGACCGGCCCTTTGTTTTAACATTTGGGCCTCTGGGGCCCCTAGACTTAATTAAACATCTGGGGCCAAAATGGGCAAAAGGCAATTTTCAACTTAGGGCCCATACATGTGCCACATATGAGCTCTAGTGCCCTTGTAGTTTTATAGCTAGCCTTGTCAATCTGTTTCCCCTTATTTTAACATTTGGGGCCCTGGGGCCCATAATATATAACAGGTGGGGCTTACGTATACTTGTATATATAGAGTACCACTGGATCTATCAGTGAACCAACTCAGGGCCCTGAGGCTGCTTCATTTAATGAGAAACAGCATGTTTTGTATTTTTACATTTGGGCCCCTGGGGCCCGTGACCTTTGACCTCTGGGGCCAAGATGTGCAAATGATAAATCTACGGGGTAGGGCCCATAAGTGTACCACATATGGGCCTTGGGGCCCTTGTAGTTTTAGCGCTAGCCCTGTCAATCTGTTGCCCCTTATTTTAACATTTGGGGCCCTGGGGCCCATAACATATGACATGTGGGGCTCATGTATACTTGTATATATAGAGTACCCTGGGGCTATCATTGTACCAACTCAGGGCCCTGAGGCTGCTTCATTTGATGAGAAACGGCATGCTTTGTATTTTTACATTTGGGCCCCTGGGGCCCGTGACCTTTGACCTCTGGGGCCAAGATGGGCAAAGGATAAATCTACAGGGGTAGGGCCCATAAGTGTGCTACATATATGGGCCCTGTGGCCCTTGTAGTTTTAGCGCTAGCCTTGACAGAATGATGTGTTTGATGGAGGAGGAAAAGGAGAAGAAGGAGAACTAGAAGGCTATATATTTGTACACAAATACGGCTATACCTGCATGTTATCGGTTTACACAAACTTACAGTCCTTATTTGCTGAGGACTTAGGTTGCTGTTGTCAGTCTCTCTAATTCACAGTGAAGCTATGCAATTTGATAGATTGAAATTCACAATATGCAATTTGATTAGGGAAAGTTATTCAGAGGGAGTATGTAAATTAAATGGAACAGCTATTTTGGAATCATTTCAGAGGGAGTATGTAAATTAAATGGAACAGCCAAAGGTATGTTATTTGAATGGAACAGCCTTAACGCTTCACACGTGGTATTTCCAATTATCATCATCTATAATAATGCAATTTGATTAAGGAAAGCTATTCCAGAAGTAGTATGTAAATTAAATGGAACAGCCATTTCAGAGGGAGTATGTAAATTAAATGGAACAGCCTATTTTGTGGCCAGTTCAGAGGGAGTATGTAAATTAAATAGAACAGCCAATGGGTATGTAATTTAACTGGAACAGCCTTAACGTTTCTGTCATCTATATTATTATAATTACGCTATTGTCTCTGTGAATGGGGTGGGGTGGGTGTTATTAACAATATAATTCTCAGGTGTAATCTGTGTACAAACTCTGAGCCCTGAAGCTGCTTTATTTGATGATAAACGGACGACCCTTTTTAACATTTGGGGCCCTGGGCCCATAATATTTGACTTATGAGGCTCATGTACACATGTTGAAGTATAATTCTCAAGTGCTATTAGTAGACTTAAGCTGGGCACTGTAGCTGCTTTATTTACTGAGTAACGGCCGGCCCTATGTGTTAGCGTTTGGGGCCCTGGGGCCCATATTTTGTGACATATGGGTCTCGTATGTACATATAACAATATTTCTCAGGTGCAATCTATGTACAAACTCTGAGCTTTAGAGCTGCTTTATTTGATGAAAAACGGCCGGCCCTTTGCTTTAACATTTGGGGCCCTGGGGCCCATAATATTTGACTTATGGGGCTCATCTGCATATGTTGAAATATAATTCTCAAGTGCTATCAGCAGACTCAAGCTGGACATTGTAGCTGCTTTATTTACTGAGTAACGGCCGGCCCTATGTTTTAGCGTTTGAGGCCCTGGGGCCCATATTATGTGACACGTGGGGTTCATGTATACATATAATAATATAATGCTGAAGACCTATTAGTGTACCAAATCTAAACCCTGTAGCTACTTTATTTGCTGAGAAACGACGGGCCCTTTGTTTTAACATTTGGGCCTCTGGGGCCCCTAGCCTAAACCATCTGGGGCCAAAATGGGCAAAAGGCACATTTACAACTTAGGGCCCATACATGTGCCACATATGAGCCCTAGTGCCCTTGTAGTTTTGTAGCTAGCCTTGTCAATCTGTTGCCCCTTATTTTAACATTTGGGGCCCTTGGGCCCATAATAATATATGACATGTGGGGCTCATGTATACTTGTATATATAGAGTACCCCTGGATCTATCAGTATACCAACTCAGGACCCTGAGGTTGCTTCATTTAATGAGAAACAGCATGCTTTGTATTTTTACATTTGGGCCTCTGGGGCCCGTGACCTTTGACCTCTGGGGCCAAGATGTGCAAAGGATAAATCTGCGGGGTAGGGCCCATAAGTGTACCACATATGGGCCCTGGGGCCCTTGTAGTTTTAGCGCTAGCTCTGTCAATCTGTTGCCCCTTATTTTAACATTTGGGGCCCTGGGGCCCATAATATATGACATATGGGGCTCATGTATACTTGTATATATAGAGTACCCCTGGGGCTATCAGTGTACCAACTCAGGGCCCTGAGGCTGCTTCATTTGATGAGAAACGGCATACTTTGTATTTTTACATTTGGGCCCCTGGGGCCCGTGACCTTTGACCTCTGGGGCCAAGATGGACAAAGGATAAATCTACGGGGTAGGGCCCATAAGTGTACCACATATGGGCCCTGTGGACTTTGTAGTTTTAGCGCTAGCCTTGACAGAATGTTGTGTTTGATGGAGAAGGAAGAGGAGGAGGAGAAGGAGAAGAAACCATAGAATGGCAATATACCCGTTCATGCTTCGCATGCGGGTATAAGAAACCATAGAATGGCAATATACCCGTTCATGCTTCGCATGCGGGTATAAAGAACGGCATTACGAGTGTATTGGCAAGTAATTTGGTAACTTTGGGTGGAACAGACTTTCTTAATCTACTCACAAGACCAATACGCTGAGAGATCTTTTTACAGGTATTGTGAACATGATCATCCCACTTTAGCAACGGATCAATCCATGTCCCAAGATACTTAAAATTGTCAACACGTTCAATGTCCTTACCACTTATAGATAAATTTATATTTTCACATTTTTCTATGCCCTTTTGTGTACCACATATCATGTATTTAGTTTTTGAAACGTTCAGAGAAAGCTTATTTCTTTCTAACCATTTTTCAACATTATTTAAATTGTCATTTAGTTTAGTGCACATATCATCAGCACATTTACTTGAATACATAAGTGCTGTATCATCAGCATAGAGTACAGTCTTACATGTGAGATTACTTGACAAGTCGTTCACAAAAATAGAAAATAACAATGGTCCCAAGATTGTCCCTTGAGGGACACCAATAGTAATACATTTTGTTCCTCCAATTGCAGTAGCCTGTGTACGCTCTTTTAAATAGGATGTAAACCAAGTAAGCTCCATATCACGAATGCCAATACCATAGAGCTTTTTCAACAAGAGATCGTGGTTGACGGTATCAAAGGCTTTCCGCAGGTCGAGAAACACTATTCCAGTAGCTTTTCTCTCTTCCATGCCAGTCAGTATGTGATCTGTAACATCAATAAGGGTGCTTTGTGTTGAATGATTTGGTCTGAAGCCGGACTGATTACTGGAAAGAATATTATTTTCCTGTATATAAGTGTACAATTGTTCATGAACTGATCTTTCCAGGATCTTTGAAATGATGGGAAGTACCGAAATTGGCCGGAAGTTATTTAAGTCATCCTTGTCGCCACCCTTATGTATGGGAGTAACTCTAGCCTCCTTCCACTCGTTTGGTACTTTACCTTTCTTTAGAGAAACATTACATATGTGCGTTAGTGAATTAGAAATATATGCAGCTGCAACTTTGAGAAGATTTGCTGGGATATTATCCATACCAGTTGATTTACATATGGAAATTGATTTCAACTCCTTGAGCACATAACTTTCTGTGATTTCTGTGAATCTAAATACATTACTACCATTTGATCCAAGGTTGTTACTCATCAAGTCACAGTCGTGATTGGTACTATTCATATTATTTGCATCGATAACTTTGTGTCCAATTGAACAAAAATGATCATTGATCTGATTTGCACGATCAATACTCTCACTCTCATTATCATTTACAATAATACTTTTACTTTTTTTACCAAGACCACCATGATCACGCAGTGTTTTCCAAAGTTTGCGTGTATTATTTGCATTATCATTTATAACCTTTCGGAAATGTTCCTTTTTCAGATTACGGTTCAGTTCATTAACTTTGTTTCTGATTTCTTTTGCATGTTTCCAGTCGTTTGTATCATTAGATAACTGAGCCTTTCTCTTTAAATAATCTCGTTCATGAGAAAGTTTTTTATATTCAGGGGTTATCCATGGGGGAAGATAACCTTTTACTTTTCTAGTCTTAAAAGGTACGTGCTTGTCACAAATACCAAGAAACATATTTTTCCACAGCTTCCAAGCATCATCTGGATCATCAATGGTAGTTATATTTCTCCAATCAATACGTGACAAATCATTAGTAAATTCCAATTCATTAAAATGCTTATAACACCTACTTGTAACCGTTTTTGGCATCAGTTTCACCCTATTATACTTCTTACACATCTTAACTAAATAGTGATCACTTACACCATAATATACCACTTCACAATTTGAAATCTCTTCTGGTTTGGAAACACAAATTAGATCAATTAAAGTACTCGTCGTTTCTGTAACTCTGGTCGGTTCATCGACAAGTTGTGAGAGTTGGCTATTAGTACAAAACTCATGAACTTTTTTTGTAGGTATTTTCAGATAAACAATCAAGATTAAAATCACCTAATATAACAATGTCATCAGCATTAATACTTTGTACCTTTTCGTCAAATCTTTTAAAATACTCAACATAGGAACTAGGTGGGCGGTAAAATGTACACACAAGAATTGGTTTTCTATACTTGGGCTTAATTTCAACCCAAAGTGCTTCTATTGCATCATCATTAAGATCTTCTCTATGAATTGCTGTTAAAGAATCTCTTACATAACAAGCTACACCACCATGACCATCTTCATTATGTTCATCTATATGTGCAGATCTATCTCTTCGATACAATTGATAACCAGGTACATTCACTTCATTATCACTTACGGTTGAATCTAACCAAGTTTCACTTATTGTAAAAACATCAATATTTTCATCAGCAGCAATAAGTTTTACATCGTCCATTTTGTATCTCATACTTCGAGTATTTAAATGAGCAAACACGAGACCATTACTTTTCCTTTTTTTGGCTGATATAGTACATGGATTCTTACTTGTACAATCAACTTGTTTGTTTTCACAATTTCTTTTAATTTTATGATCAAGTATATTAACATTATTGTCATCATCATCAGCAAAACTGGTATTTGAAACACTTAAACAACTAAAACGGTTTCTATGATTTGATAAACCAAAGGTAGCTTTAACATACTTATCACAAAAGCTATTCTCTGTATTTTTACATTTTGGAATCTACCAGTTTATTGATCGCGAAAGCCCGACTGAGTTAAAATCCACTAGGGAAGCTAACAAACAGAGGGAGTATGGTGACTGAAAATATCAGATGTGAAAATCAATCAACTGCACACACATACAAAACAGCGTTTTATGCTTAAATGTAATAGCCAGAGTATGCAAAATTGGCAAGTGGACTACGGAGAAGTCTATGGTCTCACTGTCTTGCCGTTTGTGTAAGCGGCTACTTAGCCTGACCAATCAATGTAGATCTCAGCAAGCAAGGCGATATTTGAAATGGGTTTTCATTGATAGGCTATTGATCATAACCAACGCGCGCGCAAAATGACAATAGCACTGGGTTATGTGCCTACCATATTTGAATTGACAATGGGGCGGGGCTATCATAAAAAAATCATAATTGACGCCACAGTCACGTTACATAGCTTGATAATTATTTGGAAGGGAGTTTGCTATCAAAACGAAACAGTCTCGGATTAGGAGAGCTATTAGTATTATAAAAAAAATAAACAAGTTGTCTGTAGATTAATTGAGTTTTCGTCGACACACATTGCTCCAGGAGCACTGTAACTTTGTTGCCATTAGTTAGGGCTTAGTGGTATGTTGGTTTTAATCTTTGGAGTGAAGAATAGCTCTAATTATTTATCCAGAGATGGAACCGAGACTGTGGGACAGTCTAGGACGCGAGATAAGAAACCGTGCATATCCTATGCCCCGATACATACAAAGGCTGTTGTCATGGATGGTGTGAGGTTGCGGCTTCCATTACTCGTTTTAAGATGAGGATTTACTCAACGCAACTACGTCCTTCTACAGACCCTGACTGGTTCTTTTTTAAGCAGGGGATTAACACCTGGTCGGATTCAAGCAGAATTCTTTTGTATATATATACTTTCGCAGGAATGGACATGAGTGTATTGTAATCATGGTATTGCTTCTGTAGTTTGTAGTGAGGGCCAGGTTTCCTTTCTTCAGGATTGGTATTATCAAGCTGGTTTTTAACTGGCTCGGTGCTGCTTTTGGACTCAACACTAAGGTGCATATATAGTGCATAATGGTTTCTTTGATGAAGTTCCCACTTGCCACCACTACTTTAAGTTCATTAAATCATGCTTTTGTTGAATGCATTTGAGTAGTCCGCCATATTTACGGGATGATACGTCACATGCAAGGCCTCTATATATGCTTGTAGACGAGGTTTTACGGTATTTGGCAGGGACTGAACTTTCAATATAACTTAATCAACTTACTTATTTCGTAGTACTGACGATCACTTCTCGTGTCAGATATGTAAGCAAATGGTGAAAGGAATAAAGCAACATCTGACCCCGATTTGACCCGGAAACATTTCTCAGAGTTTTCTTCGCATTCTGGAAAGAATGGTAGTCCTCGATAGGCGGTCCCCGGATCTGGTACGTTGCTTTCACAGCCGGGAACAGTAATATCGTATGAGGTGCACTGAGAGTCTGTTAACAGAATTTAAGATATTACATAAGTTACATTTTACAAAACTTATTCTACAGCAGTTACCCCTCTCATTACCCCCTCCCGTCTATAGGATGGTGGTCATTTGCCATGCTAAATTAAAAAACTATACAAGGAACCGATGACACTCTTTTGCAACATGGCTGCCAAAAGCATCCATATTGTAATTAGGAGGTCATCAGTTCCTTATACAGTTTTTTAAGTTGCGTAGTTGTATTTCTCATGCAAGAAAACATATAATTAGACACCAAAATCACCGAAATCGGACGTTGTTTACTATGGTCAGAGTTCAAAAAGGTCGTTGACTTATGAACATTTTTCGTCATAGCGCCCTCTTGAAAGGTCTGACACATAACAAACTATACATTTTTGGAGTCCTCATGATGACCACACTAGTAATTGGACATATTACTTGACATAATTGGAGCATTCTGAAAATTTGACCCCCATGTAACCTTGATTGACCCCTCCCCGGAATGCCCGGAAGTTTCAGGAGGTTAGCCCAAGCTCAGAATCAAAGATTCAGAATCAATCAAAGATCCCAAAATAACTTTCAAATCTTTGTTCTATTAGTTAGTCACGAACTCTACAGGCTGGTCTTCTACTATAAGTATAACAACCATGCAGAAGATGTTTAAGGTTTGACACTATTTTAAAGTGTTGTGATTTTGGTAGTTCACAGCATCTTGTGAATGGTAGTCAGCTTTGGCAAAAATCGCATTGCCCATTTTATAGCGAGTGTGTAGAAGAATTCAAATATCACAGATATACTTTTGTAGGTCCTGTGTTTCTTGTGTTATGTTGTAGGAGGGCTGAAACACCTGCAACACTTATATAAAGGTACATACTCATTAACAACGATAAATCAAGCAAGGTTTGAAAGTATATGGTTTGTAGAATGCACTTTTGCAAAACATCAAAGTGTTATTTTTCAATAATATATTGATTTACATAATGAAAATCGATCTTTTTTGGCTGCTTCGACCAACCGTACCTTGTCTACCCTTAAAGGCATTCCCACAACCCAATGTGGTTTCTGACCTTGTATATCTGGCTTTTGTACACACGTGGTACAGTTGATCATACCTTGCATAGGGATTTTGTGCAAATATCTGGTGTTTTCATCCTATTATTTAACATTCAAAACATCGAGACTTATGAATAAAATTAATGCAGTGGGACAATATGAATGTTTCCTGTAAGAAAATCAAATATCAGTCATAAGTCTCAACTATTAGCTCGTTGGCTGCAGTTTTAAAATTACCATTTTGTGTGTGTGGCAATGGGGACTTTGTCTTTAAAATTAGGTTATATTGATAAAATTTCCCAATCATAGTGCATTGTAGGAATGCCTTTAAGCCTCCTCTGACAACCATGTGGGGATTTCAAGAAATTTTCTCCAACCCCAATGTCAAAAAGAAATCTATGCCACTGTTATTGATGTATATGTTTCTTTTTTAGGACATGAAGGGGGGGGGATCAAAAAATTTTAGACCATAAAAAGGGGGGATCAAAAAAATGTTGACGTCCGAGGTTCCAACTTTTCCAACACCCCCCCCCCCCACCAAAGTATTTATGAACACTCCCTATGTAAATGGCGTCAGTGACGGTAATGGTAGCAGAGAAGGTAGTTTTCTTTGCTGATTAGTGATTACTGCTGTTTAGGCAAAGAAGATCAAATTCAGCCGTGTTAACCTTGACCTATTTTGTGGTGTTACCTATGCAACAAAACATCCAAAACAATGCAACTTCATTGGTCAAATACCTAATGCTTTTCGCTATACTCAGCGATGGAGTAATAAATTCAACTTTAGTGTAGGAACGACAGACACTACTGTCTGTCCAATTAACTTAGAGACCCGGTTTTTATTACTTATTTCAATATATATATGTTTTCAAAAAAAGTCATGAAAGAAAAGTTGTTAGTAACTTTCAGACCTAAGACGTTTTTCTTGTTCTAAAGATATTTTGGTAACATTATAACCACAAATCTATTGAAATTTGAGCAACCTCACGGCAAATTTGAAAATGATCCGTGAAACGTTGGGTACCATTTACCAAATAAGTATTTAGACGGTTCGATAATTTTACTTTGAAGGTAGAAGTCCTATAGAGGCCCTGCATCGGTTTATCGATTGGCTCCAAACAAAGGATTTTAACCGGTGTCCTTCACCGTAGTTATGGCGGAGTGCAGTCCATTCAATCAAATGCTGTCATCAACCTGTTTGATCGCAGTGCAGGGTTATGTGTGTGAGACGAACTGTCACGGTAGATTGCAATCATGCTTCTGTTGAATGCATTTGAGTAGTCCGCCATATTTACGGGATGATATGTCACATGCAAGGCCTCTATGGATGTGACAGTCAAATAAGGAAAACCATTTTCGATCAATACACCAATCCGACTAGGCCATTCCTGCGGTGTCCCCGACGTAAAACTGCGGTGTCCCAAGGTCGGGGGTTCAATCAATTACTTGTTAGTGTGCTATACAGAATTGTACACAACAGTAATTTTCAATACACGACCGTGAATTGATTGAACAAATTAAATCTCCCGCACTGGTACAATTGTGGTTCCGTCAATAGAGGGCCAAATACAGTAAACGCTTCTCGGATTGGTGTATACGGTACACAGGTTATTTAGAGGTCGTTGTCTCTCTGCGGCAGAATAGCATTTATTGTATGTCTATCTACCAAAAAAAACAGGGGCGTAACCAGACCTGACCTTCCGGGGGGAGGGGCAAGATTGAAAAATTTCCCAATTTTTGACAAAAGTTGTATTATTTATGTGCGCATTGCGTTTGCCGCGAAGTGATAAACGTGTGGGGTCCAGGGGCAAAGCCCCTGCGGGGGTCACGGGGGCGGGGCCCATGGGGTAAGTTCATGGTTTTTGGCATATTAGAAGCTAAAAATCCAGTGTTCAGAGTACAAAATTTCACAATGAAAGTAGTATAGATCTTGTTCCCTCTTTCTTTCCCTTTTCTCTTCTCCCTTCCCCTTTTCTCTTCCCCTTTTTTCTTCCCTCTTTTTTCTTTTTTTCTTTCCCCTTTCTCTTTTTCCCCTTTTTCTCTTCTCCTTCCCTTTTTTCTTCCCTCTTTTCTCTCCTTCCCCCCCTTTTCCCTTCCCAATTTTTTGCTCTTCTTCCCAGTTTTTTGTGTCGGGGGGGCAGCTTGCCCCCGCCCCCCCTGGTTACGCCACTGAAAAAAACGTTGACAACGTAAAGAAATCAGCAAGTTTCAAAAAACCCACCTCAGCTCACTTTATGAAACTTGGTCCCATTTCATTTGTAAAAGGTATTGATTTGAACTTTATCATATTTATATAAATTTAAAACATTTCCAGAAGTGTAGTAGGCTTGTAATCTTGTTGGAAACGCTGTATTCTGTTGAAATAAAATAAAAACACTGATTTGCTGTTGGTATTCAAAATGGGACCAAGTTTCAAAAAAGTGAGCCGAGGTGGGTTTTTTAAACTTGCTGATTTCTTTACGTTGTCAACGTTGTTTTGGTAGATTTCTTTTCTTTTTATGAATGTAGCCAAGCAGCTCCAAGCTTGGAAAGTCATCAGGTTACAAAGTGCTCCATAAAACGAATAAAACGAAAAATAGATGTTTGAAGTTGCTGTTCTTGATTTATGACAATAAATAATTAAACAAAACCTTGTCAGTCGTTTATTTTTAAAACTTGCTCGTCACGCGTGACTGAGGCGTACACAATGATCAATATATATTTTAATATACTTTAATTATTCAAGGCAACGTAAATATGTAAAGAAAATGTAAATATGAACAACACACACCCAATGTTGACAATGCCAGAGAGACACAGAGAGTAAGTCCGACTTACTTCAACTTGGAACTGGTAAATGCGCATATATTTAAGCCTATACTACGGAAGCGTCTAAATGCCCCGACTGGGTAAGATAATCGTGTTTTAATGTTTGCGGTTCTTTGTAGCCCTGCGGGGCAATCTACTTGGCAATCCAAATTTCGCGGTTTGTGGTTCTTTGTAGCCCTTCGGGGCAACCTAGTTGGATATTCCTATTAAGCGGCGGTTGTCGGCGATCTTTCGTGGTTTGTGGTTTTCATCAAGCCCTGCCCTTTATCGGGAGCTAATTTATAGTTTAAGCTTGTTGGATATCCATATTTCATGGTGTGTGATTCTTTGTAGCCCTGCGGGGCAATCTAGTTGGATATCTTAATTTCGCGGTTTGTGGTTCTTTATAGCCCTGCGGGGCAATATAGTTGGATATCAATATTGCGGTTTGTGGTCTTAATTTGTTGGATATCCATATTTCGCGGTTTGTGGTTCTTCTAATCTATAGGCCTGCGGGCAATCTAGTAGGATATCCAAATTTCGCGGTTTGTGGTTCTTTGTAGCCCTGCGGGCCAACCTAGTTGGATATGCCTATTAAGCGGCGGTTATCTGCGTTCTTTCGTGGTTTGTGGTTTTAATTTCCCTTATCAAGCCCTGCCCTCTATCGGGAGCTAATTTATAGTTTAAGCTTGTTGGATATCCATATTTCGTGGTTTGTGGTTCTTTGTAGCCCTGTGGGGCAATCTAGTTGCATATCCAAATTTCGCGGTTTGTGGCTCTTCATTTCATTTCATTTCATTTTATCGCGGTTTGTGGTCTTAATTTGTTGGATATCCATATTTCGCGGTTTGTGGTTTTTTATAATCTATAGGCCTGCGGGCAATCTAGTTGGATATCCAAATTTCGCGGTTTGTGGTGCTTTGTAGCCCTGCGGGGCTAGTTGGATATCCCTATTAAGCGGCGGTTGTCGGTGATCTTTCGCGGTTTGTGATTTTAATTTCCCTTATCAAGCCCTGCCCTCTATCGGGAGCTAATTTATAGTTTAAGCTTGTTGATGTTGGATATCCATATTTCGTGGTGTGTGATTCTTTGTAGCCCTGTGGGGCAATCTAGTTGGATATCCAAATTTCGCGGTTTGTGGTTCTTTATAGCCCTGCGGGCAAATATAGTTGGATATCAATATTGAGCGGCAGTTGTTGGCGATCTTTCGCGGTTTGTGGTCTTAATTTGTTGAAAATCCATATTTCGCGGTTTGTGGTTCTTTATAATCGATAAGCCTGCGGGCAATCTGGTTGGATATCCAAATTTCGCGGTTTGTGGTTCTTTGTAGCCCTGCGGGGCATTCTAGTTGGATATCCATATTAAGCGGCGGTTGTCAGCGATCTTTCGCGGTTTGTGATTTTAACAGGCGGTGATGGAAGCGATATCGCCAATTTTGAGGTCGCCATTGGATTAACACATAATCATGAAATCTTCACAAACAATTCTAAATTTGTTTGTGGTGTCAAAGCAAAATTATCACGACCGTGTACCACACTACAAGTATGTTAATTTTCCATTTGTAATTGCTAACCGTGTATTTTGAATGGGGCTGTCAGCCCTGTATCTTCGCCAGCCTCGTACGTCACGTGTTGCGCTTCCTATGCCGCCTGGATTTTAATTTCCCTTATCAAGCCCTGCCCTCTATCGGGAGCTAATTTATAGTTGAAGCTTGTTGGATATCCATATTTCGTGGTGTGTGATTCTTTGTAGCCCTGCTGAGCAATCTAGTTGGATATCCAAATGTCGCCAACAACTGCCGCTGAAGATTGATATCCAGCTAGATTTCCTCGCAGGGCTATAAAGAACCACAAACCGCGACATTTCAGACTGAGCTGTGAACAGAGCCACTGAGAAATGTGTTTTAAATGACGAAGATATCATGATAGTCAGACATGGTGAAAGCATCTGGATGGTGAAAGTAGGCCTAGGCCTAGACCTAAATGTGAATAAAAATCAAACATGTTTGTTTGATGAAAAAAATATAATATCACAATAGCAATGGATGTTCGAGATGGTGTTATTCTTGATTTATGAAAATAAATTGGTTAATAAAACATTTAAAAAAAGTGGTGGGAAGTTTCGAACTTGAGCAAAAATTCATAAATGGATTAGAAGTACAGGACCTTAACCGCTTCGCCACGGGGACGACCCAATATAACGATGTGTGAAAGTGGAGTATTTATTATTAATATGAATGTTATGTATGCTGTGGTCCGGAAAGAATAAAAGAATTGTGAAAAACTTGATTTTTTGGCGAATGGGATCCAGAATTTGTATGTAGGGTATCCAGGAAAATGCTAGGGTATATTTGAAAGTGAATCTTAAAAAGTAGTGCGACAGTGACAGCCATGTATGGCTGTAACAGTGTCGAAAGATTGTGGATATCAGTATGATTAGCTATGATTTTCCACTAATTTTGGCTATGAAATACCGCGTGAAATAAAGCAAGAATGTTTGTTTATTATCAAACAATCGGATTGACTGTAAGATTGATGTAACTTTTTGAATTAAGGAGTTATTAAAATATTACACTTTGGACAGTAAATAAGATTTAGCATGGTTTTAGATATATTTTGTACCCAGCGAAAAATATCATAGAACAATAGCGTTTTGTTTCGTGTAAATATAGTCCCGCTGTGCATCTGTTTATTCTTCTTTATCAGTCGTTTTTTTTAAAACTTACTGGTCATGCTACCGCGTGACTCTAATATCTTTATTTATCTTTTTGAATAGGGTATATAAACTCTTCAAAAAAAAGTTTGGAAACTTTCCAAAACGGCTTCATATCAGAAATATTTGAAATCTATTTCAGTCAACAGCTTAGGTAGGATAATAGGAAACCACTTGACCAAAACCAAAACCAATCCTAAAACTGATAACTTAAAACCGAGTGTTCCATTGAAAAACATTTTCCACACTAACAGGGCGTTTTTAAAAGATTCGTGTACCTGGTTTTGGGTTACTTTCATTACTTGCGAGGAAAAAATTCAGATTGAAACTCAGTAAACAAAAAGTATGGGGTAATTGCACAGTAAAACATCAACATTAGACATCAGGTGCAAAAGTAAAACGTTAAGGGGGTACTACACCCCTCGATAAATTTGTGTCTATTTTTGCATTTTTCTCAAAAACTAATAATACACTGGTAACAAAAGTTATGTATATTATAGGGGCAAGGAATCCAATTACTACACTGGAATTTCAGTGACCCAAGACAAGTGGTTCGCTATTTATGATAAGAAATAAGGTACTGCTAGGATGTACCTCATTTCCTATCATATTTCAGTGTAGTAATTGGATTCCTTGCCCCAATAATATACAAAACTTTTGGTCCAGTGTGTTATTATTTTTGAGAAAATACAAAATAGTCACACATTACCACAGGGTGTAGTACCCCTTAATGATTCGATGGATATAAGCCCGGGGGTTCTTAGTGGAAATCAGGGTACGGGGATGTGCGGCAGATTCGGGATGCATTTTTTAAAATTAAAATTCGTTTAGTTTAGATTCGAGGTGCATTTTTTGCCGTTTTGGTTTTATATTGATTGCCCTCAATTTTATGAAAAATTTGGTTTAGAATTTTTTTTTTTAAAATTGTCTCGGGAAAAATGTTAATTTGTCATTTTGGTATAATTTCGGGTCTGCTTTTCGTCCAATTTGGTTTAAAATCGGGTAGTTTTCGGGATCCCAGCCGCACCCCGGGAGATTTGAGAAAATAAGTTGTCTCATATCCGCGGTTAGTTACTGTAGCTCCTGCTAGTCGTATTGTATTATGGTAGGACAGCAAGAAACAATGAACGTGAGGGTTGTCAACCAAATCGGGTTTGTTTGTCAAATCTCTGACAACACGGATGGACGGTTATTAACAGAGGTGCCAAAAACTGAATTTACTCTTGAATCTTGTTATTGAAGCTATTTACAACAACACAAACAGATTGTTCAAGGACAATTTTGACAGTTATGTCGTACTAGTGATCCCAGCGAAAGTGTAAACAAGAACTGTCTTTGAAAAAGACAACGCCGTGGATGAAGATCATGTTTCATAATTTTGCATTGACACGTACTTGGAATGCTTATAAGTTTTTTGTGTGTGGCACAAAACCGGGTGGGAAATAACGATATATATTGGTAAATACCACAAATGACATAATAGGAAATACTCAAGAATTTTCATGTTGAAAGCTGAATTGAAAAATGTGTGCTAAATAGGTCTACATTTCAATGGAAATCCCATTCCAACAATCTATATTCAGAAAACCTTAAGAATGTTTGCTGCTCAAGGGTGATCATATCAACCAAGTTTCATGACAATCCAATTATCTATTATCTGTAACTGCTAACCTTGATATGACCTTGATGGTGTTGACACTTAATTGTGATTACATGCACCACGTTTTATGACCACCCGACAATCAATACTCAGTTAACATAAAATGACCTTGACACGACTTTGAACATTCCGACTATTCAACAATATATACTTAGTTGACCTTAAATGACCTTTAACAATTTTGGCGCAGAATTGTGATCGACAATCTGACAATCTATACTCAATTCACCTCGAATGACCTTGACCTGACCTGCAACATTTTCGCGCTTACACCCATCATGTCCATAACAAAATCCTACAACTTCCTGTCAACTCCCTCTTTCATAACTCCAAACGTCTGTCTTTTTGCCTTTTCTGTCTCCATTTACTATTTACACTACAGTTTCTTAATTGAATGGCAAAAACTGAAAAAATATGGCTCCTGCAATCCCTTAAGGGCTGGGGTATGAACGTTTGGACAGTATTTATTGTGGGACATTAGAGCACATCAGACATATCGAATTGCATTCTGAATACGAAGAATGTCCTTCTGATATCAAATAATTTTGATTTTTTGAAATTCGCAATGTAATACACATTTTATGGCAAATCATTAAAAATTGATATTTTTGATATTTAACAGTACTTGAAGTAAACTTTATAAATCTGATGATTTATACTTAAAGTGTATGTAGGTGGGATGAAAAGCCGACGATCAATTGAAAATTTTGACCTTTCGTATTGAAGATATGGATTTTTTTCCCAAAACACCCAAAAAAATAGGTCTTTTTGGGAAAAAAATCCATATCTTCAATATGAAAGGTCAAAATTTTCAATTGACCGTCGACTTTTCCTCCCAGCTACATACACTTTAAGAATATATAGTTAGATTTATAAAATTTATTTCGAGGACTGTTATATATCAAAAATTTGAAAAATATCAAATTTTAATAATTTGTCATAAAATTTATTATATCGTAATTTCAAAAATGAAAATTATTGATATCAGAAAGACATGCTTCGTATTCAGAATGCAATTCGATACGTCTGAGGTGCTCTTATGTCCCACAAAAAATACTGTCGAAACGCCATAAACGCTCATTCTAGATCCCTTAAGAGCATGACATTTTATTTAAAAAATATTTATTCGCAATGTATAGTTTACTGTTCGTTACAAGCACATTATAACCAAAAAGAAATACTGAATCCAATCTTTTATTTTCTGAATGTAATGATTGCTAGGACTATAATTAGAGAATAAAGGTCCCAGCAAACACAAAACGTTTTCGACATCATTCGCAAACGGTTATAAAAGGTTGTCAGGAAACGTTTAAATGTCGGGTTATATAAAGGGTATATTAAGGGTATAAAACGTTTTCATAACATTAAAAAACATTTTTTGATAATCTACTGCCCAGCAAACACAAAATGTTTTACAGAAAACGTTTAAATGTCGGGTTATATAAAGGGTATCAAAACGTTTTAATAACATTCCAAAAACATTCTTGAAAACTTGATACAAAACATTCTAAACAAAATGTTATTTTGGGGTCGAAAAAATATTTTGCGAAAAATGTTTGCCCAAAATATTTGCAATAACATTTTAAAAACGTTTTCATGACCTTTATATAACCCGACATTTAAATGTTATTAAAACGTTTTGAAAAAGACATTTTAAGAACATTTCTGTGTTTGCCGGGTGCAAATATTTTAACATAATATTATTTAAGTGTTGACAAAATATTTGGCAAAAAATGTTTGCAAAAATAGTTTATAATAAGATTTTGAAAACATTAAAAAAATATTGTTGTAGTGTGTTTTCATACAAAACGTTTTAAAACGTTTTCATGACCTTAATATAACCCGACATTTTAATGTTATTAAAATGTTTTACCTAAACCAAAAGCCAAAATATAACTTATTTAAAACGTTTTTAAAACGTTTTTGTGTTTGCTGGGTGTTGTTTTTAGCCGCTGGAGTGCATCTATCGTCTCATATAACACGGGCGACATCATTATTTTAAGTAAAACAACGAGGCGAAGCCGAGTTGTTTTACGCCAAAAATAATAATATCGATACTCAATAATACTTAATAGTGTGATTTGAAATGTGCACAATTAATTTTTTCTCTATCGATTTGCGTGTAATACCGTTATATTGACAAACTAAAAATATTGTCACGTGTTCCTATGTAATAGCATGGTAATATTCGTATTGCGCGGACTTGGATGTCGACCTTTTCCCATGATACATCACGATTACATCGCAAACCGCTGGCGGCGCCCTTATTGTGAATAGCGAGAATTACCAGTTACGCGCCATTATGAATATAACATATTCTGACATATCAACAGTGGAAGGTAGCTTAGAAGAACACTATTTCTAACAATAATCAATTAAATGTGCCTAATTCTTCAATACTAATTTGACAAAGGTATGCTCTGCTCCCGGGCTCTGCTTGCTTCAACATAAAAATGTTTGACATATTTTTTTTTTCAAAATATCAAGAGCTATCTTACATGTTAAGAACCACTGAACCAATACTAGGCTTGTTTGTACTCATTTTGAAGTATTTTTTATACTGATTTCAAATATGGTCATGAAAAGTTACAGTTTTAGAAATAATGAAAACAAAATTTGAAACTTGTCGTCTGCAGTCGACACCCGCGTGGAGAGAGTTAACAATTTGAGGGAACAAGTTACGACATCATTAGAGAGCTTGCGAAATGACGTTACGTTAACTTTAACTTTAACTTCTAGAGGATTATAGAGGATTATGTATTCAAACCCATCTTGGTTTTGAATACATAATCCTCTATAATCCTCTAGAAGTTAAAGTTAAAGTTAACGTAACGTCATTTCGCAAGCTCTCTATTATTTGAATAAGATAACTTACGAATCAATGCAGGTAACAGTAGGAACACAAATATCTCGGTAATGAGCGAGAAACGGCGCTCCATGGTGAAGACGCCTCACACAGGTATAAATCCGTTAGTTAAACCATGCACCTATGTTCCGCAGATGAAACTTCACACGTATTGTAGGGAGTCCAAATGTATTCTGTCTGAACCCCACCACCAAACAAATTATATGCCCACACAAATTTAACTTAGACACGCCTTTTCTACGTCCTTGAAAGATTTGTCAAACGTGTGACATATGCCCCCAGAACTAATTAACAGTTTGTTTGTTTTTTGGGTTTTTTTATCATTCTGTACAATGCCCATTGCAAATTTTGCAATGACAATTGCACAAAGAGTTTGAACTAATTCATATATGTATTGATCAAATAACTTCGTGGGTATTGTATCAAAGGTAATCCTCGTTTCACGTGAGTTCATTTTTCAAGACATATCAATGAGTGCAGGTCATTGAATTGAGACATTTGATATGAGGCTATCTTTGTTATTCTATGTCAACGAGGGACATGGATCAGCGCACCTGTGTTGTGAAGCAATCTTCCATATTATTGAGTGCTGGGGTACCGTGATATCTTCTCGAGCAAAACACCCCTGAGAAAACCCTACTTTTATATCCACGATTTACAATGTATTCGTTATTTCCATGTTAATATAACAAATACTAGTGTATAACTATATAACTTCAAATATTTGCCTTTGAATGTGATGGGTACAAACGCCCATACCCATAATTTGAGGTCAACTGTTGAGCTGTAAGGTTATTGGACTTTGCCATTACAAATGAGACAATGTTGGTGCGTAGAAAGCTCTTTGATTAGTACCTGGGTACTTCATAATACCCTCTCCCTCAAAACAATCCGAACAAGTACAACATAGCAAGTCTTTAATTGCTTTAGAAATTCTTTCCAGAATAATTCGACCACTAAACTGTGATGGTGGCTACTATGTATGACCATGACCATTACATTGTAGCGGGCATTGTAGCGGTCTCCAACTGACAAGACAACTGGGTCAAAACATTTTTGTAGTAGCTGATATCACTCTCAAATGGAGCAATCAATAATCAATGATCAGATAGCATATAAGTAGGGATCCAAAATTTCAAATGTCAAGTACTCGACAGAACTTAGGAATTCGGAGCGGCAACGAGCTAGGATGGTCAAGGATTTGTGGTGGCCACGAAAGGGAGTGGCGAACTTATGCACTTTTGCCTTAACTATACTCATGAAATTTAACGGGGGCTGTGGCTATATTAATTCCAAACAAAATTTCCAAGTTAAAGAAAATATTATAACGAGATAATTTCCCACCATACACATTTATCGCTCAGAGATTCAATGACCTTTTTGCTAGTTTCTTCACACATACTGATGATACTGTGGAAATTACATCTCCAGAACTCATAGTTGAACCCTTTTCCAACATCAGGTTTAATTCTGAAATGGTTCTAAACAGAATTAAAAATTGGCTGCTGATAAAGCCGTCGGGCCCAGGGGTCGGGCCTGATAACATCTCGGGCCGTATGTTAAAGATGTGTGCTCATAGCATAGCCCCAGTTCTTGCGCGTATCTTTAGTATGTCTGCTGCATTAGGCAAATTGCCCATGGGCTGGAAAATAGCCCATGTAGTCCCTGTGTACAAGAAGGGTGATCGTTCTACTTTGTCTAACTATAGACCTATTGCCTTAACGTCCGTGGTTGGTAAAATGCTTGAGGCTCTCGTTTGCGATGAGCTGAGAAGTCACCTGCTCACAAATGGTCTTATGTTTGAAAATCAGCATGGGTTCTCTCCAGGCAAATCATGCACCACGGCCCTTTGTGAAGCCACCACAGAATGGCTTGGTGCCCTTGATCGTAGGACTAATCCAACTGCGCGTATCGATCTTATATCCGTGCATTACAGCCGCGCATTTGATTCTATTTCACACCATGTGCTCATTAAAAAGCTTCGTAAGACCTACGGCATTCGCGGACCTTTATTGCAATGGGTAACATCATTCCTTACTGGCCGTCGACAACGTGTCATGTTTCGCGGTGCTAGTTCTGAGTGGACCAATGTATTATCTGGGGTCCCTGAGGGATCTGTTTTGGGCCCACTTTTGTTTAATATATACGTTAACGATCTTCATCTTCATCTTCAGTCTCCCATGTACGCTTATGCTGATGACACGTTTATTTTTAGGATCATTAAAGATGACACGGATATTACTATATTGCAATCTGATCTGGACAAATTAAACTGGTGGTCAAACAATAACGCTCTTCAATTAAACCCATCTAAATGCCAAGTCGTGTGCATAAGCAGGCGCAAAAACAAACCTGTTCCTGTCTACCATGTCAATAACACCAGTCTTGCTACTACTGATAACCTTCGTCTCCTGGGTGTAACAGTCTCCAGTGATCTTTCGTGGAATTGTCATGTCAACAACATTGTCAAAAAGTGCAATAAATTACTTGGTTTTACCAGAATTGTCGCGGGAAGTAAGAACTCCTATGTTCTACTCAAACTTTACCAGTCGCTCATTTTGCCAATACTAGAATACTGCTCGCCTGTTTGGAATGTTTACAAGAAATGTAATATTGATAAATTGGAACAAATACAGCATCGTGTTACTAGGTCAATTCTTTGTCAACGTAGGGGGGGGGATCAATCATACGAGGACAGACTCAGAACTCTAAATCTCACAACTTTGAAAACTAGAAGGAGTTATTTGTCTATTTCATTCGCTTGTTCATGTCTTACTAATGCCAACCCCTTTCTTTTTTCCAGGTGGTGTGTTAATACGAGACATGAAGAGCTATGAAGCTTTAATTTTTAAACAATCAATCACTCCTAAAACAGATGCTTACAAAAACTGTCTTTTAGTTAATTTCCCAGCGTTATGGTCTTCAATTCCATCCAATATCAGAGACTCATATCTCACCTGTAGCAAGTCTACTTTTAAATCTCAACTCAAATCTCACTATATGGAGCATGATGATTAATTTGTATTGATGCCTTTTTGTATTTTTTTCCAATATGATTTGTATGTGTGTGGTCTGCTGAGTTGGGAGCGCTGCGCCTTGTGGTGACAGTGCTCTTTTGTACTTTCAGTGTTCCCCGGCAGCTCAGTAGACCTAATTTGTTGTTTTGTCTCTATTTTGTTGTTATTTGCCAGATGAATAAAATAAAATAATAAAATTTAAGGATCGGGTCTTGTTAGCCACCCTGGGTGACGTAAGGATCGGGTCTTGTCAGCCACCCAGGGTGACGAGATCTAGCTTGCACGGCAAGTTGTAGGGTCGTTATCTTAGCTTTAGATTTGAACACTTTCTATTGTGTTTAGTTATTGAACACGAAAATTCTTGTAATTTGACAGTGCAATTTAGTGTTTAGAAAAGTCCAAAGAATGACTGAATACTGTTTTATAGTATAGTGTTCACTTCATCATATATATAGAAAGTTTATCGACCTGCCAACCGGAGGACGTCAACATAATTTGTTTGCTAGATTATGGCTTTGGATTCATACCAACTCCAACTTTTGTCAAAGTCACGGGTGTTAATTTTCTATGAATTGTGCGGTACGTAAACACGCTAACAAGGGTGTTTTCATCAGTATTAAGGTGGTTATGGAGGCATTATAAAAGTGCTCTAAGCATGTTTTAAACAGATTAATTGAGTAGAGCAAAGTACACTGATCAATATGCCTTTTGTTTGGAGTCAATCGGACATACGGTTTTCAAAATATATCAATTTATATTTTCTTTGTATCTAATTGTTTTTATCAATAATCAATAAAGTTAATGAGCTAAAATGACTGGAGAAGCTCATTAACATATAATTTTGCCAATATTTTGCAAAAATCCATGCATAAATGTTCAGGGTACTTTTATTTTGCATAATTTTGCCCTGAAACTTGGTCAAAGTGTTTCTAATATGTTCTAATGTATTATATAGTGAAGCCTCCCCCTAATTTGCATATTTGCATAATTAATTAGCATTTATGCAAATTAGCTCATTAATTATGCAAATATGCAACTTAGAGGGCGGCTTCACTATATAATACATTAGAACATATTAGAAACACTTCGACCAAGTTTCAGGCAAAAAGTATGCAAAATAAAAGTACCTGAACATTTATGCATGGATTTTTAGCAAAATATTGGCAAAAATTACATATTAATGAGCCTTTCCAGTCCTTTTAGCTCATTAACTATATTGATTATTGACAAAAACAATAGGATACAAAGAAAATATAAATTGATGTATTATGGAAACCGTATGTCCGATTTGTCAAACAAAAGGCATATTGATCAGTGTACTTTTACTACTCAATTAATCTGTTTAACAGAATGAGTATGACTAACAAAGTTTTAGGCAAATGACTGAATAATTGAGTTCTTTACGATAAAGCGTTCTCTATGGTGCGAGAGGTTGCGGGTTCGAACCCCGGCGGTGCCTACGCTCGTGGAAAAATTGCGTTAGCTTGAAATTCCCCTGGACAAGGAACTTACTGCTAATTGTCTCGTTGTAAAATGTAACCCGTACAATACTCGGGGAGCTGATCCTGGTTGCGAAAGTTATTTGTGGAATATCTATGGTGTGCGCTCTTGTAGCAGCAAAGTCCCTGAATTGTTGTTAAATTGTTTATGGAATGATGTGGGGCCGTATTGGTCAGCGACAACCTGTAAAATGTACTGAGGCATGTGGATCAACGTTTAGGTGTTGTGCCTGTGCGTAGCCCACTATAAATCACTGCGCTTTTTTTAATCTTTATATATGGTAAATTTAACATCTGACAGTTTGGGTCAGATGTCTCTAAATGAATCTATCTATGAATCCAAAGCCGCCACTCTGAAGTATGTCGTCCATGACATATTACGAAACTGCCAGGTCAGGGTCAAAATTTTGGTTTAGTAATATGCAAATTCCAAAATACAATTATCTACAAAAGAAAAGGAGGGCACGTGCCCTGGGCGCCACCCTCAGGGGGGCCGAATTAACCAATTCCAGTGGCGTACCGTGGCCGCCCCAACCCCGGGGGGCTGAAGAAGAAACAATTTTGCCGCCCCTTCCTTTACAGCCCGAAAAGGTTAACCCAAATTTTTTCACGGTCGTTTGAAAAGTGAAGAGCAAAAAAAAAAAAAAAAAAAAAAAAAGGAATTTAGGCGCTAGCGCCCTGAAAGCAACCTTTTTTCAAAGTTTTTTTTGCTTTTTCAATTTTTTTAGCCCTTTTTTCTTTGTTAATTCGTTTTGCCGCCCCATCTTCTTCCGCCGCCCCTTCGTTTTTCCCGCCCCCTACTTTGACCACGGGGGGCTGGCGCCCCCAAAGCCCCCCCCCAAAAATACGCGCATGAATTCAGTATCGATTCCCGGTATCGATTCTGCGCCCCTCCAAGCGATGAAAGTCAAAATTTTCAGCAGAGAATCATTTGAAAGATAATTTACGACCGATATTCAACTTCATAATAACCAAAATTAATTAGTGGTAGGCTCTATTTGTGCACATTTTCGCGCGCTCCGTGAGCAAATACTACATGAATGGGTGAGCACAACCTCTAGCTACGCCACTGGGTTTTGAAGCGACTGGAGACGTTTAAGCAAGATGATTACAGCAGTCAAAGTTAATGTACTCTGTGGTATCTCATATGATAGTCATGGTATGCTTAGCCTGAGTCGCTCGGCCTATCTCGAACAAAATCGCCATGCGTAGCTGTTGAAAAACGAGAGGACTCGCTGTACTATCACGGCAATTTTTGACACGAAGATATAGGGATGATGACGATGTGTTACGTTTCCATTCTTGAATGGGATTAATCAGGCTAAAAGGACAGAAAAGGGCACTCTGAAGAGACTCTTCATTATAATTATGAACCTGTCAGTTATGGGGTGAAGTGGAGGGGGAAATTATATACTGTCAAGGTTGACAGGCTTAGCCTTATTGTAACTATAATAATCGAACCATGAATACTGTACGGTATATGAACACAATAATATTGTTTTAATATATTGTTTTAGCCATGATTGTGTGTGTTTTAAAGAAGAACAAATCGACTACGCTTAGGCGACGAAAAAAGAAAACCCTGTTCTACGGGTCCGACCGACCCAGATTTTGAACAAATTGGGAAAAAATTCCTGTACAAATGAATGCCGACCCAAATTTCGGAAATTTCAGGAACAACTTTTTTTTTTGTATTTTCTCAAATTGCAAATTATTTAGATTTTGGTAATTTTTTTTTGGGGGGTCATAAAAAAAAAGGCCGACCGACCGACCCTACTTGAAAGGTCCGTCCGCCCGTAGAACAGGGTTTCTTTTTTTCATCGCCTTAGCGGTACAATATTTTGAGCAACCACGGAGCCATGCACTTTAAATGCCGAAATAAGTACCATGAGTATAGTCACCAGTAACTGCTATGTATTATTCAGAGTAATATAATAGCTGACATAGAAAGCAAATGCGCGAAGCGTGTGAAAATATGAATTTCAGTTCTTTAAGGTTTGAACGTTCAAACCTTCTCCTAATTATTTTGTTGTTCAAATCATCTCCATAATTGAGACCCAGTCCTTGGTTTCTACACACTCTCCGTAGCTCCAGGCCATTCGGAAAATGGGTCTTCGGAATAAAGAGCTTTAAGGTTACGGGGGAGTGGGGTAAAATTTAACTTAACGTCTTTTTTTTTTTTTCAATTTTTAACTTTTAATTTCTGAAGTACATCTACAATTGTTTTCCAATTTATTTTAGTACATCAATAATTGATCTAGATATATAACAGCACTAAGTCTTTTTAAAGACAGTTCTTGTTTTTATATTTTTTAATAATAGAAAGCAGATAGCCTTCAGACGCCTGTGTTGCCAGTCATGGACCAGCATTTTCTAAAACCACTGTACTCAAATCAAGTACTATTACCTTGGCCGTGGTAACACCGACTAGCAGGTAAACAACATCGATATTGCAGGTTTAGCAGAAATTCGTCAATTTCTGCAAGTATTGTGAAAATCAATTGATATTTCCTATGCAAAAAGGATTATAAGTAGTAATACAGGCGGTGCACCCAATGTGAGTAGTAGAACATACAGAAATACATGAGATACTGATGATCTCATGTTTAGAATCATGCAAGTATCCTCTCTTCCTCTGAGGTTAGCATCTCATATATATTGACGCCCACTGTCGGCTAACGATACATTACGCATTGCTTTTAAAAACGAACAAAAAACAAAGGTGACGTGCTGTCGATAACTTTATTGCTTTCGTGCCCTGCGGGGCCATTATATTTTGGAATTCTATTAGTTGCAAGTCCTACTATGGGAGTTGCGGCTTGCGGCCTTGATATTTTTGGGGGGCTGGGGCCCAGTATCTACAAAAACATCAAGGCCGCAAGCCCGGCAGGGCTGAGGCCGGAAACTCCCATAATGAGGATTTGCAAAGAATAGAGTTCCAATATAAAATGACCTTTAAGTTATCGACGTCACCTTTTTCTTTCTTTTTTGCTCTCTTTTCTTTTTTTTTCTCTTTTTTTTTTTTTTTTTTTCCCTCATTCTTCATGCCCTGCCCTCTATCGGGGGCTAATATATTATTTAAGCTTGGTCGATATTGTTTTTGAGTTGTAATTGTTTCTTTGTAGCAAGAACAATATTGTTTTTGAGCGCTTTCTTACGGCCGATACCTCCACAGCCTTCCCCGGTACATCAATAGGACATTTTTCTTATCAAATTGCTAGTTTATCAATTTTATGGTGTAAAACGTTTCAAATATGCATTGAATTTTATATATATGAGATTCTGTCCTCCAGAGGAAGAAAGGATACTCTTGCATGATTCTAAACATGAGATGCTGAGTATCTCATGTATTTTGGGTTATACAAGAGCACTGCACCTGTAATATATTATGGGATGGTAAAGTAATACTGTGAAATAGCACTTAAAATGTAAGTACCTGAAAGTAAATGTGTCCGTATCTCGGAACTCCATTTCGGAGAATTTTACCTCTTATACTGAGATAAATTGTGTTAGCTAGTACTTACAATACCGTTGCAAAAGAGACGAATTTGAATTCTGTGAATATGTAACTTTATTGTTTCAAATCGGGACGACCTATAAAGAATAAACATGTACGTTATTGTATTGATTTGCTTTTAACACATATTCGAAATCGCAAGGAAATGGGTGCTTCTCCCCATAATTTCCTGGCCTCTTTCCCAAAACAACTGTTATGCTCACTAAATTGAACAAAAATTTAAACACTTGTAAAGTTCACGTGCAATTGGCTACGTTCATCAAATATGAGGGCAGATATTGCAATAGCATAGGCTATCCTTAAAGAGGGAAATAACCCATTGGCACTTTGGGGAAATACCTGTGAATAAGGCACAAGAAACAAATATGTTCGGTCTTTGGATCGACCGTCGATGCTGCTTCGATGCTTGTTATTAATGAACTATCAACTAATTAATCAGAATTAACGCTAAATTTGTATTGGTCAATATCCCTACATGCAAAAATTACTATTTTATCAGAATTATTAACAACAGTAAATTAATTGATTTCATAAATAACAAGGATCGACCAAGCATCGATGGTCGATCGAAAGATCGAACCAATTTGTTTCTATTGCCTAATATTTGTAATTTCTAATAATTAAAACAACGTTCTAGTTCAAATCGTTCACATACAAATTGCAATGTAAAGTAAAGCTTATAATAGTGAGTTCAGAAGCTAACTGAAACAAAGGTTCTCGATCTTGTGTCAAAATAGAGTAGCAACCTATTCATTTATTAATTTTGTTTGTAGTCCGAGTATACAAATGTTACATGTCTGCATGTTTCATTCGAAACTTTTGATGATTTCCTCTTCAAGCATACGCGCCGATAGAATTATCGCGTCGCCGGCCGCGATTACACGAATCTGTACACTTTTACGCCGATAGAGTTATCGCGTCGCCGGCCGCGATTACACGAATCTGTACACTTTCACCGACTTCTTGTCGGCAATAGCCACCTCGTCGTGGGATATCATCACCAATCCACCAGGCTTATACAAACCATTCAACGGCTGTCCAATCAATGTCGGGCTCACGTCAGAGATATCATAGTTATCTATCGCTCCCTTGTGTCCAAGGTAACCACGGAAGCTAGATTTCTTCCTCCTGCTGACGAGCAATGAGCCAGAACCAATGCGTGGAATAAAACACAGTCCAAACACATGAGCGATTTGCAGAAGTTTTGACGCCCCGCTCATGTACTTTATTAGGATCTTATCATGATCACTCACTACGATTCGCTGGTCGTCAATGACGTTAATGACGTATGGTTTGATATCGATATTGGTTGTCTCAAACAGTAATCCAGAAGAGGTATGTCTAGTAATGACACGGCGGGCTATATCTCCTAATAGAAACTGGTTTCCTGGAAATATGGCAACACTCTGAATCTCCTTGCGAATCTTCAGATTGTCACTGCCCTCTTCCGTTGTGTGGATAACGGTCTTTCGATAGTGGTAATCTTTTTCATTAACACTTGTCGATGTTTGAGGGTCGCATTCTGCAATGGTGTTACGTCTAAGTACATCATCTATTTCGGACGTTATGGTACTCAAACTAGACACATCGGAGAACGTTAATTGCCTTGTTCGTTTGTTGCTTTTGGCTCTGAAATCTGGAATGACCTCGTAGATATGATTTGGAGAAAACATCTCGGCATTTGTAACGTTAGCGACAACGATCGTACCATCATACAATACAGCTACACCGCGTGGCTGTAAGGATTTCAGTTTCGTTACCGTCTTATATTTATTACCGTCTTTCCTAAATATGCATGTCTGCAGGTTGTGACTATCACATACAGCGATAATGCCTGCTCCTCCCGATGCGATGGCAGAAGCATCTGTAAATCTTCCAATTTCGTTTACCAGTTGCAAATAGTGAAAGTTTCGTAGTCGAGGCACCTGTAGGTATTCTGGATTCTGGCCTGGTGTAGTCACGTTATCATTCTTATCTAGAGATTTTTCCCCATCTGCCGAAGCGTCCTGTATGTTCTGTGTGTTGTCCGGTTTCCCGATAATCGTCCGTTCGTAGCTATGTTTAGATCTTTTCGCACCTGCTACAGGTGGGGCAGGTGCATTGACGCTAGTTACTTGGTCTTTAGGAGTACGTTCCTGGTTGGCTTTTGTATGTCCATCCCAAATTGTCTCATACGTATCCTCTTCATCGTCTATATTCGTGAGTGGCTCATTTATCGAAATACGACCAACATCACGTGGCAATGTTGACGGAACGGGCAGACGCATAAAGCGTGGGACACTGGGTTGGCTTATTCCGAACGCACTCGTGTCATCTTCGTCGCTGAGGAGATCATGAAGCTGCATCATTATTTCCTTGTAACATTTCAAAAGGTCATCATCATCTTGCTCTTTAAAAGATGCGGAAATAGATTCTACAGTTTCTAGTTTGTTCTGCAAGTCCACTTTGTTTTGTTCGATTTTACCCAAAAAGGGCTGTTGGGTTTCGAATGCTTTGAGTTGTTCCTCCAATTGCCCACCCTCCTCTCGTATTTTTGCAACAAGACCATCGACAGACACTGTGATCTTTTTACGCTCATCTTCCAGTGAGGATTTCAATTCAATCTCCTTACGACCCATCTGTTCTAATGATTCCTCACAACGCATCAGCTCTTGGTTAATCTCCTTAATCTGGTCTCCTATCTCATTATTTTGACGTTGGGTTATATCCTGCTGTTCTTCTACGTTATGGTTCAGATGATCGGGAACAAGGCAACGCTGACATATAGGGCCATCGCATGAGAAGCAGTAAAATAACATGTGTTCTGATATGTGTCGGGAACATTCGTTGAATAATTCACATACTTCTTCAGTCGGTATTAACTCGCCCATCTCTACTGGAGTACACCGCTTTTCTACTTCACTTACGTTAGTGTCCAACTCGTGAATATCACCATCAGAAAGTTTCGATTCAAGTCCACATTTTGGACAAGCAATTATTGTCTCTATGGTTCCATTTTCAACACCCAGACAATCTTTGCAACATATATGCTGGCACTGGAGTAAATTATTTGACAAGTCAAACTTTTCAAATGATTGGAAACACACGGAACATTTGGATTCAACCTGCGAAATGTTCTTAGATGCCGCCATGTTGAATTCAAAACAACCGTGCCGTTTCAGATAATATCGATGCACTCGTTACATTTTCAGTCACTAACCCCGACGAGGAACTTCTTTGTTTTTATGTGACCTGACAAGTTACGTATGAGTAAAAAGTACCAAATTCAGCAATTCAATCCATATTAGACGGGTACTGGTGGTGTAGAGTTTCCTTTGTATAAACATACAAAACCGGCCAATTTCCGCCAAACGTGATCTGGTGGCTGGTATCCAAAGGGAAATTCATATTATAACACGCAAGCACAGGTTATTTTCAAAGTTTTACGAACAAACTAAACCCGTCATCATGGACAAATGTTTAAAGCCTCAATTTAAAAATGCGTCCGTGTTAAGAGCTGCCAAGAGATTCAACTTTTGTCCTTAACATTCAGATGGTCTTACGATTCTTTATAGTTAAAACTGTGCAAAAATATTTCACTGGTATTTAGTACTAGTAATCTGACCCTTATCTCATGAACAATAGCTCCTGTTGAGACAAGAGTACGAGTCTAAGTTAAAGAACCTCAACAATGTTTATATACATCTTGGTTTAGATTATTCATCCAGTAGTTCAAAACATTATTTTGTAAATTAAATCTAATACTGGAACCAAAAATTTGCAACTCACTTTGCTACGTTGCGTCCGAAAACTTCGGACTTCGTCAGGCATCTGATTGATGATGTTATGATGATGTTAGGTGTTGTGATGTCAGACGGCGAGGAATGTCTCGTAACGCCGGGTCCCATGGGTGTGACAACTGAAAGCGGAGTCCCCCTTTCTTGATCACAACATCAGCAATCAGATGCTTGCCGAATTTTTCGTACGCAACGTAGCAAAGTGAGTTCCAGTATTAGATTTAATGTACAAAATAATGTTTACATGCATTTAATTTATAACGGCTATACCCAGCAAACACAAAAACGTTTTAAATAAGTTATATTTTGGGTTTTGGTTTAAGTAAAAACGGTTTAATAACATTAAAATGTCGGGTTATATAAAGGTCATGAAATCGTTTTAAAAACGTTTTGTATGAAAACACACTACAACAATATTTTTAAAATGTTTTCGAAATGTCATTGTAAACTCTATTTGCAAACATTTTTGGCCAAATATTTTGTCAACACTTAAATAACATTATGTTAAAATATTTGCACCCAGCAAACACAGAAATGTTCTTAAAATGTTTTTTACAAAACCTTTTAATAACATTTAAATGTCGGGTTATATAAAGGTCGTGAAAACATTTTAAAAACGTTATTGTAAATATTTTGGGCAAACATTTTTTGCAAAATATTTTTTCAACCCCAAAATAACATTCTGTTTAGAATGATTTGTAGCAAGTTTTCAAAAATGTTTTTGGAATGCTATTAAAACGTTTTTATACCCTTTATATAACACGACATTTAAATGTTTTCTGTAAAACATTTGTGTTTGCTGTGCAGTAAATTACCAACAAATGTTATTTAATGTTATGAAAACGTTTTATACGGTACCTTTAATGTACCCTTTATGTAACCCGATATTTAAACGTTTTCTGACAACCTTTTATAACCTTTTGCGAGTGATGTCGAAAACGTTTTGTGTTTGCTGGGTAGTGAGTGGTATTAAAATATTAACACTATATACATGTAGTTTGATTTGGTTTAGCATAATGTATGGTTAGTTCTTCATTTTACTGACACGTTACGCTAACGGATTCTTTATTAAAAATACTAATATAATAATATTACAAACATTGCTACATGCATCCTTTGATATAATGTCGTACAATAGGGCACATTTCTTCTACTATCATGACTATAGACATGAAACATGAAGAGCTGAATAAAACAAAATACCAATGATCCTTTATTTTCCGGTATTTGACGCAAAGCTCTGTTTACATTTGTGACCCCACTGACATGGTCATCCGTTTTAGTCTTATCTGGTTCGATCACTTGTTTCGGGAAGTATGAAATAACAAATATGACAAGCAAGCAAGGAGTCTGGATCAAATACAGCACTGTACAAAGGATGTCACGCGCTGGTCTTTACATCCGTACACAATTTGTGGGTAACCCCCGAATAAATGCAACTATAGCTATCAAATTCAGTGTGTGCTGTCTTGTATTGTATTGTGATTTCGTAGACGTGACTGCGTCATCGAAGATACTTGACTGAATAGCGTGCCAGACTATCCAAGGAGACTATCACGATTTAGTGTCATCTATAAATGATTAACGAATACAGTTGATTTCAACAGCCATGGTGACAGACGATGATATGGACATGTGCGATGTGTCGTAGTAACAAATTCGTGAACTATTACTAATATCACTGACATGTAACTGGACCGTGATTTTCTTCAAATATCAACTTGTTCTTCAAGATCTATGTATTGTGACTCTCCAGCGGAAGCTCATTCAATATTATAAAAAACACAGAATAATATTATTCAATTATTTTGACCTATTGTTCGACTCTGGTAATACTAAGTGGAAACGATCCTGATCTGACTTTATATTGATTTAACGATGGCTGAAAGCATCGCCGAAAGACACCTTGAGAACACAGAGCTGAAAGAGCCTGGAGACGACTTCATCTACGATGAGCCAACAACTACAACAGCTACTACCTTGCCCGCAGTAAGTGAGCGCGAACAGAAGGATTTCGAGAAAAAGCAGCATCAGTTTAAAGCCGTTGATACATCTGAATCTCACGAAACAAACCTGTTAAAAGCTGATGAAACACCAGGATATAAAAGTTTTAAACAAAGCAAACAAAGTCTCCGTCATAGGTACGAAAATGTTACATGCAGCAGCTCCAAAGACCGGGTTACCCTTGACGAGTGCATACCGAAAGAAACCGATACTGAGAGCGAGCGATTATCTGGTGAACCCATTAGCATAGAGCCTAAGTCTGCCAACAAAGACGACAGCAACAACACTACAGATGATCAATCACCATCACGTCAGTATTCATCAGTAAAGATGGGCATCACTCGGAATGATGTTAGCGCTCTTCCTAAGCGCTTGTACAAGAAGTGTCATCAACACACCCATGAAGACATTGTATTCTACTGTCTGCCATGCGATGAACTAATCTGCCAGAGATGTCTTGTCCCACAACACTTGCATCATGATGTCAAAAACCTGGAGGACGTTTTTGTTTTGATTCGCGCAAAGATCCGTGATAAACTTGACACCGCTTTACAACACGCCGAGCAATGGACTCAAGACCTTGTCAAACTCAAGGACACGCAAACTTCTTTCCAGATATCTTTAGATGAAGAGTATGATAAGATCGATACTTGTGTCAAAGAATATAGCGATAGTGTGTTAACTGCAGGAGGCGACTTTCCGAAGAGTTAGACGCGGCTGCCCATCGATTTGAAGATGAAATGACAGCTGATAAAATACGATTACAAAATCAAATAGGTAGTTTAAGATCGCGATTGGAATCTCCCAATAAGGCTGCTGTTGAACCAATGGCTAATCATCTCACCATCAAGAAACAACATGCTTTACTAACTCAGCTTACTCAAGAGTATCATGAGTCTAAAATGTTTCGTGTAAGTCAAGATCGTAAGATGTATTCTACGATTGGTTTTGAAGCGCATTCTCAAGACAAGCTAGTACACATTGGTAGGATAGTAACACCATCGAAGCTGAGACTTCTTCAAGAGTTTGACGACGGTGTTAAACTTGCTACTACGACTGCACCTGCATTGAATGGTTGTTTTTAGTCGGTGATTTTGAAAGTCAGGAAGCAATGGTTTATCGGAAGGTAAATGAAGTTTACAACCAACACACCTTCGCATTTTCTACTCCACCTCTTGGTATTGCGGTTACCGAGGACAACAAGTATTTGGTATCTATAGATGAATGCATTATGATGTTTTCTACAACAGGCGATTTGCTTTCAAAATTTGTTACTTTTTCTAGTAAATCTCACAAGATCGGCCCTCTGTGCGTTTCGAAAGATAGGATTTTGGAGGTCACAGAACCAATCCTTTCATTACCGAATACGACACCGTTGGTAATCCGGTACGAACCATCTACACCAAGAAAGTTGTGCGTAGTTGTACTCTAGTGGGTACCTCACAGATGGCGCTTTGTTATGCAGACCTTCCTGGAGTTGAGATAATCAACTTTGAGAAGCAGATCGCTAATGAAGTCTCCGTGTTATGTCATATTGATATCCACCTGCCTCTTAGCCTTTGTTTTGACGATCAGTCCAAGTGTCTGTTCATTGGAAGCTGTGAAAATCGCAAAACAACTCTGGACGTACGAACTACGCTGAAGGTTCTGGTGCCATTACTCAGTATTGCATCGAAACTAGACAAATTGTAGCGCGTCTTGCACAAGGCCTTCATTCGCCCCTGAGTATGGCGTTTACTTCTGATGGTATGCTGGTAGTGGCAGATGGGAAGACTGTTAAGCTCTATCTTGTGGAACATCTTTTGATATAAGATGGTTTGCATTTTATAATGGTGGCAAGTAGAGATTCGGCCATTTTCAAGAGATAATAAAGCCAGCATGCTGAATAGTTATATTTCAAAAGCAGCAATGATAAGACATTGAACTGAATCGCCGGCGCAGGTGTTATTCACGCACCTTTACAATTATAAAGAATTAATTGGGCAAATCCAGTCTGTAAGAAAGGGGCTGATTTGTAAACTATAATTGAAGGCCGAATTAAAAGACTAGTTTGCGTATGACGTCCTGTCAACCACACCAAAAATGCCGTACTGCGCAGGTCAGCAGGCAATCACGCCGCGCCTTTGCACTGACGTCAGACGCAAACTACATGTAGTCTTTTTAATTCGGTCGTCCATTATATAATATAGTTATTTCGTGGTATCGGTCATCTGGACAGCTTGCTGACTTTTCTTAGTAATCGTACAAACTACGAATATGCCGACAGACACCAGAGACTGTAGGATCGCGATGGTTAGATGTCTTATGACATACACCCGTCGAGCCAGCATAAAATACCCTTATTCATCAATGAACAAGTTTGCAAAATTCCCTAGTTGTACCACTTAGTCAAATATCGGTTTCATTAATGTTATATGCCTATACAAGAATGACCCTTTGGTTTTGGCGTAATATATTCTTGTCAAAAGTAAACTATACTGACTTTTACAGTACTCAGCCTTCCCTAACAAATTATACAATAGCTAGCTTTCTATAGGTGGACGTTTATGCCGTCATTCTTTCAAGCCGCTGCCAGTGGCGTAGATTTCTTTTTGACAGGGAGGGGGTGAAAACATTCTTGAAATAGCACGATAAGTTTATTCGCGTGCGACATTTACCATTTTTGGCATATTGAAGCTTAACTGGTGAAATATGGTGCAAAAGTGGAATAAATTTCTGAAATATGGCAAACTATTCTTTTTTAAATGCTTCTGCAAGCGGAGCAATATGAAACCATTTTCTATCAAAATCAGAGCATTTTTCAATTTTTCTCCCCCTGTGGAATCCAAATATTGACATTTGACCTTTTCCTCAATAACTCAAGAAATTTATGTCGGAGATAGGTCAAACTATACTTTTTTTTTTTTGAATCCTTATGACGAAAGGAATACATTGGTATATTTTCGTCAGGCATCTGATTGATGATGTTATGATGATGTTAGGTGTTGTGATGTCAGACGGCGAGGAATGTCTCGTAACGCCGGGTCCCATGGGTGTGACAACTGAAAGCGGAGTCCCCCTTTCTTGATCACAACATCAGCAATCAGATGCTTGCCGAATTTTTCGTACGCAACGTAGCAAAGTGAGTTCCAGTATTAGATTTAATGTACAAAATAATGTTTACATGCATTTAATTTATAACGGCTATACCCAGCAAACACAAAAACGTTTTAAATAAGTTATATTTTGGGTTTTGGTTTAAGTAAAAACGGTTTAATAACATTAAAATGTCGGGTTATATAAAGGTCATGAAATCGTTTTAAAAACGTTTTGTATGAAAACACACTACAACAATATTTTTAAAATGTTTTCGAAATGTCATTGTAAACTCTATTTGCAAACATTTTTGGCCAAATATTTTGTCAACACTTAAATAACATTATGTTAAAATATTTGCACCCAGCAAACACAGAAATGTTCTTAAAATGTTTTTTACAAAACCTTTTAATAACATTTAAATGTCGGGTTATATAAAGGTCGTGAAAACATTTTAAAAACGTTATTGTAAATATTTTGGGCAAACATTTTTGCAAAATATTTTTCAACCCCAAAATAACATTCTGTTTAGAATGATTTGTAGCAAGTTTTCAAAAATGTTTTTGGAATGCTATTAAAACGTTTTTATACCCTTTATATAACACGACATTTAAATGTTTTCTGTAAAACATTTGTGTTTGCTGTGCAGTAAATTACCAACAAATGTTATTTAATGTTATGAAAACGTTTTATACGGTACCTTTAATGTACCCTTTATGTAACCCGATATTTAAACGTTTTCTGACAACCTTTTATAACCTTTTGCGAGTGATGTCGAAAACGTTTTGTGTTTGCTGGGTAGTGAGTGGTATTAAAATATTAACACTATATACATGTAGTTTGATTTGGTTTAGCATAATGTATGGTTAGTTCTTCATTTTACTGACACGTTACGCTAACGGATTCTTTATTAAAAATACTAATATAATAATATTACAAACATTGCTACATGCATCCTTTGATATAATGTCGTACAATAGGGCACATTTCTTCTACTATCATGACTATAGACATGAAACATGAAGAGCTGAATAAAACAAAATACCAATGATCCTTTATTTTCCGGTATTTGACGCAAAGCTCTGTTTACATTTGTGACCCCACTGACATGGTCATCCGTTTTAGTCTTATCTGGTTCGATCACTTGTTTCGGGAAGTATGAAATAACAAATATGACAAGCAAGCAAGGAGTCTGGATCAAATACAGCACTGTACAAAGGATGTCACGCGCTGGTCTTTACATCCGTACACAATTTGTGGGTAACCCCCGAATAAATGCAACTATAGCTATCAAATTCAGTGTGTGCTGTCTTGTATTGTATTGTGATTTCGTAGACGTGACTGCGTCATCGAAGATACTTGACTGAATAGCGTGCCAGACTATCCAAGGAGACTATCACGATTTAGTGTCATCTATAAATGATTAACGAATACAGTTGATTTCAACAGCCATGGTGACAGACGATGATATGGACATGTGCGATGTGTCGTAGTAACAAATTCGTGAACTATTACTAATATCACTGACATGTAACTGGACCGTGATTTTCTTCAAATATCAACTTGTTCTTCAAGATCTATGTATTGTGACTCTCCAGCGGAAGCTCATTCAATATTATAAAAACACAGAATAATATTATTCAATTATTTTGACCTATTGTTCGACTCTGGTAATACTAAGTGGAAACGATCCTGATCTGACTTTATATTGATTTAACGATGGCTGAAAGCATCGCCGAAAGACACCTTGAGAACACAGAGCTGAAAGAGCCTGGAGACGACTTCATCTACGATGAGCCAACAACTACAACAGCTACTACCTTGCCCGCAGTAAGTGAGCGCGAACAGAAGGATTTCGAGAAAAAGCAGCATCAGTTTAAAGCCGTTGATACATCTGAATCTCACGAAACAAACCTGTTAAAAGCTGATGAAACACCAGGATATAAAAGTTTTAAACAAAGCAAACAAAGTCTCCGTCATAGGTACGAAAATGTTACATGCAGCAGCTCCAAAGACCGGGTTACCCTTGACGAGTGCATACCGAAAGAAACCGATACTGAGAGCGAGCGATTATCTGGTGAACCCATTAGCATAGAGCCTAAGTCTGCCAACAAAGACGACAGCAACAACACTACAGATGATCAATCACCATCACGTCAGTATTCATCAGTAAAGATGGGCATCACTCGGAATGATGTTAGCGCTCTTCCTAAGCGCTTGTACAAGAAGTGTCATCAACACACCCATGAAGACATTGTATTCTACTGTCTGCCATGCGATGAACTAATCTGCCAGAGATGTCTTGTCCCACAACACTTGCATCATGATGTCAAAAACCTGGAGGACGTTTTTGTTTTGATTCGCGCAAAGATCCGTGATAAACTTGACACCGCTTTACAACACGCCGAGCAATGGACTCAAGACCTTGTCAAACTCAAGGACACGCAAACTTCTTTCCAGATATCTTTAGATGAAGAGTATGATAAGATCGATACTTGTGTCAAAGAATATAGCGATAGTGTGTTAACTGCAGGGAGGCGACTTTCCGAAGAGTTAGACGCGGCTGCCCATCGATTTGAAGATGAAATGACAGCTGATAAAATACGATTACAAAATCAAATAGGTAGTTTAAGATCGCGATTGGAATCTCCCAATAAGGCTGCTGTTGAACCAATGGCTAATCATCTCACCATCAAGAAACAACATGCTTTACTAACTCAGCTTACTCAAGAGTATCATGAGTCTAAAATGTTTCGTGTAAGTCAAGATCGTAAGATGTATTCTACGATTGGTTTTGAAGCGCATTCTCAAGACAAGCTAGTACACATTGGTAGGATAGTAACACCATCGAAGCTGAGACTTCTTCAAGAGTTTGACGACGGTGTTAAACTTGCTACTACGACTGCACCTGCATTGAATGGTTGTTTTTTAGTCGGTGATTTTGAAAGTCAGGAAGCAATGGTTTATCGGAAGGTAAATGAAGTTTACAACCAACACACCTTCGCATTTTCTACTCCACCTCTTGGTATTGCGGTTACCGAGGACAACAAGTATTTGGTATCTATAGATGAATGCATTATGATGTTTTCTACAACAGGCGATTTGCTTTCAAAATTTGTTACTTTTTCTAGTAAATCTCACAAGATCGGCCCTCTGTGCGTTTCGAAAGATAGGATTTTTGGAGGTCACAGAACCAATCCTTTCATTACCGAATACGACACCGTTGGTAATCCGGTACGAACCATCTACACCAAGAAAGTTGTGCGTAGTTGTACTCTAGTGGGTACCTCACAGATGGCGCTTTGTTATGCAGACCTTCCTGGAGTTGAGATAATCAACTTTGAGAAGCAGATCGCTAATGAAGTCTCCGTGTTATGTCATATTGATATCCACCTGCCTCTTAGCCTTTGTTTTGACGATCAGTCCAAGTGTCTGTTCATTGGAAGCTGTGAAAAATCGCAAAACAACTCTGGACGTACGAACTACGCTGAAGGTTCTGGTGCCATTACTCAGTATTGCATCGAAACTAGACAAATTGTAGCGCGTCTTGCACAAGGCCTTCATTCGCCCCTGAGTATGGCGTTTACTTCTGATGGTATGCTGGTAGTGGCAGATGGGAAGACTGTTAAGCTCTATCTTGTGGAACATCTTTTGATATAAGATGGTTTGCATTTTATAATGGTGGCAAGTAGAGATTCGGCCATTTTCAAGAGATAATAAAGCCAGCATGCTGAATAGTTATATTTCAAAAGCAGCAATGATAAGACATTGAACTGAATCGCCGGCGCAGGTGTTATTCACGCACCTTTACAATTATAAAGAATTAATTGGGCAAATCCAGTCTGTAAGAAAGGGGCTGATTTGTAAACTATAATTGAAGGCCGAATTAAAAAGACTAGTTTGCGTATGACGTCCTGTCAACCACACCAAAAATGCCGTACTGCGCAGGTCAGCAGGCAATCACGCCGCGCCTTTGCACTGACGTCAGACGCAAACTACATGTAGTCTTTTTAATTCGGTCGTCCATTATATAATATAGTTATTTCGTGGTATCGGTCATCTGGACAGCTTGCTGACTTTTCTTAGTAATCGTACAAACTACGAATATGCCGACAGACACCAGAGACTGTAGGATCGCGATGGTTAGATGTCTTATGACATACACCCGTCGAGCCAGCATAAAATACCCTTATTCATCAATGAACAAGTTTGCAAAATTCCCTAGTTGTACCACTTAGTCAAATATCGGTTTCATTAATGTTATATGCCTATACAAGAATGACCCTTTGGTTTTGGCGTAATATATTCTTGTCAAAAGTAAACTATACTGACTTTTACAGTACTCAGCCTTCCCTAACAAATTATACAATAGCTAGCTTTCTATAGGTGGACGTTTATGCCGTCATTCTTTCAAGCCGCTGCCAGTGGCGTAGATTTCTTTTTGACAGGGAGGGGGTGAAAACATTCTTGAAATAGCACGATAAGTTTATTCGCGTGCGACATTTACCATTTTTGGCATATTGAAGCTTAACTGGTGAAATATGGTGCAAAAGTGGAATAAATTTCTGAAATATGGCAAACTATTCTTTTTAAATGCTTCTGCAAGCGGAGCAATATGAAACCATTTTCTATCAAAATCAGAGCATTTTTCAATTTTTCTCCCCCTGTGGAATCCAAATATTGACATTTGACCTTTTCCTCAATAACTCAAGAAATTTATGTCGGAGATAGGTCAAACTATACTTTTTCTTTTCTGAATCCTTATGACGAAAGGAATACATTGGTATATTTTCGTCAGGCATCTGATTGATGATGTTATGATGATGTTAGGTGTTGTGATGTCAGACGGCGAGGAATGTCTCGTAACGCCGGGTCCCATGGGTGTGACAACTGAAAGCGGAGTCCCCCTTTCTTGATCACAACATCAGCAATCAGATGCTTGCCGAATTTTCGTACGCAACGTAGCAAAGTGAGTTCCAGTATTAGATTTAATGTACAAAATAATGTTTACATGCATTTAATTTATAACGGCTATACCCAGCAAACACAAAAACGTTTTAAATAAGTTATATTTTGGGTTTTGGTTTAAGTAAAAACGGTTTAATAACATTAAAATGTCGGGTTATATAAAGGTCATGAAATCGTTTTAAAAACGTTTTGTATGAAAACACACTACAACAATATTTTTAAAATGTTTTCGAAATGTCATTGTAAACTCTATTTGCAAACATTTTTGGCCAAATATTTTGTCAACACTTAAATAACATTATGTTAAAATATTTGCACCCAGCAAACACAGAAATGTTCTTAAAATGTTTTTACAAAACCTTTTAATAACATTTAAATGTCGGGTTATATAAAGGTCGTGAAAACATTTTAAAAACGTTATTGTAAATATTTTGGGCAAACATTTTTTGCAAAATATTTTTTCAACCCCAAAATAACATTCTGTTTAGAATGATTTGTAGCAAGTTTTCAAAAATGTTTTTGGAATGCTATTAAAACGTTTTTATACCCTTTATATAACACGACATTTAAATGTTTTCTGTAAAACATTTGTGTTTGCTGTGCAGTAAATTACCAACAAATGTTATTTAATGTTATGAAAACGTTTTATACGGTACCTTTAATGTACCCTTTATGTAACCCGATATTTAAACGTTTTCTGACAACCTTTTATAACCTTTTGCGAGTGATGTCGAAAACGTTTTGTGTTTGCTGGGTAGTGAGTGGTATTAAAATATTAACACTATATACATGTAGTTTGATTTGGTTTAGCATAATGTATGGTTAGTTCTTCATTTTACTGACACGTTACGCTAACGGATTCTTTATTAAAAATACTAATATAATAATATTACAAACATTGCTACATGCATCCTTTGATATAATGTCGTACAATAGGGCACGTTTCTTCTACTATCATGACTATAGACATGAAACATGAAGAGCTGAATAAAACAAAATACCAATGATCCTTTATTTTCCGGTATTTGACGCAAAGCTCTGTTTACATTTGTGACCCCACTGACATGGTCATCCGTTTTAGTCTTATCTGGTTCGATCACTTGTTTCGGGAAGTATGAAATAACAAATATGACAAGCAAGCAAGGAGTCTGGATCAAATACAGCACTGTACAAAGGATGTCACGCGCTGGTCTTTACATCCGTACACAATTTGTGGGTAACCCCCGAATAAATGCAACTATAGCTATCAAATTCAGTGTGTGCTGTCTTGTATTGTATTGTGATTTCGTAGACGTGACTGCGTCATCGAAGATACTTGACTGAATAGCGTGCCAGACTATCCAAGGAGACTATCACGATTTAGTGTCATCTATAAATGATTAACGAATACAGTTGATTTCAACAGCCATGGTGACAGACGATGATATGGACATGTGCGATGTGTCGTAGTAACAAATTCGTGAACTATTACTAATATCACTGACATGTAACTGGACCGTGATTTTCTTCAAATATCAACTTGTTCTTCAAGATCTATGTATTGTGACTCTCCAGCGGAAGCTCATTCAATATTATCAAAAACACAGAATAATATTATTCAATTATTTTGACCTATTGGTCGACTCTGGTAATACTAAGTGGAAACGATCCTGATCTGACTTTATATTGATTTAACGATGGCTGAAAGCATCGCCGAAAGACACCTTGAGAACACAGAGCTGAAAGAGCCTGGAGACGACTTCATCTACGATGAGCCAACAACTACAACAGCTACTACCTTGCCCGCAGTAAGTGAGCGCGAACAGAAGGATTTCGAGAAAAGCAGCATCAGTTTAAAGCCGTTGATACATCTGAATCTCACGAAACAAACCTGTTAAAAGCTGATGAAACACCAGGATATAAAAGTTTTAAACAAAGCAAACAAAGTCTCCGTCATAGGTACGAAAATGTTACATGCAGCAGCTCCAAAGACCGGGTTACCCTTGACGAGTGCATACCGAAAGAAACCGATACTGAGAGCGAGCGATTATCTGGTGAACCCATTAGCATAGAGCCTAAGTCTGCCAACAAAGACGACAGCAACAACACTACAGATGATCAATCACCATCACGTCAGTATTCATCAGTAAAGATGGGCATCACTCGGAATGATGTTAGCGCTCTTCCTAAGCGCTTGTACAAGAAGTGTCATCAACACACCCATGAAGACATTGTATTCTACTGTCTGCCATGCGATGAACTAATCTGCCAGAGATGTCTTGTCCCACAACACTTGCATCATGATGTCAAAAACCTGGAGGACGTTTTTGTTTTGATTCGCGCAAAGATCCGTGATAAACTTGACACCGCTTTACAACACGCCGAGCAATGGGCTCAAGACCTTGTCAAACTCAAGGACACGCAAACTTCTTTCCAGATATCTTTAGATGAAGAGTATGATAAGATCGATACTTGTGTCAAAGAATATAGCGATAGTGTGTTAACTGCAGGGAGGCGACTTTCCGAAGAGTTAGACGCGGCTGCCCATCGATTTGAAGATGAAATGACAGCTGATAAAATACGATTACAAAATCAAATAGGTAGTTTAAGATCGCGATTGGAATCTCCCAATAAGGCTGCTGTTGAACCAATGGCTAATCATCTCACCATCAAGAAACAACATGCTTTACTAACTCAGCTTACTCAAGAGTATCATGAGTCTAAAATGTTTCGTGTAAGTCAAGATCGTAAGATGTATTCTACGATTGGTTTTGAAGCGCATTCTCAAGACAAGCTAGTACACATTGGTAGGATAGTAACACCATCGAAGCTGAGACTTCTTCAAGAGTTTGACGACGGTGTTAAACTTGCTACTACGACTGCACCTGCATTGAATGGTTGTTTTTTAGTCGGTGATTTTGAAAGTCAGGAAGCAATGGTTTATCGGAAGGTAAATGAAGTTTACAACCAACACACCTTCGCATTTTCTACTCCACCTCTTGGTATTGCGGTTACCGAGGACAACAAGTATTTGGTATCTATAGATGAATGCATTATGATGTTTTCTACAACAGGCGATTTGCTTTCAAAATTTGTTACTTTTTCTAGTAAATCTCACAAGATCGGCCCTCTGTGCGTTTCGAAAGATAGGATTTTTGGAGGTCACAGAACCAATCCTTTCATTACCGAATACGACACCGTTGGTAATCCGGTACGAACCATCTACACCAAGAAAGTTGTGCGTAGTTGTACTCTAGTGGGTACCTCACAGATGGCGCTTTGTTATGCAGACCTTCCTGGAGTTGAGATAATCAACTTTGAGAAGCAGATCGCTAATGAAGTCTCCGTGTTATGTCATATTGATATCCACCTGCCTCTTAGCCTTTGTTTTGACGATCAGTCCAAGTGTCTGTTCATTGGAAGCTGTGAAAAATCGCAAAACAACTCTGGACGTACGAACTACGCTGAAGGTTCTGGTGCCATTACTCAGTATTGCATCGAAACTAGACAAATTGTAGCGCGTCTTGCACAAGGCCTTCATTCGCCCCTGAGTATGGCGTTTACTTCTGATGGTATGCTGGTAGTGGCAGATGGGAAGACTGTTAAGCTCTATCTTGTGGAACATCTTTTGATATAAGATGGTTTGCATTTTATAATGGTGGCAAGTAGAGATTCGGCCATTTTCAAGAGATAATAAAGCCAGCATGCTGAATAGTTATATTTCAAAAGCAGCAATGATAAGACATTGAACTGAATCGCCGGCGCAGGTGTTATTCACGCACCTTTACAATTATAAAGAATTAATTGGGCAAATCCAGTCTGTAAGAAAGGGGCTGATTTGTAAACTATAATTGAAGGCCGAATTACGAAGACTAGTTAGCGTATGACGTCCTGTCAACCACACCAAAATGCCGTACTGCGCAGGTCAGCAGGCAATCACGCCGCGCCTTTGCACTGACGTCAGACGCAAACTACATGTAGTCTTTTTAATTCGGTCGTCCATTATATAATATAGTTATTTCGTGGTATCGGTCATCTGGACAGCTTGCTGACTTTTCTTAGTAATCGTACAAACTACGAATATGCCGACAGACACCAGAGACTGTAGGATCGCGATGGTTAGATGTCTTATGACATACACCCGTCGAGCCAGCATAAAATACCCTTATTCATCAATGAACAAGTTTGCAAAATTCCCTAGTTGTACCACTTAGTCAAATATCGGTTTCATTAATGTTATATGCCTATACAAGAATGACCCTTTGGTTTTGGCGTAATATATTCTTGTCAAAAGTAAACTATACTGACTTTTACAGTACTCAGCCTTCCCTAACAAATTATACAATAGCTAGCTTTCTATAGGTGGACGTTTATGCCGTCATTCTTTCAAGCCGCTGCCAGTGGCGTAGATTTCTTTTTGACAGGGAGGGGGTGAAAACATTCTTGAAATAGCACGATAAGTTTATTCGCGTGCGACATTTACCATTTTTGGCATATTGAAGCTTAACTGGTGAAATATGGTGCAAAAGTGGAATAAATTTCTGAAATATGGCAAACTATTCTTTTTAAATGCTTCTGCAAGCGGAGCAATATGAAACCATTTTCTATCAAAATCAGAGCATTTTTCAATTTTTCTCCCCCTGTGGAATCCAAATATTGACATTTGACCTTTTCCTCAATAACTCAAGAAATTTATGTCGGAGATAGGTCAAACTATACTTTTTCTTTTCTGAATCCTTATGACGAAAGGAATACATTGGTATATTTTTTTAAACAATTGACCAAATTTGAAATTTCACCCTTGCAAGATTTAGTGAATTAGCCTAACATGGTGGATTTAAGAAGACTGAATTTGAGTTGGAGGGTAAAATACCAATAAGCGTTGGTCAGAACTGAAATGCACTTGTAATGTAGCAGTTTGAAAATTGGAGGAGCTTTAAAAAATATAGCTCTACCAATTTTTAAAAAAGTGGTACACACTCAGAAAATGTTAATGGCCCCGAAACATCGTGAATTCATTGGCCAGGAATACTCGCAGTTATTTTTGTACCGTAAGTGTATAACATTTGACCTCTGGGGCCGTTCAAACTTTTTGAGTAAAAGCCTCATTTTAAGCTCCTCCCATTAAAAAAAATTTGGTACATTACGAGTGCATTTCAGCTCTGAAGAATGCCAAAAGCTCAAATTCAGCCAACAACTACAACAGCTACTACCTTGCCCGCAGTAAGTGAGCGCGAACAGAAGGATTTCGAGAAAAAGCAGCATCAGTTTAAAGCCGTTGATACATCTGAATCTCACGAAACAAACCTGTTAAAAGCTGATGAAACACCAGGATATAAAAGTTTTAAACAAAGCAAACAAAGTCTCCGTCATAGGTACGAAAATGTTACATGCAGCAGCTCCAAAGACCGGGTTACCCTTGACGAGTGCATACCGAAAGAAACCGATACTGAGAGCGAGCGATTATCTGGTGAACCCATTAGCATAGAGCCCAAGTCTGCCAACAAAGACGACAGCAACAACACTACAGATTTGAAATTTCACCCTTGCAAGATTTAGTGAATTAGCCTAACATGGTGGATTTAAGAAGACTGAATTTGAGTTGGAGGGTAAAATACCAATAAGCGTTGGTCAGAACTGAAATGCACTTGTAATGTAGCAGTTTGAAAATTGAAGGAGCTTTAAAAAATATAGCTCTACCAATTTTTAAAAAAGTGGTACACACTCAGAAAATGTTAATGGCCCCGAAACATCGTGAATTCATTGGCCAGGAATACTCGCAGTTATTTTTGTACCGTAAGTGTATAACATTTGACCTCTGGGGCCGTTCGAACTTTTTGAGTAAAAGCCTCATTTTAAGCTCCTCCCATTAAAAAAAAATTGGTACATTACGAGTGCATTTCAGCTCTGAAGAATGCCAAAAGCTCAAATTCAGCCTCCTTAACTCCGCCATTTTAAACCGCCGCGCGTTCGTTATTCTTAGCGCGTCCATGTCAGCAGAAACGGCAAATTTATTTTTTATTTTTTCCTTTCCTAATCCTTTAGTTAGAACTTATTAGCAATAATAGTTTCATTTTAATATTAAGCCAAAACATTCGTTTTCAGGATGTTTTCGTATGCTGTGAAAATAAAGCGCAAAGACTTTATACTAAAACTATTTTCAGGTTCTGCATTCTAATTTTTGCAAAACACATTTGTGACGTGTCATGTCAAAAGGAGACACTTTTGAGCAGGTTATCAATTATGAGGTTTTTGCGTATCTTTAAGGGATCCAAAATGAGCGTTTATTGCGTTTCGACAGTATTTTTTGTGGGACATGAGAGCACCTCAGACCTATCGAATTGCATTCTGAATACGAAGCATGTCTTTCTGATATCAAATAATTTTCATTTTTTAAAAATCAAAATATAATACAAATTTTATGACAAATTATAAAAATTTGATATTTTTCAAATTTTTGATTTATAACAGTCCTCGAAGTAAATTATATAAATCTAATGTTATATTCTTAAAGTGTATGTAGCAGGGAGGAAAAGCCGACGGTCAATTGAAAATTTTGACCTTTCATATTGAAGATATGGATTTTTTTCCCAAAAAGACCTAATTTTTTTTTGTGTTTTGGGAAAAAAATACATATCTTCAATACGAAAGGTCAAAATTTTCAATTGATCGTCGGCTTTTCATCCCACCTACATACACTTTAAGTATAAATCATCAGATTTATAAAGTTTACTTCAAGTACTGTTAAATATCAAAAATATCAATTTTTAATGATTTGCCATAAAATGTGTATTAAATTGCGAATTTCAAAAATCAAAATTATTTGATATCAGAATGACATTCTTCGTATTCAGAATGCAATTCGATATGTCTGATGTGCTCTAATGTCCCAAAATAAATACTGTCCAAACGTTCATACCCCAGCCCTTAATATAGAGATATTTTGCTCCACAACGCCGTTTTCCCCCAATGAAATCGGACATTTAAGCGAAGATATTGGGTTTGTAAGTTAGGGTTTTATAAACTTGGAAATTGAGATATCGGCCTTTGAAAATATTATTGACAATGGTGAGAGTAGGAATTATCTTGAAAAATGTCTCAAGAAATACAAGATGCCAGTTATATTCCGGTCTGAAACTGTCAGACAATATTTTATACATACAAATTCGCAACAAACCCAAATTGTGAAAAAATCACCGCCAGGCAGAGTTTTGGCTATTTCTCCATTTACGATCCTGCCCAAAAGTGTCTCCTTTTGACATGACACGTCACATTTTCCAATTATTTTTATAACAAATTAATCAAAATTATTATTTTATTATTATATTAAATTTATGAGCAAACTCATAGCCAAGTTTTTGAATTTTGCGACTGCAATAATTGTAAGAAAACATATGTTCAAATTGCAAAAAATACTACAATTTGACTTTATAATTGAAGGATTAAAAGATTTTTACTATTAAGCTACGTTTCATTTTGGAAAAACATGAAATTTATACTATCTATCTGTCTATCTATCTATACTATTTATCTGGAATCTGGAGTAATTTATTTGCCAGCATTTGTTTTTACAACAGCAACTGCAGGAAGTCTTTGTGGGAAAAAATATGCCATGTAAACCTAAACACCGGAATTGTACACCGCAGACATTAAAAGGCAAAATCGCCGTTATGCAACAAAAGTACTAATGGAAGAAAGGTTTTTAGACTGAACATTCAAATTTATTATTACGTGATCACCGATAACACAAGGTTTTAATTATTTACCAAAAACTGCATCGTTATTATCAATGCTATAATAGAAGTGGCGGCGGAATCATTACAATTTTTAAGGGGAGGAGAAGATTTGAGGCCGACGTTTACTGTGACAATTGCGCGGGAAAAATATTCAATTACAGACCATTTTAGCCGCAAAAGCCCGCAACTGAAGGTGTGTTTTGCTATTTGATGGACCAATGCGTCTTTTTCAATGTCTTTTGCAATGTTTTTGTCAGCTATTTTGGCTTTTAAATATCTTCATGAAAAGTAGGCAAAATGTAGTAGCATATCAGATTTATAAATTGGGCTAACAAATCTTTAAGGATTGTTACAGCAAATTGCAATCTACTTTATTTGAGGTAGACATATTTTAATAATATCATTTCCATTGGCAAAAAAAGGTTAAAAAAGTTAATAGGAAGTGAGTTAAAGATATTCCAATCATGAGGGACACCAACATTTGCTATCAAATAACAGGTTATTATACATGCATGTAGGTGCTATTTTCTTTTCAGGAAGTTTAATGTTACTCTTGGAGTCTTATTAACTTGCAATTCAATTAAAGGTGGATGGTCCCATTAGTCCCAACTATGGTTCCAGTTTGAATTCAGGGCATTTTAGGTTAGAATTAGGGTTGGGGTTAAGGTTAGGGATAACATTAGGGTTAGATAGGATTAGAGTCATGGTTATGTTTAGGGTTATGGTTAGGATTATGGCTTAGAAAGAAAGAACAGTTTACCAACCCAATGTGTTACAATTAAACAAGACAACAAATAAACACAAATCCTGACTGGCACACACAACCCAACTTGAAAAAAAAGCAATGGCATGTGCCGGCATGGGTTTTTACGACTTTTTCGAAACCACAACCTTCCGATCTCTAGACGGACGCTCTATTAATAAGGCTACAATACACACAAATCCCAACCGGCGCACACACACAACCCAACTTGAAAAAAAAAAAAGCAATGGAATGTGCCGACATGGGATTCGAAACCACAACCTTCCGATCTCTAGACGGATGTTCTATTAATAAGGCTACAATACACACAAATCCCAACCGGCGCACACACACAACCCAACTTGAAAAAAAAAAGCAATGGAATGTGCCGACATGGGATTCGAAACCACAACCTTCTGATCTCTAGACGGATGTTCTATTAATAAGGCTACAATACACACAAATCCCAACCGGCGCACACACACAACCCAACTTGAAAAAAAAAAAAAGCAATGGAATGTGCCGACATGGGATTCGAAACCACAACCTTCCGATCTCTAGACAGACGCTCTATTAATAAGGCTACAATACACACAAATCCCAACCGCGCACACACAACCCAACTTGAAAAAAAAAAAGCAATGGAATGTGCCGACATGGGATTCGAAACCACAACCTTCCGATCTCTAGACAGACGCTCTATTAATAAGGCTACAATACACACAAATCCCAACCGGCGCACACACACAACCCAACTTGAAAAAAAAAAAAGCAATGGAATGTGCCGACATGGGATTCGAAACCACAACCTTCCGATCTCTAGACAGACGCTCTATTAATAAGGCTACAATACACACAAACAAATATTACGCAAGGACACCAATATAGGTGATATTCATATGGCTTAGATTATAGGTTTGGATTAGAGTGAAGTTTAGGATTAATTCTCTCTTGGGGTCTCTAATGACCTTTCAGATTATTGACCTGTAATTCAACAACTCTTCCTATACCTTTGTACAGGAGCCAACCGTTGTTAAACTGTGATGAACCCACACTTTTACTGTAAGCGTATACGCCGAACGCGAGCGAGAGTACGCGCTTACGCGAGAGCGCCAGTAAATTCATCATGCCTGGAACGTTTGTGCGTATGCCAGCTTACAAGTTGAATTCAGTATTTTTCAGGTAGCGGCTAAACATTGCCGTTTTATTCTGTAGTTTTATTGCTGATATCAAAGAGAAATCATCGAAGTTTTAGTAAGGCTGAGTGGCAATGATGAACTGACATTCCATTAATCGTGAATTATACGATATTTAGCTTCTTTTCGTTGTTGAAGGGATTCAATCATGTTTCATCGTTGTTCATCACCGTTTAACAACTTCGCGTCCGGCACGCGTCTGCGTGGTTTTTTAAGCTCGGGCAGCTAAAGCTGCCCTCGCGAAAATAAACCATGCAGACGACAGCGTCGCATCGTTGTTAAACGGTGATGAACAACGGTGAAACATGATTGAATCCCTAATTCATGAGTTTTATATCTTACACAGAGACGTATCACCCAAACAATCTCAACCACAAAGTTTTTTGCATTGCGTCAGCAGTTTGGATATTAGAAGTGAAAACGTTCATCACAATGACCCATAGAACAGTATGGTATACCATCGGAAAAAACTACCACATTTTTGTTCATAACATCAAAATGAATCATGTCACTTCATATTATTGGGATTTAAATATATAAGCTTTCTTCAGATGTCAATCTCAATTTGGCAGGGGGTGAAAAGGTCAGTCGGGCCACCCACTTTTAATAATGGATTCCATTCAGTTTTGTTTTAAAGCAAGCATAACAGTAATAGCAGCAACAACATATCATTTTCCTCAACTTAAAAGCTTGTGAAGTTGTCCATTATATGGCAAATATATTTCCTTGCCTATTATATAAAAACAGTTGTTTACAATTTATCACAATACTGGGTTGGTAAAAACAAATGCAATAAAGCAACGAAACCTATATGTAATTTAAAAGTTGAACTTCAAAACACTGAAAAGATCATCTTGGTTCTGAAATCAAGGTGGCACCTTTCCCTTACTTTTGACAATTTCATCTTATACCACCTGTGACATCATGTTTTATTAGTAAGCTAGGGAATCCAATGTAAATGGGTAGTTTAAGACAAGATTGTCATTTCTTTTACTCAACCTATAAGTATTTTCAGAGCATTTTATCTTGCATTACAAAATATGATATGGACAATTTAAAATCTTTAGTTTGAAATGTTTTGCCATATTCCAAACAGCCACTGATGTAAAAAAACAAAAACAAAAAAAACAAGGATATTCTGCATAAAAAGTAACAAAAGTAACAAAAGTCCAAATCCAGACATTTTCAGCATGACTCAGAACAAGCCTCAGACCAAAATCCCAAATCTTTCCCAAATTATAGATACTTTTAACATAACATTTCATCTGCATCAATGTTTTGGGTTGCTAATCACATAGCAGTGTGTTTCTTTTCTGCTGCTATCCTCGATAATATCGTTATGAATTCGGCAGACGGCCGAATCCGGATTCGGCTTTTGGCAAATTCATTTTACGCATGCATTATTTTTGAATTCGAGAACAAGGGATCAATATTGTACTAGTGCTGTCGTCGACATTCCTTATGTCGACATAATGTCGACATCGGCACATATCCCGACATGTCGACATCAAAAAAAATATATATATATTTTTGGCCAGAAAAGCAAGTTATAGGCCCAAAATTACTTGTTATTCAAGGTTGAAACCAGAGAATACTGCTACTAAAAAAATGCCAATTTTTTTACAAAGTTGATAAATTTGTTTATTTTGATTACCTTTGCTTCTATTGAACAGTCAGGGACACATTGAATTAGTATGCATTGCTAGCTGTGCAATAGAAGCAAAAGTAATTAAAATATACAAATGTATCCAACTTTGTAAAAAAAAGATTGGCATTTTTTTCCTTTTTTTTGTAGCAGTATTTCTCTGGTTTCAACCTTGAATAATGTCATTTTGGGCCTTTTTTTTTTTAAAGAATTTTTTTATGTCGACACACTGTCGACGTCGGTATACGAATTATATCGACATGTCGACATTAAAAACCGGTGCCGACGACGGCACTATATTGTACATAATAGAGGGCAGCATATCAATTTTTTAACGGAGATCAGACGATAACAGCATAAGCATACAGGGTTAGCTAACGGTGCATCGCAGTACGGTCAACGACGATAACCATTAAAATATTGATATGCTGCCCTCTTTATGTAAAGCATTGATCCCTTGTTCTTTAATTCAAAAATAATGCATGCGTAAAATGAATTTACCAAAAGCCGAATCCGGATTCGGTCGTCTGCCGAATTCATAACGATATAATTCACCTACTTCAGACTGATCAAAGTAGAGTTTGCCAATTCTTCTCAAATACAATCATTAGATAAGTGGTCATGTGTCATATGGTGGGGCACATTTGCGTTACAAGCACTGATTTTGATAATTTGTCCTCCTTTTCACTAAAATTGTTACATGTCTAAAACTATACATCTCACACAACAAAACTATACATTTTTGGAAAGCTTATGTTCCAAGGAATCCAACTATGCAAAAATGAAGTTGGTATACAGGGTGCGTAAGAAAATATATAGGGTGATATCATGAAAAAAAATAATTTTGCTAGTAAATTCATAATTTATTGCATTTACTACTGATATGGAATACATCAAATGTAATCTAATTTTGTGGCAGGCAACACTATGAGCTTGAATAAAATTAATACTTTTGCTATGTTATGAATGACCAAAGTGGTGATACAGGGTGTGAAAATATACGTAACTTCACGCACAAAATGTTGATTACATTTTTTTTTTTTTTTTCTTTAGAGTGTATCCTACATTTATTTTAACTGCATATTTGGATTCCTGGGGTAAAAAGCTTTCCAAAAATGTATACATTACCTATCTTAGGGTGTATAATTCTCAAGATACAACAATTGAAAGCCAAAACGCATGTTGTGACTGAAAATCTTGACATTTGTGTGTAAGTGAATAGGAAAAATTGAGGTTCTTGTGACTTGCGGCTCTCAGTGAATACTTGTAAACACAATTAGATCAAATTAATAGCTGAATAAGAATAATGAATGATCAAGCTTTCATTTGAGGTATGATTTGCAAGTATAGCACACTATTTGGCAATGATATAATTCAAAATTCAAAAAGATGCCATGTCTCCCATAGAGAATGCACATACTCCTCCACCGCTTATCCTCCACCGCTTATCCACCAGGTTTATCTTCGTTAACATTTTGGTATTTTTCACTAATTAAACAAATTGGCATTCCAAATTGAGAAACATATTTGAAAATTAGAATAATCAGGCTGTATAATGAGCCCAAACTTGATGCAATTGGACCAAGAATAGCCCTGTGACAACAAGTTAAAGAGAGAAGAGGAGAGAAAAATGTAACGTCACCAGGTATTTTGGGGTCCCACCATAAGACACACGACCAAGTACTAATGTGGATGACACACACAACAATTCTTGTAAAAAATAGTGACATTGACAAACTTTCACATACATAACAAATGTGTGATGTCACAATCGCAAATTGTCAGCCTATTATGCTTATTGCCCAAGTCATTTTTTGTAATTTTGATAACAAAGTACAAAATATGGTTCAAGCATGCATTTTAACACATTCATTCACCAACCTTTGCACAAGAACAAATGATAATGATACTAATAAAAGGAAAAAAAAAAAAAAAAAAACCATGTTTGTTTCCTGTAGTAAGTCAAAAAAGTCAAATGCGAAATGCATTTTTTTTTTTTTTTATAATCCAGGTCTTCAAATGAAAAAAAACACCTTTTTTGCTGCAAATTGGAATGGAAATTTCTCCGACACACAAAAAAAATCACATTTCTTAATATTCAAGAATATTTATGATCCCCTTTCAACATGCAGATTAAAAAAGTATTAAAAAAAATGTGGGATGTTTTCTTCAGTAGTTTTTCACTAAGCTTGTTTGCTGTGTGTAAATGTTTACTCCAGTAGTGTTTTGTATTATTTTTTGCGATTTTTTTCCCGTTTTTTTTCTTTCCAAAAGTGAAAAAAATCTAAATGCGCAAAAAAGCCATCAAAAACGAAATGCGCGCGCTACAGGAAACAAACTTGTTTTTTTTTTGGCCAAATCCAATGATGCATGCTTTGTTCTCAAAATTACAAAAAATGACCTGGGCAATTAGCGTAGCAGGCTGACAAAAGTTTGTTTCTCATAACTGACCGTGACCCAATCTTCATTGACTTTAATAGTCCATTATTTAAAATCGCACACTGTGATTTGCCCAAACATGTCATTTCGTCTGATAATTATGTGTGGTTACATAATACAATTTTCACATGCATTGGTCAATTACATTTAAAATCCACAATACCCTTGTGGAAGATTTGTCTAAAGTCTTCCACAGAAGGAGTATGAGTTTTGAATAAAATAGAAAAATGGGTAACTTCCATTTGAAATACTCACTCCAGTTGTGGAACATATAGGTAAAGCCATACATTGTAATAGTACAGAGGGAATATGGGTTTCAAAATGATTAACCCTGATCAATTATATTTGAACAAAATACTCCTTCTGTGTAAGATATTTCCAAAATCTTCCACAGGGGTAGTGTGGATTTCAACTGGAATAGCCCATTGCAGATTCTCTGCTCTCCTTTGTTTTAAATAATTTAAATAGTTGGGCAAAAATAGAAATAAAAGGTAGTGCCATATCCGTCACACCCAAATAATGCAGTAAAACGTTTGGTTTAGCTATGACATTATTTACATTTTTACTGCCTCGGTACACATTATTTGGGTGTTACAGTTACTGCATTACCCTTTATTAGATGGTTCATAAGTCATTTTTGCAGTTGTCTTCTTGGTTGCCAAAAATATGATTATCTTTAGTATTTACATATTATTTACATATTTGTACATTTATATTATTACACAATCCCACTCACACATTTTCTTCACCATACACTTGTACTGTCTCCAATCTAAGTAGGGTCTCTTTAAATCAGTGTCCCAGAGAACTCTCATCACTTTAATCTGATTATAAAAGCACTCCCATTTCAGTGCACTTATTACTTTCAAAAAAACTTCAAATGACACCACAGGAAAATGGTCTGTAATTTAAGTTTCAATGATTTTGACTTCCTTTTCACACACACTGGTTCACAAGAACCTGGGAACCAATGAAAAACAGAGCCAGTGCATTGATTGGTCGCTCCAGGTTAAATAAGAAATAAATAAATAAACAAATAAATGTTGCACCATTGCTTTGCAAACGATGATTTGAAATTCCCATGAAAGCCTATCGTTACATGAGTTCCCTGTAAAAAGTCTTACACCCAAGGAATCAAACAAGAACATCAATAAAACCCTAAGTAGAAAAGTAAAGTTTTATGCCTGACAGGTCAGAGTACCTATCTTTTTCAAAATAAATTTGGGTCTGAATCTTCCGTATAAATGTAACTTCATTTATTAGAACCTTGCTACCACATCGTATTCTCTGATGCCATTTTAAAACTGAAAAAGCAAAAAGAAACACTTTAATTCTGCAAAGTTTGATCCCTCATTTGTCTTAATAGCCCAACATTTCTTGCCATGCTGACACTTTCAATGAAAAAGATAAAGATTCAAAAGTTGCACCTGAACCCATTGAAAATATTGCCTTTGTTGCTCAAGTGCCAGTTCATCACTGGTCACCGCGAGTCATCCTTGTAGAGAATACAATGGTACGCTAACTTACGTAGGTTTTCAGGTTAACTTTTGAATCAATCTGTATCTTTTTCATTCAAGCAATCACCATGGCATCAAAATTGGCAGGATTAAAATGGGTTTCTTTTTGTATTTCAGTTTAAAAATTTGATGCATAGATTTGGAATTATTCTCTTGTAATAAAGGGTGGTAATTTCTTTTTGTGTGTGCTCATTTAAGAGCATACAACAACATAGTCAATATTTTACATCAACTGCATCCCGAATGAATCTAGTTTTTCCACTTTATGTATTGATGGATCTCCTTGTCTGTTCAGTAAAGGGGCTATAATTATAGGTTTATTACAGCAGTACATTTAGATTCAATCATGTTTCACCGTTGTTCATCACCGCTTAACAACGATGCGGACGCGTCGTCTGCGTGGTTTACTTGCGCGAGGGCAGCTTTAGCTGCCCGAGTGAAGTAAACTGACGCAGACGCTGCCGACGCGAGTTGTTAAACGGTGATGAACAACGGTGAAACATGATTGAATCCTTTCAACAACGAAAAGAAGCTAAATATCGTATAATTCACGATTATTTTACAAAGAATGTCAGTTAATCATTGCCACTCAGCCTTACAAAAACTTCGATGATTTCTCTTTTGATATCAGCAATAAAACTACAGAATAAAACGGCAATGTTTAGCCGCTACCTGAAAAATACTGAATTCAACTTGTAAGCTTGCATACGCACAAAGGTTCCAGGCATGACGAATTTTACGCGCTCTCGCGATCGCGTAGTCTCGCTTCGCGTTCACAGTATACGCTACAGTAAAAGTGTGGGTTCATCACGGTTTAACAACGGTTGGCTCCTGTACAAAGGTATAGGAAGAGTTGTTGAATACTGAATACGCTGGGGCAGTTACGTTATAAATCGGATTAACTACCGTAGCAATAGGTTCAAACAATTTTGAATAAATGGCACTGCACTACAAGCAGGTTACACACATCACCTGTGTATACAATACCGGTCTTTTCAAATATATTTATCTTACAGGTGATCAGCATGATATGGTTCAATGCAGAGATACCGCATGAACGTAGTAGTGCAGCGCGATATAATCAAAAATTGTTTTGACCTATTGCTATGGTAGTTAATCTGATTATTATGTAACTTCGCCAGCGTAAGTATTCCAGTGGACCTGTCACCTAGGCCAACCCCATGCAACTTTGTGTTCTTGTGAAGTCCTTGATTTAAATAGTAATGGTGGTGAATCCACCTGCTGCTTAGATGAGCACTTCTTCTTCACTTTCCTCGACTTGGCACTAGTACAACAGGGAGGTGCTTTATCATTAGATCCGAATAGCATTCCAATGGACCTGTCACCTAGGCCTACCCCATGCAACTTTGTGTTCTTGTGAAGTCCTTGATTTAAATAGTAATGGTGGTGAATCCACCTGCTGCTTAGATGAGCACTTCTTCTTCACTTTCCTCGACTTGGCACTAGTACAACAGGGAGGTGCTTTATCATTAGATCCGAATAGCATTCCAATGGACCTGTCACCTAGGCCTACCCCATGCAACTTTGTGTTCTTGTGAAGTCCTTGATTTAAATAGTAATGGTGGTGAATCCACCTGCTGCTTAGATGAGCACTTCTTCTTCACTTTCCTCGACTTGGCACTAGTACAACAGGGAGGTGCTTTATCATTAGATCCAGATCACTGAATAGCATTCCAATGGACCTGTCACCTAGGCCTACCCCATGCAACTTTGTGTTCTTGTGAAGTCCTTGATTTAAATAGTAATGGTGGAGAATCCACCTGCTGCTTAGATGAGCACTTCTTCTTCACTTTCCTTGACTTGGCACTAGTACAACAGGGTTGTGCTTTATCATCGATGGATGCTGACTTTGGGATGTGAATTGGTGTCCATGGAATTGGATTGAAGAAACTTGGTGCTGGGCTGGTGGTGGCATCATAGTATCCTAATAGTAATAGTAAAAACAAAATTATAAAGAAACTGTTGAAAATTGGTGTTAGATAGGAGTAGGTCAACTATGCAACCATAGCTACATAGGTTTATGCATTACATAGCATTTTTTAGCAATAACTGCATTGACAATTTATAGCATAATGGTATCACTTCACTGTTGATACTGAAACAGATTTTATAAATTGAACGAAAGTCTAGGCTCAAATAGATTTGTTTTTTGTTCCTATTAACAAAATAAAATACCAGTCCAGTAACCCTGTGGTCAATGGGCAATTCCATTTGACATCCATACACCCCTTAAGGAAGACATGACCTCCCACACACCGGGTTCAGATTTCAAATGGAGTCACCCACTCAGGTAACCTCATTTGTAATTCACACTCCCTGTGTGGAAGATTATTGAAGGTCATGTCTTCCATAGGGGGTGTGTGAATTTCAATTGGTATTCACTATGCTTTATTCAACTTGATATTACAGTTGTGCCCAGATATTTTCAACATTTTTGTCAAGTAACTGATCATTCAACTTGTGTTATTTAATACATGCCTTTTGGTGTAATGTTTCTTACCAGGCTCAAATTTACAATTTGATACTAAGGAAATGATAACCATGTTTACTGCCAATTTACTTGTCCAACATGTTTCAAACTGAACAGAAAAGAGGTTAGGTTATTATGACAGATACCAACACCATATATGTGACACGATCTGGTCCATGGGGGCCAAAGGCGGCACATTTGAAATTGAGGTAAAGGCAAAAGTATAGAGTAAAAAAACAATAAAATACATAACAAAATACACATCACAAAGCTTCAGAACTTTAGAAACAAGTATGCAAGAACTTTGGTGTTTAGCCTGGTGTTTAGGTAACTAATAATACTCAATTTCAAAAATCCCTCCTTTGGCCCCCTGTGGACCAGATCATGTCACATACAATGTATGTATGCTCATCTTAATATTGTTCTTTAATCATTCACCTTTAAGCATTCCTTGACTGTAAGCATAGCCATTAGGCACCGGTACAGGTTTCTTCCTGGACTCCTCTTTCCATTTAGCATAGGCTTCTTGAGCTTTCTTTTTTCTTTCCATCTCCTCCTCTGCTTTTTTCTGTTGATCTTCTTTCTCCTTTTCCATTTTTAAGTGCTCTTGTTCCTTCTTCTTTTCTATCCATTCTTTTCTGTTTTCCTGGAAAAGGGAAAGCAGAAAATATTTTTGATGAGGTGTTTTCCTTACATCAACTTGGGATATAAATGGGCAACATATCCATTTCCTGAAAATCCATCTGGTCCTTGAACAGGTGGTCGAGGGCTTGCGTGCGGTATTGAACATTTAGGGGGGTTTGTCTGGGGAATAAGCTGCAGGGTATCACCCCCTCCTAAAAAAAGTTTTTATTGGCTCTTTTTGTGACAAACTATCATCATCCAATTCCGGAAATGCAAACAAAAAATAAAATAAAATACATTTAAAAAAAAATTATTTTATTTATATTTGGGGTGGGGGTAAATTTACATCCCTGATCAACATCAAAACACCATATGCAGCCAAATTTGTTTGATATGGTCTTAGATCAATGATGATATTTTGACCCACATCCAGTTTTGTTATAGATGGGGAGGGAGGGGTCAGCTATGACACAAAACTAGTAACGTTTATAGGTTGGTCAATCTTTTGGTTTGGTTCCCTTGATTCGTTCCTATGCATCATGCAAAATTCACATCAGTTTCTATTCTCATCTATTTTTTGGAGTGGGTGGGAACTAAATTTTGTCATGGTTTCCAAAAAGGGATATTGTTAATCCAGATGCTGCATTGCCTGCCTTCATTGCCTTTTATGGTAAATAAAAGACCAGATTTTGAAAATCATGTGATGACAAACAGACATTTATGTGGGAGAAATTGTTAAAAGGACAATGTACATACATGAATTAGTCACAAATTCAATAGCTGAAGCAAAGTGCAAAGTCACACACTAATAGAGGATACAATAAAATGTAATAAATCCCTAGAGTTGTATACTACAGTATGGCCTTTGAAAGTGCAACAGTTATACTGTGTATAAAATATACTAATACATACAAATGTATATAACATAAAATGTTACAAAGGGTTACCTGGTAACCATATTTATTTCAATTTGAGGTACCAGGCACATTCTGAAATTCACATTAAGTTTCTGGTTTTGATACCATTCTGTAGTGTAGTGATGGGAGAGGGCAGATTCCCCCCTGTGAGAGAATTTGCATCTCCTTTCCCCCTGCGGGATACTGGCCCATTCGAAAGTTGCCATTCCCCCACTCTGAAAAAGTTCTGGCTATGCCACTGTTCTTACTGTGTATAGGGAAAACACAGTTGTCCCATACTTGCTGGACAAAGTTGATATATTGAATATGGCATACAAATTCATTACTAGCAATGTATGAAGCTGCATTATCTCGGTCGGGGCTGTTCCATCTACTGCACTTACCCACTTCTCACTTCTGTTTTAGGAGATACCCTTGCAAAATCCCCATTGGTTTGTACAGGGCCTTTCAGTTCAAGTCAATTTTCTTTGCACAGAAAATACCAATTTGTCTTGTCTTTGTTAATTATTTAAAGTTGATTTCCCTGATAAGAAATCAAACTTTTGGAATTGTTTCATCAAGAGTTATTTATTTTTTGGCATGTTTTATGATTTCCCCCATTGAGTGCAACGGTAAGTGTCCTTCGTGTTCAAGGTTCGCAAGTGACATCATGCCGACCGACAGAATGCTAGCCCTTCATAGTAAAAGGAAGAAAAATAGCAAGAAGTCATGACCCTAATCTCCCACACAGGGAGTGTGAATTTCACCCTGAATGGGTGACTCCATTTGAAATCTACACACCCTGTGTGGGAGATTAAGGCCATATCTTCCATAAGGGGTGAAATAGCCCAATATGATTCTCACCTTAGCCTGTTCCACTACTCTCTGCTTTTCTGTGGCCTCTAACTCTGCCTTGACTTTCTTCAAGTGAATTTCTGTTCTTCTGGCTTCCTTCTCTTTCATGTTTCTTTCCTCAATCCAATTATCAATCCGGACTGCAACCATCTGTAAATGGTAATAATCATGAACGACACAGTGAAGTTACCAAGGGATGTGGCTGTATAGATACTAATTGAATACCTGAGTGGAAGAAGGGCCCAACTCCAATTTTTTACAAAAATGAGTTAGACCCAGCATTTTATTGCCAGTAGACTGTTCTTCCTTGTGTGTGAAAGATGAGCCAAAATCCACTCTCAAAATAGTCTTCCATGTACACTTAATCATGGTTTTCATGGAAGAAAGGCCTAACTCCATGGAGTTGGGCCCTTCTTCCACAAATATTGGGTTAAAGAGGAATTCTGTTCATCCGTGAAATCTACTTTTCACTGCAATAAACTTTCTTGCTAACATATTACATGCTTCTACTTGTGCAATTAATGGATAATTATCAAATTTCTGTAGCTATTTTTAACATATCGGCTTACGGAACTGGCACTTGCAGTATGTTAGTGGAAGAAGGGCCCAACTCCAGCTCGTATTAAGACCTGTACCGTTGCCATGTAAACATTATATATAATTTCGAATGTGTGTAATATTGTATGTTCATGTACTAAAGGTCCCCTGAAAATGAAAACATTCTGTCTATAAAACTTTTCCAAATATTAAGTTTTTTCTTAATATCTCAAAAACAGTTTTGATGGAGTTGGGCCCTTCTTCCACTCAGGTATTCAATTATATTGGGTAAAACATTAGGCCAGTTAAAATCTACCTGCTGAAAAGTTATGACAACTTTACATTAAATTCACTTGTGCAAATGCAGAAAAAACATGTTAATTTCCTAAATTTTGAAAAAAATATAGGAATTCAGTGAATCGATTCATCAGGTTTGTAAGACATATCAATTAGAAATTTTCGCTTGACAAAATCAAAATATTGATTTCACATGTTATTAATTAATATAGGAATTGTAGAACATTGTAACAATGTAGGAAAATATATGACGAGTTACAAAAACACACAAAAATAGGAAATATAGGGCTGCTATTTTCACAATATATTGGCTATTTTTCATGTACATTCAGAACAAAGGCCCTAACAAACCCCTTCTTCTACTGATATTTTATCCAATTTGTTAATTCACTTGCCTTTAGTAGGCCCATAATACTCTTAAAATCCAATGAAATTTTATTTTTTAACATAGTTGGCAGTGGTGATACAAACCCACCCTTTTTATTTGAAACCCAACCTTTTTATTTTATACCCTTTATACCAAAACTCCGAAACCCACCCTTTCTAAGCGTGGTTACTGATCATAGATAAGTGGTTATGGTGGTCCAGGAGGTGCAGATTTGCATCCAAATAGAATTACAAATTGAAGTTTTAGATGACCAAACACTGCAGAATGGGATTTCAATATTTTTTGTGTATTTCATTTAGTGTCATTCAATCGGAAATTACAGTAAGCTTTGAGATTGCAATTGTTGACTTCTAAACCCACCCTACTACTACTACTACTACTACTACAAGGTTCTTAGGGCGCAATTGCAAAGAAAGCATCGTTAAGCTTACAGTAAAAAACAAATACATAAGAAAACCAGTTCAGAATAAAACAGTTCAGAATAAATAAGTTTTGAGTCTCTGTTTGAAAAGAGTGACCGATGGCGAAAGTCTGATTTCTGTTGGTAATAAGTTCCAGCGCTTAACACCAGCGACAGGGAAATGACGATCACCGGCGACACTGATAGATCTATCAGCCAGGAGACGCGTGGTGTCACTTGATCTGAGAGTCCGTTGAGGAATATAAGGAGTCAGTTTGTTGGAGATGTACTTCGGAGCAAGGTTGTTAAGAGACTTGTAGATATACAGAAGAATATACCCTTTTTATCAGTGACCATGCTTTCTAAAGCGTGGGTTACCAACAGTGTTTAACTACTACTTTTGTTCATTTACAAACTTTCGTTCTTGATGTAACGCTCCAAAAATTGCTTGTTGGTTTTTAAACAGAATTTGCCCTTTTAGAAAATGGAATATTTGCCACTCACATGGAGTGTGAATTTCAAATGAGGTTACCAGAATGGGTGATTAAATTTGAAATCAACACCCCCCCCCCCCTGTATGTGAGATTAAGGTCATGTCTTCCATAGGGGTTGTAAGGATTTCAACTTGAATAGCCCATTTACCTTTGCTTTTTCTTCTTTTTCTCTTTTCTTCTCCTCTTCCTTTCTTCTAGCTTCTCTTTCCTTCTTCACTTCACGACTGACTGTCTTACGTTCCTCCTCTGCTTTTCTGACCAGCCACTGTTCCCATGGCGACAATGACTGTGGCTTACTACTTTGGCTGCTTGCTGTAGCAGGCTGTGTTGGTGTGTGTGTAGACGTTCTTGTTTCAGTTCGAGTACTTGTACGACTACTACTTCTGCTGTAAGTTGCTGCTGATGATTTTGAATGACTTGAGCCTGTGAATGATCTGTGTGAATTGGATCGTCTTGAGGTGGAGGATTTTGAGTGACTGCTCCCTGTGGATGATCTCCTTGAATTGGGAGATTTTCTTGAGGTGGATGATGTAGATTGTCTGGAAGATCTGTTATGTAAATAACAACAAATTAAAAAATAGGCCTAAAAGATTAGAAATTTTAAAATCAATATAGACCAACAGGAATATCTGGTAATTTATACTATATATTCCCTCATTTATACTTTCACATTAATTTCATGGTTATTTATGAGTGAAATACATGAGGGTACTCAAAGATACAGGTTCGTATTTGAAAGTCAGATTCATATGCTAATTTTTTTTATTGTACCACAATGTTATGATTGGTGATGTTAGTGATCTCCCTATCATCATACAGTAAGTAGATGTTAAAGGTTATAAGTATTTCCCACAAACAAACAAACAAACAAACAAACAATATAATGCATTTTGTTTAAAAAACAAAATTGTATCTACTGTTTTCTATTTTCAGTGAGAACAGTGAGCTAAATATGGACTGAGTTTGATTGCAGTGTTATTTTGCACTTTTAAACCCTGACTGGCTCATAAAAGAGAAGGTACATGTATGAAAACCATGGGATATGGATATATCATAAGCAGTGTTTGAAACATACACCTATTACTGCATTATTGATTGTTTTGCAAGGCAGGAACTTACAGTACAACATGGACTAAATATTATGGTCAGCAGAGATGCCACTTAGTTTCACTCAAAAAACCTGAAACTGGTAAGAAAAACCTGAAAAAGCACATGAATGCAGGCACAAAAGCCCAAAACAGGCTGAAATAAATAAAAACATGGGAATTTGGACTCACATAAAACCTGAATTCATGCTAAAACCTGAAAATGGCATCTGTGGGTCAGTGACATCCCACTTGTTACACCCTATATACATCGTACAACTTCCTGTTTCCTGCTCCCCTGAACTTCACTTCCACCAGGACCAGGAGTAAAGTTTGTAACTATTTGGTGATTAAAAATAAAGAAAATAATTTATTATATTGTCCTCTAAATTGGGTTTAAATTTGTTGGATGATGTACTACATCATGATTCTTGAAACATTATTGTTAAGTTATTTGTATTTTTACATTACACAAATAACAATTTTGATTGAGTTACAGATTTTTTTTTTTTAAATGCGTATAGAATAAATACAAGTTTGATAATAGCAATACTGGAACTAAAAACAAGGTTACACCCATTTCCAAACAGAATATTTGTACATGTCACAACTTCAACTTATGAGTGCCAAACTGATGACTGCACCTCTTGTTTACTGACGTCATCTACATATCATCGGCTGTAAATGGAAACTGTTCCACAGCAACCACAAATAAACTCTTGAAACTAGTATATATTTGGTGAAATTACTCAAAACTTTTTTATAACTTAACATCTCTAGAATTGACCACATACCGGTAGTACTAAACTTTGCAACCCAAACCAAGGACTAATGCTTCAAGTGGCCAAATATCATCTCACGATGGATACACACAACTTCACTGCTTCTGCTGGTGATGAACTAGCCTGCCCGGTTTGCCTCTTGTACTTTGTACCCCCATATGAACCAAAGAGCCTTCCAAACTGTTCCCATATTTGCTGCAGACTTTGTCTCAAAGACTTGACAAAGAAAGACAATACACAGGTGGCATGCCCACAATGTAAGCAGGTATCTAAACTACCTGAGGCTGGTGTGGACGGTCTTCCAACCATTCTAGCCATGCAAAACTTGGCTGTGAAACACCCTGAAGGGATCAAGCAACAAAAAGAGCGCATACAGAATGATTTACGGCAGTTCAAACTTGAAAAGGAGAGGATCTTGAAGGAATACACAGAACATAAGAAGAAGGTGAGGGATACTATGAAGTTAGAAATAGAAGCGGTTGAGAAGTCTGCCGATGCTGTCGCGAAGCAAGCAGCAGAACTTATTGATCAAATTAAGAGCACTGGCCAGCCAAACCTGACCTCTCTTCAGGATAAGGTCTTGCATGCTGCAGAGGAGATTAAAGGCATAGACAGTGTCTGTTCCAAGCTGCAAGAAATGCCTGACGGAGAATTTCTATCTCAAGCCGATTTCCTTACCGATCAAATGACGAAGCTACAAGCAGCAAATGCTGCCAAACCCAAACCCCAACCTTACAAGGTTGCTAAATTCATTCCATATGAGGTGCGTCTGGGTAGAATCGTACGACCAAGACATCTACAACTGGCGCGGGAACTTCACGTAGATGCCTTTGGCAAAGCTCGCAACTTGGCCGCAATGCCAAATGGACTCTTAGTCGTATGTGAAAATGCCCCAAATGCTCAAGGACATCGTCCGCAGCAGGTCATCGTGATTGAGAATAAAAGCGGCAAGTATGGAATGCAGGTACAATTCAGCGTAGTCTCGTCACAAATCTATAAACAGATAGATGTAGCAGTAACGGCAGATAACAAGTACCTGATAACGAGGTGTGGTCCGGGCATAGACATGTATTCACCAGACGGCAAATTTATCAAGACAATTAAAACGCATCATGAAGAGAAACCGGACCCCAAGACTGAAATCATCACCACCTGCATTGCCACTACATTTGACGGCAGAATCATAGCAGGATCGTGCATAACACACGGGGAGAAATCGCGCGAGTGGTATTTATCAATCCACGATCTGGATGGAAAGATTCTTAAAACCATCCCCTTAAGCATGATGCCTCTCAAATTGCCAACATCCGTGGCACGCACATTGCGGTGAGCGGAAGCAAAAACGTGCAAGACAAAGTCTGCGTGTATATGTTTGATCTTAGATCTGGACAAGAAACCATCAAGATCGACATCCCAATTGGGTTGAGCATCAAGTTTTGCTACGATATACAATCGGACTGTATCCTAACAACCCGGTGTGTTGTCAGCGGTACTACTACAACGAGACGGTCTAGTGCTGCCTCCTGTTTAGTAGAACAATACTGCACTAATACGGGTAAACTTGTGACAACGCTGGCCGATGCCATTGTACCGCCATTTGGGATCACACTGGTGCATGATGGGATGCTGGCGCTGTCTTACACAGACACAGTCAAACTGTACAAAATCACCTAAACTCAAGTATGCTAGTGGACTATAAAATTTAAGACAGTATGTGATGTGATCTGTTCCATGGGGTCAAAGTAGGTATTCTTGAAAATTGAGTTATTTGGGAAGGGCAGTCTTGTAATCAGACTAATTGTGTGGTACAATTACCGAACTGGGTACAACTTGCTAGACTTGAGTCCAGTCCATGTTTTTGGAATTTAGGATTAAGGTTTACGGTTGGGGTAGGGCAGTCATGTAATGAGACTATTAGGGTTGCACCCTATTTGGTAATCGCTCAGTTACTATGATTAATATTACCTTACAAACATTTAATAGGCAGTTAGGCTATCATATACTGAAAACTGTATTTGTAAAGGTCTAGAAAAAAATCACTTTGCCTGCCCCCACCCCCATGCCCCCAAACAAATTCCTGGTGCCGCCACTGTGTATGCATTGAAATTACACACATCTGTAGTTTTTATGTTGTTTGTTTTGTACCTGTAAGTTCTGTAAATATTTTTCTTTCTGTCAAGTTATCAGTATCAACCTGTGTATTGTAAAATAGCATCTCCTATCAATTTTAATGTATAAAAGCTTGCTACATGTAAATAGCAGCACTTTGTCAACTTAACTTATTTGTAATTACCTCAAGTTAGGACCAATGTACAATTATGAACCTGTTTGTATTAAATTATGTTTATAAATGCAATGTATATACAGCAAGCCAAAAAATTCATGTACCAGTTATGTTCACCCTCTGTATATCCTAAACAAAGACAGATATGTCATAATAGAACCAGCAGCCAATAGCTGCATCGTTTAGCTCGATTTTAAGACCTCATTTGTTGAAATTGTTCTAGAAATTAAAACATGACGATCCAAAAACCCAAGGAAGATGCCCAGAGGAAGATGCCAATTTAAAAGTTGCAGTTTGCTACATTGCATGCCCTATTGAGTTATACACAAAGCCTTCACGAACAAGAGAACTAGCGCCGTGCTTCCATTGATTAGCATGTTAAAACTAGCGTTGTGCTTTCATTGATTAGAACACAAAAGTGCAACTTTGGATTTTGTTTCTTCATTAGGTTTTAGATCGCTGTTTCTTTAATTCTCAACCAATTTCAACAAATAAGGTCTTAAATCAGAGCTAAAGAGTCCAGGTAGTGGCTGCATGTTTTAATTTTGACATACTTGCCTTTATTTAGGATATACAGGGGTGAACGCAACTGGTATCTTAATTCTTTGGCTTACTGTAGTCAATTGTTCAATAAGTCAATTACGTAGGTCTAGATGCATTTATGTACTTGTATGCCAAGGACCATTTATTTCCACAATGAATCGTCCTATATAATTGAAACATATAAACCCTTTTATCTTAGATGTAGAGCTCACACCATACACTTTATACCAAGTCAGATACCAATCAGAACAGGAAGAGCACATCCTTTAACCTTCAATCAATTGCAAACCAGTCAAACCTAACCTAGTCAATATTGCTACATCATACAGGGTGGTCAATATCTTCCCTACTTTTAAAATAAAATTTTGCCTGTTTTTAGAAATTATAAATCCCATCCAGTGTTGGAATTAAGCATTTTTATATGCATAGAAAAAATTGCTTTCATTACTTTTCTCTTTGTACATTCACATACTTCAGTGTGTAAGTCTATGGCATAAAAATACTACTCAACTCCAAAATTGTGTAGCAAATTGATCAAATTGTGTAGCATTTTGCTACTCGATACCAGCTATATGTATTTCCAACGCTGATATAATTAAAACATAAACCCTGTAAAGTGTGCTGAGGCTTGTGGATCAACGTCTAGGTGTTGTGCCTGTCAGCGTAGCGCACTATAAATCACTCGCCTTTTTTTTTTTTTTTTGATATATGATTACAACATCTTTCTTCTGTAATATGGCAGCATAATTTTTTTCTTGTAATTTTATGCTTAATCTGCAGGTAATTCTTGGCCGCCACAATTATTTTGTCAAAAATAACTAGGGACGCATCACCCCCCCCCCAAAAAAAAACAATTATGGGAAGATTTCACTCTAAAAATCCTACAAAGAAATAAAATAAAAATGCTGTGTTTACTGGAAAGAAATTTACCAGGAAGAAATTGACCAGAATCACCCTGTGCATCTTCCAAATTTAGTCCAATAAACATCATGTTTTGTGCACTCACACAGCAAAATTCACCTTCATTTGGGGCTAAAATAATGTTGCATGCAATTGTCCCAGTAAAACTGACCCAAACTTTGAATGTTTCCCCCACACTAGTTTTAGTTGAGCTGAATTTATACTATATCGCTGAGCGATAGCGATTGGTTTTTAGCCAATGAAGTAGTGAGCTTTTCATTGAGTTGGGAAAAGCGCGCAACTCAATGGTCAAGTACCAATCGCTCGTCTCTCGGTGATGGAGTATAAATTCTGGTTGGTCCATGGGTTGGGAAGCCAAAACTGAACATTCAAAAACTCACTCAGTTCACTGCCCCCATGTTATGTGGTAATGAGCCAAAAATGTATCTATATTATAATTATATTGTGCAATAGTGTCATAATGTAGCAGACCAAACAGGTTTTAGAATAAGTGGTCTTCAATTTTGTCAGGCCTAATGAATTGACCTAGTGGGAATGTCTTAACTATGTCATGTTGTTAGCTTGTCTCCCCAGTTTCTTTCATTCACAGTTTTTGATTCTGTGAGGTCATTCGAATTAAAGCAAAGTTGCACTCTGTTTAAAACTTTAGCGTTACTATAATTTGCATCCTGTAACACCTTAACAGGTTGATTCATGTGCCACAAAGGCTATATTTGGTCATCAATTTATACTGGTAGTAGTAGTTATGCAATAAAATACTCTAGGTTAACTTGGATGATTCTTCAGTGTGACTCAAAACTTATTTCACTAAAACTGTAAAGAAAAGATCACTGATTTCTAGGTGTTACAGCATTTTACCCAGTGGCTGTGCCAGGGGGGCATGAGGGCAAATGCAGAACTCTTGCCCCCCCCTGTTGCCCCCAGAAAAAAAAAAAAAATTACAAAAATTCCACTTTTACGGTAATTTTGGGCATTGTTGATTTTGCCCCCCTGAAATTCACTTTTCCCCCTAATTCCCCCCCCCTTGTTTGGCCAGGGTGGACTTCTATATAATTATGTACCAATTTTCATACAAAAGGCCATCATTATACCAGCAGGCTGGAAATGAGACCCATATCAACAGCACATCACTGTATAGCCGTTGTATTGAGAGTTTGAGACCCCCCTAATTATACTTGTCAAGTTGAGAGTAACGTCAAATTAGATTTCACAGTTGGTAGATATGAATTGCTGGTGACGCAACCGCCTAAATCCATTGATTCGAATCTGCCACTGCTAAATCCAACATGGCATTAATCTCAACTTGAGACATGCAATGGCGGCGCCAGGAATTTTTTTTTTCGTGGGGCATTGGGGGGCAAAGTGAACTTCAGGGGGTCAAAATTGGCAAATTTTAGCGCAAAATTGCAAATTTACGTGATTTGGGGTTTTTTGCCTCAAGTGGGGGGGGGCAAACTGGGGGGAAAGAAAAATACTGTAGCGCTGCCACTGGAGACATGACACAATACTAGTAGTCAATTCAGATGTTGCATTCAAATATAATCTATAAAAACCTGTGAAAGAGGATAATGCAAACAATTTTTATTTGAAAATAAAACCCACTTCTCTAAACTATTTTTGGCAGTAAATACCTCAATGAATTTAAATTCATTATTCGTGAATGCGAGTCCTTGCACATTGTCAAGATTCCTTGTAAATTTGTTTTATAAATACAGTAAACCACTGATGTTTCCCCCTAAAAATCCAAACATACCTTGTTCTGGAAGTGTCTGAATTATTTCTCGAATCTGATTGGTTGTGTGATGACTTTGAATTGGCTTCAGACTCTGACGCACTATCAGATCTTTCACTTTTAGACACATCCCCAGTGCTACTATGGGAGAGTACAGACAGGAGTGAACGTGTAGAGTCTCCCGTCTCATCTAGTGAATAGGAAAATGACTCATCATTGCTACCACCATCCTTTCCTTCACTAGATTTTGGTTTCTTCTTTTTCATGTCAGATTTGCTCTTCCCTTTTGGAGTAGACTGAGACTGTTTTGATAGGTCTTTATCCATGATACTGCTCTTCTACTGTCCTGGCAAAATAAAATAATAAATCAGTTTGAACATGTTGAATCTCCCGGTTTTTTTAGTACCGGTAAAATAGCCTACCGTAAGTGCTTGATATACAATGCAAGTCAAAACTTCAAGGCCTTGGTCATGTTGGTGGCTCAGGTGGTGGCAGGTATTTTGAATTAATTAGAATTTAAGAAAATGTAAGATTTAATCTGTAACAATAAAGTGAATAATTGTAGTTTTTTTACCGTATCTTTATAACCCCTTGTCATATGGAGCTCTTCAATGACTCATTTTGGAGCCAATTAAATCAAGATTTACTTTAAAATTGATAAATTATTTCACATTAACTTCTCTTTCATTCTGCACACGCTCGTCAACCCGTATCCGCGCAGAGCATGCAGAGAACTACTCATTCAATATACTATAATTTGCACGCTGAGCATCGCACGCGCATGCTCATGATTCGCTCGTGATATTTGACAACATCTGTCGGTCAACATTCACTAAAATTACACACATATAACTTGTGCAGTTGTAAAACGACAATGATTCAGTCTGATGATGATTAACCCATGACAGTGAGTATAAACACAGTCACAGGTTCACAGCTTTTATAGCAAATACAATGTCATTTATGACTAATTTACATACAAAATGTAGGCACAAAGCCAAGGGCCGTGTTCATGTACCGTTACTCAGCCAAATATGGCAGAGTAGGGCCCGGATGTCCTATCTTGAGTCTTGAGGTAAATACTCCATAAATAAGCTGCCGCTTGTCCTTGGAAGATATCTTCACAACGTTAATTTTCTCAACAATAGATACGAAAAGCGAACATCTAATGATTATCATGCACAGAGGAGAAAGAAAACAGAGCGCATACAACCAGTTAAAAGTCTCAGCATCACCTGATAATGAGGGCCGATTGTTCCATGAAATGCGACAGTTCTCTGCTACAAGACACTTCTGCGCCCTGTAATGGAATATGCCGGTGTTGTCTGGGATTCGCACTCCACTACTTACATCAGGAAACTGGAAATGGTACAACGTATATATGCCCACTTCGTCTTCCACGACTACAGAACTACCATTAGTGTATCAGCCATGCTTAAACAACTGCAATGGCAATTGAACCAGTCATTTAACATTGCGTAAAGTTACGTAATACTTCCTTTCATGTCTATTGCCAGTTCGAGGCTCTCCTCGCAAATGGCGGAACCATGCAATAGGCGAATAGGGCTCAAATATTACTATTTCATCAAGGTTTAGTAACAAGCTTAAACTAAAACTTTCATCTAAGGAGTCAAGCTTTAAACTATTAAGCAACAATATCCAGCAAGCTAAAAACAATTTTTTACCCATTTTTTAACAAGCTAAAACCAATTTTTGAAAAGAAGCTTGAAACATCAATTTTTTCATCATAAAAATCATCTAAGAAATCTTTTAAAATACAGTGACCTACCTAATATTACTATAGAAAAATTATTTAATTTGTGTACATCGTGGAACATACTCTTTGCGTGGCTGTGCGTCGAAAGCTGTTGTACGCAGATAACATCGCTAATATGGACGCGTAGAGTAGCGTTGTACGCTCGTGTATTAGCATGAATAGTAGCGGAGTAACAAGCGTAGTTGAATGTTCCACGATGTACAAGAAGTTAATAATTTTTCTATAATCAATGTTTCCGATGATATCCAAGAAGCTAAAATATTGTGAAAGCGGGCAGGGTTTTTGAGTTTATGAGGGAAATTACGGGGTAAAATACATCACGTTTTCAAAAAAATAAAAAAAACTTCCCTAAGTTCATGTCTCTTCTTCATGAAAAGCTAACTGATTTTTTTTTACTCGAACGGATTTTTTCTAAGTTGTCACAAAAAATTGGGGTAAAAAGTGAATTTTTGTGATTTTTTCAAAAACTTGAGATTTTTGAACAAATCTGACGTCACCATGGGATTCCTTGACTCATTTCCTTTCCAAAAATGTATAGTTTTATATACTTTGGACATACAATTCAGAAATAATGAAGCTCTAAAAGGTCCATGTTCTCTCCCATTACTCTGCCCTTAATAGAATTAATTTGAAATTTTTATGCCTGTCTCTGTAATAATAATTTCTCGATCATGAGCTTGTTTACTTACTGCGTATGTTGCACTTTTCATGGAATAACACGCTAGCGTGACATGCCCTTGACCTCGAGTCAGCTGCCTAGCGACACTGTGCCCCAAAGGCTGTGATTGGTTGGTTCGGAATGTTGTTTACTGTCGATCACGTTACAGTAAGCGTGAGTGGCAAGCATTGTGCGCTCAACGCAATTTACTATTGCGTACAAATTGAACACTCATGATCGAGAATCTATTATTTTAGCTATTGGCCATGCGTTTTGAGTTGGGCCAGTAAATAGGTGGAGATGTTACATACGCGCGACATTTTAGGGCTAATCTTTCTAATTTTCTCAGTTAATATGCAGTCTATGTAGTTAAATTTGGTGTCAAATTAAAGCTTGTGATGACTGATGAGACCAATACAGTAAACCTTATTAAAAAAATTGTGTGAAGTTATTAACATTTGAATAATTTGCTTCTAATTACAGTAAAACCTCATTATAACGAAATCTGATACTGTATAAAACCCTGTTATAAAGAAGTGTTTTTCCAGAACCAAGATACATAATTCTTTTGTTATTTATTGTTTTTACAACCATGATATAACGAAATTTGGATATAAAGAAGTAATTTCTCTGTCCCTGACAACTTCGTTATAATGAGTTTCCACTGTAGCATAATGTGCGGGGTGGAGGAGGATCAGGAGGAGGAGGATCAAATTTAATAAAATTGACCCCCAGGGGTCATATGATGCTAGATGTCCATTTATTTTTCCATATTTTTACAATTCACTTTAAACTACATACTATAACACCATACAATCATATTCCAGGTAATTTAATTTGCTTTGAGAAGCAATTTTGCATATTTTATTTTCCGTTCGGGTTACACATTGAAGTCAATGGGAAAATATGCCTTGAAAGAGGCTGGCGCAAAATCATTTTAATTTTATTGAACCCTATGATGTTATTATGTATTTAAAGCTCTGACTGAGAGGAATTCAAATATGGAACTTTTAAATATGTGGGGTGAAGCTAACTTTTTTTTTTTTTTTGTCAAATTTTACATTTTTTCCTAAAATATTTGGTATTTTCAGTTTCATAACTCTTTAGTGTTACACCCTGTGCCATTTTAAAGTGCATTTTTGGATTCCTTAGTTCATTTGCATTCCAAGTAAGTTAGTAAAGTGTGGGCAGCGACATAAACCGCCTTGGTCGACATACAAATCTGTGAAACTTGCAAAGAAAAAGAAGCGAGTAGCTGAAGTTAAGGCCAACAAATCTGGTTTGAATGTGCACCGTGAACACTTTAATACTGCAAAAGCCAACATGGACAATACAATTAAGAAAGCCAAACCAGACTATGAATCATTGCTTGTAAATCAGATTAAAACCGAACCCAAGAAGTTTTACAATTACGCCAGGCACTTTACCAGGTCTTCGGCTACTGTAGAGGTTTTGGAGCAGGAGGGAAGAAAAGTGACTGAGGATGGAGAGAAAGCAGAAATTCTTAATGACTTTTTTGCAAGTGTGTTAAAATGTGAGCCTGAAGGACAAGTTTTAAATACTCCTCTTCCTGAGAGGAAACACAGCTCTAATTTATATGATATTCGTGTTACACCTGAAATCGTTAGAGAGAAATTGAGCAAACTACATTTGAATAAAGCATGTGGACCAGACGGTTTCCATGTAAATGTACTCAAGAATGTTCCACTGTGTATGATTTTTAATTCATCGCTGATTTCCGGGCTGATCCCTCAAGATTGGAAAGACGCCAACATCACACCGCTTTTCAAAAAAGGTTCTCGTCTTAGCCCAAATAACTACCGTCCTGTTTCACTCACAAGTCAAGTGGTTAAGTTGCTGGAGCGTGTCATCTATGACCAGCTAATGGAGTTTATTCTCGACAATGATCTGATTTCTTGCCATCAACACGGTTTTCAGAAGAGATGCTCTTGTGTCACCCAGCTTCTGGAGTGTATTTTTGACTGGACCACAGCCTATGATAATGAGAATGGTGTCGACGCAGTCTACTTAGACTTCCGTAAAGCGTTCGACACTGTGCCACATGCCCGCCTTCTGTACAAATTGAATCATCTTGGTGTCCGGGGGCATCTACTGTCTTGGATAAAAGGATTTCTCACCGGTAGAAGACAAAGGGTGATCTTGAGAAACGGAGCCTCCAGTTGGAAAAAAGTTACCAGCGGGGTCCCTCAGGGATCGATACTGGGTCCGGTGTTGTTTCTCCTCTTCGTGAATGACATCCCTGACATGATTTCAGCCTCCGTCGCTAAAATGTTTGCCGACGACACCAAAGTTTACAACCTGATTGACACTAAAGCGGATTGTGACGACTTGCAACGTGACCTCAACGCCCTTTCTGTGTGGTCCAAGATGTGGTTATTAGACTTCAACGCCGATAAGTGTGTAGTTCTCCGCATCAAGGCAGCCCTTCATTACCAGTACTCACTAAATGGTGTTTACCTGCAGGAAGTGAGCAACCAGAAAGATTTGGGGATCACAGTTAGCAACACCCTCACCTCTACTATGCATGTTCAAGATATTATAAAAAAGGCCCACCGGAAGATAGCGATGTTTCGGCGCTGTTTCACTGGATTAGACGAAAATAAAGTCTCTATCTTGTACCAGTCCTTAGTGCGTCCAGCATTGGAATATGCATCAACCGCGTGGAGTCCTCAATACAAGAAAGATATTGAAGCAATAGAGAAAGTGCAGTCCAAATGTTTACGCCTTTGCAAGAATGAAATCCAAATGGAATCTTTGGAGGACAGAAGACTCAAGACAGATTTGATAGACACTTATAAATTCCTTCATGGGTATTATAAGACTGATGCTGACAAGTTCTTCTCCCTCCCCCACAAAAGTCTCAGAGGCCATTCCATGAAATTATTCCAAAGGCGTTCCAGAACACAACTTGCAAACCACTTCTACTCAAATAGGGTGGTAAAGCATTGGAACCGATTACCAGAGCAAGTAGTGACTGCACCCACTGTGGCATCTTTTAAGAAGAATTTGAGAGTCCTGCCGATAGGAATGAAGGACTAATCTACCAAGTATACCAAGTATACCAAGTATTGCAGCAAGAAAATGTATACATTTATATATGTTGGGTATAATATGTGAAAGATATGCATATCTAAACGAAAAAACATGCAATTTTCATCTCGCGAAAACATGTAACGCATTACCGGCCCAACTTAAAACGCATGGCCTATTGCTAGAGATGTAGTCATGGTAGTTCAACTTCAAGTTCAGCACTGTAAATTTCCTGCACCCACCTTGCAATAAGTACAAATAGATACGATATGTGCGGACTGTACTATATTGGAAGAAGAGGAAGGACAGGCGAGACTGCTACGCAATTACTGCATATTTTCACGGTCTATCGCGTAAAACGCCGTAATCGCAAACGAAAGTACTACGCAAGTTCAACACTCTAATCGCGGACAGACGCAAAGGCACGCAGCGGTGGAGTAATTGGTAGACACGGCACGATCAAACAATCGGCCCTCATAAATATGCGAGAACTTACATAATACACGGGGACTTTGACTGGTTGTACGCGCTTTGTTTCTTTCTCCTACTTACTGTGTTATCATTCATGATACATAACATGGTCAAGTCTGTTGAATTCGACAGTAAACAAATCGTACATAATAAAAATACCTGTATTTCACAGTAAAAATATAACATTGCTTGTCAAAGTTTCTTAAACAAATCACATGTGTTCTTTACTAATATTTATAAATAAATTGAATAAAAGTAAACCTTTGAACGCGGTAAAATAATCCAGTAAAATTATACTCCTATCCTCCAAATTATTCATTTCAAAAGCAGGCGACATTATAGTGATGGGCAATACCCAATATTCATTGTTCGAATAACAGTATAGATTGGTTTTTGGGAAGCAAAAAAAACTCTGAAAATTGACCGAAGTTATCCCATATTAGGGGGCTATCATTTCTTCGGAAGGGGGGTCCCAAATATACGGGGGATCATACATTTTTAGAAAGAAAATTTTTTTGATGACCAAAATGTATGGAGTCACTGACTGAGATGACCACAGATTCACCGTGCACTATAGTGTGTTTAGGCCTATTTTATTCAAAAAGATTTCAATTCAATTAGGGGGTAAGGTGTATTAGTGGTATAGTGGCCATAACAATTTTTGTTGCCGAAATAGGGAGGGTCGCAATTTTATTGACGCCGACTTTTTGTAAATTTGGGACCCCCCTTCCGAAGAAAATGATAACCCCCTTACGGTGAGTTTTATTTTTATTTTCCCAAAGAAAAGACCCCCGTTTGCTCCCCCCTCCCCAATATTGTCCAAACGCTCATACCCCATCCCTTAAATTCTTTCATAGGCCCTAGATGAAATTTGCTGTATCAAGGATGATTTTTTTCTTTTGAACTATAAAACATTTTGTCATTTTTTCCTGGCAACAAAATCAGTAGCAATGGAAATCAACCCAAGTGGTCGAAGTTCAACTTCTACGAAGAATGTCCTTCTGATACAGGGTGTCCCAAAAAAAGAGGCCCCTCATTGCGCCCTCTTTTTCTCCTATTTCTGAAAAGTTGATCAAATATATTTTGGTATGTAAAAAACCTTGAGTCGTTAGCTTTAATAAACCAAAACAATTATATCAATCGGCTCATGATGCAGTCATGTCTACAGTAGAATTCATCTCGACCTTTGCAGGACTTAAACCCCATTAAAAGCTATTAAACCAAGATAACACTCATTGAAGCAGCTCAACTGATTAAATCAGATCTTCTCTGGTTGTGCACAAGTGTCTGTTTTCAATGTGCGACATCGCAATACGGCTGGTATTATAGCTTCAGTTGGGTAACTGATTATAAAGGAAACGAAAGGAAACAATGGTATGTGTACCTTTGTTCACGAAATGAGACAAAGACCTGCTTTTTGTTAACCAGCATTCTTCAAAATGAGCAACATAATGATTGTTGACTTAACACGGTTTGGAAATAATTTCTTCATATTTTTGGTGTTATCTGTCGTTTACATATCCTTCCTAAAACACAAAAGTGCGACCTCTCCAAACATCTAAATTAGCTAAAATTTAGGACATGTTATACAAAACTATATTTTCTAGAACCTATTTAGAATAGTTAAAATGTAGCTTGTACCGTTTTTTTTGTGGCATCCTTCAGAAGTGTGCGGTCCGATACGAGTCTTTCGGGTCAAACATCCATTCCATTCACGCGGGGATTTGGATAGCTATGCCTTGCCTTCAGTAATCTTTTACAAAAGTGCGACTATTTTGAACATCTAACCTAGCTGTAATTTTAGGTCATGTTAGAGAAATATATTTGCTAGAAGTTTGGAGAATAGCTAAAATATTGGCTGGTTATTTTTCACACAGTGATGTTAACTAGGCAAGTGCCCATTCTTCCAACGTACATCATTTGTAGAGGTCACGCGTCAATGGTGAGAACACTGTGTATTGTGTATAGGAAAACGGACAGTAACTGCAGTATGTCACAACTTTTGAAGATATGCTCTTTTAAAGAAATGTACCTATTTTTCACTCTGTCCACGGAGAAAGATTGAAAAGGAGTACACATAGACATACCATGCATGAATATATTGAATATCAAACATTCCTCAATGATAACTTTATAAAATAACTTTATTTATGGAATGGGCTTTACCGTTGGGTTTATGGGCAATGGATTTTGTTAATAGTGTCATTAATTTGTGGGTAAAATGGATGCCGAATGGGACTTCTTTTGCTTTACTTGCAATTACTTATTTTTTTCTTGGTTATTTATGCCTTTTTGTTTTATTATGTTTCTTCCTTTCTTACTTTGTTGTTTCTTGCTTTCTTTTTTTTTATTTACAACATAAAAGGTAGCCCTGAAAGGCTGTTTGGTTTGTCTTTAGTTATTCTGAAGTGAGTTTACTGTGCTGCTCTGCCCTCTACCTGGCCTTTTGGCGAATACAGGTTTCAGCCCTGGTCCTCATTGCATCAATTGCGTTGCGTACCATCCTTGTGCGCCGGATACTTGCGAATGCATTCAGTAATACGAATTTGCGAATATCTTGGATTTTGCCACAAAGGAAAAAAATCAAGTGGTGTGAGGTCTGGTGATCGTCACAGGCCACTCCACAGCATGAGCCATGCCAACCACTCTGTTTGCTATCCGCGGACAGAGTGAAAAACCAAAAACGGGTACTTTTATTCAAAAGGGCATACGGTATCTTCCAAAGTTGTGAGTCGATTGAAATAATTGTTTTGGTTTATTAAAGCTAACGATTAAAGGTTTCTTTACATACCAAAATATATTTAAAGCCACTCAATTCTAGTAGAAACAATCCTTATTATTATAAAACTACACTCTAAAAATTAACTTCTAACTCCTCGCAAATGAATAGAATCTAATAAATGATAAATCTATTCAAATTTGACAAGAAGCCTAGGCAAGGGGGCGAGCAGGGAATTGGGTAAAGTTAGCGCTGTATTGCATATTGCCCATCTCTACACCATTCAAAATTCTGTAATAGCGCCCTCCGATTATAACGCCAGACAGTGACCACCATTAATTTGTCAAAAAAGTGGTCTAATACTCTAATTGGACTAATTTATAATTAGTCATGCAAGATAATTTTTTTTTTAATTCGCTGCTAAAATTGTGTATTTGTAATGCCAAAAGAATATTAATAACATTTCACATCAATTTGCATCATGCATCATTTTACAATATAAGTTGTACAAAATATCAAATTGCATGACCAATCATTGATTTAAGACTTCGTGATTTAATTAGTCATTTACGTGAATTACTGATTAAATTACCACATGAATGACTAATTGTTGACTAATCATTAATCAAATTACTAATTGAATGACTAATTATTGATTAATTCGTAATCACATATTAGTCTTTTTATCAATAATAAGTCATTCAATTAGTAATTTAATTATAAATTCACGTTAATGACTAATTAAATCACGGAGTCTTAACCTATGATTAGTCATGCAATTTGATATTTTGTACAAATTGAATATTTTAAGTCATGAAAATAGTGTGCAAATTGATGTGAAATGTTATTAATATTCTTTTGGCATACACAATTTCAGCAGCATTTCTTGAAAAAAAAAATATCTTGCATGACTAATTTTAAATTAGTCCAATTAGACCTCTTTTTAGACTAATTCATACTTTACAGTGTGGCAGTTTACCAATTTGCTAAAAACGAAAACTTAATGACTAAAACACGTGCCAACATTGTCAGGGGCGCCGGCGTAGGCAGTGGACAATCACCAAAGGCCAAAAGGTTCTCTTTGCGAGCGGAGCGTAGCAAGAGAAAATAAATTTAAAAAAAAAGGGTTTTTAGGGCCCTATGCTTTTTCTTTAAAAAGAAAAAACGGTCCAAATTAATTTTGCTCATGCGGTTCCTTATGCTTTTTGTTCAAAAAAAGTCCACAAATTTGGGAAAATGTCCAAAAAAGGTCCACCTTTTCAAAATCAGCCCCTCTTCCAATAAATCCTGACTAAACCCCGGAACATTATCTACTTCGATGACTGACTAAACATGCTAAGTATTCATCCGCTTCTCCCTTAAGTTTGGCTTTTTGGGGAAGAGACACTGTGATGTGCTGATTGGGATTAAATGATATGAGCCACCTATCTTGCCGGGACTCTAGCTGCTGCATTTCTTGTTCAAGGGAGGGACGTCTTCATACCAATACAGACAATCGTCTGCAAAAAGTGAAGCCGGATTGAAGCTAAAGTAGAACCATGTCTATACGTCCCTTGAGGTAGGCCTATGATTATGGGCTGCTCTTTGGACTAATAAGGAGTACGGTAGCGAAAGTGAAAGTGTAAGGCCTGTGCATGAATTTGAATCACCAAAAAAGTCGCATTTTTATAATTATCGAGAAAAGAGGTCCGCGAATTAAAAAAAATTGGCAGAAACAGGTTCTTGCAGTCTTGAGAGCATGTCAAAAACAATGAGGGCGCTGTTTAGTGGCCCCTACCGGGAAAACGAGGTGGAAGACTACCCATACATTGAAACATATGTTAAACTTTCATCGATTTGCAATCGGACTGGTTATCATAAAATATCTCAAAAAGCGCTGAAAGGGCCTCTTAAAGCAATATTATAACATTTTCAAACAAAATAGATTAGCATTTCTTTGCCATAAAATGTTAGCTTTTACTGTCTGATATATCCCCTTTTATTTTTAAGCCGAACAACTACTTCAAAGAAAGAAAATTGGAATTTACTACCAGCGCACATGTCGCCAATACGTACCACTCCTTCGGTCATGTTGTGGTACGACCCTTTGTTGTGTATATCACCGTCGCGCAAGCCGCGTAGTACTGTGTGTTATGAACATCGTGTATGCGTTCGACTAACAATTCCATCGTAATAATACAGGGCTGAATCAGCCTTTTATTCAAAATCTCTGATTTTGACAAAACTACAGCACCTAGAGTCTTGATTTTTGCAGGCTATATTGGTTTACTAAAGTACAATTTAATCGTGTAAAAAAATGAATTAAAAAAATTCAGTGAGGGCGTCCTCCTCAGCAAATGTTATAATATGGCTTTAACATGCTAAACGAGCAAAGGAAACTGGTGTTATGTAGGCCTATACCATACCGGGTGTTATACACGTATTTCAATGGGGCGATTACTTAGTGGTGTGCGCCCTGAAGCCCAAGTTAACTAAACACAGCGTGTAGGCAATCATCACTTTGCTTAGTTTCGTGGGCGCACACCACTAAATAATTGTCCCATTGAAATACGTGTAAAAACACCAGTTTTATTTGCTCGTTTTGAGGCCTTTTCGGCACATTCTGAGAAATTTAAGGATAACCAGTCGATTGCAAATCGATGAAAGTTTAACATATGTTTCAATGTATGGGTAGTCTTCCGTCTCGTTTTCCCGGTAGGAGCCGCTAAACAGCGCCCTCACTGTTTTTGACATGCTCTCATGACTGTAAACCCGTTTCTGCCCATTTTTAATACGCGGACCTATTTTCTCGATAATTATAAAAATGCGACTTTTTAGTGATTCAAATTCATGCACAGGCTTTACACTTTTATTTAAGCTATCATTCGCTACTCTTTCTGATTATTAGTCCAAAGAGCAGCCCATTATACCTCAAAAACTTTCTGTATTTTACCGGAACTCAGTAGGGTTGCACAAATGGCGCATTGATTTAGTGGTGTGCTCCCTCGTGTTCTTCTGCCCATTGAAACTTCGTTGCACTGTACCAAACGAGCTTAACAACACCGAGAGTAATTCTCCTTGCGCCAAAGTGGTCATGATTGAATGCATGAATGAATGTTTTGTTTCCTGACTTGTTTTCTCAATCAAAATTGCACTTTTTGACAGCGTGTGATTAACCCAAAAACGAGACAATCCAGAGAGCATGTAAGCAGTCTCCATACAATCGACTCGAGGCGTTAGTAGCAAAGACCAAGGCCAAGTAAACCGACCAGCCGGCAGCCCCAGCCTTGACTTGTGCAACAATCGGTTGCATATCATCAGTCATCATTAGGACAACAACAACATCACCCAGGCGAGGGGATGAACATCTTGCTGCAGATTTACTTCAGAAGCAGATGATGTTGTTAGCAGCAGCTGTGAGTGTGATAGTGCCTTTGTCATTGTTTATATGGGCAGTGACACTGTTCATGCACACTTACTTGGGCCAAGATGGTAAGCTTAGTTAAAGTGATAGCCCCACTTTTGGTTCAAGTTCTTTTGGGGAATTAGTCAAGGTTAAAATTTATCCATGTAAATTCTGTTCTGTCAGTCATCAAAGTATTAGGTGTATTGGTGTAGGTACCAAGTGGGGATTCCTGTTTAAATATTAATTTTAAAAACAAATAAATCAGGCAATGATGGCACTTGAATGATATGACGCCAATGTAACAATCTAGACTGCCTTACTAGCCTGTATCTCGTTTCGGCCAAAGAACGTCTGTAATACATACCTGTTTTTAATGACTTTGCAACAATGTTTCTATTGTCAGCAATAACAGCTTGCATTCATACTTTTGAGATTATATGGTGAACTTTCGTACACATCATAAATAAGTGAAATCAGAATATCCTGAAAGGAATTTAGGTAACGAAATTCAACAACACTGACCTCGCAGCAGCTAATGTTTTCATGTAAACATGGCGTCATTAGACATTTTAGCCTACGTTTCGTATCCTACTATCGGATCGTTGAAACAACAAAACCTCAATCCCGGCCTCATTCACGAATTCACTCACCTTCCTACACCACCAGTTGAAATAAAACTCGAAACATCCCGTGTTATTCCTCAAAACTACATGCACCTTCATTAATAAAAATTGAAATCCTAGTAGAAATCCGTTATCGAAAATTGTTTGATATAAAACGTCAACAAAAGTAATTTTTCTGAAGAGTAGATACCGCGTGTCAAAATGGCGGCGGCAGTCGCATCCCCCCAGCTTTGTACGTGTACCCAGGTCACGGTATGTCTACTGTACGTGACGAACAGTCAAGGTCAGAGGACAGCGCAACCTGTCTGCTGTCATGCCGTAATATAATTGCTCCGCCCAATGAACAGCGCTGTCAATCATCCTTATTCACAATCGCCTTTGTCGAACAGACTTTTACGCAGGTAAGAGCTCACGCTGTCCTCACTTTAGCCATTAGGATCGACGAGCATCAGGCCGACACAATCTGGTTGTGTAGGAGACTATCATCGTGATGCCCACGTTGGAACCATTGGATTACGGAAGAAATATTCATTGCCAGGACTGAAGCAAATGTGGCCATTTCTATGTTTGTACCGGGCAAGTACCGGACATTTTTCAACACGGAGCTAGCGGAAATTACTACAAATTCGTCCAAGGTAAGCAAAGGGTTGGGGATCGCATTTTTAACTTTGACTAAACTGTTTCGGAGTTAAGGCACGCTAAAAGTAGACCATTTCGGGGCTGTATTTGGTGTACATGTGACGCTTTTGAACAGAGTAAAAAAGCGACCACTTACATATTCGCTATTGCTGAAGTATACTCGCCGAATCATGTACCAATACACAAGGTATTGGTACATGAGATCAGGTATAGTAACAATCATAATATTATAATTAATTTAACCCTAGGCCAAGGGCTTAGGCAGCCAGCCATGTAGGGAGTGTTTACACACCCAAATTTGTAAATACCCAGTTTTTGCCTACATACATCGAATGTATGGAGCCACTATATAAACCATAAAAGGATTGTGAAAAGCCGTAACTCACACATCCAATGGGTGTAGTGTTTGCCCACATGGCCTATCAGAGATGTCACATTTCGGATTTATCCGGTTTCGGATTTTGGGGATTAAAAAAAAAAATTCAGGATTTTCAACAAAAAAAATAATTTTTGATTTTTTTTTTTTTTAATTTTTTTTTCGCTTTTGGAGTGGCCCTGGACCATTAAAAGTGTAGAACAAGCCAGGAGCTTTGAACTGTTCTTTTTACCCTCTGAAATGGCCTTTACTGTGGTGCTAAATGTGCAGAAACCATCTGGCTTTGGGGGCTTTGCCCTCGACCCCTACTGGAAAGCCCCGGACCCCCGGCCGTGTTCGCGAGAGCTTAGCTGCGCTCGCTGCGCTTCACGCTTTCGCAAGTTCAGGATTTTTTGGGTCAGCCTGTGACATCTCTGACTATACTTTGTTGTACACAAATCTGAAATTTACACACCCAGTTTTTTGAATTTACACACCCAAACCTTCAAATCCTGCCTAAGACCCTGCCCTAGGCCCACCGATGGATATAAGCTTGTTGGTGAACTTGGCTATTGCATCTCATTTCGCAAAGTATTTGAATTATTTTCTTCTACTCGGGGGTCGAAATTTAACTCGATAGTCAAAGTTTTCCTTCTGTCCAGGCTGTGCCTGTCACTATTTAAAAATGATGTAGGATAAAGTTCTTCTAATTATAAAAAGTATGCATTACTCTCGCTGATTCTTCCTACCAATACCTAAAATATGAATGTTCCGGATATTTGAAAATTTGTCAAAAATTTATTGGGAACAGTTTCTAAATAAAAAGAAAGAGCCCTACTATAAATTCATTCGGTTTCTTTCTTTCTTTTTCTTTTTCTTTTTCTTTTTCTTTCCTTTCCTTTTCTTTTCTTTTCTTTTCTTTTCTTTTCTTTTCTTTTCTTTTCTTTTCTTTTCTTTTCTTTTCTTTTCTTTTCCTTCCTTCCTTCCTTCCTTCCTTCCTTCCCTTCCTTCCTTCCTTCCTTCCTTCCTTCCTTCCTTCCTTCCTTCCTTCCTTCCTTCCTTCCTTCCTTCCTTCCTTCCTTCCTTCCTTTCTTTCTTTCTTAGTTTATTTCTTAAAAAACTAGGAATCGTTATTATACTATTATTATTGATTACCATACTTTCTTTCTTTTATTTGGCACACATCAAAATTCCAGAATTGTGGCACTATTCTCACTGTCAAGTTAGGAATTAAACAGGAAATGTGACAATATTCTGTCAACAATTTTGGAATTTTGAATAAATGACAATAATAACTGCGTCCAATCTATTTTGAGGTCATTGTGGGAAATTGGAGGGCTTTGTTTTGAGCAAGGTATTTTTCCGAGGCCTAAAACAAAACCCAAAAAAATATCAACAATATTTACCTTCCTCAGAATAATTCTGTTATACCCTGTGCACAAGTATAACCCTAACCCCAAACATAACCCTATAAAATAGGGTGGGCAACTGAGACGAATATTTGCAGGCTCAGAAATCCGACGCGAATCCGAGAATCGATTCCCGCAAATATTCTCATAAAACATCAACCGGACGAATCCATATGGATTTACAGAAAGAAAAAAATATGTACCAAGTTTGACTCCCGGTTTGACTATTTATACTTCATTTTTTAAGCAACTGAACCCCCAAAATGGCGAATTATGGTATAATTTACTTAAATTGTTAATAATTTGTACAATAATACTGATTTGAGAGGGCATTTTAAAAGCAAAAACAGCCATTGGTTGCGGGCCGATCTTTTGTTCAGCAGTGTCGCCATCTTGGATAACTAAATCAGACTGTATAAGTGCAGTATTCACCATATCACGTCCAAGCTCACATTGGGCGCCCATTCCTTTTTTAAAGGAATTTTTATTTTCAATCATTGTGCAGCGGGAGCAGGATGTAGATTTGCGTTAATCAAGGATTCTCACAAAATTCTCTTGCGAGAATCCAAATATGGATTCGCCCGCACTGCAATGGATTTCTAGGCCCGATTCGTCTCAGGTGCGCAGGGTAAACCAGAATTGTACCCCTCCTCCTCTAGAATTGTGACAGAATTCTTGAATTGCGATGGTTCCATTAATGTGATGTACCAAGGGCTGTTTTGGGGTCAAATTATAGGTTAATATGCACAAATAATAATACAATTTTTTCCTCTTCAAGTATAGATCATTGCAAAAGTTGGTCAAAATGCTTCTTATTGGAAGGTTGACGCAGGGTGTCAAGGATAATGAGTGAAAGGTCATCCAGGGGTCATAGATAAAACATTTTGGTGAAATTTCAGGAAATAAAAGCTCTGAATGGGCAAATACTTGCTGGAAATAAATTTGAGGGTGTGGGAGATATGTTTTAAAAAAACAACCACAGGTCGTTCAAGGTCAAAGGTCATCTAGAGGCCCGGGGGGCCACTGGTCATTGACAAGGGGGTATCATGCGTGGCCACGAAGTTTCAAATAGCACCCTAAACAAGTATTTACGAGGTCTGAAAATGCACCCCTAAACAAGTATGACAAGTGCAATTTCATACCCTAAATAAGTATTGACATTATTTTTGCCCACATTAGAAGCAAGTAAATCAGTCATATTTTGACTCTAAAACCCTTCATGATAACTGGGAAAACACAAATTCAAAAGTTCATAACTTTTAACCTTTATTTACATACTACAAGGGACCCTAAACACTGATTTATTGTACAAGGTATACCCTTTTACTCGAATTTCCTTGTTATTCACGATACGTAAGTACAGTGCCTGATCATGAAAAAAGACCCTTTTTACTTGAATCTTTGGCCACGCATGATACCCCCTGGTCAATGACCAGTGCCCCCCCTGGGTCAAGAGGTTAAAACTTTATGGAAATAACCATGAACAGAATATGAGTACAAATCATCTTTTTACCCTGATCCAGTCGCTGGAGGATTTCTTTGATACTGCTATTAAATATTTCCTGGAATGTCAGTGACATTATGGGTTTTGCAATAAGCTTGTCTCAGTCAATAATGTGTACACATGTACTATTAAGTACTGTATTTACTTTGTGGGTTTGTCCATAAACATTTGTGTGCAATTTTTGAGAGCAAAATCAGTGGCTTAGATTTCTTTTTGATATTATAGTAATGGGGTTGGAAAAAATTTCTTGAAATATCATAAATTTCTTTTTGACATTGGGGGAATGGGGTTGGAAAAATTTCTTGAAATACATTTATAGTGAATCCAGCACCTTTCGGACGACAGAATAAGTTTATGGTACAAATGCGTGCGCGCAAAAAAATTTTGCCATTGAAGCTAAACTGATGAAAGCTGGTGCAAAAGTGGAATAAATGTGCACAAAGCGTGCAAAAATTGGCACTTTGGGGGTTAAAATGGCCAAATATGAGGTTTTATTTGGTCAGAAAACGGAAACCCACATCCCCTAGCATAAGTATTGGGGGATTTATCGGGTGTGAAAATAAGGATTGATGAAGCAGGGGCTGCTGAGATAAAAATGACACCTGGTTCAACAGATTTAACTAGGAACCAGGGGCCATTTCTGGGGGCCAAATGGCTCCCATCTCCCACTTATTTTCACCCTTTGGATTTATCCCTATCAGGGCTCGATTTAGAGGGGTTTTACATGCACAAATGTTTGTAACTTTGGCTCTGTGCATGTACAATTTTGCCTCTGCATGCAAAATTTGTGTTATTCCGTCCATTTTGTGGAAAAAATCAGAGTTGTGCATGTATTTATTTTCTAAATAGACCCCTGCCCCCCCCCCCCTCCCCAGCATTTATGCCTATGAGCAAAAAATGCCAGTATCCAACATTCAAACCATGATAAAAGCAGGAGACTATGTACCATATTCACTTCACTTTTCCGTATGGATGGCTGTGTGTATGACGGGGTGTCCTGCTGTATGTGACACTTTTGATTAAAATTTTGGTCTCATGTATACATTGTATGAATAGTTTAAATCCAGTTGTAACCAAACTAATGTCATTGTTGCACTTTTGAAACTTTCATGTAATGGTACTGTACAGGGTCACACACTGAGATCAAAGGTCATTATGAGGTCAACTTGTAAAGCTGAAAATGTAAAAAATTGTCTCAAATGAATATTTACTTTTTACTTCTGCTAACAAAAGTAATCTCGAAAGCATGCAAGACTTGTGGTTCGCAAACCGCCTTGTCTACATAGTTAATTAGTAGCAATGCCACTGCCAGTAAAAAAAGGTTTTTTGATAGAGAAGTAATAAATCATCAAAATTATTTTTAGCCTTATAGGACCCTCTATGTGTAGAGTAGTAAGGGACCGTTCACAAACACTTGTTGGGGGGGCCTGATGCAAAAAAGGGGGGGCCTGAAAAGTTTTGACCCTCCTAAGGGAGGAGGGGCTGAAAAAAATGACCACAAATTTTCCTGGTAAAATTGAGTTTATATGATTTTCTATGGGGTTGACCCATAATTTTCATGTCAAAAAGGGGGGGGCTAAAAGATTTGAGGTCTAAGGGGGGCCCCGAAAAAATTTTGCAATGAAATTTTTTGCATCAGGCCCCAAGTTTTTGTGAACAGTCCCTAAATCACACTAGTACAGAAAATAGAATTCCTAGCTTGTCATTATAAAAGTAATGGAACTTTGCACCTTGATTGACAGTAGCAATAGTCCTGCAGGAAAGGACCTGTTATTTTGTTTCCTTTCTCTTACCCACCGAAATGTTCATACTACCCATGGAACATGAAAGGAGTTGAATGATTCAGCAATGAGGATGTGGATGAGTCTTCTTTTTTTTTTTCAAAATTACCGGACATAAAAATATTAAATAGCCCAAATTTGCCACAAAATATTGGAAATGCACTAACCCTTGAGATACAATTTTTTTTTTTTTTAATTTAGGCTTAAAGAGGTATTTGATGCCTTATGGAGAGAATAGAAATGGGTCCCCTTTGATAAATAAAAAATTATGTAGGGGCAATGGGCGATCTAAGCAATTGTCCTTCTACTACCTTGATAGCATTATCAATTTATGATTATGTAAAGGTTATTATGTGTTAAGGAAATGATGCATTACCTTACATAAAAAGTTCATATGAGGGAACTTTTTCATAGTTATTTTAAAAAGTTGGTGTTGAAGGGGTGGTGAGTAAAATTATACAGGGCTTCACTAATTTTACCAGGGATGATTTTACATATGGGGGGGGGCAGACTTTTTTTGTAGATGGGTCATGGTGTTTATTTGGATGTTTCTTGGGATCCAATTGAGTTGCAAGAAAAATGAGAATTTCCCCACAGTAGGCAAAACTCCAGCAATATTGTTTAATTAATATTCATAGTGTTTTCACTTATGCAATAAAACATTCTGGAGTGTTTTTTTTGGCTTTTTTAAGGGGGTGACACACTGCTTGGAATTTTGACCCTCCCCTGAGGGTGGCAGTTATTGTATAGCTCCTAGATCTTGTTTACAAGAAAAGTACAGCTTTGAAAATGGGTAGATCATTGTGTTAAATTTTGATCTGAAAATGTCTTCCTGTTCCTACTTGCGTTAAGGGGGTACTACACCCCTGTCCAATTTTGTGCCTGCCTATTTGTGCATTTTTCTCAAAAATTATAGCGCATAGGTGACAAGTAAGATATGTATATTATAGGGGCAAGGACTACATCTACTGCACTGAAAATTCAGCAACTCAAGGCAAGTAGTTATTGATTTATTGATCAAATATTGGTTTTCCTCATTTTTGACTGTAACTCCACAACTGTTGTCTGTGCTGAAATAAAATTTCCAGTGCAGTAGTTGTAGTCCTTGCCCCAATAATATACATATCTTACTTGTCACCAATGCGCTATAATTTTGGAGAAAAATGCAAAAATAGGCACAAAATTGGGCAGGAGTGTAGTACCCCCTTAAATACCGTATTGTGAATGATTCCATATTGCAGGATATGATATCGCTCTGGGAATGACCCTGTTGGGAATAGCAGGGTCACCCCTGGAGTCACCCCATAGATTATTAGTCAACATGGTCAGTGATGCACTAGTTACATAGTTTTAACATTTCAATTTCACTATGGACCACAATGGCCTCATCCCTGTGGCATAGTTTAATAACCTCAATTAAACACTCATAGTGCACAATTTGACATTAAGTTGCAGAGTATGATTTTTTGTACCCAAATTTTCTACAGTCATTCAATGAATGTACAAATGTATTGGGGTTAAAGAACTGTGCCCGATAGATGAACATGTTGTGGATCCTAGTGTTTGTTGCTCTCCAGTTGCCACAAACTTACTGCAGACCTGTGCTGGATTGGATTTTTTTAAATTGGAGCTGTAATTAGTTGTGGCTTGTGCCAATCTGGAGGTAAAAAGGGTTGTACCCCCAAAAAGGTACTAAAAGGCTACAAATATCCAAGAGGGGTATCCCCCCCCCCCAAAAAGATACAAAAAGGGTACAAATATCCAAGAAGATCTAAATAATACAAATTAATGAAGGGGTGAACTCTGAAGTCCACTCTTTTTTCTCTTTGTTTGTGTGTGTGGGGGAGGGGGGGTCCACATTTGGGAAATTCCATGTGCCCAAAAAAGAAATCTTGCATGCAGGCTTGGTGAAATTATGACATGCACTGACTTAGCCCCATTGACTCAAAAATTAGGTCACATGACTTGACTCGACCACGTGAAGTTTTGGTGACTTGTTTCAACTGAGAGAACATGTGGTGTTTGTCAACACTAAGCTCTAGTCTGGCAACACTAAGCTCTAGTCTGGCAACACTGAGCTCTAGCCAATTAAACCATGAAGCTGTTTCTTTGGCATGTTATCAGAGCATTATGTCAAGAAAATGAGTTCATAATTTGCTAAGCCAAAGAAAAATTTGTGTGTGTCTTGGCATCAGCTGATAATTGTTGCTTAATTTGTCAGCAGTTTATTTCTTCAGTTTTCCTTTATGCAGTAACTTGAAGGTGATCATCATGAAGAAGGTCCTTCCTATGTTATTCAGTTTGCTGTTTCCTTTGATGTTATTTGTGTGGGCTTTACTTATCCTGATCAACTCTGGCCGATCAGTGGAAGGTTGGTAATGCATGCATGCGTCTGGACAATGTAACTTTTTCAGATCGGTGGAAGGTTGATGCATGCGGACTGCAAATATGCAATGTTGCAGTGATGATGCATGTTAGTAACTTTTTCAAGGCATGATTTGAGATGAGTCTAGCTGTATAGATTACAGGTTGATAAGTTCATTAGCCATTAGATACAGGGGGGGGGGGGGTACTCATATAATATTTTGGTAGGCAAGTACTGCCTAGATTTCAAAAATGCAGATTTCAACTGGAATAGTCTTTTTTGTCCATTTACGTACGATAGGAGAGCAAAAAAATAATCAGAAATCAGATTTTTGAGTTTAGAATTGAATGCAAATTAATGGGTATTTAATTTGTAAATTGTCGATAGGCTTTTACAGCAGGCGTTCATCGTCAGGAGTAGCTCTGACTTCTTCAGGACAAAGTGCCTTAGAATGAGACATGTAGGCCGCCCCTAATGCCTACTGGTGGCTCTGAAAAGAGCCGTTCACTGAAGATTGCCCCTTGTCAATAGAGAACAAGCAGACCTTGCCTATCTGCTAATGTAAAAGGTTTGGTGGCTCTGAAAAGAGCTGTTCAATGAAGACTGCACCTTGTTAACAGAGAACAAGCAGACCTCGCCTATCTGTTAATGTAAGTAAAAGATTTAATTTGTATTCATTTGTTTACTTTTACTCTACAGCACCATTGTACCCAATATCACCATGGCGATGCCTGCTGTCGGTGGTGGCGCCTTTGTACTTGGCAATTCATGGATTACGCAGAAACAGTGTAACCATGAGTGGAGCTATTACAGGTAAATGTCTGCATGCAACCATTCCTTTGTAAGTTTGATAACCTTGTTGTAAAGCTGAATGTATACTTGATTGCTTGAGAAAAGCGTCATGCGTGATCTGTGCCTATCGGACACTCAATGTCTTAAATTCACTTTTGCATAAATGAAATCGCTTTTCAAAAAGTCAATCATAAGTAATATCTATTTTTCTTAATCATCAACATATAGAATAGTGATGTAAAGAATAAAGGTATTGTTTTTAACCGCTGGAGTGCATATCTATCGTCTCACATCATTATTTTACGCCAACATTTTTTAAACACTTCAATTCAAATAAATATATTAATCATAAGTATACTAAATTTTAATCAAATTAAATCCTACATTTTACAAGGAACTTCCCTAGGGCTTAGAATCGATCAGTCCTGTTGTTGCTATAAGCACCTCCTATTGGTTCAAATAGCATGTACGAGTATCGGGTCAACACGTATGTGCTAAAGTGTGATCATGTCATATCACATGGGTAAGACCCAATAAGATTGCAGGAAAATTCTCAAGTGTTTAAGAATGATAATTATGAAGAAAATAAGATTGTTTTCAAATACAAATAAGAAATATTTTGCTGTAATCGGGCTGTAATGAACATTGTTAGGCAATAAATGTGGTGACACAACCTGAACCAACGAGCTATTCCAATTGAAATCTATATTCCCTCTAGATGGAAGACATAACCTTAATCTTCTACACAGGGAGTGCATATTTCAAATTGGGTTACTTGAATTGGTAATCAATTTGCAATGCACACTCCCTGTGTGGGAGTTTAAGGTAATGTCTTACATAGGTGTATGGATATCAAACGGGATAGCCTGCTCAAGACAGTGCTGGAAAATATGAATTTGAAATATACCGTATTTAGTCAAATAGTCGCCCCCTCAAATAAACTCCCCACCACTTTTTCCAACCAAGATGTTTCAAAATGCTGATATTTCCATGCTATCTTGTGTAGTAAGCTTACCAAGTTACACATGGACGATAATAAGCGTCAATAATTGGCGAAAATCTGGATCAGAAACCCGAAGTGAGCCAGAAGTCAGTGTTTCTAGTTCATAGTTCGTCATTTTAGCGTGTGTTTTTACTTTACCTAATGATTTTAATGGGAATTATCGTTCTAAAATTGACCTTGAATAAACGCCCCCCTTGGGAAAATGTAACGCCCCCGGGGGAATTTATTTGACGAAATACAGTAAGCACAAAATAAAGAGCTAAAAACTCCTCAATAGAAAACAAGAAAATGTGGCATTTTAAAATATAACTTAACAAGTAGATGGTGTTTCAGCATTTCAAAGCTTAGTAAATGTTTACTGATATTGGCACCATAACTCAATTGTCAAAATTGCTGGTATGGAGTGCAACAGGTTGTTTGTGTTTATAATCATTTTCAAGGCAACATACTCAATACTCTTAATTCAGACTTGCTGGATCTGGCAATAAAGAGATGAGGTGACAAATATTTTATTATTTATAACATATTATTCAGCTTCCTATGTGTCTACGCTTACATAAGTAGCATGTTTACTCATTCACCCATACTTGCTGTGTACATGTATATACTCTCAGGCGGGGTTATTACAGTGATATGCCGCAAACATGCCTCACATTTTTGGCCATTTGGTATATCAATGACCCCTCTTTCTAGGCTAATTTGGGTATGTGGAATGTGGATGGGTCATTTTTCAAAATTTTCCGAATACCAGTAGCCCAATTTTGCAACACTGTAGTCAAAATTTGCCAAACATTTTGGGTAAAGGTGTCGAAACTATGGCAATTTAATATATTTGGCTGAAAATTTGAACTTTTGGTATAGCGATGGGTCAAAATTTCTTATAAAATAGTATGATAGCGATCTAGCCCCGTTCTCAAACCGCGACGTCTCTCGAACAGCGAGCGGAGCGAGCAGGAGCGCAGCGAGTTGGAAAATCATCATACAGGTATCAGAGTACAGCTCAGAAGCCAGTGCTACTCACAACTTCAGTCATACATGTACATCAAAAGTATTTTGTAGAAAATATGTTACCTAGCAAATATTTATTTTAATTAAAAAAGGAAAATTTTGAAATATTTGAAAATCTACTGCTGAAAAGTACTACCAATAATTGTGCTAGAGCTTAGAGAAGTCTTCTTGTGTACTGTGACTTTCAATCAAAGAATATTTTTGGCATATCTTCATGATCATTGATGACAAATTATTGGCATATTATGTAATATGCTAGTCTTTGCACCAGCCGTACACAGACTATAGTGAACTGCCTTTTTTGATGTACACACATTGTTAAACTTATAGATCCATGTTGTCTTTAAACAGGAAGCCCCGCCTGCCCAGTTCACCACAGAAGAACCGACTTACACCTGTTACTTTGATGACAAACAGAACAGAACTTACATGGATACATTCTGACCTTGACTAATTCCCTAAGGAACTTAGACTAAAAGCTGGGCTTCATCTTTAAGGGATGAAATCAAAACTGGTTCCGAGCGTTTCCGGCCAGTTGGAGCCGGTTTCTATTGTTCTAAAGTTATCTAAACAATGGAACGTGGTTCAACCGCCAGTCAACCGCCAGTCAAGTTTGGATTTCATCCCTAATAACTTTCAATTATAACTATTCATCTGAATTGTACTAATTTTATACTTTGCTTTGTTTGTTTTCTTGGTTGTTTTTCTCCTGTTAACAGGATACATAGTGGGGTTTGTTATGCTGCTGAGTAGCTACTCATTTTTCGCTGCCCTAGTAGCTTTCTTCTATGCAGGTTCAAAGGTCACCAAACTGAAGGCAGAGAAAAAGAAACAGATCGAGCATGATTATAAAGAAGGTTTGTAAATTGTATCCATATCCTGTCGGTGACAACTCTAGTCAGAAGGTTCCCTTGTCCGAAGGCTCCTTAGTCCGAAGGTTCGCTAGTCCGAACACATAATTTACCATTCGCTAGTCTGAATTCAGAAAAAGGTTCGCTAGTCCGAATATCGTTTTCCCCAGTCCGAAGGTTCGCTAGTCCGAATAAAAATAAGGTTCTCTAGTCCGAATATAGAATAAGGCTCGCTAACTCTAACCCTAACCCTTACTCTATATTTGGACTAGAGAACCTTTGGATTAGCGGACTTAATTAGGTTTTCAGACTAGCGACTCTTCGGACTAGAGAACCTTTGGACTAGCGACCCTTCGGACTAGAGAGAAGTCATGATCCTGTCAGTGTCAAACATATATTTTAAATAGATCAAGGTGGACTTGTGTGTAAGACTGGAAAAAAATTGTGGTATAGATTTGTGGTACATGGAGACAAGATAACATACTTCTGCATAGACATTGAGTAAGGCCTAAAGAAATTGTATTGCCCTTGAAGCTACAAAGTAACATTAAATATTAAAAAATGCAAGTTCGCCACAGAGTATGATGGTTGACAATAATTTATAAGATTTTTATTTATCAGAGTTGTGCGGTACAAATTAAAAACAGACAAAACAAGTTGTGAATTTTATACCAAATATATGAAAATTCATAAGGAAAAAATGCAACCTTATGTTTTCAGATTTTAGGGTCGGTCAGAAAGGGTAACACAAATCTATTTTTGAGAGAGAAAAGATAAAGGTTATAAATTATATTTACAAAGGTTTGCAATTGTGCATTATCAGGAGAGTTATATCATACCGTAAAAACTTGACAGTTAGCATATGTGCTTACTATCGAGCGCTTTTGAAAACATGAAATGGTACCTAAATTTTACTTTACCAACTTTATTTTGCTTTACCAACTGAGCTAATGGGGTTGAGACACACATTTGCAGGTTTACTTTTTTGTATAGATAGAACTATGTGTATTGATGATTTGCTCAAAACCCTTTACACTTTTGTGGCTGGGGCTCTTCATGTTTGCATGTTTTAAAAGCGCTAGATAGTAAGCACATATGCTAACTATCAAGTTTTTACGGTATACACTAAAACAGGTGTTTGGCATCATGATAATCAGTATACTGTGATGCTCTCCATCAACATGATGGAGCTTGCATCCTATTACAGAGTGTCAACAGATATTGAGGTAACAAGTTCTTCCTTTATACTTCAGGTGGTCAGCGTAATTGGGTCCAAGTAGTCTGCAACGGTGGCATAGCAACATCACTTTCTATTCTATACATGGTGGACACTGGTTTCATGGACCCACCATTGGACTTTGGCCATTACTATGATGCTACCTGGATGGCAATGGCAGTGGTTGGTGCCATATCTTGTTGCTGTGGTGATACGTTTGCATCGGAGGTAGGAACAGTTTTGGGTAGTGAACAGCCAAGATTGGTAACAACATGGTCGAAGGTACCTGTAGGTAGGTATCATACAAATATGTGACCCGTTGTGACAAAACCAGAAACAAGTCGCATTTTTGACATTTTATGATTTGAATAAAAATGTAAGCACTAGACAGTAGACAATAAGCCAATACCAAATTTATATGCATAACATCAATTCTTTTCAAGATATGGATAAGTTTGTAAATGATATTTTGTGCATTGTCAGGAGAGGTTATATCATATGCACTAAATATTTGATATTTTTGCCAAATTGCTATTCTGAGTAATGGGCTATTTAGTTTCCTGCCTTACACAGGATTGAATAAGGATTATCATAGTTCAATTGTTAATTACATAGTTGGATAGATTTGTTGTGGACATATTGACACTTAACATGTTTTCAGTGCATCTTGATACCACTAAATTTGATCCACTTCAGGGACAAAATGTAGAATTTAAAAAATACAGTTCACTAAAATATTGTGGTGAAACTAAAATTATCCTCTGCAGAAATGTATACTTCCAGACATATATTAATACATGTATGATTTTGGGAGCGATTACCGAATAGGGTGCAACTCTACTAGTCTTATTACAAGACTGCCCTACCGCAACCCTAACCCTAAACTCCATAAACAAGGACTGGACTTAAGTCTAACAAGTTTGCATCCTATTTGATAATTGTACCTGATTTTGTATTGCTTTTATTAACATATGTTTTGATGATGTATGTTTTTATTTAGGTACAAATGGTGCTGTTTCTCTGATAGGCCTTGCTGCCAGTGCATTTGGAGGCTTTATCATTGGCCTTGCATACTATATAAGCTTACTGCTAACCTATGATGGCACGGTACTTCAGAGTGTCCCTCCACAGTGGCCTGTCGTATTATTTGCAACATTAGCAGGTTTTCTGGGTTCATTGATTGATTCTTTACTAGGAGCCACAGTGCAATATTCAGGTAGGAAATCATATCCAAATGTAACAAAAAAATAAGGCTCAATTGGGCTAATCCATCTAAACTGAGCTCAAAAAGAAACTTATAAATTTGTCACAAGGTCATGAAAAAAGTGTATGAAAAGCAGAAAGCAGCACCGTTTTATCATCTGTGCAAGGATCTTGTGTGTATTCTCACAGATTTTTTGTACTGGGTGCCAAATGTTGGGCTGTGAAAGTGGAGGAAGTCCAGGAAACTGTCCCATGACAGCGCATTTTGCTGTTGTGTCAGTTGGACAACTGCTTGGTTACTAACATGTGTTTTGAGTAGAGTATTAAAGTAATCATGTGTGTAATTTTGGTTCATTTTGATTGACAGTATTTTAAGATATGACCTTGTGATTCACGCGTTGTAAAAAATTATAAGTTTCTTTTTGAGCTCAGTTTATGTCCACACTCTTAGGGAGTATGAATTTCAAATGTAATTGGCACATAAGCCAATTCTATTTGAAACTCACCTTCCCTGTGGAAGATTCATATTGAATCTTCATCAGAAGGTGTATGGAATTCAAACAAAGCTGCTGAATGTGCTTATTCTATTTGAAATTCATACTCCACCATGGAAGATATTTCCCAAATCAGTTTCAGTTTCAGTTCAGTTTTATTTCATCAAATCTTCCACAGGGGTAGTGTGGATTTCAACTGGAATGGCCATTGAATGTTTCTTTTTAAACTGAAGATGACTGAACCAAATCCTGCCCAAGTGTGCAGCACTCAAATATTGCAGTATTCTGGTGTTTTTTTCTCAAGAGATTATATTAACTCTCTTCACGCTGGTGTCGACTGCAGACGACAAGTTTTTAAAAAAAATTAGAAATTCAAAAATTTCAGAAATGTAAATTTTCATGACCATATTTGGAATCCGCATGAGATATGCATTAAAATGAGCACACCCAAGCCTAGTATTGATTCAGTAGTTCTTAAGATAGCTCTTGATATTTTGAGAAAATATTTCAAAACTTGAACTTTTTTCCATGGAGGCGCATGGATAGCACGCAGAGCATTAATTAGACCCATACAGTAAATTCACCATTGGTTTGTCATGCATGGAGACCAAAATAGTGTACCTCTGGAATTTCAGTTCAGTTTGATTTCATCAAATTCTAACCATACAAATAATTACAATGGTTATCAAAGCATTTACAAACACCGTTTAACATGGTGAAAATGATGAGGATGCCACTGAAACTCAGGGCGTGTTATTGTGGCACCCTTTACAAAGCTCAATCATGAATAATGAGTTTAACCAAAACAAAGTAAAATATATTTGAAAGATATGCCTTGTGGGCAAGTATACACTTATATTAGCACAAGAGCTATGCTTTTAATAGGCATTTACCAATAATTTATTGGTAAAAGCATGAAATCCATTGATAAGCAGCACAAGGATTCTGTGTGATCAATAGATCGAAAATGGATCTACTACAATTATTGTAAGCTGCTATTTAGTGTACATTCATGTGTAACATAAATTTAAATTATATTGACATTTAAACACACAATGACATGTTGTATTCATATTACACAGGGTTTGGATTGTGAATCGACCAAATTAAACTCACTCACAGCATTTGACCAATACTTTTCAGGGCCTGGTTTAATACCCACTGATTTAAATTTTTCCATGCCTTCTATCTATTATATCAGTTTTAATACCCATGTCCATCCATTTGATCTATTTCCAGCGTTCTGCTCTGAAGAAAAGCGTATAGTTCACATGCCTTCAACAACAACCAAACACATTGCAGGTTGGCCAATCCTGGACAATGATGGCGTCAACATGTTCTCTTCTTTACTAACAGCCCTACTGATGCCAAGAATCAGCTTTGCTCTCTGGCCATTATAGAGATTGAAATGTGATGGAGTGTGGTGGAGTATGTTTCCTTCCTTGAGTGAAAATAACAAGTGTAATGCTATGGTAAATCTGCCATTTTAGTTTGTCGCTTATGGAGAACAAATAGTTTACCTCTGGCATTTTTCAGCAAGAGCCTGAAATTGAACAATAATTTGCGTCTGTAAGTTTAAGTGTTATGTTACAAAGGTTTGCGCTCTCAGTGCTTAGAAACTATTTTTGGCACAGTGTGTTACACACAGAATGCAAAAAACAACTTCAATTGAACTTTGCTGGGCGGATAGCGAAATGATCTGGATGTACACCATATGCCCTCCATGAGCGACACACAAATATGGCAAAGTTTGGTTTTACCTCATGAGCTGTGTTTCTCTTATGTTAATGAGGACAGGTTGTTCTACATTTTCCCCCTCCATAAGTGACATGGAAATATAGTTTTGCTAGAGTCGGGCCTCGAAATACAGCAGGCACACTGCAGGCTAGAATGCCCTTAGAAATATGCAAGGACCCTGGAATTCTTGGAGGCCCTCATCTTTTTTGTGCATATCATGTCTATTGACTTCATCGGAAAGACCTGGCGGGCCAGCAAAATATTTTGGCTTATTTCGAGGCCTGGCTAGAGTGAACCTGTACCTCAAGTGGTTTTTGTGAATTTTTGTTTATATAAAATACTGAGACATTATTTTGCATTTCACAAAGATGTGTTGCAGTTATGAAAAGTAATGTTACTAATTTGGTATTGCATTATTAGAATATAAACTAGAATTTGGGATCGCAGCTAGGTTAAGAATTAGGATTATTAATACAGTGGAAACTCATTATAACAAAGTTGTCAGGGACAGAGAAATTAGTTCTTTATATCCAAATTTCGTTATATCAGGGTTGTAAAACAATAAATAACAAAAAAGAATTTTGTATCTTGGTTCTGGAAAAATACTTCTTTATAACAGGGTTTTTCTTGTATCAGATTTCGTTATAATGAGGTTTTACTGTAGCAGGATTTAATAGTGTGTATTATGATGCGATTGATATCCTGCTTTTTTTCCATCATATGGTTGCACAGAGCAAATCTATCTGAATTTATCTAGTTCAAGTTCATATGCGTTATATGATTTAATTGCTTTGAACTGTGTAAAAGTGCTATAGAAATGTCTTTTTATGTATGCAAACTCCTCAAAAAAAGTTTGGAAACTTTACAAAACGGCTATATATCAGAAATATTTGAAATCGATTTCCATATTGTTTCATATCAATACAAACATTGTTCTTTCCTGTCAAAAATGACGCCAAATTTGTGACTATAACTTATTCCATGGTTGAGTAACTGTCTTTGAAAGACAAGGAGGTCTCAAACAAAATGTGACAAATCTGCCATTGTCTGCGCCATTTGCACCAGTAAACATGAGTAAGGAATATCACACTGTTTCATTGAAACAAAATCAGTAACAAGTAGAGAACAGCATTACATCTTCTTATATGCTTGTTATCAACCTGACCTCATGCTTCTGAGGATTGCATTCCACTCTTCAAGCAAGGTCTGTTAAAAGGTGGTTTGATTTGTCACTCTAGTGCGCATAGCCCGACCAAGTTAGTCGAAGAGATGTTCTATAGGATTTTAGTCCGGGCTATTGGCTGGCATTTCCATTCGTTGAATTCCTTCTTACAGGAAGTCATTTACAACTTTTGCCCTGTGTGACTTGGGCTGATTGCATCATCAAGTCACGTGGAATGCATGCACGCAGAGTGGTTTTAATAGTGAGCTTTAGTGAGACCTAGTTGGGTTAGGGTTAAGGTTTCAAAATTTTTCAAAATTTATCATAAAAGTGAAAGTGAGGGCAGCATACTGGTTTGTTGACAGTGATTTTGATGACAGTAGAGGAAGACATGAAAGGTAGACTGACTGTGCTCTGGGATCCCTAATCTCAGCAAAGATATCTCACCCTTCCCAGAATCCTTTGCAACATGATATATCACCCATTTCATAAAATTACACTCCCGGCGTTACTTTATACAGGTTCCCATTGTTTTAATTTTGAGAATATACTGCCTAAACATGGGTGGGTAGTCAAGAAATAAACACATTTTGTAAGATTTTGATGTCCTCTGTTCATTGAGGTACATTTTATCACTATCATATTACCCATGTTACACTAGATAGCAAATCAGTCCAGAAAATTGAAATGGGAGAAATGCATTATGGGAAGTGTAAGATATCCTCCCTGCCCTATTAATATGTAATGTAAATTTCACAAATTGTCATTCACATCTTCAGTATACTTATTCAGTTTCAGTGAGCGATACCTCAAATTAAAGATAAGACAATCATTATAATGCCCAATTTACTTATATCAATTTTGTAATATTTTGTCTACTTACGCAGAGTCTTGTAAAGTACATGTACCTTACTTATTTTGAACATTGTGTTTTATATTTGACCACCAAAAATGTTTCTTTGTATAAAACTTTTGAAGTGATTGGGAAAAAACATGTTTGGAGCACAAAATGTTCACAAATTTATCTAATTGCCTTTTGCTAAGCAAAATGTTGTATGCATGAAATTTCCCAAATTCTTGCCATTTACAAAGTTCTCATTCTGGTAAATATTTTATGCTTGCAACAATGTTGCTCAAAGCAAAGTAGTTAGAATAGGAGAGCCTGGACTCTGTTTAGCTGTGTGTGTAACACTATGGGGAATCAGCCACATTGAATTATCATGAGTAGCGAACATTTTTTGAGAAGCGCAAAATCCAATGATTATTTGTGTGTCTTTAAGTATGATATGAAATTGGGATGGGTTGAACCCAATACACAAATTTATTGGTCGAACTATTGGACAAGATGTATATTATTATTATGTTTTCAGAATCTTTTCTTGATCACAAATGTGATTTTTGGTTAAAAATTTGGTAAGCCTATCCAACACAGTCCAACAGGAAGGAAGGAAGATTCTGAGAACATAATAATGAGTGTTAGTGTGTTATAAAGGTTTACAAATGTACCACTATTAAGGGGCATAATTGGCACAAAACAAGCATTAGATAGCAAGCATAAAGTCAAGGTTTGCCAGGCACATGATGAAACTACCCAGGTACACTATTTTCCCCAATACACAAACATGGTAGAGCCTGGACTGTTGTAGTTCAACATCTTTGGAAACACTCTATAATCTTAGACAGAATTAAAAAGACTAGTTTGCATCTGCGAAATTAACCATAAAGCATACTGTTTTACCGCCATGTTCAGAAGCTCAATCATCATGACTCTCCTAAACAAACTGTGCCCAGAGTTGATTGACAGATGACGTCAGATGCAAACTAGTCTTGTTGAATTCTGTCTTTAATTATAGGTTAAAAAGTAATATATTTTTGTTATGTATACTATTTTTTAAGACATTTAAAAAGTTTTATTTCATCATTCTTTATAATTAATTATGAGGATCGGATTCGACTCTTACTGTGTCTCGTCTCAAGTTGAGAGTAACGCCATGTTGGATTTCAATAGTGGCAGACTCTAATCAGTGCGTTTACGTGGTTGCGTCACCAGCGTACAGTCAAATCGCCCTTCTGCATGTGTATATATGATTATATTAGCATGCACGATTTGAATCTGATACTACGAAATCCAACATTGCATTACTCTCAACTTGACAAGACCCAGTATAGCAACTCTTAAAGCCATATTGTAACATTTGCTGAGGAGGACACCCTCAATATTTTTCGAAATTCTGTTTTTTACACGATTGTAATGTACTTAAACTAGCATACCCTGCAAAAATCAAGACTCTAGGTGCTGTAGTTTTGTCAAAATCCGACATTTTGAATAAAACGCAGGAATCATCATGTAATTATTACGTTGGAAATATTAGTCAAATGCATACGCGATGTTCATAACACAGTGCGTATTATGGTGTGCGGGACAGTGAGGCACACATCAAAGAATCATACCGTAGCAGAACCGACAGAATGACACGTATTGGAGTCATCTGCGCTGGTAGTAAATTCCAATTTTCTTTGCTTTGCCTCAAAATTAAAAGTGGACATATCTAACAGTAAAAGCTAACATTTTAAGGACAGAAATTCTATTTTTCATGAAAATGTTACAGCATGGCTTTAACCCCCAGAGCACTGCCTGCCAATCTAACATTGCCTCTGATTAGTCAATTACATGATTTCTTTACTTTTATCACCAATCAGAATGGAGCTTTGCAAATAATTCACCCCAATTTTTTGTGTGGTGAAATTATTCTAACAATGTTGCTGATTGGTCCAATTGATAATGAAAACTTCTTTTTGGCCAATCGGCAGGTAGTTCTCATAGGGATAACAAGAATCAAGAGATTATTACCCACTGCTGCCTGTAGAATGTGAATAGTATAAAGAGATTGAATCAAAAGTGATTCTTACAATTATTTTGATGGTACTCTCATTGAGAATTCCAGATTTAAACCTGTTAAAACAAGAAATGTATCTTATTTTATTAATATTTTATTAATATTGTGTATGATGAAATGCACAAATTAAAGCTAGATTATATAAGAGAATAATTAACAAATAATGAAAATTTAAAGTATTTTGTATATATTTGTTTTGTCAAATTATCAGATTTTTTTGTTGCTATTTGATAAGCAACTGCTAATGTTCTATAGATATTTTATTACATAAGCAATAATAAATGATGATGAAGTGTGAAGTTTTAGTTTTTTTAACATATTTTCCGCAAATGGAGGAATTTACTTTTATTAGTTTATTTTATATTTTTACAGAAAGCACACATTGCTTACATTGAGGGTGATTGATGTCAAATATGTAATGTATTTCATGGGACTCATGCAAGAAGGCCCTATGTACAGTAGCTGCCATATAGACTTTTGACAATTTCTGCATTATATATTGTACACATATGACACCTGGCAGCTATTGCAGATAAGGCCTTCTTTCACTAACCACTACATTTCGTCGTAGGGCAGGAAAAATGTGTCATTGGCCATGAACATGTTTAAAGCAAAACCTCCTATGTAACCTTTTGGCAGTTTTGTTTTAAACATGTTCAGGGCCACAATCACATATGAGGTTTTTCCTGCACAATGACGATTTGTATTATAATTAAAATGTACAGCTGCTGAGACCAGTATAAAAAGTAATTAAAACCATCAACAGATTTCTGTATGGTGTGATATTGGATTTTTGTTTGCATATAGCCAGAGCTCTCTCATTTTGAATAGCTTCAATATTTGTGTTGTGATCATAGAATTAGAGAAGGAGAACCAGGCCTCGACCGCCATCTTGATACAGGCATGGAGCAAAAATTGGGGGTATTCGGTTTCATTCGGAATACGCTCGAGGCATTCGTTGTCATGCAAGCACGACATGGATGATGAGCGCATTTGAGAGATGCACTTGATGCAACCTGCATGCAAGTACCAAGATGCTTCAGATGAGACGCAGAATTGTTTTCGTTTGTCTCCGCGCACAGACCCGAATACCCCAATTTTCTCCCCATAACTGACAGCGCGATTGTATGTGGCGGTGTAGGGAGTCCCGGTACTCCTTCTCTAATTTTGTGGTTGTGATAGGCCAAATGATCCTGATTTCTATCAAATTGTATTTGAATTTGAGTTCATGACAAAACATGTTTAATTTCTTTTGTATTTTATTGTTCTCGGCAACATGGAAAATTATATCTCTCTACAGGCAATTTGATTGAAAAGTTGAGGCACAAGCCTATAATTGATTGTATACATTAGATACAATCAAGTACAATAAATCACTGTCATAATCTGATTCAAAAATGGACCTTTTATGATCATATTAGTAAAGCGAAAACCCCAGTCTCTCCATCATTGAACACATCATAATACCACATATTATATTTTCATGTTCATGTAGTGCATGTAGTGCCATCATAGGCTCTTCAATTTGAAATACATACACCCATATGGAAGGTATGACCTTAATCTCTCACACAGGGAGTGTGAATTTCAATAGAGTTACCTAAATGGGTGACTCCATTTGGAATCTACACTCCCTGTTTGGGTGATTAAGGTTATGTCCTCCGTAGGGGGTGTATGGATTTCAAATGCGATAGCCCAATGTGCCTGTCATGAAGAGTTGATGGGTTTATGGATATGATGATTACAGTATTCCCTTGTATTGGACTTGGGGGAAAAATTAATAAAGATATAATATAAAAGTATAAAGACATGCTGAAGAAGTAAGTTATTATAGAGAAAAGTATTGAGTTGACACTGAACAAGTCTACCAATAAAGTGAAGAATTGAACATAATCTACAATCTGAGTTGACACTGAACAAGTCTACCAATAAAGTGAAGAATTGAACATAATCTACAATCTGAGTTGACACTGAACAAGTCTACCAATAAAGTGAAGAATTGAACATAATCTACAATCTGAGTTGACACTGAGCAAGTCTACCAATGAAGTGAAGAATTGAACATAATCTACAATCTGAGTTGACACTGAACAAGGCTACCAATAAAGTGAAGAATTGAATATAATCTACAATCTGAGTTGACACTGAACAAGTCTACCAATAAAGTGAAGAATTGAACATAATCTACAATCTGAGTTGACACTGAACAAGGCTACCAATAAAGTGAAGAATTGAATATAATCTACAATCTGAGTTGACACTGAACAAGTCTACCAATAAAGTGAAGAATTGAACATAATCTACAATCTGAGTTGACACTGAACAAGGCTACCAATAAAGTGAAGAATTGAACAAAATCTACAATCTGAGTTGACACTGAACAAGGCTACCAATAAAGTAAAGAATTGAACATAATCTACAATCTGAGTTGACACTGAACAAGGCTACCAATAAAGTGAAGAATTGAACAAAATCTACAATCTGAGTTGACACTGAACAAGGCTACCAATAAAGTGAAGAATTGAACAAAATCTACAATCTGAGTTGACACTGAACAAGGCTACCAATAAAGTGAAGAATTGAACATAATCTACAATCTGAGTTGACACTGAACAAGTCTACCAATAAAGTAAAGAATTGAACATAATCTACAATCTGAGTTGACACTGAACAAGGCTACCAATAAAGTGAAGAATTGAACAAAATCTACAATCTGAGTTGACACTGAACAAGGCTACCAATAAAGTGAAGAATTGAACATAATCTACAATCTGAGTTGACACTGAACAAGGCTACCAATAAAGTGAAGAATTGAACAAAATCTACAATCTGAGTTGACACTGAACAAGGCTACCAATAAAGTGAAGAATTGAACATAATCTACAATCTGAGTTGACACTGAACAAGTCTACCAATAAAGTGAAGAATTGAACAAAATCTACAATCTGAGTTGACACTGAACAAGTCTACCAATAAAGTAAAGAATTGAACATAATCTACAATCTGAGTTGACACTGAACAAGGCTACCAATAAAGTGAAGAATTGAACAAAATCTACAATCTGAGTTGACACTGAACAAGTCTACCAATAAAGTAAAGAATTGAACATAATCTACAATCTGAGTTGACACTGAACAAGTCTACCAATAAAGTAAAGAATTGAACATAATCTACAATCTGAGTTGACACTGAACAAGGCTACCAATAAAGTAAAGAATTGAACATAATCTACAATCTGAGTTGACACTGAACAAGTCTACCAATGAAGTGAAGAATTGAACATAATCTACAATCTGAGTTGACACTGAACAAGTCTACCAATAAAGTGAAGAATTGAACATAATCTACAATCTGAGTTGACACTGAACAAGTCTACCAATGAAGTAAAGAATTGAACAAAATCTACAATCTGAGTTGACACTGAACAAGTCTACCAATAAAGTGAAGAATTGAACATAATCTACAATCTGCAAAAATAGATTTGTTACCTGACCACACCAAGATGATTTGTTGAATTGAATACCTGAGTGGAAGAAGGGCCCAACTCCCAATTTTTTTCAAAAATGAGTTAGACCCAGCATTTTATTGTCAGCAGATAGTTCTTCCTTGTGTGTGAAAGATGAGCCAAAATCCACTTTCCAAATAGTCTTCCACTTACACTTAATCCTGGTTTTCATGGAAGAAAGGCCCAACTCCATGGGTTTTACCATGTGTCATAAGTTACAATTGAATTCAAGACTTGCAAAGCTTTATAAAGTTTAGTGAAATGGAATCCAGGTGTGGCAACATTTTTCACAGGGATTGTAGTTGTGTAAGAGAAATATTTTTCTTGGTTTCAACAGTTTTGGCCAGACTTATTGTTCCAAAACCAAAGCATTACAATTTGCCTTTTAAATGATGTTACTGCAGTGTGTATATAAACTGTTTAAATCAAGCTAGATACTGCACAGTGTCAACACCATATATTATAAATATTTTTTTCATACAGCTCCATACTCCGTTGGTGAAATCAATATTCTATTATTGACATAGATAAAGAAAGTTTACATATGCATTGTGATATACACGCAGTGATCGAATATTCTATTATACAAGCACCTGGATCTTAAATGTGTTCCTTTATATAATTGTAATTCTCAAAATTAAATATATCACAATTTTAACTTACGATTTAAAAATCGTTACGCCAAAAATGCAGTAAAAATGTATCCAGAGCAAACAGCAATGGCCGCTAATTTATAGTGTATTTAAATTCAACTTAGTGTATTAAAAACAAAACATGGGTTTTACCTGAAAGCAAATCGAATTTCCTTGTAATAGCAACACCATATGGGATACTAGAGCATGCGCAAATTGTAATAACTAGCGGGACACCCGCGCTTCGCGCGGGTCCCCGCTAGATGAGTAAACGGAAGCGTTCACTCAAACAGGAGGAATTACTGTACAGGTAGAAAGTAGGCCTACCTTTTCATGTCCTTCTTTCTTTTCTTTTTCCCCTCCCGTACCCTTACGATATTTATGTCTTCGTAGGCCTAATCCCGTTATCCCATATCCCGTACACCATAACCCTGAGCGCCAAGTTGGCTATGCGCACGCCGCACCTTCCGATGCGTAAGTCAAGTGGCGCTGTCGTAGTACACCGACGCTAACTAACGGCGCGTTTATGCTAGACATGTGGACGCGTTGGTTGGCATAGGCCGTAGAAGAACCAACCGCTCTAAATTTGCCCGAAAACCCCACTTTTACTGATTTTGAGGCCAATTCTTGACCGCTTTTCAACCAAATAAATTTTAAACACATTGTCGTATATTCCTCGATCTCCGTATGAATTTGGCGACATTTGGATCGAAACTGACAGAGCTTTTGCGTGGACACACATACATACACACAACATTAGCCTATTTATAGTAAGATGTGTAGAATAGAACTTGGTGGTATCTCATATGATAGTCGTACTATGCTTAGCCTGAGTCGCTCGGCCTATCTCGAACAAAATTGCCATGCGTAGCTATTGAAAAACGAGAGGATTCGCCGTACTATCACGGCAATTTTTGACACAAAGATATAGGGATGATGACGCTGTGTACTGTCCCCTCAAATAATTATGTTCATCAGGTATTTAGGTCAATCCTTCCAAATTATATTTTGTGTAAAGCCGACAGAATTAGAGAAGGAGAACAGGAACTTCCTTTACCACCACATACAATCGCGCCATCAGCTATGGGGAGAAAATTGGGGATATTCAGGTCCTTGCCGACAGTGAGCAGAGGCACTCAAAAACAATTCTGCGTCTCATCTGAAGCGCCTTGGTACTAGCGTACAGGTCACATCAAGTGTGCTTTCAAATGTGCCTACCATCCATATCAGGCTTGCATTGCAACGAATGCCTCAAGTCCAAATACCCCACAATTTTTGCTCCATTCCTGTATCAAGATGGTGGTCGAGTCCTGGTTCTCCTTCTCTAATTCTGTGGTAAAGCCTAAACGTATCCTATCCTTAACCCTAAATTTTGTGTATAATAACTTAAAGAAGTAATTGGTATTTAGGACTGATAATAAAATTGCACAATATGTTTTGCATGTCCAGTTTTTACTCACAGTTGGACTTGCAAAACATTTTGTCCTTTATGTTAGGCCCAAAAAAAATAATGGTTTGTCTCAAATCTCACGAGTGGTTTGAAAACAAATGCTAAATGCGATTTTTTTTTTTTTTTTTATTCCCGACTTTTTTCATGGTATTTGGAGAAAAAAAAATCGGAATTTTGCCGAAAAAAAAAAAAATTTGAAATTAAAAAAAATTCTGCATTTCTTTTTTTCCAAATCTCACGATTTTACAAATGCGCGCGCGAGCTTTGAGACAAACCTTTTTTTTTTTTTTGGCCTTAGTATCTGATCTATCATCATACTTGAGGTAACAGCACATGAATTTTTCTTTTCAATAACCTCATTGCTCTATGTTAGGTGTGAGTTTTAAAAGCACATGCCTGGCCAGAAGTTTAACATCACATTTCACCTCTCATAGCCCAAGGCTTTGTTAATGCAATGTTTTGCCTCATTGACACCCGTACTAGATTCTTCATTCCATGAACATTTCCCACATAATGATTCTATATCATTTGGTAAAAAGATATGCAAGAAAAAGATTCCATGCATTTGTGCTTACACTATCACATGTCATGACATTCAACATTGACAGCTCAAAACTTGACCTCATATTCTTTGAGTATTATGTTGTACCTAGTGTGTTCAAAGGTCATTTCATGAGTGTACAGGCATATTGGAGTTACAGAACTGTGCCCTGTGAGGTTGTGTGATATCCTGAATCTGTCATCAGTGTGCTGATGATTGAGGGATGACTTCAGACTTTGGTGTTCACAGATATCAAGGTGTTAAATACTAATCAGGTGCCAATTTTATTACAATCTTGGTGAACATGAGAGCTGGTGATCTAGAAAAAGTAGGGAATCCAAGAAGCTCTTTCCTTGGTTATTTGGTATTTTGAGGGAAATAAAGAGAAATTGGCTTTATGGATTAGCATTGAGCCAAATGGCACAGTTCAAAAAGTTCAATATCCTTCACACTGTTCCTGCAATCGTATTGGTTCTTTATACCCATGTGATATGACATGATATAACACGGTACAGCGCGTGTGTATCAACGTGATACACGTACTCACTATTTGAACCAATAGGAGGTGCATAGCAACAACTGGACTGATCGATTTTAAGCCCTAGGTAATTCCTTGTAAAATGTAATACTTATTATATTTTTATTTGAATTGAAGTATTTAAGAACGAGAATAAAGGTATTGTTTTTAGCTGCTATTATGCATCTATCGTCTCATATATCATGGGCGTCATCATTATTTTTGGCGCAAAACATCTCAGCTTTGCCTTGTTGTTTTACATAAAATAATGATGTCGCCCGTGTTATATGAGACGATAGATGCACTCCAGTGGCTAAAAACAATACCTTTATTCTCTAATTCCTGAATGATAGCCAAACATTGACTTCATGTTTAGGGAGTATTATGAGTTTTGTACCTAACACAGTTACAGGCTATTCTTTTTTACAAACATTGCGTTAAAGAACTGCGGCCTGATATATAAGTATATATTTGAGATCCTAGTGTAAGCCATATCTAACAAATGAAGCTATCAGACATTGCACAGATTCCATGCAAGAATTTGTCACAGAGATGTCATGACATACAACACATGTTATATAACTATGGGATAGTCATGGATCCATTAGCAGAAGTTCACATAACTATAGGACAGTCATGAATCCATTGACTAATGACTTGACTATGGGACAATCATGAATCCATTGACTTAACTATGGGACAGTCATGAATTCATTGACAGGTATGAGTGGAATGCTACTGACTCCAATCATTCTCCTGTGTAGTGACTGTATATCCTTATGTTACAGCTGGTTTCTTACTCATCTATGTACAAAGGTACTAGTCACTTCATGGGGATTCCAGGTGTGGATTCCATCCATAGAGATTATACCCAAAGAGTACCAACTCAAAATTGACATGTATAATGCTATGATCACAGAATTCTATATACAGGTAGAACTGGTCATATTTCACGATATAACATTAATAATGGAAAAAAAAATTCAAATGTTTGTCGTGTTTCACATCGGACAAGTGACAAGCTCTAATGTCGTCACGACGTAAACAACATACTAGTCATTATAATAATTAATTAGGTAAACCCAAATATGGAAGGATCCAAAAGTATGCTAATTAGAAGTTTAACAAATCTGAATACGATCTTGGTATCCAAAAGGAGGTTACATGAACATGTACAGTAGATCGCCTCTAGTATTTAGTAGACCTCTGTGGCTATGATGCATGTAAATCTGCCATTTTGGTTGTTGTTCATGGAGGGCAAATAGTGTACCTCCAGCGTTTTTCAGCAAGAGCCCAAAATTGAATTTTTAAGCTTGAGTGTTACAATGGTTTGTGAATTTGGCACTTAGTGCACATTTTTGGCACATCATGTAATACGCAGAACATATTCAACATAAACAATAACACACTTTGGATCAAAGTTTTTCGGGCGCTTAGCGAAATTATCTGAAGGTACACTATTTAACCTCTTTTGAGCAATCGACACACAAACAAGACAGAGACATTTTGATTGTTGGGAGCAGTAACTTCGCCACGCATTACTATCTACAGATGCACCGCTTTTGACCGTGCGTGTATGACACACAGACACTACTCTCTCTAGGAAGCCTAATGGACTAAAGTGAAACTTGGGCACCTATAACCAATGTGAATAAAAGGGTGCTTTCTATACAGTGAATTTCTAGGATGAATAATATCAAGTTGGCATGGCAACATGTTCATAAAGGGAAACTTTTGTCACCGTTCATCAGGAGTAAATCTGCTCAAATCTTTGCTATAAATACCTGTACCCAGGTACCTGTGAAACTAATTGTGTTCACTCTATTGTAAAGGAACTATATACAACAGCTGCAATCAACTCTAATCCTCTACTTATATTGTTCTTACTTTTAACACTCTCCACACGGGTGTCACTTGCAGACGACAAGATCAACAAAAAATCAAGAAAATTTCAAATATTTCAAAATTTTACCATATTTGGAATCAGTATGAAAAATACATTACAATTAAGTACAAACAAGCAGTATTGGTTCCCCGGGATTGGTTCAGTGGTTCTTAAGATAGCTCTTGATATTTTCAGAAAATATCTCAAACTTTCGACTTTTAATGTTGAAGCCTATGGCTAGCACACAGAGCATTAATAAACAATAGAAGTTGAAGTATTTGTCACCAGGCTTTGACAAATTTAGCCATGGGAGCACAAAAGTATGAGCAATATCATCCAAAAAGCCACCAAAACTTTTTTATGCCCAATTATGGCAGTTACTCTAGACAGTGACCCCATACACCACTCAAACTAGATGACATCATATCAAACTCATCCTCATGTCAAAGTTCATTGACCCATTCATTTTAGAACTTTAAACATCAAAATCATATCAATTTGGGTATTTAACATCATCCCTAGAAACTAATGTCATATGTTATCTATGAGTTGTAGTGTGTGAAAGGTTAGTGAACTCTGTAGTAGATTGAGAGTGCATGAGCTAGACTGCCAGTGTGGATTTGACTCATGGTTTGACTCAGGGGGGTCAATCTGTATCCAGGTCCCTGCTGCTACTTTTCCAACCCTATAAAGATAAATGGGCTGTTCCATTTAAAAATCCACACTACCCCTGTGGAAGATTAAGCTAAAGTCTTCCACAGAGGGAGTATGAGTATCGAATAGAATAGACAATTGGTTAACTTCCATTTGAAATACTCACTCCAGTTGTGGACGATACAGGTAAAGCCATAATACAGGGGGAGTATGGGTTTCAAAATGATTAACTCTGACCAATTACATTTGAAAAACATACTCCCCCCGTCGATGATATTTCCAAAATCTTCCACAGGGGTAGTGTGGATTTCAACTAGAATAGCCCAAAAGGTGTATTACTCAACTCTATATAGATTAAACACCAGTCATATTTGATGAATAAATTTATCCCAAAAGGACAGTGGTGTTGTCTGTTTAAGTCCAGAGGGTTAGTCCAGGCTGTCCAGTCATAGGGGTTAGTTATAATCAGTAGTGACAGTGACAGACCATTAGCAGACATAGTAATACCAAGCTGTAGAGATTCATAGACTGATTTATATTTATATCTAGTGACTCTGTGATTCAGAGGGTGTCGTCTATTTATAACAATGTAAGGGCAGGGATTTGGTTCAATCCTCCATGTAATTATTTTGTGTAAATTAATCCTAAGCCTAATCCTAATCCTAACCCTAAACAAACCCTAACCATAACTTTGTGTAAAATTACATGAAGGAATAACGAAGATATGGGATTTTTTTAACATTGTCATTTGTCTTTTGATAAAGAATTGTAACACTGCAATCCACAACTTGAACATGTTTAATTTTTGCTATAATCCGATCACTCAGATCATGGAAGTTAATCTCACTTCCCTGCCCAGATTGAACTGTAATAGTGAAGTCCCCATTGGTTAGGCTTAAAAGCAGGGCTTAAATTTCAACTTGGTTTGCGAGAATCAAAATCCACCCTAGTCACTGCACTTACTGTATGATACAATGAGAGAAGTTGATTCTCGCAACCGAATCTTACGAGAATTGATTACCGGTATATGATTCTCGTCGAAATCTAGGCCCTGAAAAGCAAGTCTTGTATAGGTGACGAAACCCATTATCACAGCATACTTCATTGTGAAGGTATGATATTGCAAAATGTCATTTTGTAACTGTTATTTTTTCTCAACAGTTTAGCTTGTATATTTCAAATTATTTTGTCCCCTTTGGTTTTTATTTCAAATTTAACGTTTCCAAATTTGTCCTATGTGAATCAGACCATGTCACATTTATTACAAGACAAATTGACTGTCAAATTCATTTTGACTTCTGAATAGGTAGGTAGTGGTATTTTTTTCTTTTCAAAGACAGTTGTTGAGTTGACCCAAGGACTAAACTTCCACCCATATGCAAGAATATCTTTTGGAAGACAGGTTGTCTTTATAAGGGTACCGCCTAAACATGTGAACCCAGGTTTAAATCAGCACACTGGTTATTCCATACATCATCTATGGAAGACATGACCTAAATCTCCCACACAGTGGGTGTACATATCAAATGGAGTCACCATTCAGGTAAATCAAATTTGAAATTCACACTCTCCATGTATGTCTTCTATTGGGGTGTATGGATCTCAACCGCAATAGCCTATTGAAAAATGTACTCACACAGAGTCTAACCCATACCCACACATGAAATTACTGTCAAACAAGGACCCAATAGTCATGTATAGACGAATCCAACGAGCCAAGTCATGGTCAGGATTTGGTCGGCCATCTTTGGTTTCCCGCTAGCACCAACCTGGGGTGTTGAGCGCCCGATTGTGCAAATAAAAGCCGCCTTACACCTGGAGAAGATGCAAAGACGAGGAGGGTTAATAGAATAATATATACAATAGAGGTAATCCTGTCGCATCTATTCATACATAGTCCTTTTGTTTATCCATTTGTACATCTTTGAATACATGCGACGGGATTTAATACCTGTGGAATTATCTCTATTATTCTATTATTCTATTAACCCTCCTCGACCTTCTCTAAGTGTAAGGCGGCTTTTATTTGCACAACTGTTGGAACTGTATTGTGTTGTAAACTTAAATCAATCTTTTGTCTACCTGTGTTTTCGCGGAAGGTGTAAAACGGGTGATGGAATGCAGTTTAAACTTTCCGCCAAGGCCGAATCATTTCACATTTTGGATGCATTATAGCCGGCGGGGACCCAACTAAAGGCTGCTAGTCAGGTGTAGGGATGCGTGTATTTGGATTCGTCTATATCAGTTTTCCTAACTAACTGGATATTTTGTGTACTAAGATGTAGTATAATATCAACTGTTATCCCTGTTTCTCACTCAGGATCAACACAACCCTGTGACCATGCTTAGATGTTGAACGGCTGAGCTTGGAATGAGATTACAAGCCTGACATGAGTCTACCTATTATCTGTAGACTCAATCTGGCCATCAGGTATTTAACATCTATGCACGGTCATTGGGTTCAGTGCTGATGAAGAAGAGGGAGGAGAAAGCCTTGGACAAGGTTTATAAACTTAGACCTGATCATTGATACAGATTTTTTTAAATTATGGTTTTAGAATTGCACCAGTGAACCGAGGACAGATCACACCTCCTGTATCTTCAGTAATTGGAATGGGTGGTTTCCCAAAACTGTCCCCACTTTTAGCTGTAATTAATCTATAATACATGCACGAATGTGCACATACCCAACCCACACCCCCTCCTGTTTCCATACCCACCCCCACACCCCTCATGTTTCCATACCCACACACCCTCAGGCTGTTTCACATACTTTAAGGGGTACTACACCCCTGTGATAAATTTGTGACTATTTTTGTATTTTTCTCAAAAAATAATAACACACTGGTGTCAAAAGTTATGTATATTATTGGGGCAAGGAATCCAATTACTTCACTGAAATTTCAGTGACTTAAGACAAGCGGTTCAGTATATATGATCGGAAATGAGGTACACCCTAGCGGTACCTTATTTCTTATCATAAATAACGAACCGCTGGTCTTGGGTTACTGAAATTCCAGTGTGGTAATTGGATTCCTTGCCCCTACATACATATAACTTTCGCTACCACTGTATTATTAGTTTTTGAGAAAAATGCAAAAATAGACACAAATTTATCGAGGGGTGTAGTACCCCCTTAACAGAAAAGACATCTGTTTTTATACACAAAATAAAAGGCAATGACACATTTGTTTTTCTTTTCAAGGAGTATTTAACCTCCTTTATTGCTTCATTAAATCACTTTCACATTAGACAGACCATGTTTCATATGGGTGAGAAGCACAAGAGTATAACTTGTCTTTAGAACCTGGGCAACACTACACACAAGACAAAATTCAAACATAATTTTTGTTAGTTAGAACACATTTTAAGTTATCTTATATTTTTAAAATTTAATTATCATAAACAGTTATTCTGGTACGTTTTTTGATAAATTCTTATTTTGTACAACCCAGTCATTTTGAGGGAGTAGAGCTAGGAAGCCATATCTGCAATAGCTGCCAGGTGTCATATGTTTGCAAAATAGATGCAGACATTTTCTACAGAGCAGCTATTGCAGATAAGCCTTTCTTGTGCTAAACCCTCAATTCATTAGTAGAGGAAACAAACACGCACTGATATTAAATATGCAGAGATGCCACTTGGTGTTGCCAAAATTTCCTAAAAATGCACTTTTTCCCATTTTGCACAGGAAGAGGAGCAAAATTTCCTGAAATCTGTAAATTTATTTAAAATTTCCTGAAATCAGGAGATTTCCTGAAAAGTGACATCTCTAAATATGGGTAATTAAATAAATTGAGTGGAGTAATTTTTGTTTCCTTAAATTTGTTGGTTCCTCAACGGCTGTCCAAAAGTTATACATTTCACTAAATTAAATTGTCTACTATGTCGTTTATCTGTCGGATACCAAACCCATAACCTTTTATTTCATCCTCAAAATAATGAAGGGGCAAAAAAACAGAAACAAAATATATATATAATAATATGTGTATATTACATGTACAATACAACGGAGGCCAAGTAACAAAAACCTAAGGTGCAGATATGCCTGACTTGTTTCGTGTAACCACGGAAACATCATTTTATCTAAAACATAATATTTTCACAAGTATTTTATACACATCAAAGCGCAATTAAATTTATATCCATTTCTTAAATTATCGAATAAATACACATCCAGTTTTGATCTTAAAAAGAAAACAAATAGTACAATTCTTGTGTCAAAGTGGAAAGGTTAAGGTCAAAGGTCACAAACTAGTGCTACAAATAATTTATGCTGAGACTATGTATTTTGTTGTCAAAGGCACAAAATAAAGACAAGTGAGAGGCTACACAAATTCATACCACTTTCATAAAACAATTGTCAAAAAATACTCAGAATTCTGACAAAAAGGCCTAAAATGTGTTGCAATCCAGAGGATATATCCAATGTGGGTCAGTCAGTGAAATTTTAGTCAAATTAATCACCTTAAATTCACTAACTGTTCTATTCGGGTGCATTTTCTATCTTTAAAGCTGACCCAATTGGGAAAAATGGCTAGCCTTCTTTCCCATCTGTATATAGAAAACATTGGTTGGTAATCAACGCAACTATTTTAAGGCCTTATTGTTTGTATCCGTACCAAAAACCACCATTCATCAATCATCTCGTCGAATACCAATTAGTGATAATTTCAAAACATAATATCCGAAATAATCGGGTGTTGTTAAAAGTGTATTGTAGTGAAGAATATGTGCACATAAATCGAAACTAAACATAGATGTATAACAAAAACTAATTCTTGTACAGAACATGTTAACACAACATTGACATGTAAGTCCTCAGGTCATCATTTATGATATGGCTACATAAATAAACCCGACACGTTCGATCATAAAGTTGATGAACAAGCAGGTACTATGTAGAGTATGATTTGTAAAAAATTTGTTTAAAATTGCAACTGATCCTAATAAGATATACAAGCTGTCCATTAAATTTTGATTATATTTCTGAAAAAGAATTTTGGAATTAACTACGGTCCTTTTGTAATATGGACCAAACTATGTGTGAATTACTTTTAACGATGTATAATAATAATATTGCTTAACATTCGGAATCGTCTAAACCTAAACTGAAATAAGGGGATAATTATTACAAAAATGTGATCAAATTTACTCCAATTTGATAAAAATTAATCCTAACCATCAGTGTTAGCACCCTATATCACTGATCATAAAATTCACATACTATAACAGAACTTCCAGAACATATGGTTTTTATAATATTGTACAGTGTATGCTCCCTTTATGCATAATATCATATATGCAAAATATATATATACGTATATATAGAGATAGCAGAGCAGGGTCAGGAAAGAACTTATTTTTATCGTATGACTCAGCTCAGGTTGGCCAATGCTCTCGCTAGGCTAAGTAAGCTCACTGTGTGTGTGTGTGCATAGCTATCAGGAACAGATGGCACCGTACATGTACAGGTAGTTTTATAGCAGCAGCAAGCAGGAATGGAAAGCTTTTAATGGCCATATACCTGCTTGTCTACGTTAGGGGTTGCCTGGCTATTACATACCACCTATCTAGTCTATGTCGTCTTGTTTGACTGGCCCTAGCAGCAAGCTTTATCGTCATGGTTTATAGAGGAGTAAATAAACCAAAATCAATTAAATCTCTCTCCACCTGAACTTAAGATTTGAATTATCATAATTATTTTTACACTTTTTATAAAAAAAAAAAAGCATTTTTGTTCTTGTCATCATAATTTGAGATTAGGAAACAAATATGCCGATATTGTCCATATTTAGGGGTATGGAATGTTTGAAAGAATATGGCCAAATTTTGTAACTGATTTCTAGTTATATTTTGTAATAATATAAATTAGGAGATTTTGGAGGAGATGATATTTTTTGGCTGTGCACAGCTTCTCTACGTACCCAGACTTGAATTATAAGCTTGCTGATTATAATTACAATATATTTTATGTTCTTTTATTGGTAAAAAATTATGTAATGCTCTCTTATCATACAGAACTGGAAATATGAATAATTATGTCCATATAATATTTAGAAATATTTATTTTGTCTAATAATAAAATGCATATATTTCAATTTGGTGTCTTGTTCTATTGAATGAAATATAATAATTCTAAAACATATGCTTGAGAATGTAACATGAAATGCCATAACACTTGCAATTAACAAATATTCTGGTAAACAAATGTAAGGACAATTAACATCTTGTATCAAATATTGCTACTTATTTAAAATTTGAAAAAATTCTTTAAATACCTTTACCAGATCACTATGCGCCTCAAATACTGCAACTTCTCACGTCATAATTCTAAAAAAATCTCCAACAAGCAATGTGATCTTAATGCCGACTTCACAGTGTAGTGTAACAAACCAAATTGCACAGTGTTACAAGTTCATAATCCACCACATAGATAAGTGAACTATGCCTTCTGTGAGATGAGGCTATTGGAGATACTGAATCAAGACAGAGTGTTTAAGTATTTGGCTTTATGAATCATCGTTTTTCGAGACATGACAACGGTTGGGTAGCACATCCGACACACTAACTTATGATTTGAAGCAATGACAAGCCATAAGTATGATACACTTCCGCAAGGGAAGCGACGGATCACGTCTCTTCCCCACAAAGAAACTTTTTAACAACTTACAGAGGAAAAAACTTTTTATACTTAAATTGCACTGGAACTTTCAAACAAAATAATTATACGTACGTTACTTCAGCATTTTTTTTAAAACTAATTATCAAAGTTGACAACTAAACAATCTTTTAAACATGTACTTTTGTATCTGATAAACCAAGGATGGAAAAACGTAAGAAAATGACATCAAATACGAACATTGTTCAGTATTTGCATTCTAAAACATGTCTTCTTAACCTCCTTGTCTAAATCTCATCACTAATTTTGGTTTTGGCCATTCCTTAATACTATTTTTGTTATTATTTTTTACCATAATTTGTAGAAAAATACAAAATTATACTAGTAATCTACTACAACAAACACTAATAGTCACCCCCCGAGTTTTGATACTTAATAGAAGGCACTCAGGAACAATACAGATAACACCTGAGATAGAGGAATCAACCGGGGGTGCTCACTTTGCAAACAACATGTATACTTATGTTATTAATTTTTTCGCCGATTACCTACAAATACATATAGGGCACACAGAGGAATAAAGAGAAGAGAGAAAAATGTCCTTGGAATTCTGTCATAAAATACTGGCGACTCGGTGATGTTAATCAAAGAAATAATAATCATAATAAAACATCACGAAATCTACATGTTACATGTCGACGACTTTGTGATGCCTATGTGTCTCAATACCAACACACTCATAATACTGCTTTTGTTTTTAGAGTCTCCATATAGAGACGATAATGGGAACAACTCAAGCCCATATTTCTTGTGACTAAACCTCGCAAAAATTCATAACAGTGCACCCATGAGCCAGTATTTTACCACTCGATATAACCACCCTATACTGCACTTCGTTTGACTTTTTACTGTATTTAAAATTTGCCGACACATGAGAACAACTTTATGTAAAGACACTTCACGTATAGCCATATATATTTATACTGTACATATAACATGTTCTTTTCAATTCATACTTCTGCGACTGTTATTACTTTGATAAGCTCAGTGAGAGCTGTGTGTGATTTGGTTACAAAAATTATTTTACAATGACGAAAAATAAGAAATTTCTGAATAAGTCTCGTTAGGTTTTTACGGAGGTAGAACATTTCAGTTGGCCTACAATGGAAGGGGTTATGGAGTGCAACAGTTGAGAAACTGTTGCATATTTTGAACGTTAATACTCGCGATTCATGAAAAATAAACCACTAACAAACATCTCAGTATTTCAAACATTAAATGACATCCTTTACATGGGTGTGTAATAATAGTAGGCCTATAAATACCACCATAACAAGAGAGCAAAAAAGTTTTATAGCAATATGAAAAATAATTTTGAAACAAATTTCTTTGCTTTCCAATTTTTTACAAAAGTCCTGAGTATCCCTGCTCTGAAATTAGCCTGCCATGTGTGGACATAAACAATTCCTAATTAACCAGAATGGTCACCACATGTTTATTTATTCGTTTAAAAACTGAGACTCGTTAGGCGCATATTCTTCATGAATCAAGAGCTCATGAGGTATCAGTGTGTTATTCACTCGGCTATTCCAGTTGACAACCTTACACCCCCTATGGAAGACATGGCCTTAAACTCACACAGAGAGGGTGTAGATTTCAAATGGAGCTACCCATTCAGGTAACTCCATTTGAAATTCACACTCCCTGTGGGGAAGATTAATGTCATGTCTTCCACAGGGGGTATGGGTTTCAACTAGAATAGCCAATTGATTGGATGCAAGAACTCTGTAATGCATAATAGAAATGCACTTATGAACTTCTTACACTCAACCAGCATATTTGAATAGAATTTAGCCATGTTGTGTGTGTCTGTCTGTTTGTCAGTTAATCCATTAGTTCTATATCACTATGAAACAGGTTTGAATTCAAACACCTTTCCTACTCAGATATTCAGTTCATGTCATTGTCCACTCCATGAAGTGGACACAAATGACAGTCATAACCAGGTCAGCCACTGGTCATCAGCACTGACCGCTCACTGACCACTACTTCCACATCAATACATTGTATCTGAATCACCAAAAGTGTTTGAATCCAAACGAGATGTCGAGTTGTCGTCTTAAAATATTTGGTATCTATCCATAAAAAAACATACACATCAGGAGCGATTTCAAATAAATTACAATCTTTGTCCTGTTAATCCGCATTTCAAACATGACCTATAAACTACATTTTCATTTCAATTTTCTTGTGCGATGGCTCAACTGTGATTGGCGTTTAAACTGACATTAATACTAACAGCAGGCAATAAATGTCAGCCATGTGCAGAACATCAATGATTTCATAATGTCCCATAAATCTATGGTATGAATCACTGACAAGCCTGCTGTAATGGACTATTCCAGTTGCAATCCATACACCCCCTGTGGAAGACATGACCTTAATCTTCCAAACAGGGAGTGTGAATTTCAAATGGGGTTACATGAATGGGTGACTCCATTTGAAATATACGCCCCCTGTGTGGGAGTTTCAGGTCATGTTTTCCATAGGGGTATGGATTTTAACTGTAATAGCGAAATAAGGTTAAGCCTCCCACGCATAAACTGAACTGCAATACAACAACTAGAACAAATGTCAGTATCAAGAATCATGAAACTTCAATCATTTCACAACTACTGCTTAGGGATCTTTGACTACTCAAAGACCTTGTGTCATAATCATCGTCCTCCTGTCCAAACTTGACAGACTGTATTCTCTCCGCGAGCTCACCACAATTTCCGATCACGGCCTCTCGTGCGCACGAAGCTAATCTCTTCGCATCGATTGGCTGCGTCCTGATATGAGCATGGAGGTTTTTCTATTGCACCTGATTTCACTATGATCACTGTCACTTGTGTCCGTGGATCCATAACAACGTTTAGATGACAGCCCACTGTGTCTGTCACTGAGTCCTGGGGTACCGGAGCTTTTTCTTGAACTACAGGTTGATGAGGACTCATCAGGGTCTTTTAGTTTTTCATAAGTAACTTTGCTACTGCTGCTATCTTCTGTCGAGCTACTAAAGAACTGAAATGGATTATAACTCCCTGGTACGACTCGTGCACTCTCTGGTTCAGGAGTGGTTTGTTCAAAGAAATAGCTACTACCGCTTGCACTTTCAATTGACACCTGTGAGCTGGGGAAATCGGGAGAGATCCCGGAACTACACGAACTGTTCCTTTCAAGTAGCGAACTAGTCTCACTCTCGCAAGACGGTGAAATACCGCTACTGTCACTCGCATACGATTGAGTGCTGAGTTGACGTGAAAATGAGAAAGGACTGGTTTCATGACCGCGCTAGCACTCAAGGTGCTTGGGTCGTCTTTTGATGATGATTTGGATGTAACACAAAGTTTGGGCAAGTCTTTTGCTTTTGCTTTAGCCAGTGAGGATTTGGCTGACTTGGGTGGTAGTTCTGGTACGTTTTCTGAACTAGTGTCTATTCTTGTTCTGCAAAATTGAAAGCCAACTGAGGTATCGCTTGGTGAAGGAACTTGTTTGCATTTTCTCTCCGCTTCAGCTGCCAAATTGGCCCGCAATTTGGTGTGAAACTGCTTTCGCCTGTGCGTTGGTGATGCTGCTGGACTCTTATCACGGGATATTCTCCGTGTCATGATACCAAGTGGTTTAGTGTCTTTTTTAGTGTCTTTCTTTCCTTTAAGTTTGGAGTCTGATTTTGTTTTAGGTTCTTCCTGAGTTTGTTGTTGTTGAATCTGCTCTTCTTCAACTTTACTTCTGATATCTTCTACTTCCACCTTTGGGCTACTGGCTTCCTTAAGTGGTAATACACTCACGTCCCATTCCCTTCTTAGAGACTCTGCGTGTAATTTTTCACAAGCCTCAACGAATGGGTTCTTTAGTCGTACTTCTGGTGAATTCACACTTAGATTACTGGTACCCTGATTAAGCATGTCCAAGAGATCTGTACAAGGACTGTTTCGTCCTGATCGTAATTTCTTGCTATCAGATGCCTGAAGATCAAGAAATATTGGTCCAAGATGTGAGACCTTCTTAACATCAAGTCCTGTTGGTCTTGGTATTGTCTTGCTTTTCATCGCTAGTAGCGGTGAACTTGGCATTCTATCAGTTAACTTGCCAACTAAATTGCACGGTTCCGATTGACTTTGAGTAATAGAACGCTTGAATAGCATTCTTGACTCGCTAGTAGGGGTAGTGGGTGTTTGAGGATCTGCCTGCGTGCTTGGCACTACCGCCCTCAGTGGCTTCCGAGGAACAGGGGGCGGCGTTGAATGCGCTGACGCTGATACAGGCTCGTTTTCAGGAAAGTCTGGCGGAATGTCTGCCCGAGGGCTCGTCTTGGATACAGGTGAGCTGACCTCTGGACTGAGTAATGATTGAGGTGGTTGCGCGGCTACACCTCCTCCACGTTGTGTATTAATTGCTTTTGGTACTCGAGGAGTTGACCCAAGAAGTTGAAGTTAGGTGATATGGTTGGTCTCTTGTCTTTGACGTATCTGTATATAACAAAACGAGGAAATATATATTAGTAAAATTCTATTTGCATGGAAATTTCCAGGTAACCAATACTAATATGGACATTATTTCCTGGTTTACATTAAATATTTTCTTTCCCCTTATAAAACCATTTCAGCTATTCATAACACAATTTATTGGACTATTCAGCACTGTACTGAGGATGCTGATCATTATGCATTGGTACCCAGATCACGCGGCACAGTTCATTCAGTATGTGTCAATACCATTAGATTGCAAACTTTGCTTTTGAGGGATAGGCATACAAGAGCCATGGTTTTCTATTAGTCTCAACCCAGAGGAGATAATAGGAAAATTGCAGGGTTTCTGTATTAGTCATTTCATTGCAGCCCTGATTTTCACTTTAAGCTTAGACTACACTATTTTTCTCGTTGGCGAAGCAGTGACATCATGGGCATTTCATTGGGTGCAGCTTCCAATCGCGAGCATTTGCTCAAAGCGCTGCATATACACACATGCGTGTTTAAAGATGCCCAATAGATTTGCGCACAACACAGATGCCTCAATGCGCTGATGTCGCTGCCACGCCAAGGAAATAAATAGTATATTTATGTGTCATATTTCATCTTTCCTACAATACTTACTTGTAGGCATCGTCGGCTGAGAGGTTCATGTGTTTCATAATGTATGCTATGGCGACAGTCGGTGACCTCGAGATCCCTGCTAAGCAGTGAACTATTACACAACCGTTGGCTGAACGGACTTTTTCTGTAAATGTAAGAGGAAAAACACATTACAATAAATAGTTTCAGAAGTTTAGATATATAGATATCATCATGCACCAATTAATCGATATTATTTAGACCATCGCAGAAAAAAATTATCTGTGAAGATGACATCTGGATGTAGATGTAGGATGACAACACATCCTGGATGCACACAATCACATCACACCAAGTGTCAAGCTACACTGATGGACGCATACTACTGGTCTGAATATCAATACACAGATTTTGGGTTTCTCTACCGGAAGTCAATCTGTGCCGAAATTACTTCCCACAATACAGTACGGAGGAAAATTTTCTCCCTTGTTATGCAATACACATATTGCATTGTAGGAAGGAATTTCGGCACAAATTGACTTCTGGTACAACCCAAATTCTGTGTATTGATCACTGACATCTGGGGAAAAGGTAAATACTTGTTGCCTTTTTTCTCAAACCTTTTGTCGTTAACAGCATGTGCGCTATCACAAATTATGGCTTCCAGGTTTTTGATGCAGCCAATATATTTCTCTCCATTTGTCATGCATATCTGAAGAAGGTTGATTATAAATAATAACAATTCTTATTTACCAATAAATGTAACAGCTTCATCTAGCCATGGCAGGATCTTTTCCCTGTAGTCATCTTTGACAGGAATCCTATGGAAGTGTCCAATGGGGATCTTCTCCGGTGCAGGGCATGTCTTACTGATGTTCAGCACATAGTTGATGCTGTTCATGCGCAAGCAATCAGGATCCAGGACATCCTGCTCCGAACCGAGGTAGAGGTAGCTGAGAATGCGTGTGGGCCCGGCGTTGGTCAGCGAAAGGCAGGGCTGTGAGAGCGGCGCCAACATGGTGCGATGTGAGATGTCTTGCGACTCGCAGAGATATGGAAAGCACGACTGAAATGCTGCAAATCCACCTGGAAAATGAACGACAAATCAAATATTTATCTTTAACTGTGAATAATGAATTAAAGAAATCACATATCAAAGGGTAAGTGTTCCAAGTTGCGTTTATTTTTGGTCAAAAAAGTCGTTAATTTGTGTCGGAAATTTGAGTGTCGTAAAAAACTTTACATTAAAGCTGGTCACTATAAAATTGAGCAACTATTTTGCAAATTTTGTGTTGGCATCATGTGAAATCATGAGCATGCATACCTCTGCAATATATGAAGTCTTATCGACTTTGTGCAGGGTTGAGAGAAAGAGGGGCATTAATATCCGCTTGTATGAGTCACTCTACAGTAAGATCAAGTATTGGTGGTTATAAAGGACTATTAAAACAAGAAAATGTCACATCTCGTATATAATTATGATGCAATAAGGCGGGAGAATATATCAATATGTTGTAATATTATCTATACATTTTCACATTCAACAAAGTGAATCCTTTGTTACAGAAAACACATGATAAGTCCATTGTTAGAAAGCAGAACAAGGAAATACCAAACCGAACTCGGATTAGTTCCTGTTCTCATTTTGCCTAATGCTATGCATGCTAGCCATAGGCTTCAACATTAAAAGCCAAAGTTTTGAGATATTTTCTCAAAATACCAAGAGCTATCTCCAGAATCACTGAAACGATACTAGGCTTGTTTGTACTCATTTTAATGCATTTTTCATGCCGATTCCAAATATGGTCATGAAAATGTACAATTCTGAAATTTTTGAATTTTTCAAAAATATTTGAAACTTGTCGTCTGCAGTCAACACTTGTGTGGAGAGGGTTAACTATTGTCTCATGAGGATTTAATTGCATCAGAAACAGAAACAAAGATGATTCCAAATCTATTTTCATGCCAAGACTCATCAAATAATGTGCTATTGATATAACAGTACAATTCATCATTAGCGGCTGATCTGCTCATTTTAACTGAATCAAAAGCACTTAAATGTAACTTCACATTTAAACACCTGTTAGATTTTGTTGTGTAAAGGCAGTTTTACAATCTGTTCTTTTGACGATTTGCGGAAAAAATGCCACCAAAGTTCATTTTACAGAGGTGCAAAAATCTCATTTGCATGTTGGATACAACATCATAACCACAGGTAACTTGTTACGTCTGATTATGATAACACATACATGAACTTTGCCTGTTGGAATGAGATCAACTCACCTGAGAGAAGCGAGACAGTTTTATAAGAGTCTGCAAGTTTGGATAGGAGCACGCTGAGGAAAGTCCCCGTCTGTAACCCAGTTGCATCCTGGGTACACTGATCGTGAGACGCGATCACCTCACTTGAGTCGCCTGCCGCAATATTGCAAGATTTTTCCAAAAGTTCTTTCACTGTAAGCTGTAGAGGAGATACAAACAAAAACAGAATGTTTATTTCACTTGTTCAAAAGACCGCAATATTTAAAAAAAAATAATGATTTACGTCGTCTGCAAGAATTTTACTAAATTTATTTCACTGTAAGCTGTAGACTAGATGAGATACAAATAAAAATAGAATGTTTATTTCACGTGTTCAAAAGACCGCAATATTGATTACGTCGTCTGTAAATAATGATTACGTCGTCTGTAAGAATTTTACCAAATTTCTTTCACTGTAAGCTGTAGACTAGATGAGATCAACTTAAAAATAGAATGTTTATTTCACTTGTTCAAAAGACCTCAACGTCCAAATAAAATCAAGTCATCTACCGCAATATTTATTGCAAAGAATATTTTAAAGTTCTTTCACTGCAAGGAAAGATTGTTCACTTCTATTGTTCAAATAAGATGAGTAATTATAGCCGTTGATGTCATTATTAGCAACATCTTGGTTTCAGATCTAGAATAGAGATCATGTAATCACTCAAAATTGATAACACCAGTAACACACCAATCACAATCCAGTCAGATGCGTATGAATAACCCCAGATGATTAAGAGTCAAATAAAAAGCAATTCAGATTAGGGCATCTTGACTAAGCCTGACACTTCACAACTTAACTGATCCACGTTAATTAGTTGCTAATGGTTTTGATGAGCTCAACTGAATGTGACAATGAATGCCATCCACATAGAGTAGGCAGTACGATGAGGTCATACATGATATCTCTTGGTTTCTATACTTGGGACTATTAACAGGATTCTCTAGTCCTGGGAATCAATATCTGAGCACCACCAAACCAGACTCATATCTAAACTAACCTCACTATATCAATGATGGGAGTTTCTATCTTCTTTGTAACACATGTGTACAACAATGTTATCAAACCAAAAGTGGAGACCAATTAAAAGTAGAATAATGAATATAATCTATTCTACAATTTTACCAAATACGCTGAGAAATGACATGAGAAAGCGCTGGAGTATGTACTGAGCCTAGAAGTGTGTCAACCACTCATTTAGAACAAGTTTATTAATAGAAACTTTTACTAAAATAGACTATTAGTCAACCCCATTAACAACCTTACTAGCCAGTTTTAAATATAGACCCCCGGAAAGGTTGGCTAGGCCACTACGTCGTCGGACGTAAAAAAATGCTTTGTAATCTAGGATTACTTTTTGCGATTATACAACGTCTCATACATTTCATGCCCATCCTAACTTGAAAACACAAAACATGAGTTTGGCAAGAAGAAACTTTTGTGCTGCACTGATAACTTTCCACAAAGATTTGCCTATCCTTGCCTGCGTACTTGGCATCCAGACAACTATCATAGGGCTCAAGAAAACAACAAGTGTTCCAGCTGATTGCCTTTAGAGTATGCGTGTACGCACACAGCCAGACAAAGGACCAGTGACTTCAATTGTTCCTAGGGCAGCATGGCAGGACTACCACAGGTCCTGTTTAGAATCATGTCATAAGCTATAAATAGCATCAAGCTCAACAATTAGGGATTTTCCTGCTTGGCTGCCTTGACTGATTGATTGATAAGAAACATGTTGGTCTAATCAGGAGTGAAAAAAGGATTTCAAAGTACCCTGGTATAACCTGATGTGTACGTGATGCAATAAAACCCAAACGGAGGTTCAGCATGTTAAAGATTTAGATTGGTAAACAAATGCAATGGAACCAGGGTTTTGCCGGTGCTCCTATTCATTAAATAAGTTATAAGTTACCTTGTTTTTCTCCTAATTACTGGTTTCCTTAGAACAAGGAACAACTGAAAATTGTAGTACATTGTGCAAACAATGTCAACAAGTGGCCCAATATTTCTAACGATGAGACATAAAATGGTAAACAAAATCTTCCAAATTCGCCCAATTGGGCTACCAATCGCAGATTTGGCAACACTTCTAGAAGGGGGAGACAACACAGGAAGTATAATAGTTTATCTTATAAAACCAAGAGAGCATTTAGCTAGTACTACACCAATTATTAATTACCCTCAATTTCCTCTTCATATGATATAGGAAGTGTGTTTCACACATATAATAGGTTCACCAGCTTCAGGCACTTTAATGGCTTTGTATACCAATTAAACAAAGAAGCGGTAAGTTTTGGCTCCAATTCAACAATTCTATCCCACTCTCCTATCAACTTATAAAGTCAAAGTTATTTTTAGAAACATGACATCATTGTGTGTTTTGATTGCTAAAATGTGATGCAACGAACTGCAAACAAATGTTTTGTGCCTCTTCTAAACATACATGTATTGTGGAGCCACCTGCTCACGATTGTGTTTCCCTGTTATCATGGTTAAAACTTAAAGAGCGACTGAAATCAATCACTCTACCCACATTCAAATATAACACTCGGCAACTTGCAAAACTGCTTAAAAACATCTGAAAATACCTGAAATAGTGCATGAATTTGGGATTTTAAGTTCCCAAATAGACTGAAAATAAATAAAATAGTGGAAACTTGGACTTTATAACAGAAGGAATTTAGGAAAAGTTCCATCTCAATATTCTACGAATAAAATGACTAGGGATAAAAACAAACCGTGAGATTCACAACCATAGGAAATAGTCCAAACCACCTCAAAGGAAAACCACATTCACAATCACCACCAATACCTTAACACAGAATCCCACTAAAACTTACCACATGGTGTATTTATGCCAAAACTTTAGATCACAACTAGGTCATAGGAAAATGTTGTTTTTACAATAAGAACAATATTTTCTCAACAACAAACATAACTTTCTATGATTTTTTAATCTTACACAGAATAAATATTGGTTGGAGTAACAAGTTAATGTTTATTTTGCTCAAGTGAGAACAATACTCAATTTACAGGTTAGGGAAATATGCCACTCACATTTTCTCAAAGTTGTGCAATTTCTTCCAAATTGAAATACAATGGCTCCAAGTTCAAAGCCCTTGTACCATTTGACATTTCATCACTTGTCCAATGTAAACTAAACTTTTGAAAAAGATTGATTGACATCATTTTTCCCTTCAATATCCAATATATTTGTGAAATTTATCTTGGAACAAAAAATATTCCACATGGCAATGGGTTATTATTACAGGTCTACCACATGTACGCACATGACTCCAGTTTAGCAAACAAAGGATGATGTCATGTTTTTTATGGCAGGCCTAACGACATCACACCATAGTTTTGTTGTATGATGCAGTTTGTGTTGTGATTTCAGGGTGAATCTGAGTCTGTGCATGTTCATTCTTGATTTGTGTACAATATGGATAATAAAAATCTAGTAGCTTCCGTGCATAGTTCTTCAATAATATCATATGATAATTCTATTTTTGAATGTTTGTTAGGCAAGTTTTGATGACCAAGCTTTAAAGCGAGCAACCTCTTCTGACAAACTATAGAGCTAGACAAAAATACGGGTAAATATGTGGGGGTTATAAAGTGAGAGTTTATCCGAAATAAGTGATAGGGGGTTATCTGAAATAAGTGATAGGGGGTAGGCCCTATACATCATTCTTAGACATAATCCACAGAAGAGCAAATGATCAACTTGAAATTCCTAATCATCAAATCCACATCCATTACATTTGCATCAAAGCAAAGTAACACCAAGAAATAACAAATTTGAACAGTATTTCATCCCGTATATTTCAAGCTAATGAAGCTATTCTGGATCATGGCACACACAAGTAAGCTTACACAGGAAACCAGTTAGCATGAGGTGAAGTCATAATTCTGTACCCCTGCTTGGTACAAGAGACTAAATGTACTGCTTGCCTAGGCCTGTGTATACTCACAGTCACAGTGTATTTACAGGGCTTTAGCCAGGGGCCTAATCTAGTACAACCCACCGCTCTCAGAAGCACCTTTTGTTAAGCCAGCTTTTTAATTAATACACATGGATTTTGTAAATTGACCGAGCATATAACGAGCTAGCAAACGAGACTAAATGAGTCATGACTCATGACAAACACAGATGGCAAAGTGAGTCAATGAATAGACCCACAATTTTTTTGATGATAAACGCCTGGTTTCATACCAACATTGTTAATTACTTAGTGTAACACTACACTCTTTATAACATTTCATACATACTATATTACCATAATAGGCCATTCTATCTCCTGTATTAGAAAAGTCTACTTAATACCTCAATTACTGTGTAATTTTCTTGAAAAAGTAAATCAGAAATTGGATAGATCCATCAACTACCACATCATGTAGGCGTTCCTACTTGACAAGAAGCCTACATCTCTTTCTAACAAAGCTATCATCAATTACACTCACACAGACGGAATTAAGCAAATGTTTCTAAAATAATACTAGAGTAACGCTACATCCTGAATGATAACCACTATTGTCAGTACAAACTGCAATTCATAGTTTTATGATTACGAAGGTGGATGGGATGAGAGGTGTAGGAGGATTAAATGAATTTTGGGTGGAAAGAGGATGATTTGAATAATCTGATATTGTGATAATTTATAAAGCAAGCAATGTGTAGGTGAGAAATGTTGAGACATCTTCAATTAAAAAAACATCTGTCTTTTGTTGTTAATTTATATAATCCTTGCTAGATTATGACCTAAACCATTTTTTATAACCCATACCCTAGTAATAGTCAATTACTTCCAAATAAGGGCAAATCTGGGCAAAAACAAACTTGCATAAATCACACTTTTTACTTGGCTATTCAAGAACAAAGTACCCTGGCCAACCTGAGTCAATCAACCCCATTTTCTGTAAACACCATCCCTACTATACACTTGAAATGGTCTCTGGGCTGGCCTACATTTATAGCAATTGCAAATTTGAAACCAAAAGACCTTGTTTGGGTGCAACAACTCATTTCTAGCATCCAATCCCAATGTTTTGCTGACCATGAATGTGACAACACCCAGAGGGCTAGTTATCAGGCAATGTCCTTGTCCTCAGAGAGTCCAGCTAAAGGTTGAGGGATATCCACACACATACCATAACCATGAGCTCACTCACACCCTTACAAGCCATAAAACACTAGATGATTGTCAACATTGGGACCATCATCATCCATGATCATTATACCAGTGATGATGCACATGAGATGAAACACTTGCCGACCAACTAACAAGTTTCAAAGTGTTGAATTGACGTCACTTGCAAACTATGAGTGGTTTGGCTTGAGTATTGCTAATGAGGGTAATACAAGTACACCTTTATATTCTGGGTTTGTTGTTGTTGTTCTTTTGAAAGTGCCAAGGAATTAAGAAATGGTTCATTTGTTTTGATGCCAAACACAAGGAACCCAATTCTCTGCACTGACTGACTGATTGCATATGGTGTAAATGAACAGAAGGCCATTGGACCCTGTCTCTCAGCCAAAATTAGAGGCTAAATATAAAATCCGCTTTGACAAACTTTGTCTGCCAATGTAAACACCCCACTTCTTCACATCTATCATTTGTTCAGTACATAAAGGACCATGACCAGCCCTCTCTGACATTACAAAATCCACCAGTACTGGCGCCATGCGCCTCGTTGGCTGTGAACTGGCCATGCGCACACCCCCCCACAAACTAGAACTAATTCTAATCACATCTTTTCTTCTATACTATAGTGCCCAAAATGCATGTACTTGGGTATAAAAAGAGCAATTACCCCACTGCTTTGGTCTTTTGCACAACCAACTTGTTTCACCAACCTTGTACTGAACTCCTGGTTTTATGACCTAATGTAGACATATTTTACTCTGAATCCATTACCATTACTCAGAACACATCTCTCCTCACACCCTATCATTCTAGAGCTCATCATCAGCATTTATATTTTATCACTTGCAGATTTTGTCTATTAATGGTTCAATTGGTTGAGAAGTACACAAGTGATGACAGGGCCCAGGATGACATCATTATTGGGTGGAGTACTGAGTTGGTAGTAACAGGGACAGATAGCGTATTGTTGAGGTTTTTATATGAATCCCATATTTCGACACAGATTACTAATAGTGATTTGGCTCAACCACACTGAGAGAACCAGTGTTGGGTGGATTCCATGTGGCAGAATCATCTCAAAATTATGTATGAAGAAAAGTAATTGTTTTGTAGATTTCACACCCAAAACCTGGATCCAAAACAATGTAACAATGTGTAGTGCAACTGCAAGAAACATCCATTTCATTCTTTCAGGCTCAGCATCTATTGAACACAAAGAAGTCTTTACAAGATCCACAAGAGTGTGACCATAAAATAGGCCTATAATAACAGGCTTACTCATATCTAAGGTATAGGCCTAACTTGTGGGCAGTGGTGGTGTACTAAAAAAGATCCACCTTTTTGGTCATACCACTAAAGCAAACAAGACAGGTTGCATTTCGAGGTGTAGTAAAAGAAGGCCCTATCTGCAATAGCTGCCAGGTGTCTTATGTGTACAATATATAATGCCGAAATTGTCAAATGTGTATAGAGCAGCTATTGCAGAAAGGCCTTTCTTGCACTCAACCCTTGATTTATTCTTTATTGTATTATTTCCTATTAATCATAAAGGAAACAATACCCAATTAGCAGACAGCTATGACTAAATTACTCCAATTTGGATGCCCTTCTCATCTCCCAGGTATCATGTCAACAAACCCACATACATCATTTTGTACCAACCGAACTGCTACCCTGGGCATGATGTGGTAACTATCATACACTAAATCTTCCTACAGAAAGCCTGGATATGGTGAAGTGACAGAAAAACAAGCACAGAATCATAATTTTGGCTTAACTTTTTGAACTTCTGTCAAAATCAGTATTTTATTTTAAGGTGTTAGCCATAAAATTACTTATGACCATTCTATGAACTTTCATACTTGTAGCCCCTGGCACCTTAGAGACCTAAAACCAAACCACACACTTTAATTAAACAAGGGCATGAACTTCTTAAACCCCAAGCAACATTTTAAGCTTCACAACCACAAATGTATACTCTTTTCTTATAAACAAGACCAGGAATCTTCTGTATGTCAGTACCAAGATCGGAATTTCAATAACAGACAAATTGCAAATCATAGGATGAGGCGATATCGCCATATGACAAAACGTCACATCAAAACAACTCAGACACCCAAACAAAGTCGGACATGGCGATATCGAGTTTCTACGACTGAAACTAGCATTCCCAAGCCACATGTGGTTGTATCTCTATCTATAACCCAATGGCTAGATTGCCTGCATATGTTTGCCTTCAACTTGTAAATGTTTGCAGGGAATTCCATATATGGAATAGAATCCAGCGGATAATGAAATAAGTATTTTGTTTTGTTGCCCATGCTAAGTAGACCATGTCCCCTATTATAGGTTTCGTTTCTATGTAAAATCACATTGAAGGTACAACATTCATAGGACTATTAAATGAACTTAAACACCGACTTAAACACACTATATGTGACCAAATCTGGTCCAATCAGGCTAAAGTCGCCAAAAAAACATCAGAAAATGAATATATAAAAGGTTCATAACTTTGCAACCAAGTATTCAAGAGACCTGGGGATTCAGCATTCAGTAAGTGTATGCACCGAGCAAGTTAGTAATGATAAAAACTTAATTTCCAAAATTTCTGACTTTAGCATGAGTGGATCAGATTGGGTCACATATGATGCTAGTTTCCCAGGTGGTGTATGACGTGCAGTCCCTAAATTCAGTAAATTTTCATCGTCAACCGTGTAATTGAATGGGATTATTTTGAAATTTTAAAACGCTTGAAATATCACAAACAAATAGGCCTATGTTTATAAATAATATAAATACAAGCTAAAACCGTTGGGGTTCGATAATGAACCCCACAAAACTAACCGAGTATATGGAAAATGCCATACGGCCCGGCGGTTTCACGAGTTGCCGGCTCGATCATGTCATCCGCCGCCTGAGTTTCCATTAATATTTTCAGAAAGGAGTCACTCAGTCGGAAGGTACAATTTATGAAATCATTTCTTCAGAACTAAAATCTATGTATGCCCTAATCAAATTAAAAACAAAAATTTTGGGATACAATATTTATACGCTCATAAAAAGCTCAATCCAAGGTAATTTTTGCTCAAAATTTCACACAAAATGATTACTTTTGGTATAAATCAAAGCTAAGCTTTCGGGTTCTGTGAAACATATCCATGCTGATATCACATAAGATCTGTTCTAAATTTTCCTCTTTGTTATGGTCATGGAAAAATCTCAAAAACAAAGATGTCCCCTCCCTTTGTCTGAATCCAAGACAAAGTGACTTGAAGTTTCCCACCCTTTTATTTCCAACTGTCACAACTTGGCACTGTGGACTCAACCAAGAAACAAATACGATGACTCACAATCAGATTAAACTCCACTACAACGCACAATGAATTTCAGGCATTGTTATCATGTTCCCCATTATATCTACGCTACCAGCCGACCAATGATGTCAACAACACTAGCGTCACATTGAACTAGGGCAAGGGGAAACTCATCACACATGGTCAGAGACCATAAGAAGTCATCGATATCCTCTCTTCTTTGTAGCATCATCAAACACTTGTCCAGGAAAGACGGAGGTCCTAAATGGTAGGAGTGATATCCAATACCCACAATTCCTTGGCTTGTTGCCTTAGTCAATGACTCATAGGGAATCACCTTGGGAACAAGGAGTTGGGAGTGTGTAGCAATCGGACAAGGTCAGGCATGTCCATTGCCTTGGCTGCAGGACCTATGAACAAAATTTTACAAACTTTGGATGAATTTGTAAAAAATTCTTTAGTTTTTTGCCTAATAATGCTGATTTAGAGCTATGTATAGGCCTGCTTATATGCATTGAAGTTCACTCCTCTCAATCATTGTCATTCTATAACTAATTGACCGAAACCGTACAGTGTTTAGCTATACAATCAACTACTACATGTACTAGTAGAAGTAATAAACAAAATAGGTAGCAATTTGATTTTTTTAATCAACTAAAAGCAAATAATAAATCATTTCCACTCCTTTGCATGATATTATAAATAATATACATGTACAAATAAAGCCTACCATTTTAACCCCATTTCAGCCTCAGTTCAATACCCACTTCATAAAGCACATAATATTTTTTTTTATAAATGCATGCTCAATTAATTTAAGCCCATGTCAACGAACCCCCTGATAATTAATTAAACCCAATCATCTATAACCGAGTAGTAATTTTAATAATAAATAAGCTTGCATGCATGTTTTTGCCATTATGCCATCCACCTTGCCAGGTAAAATACTCAGGTAAATCCCTTGACAAATTGATAACGGAAGCAAAAAAATCCCCCGCTATCTTACAATTAATTTTGTATCCATTTTTGACATAATGCTCGCAGGATTTATGCATGCATGTAAAGATTTTGTTTAGTCCACTTAATATTCACATGATTTAACATGAAAATAAATGAACAATCAAGAATTACTCTTGAATGAATAAACATACAACATTGTGGTTAATCTCAATGCAAAATGTCCTTGCAGCAAATTATTGAATATTTCCACGGCAACGCGGTATTAATCAATGTTGCTAACCTACTTGAACTAAAAAGGATATTACCATAACTATAATTTTCTTCACTCAATAGCCAGCCGTTTGCAGCTCCATGACAGCGGCAAAAATCAATGTTCACATCAAATATAAGTGTTCATATTGAGTGACTTTCTCAACCACTAAAGAGCAATGCTTTGAATATGAACCCATGTAAACACAATAAGCTCTTAACAGTTGAAATACACACCCCCTGTGGAAGACATGATCTTAATCTTCCACACAGGGGGTGTGAATTTCAAATGGGGTTACCTGAATAGGTGACTGCATTTAAAGTCTACACCCCCTGTGTGACATATTAAGGTTACATCTTCCACAGGGGGTGTATGGATTTCAACTGGAATAGCCCAATTGATAGGTTCACTTCAAGAGCAAATAGCAGAGAGTATGTCAGAGATAATACATTACCCAAGATATAAACGCTTGCAGCAAAATAGTCGCTTAATGTCAATACAATCCTTCCTATATCACAGGTGTGAGGATTCTGTTCACACAGTGGGTATCATCTAGCATAGGCAATGACCGATCTACCATCCCCACGATGATGCTACACTTTATCCCACCTATGTCCGGCCTCTAATTACAAGTGTGGAATAAAGAAACGGATGAAATCGCTCATTACCTTCTGTCCTCGCACATGTCTCATCACCTATAATTCAATTTGAGCCTCAACGAGAAAGCGATCTACTGAGATCCCAGTAAGTTGACCAACACCACACTACTCACCTAGTATAAATAGTATGATCGTACTATTGTTTAGATATATTCCCATGCATGCTATGAGCTGTTACTTTAACCATTGCCTCATTTGAATCATTTCCTTTGCAAGAAAATTCCGCTGGTGAAGTAATTTGGTGACTATTATTATAGATCCCTGGTGGTAGTGGTGGAGCTATATAACCATCAGATAGTTGATTTCAGATCCTGGTTCAGTAGAAAGCAGTATCATTGCAGCACCAGCTCATATTGTGTAGCATAATTTGTGTCAAATTATTGATTGATTGTAAAGTGAATGTTTCTAGAAACATGTAGTATACTCCACTCCAAGCACATGTACTGCACTTGACCGCTCAGTACACTTCAGTACATACACACACACATGTACACAGCTGACTGGGTTCTACCAAAGGTTCTAGGACACCAGTCAGACTGACGTAAATCCGAGCTGGCTGCTAGCTAGCTACGACATCATCAGCATGGTTGTGGTCGGCTAACGGCATACCAGGCCTGGGTCGGGTCTCTTTGTTCAACCATTTATAGAAACCCCAATGTAACTAGTAGTTGAAGTTCAGGAAAGACCACCAGCGAATGACGTCATGCGGAGGTTTCCACTCAAGCAACTGACGACTTGGTGAATCAGTGAATACACATTTCTGGTAGCTGGTATTATGATGAAGTTGATTGCTTGATTTAAAATAGGATTGTTCCAGATATTGTAAGAAAGTTGGTATCAACTAGTTTCAGCATCAGAGAAAATACCTTGCCCTTGTATCTCACATGCGTACAATTCTCACTTTGTTCACTCATAACCAGAGCACCAAGTCAACAACCACAAAACACTTGACATCGATCCAATATGACAAATTCTTAGTGAAAACAATTGGCAAAAAAATCCCATAAGTTGTGTCAATTTCTTTGACAAGCTTACAACAAAACTGCCTGCACATCAGTCATTTTGTGCCTTAGTCACAACACACTCATCATACAAGCAGCTTTTACCAATCAACAAATTCATCAAATTTCAACAAACTTTATCAAATTTCAACTAATTTTACTAAAATTGCAACAAATGAGCCAACCTCATTTATGACATCACTCTTACAATCAATCAACTCTGATTACTTCGTCTCTTCCTTTTAAAACCACACAATTTTCTAACCTTAATTTGAAATCTTTGGTAATTGTCTCTGACTGAATGCATTCAGAAAACAGATAAAGAGGGCATCCTCCGTCCTTCCTCCTCAGCATAGCAACCGAGCGGGATTTGACCCCTCACGGTTCACATAAAAGAAACCTTCACTATCATCATCAATAAGCTATCATCGGTCTTATCGCCTTACATAATGTGTTATAAGATCATTTCATTCAAAATGAACTTCACCGCTGAACTTTTTAAAGGTTACATGCTTTAGCCCTACAACAAGTGAAGATATATCGCACAAGAATGCATGCAAGAACCGTTTACTACAAGTCTGTGAAGTAAAAATAACAATTCCCTTTCTCAATCAGTTCCCACGCTTAAAAAACATCTTGAATTTAACATGATTCACACAACAGAAGGTCAGAACCCCGAGTCTTTGTTAAGGTCGTGTGTCTTGAGCTCGCCACCAAAAAAAGGTGGCGACGTTACATTTTGCCAAAGTCGACTCAAAACAAATGATGATATCTCTGTCAAGCAAGAAGTTATTGTCATGCTTGTGGTCTCATTTTATTGCTAAATAAAATGCACTTTCAACCCTGTAAAAAGAAATACTTGAACTTTTTAATACTGACACTGTGCTTCATAGAATTCAGAATGGGCAGGGTGGCGGTGGTGGGGGATGTGGTGGTGGGGGATGTGGTACACACAAACTCTATGGGATTGGTATTTTTAGTGCGTAATCTGCTTCTGTAAAGGCTGTAAATTCGACTTGGACTCTATTTAGCATCTAAAAGACTAATAGCCTTACAGCTAAACAATTCTACTAATTGTTTTTAATCATTTATGATTGGTTTAGTCTAGAAAATACAAACTTTTCCATACAAAACTACCCGTTGTCATATTAAACACTGTAGTAAGTAATGCAGATGTCTTCAAAATCTAAAAGTTACTGTAAAATTTTAATTACTTATCCTATCATAGTCAAAGTATAGATTTTCTGAAGGGAAATTTGACGAGGAATCTAAATATGGACATATTTTTTCTGTATGGGTTAGGGGAAAATGTTTAGGTTCAAAATATGTTGAATTGTAAAAAAATCTAACATACTTTGGGACACCCCATATTCCGAGATTACCAAACAGATGTGATTTTGGTTTTCTTCCAAAGTCAGTTGGCTCTCCATATCCTCTAACCAAATGAATGTTGTTTACTTCCAGTTTATTACTGTAAGTTGGTAATAAGCAATGCACTTGAGTGGCCCATTTTTTATCAGTTTTTTTTTATTCCACCCTGTATAACTTGCAGGTCACCCTGTATAATGAGTTGAAATGTATATATTTGAATTGCTTATGCCTTCAGCTTTCCAAAAATGTATACTTTTGCTAGTTTAGGGTTGATGATTGTGGAGATAATCTAATTAGAAACCCGGTTGGTGTAAAAATTCATAATATTTGTCATGTAACGCTAAGGGTGGCGAGTTCAGGACACACGGCCTTAAATGCTTATAAAGAAATCATTGACTAAGCTGTTCTGGGGCAAGTTTGATGGGGACGCAGGCTAGCTCAAACATTTTTGGAGAGCTCAGTGACTAGAGTGCAAAGAATCTCTGCTATGACGGCTAACATCAACTTGGTATGCTGATACTAACACATTTGCCTTGCTTGCCAGTCAATCCAACTCAATTTTATCATTAAGTCTCTATCACTCCGTAATTGGAATAAAAAATATAGATGCAGCGGCATTCCGTTGAATCTGATGGCGATTTAGGCGGTGATCTGGAGGAAAAACATGCATGGAATGTCTATTTTTTCTTTGTACATTTATACGTAAATATTCATTTGGTTTTAACTTTATTATTGGGTTACAAGTTGATGTTTCTATACTTCTTTTTAAAAATATTTGAAAAACACTGTCAAAACACTGTTTTTACCAGTTAAATTGTCAAAATTGATTTCTGAACCCATTTCCCAATGACCTATAACCTTTATTCCTTATAATATTTCCCATAAAACCAATTGAATTACATTTCCTATTACCTAATGAGATATTTTTCATTTAGATAAAAAAGATGAGAAATTTCTGATTTATTCAATAAACCCTAATCTATAATCCCATCGGTTGTTATTCTAGCCAAGTTTCCACGAATCGGGCATCTGACGAAAGTAACATTTTGTCCAGCAGAATTAGTGGCAATTTTATAGTTCTTACACCAGACCAATCAGCTTACATGAGCTCAAATAGGTTTAGGAACTTCCTCTGTCATTTTAAGTGTCTTTATCTTCTGTTGTATGACATCATCTAAGGATGTGTGTGATTTAGCAATTAACAGCATGATACAGGTCATTTTGGTCCGCTATAAACGACTATTTTATGACAAAATCATTGACTAAGTTTCTGATATATGCAAATAAGGTAATGATTTTATGTATTTGAGAAGGTACTTCAGGTATTTCCTTGTTGTATGCACCTGATGTTGAAAGAGGATTGCTTAAAGGTGAATAATCAAATCAAATCAAACTTCTCGAGTGTTAATAAAATCTGTGCAAAAAGTTTTAAAACACAGATTGAATCTATCCTATGGTTGAAACTTGAAAGAACCCTAGATTCAAGTTCTTTGTTGAACTTGTACGAAATTTATTATAGCACCCAAAATTTATTATAGCACCAGTAATTGACTGAAGAAATACAAAATATTATCCGCACTTTTTATAAATATATCTTCATTCTTCAATAGAAGATCAAATTATCAAATTGATCGCAATTCTGTTGAGAAAATAAGATGTCAATTTGACATGTCAACTTTAATCCAAACTAACGATGATTAATCCTGATCTTAATAAACAACCATGTTTGACACTCAACTTTGGCAAAACTTCAAGAAACAAAAGTTTTTTCTTGCAACTTTCTCCCTAGTACTAGTACAAAAAAACACAAAACTTTGTCAGTTTCTGTCATCACCGTATCTGACAGAGAAACTGGATAGTTATCTCATCGTGTGTCATGATCCAGGGAAATGACAGATAATTGCTTGTGATTGGCAATAGGGAATGTGCAAACTTGCAACAAAAGAGTTCAACATGGTGACAAACATTTCCACAAACTTTGCACAATTTTGCTGTGCTGAGTTCCTAGTAAAATAATCTCTGAAATTGACCTATTGTGATTCCAATTTGACACAGAAGGCCCCTTTCAACTGGACTGAATAACCCAATGAAAACAACTCAAAACATTCACAGACATACATGTACTTCACCTGTCAGTGGTGAAATATGAAGCTCTTCCTGAAAAGGTTGACCGTTTTCCTAAAGACTTTTCTGTGAGGGAATGTCCCACTCTTCTCCCAAATACTATTCTTTCAAATATGTATTTATATAAGTTTACATGGAAGTAAACCTATGGACCACAATGGCCTCATCCCAATGGCATAGTCCAATAACCTCAATTAAACAATCATAGTGCAAAATTTGACCTCAAGTTGCAGTGTATGAGTTTTTGTACCCACATTTTCAAAGGTTATTCAATGAATGTACAAATGTATTGGGGTTAAAGAACTGTGCCTTGGTAGATGAGCATGTTGTGGATCCTATCCATCAATGACGATTTTAACAACTGAAACAAACTTCTCAGAAACCTGGGAGTACCTGATCTATTTAGTCTAGAATCACACTTGTACTGCATGATCTAGAATCATACATCAGTTGTAACGACGTCATACTAAAATAGTACACCGCCATGAATGGATGTCTCACTGGCATGCATCTTGTGATATAAACTCACACCAACTAGAAATAGCCAAGTCAAGACCCGCATTATCTCAACATCTCTTGATTCTCACGAATGATGCGAGTGGAGCCAAGTCAATGATGAGTTCAGGTATTACTGGTATGTCAGAGATGGCACTAGTGTTATCTTGTAAGACTAGCATATCCAAGTCTTTGACCATGTTCATCTTATTGATGCATTGCTACCAGATGAGTTGTCACGGCGATGGTATTTCAATACTGGAAATAGAGAAATGACAGCTGAGATATATTCACATGATTTTATAGACGAGGAAAGATAAACAAAAATAAATTGATATTAATACCTGCAGCGGTTTCATATCTTTCGTATACCAAGAACTTGTAATTAAGTTTGTTATGAAAATATGTTCCTTTTAAATGGACTAAAATTAGCAATACATTCTAAACTTAACATCAAATTTATTATATAATGCACACAGTTACATGAAGGAAAACAAATTTGCTTGCTTTTTGCAGGAGACAAATCACAAAGTGCAAAGAAGAGGTTACCTCAACTTTTTAGTTATTTCATCGGTGTTCAAATCTTTCACTAATGTTTCTTTCAGCTTGCTACGAAAATAAACCCAACTTTATTGACTCACTGGTCACCTAGGTAAAAGCAGACATCCGTCCAGTCAGGCATACCTCAAGCCCCAAGCAATTTTGACCATCACGTTACAAACTTATTTTTTTCCCGCAGAACTTTCCGTCTACATATCCAATACTATCCACCAAGTTCAAGTGTACTTTACGTCAGCGACGCAAGATTAGCGTGATCTACCAGACCAATATCAACATGTCATCTGGGAAAAATGCGATGACAATTTGTTCGGACAGACATTCACCTCCGCAAAAAATGAGAAGTATTTCTCATATAAGGATACAGCTAGACTCCGCTTTAAACTCACTCACTATACTATAAATAAGCTGTAGAGGCATGGGATAGTTACCAATCATCTGACAGGAATTTATAACTACAACCTGTGACCGACTGTCCGGTTCTGATGATGATGATCACGACGAGTGACCAACCCAACCCCGATTGAAACTCATCTTGCTGGAATTTTAATTATGATCTAGCCAAGTAGGTTATACATTTGAGATAGTATTGCTATATGTAATACAGCATCCATATATTTGTACGACCATAAAACCATAGATGATGAAATATATACAATGGGATGCCACAATGAATGATGATATCATTTTCACAGCATTATCAAAGTTGGATCACTACTTCGATGGTTTTATCTTGTATCTACACATCTGAAGAGACTCTTTAAAATCCAAGGATGGGAAGTAAGTGTTTACTGTTTAGACCATCACTAGGATCCACAACATGCTCATCTATCAGGGCACATTTCTTTAACCCCAATACAGTTGTACATTCATTGAATGACCTTTGGAAATTTTGGTACACAAACTCATACTCTGTAACTTGAGGTCAAATTTTGCTCTATGATTGTTTAATTGAGGTTATTGAACTATGGCATTGGGATGAGGCCATTGTGGTCCATAGTGCATGTATTTAGGCCAGACACTCAAATGTAATCAGCAAAAGCTTCAACGGGCTATTCCATTTAAAATTCACACTCCCCTTGTGGAAGATTTTGGAAATATATTCCACAGGGGGAGTATGAATTTCAAACTGAATTTTAACACATTAGCAGCTCCATTTGAAACTTACTCTCCCTCAGGGGAAGGTTCAGGTTGAATCTTTCTCAGGGGGTGTATAAAATTTAAATGGAGCTGCCTAATGTGCTCATTCCATTTGAACTTCATACTCCCCCTGTAGCAGATATTTCCAAAATCTTCCACAGGGGTAGTGTGGATTTTACATGGAATAGCCCAATATGCAATCAACACCACATGTAAATTTGCAACATCTTCATATTAGAAAATTTGATTAAAAACTGGTTCATTCTTTCTATTCAAAATCGATACCAAACAGTGACTTTGACCTACATTCGACACAAACAATGCTCCGTTTTTAATTCACAATGATAAAGCCTGCGTCTGCTCCCTTTTATTACAATTTCTCCATTTTCTAAGACACACTAGATACAAATAAAAGCTTTCCAATTGTTCCTAAGCTTTTAATAAGCTATCCTCCATTTATAAGCTTCTTCGCTTCATAAAATTCTAATTCCCGTTCAAATACCCAGCAATCTCTCAAAGTTGGCAGCAGCGTGGGATGTAAGTTTTATCAAGGTGTGCTCAAAGTGATAGCTACCTTGGTAAATCTCGACAGATCCAATTTGGATTTAACTACGCTTCAACACTCGCATCTCGTGCATTGTGTCAATCCCTATCCTCAAACGTATTCTATATACACTCGCACAAAACATTAACCTCGACGATTACAGAACTGCAAAGTGTCTGCTTCCATCAATGTTATAAGCAAAGCCAGCATCAGGTATTATTAACGAAGTTCTCACTTGGGTCAAATTGGTTTATCCCAATTCTGTTTTTAGGTCAATTCTTGTATAATATCAGAGAAATATTCCTTTATTGAGTACTGATAGTGATGATAGGAATACCGGTCCTAAAAAAACCCAGAAATTCTGAGAAAAACCATATAAATTTTTATCCTTGCAGCAATATAAAATAACCCTTTCTATCAACAATGAATTCAGATTAAATGTAAGATCATTTCAAGATAAAATTTGACAAAACTGAAAATATTCAATTCTAATATACATCTAGGTTTTGATTTTCCAATCACCATTGCTAGGCAAGCAGCAAGAGATGATTCAAATGCAAGTAGATGTCAGTAATGGGTTACTGAAATAATACAATGTGAGGCCAAAAACCTAGATGACATGATCACCATAGATCCAACCTGTGTGGATGATGTAATGTTCATAAATACACCTTATCACCAAGCTGCTGAATTCTGCTGTCATGTCTGCCACAGATAATTGAATTCCAATTGATCGCATTAATGCTGCATCATTCCTGCCCTGTTGGCTTGAATTTCCATACAAAGGAACTGAACTCTTGACTTTAAAAATATCAAATAAATAAACAAAATCAATTTAAATTAATAGGCCTGCTCAGACTACTATTGTTAGTATGATGTCATACTTTTACAATGAAATGTCTGAAAATCCCAGAAAAAAAATCTCAGCACAGTACTCCCTGCACATATCTTGGCAAGAATATCACTTACTAGAACAGCATAACAATACAAACTTGTTAGATTTCATCGCTTACATAAGTGTTATAACACGAAAGATGAGTAATGTTTTCATGGAAGTATAAATGAAAGTTAAATCTGATCTAAGTGGCCGTACCACAATAATGCAAATATAGTGTCAGCAGCAGCCACTGCAAAGTGCACACACCACACCACAGATGCATCGGGTAATCGGAGACCGCACAGAAACTTGACACAGATGAACTCAAAGATCTTCTGCTCTCGTCAAGCTAAATTGTATATCATTAGGGATGCGGAACTAGCGTCATATCTTAACAGAATTATGAATCTATTGCTTCCTTTATCATAATATTTCACCATGAAATTACCATGAATTCAATGCGTGCTCGCAGACTGGGTGTGAAATTGGAAAATTCTAGATACATTTTTACTTTGAATTAATTAACCTCAATTTCTCTGTTCTAACTTTTCACTTGTTCAATTTGTATGAAATGTCTTTGCTCATTTTTACTGATTGATATCTGATACAAGTAAACGACATCGTAAACTGTATACGTCTTTATATCTTGTGCATTTTTCAAAAATATCAAAATGTCTGCAATTCTGTAAAATTTGAGGAATAATAAGTATCAGGCCTGCATAGATGGGAATTAATATAAAAATTGTTGCTTATTATTCCTCAAATTTAACAGAATTGCAGACATTTTGACATTCCAATAGCATGAAAAGTGGACATTGTAACCATGGTAACCAACCACCTGTACCTGACAGACAGCGATGATGATGACACCTTGAAACCTAAATCGCTTAATTTAGTTCCATCAGCTTGGTACGTGAAACCTAAATACTCATCATCTCTCGGGTTTCCTAGTCTGATCCTAAGCCATTATTTTGACAAGCTCTCTGGTCACACCCGTGTACGTCAAATGGTAGCTACTCTAAATCGAATTATGGATTGAACCCGACAGCTCTTCGGAATTTATAAAACAAATGTTTAATTTAACAGTTCTACAAAAATAGCATGGTTAGGTACAGAGCTACTTATAGTGAGAACTTGATTACAAAAGTAGTACAGATATTGTTTCAATAGAACAAATCTTGATAAGAGACTAGCATGGTTAGTCATTGAAATCTGGGATTTTACTAGAGCAAGTTCACTATGATGCTATGTGTGATCAATTCCATCACACACGATACTAACCAAGACAGCGTTGGTTGACTAGACTTTGACACATTCTCAACCGGCTAAATGAGTGTTAGCGCCAGCAATCCAGCATTACAAAAGATTACGCAAGTGATTTTTAAATTTGAACTTACTTTCCTCAAATTCCCTAATCAATGCATGAATTATGCAATGCTGACACATTTGTAAGAATTATGCAATGCTGTTATGTGTGGTGTTAGAGTCATCACAGTTCAATCGCCACATCCCAGGGCTGCTATACCTCACCTGCAAAACCAAAATTACTCCAATTCCTGTGGCCATGGTTCACGGGACCTACATTCATTATTAGTGCTGAGGTCTAATCATGAAATTAGCCTCGGGTATGAGGGCATGAGGGACAACATCATACTTGGGGTCAGATTGTTTAGTTCAAAACAAAGCAATATTTTGAACTCTGTCCTTTAGTGATGAGCATAATGTTGAAGATACGATGAGAGGAAAGTTAGCTCATTGCTGATGGATAGGGTCCTCGACCTGGCACAATCAGAAAATGACAATCATAATTTTTCTCATTTTCCTGTTCTGGTGATTCCACCAATAACCCTGAAGGAATGCATGACCTAAATCTGTCACATTTACCTCAATTTGTCAAATGTGAATTTTGAAATGGATAAAGTGTTGCCAGCTTCCTTCCTGTGACCTCATGATTGGAGGCATCGGCATGATACGATGATGAATAATTATTTGCAATATTGGTGCAAAAATGTTAAAAATTGCTTTCTTTTTGCACATTTGTAACTTGACACAGAGTACAAGAATTATTTGAGCTTCGCTGTTCATTGTTTTGCTTGAATGCAGAATAACTTATCCTCAAATTTCATGTTTTTATGAAGACTGAATGAAGTTTTTTGGCCATCTCTCTTTTTAGCCCATACATGCATGCCAATCACCGAGACAGCAAGCAATATTTTCATCTGACACACCAGCACGAATATCTCCCATGACCGCATCACGTCCTGACGATCGAAGATTGCTAAAATCAAATTTGTCATGCCAAATTGCTCCAGAAAAACTGCAAATTTAGAATGCACCATGCAATTCAGCTATAAAGAATAAAATCAAACCGGAGGCTACGAGGGGGCAAAAAGTGGGGCGCTTGCAAATAAAAAACGATGGAGGTGTTAAATTTGCTAACTAATGGATGACGATATTAAATGAGAGGCAGTATTATAGAAATACCGGAGGATTTAAAGTCATTACTTGTCCTCTATCCAAACAGGATTTAACTCTTTTTTTAAGTGCTCTGTGATGATTTTGTCAAATTGATGACGGGATTCACTCTGCTAATCATAAAAGTACAGTAGTCCCTCTGCCTGCAGGTGCCCCATATTGCATTGTTTTAATTGATGATATTGATGAGATGCAGCGCAGTAAAAGAGATAGGAATAGACTCAATGATTTCCAGATGGGTGGTTCGTTGATGGTTGATGAGTTTGCATAGCAGATGATTATGATGTCGATTATCGACAGTGGTCATAATTCATGCTCTATTAAACTTTGAATGCATGTGTGGGGGTGCACCTGTGTGTGGGGGTGTGTCAAACATGTCGGGGTATGTGTTGTAAAGCCATAGCCAGGGAGGTGCAATGCACCCCCTCCCCACCAAAAAAAAAAGAAGAAAAATGCCGAATGAAAAATCAGCCCTTTTGGAAAGAAAAATTCAGGTGTTTTTTTTGGAAAAACATTGAATTGATAGCCCTTTTTTGAATGAAAAATTCAAAAAATGTCCACTGTTTAGCCATCTGCACTCAAACCCTCCTACCCCCCCTCCAATAATAAAACATGGCAACAGAGCTGGTGTGTTGTGTGATTTTACGATATATCTAAATAAAGTTGTATCGTGAATATATAGATGTACAATGATCACTCAGTAGCGCTTACAGACACTGACTTCCGTACAAAAATGACCCTTTTATTTATCCAACCACTTTCTACGAATCCAATCCAACTGATGCATTCCAGCTGTGCGTGATACATAACACTCAAATTGTACGTATTCCTACATTGAGTGTACTACCTGATGCAAAACACATTGGTCTCCAATCAAATAAAATATGAATCATTAGCAATTCATATTGTGAAATCAGTGAATCATTTGAAATATATGAAGGGAAAGCGTGGGGAAAATTACCGCATCAATGATTAGGACCATGCATGGAATGATGAATTTAGGTTATTCTCACAGCAGCTGATAGGTGTATCCCATCATGCTCTGCAGTATCATAGTAGAACTGCACATGCCATAGAAATTGTATATAAAATCCCTCACTTCAACTTTCAATTACTCTCTTATATCAGGGCAGCTTAGACTTTTGTTTGAAAAAATATGATCTCTAAAGTATTGTGAAACTATCCATAGCTCTCAATATTTAAGCGACTCGTACTTTTATTTTGTATAAGTTTGTATGCATTTGCTATGGAGCACGCAGATAGACTGCAATGCATGATGGGATACTCCCTTCAGCTGCTGTGGGTTATTCTGTGTACATTATGATTTCTTCACGTATATTTCATGTTGTCACTTCTGTCAGATAGATTGAAGGCATATAAATGTAAGTTTGGTTTAAATAAAAGTCAAAAATTGACATTAATATGGTTCAAATCATCAGCTTTCAAATCATGTAAGTTTGGCAATTGATAAGTCAAGACCTGACATTAAAATATGGTTCACATCCTCTGCTTTCAAATCTTGTTAGTTCGGTAATTGATTTTTTTTTAAAGTCAAAAACTGACATTAATATGGTTCAAATCTTCAGCTATCAAATCAATCATTTAACACTGCTACAAAGGACATAAAGGACATTATTAACAACCCTGCAGACATCTGTCATCTAAAGACCTGCACATGAAATTCCTTCAAATATTGATCAATTCACTTTTTGTTCATGTGTATCCCACCTAAGAAACCTGAAAGGTGTAGACACTAGGATCCACAACATGCTCATCTATCAAGGCACAGTTCTTACCCCAATACATTTGCACATTCATTGAATGACCTTTGAAAATTTGGGTACAAAAACTCATACTCTTAAACTTGAGGTCAAATTTTGCACTGTGATTGTTTAATTGAGGTTATTGAACTATGCCATTGGGATGAGGCCATTGTTGTCCGTAGTGAGATGTATCTGAATTTGGATTAATTTCTTTTTACAGCTGCCAAAATGAGTGACTTTTTGACAGCACATCGAAAACATAGCAGTGACACACTGATAAAGATGATACACTGGTCATACCATGGTGAGATTCAGTACATCAAGAAGAGAGACAAAATCTTCCTGAAATTGAAGCAAATAATACGTGCATTTGATGAGCTTTTATTTGATAAGGTGCCAGCGCTATCCGACAGGCCTCAATAGATATCTCGTCAGTTTGCAGCAAAAGGATGAGATTGGAAGATACGATGCAAAGACAGATAAATGGCAAGGTTAATGACATCATGAACTATAAATAGATTGGACTATACCACTCTAAAGGAGGAGTGATTGCTATAAATTTGATAATGAATGAATTATGAGGGTGTGTATGTGCTACACATGTACAGCATGCAAGCACTATATGGTACAATGTACAAATCATAAAAGTATGATTAATTTTTCAGTATTTGCTAATATATTGCACCACCTAGAGACAGATGAATCATTGTTTTTGTTTACAACTAGATTTCCCAATGATAAACAAATAGACAGAGTCTGGTTGTCTCAGATTCTGGTTAAATATTAATACCATGCATCATTCATTCACTTGATTTTGTCTAGATTTCGCATTAATCATAACAGAAAATTAATTTTGCAAGAGGGGTCCGCTGCATGCTCATCCCCTGTTACTCAGTTCACTGACCTATCTATTCAAATTCAGAAAACTGAACTAATACAAGACCTTGTACCAGGAATCAAAATACACAGGGCTAAGTGAGATTAGCCCCCAAATCACACAAAATAGCCTAAAAATATTTGCCAATGGCAAAATGTACACAAGCTTATACACAAGGGCTAGTTTTCATTGAATCTGTTCAAAATAGTCCTAAATATCAAGGTAATGACTATTCTGCCTTGTAGCTACTATCATATTTATACACAACACCACAGGCACATAAAATCAAATATTTCCTCAAATTTGTAAAAAATCCCAATATTTTGCAAACGAAAAAAAACACACACTTAAGGACTTTTTGCACCACAAAAATTTACATTAATTTACATAATTAGCATTTGATGTATTGCTTGACAACAAAAATTGCATCACTTACTGCCACAAACTGTTCTCAATCCACAAATCTCATGCAAAAATATAAATTTTGAGCAATTTGTATGTAAATGACCTCAAGGCCTTTGACCTTCCCATAATACAATCCTCTCCTTCAATTTTGTTCAGAGGTAGATCGTAATTTGATGGTCATTTATTCCAAATGAGTCACCAAATGATTCGTTGCTGTTCTTTGATGGGGTTTGAAGCTGATCAATCTAATTAGGTCTACAATGCGATCTTTATACAAAAATCTATCAAATTTATTTGGAAAATTAACACATGGAAGGTGAGTCATGGTGTTGACCTCATGTGTAATTTGTCAATGTAATTAGCAGAAAATACCACTAATTAATGCATTTTCCATAGTCATTGACGGTTATAGTTTTTACAATGACGTACAAGACACAGTACCATGCATGTTATTTTTGGATTGTAATTTGTCGCAAAAATTCAACTTCCACAGTCTTACATTGGGCTATCCCATTTAAAATCCACACTACCCCTGTGGAAGATTTAGCTCCAAGTCTGCCACAGAGGGAGTATCAAATTTGAATAGAATACACAATTCGGTAACTTCTATTTGAAATACTTACTCCAGTTGTGGAAGATATAGGTAAAGTCATAATACAGGGGAGTATGGGTTTCAAATGAATAACTCTGACCAATTACATTTGAAAAACACACTCCCCCTGTGGAAGATATTTCCAAAATCTTCCACAGAGGTAGTATGGATTTCAACTGGAATAGCCCAATTGTTTCACAAATAATAATCACTGCACAGTGAACTAATCTTCAGGAATCCATACTGCCTTCAGAATTGTATGTAAATTGTGCATTATTCATAGATAAAATATCAAATTGGTGAGTCAAAATCCGTTAGCGGATGCAATATAACATGAGGTACACGCTAGAGCTTCCACATTACTACATCCAGCGCTATGCACAACTAGCAAAATTCCCAATCCCAAATTTGGCCTCTTCTACCCCGAATTAAGGTCACCTTCAATTCTGAGTCACGACGTTGATTTGGGATGATGCAGTTATTTCCCCAACGGCAATTCTATCATCATATACCTGCCAGCCGGAAAAATAAAAGAAGAAAAATATCCCAAAATGTGTAATTTTTATCCCATTTATCTTATCTGTTAGCAACCATCCAGGTCAGTTGACAAACTGAGTCACTGCCAGTATAAAATCGCTGAGGGCAAATTGCTGCTAGTACAGGAGCTCTTTAACAACGATCTTTTAACACACCAGTATTGCTGAATTTCACCTACAAGAATCCTTCAAATCAGGACGGAGTTGTGTCATCAGGGGTTTTGTTTTCCAAAGGATGGTTCAGAGCTAGAGATCTGGAGCCATGATAAATTTATTTTCTAAGCAAATATATTGAACATTTCCTATTTTCATTTCATGTTCTACAAACATACCATAAATCAATCTACCGAAAAAGTGAAAATTTGTTTTGGTACGCGCCAATTTGTTTTGACATAAATCAATTTTGGTAGGAGAGTGTGTGCTTATGTGTATGATTTTAATGAGACTCGTTTATATGAAAAAAATGAGTCACACCTTACTACTCATCTATAGCAAATACAGTTTCCACTTGAGCACCTGCTTAATACAAGCTTCAATATGGCTATCTAAATGTTGAATGTTAGAAATACAAACATGTTAAATGGTGCAAAAATGAGTCAATACGCGTGCATGCACACAACTTAATTTTCATTAAGTCAGTTTGAAAATTGCTATCATGGATTTCAAAGTATGCAAGCAGTTAGAGCTGGTTGTTAGAGGTACAGGGGTGGGGTGACTGTGGGTGTGTGTGGATGATGTGGGTAGTGCTTGTCCAAAGTTGCTGAATTATGCAACCCAGACTATTGGGCACTTAAATTTGGTTTCCTACGCACAAATAAATGATACTTTGCTGATCTACTTGCTGGAAAAAATGAGTGTGTGCATATAATGAAGTAAAGAACGGGGCAAATCTACAAGAATTTACCAATTACAGTTCTGTAATTGGTGCGGTGTTACGTTATTCATTCATATCTTTCGGTTCTAACTGTATGTCTTAGCTGCATAAGGTCAGTTGACTTGATCTGATACATAGCACAGATAAAACTATTTGAAGGCATAAATTGAACTGCAGTACCATCTGCATTGCATAAATGTCCCGAGCTAATTTCAACTGATGTCTAATGACAGTCACTGGTGTCATATGAAGAGGCCGTCAATTAATTAATATTTAATTAAGACAAGTAGAGGGATGAGTCACCTAATATGGGCTTAATAAGGACCATACCTTAAATACCAGGTATATTTCAATTCACCCTGTCCCATATAAAAACTGAATTTTGACAAGTAATTAATATTTAATAACTTAATTGCATGCAAATTCTAGGTCAAATTCTGGTTATTGTCAAATGACAATTTTACTTTTAAAAAAAATGAGTCATATTTTTTACTTTTCCTCAGGATAATTTAGTAATATTTCATCCCTCTGGCAAGATTTAACAGAATTGGTCTCTATCCTAATGTAATGGTCCTATTAATAGTACTACGATGACAACGTAAAGGCAAAGCAAAGTCCATTCCAAAACTGGAACAGTCAACAGAAAGTGAGGTTGCATAAATTGGCAGAATTGACCAATCTTCACTTGCATAATTACACTTTGCATTATCAAACATTATGGCTTATGTATGCCAAAAGCCATGATTAAATTTAACACAGCACAAGTCCTTCAGAAGTGAACCCTGTAGCCATTGTGTAGCTTTTGATCCCAGAGCTGTACACATGAGCTAACCTTACAGGTCCACCTAGAAGGACTTTGTATTTTAATTTTGAACTCTGATTAACACCTTCACCTCAATTTCATGAACACAACTTTGGGCCAATAGTTCACTGAACTTCGCTGACCGACAAAGCGGTGCGGTGTTACGTTATTCATTCATATCTTTCGGTTCTAATCATAATATCAATAACAATATTTGCATAATTGATAAGATATCAATGCTAAATTTGGCCTGGCATGAGGAAACACCCCTTGATTGTCACGGAATCCTGTTGAATTGGTGATAACATAATTTAGAAATTTGTCCAACTACCTTGCACGGTCATAATGAGAGAAATGAAATCTTAATTTTATACACACAGAAGCAGATTGACCATATAAAATGATTATGCCACTGTACTTGTCATAACTCTGCAAGGCTTTCCTCGTTTTCCCAGATTCACAACTTTTTCCAATGTGTCATTTTTCTCACCCTACCCTTGATATCTGTCAAAAGACTAATACTCGAACACAATACACAGCATACAACTACAGAACCCATTCAGACCCCGCTTTGAATATATTGTTCGCTATAAACTCAAGTTCAGCGTTAACAAAAGGCACGTGGAACACAACACCGATAAAGCCCAATCGTTGGACTAAATAGTTTCCTTTTTTGGCAACCTATCACTTAAGGGAAGACCTTTTATAGATCCAAAATCACGCCATACCACTAACAAACCAGTCAAGCATACACACAAAAAGAACAGAATTGTATAACAAAAAAGTTGAAAAAGGTGACGAACCTGCCGGGTGAGTGACTCCCAATACATGTAGTAGGGTTGCACTTCACCTGGCTTGCTCTAGACAGGGTTGGCAGCCCAATTGGGTGACTTTTGAAGATTTTCCCCACAACTTTTGACCCTTTCCTGTCATTTTGGTCTCATATATACATACAGAAACCAATGGTTAAGAAAAAAAGGCAACTTTTCGATATTGGCTCCTGAGAATTCCAATAGTTTCCTGTCCCATAGAAACCAATAGTTAGAGAAAATTGGGTGACTTTTCGAAGATTTGACCCACGATTCGAGCTGAAATTTGTGGCAACCGTGCACGTTCACGGAAGACGCAATCAAAAACCACTTAGTTCTCTCCACCCAATATAGGCATGTGATCTTTTCAGGGTTGGATAGTAAAACTGAAAGATATCCTGGTTTTAAAATGACAGCATTAAGTAACTATGTGTTCTTGCTTTTTATTCCAATTATATCCTGATCAAGATATATGGCACAGATTAGAAAACTTGGCTCATTATTGGCAAAAACTATTTCATAATTGTTTAAGTCTACTGCCCTGGTTTCTTTCCTTTCAGCCTATATGACATTCAAACTTCAAAAGCTTTCCTGATCCATTTGTATACACTTTGTAACAACTTGCTAGTTTAAATCAGAACAAAGAATTTAAGTACCGGTAGGAAAATACCAGTAACTCACCTGGTAGTACACACCCAGAAAAAGTCCACACATCACACTTCACAAGAAAAGGCACACATTATTCCAATTTAGATATTTTGTTGCTTACATTAAAACTTGACTGTCAAAAAATGATATCATAAGAAATATTCCTTGCTTTTACAAAATGTATCATCTAGAAAATCTCATATATCCTTCTCATCTCTGTTAGATAGCATCTGATTTCATGATGACCAATACAGTTCTCACGAGTGTTACCAATCAGTTCTACCACCAGAATAAACCACAGCATACCATTTACATCCAGTAAGCAAACCTCACATCCAAGGGTAGTCCAACTGGTGGTCAGTCAGCTATCGAAAAAGAAACTGACTTATTGGGATAAAAATTTCAGACCAAGCACTTCGGAGTTCCTGCTGCCTGGTTACCGGGCCCACATAAAACAACACTGTGCCAGGCAGTGAGAACTTGTACTATATGGCCAATGGTGACTGATTCAAGAAGAATGTCGGACTGTCCTGGGAAGTTTAGAGGGAATTAACAATCCTTGCCAAGTTATCCAGGCAAGCTGAACAATAACGGGGCAAGGTGCCAGTATTGTGCCTGGACTTAAAGTCTTTTATCATATTTATCGACAAAAAGGAGAAATCAATAAGCCTACATACCTCACCATTGTATGTATACTTGAATCAATTGAGGGCAAGTCATCACTGAGATGACGTTTATCACTAGGGTGGGTTTCCCTATCTAGTATGACATAATAATGTCTAGAGTAATTTGACATCACATAACCACAAGAAACACTATGAACCACAATAGCCTCATCCCAATGGCATAGTCCAATAACCTCAATTACATAATCATAGTGCAAAATTTGACCTCAAGTTGCAGAGTATGAGTTTTGTACCCAAATCTTCAAAGGTCATTCAATGAATGTACAAAAGTATTGGGGTTTAAGAACTGTGCCTTGATAGATGAGCATGTTGTGGATCCTAGTGAAATAAATGAGATGCTTTGCATTGCATTCATTGTTGACATTGCTGAACTTGAGATCTGGAGTTTAAATCCCTGGATCATAATTAAGATTGTGAAATTATGATCATACACCATCCAAAGGTGGCTCAGTTTGCATTACTCAACACACATGTACATGAACTGTGGCCTTGGAGGTTGTGATACAAGTGAGGACTTGTTTATAATGACATGGCACAATAGCAAAACAATAGGCCGCAAAACAATAAGACACATAGTTGTCCATGGTGATTCACAATACTCTTGTAACCTTTATATTCTATACTTTATGTGTCACCCAATGCAATTGGTCAATGACAAGATCCCAATGTGTCTTTCAGCGTGTTTATACTGAGCGTACGGCTTTTTGACCCGCTATTTTCCGGGCACAAAATACCGATCATAATCCGGCCACCGTTACCCAGCTTGTTTCTACTGAGACCAGAAAGCCGTGTCTCGCATTTATGCACGGCATTTTTTTTCCTGTAAACCGAAGTACGGAAAACAGATTTGACGGTTAATTATATCCTAAATTTAAATGTCTATGTCTACGGATGGCAGCTCATGGCATATGACCTACAATCACAATTTAGTATTTTCGTAAAATCCAATTTGCATTAATTTACCAGTGGATCTAGTAATTGGCTATTATGATAATTAATTTACAGCTCATATATAACCAACTCATTAATTATAAAGATATAACCAACTCATTAACTAGGGGCCTATAAAGAAGTAGGCCTAGACTAAGTAAAGTCATATCCATTTTACTTCATCAAGTTCATGCGAGTCACACATGTGTCCAGTGTATATAATATCGGAAAGAAGGAACCTACTACATCATAGGCCTAAGCTAGACTATACAAGTAGAATATAAATCGCGTTATTTTTGCAACACGCATGACCTCGACCCGGCAACCGATGACACGGCTCGTTTCTACTGCGCAGATTACACGCTTTGACCGGCATGATCCACCTCAAGAGGTGGATCACGAAAGGCGAGCACATGACCCGCATGACACGGCAACCGATTACCCCAAGTCGTTTCTACTGGGCTCGTTACCCGGCACGGCACGGCACGGCACGGCATGGCCCGGAATTTTACCCTCAGTAGAAACACGCAGTTTGACTGAGTGTAAATCACTAGGATCCACAACATGCTCATGTATCAGGGCACAGTTCTTTAACCCCAATACATTTGTACATTCACTGAATGACCTTTGAAAATTTGGGTACAAAAACTCATACTCTGCAACTTGAGGTCAAATTTGTACCATGAGTGTTTAATTGAGGTTATTGAACTATGCCATTGGGATGAGGCCATTGTGTTTCATAGTGAATAATTTTGTGTTGGTGGACACGGTCTGCTGATTTCAGAAAAGTGAAAGAGTGATATCATCGGAAGAAATATACACCATTTTTATTCAGACACTGAAATTATTCCAATTACACAACAAATGGTGGAGTAACCCAATTATCTGACGCTGTGAAATAATCAAATCAATAAATGGAGAGCTGAACATTAGAACGGCAGTAAAACATGTACAGAATCATATTATTTAGGGGTTGAAATTCACATACTTTTTTGTAAAGGTCATACAGTAACATTAATAATCCTCTTTCACCCAAAAGTTGCAAAATATATTGTTGTGTATTGTACATTTTCAATTGTGGTTAGGATTTTGAACCCGAAACGGTCTAAGATTGGGGCAACGCAAAATCAGTGTGGGTGTGCAAACTCGACAACACCCAGTCATCATAAGAAGACCTGGGTAACTGTATCGGTACTAAACGCTATTTACATGTATTTGTGGAATTTGAAAAACAATTGGAATGGAAAATAAAGATCACAAAACCTAGACTTGAAAATTCAGTTCAAAATTGGATGAATTATTTGCTTTGCAGGCTTACTGCTGTTCTTACTTCATTGCCGAGAATAATGGCATTTAATACCCTGATTACCTAGTCCAAGGTTCAATGCTCATCATCTTGGACGGACGAAGAAAAAAAAAGTTTGAAAGGCCTCGATATTTGCATACGATCACTTTCATTTACAAGACCTTTGGTCAGTCATCTGATCATATATCACTGAACCCCAGTGTGATGTAAATGATCTTCATATTTCTCGTTATGTTTGATTTATTAATCACTGATGATTGGTTACCCATGCAATTAAATGTACATGGGTCTTGTTTGAATAGGGGCATATTACTCATACATTACCAGTCCTAAAATATTGCTATATCACTCTGTATAATTTCTGCTGTGCTTTATTAAAATTTGCAAAGTTTGATGTGTTCAAATACATGGGTCAAATACATGGGTATTATTAAAGGCTCTAAAGACATTCATGAATTGTATAAATTGATTACACAAATGGTGTCTATATAACTTTGAACATCAATTTAAAATGAGGGCAACAGACTAAACACTAGACACTTGTTCTCTCCCATTTTTGCACTTGTAATTTGATCTCTTTGCCCTGCCCTAAATCTTAGTTCACTCTAACCTAGAACTGGCTCAGTTCCTCCTTTTACAAACGAGCTCAAATCACTCACTCTACTGGACTATTAAACTTCAGAGTATCACTATCATACAGCACTGAACCAGCTCTGCCCAAACAGTAAACTTACCTAACCTTAACCCATATAAAATGTAAATCCTAACCTTAAACCAAAGGAGTAAATAGCCAAATGATACAATGGCAAACAGTGAAATGGCATCCGATTGTTAATTCCTATATATAGGACATGTAGCATACCAGAGAAGTGCCCGCTACCATACATTTTGTACTTCAATCATACACTCATAACATTGACAATAAAAGACCTGCTCATATTACACAATCCCGTTTCCATACACTGAAGATGACACTGCACACCATCATCTCGCTCCTTTTATTTTTATAATTTAGCTCAAAACTCAAGATCTTGTATCCAGTCTGGAATTTCATTATGAAAATAAAAACTACTATGATGACCAATCGGGTATTAAAAATTAGGATTACGGGTTACGCAGGCATGTTCTGGGGCATGGTATATAATGACTAAGCATGATTGGTGGCTTAAGTTACACATGTGCAAGTCGACTAATTACACCACACCCAATGAGATACATGAGATTGGATTATCATTAAATCATCACCAAAATGAGATGAGAGACCTGTTGCTTGCAACCTGAATCCTCTGCCTCATGGTGGGGGTGTGTGGGGGGGGTGAGTTTGAGGGGGTTTGTAGGTGGAGGTGCTGTTGGTGGAAAGTGTCACTTTGTTCCTTCATTTTTAGTCAATTTGATGTAATGGCATTATAAGTGCCGAATCAGGGATCGTACATGTATCAGTTTGTACACTCATTGTAGGGTTAGATTTTAGGGATAGGGTCAGGGTAAAAGCTTAGGGTTAGAGTTGGGTTAGGGACTACAATGGGTAAGGGTTAGGGTTGTGATTATGCTGATTATGTATTCAGCCATGGCCCAATGCAAAAAAGCTTCTATCAAATAATACAAAATTTAGAGTGCAGCGAGGATGCAGCGACGGGTGAAATCTGTGACGAAATTTAAGTGCAAAAAAAGATATGGAAATTTAATATTACACCTTGCCTGCATTTTGTAACCTTGCTTTTTAAACGCAAAGAATATTGCTTTATTAAATTGTTGTAATTTAAGAAACAATTTTATTTTCACTGTGACCCAGCACTCAAGTAACCATAGCGACTTCAATTCCGCTACCGGTAAGATGAAGTAACGCATTCACAACAAATTAACTCCAATATTATTCAAGAAAATATGGACTCCAGCTAAAAAAATAGGAAAGATTGGATAATTCAAGGCCCTTCCTTTGCTACTCGATTCAGCAAACAATTCTCTATTGTTCCCTCACTCCAAGTCAAGCCTTGCGCTAATATGATTTTGATTAAATTTAACTTCTTTTCATGGCATTGATCACTGCAAAAGGCCCTTCGTGGTTGTAGTAGATTCACGCAACCCAACGGTACGCACTTCACCCATATCTCTCTATTATCCCCGCCCCAAGTTCATCGTACTCAGGCTAGCGTTTCTCACAGAACAATCACCATGCAAATAACCCTCAAGGCTACGTATTCCATCTCAAATGGAGTGCACAGTCACCATTGGAGAAAACGAGCGAGAAGGGGGAGAAAAAAAAGAGGAAAAATTACACTACAATTTCTTAACGCACCCAGGCCTGCCAATTACCAGTGCTTGTAGCATACAACGAAACCCAGCTCACTTTACGGCTGTACGAGCTGAGCTGGGGTATCCGTTTATTACGAGCCCCATCATCTTTCCAATAGCCGTGCAAGTTATGACTTTCCGGTGGTGGGCTGATTAATAATTCATGAACGCATACGCGCATCAAGGAGTGGATTGGCGTGATATATTTGCAAACATGAAGTGACTCATCCTCCTCTTTAGTGGCTTTTCTTGAGTGTACGTAGGTGCATGTACACCGGCCGGTATTGGGGTATAGCACCACCACGCAGCACTAGATGTATCATTGTTGCTGCATTCTACCCCAGTGATATTCAAGAGCTATTGAATTCTAACAAGTCCCTGGCCAGATTTAATTGTGTGGGTTTCATTTGACATGATAGGGACAACTTTTTTTAATGCACGTAAATGAGGAGGAACAGATTTCCATTTTGTTAATTACATTTTGATGATTTTGTACAATGAAATGCAAGCTTTGACCATTGCTTGGGCTGTTCATACTAAGGCTGGCATTTTCGGTCGGGTAAACGGGTACCCGCCGAGATTACATTACCCGGGTAGGAAATACCTCCCGGGTACCGAAATTCAAAAAAAAAAAAAAAAAAAAATTTTTTTTTTTTTTTTTTTTTTTTTTTTTTGGTTTTGTAGTGTCCCTGGACCTAGACCTAAATGCTAGGATCATTCATGGTTGACCTAAAAAAAAAAAAAAAAAAAAATTCAAGATATTTTGTTATTTTTAATATGAAAATTGATAATTTGTATTCATGTCATAGTCTATTAATGATTTCAAAATGCATTCAAATTCAATACATTTTGAAATCATTAATAGACTATGACATGAATACAAATTATCAATTTTCATATAAAAAATAACAAAATATCTTGAAATTTTTTTTTTTTTTTTTTTTTTTTTTTAGGTCAACCATGAATGATCCTGGCATTTAGGTCTAGGTCCAGGGACACTACAAAACCAAAAAAATAAAAAACTTAAAAAAAAAAAAAAAATTTTTTTTTTTTTTTTTTTTTTGTATTTGGTACCCGGTTACCTGCCCGAAAATTGCGGCGGGTACCCGGGTACAAAATTACCCGAAAATGCCAGGCCTAGTTCATACATTACCTTTAATTGTACTTTGTATGTGATGGACTTTAATAAGCGAATTTGATTGTAAACTTTGAAATTTAGGCGTACAAATTTGTTATTTTGCACTACAACTGAAAATCTGAGTCCAACCTACATTGTTGTAAGCCCAAACTAATTTTGGTTGATGAAAATGCTTGATGCTTCAGTGTATAATATGTACAACAGTGGACACTGGCAGTACGTAGAAGATCCTCGTAATATCTGACTTTCAATTTGTTATCTGACTTTCAATTTGATGGTTTAATTGACAACTGATGAGAGAACAATCACAATATGAAACTGGCAACCCAATTGGCTGTCTGTATTATATTGTCAACTGGTCAAAAACCTCATAAATACTTTAATTACTTTTTTGTTCATATCAAATAAAACTGCCTCTACCATATGTTATTGAATCACCAATTATTGTTAATTCCAAAGTGTTTGCTTAGTCCAGCAACATAGAAATGATGATGATGATGTACAGTGTAAAGTTTGGAAAATATGTAATGCGAGCAACATTGTACGTAATATTAATTTTGGAATGTAAATCAAGGTTTATATAATTGTATCTTGCTTTGCATTTTTAACAGCTTTCCAGATCTACTTTATCAGTCTTTTCAGATTGACTCTTTGGTATTTGATGAAATACCACCTGTGCTTAGCTCAGATCAAACTGATGCCACAAAATGAATCAGTGCTTGCAGAAAGTGACCACTATGTGGTGGACATGGATATCCAGGTTAATTGCAAGTCACCATCCACGCAGCAAGCTAGGACACCAAGGTTCTCGTCCACCGCAGCGCAGTCGCGACAACGAGTCAGCAGCCCGCAGCTCGCATGCGACAGCTTGTTGCGATTTGCCTGGGTGCAGCGAGTCATCAGCGTCTAACCCAACAGTGTGTCATTCACACCCTGACTGTAAAATCCCCAACACAATTGATGTTCATATAGATCAGAACTCATCCATCAGTTAACATTATAGCCACATACACTGATTTCCAATGACTCCCCTGCATGACTGAATGGCTCAAAAAAGGCTAGAAATTGTCAACTTGTCCGTTAACTAGATAAAATTTGCACGACATCACAATCAATCATTGGTTGACGGAGGTGCTCAGACAACCTGTATTTGATCAAGCGTGCAGTGAACAAATGAAATTTGGCTGCCAAATCATGTATCATTTTCTAATTTGAACATGAGGGGCTGTCTATGTTCATCAATAATAAATAGTTTATGGTTTTTAGTCACTAACTACATGTAGATCATCAGTCTGTTGACCTAAATCCAACAGATGTTGGATGCTACTCTATGTATATGGATGTGCTGTTCCCAGCCTTAATCCGAATCAAAGTCCTTTAGTTGATGTCATCTAACACTCTAATGATCTTGTCAGAATCTAGACTATACCTCTAGCCCTTAGGTTATACTAGAAAGATATTACAACTTTACAAGTTGACAACAATTTACTCTTAGAACTTAATTTGTACAGAGCTCAAGAAGTTAGTGGCCCCCCTTTTCCCAAAACCATACGTAATAAAACAAGGCCTCCATTTCATCATTAAATTGCAATTTAGCTTGAAAAATTACATTCTGTATTATATGACTTACAAAATCTTTATCATTTGATTGTGATATTTCTGAGCTCAGGACTACACAAGGCGGTTCTCGAACCACGAGTCTCGCCTGCTTTTGTGACCGCCTGCTTTTGCGATAACTGTTGGTAGAGAGGTAAATGAATTTGGCGGTTATCGGCTGGGCACGATTATCTGGCCGATGGTAACTGTACCCACCAAGTTTCATGACCATACGACAGTTCTTACTAATTTGACCTCAGATGACCCCTGGTGACCCCGAAATGACCTTCCAAAAATTTGGCTTTAAATGTTGACTGTACCCACCAAGTTTCATGCCCATCCGACAGCTTTTACTAATTTGACCTCAGATGACCCCTGGTAACCTCAAAATGAACTTCCAAAAATTTGGCTTTAAATGTTGACTGTACCCACCAAGTTTCACGTCCATCCAACAGTTTTTACTAATTTGACCTCAGATGACCCCGAAATGACCTTCCAAAAATGTGGCTTTAAATGTTGACTGTACCCACCAAGTTTCATGTCCATACGACAGTTTTTACTAATTTGACCTCAGATGACCCCTGGTGACCCCAAAATGACCTTCCAAAAATGTGGCTTTAAATGATGACTGTAACCACCAAGTTTCATGCCCATACGACAGTTTTTACTAATTTGACCTCAGATGACCCCTGGTGACCCCAAAATGAACTTCCAAAATTTGCCTTGAAATGTTGACTGTACCCATCAAGTTTCATGCCCATACGAGTTTTTAATAACTTGACCTCAGATGACCCCTGAGTGACCTCGGATGACCCCGTAATGACCTTCCAAAAATTTGGCAAAACCAAAGAACTATTTCATCAAATAAATCAAAACAGAAAGATGCTTCCTTTACGAGTTATCACTCATTGAAAGTGCTACTTTGCTATACTTTACATGGAAAGCGACTATCTTAAAGTCGTCATATTTCCTTAATTACATGACCAATCAAGCTGTTATTGGGATATGTGATGCACAGTTGAAAATTAATTATTAAAAGATTTGGTGACCTCAGTTGACCTTTGACCTTGTATGTGACCTTTGACCTCACGAAATTGGATAAAGTATGTTGCGCTGAAAAATCAAATTTGGCAATACCAAAGAGCTATTTCATCAAATCAATCAAAACAGAAAGATGCTTCCTTTACGAGTTATCACTCATTGAAAGTGCTACTTTGCTATACTTTACAAAGAAAGCGACTATCTTAAAGTCGTCATATTTCCTTAATTACATGACCGATCAAGTTGTTATTGGGATATGTGATGCACAGTTGAAAATTAATTATTAAAAGATTTGGTGACCTCAGTTGACCTTTGACCTTGTATGTGACCTTTGACCTCATGAAAATCTAATCAGGTCGAGTACCTCTGGCCACGCAACTCCCCACCAAGTTACGTCACTGTACCCCATACAGATCTCCAGATAATCTGTTCACAAGGTATTTTGCTTATTACGCATATATTATGCCAATTAGGTACTTAATTACCATATTTTACGCTCAAAATCTAATCAGGTCGAGAACCTCTGGCCCCGCTCCTCCTCACCAAGTTACGTCACTGTACCCCATACGGATCTCCAGATAAGCTGTTCACAAGGGTTTTTTGCTTGATACGCATCAAATACGCATAAATTATGCAAATTAGGTACTTAATTAGCATATTTTGCGCTGAAAATCTAATCAGGTCGAGAACATCTGGCCACGCTTACTCCCCACCAAGTTACGTCACTGTACCCCATACGGATCTCCAGATAAGCTGTTCACAAGGTTTTTTTGCTTGATACGCATCAAATACGCATAAATTATGCAAATTAGGTACTTAATTAGCATATTTTGCGCTGAAAATCTAATCAGGTCGAGAACATCTGGCCACGCTCCTCCCCACCAAGTTACGTCACTGTACCCCCTACGGATCTCCAGATAATCTGTTCACAAGGTATTTTGCTTATTACGCATAAATTATGCAAATTAGGTACTTAATTACCATATTTTGCGCTCAAAATCTAATCAGGTCGACACCCTTTGGTCATGCTACCCCCTATAAAGTTTCATCATCATAGCACTTACGGTTCTCAAGATAACGCGTTCACAAGCTTTTTCCGAACACACACACGCACGCACGCACACACGCACGCACACACGCACGCACACACACACGCACGGACACACACACACCATAGTGATTACTAAGTCTCTCCCTGAACATTCAGGCGAGACAAAAACGAGAAGTCATCTAGAGTTCAGGGGCAAATGGTGCACCTGCACTGGGCATGTTGTATGCATCACTGCAAATTACCAATTCAAAGTACTTTCAAACATTTGCTGCAGATGTACACCTTTCTATGTTTTACAAAGCGCAATAATAAAGTTCTTTGCGGCTAGCGACAGAAATGCCAAAATAGTCCGATTTTAAGGGATCTTAATGTGCAACAACTCAATTCATTTACAATTGTTTGGAAAGTCTCTGCTTTTTTAATTGCAAAGTTATTCTGGAGGGAAGTTCAGGAGTGTATTCAACATTCACCACGCATGATACACAAATTGGTGGACTTAAGAAGTTCTGAAAGAATTTCAATTTGGATGACTGAGCATTTCTGTGTTTATTTCACTCAGTCCACAAGATGATGTGTTGAACATGTGCTGGATAAAGCTAGGATGAAGTCTGGATTACAAATGTCACTTGAAGAATGTCAGTCAGTGTACAATCAGATGACCTTTGTATTAATTTAAAAGACCTGAAGAAAGACCCACTGTACAAGATACTTCTTGAAGTATATTATTTTTCATCATAATAATATAGGTCTATATTGATGATTCAACTGCAGTTCAACTAAGACAGGTAGGCGTTATCATGGTGGAAGGCAGGGACAAAAAATAGAAACCCTGACAATGTATTTTGGCAATGTTTAATGAACCTGGACGAATTCCACAGAGCGATGTCATCATAGCCTAAAAAAATCTGGGTTAAAATTAATGTTTTTAATAGTTGCATTCAAGTTGAATTATCGTGATTCAGCCCTGACCTGCCAGGTGACCATTCAATGAGCTACATACACCCACTATGGAAGACATGACCTAAATCTCTAACACAGGGGGTGTAGATTTCAAATGGAGTCACCCAATCAGGTAACCCCATTTGAAATGTACACTCCCTTTGTTGAAGATAAAGGTCATGTCTTCCACAGGGGTATACAGATTATAACTGGAAAAGCTCAATTGCCATCCATTTCATTTGGTCATCTTCCCCTTAATTGGCTTCCCAATCAATTGACAACTTCTGTAACTGTATTCCAGCCAGGAAATAAATCATCAAATTTTAAGAAAATGAAAACATGCATACAATTTATACACCAATTTAACAACACAGGAAGATAGGAACATATTCATGCAGAAAAAACGGGCACCTTTAAGATACGTACCTTATTTGTTTGAAGTCGTCTTTTGATGAGTTTTGAACAGCTTATGTTGACTGAGTTTAACACATGTGAGTTATTATACTCCATAAACGATCTACTATCAATTAGTACAAGCTTTTCCTGTTTTCCCTCAAAGAGGCGCTCAGCTAATGCCTTGGTCTCTAGCGTCGGAGTTCTTCGCCCACTCGGAGGAGTGGGAGGGGGTTGCTTTGGAACAGACATTTTGTGCTGTCGAAATGCAAAGGGCTCGTATGATGGACCTTCAAGTACCAACTGCATGAAGATAGTTGGTGAGTTATCGCACACAAACAAAAAATGAATCCTCACGAATGACAGTCAACCACTGATGCTTGGCTCCTCTGCAACCTCACTGAGGTTGTTTGCTGTATGTCCTTATTGGGTTATGGTCCATTATTGGTGCAAGTATAAGGTGGCACATAGGCACTTCTAGATGAAAGTATGTTTCCGTTTAGATAAAAGATTGGTAGTCCTTCTGGTCTTCATGTACCTGCAGAAAAATTGAAGATAGATGCATTATTTACTTGATGAAAATATATCTCTACCATCAGAGTAAAAGTTCAAGCTGAAAGTTGCATAGACTGATAGAGAACAAGTGTTATACAAATAAAGTACACAACTGAGTTAACAGTATCTGCCAGCAACAAATTCTAAACTGATGTTGAGGATAAAATCTTGAAGACAATATCATGAAAGCTGCCTCAAGATCAGATGTGTCAGGACCACTTTGGCACAAGGTCAACAACTTCACAAATAAATCCTACTTGGTAAAGGAGAGAGGTTGCAATGCTATCATGGCTATGACAATGTACAAAACTATAAAATGTACCTCTCTTTTGCAGTGCTCAGCTCCAAGTGCGGACCAGCCGTACAGTGAAAACTGATGATAGTGAACTTATACAACCAGGGTTCTTGATCAAAGCACTGAGAGCTTGGATCAAGCCGTGTGTGTTCGTGATGTGAGAAGTGTAATAACTGATTACTGCATAAGAGGCCAATGCCTAAATTTAGCCGGCAATACTGCTCGATGAGTCATCCTCCACAATGCAACCGATCATCAACGCAATCACTACACACACGTAAATATAACCAGCACTACTCAGCTGATCAGTGCAGAGCCAGACCAAGCTGGTTTTCTAGCTGTGATGAAATTCCTAGTATGGCCCCCTCTTGCTTTCTCACACTGATGTTGGGAAGGGGGAATATCGTTGTTGCTCTTTTTAGTGAACGTAAAAATAGGAGTTAAACACCATGAAGTCCATTTATAATTGATATTTTAGTTGTTTGTCTGATTATAACAATTCCTGACTCGTGAGCCAAAGCAAATTCTTGTCGTGTTTTGAAATCCCGTGGCAGAACAACTCACAAGATTCTAATTATGTCATCAACCAAAATACCAATCTTTCTGAAATTCTGTCTGTGTTAATTAACTGAGAATTTGAAGACACTTTTTTCAAATATGTAGAAGATTTAGGAGCTTCTTTTACTATTTTCTCTTCGAGTTTATTTTTTCGCACGACCATAAAAATAAAAAATATACAAATTAAAATTTTAAGTTACCAATATTTCTCGACCGATTTGATATTGTTTTACTACAAAATTTGCTGAACATTTTAAACTGTTTCAAGCAGTACTTCTGGATGCATCTAGTTATAAAACACGTTATTACAAAAGAATAATATAGATTTTGTTACCACTGCTCAATTCAATCGAGAACGTCAAACTCTCCCCAGCTGTGTGTGTTACGTACGTTTTAAAGCTGTTGTTTCTCCTAGTCCAATATCGTACCGTAGGTTTGCTATCGCCGGTCTTCTTTTCCCACGTTCATCCACTGCCACAAATTCAATTTTATATCTTTTCCTTTCCTTGTCTCTTGTTCTTTTCTTCACGTCACTCTTCTCCTATTCCTTCACCTCCTCCTTCACCCCTTCACGTAGGCTCTCCGCTCGATTTTAGCCTACAAACCCACCGATTTGGCCGTCCTCGTTGGAAAATCCGATTCGAGACGCCATGGTTTTTTCGGCATCACCATCACAGCTGCTGCGCGGGGAGTCCGATGACGTCAAATTCTATTTTTAGAAATTACATCAGGATTGACCAATGAACACGAGACACAGTGATGTCACACTCATCCAATGGTTTGTCACAGAGAATGTGGTATACTGTTTTTGGTTTAGGAAAATATGTATTGCTTGTGTTTACATTTTTTGATTTTTCATTACGTTCTCGTTTTTTTGCCAAGTTGAGCAAAAAGCTTGCAACTTCATCCTTGTATAATTAACCACTCATAAAATCATTTTTGGGTATCAATGATGCTACAAACTATATGTTTGTATAATTTATAATATTATTACTAGAAACACAAATCAGAGGAACTCCCAAAAAGTTATGAATGGAAAATTAAAAGCGAAGAGGTTGTAAGAATGATTCACTGTAAACATTGGATTTTAAGTTCGTAACTAAGGCGGAACTCGGTCCACCAAAATATCGTGAATGAGTTATCCAGGTAAATGATCAAGAAGCCACAATCACATGTTTCTTTTCTTGGAATAATACGAACAGTTCTTGAAATATATATGGTCAAAGGTGCACATGATTTTGAGAAAAATTAAGAATGTAATTTTACTCTTTCTTGTTACACTTTTGTTGACGTCAAATTAATAAAACCACGAGTCTTGCAGTTATTTATTTATTGCATCTTTCTTTGTTTTGGTTCTTCAAACGATACTTATTTTTTATTCAAACTATCTATATAAATAATCTAATTTGGAAATAAATAACTTTATCTTGTAGTATAAATACATTAAGCCTAATTTGGAAATAAACAACTTACTCGAGTACTCTAGTAGTGGTTTTATTTTATTTTGTAAAATAATTAAATCTAATACTGGAACTAAAATTTGCAACTCACATTGCTACGTTGCATCCGAAAACATCGGACTTCGTCAGGCATCAGATGATGTTGTGACGTCAGATGTGATGAATAATCTACACCAAGATATAGTAGTGGTTTATTTTACATAGAAACCAAATTTAATTTTCAGCTGATAGCAATTAAGAGATTCGATTTTTATTTATTTATTCCATAATTTGTTTCATTATTATGGTGTTTTTTTTATCTATTTATTTATTTGAACCAAGTAATCAACAACTCAATATAATTATATTCATATTTATTTATTTATTTATTTATTTATTTATTTATTTATTCGTTTATTTATTTATTTAATAAATTTCATTCATTCATACATTCCATTCATTCATCATTTTATTTATTTATTTATTTATTTATTTATTTATTTATTTATTTATTTATTTATTTATTTATTTATTTATTTATTTATTTATTTATTTAACTAATTTCATTCATTCATTCTTTCATTCCATTCCATTCATTATGTTTGACACAATTCTTTTACTAGTATAATGCTTAAATAATTAACAATAAGGTAATAAAAATAATTGCAATATAATCATTGAACAGAAACAAAAACCAGCGATTACCTTCTACAAATTGTATCATTTTCAAATAAAAAAGAAAACGCTCTCATTTTCCGTAAATCAACAGTAAAGGTTCAAGTCATGAAAATCACAATAAAAACACGTTCTGGACATGCTTGATTGGCGAATATGAGTAAGCAAAAATTTAGAACTTAGCCTTAGTCCAAACAAAGAATCAGAGAAAGTTCCATAATTTTTCTTCTTCGTAAGCAAATGAAGTGAAAGTTTATCTGCCAACAATGTTTGGTGAATGAATCAAGTTTTTGATTCACTCGGTGGTTTTACTGCATGTTGCGAGGCGGCGCCAGTAACTCATCTTCAGATGCATCACCAGACGATGGTGGACTACATTATTCACTGTGGCAACATCCAATATCGTAAACAAAACAGACAATATGACGGCAACACTGCCTGGACATTGGACGCCCCGTGCTGAGTTGTGTTTTTAGCTCTATTGGCCCCGTTACAGAAAAAAAATGCACAAAATATATTTCTCAGTGAATGTATAAATTTTCACATAAAAATAAATACTTTCGGATTCAAAATAAATGTGAAGAAAAAAAAAATTATAGCCGGGAGTGAGCGGGACTCGATCTCGGGACCCTATGCACCGCAGGCGAGACCCGTTACCATTAGACCAAGCGAACCGCGATACACAATGGGGGAAATTTTAGGTACATATCATAAACATACCGTGCGTTATTCATACAAAACATTCAAAAAACAGTACTTACAATGAGGTTCACTGGCGAACCTCAACGGATTTAGACTGATAAAATAGTGCTTAATAACATACGTACAGTTTTGGAATAATTTGAGACATTTTTGTGTTTACGTGTAAAACCAATGACAACGTCAAAATTCAGCCAATCTTGGCCGGCCCCCCCTGTGCATCACCATCAGATGCTTATATCGCTAAATCATCTCCATTTTTATAATATGACGCGCCCAATTTTGAATTTGATCATGATGAATTTAGAATTTATGCTATAACACCTAGAATAATTTTGATACATTTTAACGGTATTTTAGAAAAAAATATGCTTTTGGCATGAAAGTTATGATTTTCGTTGGATTTCTATGGAATAAAATTGTTACAGCAACATTGAGTAACAATGGCCACATTTGTTATGTATGTTCCTGAGTATTCAATGATTATCAGTAACGGAACAGAATCCATATAAACATGGCACAGGATCTTTTTCTTTTTTCTGTTTTTTTAAATAAATATATGGCGAACATTTGGCGAGATTAGTGAAAAAGTTCAGACGTTTTAAATTGACACGAATTGATCGCGAATTTACTCAAAACTTCTATGTTTATTCTAAATGTTGCTGAATACAGAATTGGTGCAGAAAGAAAACCGAGAATATTGATAGGCCTAATATATGGTAGTTTTAAATACATTTAAGTATATAGCTTTGCTAAATAAATTTCAGTATTGTTTTACTGTTTATATCGACACCAGCTCCGCAATTCTGTATAAATAGTTTGTGACAAGTTCAACGATGATATTATTTTGCTATAACCTAAAACCAATAAGGAACTGGAATAATGCCGATATCACACTGGTGCCTGATACGATCATCATCTTTTGTGACAAATACTTGTATATGGTGTCCTTATTAACGCCATATTCACAAATATTTGACCAATTACTCACCGATAAAAATGATCATGATACACATGTACGAGTTCGGACATGGTGGACGGGTCATCATCATATGGAGAGTGACGGTCATTTTAGGACTATTATTAATGATGATAATATGATACAACAAATTGTGATCAAAAATCTGTAATTAGTAATATGGGTCATCAAAAGAATACTAATATAGAGCTGGTCATATATCATGCATGATGAATATGCAAATTAATGATGTCATGGTTTGAATAAAAAATAATGGTGTATCGCCCAGTAAACACAAAAGCTTTCAAAATTCTCAAAATGGTAAAAACGTGTTGATATTCATTAACTGTCGGGTCATGAAGACGTTTTTAAAATAATATTTTGTTTGGAAACACATTGCAACAATATTTTGAAACTGCTTTGGAAAATTATGTTATTGGCAAATATTATTAGCAAATATTTTTACCAAATATTTTGTTAACACTTAAATATCATTATGTTAGAATATATGCAGTAAGTTATCAAACAATTAATGTTTTTGAATAATATTATTATTATTATGGAACGTACCCATTATAGGCCTAAACCTTCCTTTATATAACCCGACATGTTTAAACGTTTTCTGGTAACCTTTTCTAACCTTTTGCGAATGATGTCGAAAACGTTTTGTGTTTGCTGGCTCACAAGTTTTGAATTTTGCGGTAGACGTGATGCATCTATGAAATAGGCTGCATCAGTACATAGTTTGATATCATCATGAATCAGTGTGATTTGTGGTTCATCTATAAAGATATTTTAATTGTGCATTGGGTGTGACTGATCCACCAACAATGTGCTTTTGTTTTTTATATTCCATAAAAGATATTTTTAAAATATTTCAAAAAGAAACCTCTTATACAGAAAAATACGTACTAACGAAAACGGTATTTTCAATATCATTTATTTACCTGAGTCCCATTCAGTAATCCCATGTACAAGTGTAAAAAAATAAAATTGTTTATTAATTGCTTAAAAGTAAAGGATAAGTCATTCAAATTGTCATTGGATATTTTTGAAATAAGAAATTTGGCAAAAATGAAGAAAACAGCATTATTGATCAAGTTGAAGCCCCATTCAAATATAGGAAGCTAATTTTTATATCAGTTTATGTAAATTACAGATTCGTATAAATGCCTAATTTTGTCTATATGACTTTCAGCTGAACCACTATTAATATTATAATAGCAGGCTATGTTAGCACATCTATATATGGAAAAGGGCAATAATTATTTTTATAAATAAAACATGTCAAACGGTCACACTTATTTCATTTTATAAAACTAGAAATCGACAGACGGCCTGTTCGATGACTCAATTGATTTTTGATTTACGGGAAGCACATTTTCGTTCCATAAAATGATAAAGCACATTAATCATATTCCATAATATGGGCACCTCTTAATCATTAATTAGCACTGACGATTTTGAATGATTAATGAACATGATGAATGAAAGTATACCGGCCATTTAAAGGCGACGAAAAAACTTGAATTATTATGATATTTTTGGAAGAGGCTATAAATGACCCTAAAAATCACCGAAAGCAAGAAAAATCTGAAAATTTTCTGCAAACACATTTTGAATATTTTCTGATTTTTTCTATAAAAAAAATATTTAAAGTACAAAATGCATGCATCAGTTACGTAATCACCCTATTTATTTCTGACAATTCCTTTTATTTTGTCTCATTATCATTTGTTCCTGTGCAAAGATTGGTGAGTTATACTTGTTCTCAAAATTACCAATGACTTAGATTTTTTTTATGATTCAGCTATTTGAAGAAATACGCTACAGTTTTTAGGCCAAGTAAAAATAAAAACACGTTTCTCGTCCGGGTTTATAAATTAGGAAGATGAGGGGCTTTTTATTTTCTATTTTTTATTGGAAATTGATGCTAAATACCTGTATTTGGCACCATATTTTGGGTATTCGACATACAGATTGATATCTGAGAAAAAGGAGGAGGCCCTTTTTATTTTATTGTTTTGAGAGGTAGACCCCTCCAGTGATCACAAAACTCTTCTTAAATGGTGTATTATGCATTTACAAAGCCGTAAAATAAGTTTCAACTTCTGAAACATCTTTTTCAACAAGTTATACTGAAAGTTTACAAAATAAAAAAGAAATTTGAAAAATTTTCAGTGTGTATATTGCCAACAATGACAAATGGGGCTGAAACGTGGACAACAACCTATACCTGGAACAGAAACTACAAACAGCCCAAAGAGCAATGGAAAAGAAGATACTACACATTACCTTATATACACTGCAAATGTTCCCGAACACATGACGCTTATCAGACGCGTCCGAGGTGTTCATAATTGTCTCTTTAGAACACTAGTGTATTTGAAATTATGATAAGCCTTGCACATTAGTGTTCTTTTAGTATAATGTAGAACACACAGTATTGATCAGACATGTCACAAGTGTTCTGAATGATTATATTGAATACTGGTGCTCAAAAATGGAACGCATGAGCAGATAGAGGCGTTGGAGAGCTGCGACGTGTCAGCGAGAAATACACGGTGCACCTTTGAAGGAGGGATATAAGTAACAACAACAACAACAATGGCGATCAACGTGGAAACGCTCCTGGAAACGCTATTCCAATCTGTCATTTTCAAGACAAATGGGATGATAGTGAGAGTAAATTCGAAGGATTTAGGGAAGAGTGAAATTCAGGGCAACTTTGGGAGCGACTCGGAGCCCGTATATCTGTTGACAGCGATGAACAAGCATCGGAGAGACACAAGAGGGTGAGATGACCGAGCGATTAAAGCGTTGCACTGTCGGCCGGAACATACGATCGGCGATGGTTCGAGCCTTGGGCTTGCCTTAGGTGAAAACTCTCTGATTTCATCGGAATTCTTCGGAACACCGCCATTATCTTGTTTATACTACCATGCATTTGTTTATTGTTTATTTGAGTAATGAGATTTTGAAAATGTAAAGATAAAGGTTGAACACCAGCATTCTGAAAATCAATGTTTGAACACGTGTCATGTGTTAAAAAACCGTTACATTTCTTTCATGTGTCCGAGGTGTTCATAGATAGTAATTTTGAACACCAGAGTTTAAAGGATTAGAACATGTTACACTAGTGTTCTGAGGTAATAACACCTGTGTTCTCTACATTAACACTAGTGTTCTCTAAATAAGTTGAACACGTGTCATGTGTTAAAAACCCGTTACAATAATGAACGCGTTCCATGTGTTCTGTCCAATTTACAGTGTAGGGATAAAATTGAAATAAGACGTCAAACTCAAGTCAAAGACATTATTGTGAAACTCAAAGAAGCGAAATGGAGATGGGCATCAGGTCACCTCGTATAAGGGAAGATAACAGATGGACTAAACGACTAACAGAATGGCAACCAAGAACAGGGAAAAGATCAAGAGGAAGAATGAAGAGGAGGTGGCGTGATGACATTACTGCTGCCTACATGGGACATACATGGACAAGAAATGCAAGAGACAGAGAACAGTGAATCATGAAGAGGGCTCATGCGTGATTTGATTTTGATTTTGATTTTTGATTTGATTTTTGTTCGGGTTTTGACAACCCTGGATAACCCAAGAAAGCCTCTATTGAAGCTTATTTCCATTGGGGTCCATTTGAACACCGGGACGGGTTAGGGAACAGTCAGGGGTTAACACCCTACTCTTTTCGAAACTGGCTGCGAGATACATGTACAGATATGGCACTCTGTACACGGGACCGACGGCTTAACGTCCCCTCCGAAGGACGGAGTACTTTCATGATTCATTTACCCAATTCTAAATGAACCATGGCATGGGGAGAGCGGAAGTCTGAATTTAATCTACAGAAGTTGCCAATCAATTTCAGACTTTTTTTTTCAAGTCAATATCCCAGCAAATCACCACCGCCAGGAATCGAACCCGGGACCTCATGCACTAAAGGCAAGTACCCTAACCATTGCGCAAAAACGGCTCCTGCCATCCCACTCACCAATAAGGCAAATCGAAGGTGTTTTATGTTACATATATAAATTAATACCCTTTGTTTTTGTTGGTTTTGCTTTGGTTTGTGATTACATGTAGGCCCCCCTACATTAATTTATAAACACGTCCATCAGAGAATAAAAATTAGTTATCATGGTATGATCTTTTTTTTCCTCGATATGTATTTTGTATATCAAAACAAAATTAAAAAATATAACGTATCAAAATAAAACTGCATATAATATTCTTGAAAAAAAATCAAAGTCATGATTTTCTGTATCATGCTTGCATGCATCATGGTCGTGCACGGCCTTTTGAATTTTGCATATTTCTAACATGATGACACGAATATGTTTACGAATAACTCAAGTTCTTTGACATTTTAATAAAAAAATGAAATAAAAAAGAATGAATTGAAATAATCAGAATAGCAGACGGCCTCGACATAATTTTCATTACAGGGTCACGTGACTGTGATTAATTGATCTCATGACAGCTTGACAAATAATGTAATAGAAATACAATTGTATTTATTATTTATTTCAACAATATATTTTATTCCAATGCATACATGTTTAGACAAGTTTTCAAACCTTATTTGTTGAGCATTATACATTTTTTTCTGTAGGCCAAAAGTATCAAAATTGTCGTTCTCCAACCGGTTTTTTATGTGTGTGGGATGTGTTTTTGAAAAGCTAGCCTCTTTCAAACGGTTCAATGGATCTACCTCAAATTACCAGAAGTTGGCAATTCAAATGAGCATTTCAAGTTATCAACCAATCAGAAATGCTGTTAGATGACTAGTAGTGTCCAGGGGGTTAATATTTCTTCACGCGGGTGTCGACTGCAGACGACATGTTTCAAATTTTTGTTTTTAATTCAAACATTTCAGAAATGTACATTTTCATGACCATATTTGGAATCAGCATGAAAAATGCATTAAAATGAGTACAAACAAGCCTAGTATTGATTCAGTAGTTGTTAAGATAGCTCTTGATATTTTGAGAAAATATTTCAAAACTTCAACTTTTTCCGTTGAAGCGCATGGCTAGCACGCAGAGCATTAAAAGTCTGGTCATTTCAAGAGGATGGTGCGTTTGGAAGAAGTAAGCATTCTAAAAACACCCCCCCCACACACACACACACCCCTGCACACAAAACAGATATGAATAGGATGGGAGGACCGTGATTATTTTGACACAACCTGGAGCTATCTGATACCAGTAGGCCTACAACTTAAAAGTTGGATGCGATCTTGCGAAATTTAAAGATGCAACTATATGCCTAAACTTTAAAGAAAAAAATGCAAAGTACACTTTTTATTGCAGCGCATAACCGGGCTTCAAGTTCAACTTTCAAGTTTCAGATTCAAAAGTACTAAAATGAAAGTGACTGTTTTTGATAACGGTATAAAGCTGACGATAGATGCAGTCATCTCCTCGTGACTAATTTAGTCAACTATTTTGACTCGTGCAATAACAATCAAAACTTAAAATGGACCCTGGATAATGGTTTATTTTAAAGCAATGCTTGAATTCAGCTTGCACAAATCAAATACCTATCCTATCTGTTTGTTTGTTTGTTTGTTTGTTTGTTTGTTTGTTTGTTTGTAATTTGTGTGTTTTGTTTGTTTGTTTATTTGTTTGTTTGCTTTTTTTTTATGCTTATTGTCTCGGACTGAGTGTATAGTTCTCTTATCAACCATAATGCATGCTTAAAATGCTTTGTAGGCCTACTATTATTGCCAAATGTTATGGTCACTACTTTTGACTTTGATAGACTTACACTCTCAGAAAAACGGTTCTAAGTAGAACCTAAAATGGTCCTTGAGCTGTCCTGTACGTGGAACCTTAAATGGTCCTACAAAGATCAGAAAATGGTTCTGAAAAGGCTATACAGAAAGAACTATTTTGGACCTGAAAATCGTTCTGGAAAGGGTTAGAATAAGAACCATTTTTGGAGTTCTTTCAATTTTCAAGAACCCTTTTCTCTTGAAGGTTCTACATATAGAGATAGCCAAGAACCTTTTCCTTTTCTAATTTGAAGAACAAAAAACAAGTAGGCCTTAGTCCGCCTATTTTCCCTCCTAAAATAAGATTCATTCATACACTTATCTATAATGACTTGAGTTGATAAAGTTTCAAAAGACCAATATTTTATATTCCGGAGATATGTTATTGGTGGCGCTATGCCAGGCAGGCAGACCCGATAGGCAATAAGAAAGGTGATCTCGGTGACATGGCCTACATTTTATACGTCAGACCACCAATACTGACTTAAGGTTTAAAATACCTTAGGCACAGTGAAATGTTATACGTCAGTATATAATGTATTGCGGTTTGTTTACCTAGAAATCATCTGACGTATAATGTTTATTGTTTTTCGATGGTATAAGCAGGAAAGTTGAAAAAGAAACTTTCCTGGTATATTAAAGTTAAAACGTGTTAGGTCTTATACTGTTAGGGCCTATATAGCCAATATTAATTTCATGAAAGTAAGAGAACCTTGTTGGCTTACCAGCACAAATAATTATCACATTATGTACGGTAATAACACATTTTCCTGGTATATACCATTCGATCATTATAATTCTGTGAATTTGCAGAGTTTTGATAACTTTGGATCTTAGTCACCAGTTTCTGTAACGGATGACGTGATGGTGGACAAAACGACTGCTCAGTGTCAGAAATGGGTAAGTGCATTAGGCATAATAGCTGCCATGTGTAACTGCCTTGTGTCGATGAGTACAATATACTGTGTGTAAATTGCCAAATGTTCACAGCACAGTTATTGCACTTACCCACTTCTGGCACTGAACAGTCGAAGAGTAAAACCGTGACAATTTTGAATATACAACTTTCGAAACTATATTTAACTTAGGCCTATAATTTAATTCACGGATTTTAAACAAAACCACGTTTCGGTATTGTCCATATTGAAACAGGGAAGTGCACGAAAGCTTTTTTATTATATAACTTATTATATAAATCAAAATGTAGATGTGCAAACTGCTTTGAAATATAGGCATATTCCGGGGGGCACTTCAATACGAAATGGATATAGGTGTAGGGCTGGCACTTCCGCACTAAGGGGCATTCGGTGAGAGCAAAATGTAAAAAATATGGGGTCATTGGGTGAGACCATGATTTTTGGCATTCGGTGAGAGCAAAATGTAAAAAATATGGGGTCATTGGGTAAGAACATGACCATTATTTTTTTAATGGAATCTTTGGGTGAGAGCCGAAACAGCGCCACAGAAACCTCGAAAATCGAATTTCTTGTTCTTGGCTTCAAATTTCTTTGTTTTTTCAAAATAAGTAAACAAATCAATGATAAATGAAAGTTGCTGTTCAAAATGAACTCAAGGGTCTTTGGGTGACAGATCAAATGAAAAATAGGGGGTCTTCGGGTGACAGAGCATGTGTTTGTAAAAATATGGGGTCTTTGGGTGACAGCGACGCTGAAAAAGGGTGGTCTTAACAGCCCTACGCGTCACCTCCAAAGTTGGAGGGCCCCCCCCCCCCGGGGGCATATTATGCATTTGATCTTCTGCAGATTATTTTCAAACATGTCAAAGCGATATTCGTCATTACACTTGACAAATAGACCATCAATCAAAACAAAATGAATCAAATAATTGTAAACATCCAGCACAAAATTAGGTTTGTGAATACCGATGAGTATCCCAGCAAACATAAAAATGTTCTTAAATTAAAACGTTTATTCAAAACGTTTTAAGAACATTTCAATGTCGGATTTAATATATAGATCATGAATACATTTTGTAAATTATTTCGGATAAACATTTTTGGAAAATATTTTGTCAATAGTTAAAGGGGGAATTCGTGATCCTATCATTCTCTTTTTATGACATTTTTCAGAAGATATGGATCCACGAAAAAAGCTTATTCCCAAAATTTCAGTTGATTCCGATTTTGCGTTTGCGAGTTATGAATGATATAGTGTATACACTGCTCCATATTAAAGCCACTGTTGTAATTTCGTTCTGGTAAACCAGAACGCAATTCAAATTTGGCGATATTTTTGCTATTCGAATAATATTAAATCTGTAAGAAATGTTTGGTATACATAGGCCTAAACATTATGTAGCCAGAGCAGGGCCAGGGGGGTAGCAAGTGGGTGGACAGGGTGGACGAAGTCCATGGGCCCCAAGGGTTCAATGGCCACAAGCGAACTGCACGGCGTGGGTTAGGGATGGGTCTGGTAAAAGAGATGCCGCACTGCTCCATGCCCATGGGGCCCAAATTTGCTACGCCCCTGAGCCAGAGGTATCCATGACTATATCCAGTGGTATAAAAATCTCAACTTTTTTTTGGAGAAAAGTAGGGGGGAATGAGGCTGTGGATCACGAAATGACCTTTTAAATAACATTCTGTTAGAATGTTTTGCATGCATACTGCAGTTACTGTCCGTTTTCCTATACACAATACACAGTGCTCTCACCATTGACGCGTGACCTCTACAAATGATGTATGTTGGAAGAATGGGCACTTGCCTATAGTTAACATCACTGTGTGAAAAATAACCAGCCAATATTTAACTTATTCTCCAAACTTCTAGCAAATATATTTCTCTAACATGACCTAAAATTACAGCTAGGTTAGATGTTCAGAAATAGTCGCACTTTTGTAAAATATGAGTGAGGGCAAGGCATAGCTAGCCAACTCCCCGTGTTAATTGAATGGAGTTTTGACCGAAAATATTGGTATCGGACCGCTCACTTCTGAAGAATGCCAAAAAAAAACGGTACGAGCTACATTTAAACTATTCTCTGGCAATAATCATGATGAGTTTCTTATATAGTATGCCGAAATTGGGTACTGTATAGGTGATTGACAAAGGGTCGCACTTTTGTGTTTTAGGAAGGATATGTAAACGACAGATAACACCAAAAATATGAAGAAATTATTTCCAAACCGTTTTAAGTCAACAATCATTATGTTGCTCATTTTCAAGAATGCTGGTTAACAAAGAGCAGGCCATTGTCTCATTTCGTGAACAAAGGTCTACATACCATTGTTTCCCGGCGTTTCCTTTATAATCGGTTACCCAACTGAAGCTGTATTATAGCAGCTCATTGCTATATCGCACATATAAAACAGACACATGTGCACAGCCAGAGAAGATCCGATTTAATCAGTTGAGCTGTTTCAATGAGTGTTATCTTGGTTTAATAGCTTTTAATGGGGTTTAAGTCCTGCAAAGGTCGAGGTGAATTCTACTGTAGACATGACTGCATCATGGATGTTTTATGGATGTTATACCATATAGGCATAACCCAACATTTTGAACCTTTTCTGTAAAACGTTGTGTGTTTGCTGGGATATAATCCGCTAGTTTAGGGTTTGAAAGTGTATGATTATATGCATGGGTTGCAAGACACTCCAGGAAGAGTGTATGGGCTCTAAACCTTTTACCGAATGAGTGTGTACCAAATGGCAGGAGTACAGAGTACCAATGCACCTTCAGATATCTGGTATCTAAATGACACTATTGACACCTATATTATGAGTCGTCTTTATAGCGGTCATTATAGCTTTGATTCAGGAAGATCCATGTCTTGATAAATTCCCTCGTTGAAGCCTAGGTTCGATGACTCACTGGTGACACAACCCTGTATTCCTGACCAGGTATATGGACCAATAATCGCTGCATAGGATATACAGGGTGACTCAAAAATCTAAAGAAACAAAAATCCACTGTATGTACCCTAGGAAAAGCGTCATAGCCTGAAGCTCATCAAAGTGAATATTACGAAAACTTATGTTGATATCGCCAAAAAAACCGGAATTGTCTTTGCTACAAATGTCCACCCCGTCTCAACTTATAAATAATCTGTGTCCCTGTGGTCAACATTTAGATCGGACCACCCTGTCTATATTATATCTCACACATCCATATCATTATATTAACGGATAGTATGTGCTATCATTTGCAATTCACAGTTATTTTATTAACTCTGCTGTGTTATGTTCTTGACATAATTATTGTATGTACTTGGACTTACGTCATAATTTACTTTTCTTATTAAAATGGTGATATTTTGACGAGTATTGTGTTGATTATTAATTATGTACATAAGTCATAGACTCATTATCTGATGAACAATGAACTGCTAACACCGTGTATAGGCAGAAATGTATCGACATTCAGACTTCAATTAGACATTCCTACAACAATAGAAACCGAACTAACACGTACGTGTCTTGTTTGAAAACACAATCTTAGACACGTCACGTGAAACCGGTTTCGAGACGCTTCTCCAGTAAGACATAAAGTCTTTGCGCAAGACATATCATAAGACACGCATTCATGGCTACCAGCACGTCAAAGACATATGAATTGTCAATTGAAACCGTCGTGAGACACGTCTTGATTTTGTCTTCTTGTTAGACATGGCTTGCTGGAAGACATGTCTCAATTGAGCATATGTGTCTTGTCTTCTTCAGGCAAGACATATTTTTATTGTTATAAGTTTTGTGGAAGACATAATTTGCAAAACACTCATTCTATCTGTTTTTCCAAATTTGCTTTCTCCAAACGATTGGAATTCCAGTTGCCAATGTTACTGGAAAAAGCTTGGACATGCAATTTAATGAATGAAAAATCATGGAATTGTCCAAAATGAGCTCTCAAATTGTGGATTCCCGATTTTGAACTATTTTTTCGCCTGTTGACATTCCAACAATCACGACTGAACAAATAGTTCGGAAATCCGAATAGGGGGGTGTGCATCAATAATAGCCCATTGCCAAAGCTGGCAAGATATCATTTTTACAGTATTGGGCATACATTAGCATGAAAAAGTATACAAATTGCATATGATTTCTCTCAATTTCCACTGAGGTAATCTTTTACTGAACTGAAACTTTCTATATTTCGTTCCTTTGTAACTTTCAAAATTAAAAAATCTTTGGAAATGTGCCATAATTATGCTATGAAGTTGTGCCGTTCATTCAAGCAAGCATTGTTATAGGCCTATTATTGTTCTTTAATTGAATTGGAGCTAAATTATCATTGTTCTTACCAGTGGCGGCGCCACGGGGGGGGGGGGGGCATGGGGAAATGATGTCTGGCCCCGCCACTGGTTCTTACGTTTGCAGATCTATTTGTCATGTGCACATTTCAACAACCACGAAACTTTTAAAACCGAAAGTCCCTGAAAGCGAGTTCTTGGTATAGACGAATCCAACGAGCTAAGTGATGGTCAGAATTCAGCCGGCCATTACTGGGTCCCATCTGCACCAAACTGGTGTTGTTACTGCACAATTGGTTGGATTAAAGCCGCTTAAAAATTGATGTTGAATTGTATTGTGTTGTAAACTTTCATCATTCTTTTGTCAGGCTACGTGCAGACGTGTAACACGGGTGATGAAATGCAGTTTAATATCCCCGCCAATCCTACATCATTTCATATTTTAGGGGGACCCAGCTATGGCTGCAATTGAGGTGTAGGAATGCGTGAAATTGGATTCGTCTGTATTGGCCACTTTGATACGTAATCGTCAACACTTTCTGCGTTAGCCCAAACTTTATGTCACGACGTCACCATCATGGTCACATTAATTCTGGTTAATACAAACATAATTTTCCATATACCATCTATACAAACTACTTAATGATCAAAGATCGAACTTTGCATCCGTCAATCCCGGGCTTCTAAACACGATACACTATAGGATCCACAACGTACTCATCTATTAGGGGCCCAGTTCTTAAACCCCAATACATTCATTGAATGACCTTTGAAGATTTGGGTACAAAACTCATACTCTGCAACTTTAGGTCAAATTTTGCACTATGATTATGTAATTGAGGTTATTGGACTATGTCATTGGGATGAGGCTATTGTAGTCCATATAGTGATAAGGATAAATAATTGTTTCTCGTCAACTTCACCTGTACCATTGACCAGATATCATATTGCAAAAATATATATTCTCCCTTAAGGGTACAGGACCCTGGGATGATTACAGATGGTCAACTTTGTATAAACATTAATACAAATTCACTCAATAACTCTCAATCTTTTGATCACAGAAAGCAAGTTCAATGCCCTGGAAATCCACCTGACACCCACATGGGTGTATGTTAGACCTGAGGAATTCAACAGTGTTGAAGTTTATTTTCCACTAGAGTAAACATAGACAGACATTGCCAGATCAACACTAAGACACCACCTGGAGGTACGAAGTAAGGGTTAGATTTGTTAACTATCTCTCTTGTTTCCCGAGTCACCGGGAGTTGGAGCGTTTTGATCTCGCAGATGAGCAAGGTATGATTCAGGGCTTGTCTAGCGCTGACTCAGAGCCATGATCAGCCTTCAGTCTCGATACGTGTACTAACGCTAGATATCTTCACGTAACAGCTTTATATAACATTGAAATGTATGTGATACTGTCAAAATATTTATCCGTAAATCGCAGTTGCACTAGGATCCAAAACATTCTCATCTAATAGTGCACAGGTCTTTGACCCCAATACATTTGTACATTCATTGAATGACCTTTGAAAATTTGGGTACAAAAACTCATACTCTGCAACTTGAGGTCAATTTTTGCACTATGATTGTTTAATTGAGGTTATTGGACTATGCCATTGAGATGAGGCCATTGTGGTCCATAGTGTTGTGTGTCTTTTTTTGCGATACAGTTGCATACTAAATGACGGTGTGTCATTTTGTTCGTTTTTTCAGTTTACAATTGCATAGTTTGACAAATGTAGGTCTCTAATCCAGATATACCCAAGGGAACATGATCAGAAGATGCTTTTCATAACTCCATAAAACCCTAGAATTTGGAAATTAAATGAAAATTGTCACGCTTTCTTATTAACCATAATTTAAAACGGAAGATATCTATTAATACCGTTAAATATTTAAGTTAATTAAACGGTGTTGTGGTGATTTGTTTCATTATCCATATGTTCCATCGGTTGGTTCTTTCAACTGCCCGCCAAGTGTGTATCGCTTAATTTTTCAGATGGTGGTGCTATTATAGCTGTGTGCAGCTGAGAGGGTGGTAAAAGGAATGAGGAAGAACGAGGAAGGACAATAAGGGAGGAAGGGTGCAAGGGTGCAAGAGAAATAAATTAAAGGGAGGTGATCAAGAAGTGCTCGAAAATAACCCAAGATCAGAAGGGAGATTCTATTAACTCTCTTCACGCGGGTGTCGACTGCAGACGACATGTTTAAAAAAAAAATTTAAATAAAAAAATTTCAGAACTGTAAATTTTCATGACCATATTTGGAATCAGCTTGAAAAATGCATTAAAATGAGTACAAACAAGCCTAGTATTGGTTCAGTAGTTCTTAAGATAGCTCTTGATATTTTGAGAAAATATTTCAAAACTTCCAACTTTTTCTGTTGAAGCGCATGGCTAGCACGCAGAGCATTAAGTTTAACCAAAGATAATGTATAAAGCGCATCGCACATTCTCGCTCTGCCAACCCTCATCATTCCATAAGACATTGATTGATTGATTTATTCGCTTGTTGTTTACTTATTTGTTTGCTTATTTGTTTGTTTGTTTGATTACTTTGTGATGCACGTATATTGCATGATTTATATAAGCTTTACATCGTCTTCCATTATATAACGAGTTATGGAAAAGGCTTCAGGTTCTTTCATACTTTTGTGCAAATTATCTCGAAATATTTGCAATTTCCATCAGTTTCTTTAAATTTATTAACATAACAACATAAAACAAGACCCATCATGTTCAATTTAGAACACTGAATCACTTTTGTCAAGGTCACGTCCAATTGCATCTATCATAATAATATCAAAATGACTTATATGTATACCTCAAGATGTTAGTAAGTTAACTTCTTACGTTTTATGAAGACCAATACCAATGAAGTGGAAGTAAGCAATGATGCACACTGAAAGAAATGGAAAAAAAATTGGAGCATTTTATCAAGGTTGGCTTATTGTTATTTTATTTTTACAAAAGCTTGGGAACCACCTTCATCATCATGCCCCGGCCTTGAACCTACTCACCACAAAAGAATCGCATTCAAAAAATCGCTGAGTCATCAATATGCTCTCAACTCTACCGTTTTATTGTTTTTCAGATCGTATTATTACCGCTTGTTTAGAGCGGACTTTGGAACAAAAGTGTGTGAGGAACCATCCTCATCACACGGATGAGAGGGGTTAAATATTCCCATTCATCTTAACTCTCTTCACGCGGGTGTCGACTGCAGACGACAAGTTTTCAAAAAAAATTTAAAAATTCACAAATTTCAGAAATGTAAATTTTCATGACCATATTTGGAATCAGCATGAAAAATGCATTAAAATGAGTACAAACAAGCCCAGTATTTGTTCAGTGGTTCTTAAGATAGTTCTTGATATTTTGAGAAGACATCTCAAAACTTGGACTTTTTATGTTGAAGTCTATGGCTAGCACGCAGAGTAAGATGTTCAAGTTGTAGATGATGGATGTTTTGTGTGATGGATGGTATGTGTGTAAACTGTCCTATACGTGATGCTGATATAGCACGGATTTGTCATCGCGAACTCTTATATTTAATGACTTAAGGCCATATGGATAGGAATCACAGAGTGTTAAGCTTAATTGATATTACTAGAACCAAGAATTTAAGAGGTTATTATAAAAAGTGACCTGCATGGTGGGAAAAATGAAAGAAATCAATTACATTATGATAAAGTTATAATTTGATTTATTTTTAATATCATACTGTTCAGTTCATTCAATCTTTATTGCTTTTAGGATACAATATCATAGAGTTTCAATTTTGACAAATTGTGAGCTATTTTTTTATTGAAAAGACGATGTATAAGCTGATATAAATTTACAAAACGTCCGAAATTTTCAAACGTCTACAGTGAGTAATATTTACAGACAGCTCCGTAAATAAGAAACCCCATAAATATACCTCTATATGTAACGAATTGTAAGAAGCTGTAAGACTTGAAATGAAATTCGACCTCTTTAAAACTGACTCAAACACACTTGCTTATACCGCAGAATGGTCTGTTGCAATAAAAGTGACCATTTGAAGCAAATCATCATCCATTCATCCATCCATCTCTCCTCCGCTAGTCACCGGTAGCTATATCTAGGGCATTCACCGCGTTAGTCATCATCGACAAACCGCCTGAGATAAGCTAGCGCGTGTATGTGGGATTCAAACACCTGTATACTTACAAAGTTTACAGATGGTGTAATGATTTTGATAAAAAATGACCGCATAACGACAACTTTAAAATATATGTTAATAATACGCATGTTTTTATTCATATAATATGAACTAATACATCAGCTATGCATAATACTGAAAGCAATATCACCAAACATAAAATAACCTTAAATGAAATATTTTATAGATACCAGCAAATCAGTACCATTTTTAATCCCTATGTGACTAATATAATTGAAAACTGTGTCATCAGTTTTTGACACAAAACATTTTTATCATCTATTATTGTCTACTGATACGTTTCGTTAGTTATCTACTGCTGATAGCACACTACTTTCATCCACTATCTACTGCTGATAGCGCACTACTTCATCAACTATCTACTGCTGATAGCACACTACTTCATCCACTATCTACTGCTGATAGCACACTACTTCATCCATTATCTACTGCTGATAGCGCAGTACTTCATCAACTATCTACTGCTGATAACACAGCGCATAGTGTTATTTACAGCTGATAGCGGCAGCGCCCTTCATCTGCTATCTACTGCAGATAGCAAACTACTTCATTAACTATCTATTGCTGATAGCACACTACTTCATCAACTATCTACTGCCATCATGATAGCAAATTACTTCTTCAACTGCTGAAAGCAAACTACTTCATCAACTATCTACTGCTGATAGTTCATCAAATATCTACCGCTGATAGCACACTACTTCATCTACTTCCTCTGCTATCTACTGAAGACAGCACATTACTTCATCAACTATACTGCAGATAGCACACATTAACACATTACTTCATCAACTTCTGCTGATAGCACGCTATCTCTTCTGCTATCTATCTATTACTTGCTATAGAACACTTAGTCTATTTCACCAACCTTCTATACTGCTGATAGCAAACTACTTCAACAACTACCTACTGCTGATAGAATACTACTTCGTCCACATTCTAGTATCTGCTGCTGGTAGCATACTACTTCATCCACTATCTACTGCTGATAGCACACTACTTCATCCACTATCTACTGCTGGTAGCACACTACTTCATCCACTATCTACTGCTGATAGCACACTACTTCATCCACTATCTACTGCTGATAGCACACTACTTCATCCACTATCTACTGCTGATAGCATACTACCTCATCCACTATCTACTGCTGATAACACACTACTTCATCCACTACTTCATCACACTATCTACTGCTGATAGCACACTACTTCATCAACTATCTACTGCTGATAGCAAACTACTTCATCCACTATCTACTGCTGATAACACACTTCTTCATCCACTATCTACTGCTGATAGCACACTACTTCATCCACTATCTACTACTGATAGCACACTACTTCACCCACTAGCACACTACTTCATCTACTATCTACTGCTGATAGCACACTACTTCATCTACTACTGATAGCACACTACTTCATCCACTATCTACTACTGATAGCACACTATTTCATCCACTATCTACTGCTGATACCACACTACTTCATCAACTCTCTACTGCTGATAGCACACTACTTCATCCACTATCTACTTCTGACACTACTCTATCAACTATCTACTGCTGATAGCACACTATACTTCATCAACTATCTACTACTGATAGCACACTACTTCATCCACTATCTACTGCTGATAGCAAACTATTTCATTCTTTATTAGACTGCTGATAGCACACTACTTCATCTACTATCTACTACTGATAGCACACTACTTCATCAACTATCTACTGCTGATAGCACACTACTTCATAAACTATCTACTGCTGATAGCACACTACTTCATCAACTATCTACTGCTGATAGCACACTACTTCGTCAACTATCTTCTGCTGATAGCACACTACTTCATTCTTTATTAGACTGCTGATAGCACACTACTTCATCCACTATCTACTGCTGATAGCTAACATACTACTTCACCAACTATCTACTGCTGATAGCACACTATTTCATCAACTATACTACTGATAGCACACTACTTAATCAACTATCTACTGCTGATAACACAATTCTTCATCAACTATCTACTGCTGATAGCATACTACTTTATCAACTATCTACTGCTGATAGCACACTATTTCATCAAATATCTACTACCGATAGCTAGCATACTTCTTCATCAACTATCTACTGCTGATAGCACATTACTTCATTAACTAGCCTATCTAATGCTGATAGCACACTACTTCATAAAATATATACTGCCGATAGCCTATATACTTCTTCATCAACTATCTACTGCTGATAGCACACTACTTTATCAACTATCTACTGCTGATAGCACACTACTTCATCAAATATCTACTGCCGATAGCTAGCATAATTCTTCATCAACTATCTACTGTTGATAGCACACTACTTCCATCGACTATCTACTGCCGATAGCACACTACTTCATCAACTATCTCCTGCTGATAGCAAACTACTTCATCATAATCTGCTAATAGCACAGTACTTCATTCTCTATCTACTGCTGATAGCACACTACTTCATCAACTATCTCCTGCTGATAACGCACTTCTTCATCCACTATCTCCTGCTGATAGCAAACTACTTCATCCACTATCTACTGCTGATAGCAAACTACTTCATCCACTATCTCCTGCTGATAGCACACTACTTCATCAACATGATCAACTATCTACTGCTGATAGCACACTACTTCATAAACTATCTGATAGCGCACTACTTCATCTACTATTTACTGCTGATAGCACACTACTTCATAAACTATCTGATAGCGCACTACTTCATCTACTATCTACTGCTGATAGCACATAACTTCATCTGCTATCTACTGCTGATAGCACACTACTTCAATTTGCTGATACCGCACTGCTTCAACTTCAACAACTTTCTGCTGCTGATACCGCACTACTTCAGCTTCATCAACTATACTGTATACCGTAAACGTTCGCCTAATGGCGCTTTTGGATTCTTAGAAATGTGAGAGCGCCATCCTTGTAAAATCTCAACAGCATTAAGGATACGTGTATGTTAAATTGAGCAACCTGGACATAATGCTTCAGAAAAAATATCGTGACATGACCCAATACTTTAGGTCACTAGGTTAGTTGCTTGAGCAGCAAATGTTTTGGGGTTTCTTCAGGTATTCTTTCTCAAAGTGCCATTGGACTTAATTTGTAAATCGATTCATACATTATACCAACTCATTTTGGTAAATCTTTTTATAACATTGTAATTTCTTCATATTTGTTTAATATTCTTCAGTTCAAAATTACACCCTGCTATTGTCTGACACGTTAGCTCAGTCGGTAGAGGGTGCGCATTGAATGGTGAATGGTACTTGTTCGAATCTTGATTTCTGCTCCCACTTTTATGTGAAGAAGGGTCAAGAAATGTTTTTGGATTTTGTCCCCATTTTACGAACGAATATTGTGAATTTTTTTAATTTAATTTCAATTTTCTTATTTTTTTTTATAGATAAATAGGCACTGCGAACAAACGGCAACAAAAACCGCTGACAAAATTTGCTCCACCTGCTACCTATCAATGCGTGATATATTCCACTACATTTAACAGTTAAATGACCTTTGAAAAATAGAACGGCCTCAATGTTTCAAATTGTGTAACTACATTACTTTATTCACTTATGCATTATAAATGATCAGCTATTTTTTCTTTTCTTAAAAGGATCGAACCCAAGTAGATCAGACCATTGATCATATAACTATCAGACCACGAAGTAGTTACGTAACTCCGTGATGGTATCGGAACCAAGCACTGTTTGTATGGCGATCATTACGATCACGCTATTTTGGTATGCCTTTTTTGTGTACTGATTGTTTCGATCTTGGTTCATTACTTAAGCGCGTGATCCCGTTGACATAGTAACATTACGTAACTTCGATACCGGGCTTCGATACTGAATAGTTGTTGAGTGCACATAATATGGAAAGCCATTGGGGTATTGTGTGCCTTCCAAATGTTCTCATTGTGTTGTGGAATCCTGGCCAGTATTCAATGATAGCTATAGAGGCCTTGCGTTTATTGATTGGCTCCAAACAAAGGATTTGAACCGGTTTCTTCCCCGTAATCATGGCGCAGTGCAGTCCATTCAATCAAATGTTGTCATCAACCTATTTGATCGTAGTGCATGTTGTTATGTGTGTGAGACGAACTGTCGCGGTAGATGCAATCATGCTTTTGTTGAATGCATTTGAGTAGTCCGCCATATTTACGGGATGATACGTCATATCATGGAGGTATATAAATAAATGGAGAATGATCGCCAGAATAGAGGTTATCCGTGTTCTATAAGCTGCATATCCTACCAGCGACTCCTATACCTTGTTTAGGACTTTCAAAAGAAGTACCTGCATGTGCAACCATGACTATTTCAAAATAGCCCGCCAAAGTCATGCAGGTAACTCCGAGGTCGTGCATTGAATTAGTTTGAATGAGGAATACTACGGGAACCAGCGCCTTTTGTTAGAAGTCACGCATGAGTAAAGTGGATAGCCTCTATTCTAATCTCTTAAGTGGAGATTATCCTATTACCTCTATTCAATGAGTCACCAAACTTGAATGACTAGCCACTTCAGCCAAGCTATTGATCTCCACGATGGTTATGAGACTCTACCATGGTTCATTGATCGTCACTCCCAAAATTTCCTCATAGGAATTGACCCTACATTGACCCGTACCGGAAGGCTTGTAAAAGAGGCTGTATAATGACGTCAGCTAGTCAATTAGCTGTTCAAAGTCGCCAGTTGTGATAGCTTATAGTTTCAATGTATGATTGTGCGAAAACCCGATGAAATTTGGATGTTCTGTTCTCAAGTTATGAAACTGTTTTCTACACTAGTTGTGCCGTAACTTGACAAATATACTTAGTTTTCATGTTCATATATTAAAGGAAGTGTCCGGCAATCACAACATTATATCTTATATGTTAGAAAATAATTATCAAGCACGAATCACATGGTTTTATTTAAAACAAACTCATTAACCATAAAAACGAATAAAACAGCAATCTTTCAACACGCGATATTCAAAATTCCCGCGCCGAAATTTTCTAGAGCAGTGACGTCATGGTTATTTGTGCTCAAATGTCGTCAGGCTTCATTGAATTATTAGGACGTCATTGTTTTGACAATTTCGGCGCGGGAATTTTGAATATCGCGTGTTGAGAGATGGCTGTTTTTATTCGTTTTTATGGTTAATATGACTTTGTTTTAAATAAAACCATGTGATTTGTGCTTGATAATTATTTTTCTAACATATAAGACATAATGTTGTGATTGCCGGACACTTCCTTTAAGCTTTTAAGGGGGTCTGAGGGAGTTCAAATATAGTGCAAATGAAAGCAAAACGTTTTTACCTTCCGATTGTGAAAAAATTATGTTGGGCCAATTTGGGCCAATTGAGTTAAGAGCGAGTAAAATTTACCGGAAGTAGGCTACTTCGGAATTCAGGTAGAATCTTTTCATCATCATTAAACTTCTCATTTTATAATAAATAATTATCAGTAGTTAGGCCTAAATGATTATTAATTTTATTAGGGGCCATCATTTTCTTTGGAGGGGGGTTCCAAATAGGTACCGGGGGGGGGGGGTCATAACTTTTTGGAAAGAAAAATAGGGGGTCATAGCCTAATTTAATTTTTCAAGAATCATGACCAAAATGTAGGGGGTCACAATATTAACACAGATATAGGCCTACAGATAGGGTGTTTATTTTATTCAAAAGACTGATTTCAATGCAATTTTTTGGCGAAAATGACATTTTGATATCAAATTTTCTGAAACATGAGCACTTTCCAATAAACATTATAAGTAACAGCATTTAGCACCCCATTGAAATAAATGACCAGTGAAACAGACTTAACAATGTAATCAGCTTAGCATAATCAATATCCCCTGAAATTGCCTATTCAACAATAATTGGTCATAAACCAACGTAGTACAAAAGATGCTTGGCTAGATCATTCTCCATTTATTTATATACCTCCATGGTCATATGCACAGCCTCTATTCAGTTGGTCGTTGTATGATTTTGTTCGTTCACAAATTTTATTTATATCAGTTGAAGACTGAGCCTATTATGATACATCCTCCGTGGAACAGTTTCAAACAAATATAGCTAGGGATTATTGGGGCAGAGGTTATCTTTTGAATCCTCTTAGAGGGCTATCATTTTTTTTTCGGAAGGGGGGTCCCAAATTTACAAAAAGTCTGCGTCAATAAAATTGCACACCCCCTATTTCGGCAACAAAAGTTTTATGATCCCAAACCCCAAAATTGTATTGAAATCAGTCTTACAAATAACACACTTTCTGTGGTCATCGTGTGACTCCCTACATTTTGGTCATAAAAGATTTTATGACCCCCTCCTATTATTCTTTCCAAGACTTTATGACCCCCGTATATTTGGGACCCCCCTTTCGAATAAAATGATATACCTCTTATGACCACTGATGCATAGGCAAGGACACTCGCGCGAATTGAAAGACTTGTCGCACGCGACAGTTCGTCTCACACACATAACAAATGCCTATACAATCAAATAGGTTCATTACAACATTTGATTGAATGGATTGAGTTACTCTAAAATGAAACTATAAAAACAAAGAATCATGAAAAAAGACACATACAAGATAAAATAATAAAATTATATAAACAATGTTAAAGATAAAATCAAGAAAATAGAGAATAACATTTCCTCAAATCAGAAAAAAAAAACATTGACAGACATCATAATCTGTCAGAAATTACTGCATGAGATTCGAACCATCAATCTTCTCCACAAGTTATCTTTATCCTCGCACTATAGTCTAATGCTCTGCTCACTGGGCCACAACGTATCAGGTGAATGATTACCGCATTATCATGAACAAGTTTGTTCGATCTTGTTCATAATTGTTTGTGTGGATAGGTTTCACCCTTTAACTACACGTACCCTTAATGATCAGTGATAATAGTCGGCTTTTACAGGGATGGCGCTCTCTCATTTCCATGAACTCCATAGCGCCATTAGGCGAACGTTTACGGTATCTACTGCTGATAGCGCATTACGTCATTCAGTATCTATGCTGCTGACAGCATACTCATCTGAGCTATCTACTGCTGATAGCACAATACTTAATCCATCTACTGTTGATAGCACACTTCTTCATACAATATCTACCGCAGATAGTAGATTCATTCATATGCTATCTGCTGCTGATAGCGCAATACACGATATGTTATAGCTACTACTTCATCTACTATCTCCTGCTGATAGCACACTTATTTGACCCCCTACCTACTGCTGATAGCACGGTATAGGTAATTTACTAATCTTGCTCTATTATACTGGACCGCTGGTGTCTACTAAGTAATAATAGTCAGGATAGAAGCACTCTGTAATGACACCCAAAAATTGAAATCTTCAGTGTTGTTTTACCACTGGTAAATTATACATCATTTTCAACTAGTTTAATGCTGTTTATGGTCTATAATGTGTCCAATATACTAACTTATAGGTCAGAACTTATTATGAAGCCAACACTAGGATCCACAGCATGCTCATCTATCCGTGCACAGTTCTTTAACCCAATACATTTGTACATTCATTGAATGACCTTTGATAATTTGGGTACAAAAACTCATACTCTGCAACTTGAGGTCAACTTTTGCCGTATGATTGTTTAATTGAGGTTATTGAACTATGCCATTGGGATGAGGCCATTGTGGTCCATAGTGCAACTCGGTTGTCTACCCAAAATTAGCATTACTTGTCCAACGCCAATGCTTCATTACCCATGATTTATTTCCCACTTTTTCATAATCTCCCGTCCCTTAATAGCACACATTTACTACACACACATCCATTTGCTCCTACAAATAAGCCATCGCTTCATCATCAGCCTTATGTAGCTTCAGTTGAACGACCCTTTTCCCTATTCCTAAGTGACCATTTGACCATCAATATACATCGTCCCGTGAGATTCGGCCTGATCATCATACGATGACCAATACCGTGTTAGCTGCCCGAGCTTCTGATGACCACATTCTAAAAGAATTTTATTTAGTCGAGTATTCAAAATTGGATCAAATAATTATATTGGTTATTTGTACGATTTGTCATGATAAATATTAATTTCTATAACTATATACTCCATATGAATTTGAACACCGTGTTTATTTTTCATTTTAAAAATAGGCAGATATAAACTTTAACGTTTATATTATTTAAGTTGTTTGAGTTGCATTCTGATTCAATGCATGCCAATTTATATTTGGCCATGATTCTATTTCATAGGAATGTGAATGTCTTTTGTGTTAAATCACTAACCATACTTTCTGTGAAAGTGTCATACAATAATTATAAATAATGGTCTCTTTCACCGTACTTTCGGTTTTACAATAATTTCAGTTATAAATATTGTACGACAATCATTCGAATACATACGAACCCGTCTATATTTAATACGGGTTAACATCTTCATAATCATGTATGTTTTTCGGTTTCTAAAGTCATATCTCAACACACACAGAACTAATTCTAGGCTTGTTTGTATTTATCTGGCTACCTTCCCGCCCCACATTTTTTATAAAGAAAGTCTACAAATTTCGACATGAAATACGCTTTGCTTTTTGAGATAATGTTGTTACATGTCATTTTGTTCAACTGTATAAAGTTCTATTCGATGATGTCCCATAAAGTCCTTTTGTTATTAATAGGAGCCTGGCCAACGTCACTAACTCCCTCCTCCCTCCCTCCCCCTCACCCTCCCGCTCTCCCTCCCCCTCCCTCCCTCCCTCCCTCCCCCCTCCATCCATCCATCCATCCATCCCTCCATCCATCCCTCCTTCGTCCTTCCTCTCCATCCTTCCCTCCCGCTAACGTAAGTGTGAAATGTTGAAAATTCAAACCCAAATATCAACTTTGACCGATATTTTAACTGGCTTTTTACCAACGTAATCGGACTTTTTGATTTTAACTCCCTCCCCCCTAACGAAAGGACGTTCGTTTAAAGGACGTCATTGAACTGTCGGTGTGCTCCCTTTTGGAAGGTAGGCCTATGTACTTTTGCAACCGGAATAAAATATTTTATTACAAAGTACAGACATTATCAAGATTTGTGAAGCCATTTTGACAGTTAAGATACAAAACCAAGTCATTGAGAAAGCCCTTAAGTTCATGTCTATAAATAAGTGATTTCACTCAAAACTAGAACGCTAACGGGAGATACAAATCGCTACATCTGGTCGTAATTTCATTGCTAAAACTGGGCCGGGTGCAAATGCCAATGGACAGCGATGGTCAGCCAGTCAACTAAATGGGCTATTCCAGTTAAAATCCATACACCCTGTGGAAGACGAGACACGACCTTAATCTGTCACACAGGGGGTGTAGATTTCAACTGAGTGACCCATTCAGGTAACCCCAATTCACACTCCCTGTTTGGAAGATTGAGGTTATATCAGGGGGTATGGATTTCAACTGGAATAGCCCCATGAGTATATAATAGGAATGGCCAGTGGCAGGGAATGGACATTGTAAAAACAAATTACTGCCCATGGTGGATCGATATCTACTACCTATACTTTCTCTTTTTTGCTAATTTAGTTTATAATTATAATGCAGTGGAATTTTTGACCTGTGCTTTTTGAATAGAAGCAAGCTTAGTGATTACTTTCCATTTTAAGGGCGTGATATTCATGAAATGTTTGATTAAATATTCATAAATATCGATAGCATTTGAAACATTCGTGCAGTTTTCAAATAAATTTCCGCCACTGAAATTTGCAATTAATTTGCTGTAGAAATTTACCCGCACATTGCTCTTTTACTTCATATACATGGTATCTTACTTCCATGCTTTATAGAAGTATCATTAAGAAAGGCACTATAGATGTACAATGAATTTACTACTCAACATGTTTAACTCGCATACAAAATATTATGATTTAAGTCATAAATGCAAAAGGTATTCACGAATTCACCTAACCCTTCCTCACATGCACATATTGAGAGTAACCTTAAGAGTAAAATTGTTACAAATTGTGAAAAAAATGACGAATTTCACATTTCTGTGAACATATTTGATATCTACGTGCAAAATGCATTGAAATGAGTACAAACATGACAGGTATTGGGTCAGTGGTTCTTGAGATAGAATGATAATTTTCCCATAAAGCTATGAATATCTTGCTTTGTTACGTTGAAATCTGCGGTAAAACACTTATCAATGTGGAGAGCACTTGACGAAATGGACTATTCCAGTTGAAATACATACTCCTTATGGAGTACGGATTTCAAATGGGGTTACTAGAATGGGTGATTCCATTTGAAATCTACACCCCATCTGCATGGTAGGGAGTTCATGGATTTCAACCGGAATAGCCCAATTATTCCGATTGCAACTGCCTACCTGGCTGTGGATAACGAGTCATATCTCACACATGAATATTTTCTTGTTATTTGAGGAGAGACTGAGTGGGAAATATTCTATTTTCTTCATCTTTATAATGTACTTATGTTCTAAAAATAGATCCGACAGGTGCTGTCCTTATTTATTTTATATCATTCAATATTTAAGATATGACATAGTCTTGGCAAACTTTCCTTTTTGACAGTGAATCAATCACATTCATCATAAAGATATAAAGACTAACCTAATTGCTTCTTCTCAAATTTTTAATCGAAGGAGTTTTTACAGGAAATGTGGAACTGCTGAAACTCGAAAACATCTTGCTCTTCTTCTTTTTTTCTTCTTCCTCCTCCTCCTGTTCCTCCTCCTCCTCCTCCTCCTTATCATCGCCCTCTTCCTCCGCCTCCTTCTTCTTCTTCTTTTTGTTCTTCTTCTTCCTCTTCTTCTTCTTCCTCCTCCTTATCATCATCCTCTTCCTCCTTCTTCTTCTTATCCTCATCCTTCTCCTTCTCTCCTCAAGTTCCCATCCTCCTCCTCCCCTTCTTCTTCTTCTTCTTCTTCTTCTTCTTCCTCTTCTTCTTCTTCTTCTTCTTCTTCTTCTTCTTCTTCCGTCTCTTCTTGTTCTTCTTCTGCTACAAAGTTTCTTTTTCTCTGCTATTTACATTGTAAATTAACACAGAACGTGTGCAAGCATAATGATGCAACAAGTTTACAGAACTGCAAGAGGACATACCATCGTGTCTTATTGATGAGAGCTTTTTTTGTACTTCAGTAAGCAATAAAATGGATCGTCCTGAAGGTAAACAAAGTCTTATGAATCTAAATTAAAAAGTAGGTCAGTCGTTTGACCGACATATTCATGGATCACACTTTTCATATAAAATAAGCCAAATACAAACACTTATTTGTCAAATTATTATTTTATGCAACGTACTGTAAACACGGTGAAAATAATTGAACACCGACGTGTTATGAACCAAAAGAAGAATGGATTGGATGAAGCGCGAATAGATGTGTCAAAATGATATAGTTTTTATATTTTGAAAATGTTGAGATTATTAATATTTAATCACTCAGCGATTTCTCATTTTTGCATGTTGAGGCACTTTTGTTGAATGATATACCTGTTGATTGATGGAAACTTGAAATGAAAGACCTTAGTTATGCAGTTGAAGTAAAAAGAAATGAGAAAATCAAAATATATATTACTAGTTAGTTTGTATCACGTCTTCTGGATGAATGAGCTCTGGGAAATCCTATATATATATATTAGTAACTCTTTTTAGAGCTACTTAATTTGAGAATTCGGGTTTCTTCTTACACTGCAAAAAATATTTCACTCAACATTGAGTAAAAAGGTCACAACTCAACAGTTGAGTAAAACATTACTCAACATTGAGTAATTGTTTACTCATTTGTTGAGTTAGATTTATTCACTATTAGCACGGTTCCGCCATTATGCACTATGTGGGGAGAGCCTCGAACTGGCAGCATACATGAAAGGAAGAATTATGTAACCTTACACAGAACGTTATGACTAGTTCAATTCCCATTCATGTATGCTGCCAGTTCGAGGCTCTCCCCGCACATAGTGCATAATGGCGGAACCGTGCAAGTAGCGAATATGAGCTCAATGTTGAGTAATCTACAAATAACACCAAATGTCTGAGAGAGATAATACCGAAAAATTAAATTCCAAGGCACTTCTAAATACAATGCCTCAAAATGCGTCTCGAAAGCTTGTGCCCTTCAGTCCAGAGGGTGCTTTCATGATCCACAGCCGCACACCAACAATTTTCTAAAAAAAGGTTGAGATTTTTATACCATATGAACTTTTGGCTACATAATGTTTGTGTGCAACAAAATTCTTCATTCACTTGTCAAAATTATCTTTACAATAACGAAATGAAAAAGTCATGGAATATTCACTAAATAAAACCTTGTTGAAGATGTGCAAAGGCAATTAAAAATGTAAATCATTATTTACTCAAAAAGCAACAAATTTGGCCAAAAACAGGATTTCTATAAGAAAATTTATGGTAAACATGATTCAATGGAACTGTAAGAGGACTTAATGTAAAGAGAATGTTAACTTTTCATTTGATACCAAATTTGCTATTGTAACACTTGTACTAGTTTTAAAGTAAAGCACTTCATGTTTTAGGTCGGTCCGTTTTTGCTTGGAACTACCTACCCACAATGTAAAACTGCTACGGGAAAACACACATTGGTTTTAGCATATATCGTAATTGGCCGCGTAGCCTAATGGATAAGGCGTCCGACTTCGGATCGGAAGATTGTGGGTTCGAATCCCATCGTGGTCGATACCGAGATTTTTTCTCCGAGTTAACATTTTTGTTTTGTTTTATCCATTAAGGCAGGTCGGAGGGAAGCATGACCTATGTACCGCTGTTTGCACTCAAATATTGAGATAAACGTAAAGCTGACACACAAGAGGAATTGTATGGGTTCTATAATGGAGATCCCATCAAGGCTTATTATAAGGGTCTCATTTCCGCCCCATGAGCATGATTTTTGTCGGGAGCGAAAAACGCACACAACGTTTTGTTTTGATATATTTTTATTCCTTTCCATACCCAAGAACCACAAGGCCCATGGAAATATTAATAAATGCAGTTATTGGATTCTTTGACTCCATAGGATCTAAAATGAGCGTTTATTGCGTTTCGACAGTATTTTTGTGGGACATGAGAGCACCTCAGACCTATCGAATTGCATTCTGAATACGAAGCATGTCTTTCTGATATCAAATAATTTTCATTTTTTGAAAATCACAATATAATACAAATTTTATGACAAATTATTTTGATATATAACAGTCCTCGAAGTAAATTATATAAATCTAATGATATATTCTTAAAGTGTATGTAGCAGGAAGAAAAGCCGACGGTCAATTGAACATTTTGACCTTTCATATTGAAGATATGGATTTTTTCCCAAAAAGACCTAATTTTTTTTTTTTGGTGTTTTGGGAAAAAAATCCATATCTTCAATACGAAAGGTCAAAATTTTCAATTGATCGTCGGCTTTTCATCCCACCTACATACACTTTAAGTATAAATCATCAGATTTATAAAGTTTACTTCAAGTACTGTTAAATATCAAAAATATAAATTTTAATGATTTGCCACAAAATGTGTATTAAATTGCGAATTTCAAAAATCAAAATTATTTGATATCAGAATGACATTCTTCGTATTCAGAATGCAATTCGATATGTCTGATGTGCTCTGATGTCCCAAAATAAATACTGTCCAAACGTTCATACCCCAGCCCTTAATATGATCCCAAACGATTCGCAATTGTATACAATGATAGGACTGTCGAACATATGGTTGAATAGAGTAAATTCAAATTATTCATTTTATTTATTTATTTACATTACTCGCTAAAAGACACCAAGAACACACATACAAAGCATGTCGTAAAATAAAAAATTATCAAAAGGTTCTTATTTCTGATCCAATAAATGAATAAATAAATTGGATTAGAAATAAGAACCTTTTGATTGACATTACTAGAGATATATAATAAGCTTTTGTGGCTACAAAAATAACCTTTTGACTAAAGAAGATGGCAATTACACAAAAATTGTTTACATTTTCGTAGGCCTATATATCTTTTGTATTTCACAAAAAAAATCATCCCAATTGTTTTGTGTCACTTCTCAAGATTTTCTGGGAATTGTGTTTCCATGTCCTCGCCTAGTGCCCTGTTTAAATCTACAAATAACACCAAATGTCTGAGAGAGATAATACCGAAAAATTAAATTCCAAGGCACTTCTAAATACAATGCCTCAAAATGCGTCTCGAAAGCTTGTGCCCTTCAGAGGGTGCTTTCATGATCCACAGCCGTACACCAACAATTTTCTAAAAAAAGGTTGAGATTTTTATACCATGGGAAACTTTTGGCTACATAATGTTTGTGTGCAACAAAATTCTTGCAGATTCATTCACTTGTCAAAATTATCTTTACTATAACGAAATGAAAAAGTCATGGAATATTCACTAAATAAAACCTTGTTGAAGATGTGCAAAGGCAAATAAAAATGTAGATCGTTTATTTACTCAAAAAGCAACAAATTTGTCCAAAAACAGGGTTTCTATAAGAAAATTTATGGTAAACATGCTTCAACGGAACTGTAAGAGGACTTTATTATAATGTAAAGAGAATGACTGTTAACTTTTCATTTGATACCAAATTTGCTGTTGTAACACTTGTAGTTTTAAAGTTTTAAGCACTTCATGTTTTAGGTCGGTCCGTTTTTGCTTGGACTACCTACCCACAATGTAAAATTGCTACGGGAAAGCACACATTGCTTTTATCATATAACGTAATTGGCCGCGTAGCCTAATGGATAAGGCGTCCGACTTCGGATCGGAAGATTGTGGGTTCGAATCCCGTCGTGGTCGATAACGAAATTTTTCTACAAATTAACCTTTTTGTTTTGTTTTATCCATTAAGGCAGGTCGGAGGGGCGCATGACATATGTACCGGTGTTTGCACTCAAATAGTGAGATAAATAAAGCTGACACACAAGAGGAATTGTATGGGTTCTATAAAGGAGATCCCAAGACTTATTATAAGGGTCTCATTTCCGCCCCATGAGCAGGATCTTTCTCGGGAGCGAAAAACGTACACGTTGTGTGTTGATATGTGTGTTGATATGTTATTATCCTTTACCCAAGAACCACAAGGCCCATGGAAATATCAATAAATGCAATTATTAGATTCTTTGACTCAATTTATATTTCAATATTAAGAAGTACACTGCAGTTTTTAGTTACATGGCTAAAACTGGCAAATGGCTCCTGATTATGCATTATTTTGAAAAATGTTAAATTAATTTTTTGTTGAAATTGTAATGTAGCATGTACAACGAGGGATTTTACCAAAAACTAAAAAAAAATTATATGTATGTTTCCGTTACGTGTTGAAAGAAAATGGTGGTTTTAAAGTGGCCCAAAGTACCGAAACATTTGTTTCAAATTATTTTGACTCATGTATCAATAAACACAAAACCTAATGAACTCAGAGCTGTTCAATCCCAATAAAAATCCACGTTACTTTTATTAACAAAATATCAAATGTTGACAAGCCAAGCCTTCATTTCAATTATAGAAATTCTATATAATTATTTTCAAATTATTTTCAAATTATTTTGAATTCATTCAAGCAAATTGTAAACTCAAGACACTTTTACCTTCAAAATCAATCATATCCGATCTTTGTAATTTTATTATAATAACTCATTAATTTTAATGATATGAGTGGGTTTTAGTTAGTCGGCCATATAGGTATAGGTAGGTATAAGACACATAATAGCATCTATCTACCTGTGCACACCTTGCACTACCTGATGGCAGCACCACGCAATTATCCCACATGTGGAATTATATTTATAGAGTCAGTCTCAAAAAAAGGAATACTTCCGTTTTTCGATTCGCGATATTATTGTAAATTAATTCTAAATAAATTAATTTTTAGCTCTTTGTAAATTTGTTTTTCTCACGTGAACTTTTATCAGCAGATATAGATTGTACGTAATTGATTTTTTAATTTTTTGAATACTGCATAAATATCTCTGATTTCTATCTATATTCATTCATTCATTCATCCATTTATTTATTTATTTATTTATTTATTTATTTATTTATTTATTTATTTATTTATTTATTTATTTATTTATTTATTTATTTATTTATTTATTCATTCAACAATTCATTCATTCGTTCATTATTCATTCATTCATTCATTCATCTCTGCTTCATTTATAGTTATTTTATTGCACGACTCAACTATTATATACCAATATGGTGAATATTGTCCCAATTTCTAGAAATATACTCAATAATGGATTTTCATTGCAAGTGTTTAAAGATGATTTTGTAAATACTGTAAAATTTCTTTTCAAAATATAACTAACGATGTAAAAAAATATAATATGCCATCACGTTTTGTTACAGATTAAAAAAATAAATACTCCAGTTTCTTTCTAAATAGTTCCTTCCTTCATGCAAATTAAATATTTGAAATAAAATATAAATTCGAACAATTTAAGCACTTGCCAAGTGACAAAAACGGGTTTAATATTTCTTTACACCTCGTCTATTTTGAACGAAACAGACTATAGGTTGTTAGCCATCTTGTATGAGTCATCATTCAGGGACGATCTGGGATCTATCGGTCATATTATTATATTGATATATTAGTTACATCATAGATGGCCCATACCACATCTATTGAACCACCAGCCTTTATTAAAGACAGGAACAATTAAACTCACTAATTAAATGAATTCACCAAATCTTTAAACATCAAAAGAAATAGTGGTTATTAAATTTAAACATTTCGTGTTTTCTCTATTGATGACGTAAGAGCTACAAAGACAGTTTTACATGTACATGCACATGTCTTTAAAGGAAATTTGGTTTTGAATGTTTTTGAAGGTATTATTATTTAGAAACGCTTTAAAATTTTATCTTTTAATATTAACTCGTGAAAACAATAAATATAAAGAATATAATTCGATAATTGAATTGGTTGGCAACATTATACGGTATTTTTTTTCGCTTTCGCTAATATCCTTCTATATCTATTTCATTATTTGCTTATATAGTAAATAGTGCGTGGGTAGCATGAAGGTTGACGAAACATAATAATCATTATTTGCTTCAAAATTTAAAATTGGAAAAGATGAGAACGAACAATATTTTGGATACAGTTTAAAGGATTCACATGCAATTGGCCGCGTGGCCTAATGGATAAGGCGTCCGACTTCGGATCGGAAGATTGTGGGTTCGAATCCCATCGTGGTCGATAATCATAATTTTGGTCACTCTGATAACTTTTGACCAAAAAAATAAAACAAACACATTCATTAAGGGCTCGGATAGCAACGTTTTAACGTATTTATTGTGGGACCTCAGTCATTAGATGTCCTTTTCTGTAATTCTAGATATAGACCTAATACCAATTTTATGACAATTAAAAATTTATATTTTTGATATTTAACAGTCCTCGAAGTAAATTGTATCAATCTAATGATATGTACTCAAGGGATCAAGGTTTGCACAGTATTTTTGTGTGACATGAGAACACATCAGGCATATCGAATTGCATTCTTAATGGGCTATTCCAGATGTATTCCGCACCCCCCCCCCCCTTATGGAAGACACTTCCGGAATTCGGGTCTAAATTGACAGCCGGAATTCACATGTCAGGAAAAACCCATGGAAGACACTGCCGGAATTGTGGTAATATGTCTAATATGGCCAGCCGGAATTCACATAAATGTAAATGTCTTCCATAGGGTTCCAGCTGGAATTAGAACATTTTTTGTTTCCAGTCAGAATTCAAGTAAATGTCTTTCATAGGTTAAGCGAGATGGTGATCATAAGTGAAGATTCTGCTGGAATTGGAGCATTTTTGACCATTTTCCAGCCGGAATATTAACAAATGTGAATGTCTTCCATAGGCACATCATGGCCTTTCACAATCCCCACTCTTGTTTTTTCGTTTATTTTAGCAGCCGGAATTTCACCTAATCTCAATGTCTTCCATACCCTCCAGCCGGAATCTTTGCTAAAAATGACTGCTGGAATTCTAGATACATCTCAATTCCAGCTGGAATTGTATTTTTTTAAATGTCTTCCATAGGGGGGTGCGGAATACATCTGGAATAGCCCAATACGAGGAATGTCCTTCTGATATCAAGTAATTTTGATTTTTTGAAATATGACGATATAAAACATGCACATTTTATGGCAAATTATTATAAAAATTGATTTTTCATAGTCCTCGAAGTAAAATTTATAAATCTACTGATATGTAGGCCTACTTAAAGTGTATGTAGCTGGGAGGAAAAGCCGACGATAATGTGTAATTTTTTGGTTAATTTTCAATCAAATGAAAGCTTATACCGAATACTGAGAAAAAATACATTATATAGGAAGACATTTCATTTTATGTAATGCCTCAAAAATATTAATCAAACCTCAACGTTACCGAAAGTAATCATTATTTCGGTTAATGATTCGAAACGTTAATCATGTCATTGGCCGCGTGGCCTAATGGATAAGGCGTCCGACTTCGGATCGGAAGATTGTGGGTTCGAATCCCATCGTGGTCGTTGACTTTTGATTGAATCAATGGTTACTGCTTCAACTTTTAAAGGGTATGGTATGTTTACGTGATAAAATAAATGTTTACGTGGTAAAGTCAATGTTTTAAGGGCTCTAAAATGAGCGTTTATTTATTTGCGTTTCGACAGTATTTTTTGTGGGACATGAGAGCACCTCAGACCTATCGAATTGCATTCTGAATTCGAAGCATGTCTTTCTGATATCAAATAATTTTCATTTTTTGAAAATCACAATATAATACAACTTTTATGACAAATTATAAAAATTTGATATTTTTCAAATTTTTGATATATAACAGTCCTCGAAGTAAATTATATAAATCTAATGATATATTCTTAAAGTGTATGTAGCAGGGAGGAAAAGCCGACGGGCAATTGAAAATTTGGACCTTTCATATTGAAGATATGGATTTTTTCCCAAAAGACCTAATTTTTTTTGGTGTTTTGGGGAAAAAAATCCATATCTTCAATACGAAAGGTCAAAATTTCCAATTGATCGTCGGCTTTTCATCCCACCTACATACACTTCAAGTATAAATAATCAGATTTATAAAGTTTACTTCACGTACTGTTAAATATCAAAATATCAATTTTAATGATTTGCCATAAAATGTGTATTAAATTGCGAATTTCAAAAATCAAAATTATTTGATATCAGAATGACATTCTTCGTATTCAGAATGCAATTCGATATGTCTGATGTGCTCTAATGTCCCAAAATAAATACTGTCCAAACGTTCATACCCCAGCCCTTAAATAGTTCTCAAAAAAATTGTGAATATTCATCTCCATATTCGTGGGAATCCGTCTGAATGGTATGTTTACTTTTGACCAAAAGACAAAACACGTCATCAAAATGAATAGATACGAACTTGCATAGTTTTTCACTTTGACTATTGACGTGCTTGATAATAATTATCTACATTTATTGTTTTTGTAATTTTATATCTATATATGACGTGTATGTACATGACAATAAAACAATAAGGGGTTTTAAGACATTACAATGAGTTCAAAGAAATATGGATCACTCTAACATGAAAATATAAATTCAAGCTACGAGTATCATAATAGTAAAAGTATTGAGACAAAAGGACCAAAGAGAACAATAGCTTTGGTGTTTATATTATGTATTTTTAAGTTATTAAGGGGGTACTACACCCCTGGCCAATTTTGTGCCTATTTTTGCAATTTTCTCAAAAATTATAGCGCATTGGTGACAAGTAAGATATGTATATTATAGGGGCAAGGACTACAACTACTGTATCATACTTATCAGTATTTTATTATTATTGTTTTCTTTTAAATCGTAATCATAAAGAACAAATGAAGTCACCCATATAAATCACAATGGTTCCACGATCATATCTTCATCGATCACTTATCGGATTAAGTATTGGACACAATCAATCAATATAAGTACTGCATTTTGGGATAAATTTTGTAGTTGATAAAATATTAACAAATAGTAAATGTGGTACAGATGTTTCCGTAGTGTAGTGGTTATCACGTGCGCCTCACACGCGCAAGGTCCCTGGTTCGAGCCCAGGCGGAAACATTTTTTTGTTAGGCCAAACAAAATAATAGTTTTGTCTCATATCCCATGGGATTTCGAAAATGAATGCGGTATGCGATTTTTTATTTTATTTTTATAAGTTGAAGAACATCAATTTTGGGTATTTTATAATATCAAAATATAGGTAAATAGAATTCTATATATTAAATGGTTATGCTTAGCTGAAATAAGGCTACATCTACTAGCGTTATAATTTTGGAGTTGCGAAGCAAACAGAAACAAAATTGAAATTGAACATAAAAAACAAAATAAAATAATTTATAATTTCAAATATACTAAAAAACTAATTTCGTTAAAATTAAAAAAAAAAAATCAACTTCTGCAATTTTGCTTGTGCGGGAACATGAGACAAAACTATTATTTTCTTTGGCCTTTTTCTCAGCTTCCATGATTTATAAATGAACAATATAATAAGTTCACATCTTAGGCTACAATAAAATGTACAACTGAACTAAAAAACTTATCTATTGTACCTTTGATCAGAGATCTATTTGCATTTCTCTTGTATTGTTGATCTATTTCTATCTTTTTTGTAAATTTTCACATGATCTCCAGAGCTCATATACGAAGCTCTCTGCTTTTCTAAAGTACGCTGTATTGTGATGTTAAAAAATAATAATAACATTGGTGTTTATATTATGTATTTTTAAGTTATTAACTTAATGGATTTATAACGCGTATACCGTACCATTAAAACAAGATGTTCAAGGTGCAATACAAAAGCAAGTTAAGAAAAACAAAATTACAAAAAATTTAAAAACAAATTAAAGAAAATATGAAGATATACAATGATAAACACCAATACATAAAAAAAAAATATTGTCGTTTAAATAATTAAAAAAACAGAAATAATACATTAAAACGTGCATTTTATTGTAGCCTATAGGATGTGAACTGATTATAATATTTATAAATCACGGAAGCTGAGAAAAAGGCCAAAGAAAATAATAGTTTTGCCTCATGTTCCCACGCGCATTTGATTTATGCTGCGATCAAGCAAAATTGCAGAAGTTGAATTTTATTTTGTATTTTGTTTCTGTTCGCTTCGCAACTCCAAAATTGTAACGCTAGTAGATTTAGCCTTATTTCAGCTGAACATAAGCATTATAGAGAATTGTATTTATCTATATTTTGATATTATAAAATACCTAAAATTGGCGATTTTCAATTATGAAAATAAAATAAAAACCGCATACCGCATTAGATATCAAACTCCCATGGGACATGAGACAAAACTATTATTTTGTTTGGCCTAACAAAAAATATGTTTCCGCCTGGGCTCGAACCAGGGACCTTGCGCGTGTTAGGCGCACGTGATAACCACTACACTACGGAAACCACTGTGACAATCTAGCTATTTCTGAACATTATATCATCTACATCTTTATCCCAAAATGCAGTACTTACATTGATTTCCGGCATTGATTTATCATGTTCATTCAAACGTAGTAATGTACTGTTATTAAGTTTATCTGTTTGACATGTAATTATTTGTAAGTTTCTATCTGCTTTCTAACTATTTTGCTTCTCACTCTCGTATCTCTCTCCCCCTCAGCCCCTTTCCTCCCATTTCCCTCTCCCCTCCATATCTCCTCCCTCTCTCCAACCATCTCTCTCTCTCTCGCACTCAATTTCTCTCTCACTTAACAGTTACCAACTTTTCACAAAGTTGCTTGAAACTTATTCAAAATTACCTAAAGTTGCTGAAAACACGCTCAAAAGTTTGCAAAATTGCTGAAAATTGTGCACAGTTCACACTTACAAGCGTTTTAAGGAGCTAACCCAAAGGTAAACTATATCATTTCAATTACTGAGCAAAATGAATCGGATATCCTCAAAACTCATTTAGTTATTGATAAAAAGAGGTGACACGTTTTTATGGGGTTTTTTTTCGGTGGGGGGGGGGGGGGGTATACTCTTTTTCCTTTTTCTTCGTCTTCTTTATTTTCTTTATTTTCCTTAAGTTTGTAGTTTTGTTTTTCTTAACTTGCTTTTGTATTGCGCCTTGAACATCTTGTTTTGATGGTATGTGTACGCGTTATACATCCATTAAGTTAATTGATAACTTGGGAAAATATTATTAATTAAATTATTAAATGGATTTATAACGCGTACACATACCATCAAAACAAGATGTTCAAGGCGCAATACAAAACCAAGTTAAGAAAAACAAAATTACAAACTTAAAGAAAATATGAAGATATACAATGATGAACACCACTACATAAAACTAGCCAAAAATATTGTCGTTTATATAACAAAAAAGAAGAAAAAAAGAAAGGAAAAAAGAACAGACCCCCTCGAAAAAAGAAATAAATAAAAACCAACCATATTGTCGTTTATATAATAAAAAAGAAGGAAAAAAGACCCCCCCCCCAAAAAAAAAATCACCCAAAACACAGAATACATAAAAACGTGTCACCACTTTCTATCAACAACTAAATGAGTTTTGACGATATCCGATTCATTTCGCTCAGTAGTTGAAACTATAGTTTATCTTTGGTTTATCTTTAGGCAATTTTGAGAAACTAAGCAACAATCTGAAAAGTTTGTAACTTTTAAGTGAGAAAGACATTAAGCGCGAGAGAGAAGGATGGTTGGAGAGAGGGAGGAGAGATGGAGGGGACAGGGGAGGAAAGGGGTAGAGGGAGAGAGATAAGAGAGTAAGTTGTAAAACAATTAGAAAGCAGATAAAAACTTACACGTCATACAGGTTTACATTTACAAACTTATATATAGCACGTTTGTTTGAACTTTATAAATCAATCATCAAGTACTGCATTTTGAGATATATAAAGTTTACCTTTTACCTCCTAAAACGCTTGCAAGTGTGATCTGTGCACAAGTGTCAGCAATGTTGCAAACTTTTGTTTTAAGTCTAGGCAATGTTGAGAAAGTTTCAAGCAACTGTGTGAAAAGTTGGTAACTTTTAAGTTAGAAAGAAATTAAGTGCGAGAAAGAAGGATGGCTGGAGAGAGGGGGGATGTGAAGAGGGAAGGGAGAGAGAGAGATAAGATAGTATTTTATCATTGTTGTTTTCTTTAATATTGTAATCATAAAGAATCAATGAAATTGAAGTCATCCATATGGTTTAATTCCACGATCACATCTTCATCGATCACTTATCGGATTAAGTATTGAACATAACAGATGAAGCATTTCATTGATAAGGTTATATGCGTCCACAAGTCACTTGTAGAACTTTATAAACCAATCAATGTTAGTACTGCATTTTCGTATAGACTATATATAAATGTGTAGTTGATAAGTAAACAAATTGCTATATTGTCACAGAGGTTTCCGTAGTGTAGTGGTTATCACGTCCGCCTAACACGCGGAAGGTCCCTGGTTCGAGCCCAGGCGGAAACAATTTTTTGTTAGGTCAAGCAAAATAATTGCTTTGCATCATGTCCCATGGGAGTTTGAAATCTAATACAGTATGCGGTTTTTTATTTTATTTTTATCAAATTGAAAAACGCCAATTGTGGGTATTTAATATCAAAACACATGTAAATTCAATTCTATATAATAATGGAGTTGCGAAGCGAACAGAAACAAAATTAAAATTAAACATCGAGTTTACAGCCGATTATCGGTCGAATTTTGTTTAAAAACAAAATAAAATAAATCAAATGCGAGCGGGGAACATGAGACAAAACTATTATTTTCTTTGGCCTTTTTCTCAGCTTGCAATTCCATGATTCCAAAATGGATGCTTAAAATAATAATAACATAATTATTACCGGTATGTATTTTCAAGTTATTAATTCAATTAACTTAATGGATTTATAACGCGTACACATACCATCAAAACAAGATGTTCAAGGCGCAATACAAAAGCAAGTTAAGAAAAACAAAATTACAAACTTAAAGAAAATATGAAGATATACAATGATGAACACCAATACATAAAAAACAAAAATATTGTCGTTTGTATAATTTCAAGAAAATAAAAAAGTAGGAAAAAGAACAGACCCCCCAAAAAACAACCAGAAATAAAAAACATGTTTCACGTCCGGGTTTTTGAAAAAAAAGAAGAATACTGTGATAAAAATAATGTTATCATATTTCTGTTAATAATTCGAAAAGTTAGTCGTGGCATTGGCCGCGTGGCCTAATGGATAAGGCGTCCGACTTCGGATCGGAAGATTGTGGGTTCGAATCCCATCGTGGTCGTTATCTTTTATTAAACTGTGAGTTATTTTATTTCATTAGTTTTTGTTACTTTGGCAATTTCATGTATACTGCGCAAAAAGAGTATCCTTACACTTGGAAAAATAATCACAATTTTAAAACTGAACAATATTGGGGTACGTTTGTTTTATTTAATAGACGCACTATCTAATCCTGCGCATTTTGACACCACATTGAATGCAATGTGACCCAAGAAGTAAAGTTAGAGTCACGCGGTAGCATGACCAGCAAGTTTTTAAAAAAACGACTGATAAAGAAGAATAAGAAGATGCACCGCGGGACTATATTTACACGAAACAAAACGCTATTGTTCTATGATATTTTTCGCTGGGTACAAAATATATCTAAAACCATGCTAAATCGTATTTACTATCCAAAGTGTAATATTTTAATAACTCATTAATTCAAAAAGTTACACCAATCATACAGTCAATCCGATTGTTTGATAATAAATAAACATTCTTGCTTTATTTCACGCGGTATTTCATAGCCAAAATTAGTGGAAAATCATAGCTAATCATACTGAGGAAGGTGCGATGATGGCTTATAGCAGAATTAGCGCTATTATGCTAAAAATGCTATTAGCATTTAATTAGTATGCTATCTCTATGCATTATAGTGCTAATAGCAACGCTAATGAAAAATCCGTTAAAACTGCTATTACCAAACCACTTTTAGCGTTTTAGCAGTTATTAGTGCCTCATTTGCAAATATGTCAATAGCGCTAATAGCAATTAATAGCACGTCATATGCAATTGTGCTAAATCTTAAAAGTTTGTAAGTCTAGGGAAAGCGTGCTATTAGCGCTAATAGCGCTATTAGCGCTAATAGCAATTAATAGCACGTCATATGCAATTGTGCTAAATGTAAAAAGATTCTAAGTCTAGTGCGTGCTATTAGCGCTATTAGCGCTAATAGCAAATAATAGCACGTCATATGCAATTGTGCTAAATGTAAAAAGATTCTAAGTCTAGAGACAGCGTGCTATTAGCGCTAATAGCGCTATTAGCGCTAATAGCAAATAATAGCACTTAATATGCAATTGTGCTAAATGTAAAAAGATTCTAAGTCTAGAGACAGCGTGCTATTAGCGCTAATAGCGCTATTAGCGCTAATAGCAAATAATAGCACGTCCTATGCAATTGTGCTAAATCTAAAAAGATTCTAAGTCTAGGGAATGCGTGCTATTAGCGCTAATAGCGCTAATAGCAATTAATAGCACGTCATATGCAATTGTGCTAAATCTAAAAATATTCTAAGTCTAGAGACAGTGTGCTATTAGCGCTAATAGCGCTATTAGCGCTAATAGCAATTAATAGCACGTCATATGCAATTGTGCTAAATCTAAAAATATTCTAAGTCTAGAGACAGCGTGCTATTAGCGCTAATAGCGCTATTAGCGCTAATAGCAAATAATAGCACGTCATATGCAATTGTGCTAAATCTAAAAAGATTCTAAGTCTAGGAAAGCGTGCTATTAGCGCTATTAGCGCTAATAGCAAATAATAGCACGTCATATGCAATTGTGCTCAATCTAAAAAGATTCTAAGTCTGGAGACAGCTAATAGCGCTATTAGCGCTAATAGCAAATAATAGCACGTCATATGTAATTGTGCTAAATCTAAAAAGATTCTAAGTCTAGGGAAAGCGTGCTATTAGCGCTAATAGCGCTATTAGCGCTAATAGCAATTAATAGCACGTCATATGCAATTGTGCTAAATCTAAAAATATTCTAAGTCTAGAGACAGCGTGCTATTAGCGCTATTAGCGCTAATAGCAAATAATAGCACGTCATATGCAATTGTGCTAAATCTAAAAAGATTGTAAGTCTAGGGAAAGTGTGCTATTAGCGCTATTAGCGCTAATAGCAATTAATAGCACGTCATATGCAATTTTGCTCAATCCAAAAAGATTCTTAGTCTAGGGACAGTGTGCTATTAGCGCTAATAGCGCTATTAGCGCTAATAGCAAATAATAGCACGTCATATGCAATTGTGCTAAATCTAAAAAGATTGTAAGTCTAGGAAAGCGTGCTATTAGCGCTAATAGCGCTATTAGCGCTAATAGCAAATAATAGCACGTCATATGCAATTGTGCTAAATCTAAAAAGATTCTAAGTCTAGGGAAAGCGTGCTATTAGCGCCAATAGCGTTATTAGCGCTAATAGCAATTAATAGCACGTCATATGCAATTGTGCTAAATCTAAAAATATTCTAAGTCTAGAGACAGCGTGCTATTAGCGCTAATAGCGCTATTAGCGCTAATAGCAATTAATATCACGTCATATGCAATTGTGCTAAATCTAAAAATATTCTAAGTCTAGAGACAGCGTGCTATTAGCGCTATTAGCGCTAATAGCAAATAATAGCACGTCATATGCAATTGTGCTAAATCTAAAAGATTCTAAGTCTAGGGAAAGCGTGCTATTAGCGCTATTAGCGCTAATAGCAAATAGTAGCACGTCATATGCAATTGTGCTAAATCTAAAAAGATTCCAAGTCTGGAGACAGCGTGCTATTAGCGCTAATAGCGCTATTAGCGCTAATAGCAATTAATAGCACGTCATATGCAATTGTGCTAAATCTAAAATATTCTAAGTCTAGAGATAGCGTGCTATTAGCGCTATTAGCGCTAATAGCAAATAATAGCACGTCATATGCAATTGTGCTAAATCTAAAAAAGATTGTAAGTCTAGGGAAAGTGTGCTATTAGCGCTAATAGCGCTAGCGCTAATAGCAATTAATAGCACGTCATATGCAATTTTGCTCAATCCAAAAGATTCTTAGTCTAGGGACAGTGTGTTATTAGCGCTAATAGCGCTATTAGCGCTAATAGCAAATAATAGCACGTCATATGCAATTGTGCTAAATCTAAAAAGATTGTAAGTCTAGGGAAAGCGTGCTATTAGCGCTAATAGCGCTATTAGCGCTAATAGCAAATAATAGCACGTCATATGCAATTGTGCTAAATCTAAAAGATTCTAAGTCTAGAAAGCGTGCTATTAGCGCCAATAGCGTTATTAGCGCTAATAGCAATTAATAGCACGTCATATGCAATTGTGCTAAATCTAAAAATATTCTAAGTCTAGAATCAGCGTGCTATTAGCGCTAATAGCGCTATTAGCGCTAATAGCAATTAATAGCACGTCATATGCAATTGTGCTAAATCTAAAAATATTCTAAGTCTAGGGATAGCGTGCTATTAGCGCTATTAGCGCTAATAGCAAATAATAGCACGTCATATGCAATTGTGCTAAATCTAAAAAGATTCTAAGTCTAGGGAAGCGTGCTATTAGCGCTATTAGCGCTAATAGCAAATAGTAGCACGTCATATGCAATTGTGCTAAATCTAAAAAGATTCCAAGTCTGAAGACAGCGTGCTATTAGCGCTAATAGCGCTATTAGCGCTAATAGCAAATAATAGCACGTCATATGTAATTGTGCTAAATCTATAAAGATTCTAAGTCTAGGGAAAGCGTGCTATTAGCGCTAATAGCGCTATTAGCGCTAATAGCAATTAATAGCACGTCATATGCAATTGTGCTAAATCTAAAAATATTCTAAGTCTAGAGACAGCGTGCTATTAGCTCTAATATTATTATTGTTGATGGTGGGGACAGCGGTCACACTAGCTTTCTTGATTTGCGGGGCCCTTTTATATTGGAACTCACTTGGAGTGTTTAGTTGTCGTATGGGAGTCACCGGACTCAGGGGCCTGCCGGCCCTGCGGCCTTGATGTTTGTTGCTGATGGTGGGGACAGCGGTCACACTAAGTTTCTTGCCCTGCGGGGCCCTTTTATATTTGAACTCACTTGGAGTGTTTAGTTGTCGTATGGGAGTCTCCGGCCTCTGGCCTGCCGGCCCTGCGGCCTTAATGTTTTTGTTGATGGTGGGGACAGAGGACTCACTAGCTTTCTTGCCCTGCGGGGCCCTTTAATATTGGAACTCACTTGGAGTGTTTAGTTGTCGTATGGGAGTCACCGGCCTCGGGCCTGCCGGCTCTGCGGCCTTGATGTTTGTTGTTGATGGTGGGGACAGCGGTCACACTAGCTTTGTTGGCCTGCAGGGCCCTTTTATATTGGAACTCACTTAGAGTGTTTAGTTGTCGTATGGGAGTGTCCGGCCTCAGGCCTGTCGGCCCTGCGGCCTTGATGTTTGTTGCTGATGGCGGGGACAGCGGTCATACTAAGTTTCTTGCCCTGCGGGGCCCTTTTATATTTGAAGTCACTTGGAGTGTTTAGTTGTCGTATGGGAGTCTCCAGCCTAGGCCCTGCCGGACCTGCGGCCTTAATATTTTTGTTGATGGTGGGGTCAGCGGTCACACTAGCCTTATTGACCCTGCGGGGCCCTTTTTTATATTGGAACTCACTTGGAGTGTTTAGTTGTCGTATGGGAGTCACCGGCCTCGGGCCTGCCGGCCCTGCGGCCTTGATGTTTGTTGTTGATGGTGGGGACAGCGGTCACACTAGCTTTGTTGCCCTGCGGGGCCTTTTATATTGGAACTCACTTGGAGTGTTTAGTTGTCGTATGGAGTCACCGGCCGCGGGCCTGCCGGCCCTGCGGCCTTGATGTTTGTTGCTGATGGCGGGGACAGCGGTCATACTAAGTTTCTTGCCCTGTGGGCCCTTTTATATTTGAAGTCACTTGGAGTATTTAGTTGTCGTATGGGAGTCTCCGGCCTCGGGCCTGCCGGTCCTGCGGCCTTGATGTTTTTTTGTTGATGGTGGGGACAGGGGTCACACTAGCTTTGTTGCCCTGCGGGGCCCTTTTATATTAGAACTCACTTGGAGTGTTTAGTTGTCGTATGGGAGTCACCGGCTTCGGGCCTGCCGGCCCTGCGGCCTTGATGTTTGTTGCTGATGGTGGGGACAGTGGTCATACTAAGTTTCTTGCCCTGCGGGGCCTTATTATATTTGAACTCACTTGGAGTGTTTAGTTGTCGTATGGGAGTCTCAGGCCTCGGCCCTGCCGGACCTGCGGCCTTAATATTTTTGTGGATGGTGGGGACAGCGGTCACACTAGCTTTCTTGATTTGCGGGGCACTTTTTTATATTGGAACTCACTTGGAGTGTTTAGTTGTCGTATGGAGTCACCGGCCTCAGGCCTGCCGGCCCTGCGGCCTTGATGTTTTTGTTGATGTTGGGGACAGCGGTAACACTAAATTTCTTGATTTGCAGGGCCCTTTTATATTGGAACTCACTTGGAGTGTTTAGTTGTCGTATGGGAGTCTCTGGCCTCAGGCCTGCCGGCCCTGTGGCTCTAATATTATTGTTGATGGTGGGGACAGCGGTCACACTAGCTTTCTTGACCCTGCGGGCCCTTTTTATATTGGAACTCACTTGGAGTGTTTAGTTGTCGTATGGGAGTCACCGGCCTCGAGCCTGTCGGCCCTGCGGCCTTGATGTTATTTGTTGATGTTGGGGACAGCAGTCACACTAAGTTTCTTGCCCTGTGGGGCCTAGTTATATTGGAACTCACTTGGAATGTGAAGTTGTCGTATGGGAGTCTGCGGCCTCGGGCCTTCTGGCCCTGCGGCCTTGATGTTTCTTGTTGATGGTGGGGACAGCGGTCACACTAGCTTTGTTGCCCTGCGGGGCCCTTTTTATATTAGAACTCACTTGGAGTGTTTAGTTGTCGTATGGGAGTTACCGGCCTCGGGCCTGCCGGGCCTGCGGCCTTGATGTTTTTTGCTGATGGTGGGGACAGCGGTCACACTAAATTTTTTGCCCAGCGGGGCCCTTTTATATTGGAACTTACTTGGAGTGTTTAGTTGTCGGATGGGAGTGACCGGCCTCGGGCCTGCCGGTCCTGCGGCCTTGATGTTTTGTTGATGTTGGGGACAGCGGTCACACTAAATTTCTTGCCCTGCGGGCCCTTTTATATTGGAACTCACTTGGAGTGTTTAGTTGTCGTATGGGAGTCACCGGCCTCAGGCCTGCCGGCCCTGCGGCCTTGATGTTTTTGTTGATGGTAGGGACAGCGGTGACACAAGCTTTCTTACCCTGCGGGCCCTTTTATATTGGAACTCACTTGGAGTGTTTAGTTGTCGTATGGAGTCACCGGCCTCGGCCTGTCGGCCCTTCGGCCTTGATGTTTTTGTTGATGTTGGGGACAGCAGTCACACTAAGTTTCTTGCCCTGTGGGGCCTATTTATATTGGAACTCACTTGGAGTGTTAAGTTGTCGTATGGGAGTCTGCGGCCTCGGGCCTGCTGGCCCTGCGGCCTTGCAAACGATACACTAATGAGCGTTAATATCGCTATTAGCACACACTACGCTATTAGCGCTAATAGAGATAATAGCGTCTACCATTTGCAGAAAGTGAACAATTTGGCACATAATACAATGAGTTGTAAAATGGTTATTAGCATACCTGTCTCTATTAGCTCTAATAGCGCTAATAGCATGCCTTACGCTATTAGCGCTAATAGCACATCTCACGCTAATGAGTGCTATTAGCGCTAGCACCTACCATCCGTAGAAAATGGTCAATTTTAAAATTTGCAAACGATACACTAATGAGCGCTAATATCGCTATTAGCACACACTACGCTATTAGCGCTAATAGCGCTAGTAGCACACCTTACGCTATTAGCGGTAATAGCGCACCTCGCGCTAATGAGTGCTATTAGCGTCTACCATTCGCAGAAAATGAACAATTTGGCACATAATACAATGAGTCATAATATCGTTATTAGCATATCTGTCGGTATTAGCGCTAATAGCGCTAATAGCATGCCTTACGCTATTAGCGCTAATGGCGCATCTCATGCTAATGAGTGCTATTAGCGCTAATAGCACCTACCATCCGTAGAAAATATAATATCGTTATTAGCATACCTGTCGGTATTAGCGCTAATAGCGCTAATAGCACGCCTTAGGCTATTAGCGCTAATAGCACATCTCACGCTAATGAGTGCTATTAGCGCTATTAGCGCTAATAGCACCTACCATCCGTAGAAAATGGTCAATTTTAAAATTTGCAAACGATACACTAATGAGCGCTAATATCGCTATTAGCACACACTACGCTATTAGCACTAATAGCGCTAGTAGCACACCTTACGTTATTAGCGCTAATAGCGCACCTCGCGCTAATGAGTGCTATTAGTGCTATTAGCGCTAATAGCGTCTACCATTCGCAGAAAATAAACAATTTGGCACATAATACAATGAGTTATAATATCGTTATTAGCATACATGTCGGTATTAGTGCTAATAGCGCTAATAGCATGCCTTACGCTATTAGCGCTAATAGCGCATCTCATGCTAATGAGTGCTATTAGCGCTATTAGCGCTAATAGCGCTAATAGCACCTACCATCCGTAGAAAATATTATATCGTTATTAGCATACCTGTCGCTATTAGCGCTAATAGCGCTAATACCATGCCTTACGCTATTAGCGCTAATAGCGCATCTGATGCTAATGAGTGCTATTAGCGCTATTAGCACTAATAGCGCTAATAACACGCATTACGCTATTAGCGCTAATAGCGCATCTCACGCTAATGAGTGCTATTAGCACTATTAGTGCTAATAGCGTAGTAGCAAACCTTACGCTATTGCGAGCATTTTTAGAACTTTTGCAAGTGACATGCTAATGAGTGCTAATAGCGTTAGTGATGAAAATAGCACGACTCACGCTAATAGCGCTAATAGCACGCATTACGCTAATGGCCGCTATTAACGATATTAGCGCTAATATCACTTACCTTGCCGAGAACAGTTTTAGCACTTTTGGTAATAGCGCGCAATTGGTTCACCACAATTAGCACGAAATAGCAGAGGTTTGCTATTATCACGCTATCGGCGATATTAGCGCTATTAACGTGGAAATAACAGAAAATTGCAAATACCGCGCAATTTGCAATTTTGCTAGTGAGCAGCGCTAACGCGCTAAATAACCATCATCGCACCTTTATCATCATACTGATATCCACAATCTTTCGTCACTGCTACAGCCATACATGGCTGTCACTGTCGCACTACCTTTTGAGATTCACTTTCAAATATACCCTAGTATATTCCTGGATACCCTACATACAAATTCTGGATCCCATTCGCCAAAAAATCAAGTTTTTCGCAATTCTTTTATTCTTTCCGGACCACAGCATACATTCATATTAATAAATACTCCACTTTCACACGTCGTTATAACGGGTCGTCCCCGTGGCGAAGCGGTTAAGGTCCTGGACTTCTAATCCATTTATGAATTTTTGCTCAAGTTCGAAACTTCCCACCACTTTTTTTTCTTAATGTTTTGTTAACCAATGTATTGTCATAAATCAAGAATAACACCATCTCGAACATCCATTGCTATTATGATATTTTTTTTTCATCAAACAAACATGTCTGATTTTTTATTCTCATCTAGGCCTAGGCCTAGGCCTACTTTCACCATCCAGATGCTTTCACCATGCCTGACTATCATGACATCTTCGTTATTTAAAACACATTTATCATTGGCTCTGTTCACAGTTCAATCTGAAATTATATTTGCAATAAATATTATAAATTGTCACAAATTAAAATCACAAACCGCGAAAGATCGCCAACAACTGCCGCTGAATATTGATATCAAACTAGATTTCACCGCAGGGCTATAAAGAACCACAAACCGCGACATTTGGATATCCAACTAGATAGCCCAGCAGGGCTACAAAGAATCACACACCACGAAATATGGATATCCAACAGGCTTAAACTATAAATTAGCTCCCGATAGAGGGCAGGGCCTGATAAGGGTAATTAAAATCACAAACCGCGAAAGATCGCTGACAACCGCCGCTTAATAGGGATATCCAACTAGATTGCCCCGCAGGGCTACAAAGAACCACAAACCGCGAAATTTGCATATCCAACAAGATTGCCCGCAGGCTTATCGATTATAAAGAACCACAAACCGTGAAATATGGATATCCAACAAATTAAGACCACAAACCGCGAAAGATCGCCAACAACTGCCGTTAAATTTGGATATCCAACTAGATTGCCTCGCAGGGCTATAAAGAACCACAAACCGCGAAATTTGGATATCCAACAAGCTTAAACTAATTAACTGCCGATAGAGGGCTTGATAAGAGAAATTAAAATCACAAACCGCGAAAGATCGCCGACAACCTCCGCTTAATAGGGATATCCAACTAGATTGCCCGCAGGGCTACAAAGAACCAAAAACCGCGAAATGTGGATATCCAACAAATTAAGACCACAAACCGCGATAAAATGAAATGAAATGAAATGAAGAGCCACAAACCGCGAAATTTGGATATGCAACTAGATTGCCCCACAGGGCTACAAAGAACCACAAACCACGAAATATGGATATCCAACAAGCTTAAACTATAAATTAGCTCCCGATAGAGGGCAGGCTTGATAAGGGAAATTAAAACCACAAACCACGAAAGATCGCAGATAACCGCCGCTTACTAGGCATATCCAACTAGGTTGGCCCGCAGGGCTACAAAGAATCACAAACCGCGAAATTTGGATATCCAACTAGATTGCCCACAGGCCTATAGATTATAAAGAACCACAAACCGCGAAATATGGATATCCAATAAATTAAGACCACAAACCGCGATAAACGAAATGAAACGAAATGAAGAGCCACAAACCGCGAAATTTGTATTTGCAACTAGATTGCCCCACAGGGCTACGAAGAACCACAAACCACGAAATATGGATATCCAACAAGCTTAAACTATAAATTAGCTCCCGATAGAGGCCAGTGCTTGATAAGGGAAATTAAAACCACAAACCACGAAAGATCGCAGATAACCGCCGCTTAATAGGCATATCCAACTAGGTTGGCCCGCAGGGCTATAAAGAACCACAAACATTCAAACACGATTATCTTGCCTAGTCAGGGCATTTAGACGCTTCCGTAGTATAGGCTTAAATATATGCGCATTTACCAGTTCCAACTTGGAAGTAAATCGGACTTACTCTCCGTATCTCTCTGGCATTGTCAACATTGGGTGTGTGCTGTTTATATTTACATTTTCTGTACATATTTACGTTGCCTTGAATAATTAAAGTATATTAAAATATATATTGATCATTGTGTACGCCTCAGTCACGCGTGACGAGCAAGTTTTAAAATAAACGACTGATAAAGTTTTGTTTAATTATTTATTGTCATAAATCATGAACAGCAACTTCAAACATCTATTTTTCGTTTTATGGAGCACTTTGTAACCTGATGACTTTCCAAGCTTGGAGCTACTTGGTTACATTCATAAAAAGAAAAGAAATCTACCAAAAAACGTTGACAACGTAAAGAAATCAGCAAGTTTAAAAAACCCACCTCGGCTCACTTTTTGAAACTTGGTCCCATTTTGAATACCAACAGGAAATCAGTGTTTTATTTTATTTCAACAGAATACAGCGTTTCCAACAAGATTACAAGCCTACTACACTTCTGGAAATGTTTTAAATTTATATAAATATGATGAAGTTTAAATTAATACCTTTTACAAATGGGACCAAGTTTCAAAAAGTGAGCCGAGGGTTTTTTTTTAAACTTGCTGATTTCTTTACGTTGTCAACGTTTTTTTGGTAGATTACATTTACAAGTTACAATTGAATAGACGAAGGTCCAGTTTTAAAAGTGACAAACTGGCCTATACACGGCGCAAAAGGATTCCAACAAGTGCAACAAAGAGACAACACAGTTTCTTCAATGAAGCTTGATTTCAAGCAGTTTTTATTTCAGTTTTTACTTCTCTGTACTTTTCATAACTTTCATTTTATTTGTCAGTTCTTTCGTTTCAGTTTTCCTTTGTTCCTTTTGTTTTAAATTAAAGCCAAACGCATAAATTAGCTATATTCACCACTCTCAAACCAGATGTCTAGTCCGTGGAGTTTTGAATAGGCCAGTTTGTCACTTTTAAAACTGGACCTTCGTCTAATCAAATGCTTGTAACTTCTTGAAGTCACATTGGATTCAATTGGGTGTCATAATGTGCCGGATTAGATAGTGCACCTATTAAATATATAATTTACCCAAATATGGTTTAGTTTTAAAATTAGGATTTTTCTTTCAAGTGTAAGGATACTTTTTGGCGCAGTATATATACTTTATAATGCGTAAATACATGGTATTGAAAAGATTGTGAATTTTAAAACAGTACAATGATTTCGAATATAATTAGGTTTCATGTTTCATGTGAAAAAAGTTTGATACGAGAAGTTCCTCAAGGAGTATGTGTTTCAATCCTTAAGGTGGCTGTGTACTCTCAGATATGCATGTAGTAAAAGTGCAATAACTTTGTAATTATTCGCGCAAGATATATAAAAGTATACATTTTTATGAAGGCAAGACATCAATAAATCTTAATATAAATACAGATTTGGGGTAAAAACAACAATTATGAAGAAAATCACAAAAAAGTGAGTTTTTGGCAATATTTGTTAGGTACATCATAACAAAAAACACTCTTTCCAAAATATTTTATTTTGTTTTTAGCTCAATCTTGAGGCTCCATTCCAAAAACGGTTTTTTTATTTTTTTGATATTGGCCTTATTTTTTGAGATATTGACCATATAAGGCATCAAATTGAACTTTTTAAAATTCACAAACGCCTATTTGCACAAAATGATGCCTAAAATCATAAATAGACCAAAATATAAAAAAATGAGAAAACCGTTTCTTGAGTCGATCATGCTTTTTACGATGATCACATTTGCTTACCTATAGATGTTGTATTTATTGAGTTATCGTGTACCTAAATCGTCATTTTACCGAGAAAATGAACATTGAAAGAATGGCCGTTGAAGTTTAAAGTGGTGACATTATGCACTTTCATCGAATCTTACAGGAGAATGCGGCAGTTTTCGTTTTTCTACCTTATATAACGTGAACATCGGGTAAATCCACAGCCCCTTGAGAGGTTTGAGCGAAATCCATTCATAACTTGATATTTAAATCGGGGGAAAGAACTTGAAAAAACCCACATTTTATCAGCTAAAACGGAGCCATTTGACCGCTAGGTTTGTGTGAAATCAGTGCTTCCGTGGTGCTTCCATAAGATGCGCCGCGCATGTAGATACGCGTTGCGTATGCGTAGCGTATTTGTGCGTTAACAAATTGCGCGATACGCAACGCGATGCGCGGTTGCGCGCGTGTACCCTGCTGGTACAACAAAGATTTTCTTTCCTTTTCAATTTCAAATACGAGTGGAATAGTGAAATAAAATCCTTAAAATATTGCAGTTGGAGTTTACAAATCTGGATTTTCATTCCTTGTATTTATAAAAAACATAACAAAGTACAAACTTATCAAAAAAGCTCAATTTTGCGAAAGAAACCATGTCTGGAGTACACAGCCGCGTTAACGTTATACTGATTTGTTCATTTTCTTGGTTTAACATATCCAAATGTTACGTTTCCAGACTTTGACCTTTAGGCCTACGTCACGAACGAACTTTCTAATCTCGGATCACTTTCCGGTGAAACATGTAATTTCTTTTCATTTATTGCGAATGTCAATAAAATAGTCGACTATTAATAGGCTTTATCTCTTAGTTTTCTTCTTTTGATACCATTGATAAGTTCTTATCAAGCAGTGTGTTTTCAATGTTTTATTTTCTCTTTCAGATAACAACTTTCTATTTTTGTCTTCGTGAACTTGATTTACACCAAATTAATTGCGTCGTGAAGTGGATCCAAATGAACTGCGCCCAAATGGATCCAAATTTCACGTGTATCTAAATTTTGTTTGGTTTGGGTCACTGTCAACTTGTCAATTGTGGTGTGACCGTGTGATCAAGCCAAATCAGTCTGAAGTAGGACATATTAAATTTCCAGTTTCTTATAGGATAGTAAAAAGCATTTGTAAAGCTGCATTTCGCAGAAAACCCCATTGAAATTGAACAACTACTTCAAAAGAGCAGTTGAAGAGTTTCCAAAACAAAAGGACGCAAAAGGAAATACTTCCTTTGTTTAGCTATATCTCAAAATTAACATTTCCGACTTCCAACTGATTTTGCATGATCACATTACAATCATGACAATTGGATCAATTTCAACTCTACCCTTAAACACATCACCCCTCTTCTCCTATTTTTACTACCCACTACATTTATCTTTGTAAGGACAACGGACAACAAAACAGTGGCGTAGCCAGGAGGGAGCCAAAGGAATTTCCCCCACAGAAAATTTTCAGGAATGAAAAAGAGTAAAGATGTTATTAAAATGACTGAAACGTGACGAAAAAATTGCAAATGGGGACACAATTTTATCTTTGCCCCCTCACGCTAAAATGTTGGCTACGCCGCTGGGGCATAACGACATCAGAACCAACCTGTTTATGGCCAAATGTACTAGAAATTAAATACGCGAACAAACATGCCTATTATTGGATCAACATCACTCGTCAAATTTCTGTAAAATGTTGGTGCATCTGGCTAAAGACGTTTTACTTGACAACCATCTTCAAACTAGTGTCTGTGTATAAAGACCGTGCCATATATAGCGCCATATCATGTATCGTTCGTTTTGGTCAGGTGTAATCAAATCTCGTTTTCTTTTACCATTTCCCGCCAATTCTTACATTCTTATATATCTGTGCATGCACACCTGTCTTTGTATACACAGGCAGTATCTTCTTCTATGAGAGAACCACTAAATGACAAAGCTTGACACACATCGTGTACAATTTTGCTTTTGATCCAACTCTAAATGTCTTTTTGTGGCGTTTGCTAAACGGATGTCTTATATTGTGCCTAATATTATTTTTTTTAAACAGTGCCTATGACCGCCCTGCGTTCTATAGGTCTACTGTGCATTCGTAGTCAAACACAGAATTCGATTATGAGTAGAATACAATTTGTTGAGATGTCAAGAAACACATTTATCATCCCAGAAGTAAACTCAAGGAAATGCAACTAAGTCTCCTGTCACCCACATGACCATCAATATCTAAACCCTGTATTTGCTGTATTGCCTACAATATACTAGTACTGTGAACTTTCTCCATACGCAAGACCGGTACAAAAGGATCATCTAGAAACCTACGTATTTCCTAAAATCATGTTCCAACCAGTATACATGATCATGACTGCTAAAACACTCACCGCATAAAGCAATAAATCACAGGTTTTCCTTTCTCTCCAATTTTAAGGAAGTATTTATTTTGAATTATTCACAGAGTAAAATAATCTCTAAGTAATGAATAGTTAAGACTATAGCCGACAGGTGATACGGTGGGAAGTCTCACGAGAGAAAGCTACTCGAGAAATAAAAAGAGTCAGATCATGTCTATACCTTCAAGTGTCATTTGTTATCTAAACTGTTTACACGCAAACTGAGTAGATGGTGCATGAGAGGATAAATAAAGTTAAGAGACCGACATGGAATGTGAAGGTGATAATATGGGAGATAGAAAGACATAACGACTCGAAGGTGAAGGAGAGAGACATAAAGAAAATATGAGAGAGAGACTATAGACATGGCGACTTGAGATATTTAAGAAAGAACAGGAATAAACGATTTAGTGCGAAAAGAAAGATGTAGGCAAATCATACTGCAGTTACTGTCCGTTGTCCTATACACAATACACAGTGCTCTCACCATTGACGCGTGACCTCTACAAATGGTGTACGTTGGAAGAATGGGCACTTGCCTAGTTAACATCACTGTGTAAAAATAACCAGCCAATATTTTAGCTATTCTCCAAACTTCTAGCAAATATATTTCTCTAACATGACCTAAAATTACAGCTAGGTTAGATGTTCAGAAATAGTCGCACTTTTGTAAAATATGAGTGAGGGCAAGGCATAGCTAGCCAACTCCCCGTGTTAATTGAATGGAGATTTGACCGAAAATATTGGTATCGGACCGCTCACTTCTGAAGGATGCCACAAAAAACGGTACAAGCTACATTTTAACTATTCTAAATAGGTTCTAGAAAATATAGTTTTGTAACATGTCCCTAAATTTTTAGCTAATTTAGATGTTTGGAGAGGGTCGCACTTTTGTGTTTTAGGAAGGATATGTAAACGACAGATAACACCAACAATATGAAGAAATTATTTCCAAACCGTGTTAAGTCAACAATCATTATGTTGCTCATTTTGAAGAATGCTGGTTAACAAAATGCAGGTCTTTGTCTCATTTCGTGAACAAAGGTACACATACCATTGTTTCCTTTCGTTTCCTTTATAATCGGTTACCCAACTGAAGCTACCAGTTTTATTGCGATGTCGCACATTGAAAACAGACACTTGTGCACAACCAGAGAAGATCTGATTTAATCAGTTGAGCTGCTTCAATGAGTGTTATCTTGGTTTAATAGCTTTTAATGGGGTTTAAGTCCTGCAAAGGTCGAGATGAATTCTACTGTAGACATGACTGCATCATGTACGTCATGGACAGAGAAAAGTAGGCTGAACTGCAGTAGGCTACTTCATTGCTGGGCAAATTTATCCACTTTACACCTGTTAAAAAACCGAGCTTTATGAATGCAAAATATCGGGCTGGTTTGGTATATTGTAATTGACGTTTGCTATAATTATACATGTATTATAGACCTAATGTGTGATCTGTGATAATGCTTACACGTGATATCTAAGATATCTAAACATATATAAGTGAATATTGCGTTGTTAGCAGTAAATGGCTGATAACGCTAATATATATGTTTATAGCTGAGAAAGCATTAGTAGGGTATTGGCACCTAAATTAAACACCACATGGATAGGTGTTTTAATCACAGAGCTCCATACGGAGCTCCATGGGTTCAATACATGTACATCCTCTTAAATAAGTAAGCTTTTTTCAGTTTCATGATATGTTTATTTTACCATCAATGTTTTAACATAAAACCTGTCATCATCTGAGATGATATTGTAGAATAACATGTCAACAACTGATTCAAGTATAGACTTAAGTAGCATGAAGTGGACGAAGAGTAAATCATTAGTAAGTGATTTCACAAGTGGAGATCGTGTTTCAGCGTTTGTTTTTAGTAGGATTTTGTATAATGTGGATATTGCGTGGGCAGTATTATATATCATATGCAACTAGAGTATACCTTCCGTGGGGTGGATAGAGATATGAGTTTAATGTGATTAAGAAGTGATTGGAGTTAATTGGTTAGAATTAAAGGCGGAATCAAATAAAGATATAAAATGGTAATGCACTAGCATCGGTAGATATTTGGTGAAGTAGTAGGTACTTGATAGTAGATGAAGTAATTTTCTATCAGCAGTAGATAACTGCAGATGAAATAGTGTGCTACCGTATCAGCAGTAGATACCAGATGAAGTAATGTGCTATCAGAATGCAGTAAATAACAGATGAAGTAGTGTGCTATCAGCTGCAGGTAGTTGATGAAGTAGTGTGCTATCAGCAGTAGATAGTTCATGAAGTAGTGTGCTATCAGCAGTAGATAGTTGATGAAGTAGTGTGCTATCAGCAGTAGATAGTTGATGAAGTAGTGTGCTATCAGCAGTAGATAGTTGATGAAGTAGTGTGCTATCAGCAGTAGATAGTTGATGAAGTAGTGTGCTATCAGCAGTAGATAACAGATGAAGTAGTGTGCTATCAGCAGTAGATAGTTGATGAAGTAGTGTGCTATCAGCAGTAGATAGTTGATGAAGTAGTGTGCTATCAGCAGTAGATAGTTGATGAAGTAGTGTGCTATCAGCAGTAGATAACAGATGAAGTAGTGTGCTATCAGCAGTAGATAGTTGATGAAGTAGTGTGCTACCAGCTGCAGGTAGTTGATGAAGTAGTGTGCTATCAGCAGTAGATGGTTGATGAAGTAGTGTGTTATCAGCAGTAGATAGTTGATGAAGTAGTGTGCTGTCAGCAGTAGATAGTTGATGAAGTAGTGTGCTATCAGCAGTAGATAGTTGATGAAGTAGTGTGCTATCAGCAGTAGATATAGTTGATGAAGTAGTGTGCTATCAGCAGTAGATAGTTGATGAAGTAGTGTGCTATCAGCAGTAGATAACAGATGAAGTAGTGTGCTATCAGCAGTAGATAGTTGATGAAGTAGTGTGCTATCAGCAGTAGATAGTTGATGAAGTAGTATGCTATCAGCAGTAGATAGTTGATGAAGTTGTGTGTTATCAGCAGTAAATTACAGATGAAGTAGTTTGCTATCAGCAGTAGATTACAGATGAAGTAGGTTGCTATCAGCAGTAGATTACAGATGAAGTAGGTTGCTATCAGCAGTAGATAGCAGATGAAGTAGTGTGCTATCAGCAGTAGATAGCAGATGAAGTAGTGTGCTATCAGCAGTAGATTACAGATGAAGTAGTGTGCTATCAGCAGTAGATAGCAGATGAAGTAGTGTGCTATCAGCAGTAGATAGCAGATGAAGTAGTGTGCTATCAGCAGTAGATAGCAGATGATGTAGTGTGCTATCAGTAGTAGATAGCTGATGAAGTAGTGTGCTATCAGCAGTCGATAACAGATGAAGTAGTGTGCTATCAGCAGTCGATAGTAGATGAAGTAGTGTTCTATCAGCAGAGCAGTAGATAGCAGATGAAGTAGTGTGCTATCAGCAGTAGATAACAGATGAAGTAGTGTGCTATCGGCAGTAGAAAGTTGATGAAGTAGTGTGCTATCGGCAGTAGATAGTTGATGAAGTAGTGTGCTATCGGCAGTAGATAGTTGATGAAGTAGTGTGCTATCAGCAGTAGATAGTTGATGAAGTAGTGTGCTATCAGCAGTAGATAGTTGATGAAGTAGTGTGCTATCAGCAGTAGATAGTTGATGAAGTAGTGTGCTATCAGCAGTAGATAGTTGATGAAGTAGTGTGCTATCAGCAGTAGATAGTTGATGAAGTAGTGTGCTATCAGCAGTAGATAGTTGATGAAGTAGTGTGCTATCAGCAGTAGATAGTTGATGAAGTAGTGTGCTATCAGCAGTAGATAGTTGATGAAGTAGTGTGCTATCAGCAGTAGATAGTTGATGAAGTAGTGTGCTATCAGCAGTAGATAGTTGATGAAGTAGTGTGCTATCAGAGGTAGATAGTTGATGAAGTAGTGTGCTATCAGCAGTAGATAGTTGATGAAGTAGTGTGCTATCAGCAGTAGATAGTTGATGAAGTAGTGTGCTATCAGCAGTAGCTAATTGATGAAGTAGTGTGCTATCAGCAGTAGCTAATTGATGAAGTAGTGTGCTATCGGCAGTAGATAGTTGATGAAGTAGTGTGCTATCAGCAGTAGATAGTTGATGAAGTAGTGTGCTATCAGCAGTAGATAGTTGATGAAGTAGTGTGCTATCAGCAGTAGATAGTTGATGAAGTAGTGTGCTATCAGCAGTAGATAGTTGATGAAGTAGTGTGCTATCAGCAGTAGATAGTTGATGAAGTAGTGTGATATCAGCAGTAGATATAGTTGATGAAGTAGTGTGCTATATAGATAGTTGATGAAGTAGTGTGCTATCAGCAGTAGATAGTTGATGAAGTAGTGTGCTATCACCAGTAGATAGTTGATGAAGTAGTGTGCTATCAGCAGTAGATACCAGATGAAGTAGTGTGCTATCAGCAGTAGACAGTTGATGAAGTAGTGTGCTATCAGCAGTAGATAGTTGATGAAGTTGTGTGCTACCAGCAGTAGATAACAGATGAAGTAGTGTGCTATCAGCAGTAGATAACAGATGAAATGGTGTGCTATCAGCAGTAGATAGTTGATGAAGTAGTATGCTATCAGCAGTAGATAGTTGATGAAGTAGTGTGCTGTCAGCAGTAGATAGTTGATGAAGTAGTGTGCTATCAGCAGTAGATAGTTGATGAAGTAGTGTGCTATCAACAGTAGATAGTTGATGAAGTAGTGTGCTATCAGCAGTAGATAGTTGATGAAGTAGTGTGCTATCAGCAGTAGATAGTTGATGAAGTAGTGTGCTATCAGCAGTAGATAGTTGATGAAGTAGTGTGCTATCAGCAGTAGATAGTTGATGAAGTAGTGTGCTATCAGCAGTAGATAGTTGATGAAGTAGTGTGCTATCAGCAGTAGATAGTTGATGAAGTAGTGTGCTATCAGAGGTAGATAGTTGATGAAGTAGTGTGCTATCAGCAGTAGATAGTTGATGAAGTAGTGTGCTATCAGCAGTAGATAGTTGATGAAGTAGTGTGCTATCAGCAGTAGCTAATTGATGAAGTAGTGTGCTATCAGCAGTAGCTAATTGATGAAGTAGTGTGCTATCGGCAGTAGATAGTTGATGAAGTAGTGTGCTATCAGCAGTAGATAGTTGATGAAGTAGTGTGCTATCAGCAGTAGATAGTTGATGAAGTAGTGTGCTATCAGCAGTAGATAGTTGATGAAGTAGTGTGCTATCAGCAGTAGATAGTTGATGAAGTAGTGTGCTATCAGCAGTAGATAGTTGATGAAGTAGTGTGATATCAGCAGTAGATATAGTTGATGAAGTAGTGTGCTATATAGATAGTTGATGAAGTAGTGTGCTATCAGCAGTAGATAGTTGATGAAGTAGTGTGCTATCACCAGTAGATAGTTGATGAAGTAGTGTGCTATCAGCAGTAGATAACAGATGAAGTAGTGTGCTATCAGCAGTAGACAGTTGATGAAGTAGTGTGCTATCAGCAGTAGATAGTTGATGAAGTTGTGTGCTACCAGCAGTAGATAACAGATGAAGTAGTGTGCTATCAGCAGTAGATAACAGATGAAATGGTGTGCTATCAGCAGTAGATAGCAGATGAAGTAGTGTGCTATCAGCAGTAGATGACCTATGAAGTAATGTGCTATCAACAGTAGATAACATTATGAAGTAATGTGCTATCAGCAGTAGATAACAGATGAAGTATTGTGCTATCAGCAGTAGATAACAGATGTGAAGTAATGTGCTATCAGCAGTAGATAGCTAATGAAATAGTGCGTTATCCGCAGTATAAATAGCAGATGAAGTAGTGTGTTATCAGCAGTAGATAACAGATGAAGTAATGTGCTATCAGCAGTATATAGGTAAACTTTTTTGTTTCAATATTGCTTGATTCCACTGTAATACAAAAACCTTTTCTCGACATCTAAGCGCACCGCAAAGGGTTAAGAATCGATGATGAGGGAAGCCCTACTTCCATCAGGAGGGTTCAATGGTTTACCGTATATCCTATATCAGTGACACTTAAACCTGGGAGGTATATTAAAAGAGGTGTTTCTTATAATAGTATTTTATTGCTCTTGAAAATCATTGGCATGACTAGTAGTGCCCATCGAACAAACACGTACCGTGCATACAAACGAAGTAGAATAACTACGTAACAGGGTCAAATAATCGACTTCTTTAAATCTGAATTAAATTTGGGTCAATGTGGATTTGCGTCATTCAGTATGCCCCTGCGTATAATGTGAACACCTCAATTGCATGTGATTAGTCCAATGTATATTTATGTACAAATCATTGGGGGAAATGTGCGCGTTATACGTCACGTGTTAATCCGCACTTGATTCAGATCGTGATAGTCCAGATTGGACTGAGATCATCATGCAGATGGCTCCTGAATAACTAACATGGTGTGTCATCATCAATGGGCCAATGTTATGCCAAGCCATGCTCACCGTCTTGTGCAACTAATATCCTACACATGCTGCATCAAAACCATTGATCCTCACACGGTAAATACGATAAGGAATTGTGTTGAAGAGGAGACGATTACAAAATAAAAATATTTTCAAAATGCTCAGAATTTTCAAAAATGTTCTTTAAAATTCTTTAAAGCCACAATGTATGATTTCCGTCATATTTTAATTTTGTTATTCTCTACCCAAAATGCTGAAGTAATATTAGTCATAAATGCTAGCCAGGAAGGGTTTCTGCCCATTTTAAGCAGAAATGAACGTGTCTGCATTGGCTATTTTAGCCGTTTAACGTGGAGTTCTAGGGGCACTTAAAGTCATGACTTTATGTCACATGCTTTGTTGTCCTACAAGCACAACGTATTTGGCTGATTCCATTTAGGTGTAAGTTGGGACATGTGTAAACATTACAAATATAGCAACAAAAAAACAGTTTTAATTATAATTTTTTAACAAATTTTATATTATGAGAGTATATGTACGATCGTACATTATGGCTTTATAACTCAATTTCTCGCAAAATGTCACTGATGTTCTTCATGTTCTTACACTGACCCGACGATATGTGAATTCAGAATCTGAAAAATGAGTACAAACATGACCTACCCTAACCCTAACTCTAACCCTAATTAGCGAGAAAACTCTTCAAATTCACTTTTTGATTTGAGACAAATACATACTGTGTTTATACGTGGAATTGTAAATCATTGTGATATGAAGAAGGACGGGTTCACGTAATCGAGGTCTTCTTCAATCCCCTTGTTAGGTATAGGATAATGGCCAAGGATTAGAACGTGAGTGGATAAGAATGGCTGAGCCGCGGAGCGGCGAAGCCATTCTTATCCACTCACGTTCTAATACGCGGCCATTAACCGACTTAATACACACCTATGACGTCGCGCTATTGTTTTACCGCTCCATTATTTTTCACGAATGGAGTGTTATTGAAATAGGCTGCTCTTTACAAATTGATCAATTACTCATTGATGCCGGACAATACACTAATATAATGATCGTACTAAATTTTAGGTGCGAGTGCAAAAATAGTCCAACTCAGCTTTATGTAAAATTTCTATAGAAATACCCATCATATCACGATCCAGGTGTTTAGTTCAAATCATCCGTAACCACCTTCTTGAATTATAAAGATTTAAAATGTTTGTTACACAAATTGAATAAACGTAGATTCGTAAAATCATCCAAGTTATTAGACAATCAATAGTTCTTTATGCCCACTTCTAATGCGTTAACTATTGAAGTAGTTGCGTTTAGCTATTTTGCATAATAAGGAAAATGGGCAAAAAGGTCATATAGGTTCATATGAAATGGTCATTACAGTTGTGTACCTCAAGAAAGCCACACCTATCGCTATACCTGAGCAATGATACTCTTCTCTGTGAATCGAGTGTTCGATTTTGGAACAACCATGCAATTATGGACACTATTGTTTATCTTGGATAATTTTGTGTTTGAATCATTCCGAGGATATATATCGTTGATTCGCAGCAGAAGGACCAAAATCAGGTACGAAAAGGTACGAAAATTTTAAATGTACTACAACACATTTTACCTAGGCCTATTATATTATGTCCCTGAACTTTGTCGGCAAAAAACAAAACAAACTTCGCCGCCTTCGACGCGAAATAAAAGCCACCTCAACTTCCAGTCCCCCTTCCGAAATCAAATGGATCGTCCCTAACATTGTAATATTTAATTACCGTTAAATGGGGGTAACTTCGGTAAGCAGGGTAACTTTGGTCGTTCAAATATATTTTTTAAATGGTCATATTTCCGTACAGCAATATTGTTTTTAGTCATATTTGGTCTCAATTTGTTAAGAAATATATTTGGAAGAAATAAAAGTCGCTCATGTCCAATTTCGTTGAAAGTTACGAAAATATTGGCATTTTGACCAAAATGAGCATTTTTTACATTTTTTCAGACAAAATAAAATCGATATTTGTGAGCAAGGATGCGTGCTTGCTTAATTTTGCAAGGGGTCAAATGTCACAAAAACAAAACCTTGCCCATATACAGCGAAGATCAATTTTTTCATTTTTTTTCTTCATGGAATGTAATACTCTGACCAAAGTTGCCCCAAATGCGGGGTAACTTTGGTCAGGCTATTTTCAACCCCTAGGGCACCCTTTCAAAATTATTCAAAATCTTTTTCAACTTCAAGGTCTAGAAGGGAACCCTAATGTCATAAAAAGAGATAATTAGAAATATATTTGGTTTTGTTTGGAAGCAGTGGTTTAAAAACTCCGAAAAGTGCCCAAAGTTACCCCATTTTACGGTATCGGATAGGCCTACTGATCGATGTATGTAAATATTCAAGCATGCCAAAATACCATCAGATGAAACATCAGATATACTAATGACAAATAAAATTATACAGAAAATAGACCTACTGTGGCTTTTATCATTATTAAACATGCCCGAAGAGAACGATTTAAAAATAAACAGATTCATAGGCCTAAATACATTGATACAGAATGTGTATTATGTATATATGTAGCAATGTTGCCCAAAATATGACAAATTATATGTAGGGCCTAAGCCACTGAAAACGTATAAAAATATAAAGAAGAAAAAAAAATGTTATAAAAACAGTAAGCGTAGAAAGAAAGGTCCAAATAAATAAATAAATAAAGGGCCTACGAAGTAAAGCCTATAAATAAGCATTTTCCAAAGTGAGGGTAAAAATACATCTTGCATAATAAGTACAACTTAGCCAATAATTTAACCTGCCCGTTTTGATCTTGACTTGCTTTTCACAGATTGCATTGTAAGGGCTCGGATAGCGACGTTTTTACGTATTTTTTTTGTGGCACATGAGAGCAAATCAGACACATCCCTGATATCAAATAATTTAGATTTTTATTAAATTCGCGATACTATACACATTTTATGGCAAATTATTAAAATTGATATTTTTTGAAAGTTAAGTCCTCAAAGTAAATTGTATAAATCTACCGATATGCAGTAAATAGTAGGAAGTTGGGTTGAACAGCCGTCAATCATATGAAAATTGTGACCTTCATTATTAAAGATATAGATTTTTCCTCAAAACACTAAAAATGTAGGTCTTTTTGGAAAAAAAATGTTTAAGTTCAATATGAAAGGTCAAATTTTCAATTGAGTCGGCTTTTCATCCCAGCTACATAGGCCTATAGTTTAATTACATATCATTAGATTTATAAAGTTTACTTCGAGGACTGTTAAATTTTGAAAAATATAAAAAAAATTAATAATTTGTATTATATCGCGAATTTCACAAAATCAAAATTATTATTATTTTTAGATATAGGGACAATCCTCGTATTCAGCATGCAATTCGATATGTCTGATGTGCTCTCAGATCCCATAACAATACTGTGCAAATGTTGCTATCCGCTTCCTCAATTTATTGTATTAAGGGGTACTACACCCTGCCCAATTTTGTGCATATTTTTGCATTTTTCTCAAATATTATAGCGCATTGATGACAAGTAAGATATGTATATTATAGGGGCAAGGACTACAACTACTGCACTGGAAATTTTATTTCAGCACAGACAACAGTTGTGGAGTTACAGTCAAAATGAGGGAAAACCAATATTTGATCAATAAATCAGTAACTACTTGCCTTGAGTTGCTGAATTTTCAGTGCAGTATAGTTGTAGTCTTTGCCCCTATAATATACATATCTTACCTGTCACCAAAGCGCTATAATTTTTGAGCAAAATGCAAAAATAGGCACAAAATTGGCCAGGGGTGTAGTACCCCCTTAATGAAAATCATTTTCTTCTTGTTTTTTCGTATCATTGTTTTGCATGAATGAAGTGATGATAACAATACCGCACTTTTCGCAAATACTTGCTTTTCAAAAGTGCAATTGATATTAACACTACATTCGTAAATGCCAGTACTTTTCCCTGAAAAGTATTTGCTTTTCAGAGAAAAGAGAAAGGCATTTACGTATGGCGTGTTATTGTGATCATCGCTCCATTCGTGGAAAATAATGGAGCGGTAAAACAATAGCGCGACGTCATAGGTGTGTATTAACAGAAGATAACCATACAATAGGCATATCGGTTGCACTGAGGAAATATTGCTTCAGGTTGGGAACCACATGAGAACTACCTGCCGATTGGCCAAAACGAAGTTTCATTATCAATTGGACCAATCAGCAACATTGTTAGAATAATTTCACCACACAAAAAATTGGGTTGAATTATTTGCAAAGCTCCATTCTGATTGGTGATTTAAGTGCAGATGTCATGTAATTGACCAATCAGAGGCAATGTTAGATCGGCAGGTAGTGCTCAGGAGATTAAGCTTCAAATCTTGTCAAGTTGTTTATTGTTATAAACGGTTTGTTTTTATAACCTTTTAAGAACAAAATTGGTCATTCCATCAGAACTGACTTTCCAATTGTTGTACAATTGTAAAAGCACTTTCACGATGATTGGACATTGTTCTATTTTAAAATTTCGTTATATATACCTCGGGATGTACAACTGTTATTCGTTTTTATTTAATAAATGGAGGTTAATGCTCCTTTATTAAATTTACTCCATAATCCAGTGAACATGAAATCACCAGTTACTTTTAATAGGTCATCAACTCCATATAATGCAATTTCATATTTGTTAAGCGTAACTCAAATCGCAAACTTCACCAGTTTAACAGCCCATTTATCAATCGATAACAGCGTTATTAAATGGCCACCGTATAAAAGTCGCTATAACACTACTCAATATTTAATAATTGAACTATAATCCACTCCCACCTTTTATAAAGTGTATTACATCATGAAGCAAAGCACCATAAAGATATAATATTATATTTATATAATAATGTGCTCTCTTCTTTTCGAGCCGCGGCGCGTCTTCTAGTCTGGGTAATAGTGGCAAATCTAGGGTAGCGAAGACGCCGCGATGGCGAGTGAATCTCCTGATGGTTTACGCTATATCAAGGCAGGCAATTTACCTTTAGGAAAGGGGCCTTGAAATGGGGGCATTCAAACATGGATGAAAATCTTGTTGAGATGTAAGTGATCGCCCGTATTATTACGTTTTCCTCTTCCTCTGCGTTAAGCCTTTGAAAGCGCTGTTGTATTGGTATCACTTAAAGTCAACACATTTTTTAACAATTTGAAATTAATACAGATGCACTGTTTCAAGAACCACTGTACCAATACTAGGCTTGTTTGTACTCATTTGAATGCATTTCGCACGTAGAATGCAAATATGCTAACTAAAATGTACAGTTTTATATTTTTTGAAAATATTGTAATTTTTTTCAATGTGCTCACATTTAGAAGCATTTTGGTAATGGCTCAGAGAATTGGTTTATGAAGTATTCGGGTTAACAGTGTTTAGCCAACACATTGCTTGAAGGGGAATAACTTTGAAATCATGAAACAGTAGTCGCATCATGAAAGACCACTTGTAAGATGATATATTACACAATTAAAAAGTTGTATTTCAGAAGGATGACTGGTCTATTTCATAGGATAAGCATGGTGATAGATAACTAGATTGGGTTTTGTTTTCAACAAGGAAATCACGGCGCTTCTGCGGTGATGCGGTTTTATCTGATTTTAATTTCCGGGTTGTTTTGTTCAAATTGCAATTTAATAGATTTATAGGATCAATTATATGACATAAATAAAACTTATTTTATCCTACTCCTTAGCACTAATTTTTTAATGATTTTTATTCAATGCAATTCAATTTCCCTATAATGTGGAACCTGTCTTTTTAACTTCTGATAGCACACTACTTCATCTGCTATCTACTGCTGATAGCACATTACTTCATCTGCTATCTACTGCTGATAGCACACTACTTCATCAACTATCTACTGCTGATAGCACATTACTTCATCTGCTATCTACTGCTGAGCCTGATAGCACACTACTTCATTTGCTATCTACCGCTGATAGCACACTACTTCATCTGCTATCTACTGCTGATAGCACATCACTTCATCTGCTATCTACTGCTGATAGCACATTACTTCATCTGCTATCTACTGCTGATAGCACCTTACTTCATCAACTATCTGCTGCTGATAGCACACTACTTCATCAACTACCTGCAGCTGATAGCACACTACTTCATCAACTATCTATTGCTGATAGCACACTACTTCATCAACTATATCTACTGCTGATAGCACACTACTTCATCAACTATCCACTGATGATAGCACACTACTTTATCAACTATCTACTGCTGATATCATACTACTCCATCAACTATCTACTGCTGAAAGTACACTACCGGTACTTCATCAACTATCTACTGCTGATAGCACATCACTGCACTTCAACTATCTACTGCTGGTAGCACACTACTTCAATAACTTCATCAACTATCTACTGCTGATAGCATACTACTTCATCAATTATCTACTGCTGATAGCGCACTACTTCATCAACTATCTACTGCTGATAGCATACTACTTCATCAACTATCTACTGATGATAACACACTACTTCATCCACTATAGCACGCTACTTCGCTGATAGCACACTACCTCATCCACTATCTACTGCTGATAGCACGCTACTTCATCAACTATCTGCTGCTGATAGCACACTACTTCATCAACTATCTACTGCTATAGCACACTATTTCATCAACTATCTACTGCTGATAGCACCATACTTCTACAACTATCTACTGCTGATAGCACACTATTTCATCAACTATCTACTGTTGATAGTCCATTACTTCATCTGCTATCTATGATAGCACACTACTTCATCTGCTATCTACTGCTGATAGCACACTACTTCATCTAATATCTACTGCTGATAGCATACTACTTCATCAACTATCTATACTGCTGATAACATACTACTTCATCAACTATCTACTGCTGATAGCACACTACTTCATCAACTATCTACTGCTGGTAGCACACTACTTCATTTACTATCTACTGCTGATAGCATACTACTTCATCAATTATCTACTGCTGATAGCGCACTACTTCATCAACTATCTACTGCTGATAGCGCACTACTTCGTCAACTATCTACTACTGATAGTACACTATTTCATCAACTATCAACTGCTGATATATAGCATACTACTTCATCAACTATCTCTACCTCTGATAGCACTCTACCTCATAAACTTTATGTTGCTGAACATGCTAAATGTATTAACCACAGCATGTAATTAAATATTGTATATCGGACAATTGATCAAAACCCACGAGTAGGTCTTTAGATAGGTAAACGAACTTTCATGCAAATTGTGACATTTTTTCTTCTCATCGACAATTCAATTAGAGAAATGTCTTGCCGTATTTAGTGGTCGTTCATTAGTCATACCAATGCTGTATACCTGTGTCATACATAACTGGACATGGTTTACCGTTCAAATTTATTAAACTACCTAATATCAATTACATGTCTCCTTTGATCATTGTAACACTCCTCTACAATTGCAAAATCATTCTTATTACATATCGTCCATATAATTTTATTCATTTTCACCTTGAATAATAAAGTGGTCGCAATATCATTTCAATATTTATGGCGTGGACCATATCACCTTACTCTAATGGAATCTGTCTTAATTAAAGGAAGTTGAATGCGATCTTGAAATCATCTGTAGGAATCACGTCGAATAGAACCAACAATATGATGAGGTGTTACGCCTGGAGTACTGTCTTTATCATCACACGTATACCTTAACACTTTTCCCGCGCAAAACAATCAGTGAAAAATGTTGTCATAAAAGCCTTTCTATAAATTAAAGTTAAAAAACACTATCTTTAAAACTTTTTACAAATCGGTGAACAAACAAAGTTGTGTACATTTGTACAAGTAAAAAGAAGCGTGTCGGGAAATATATTAACATTCAAGGCGGCCATGTTGGCTTAATGATAATTCAGGTTAAAGTGTGTAAACTGTAATGGTTCTGCTACGCACAAAGTGTTACAAAGCCCGGATCGTGCCCGTGCAACAACGATGAACACACCGGTATATCGCAAGAGCACCCCAGGTGAGATACGGTATAATACTCTCACGGCGTTGTCTTTTCTCTCTACCTGAATCATCCAAACATTTAAACAGTTGGTGGTATAGAAATTGAGCAAAAAGATAATCTGTATTTACATTAATTGAATAAGGGACTTTGTAAAGATTTATTCTATCATACATCACACATTATGTCAACATTAAATATTAAAATATGATATCATAATAGGTATAATGGTTCAATGAAGACTTGTGTGGTAATGGTAGTCATTATAACAAGTAAATCAATCAAATACAAAAATTTCACTGATGAATCAAACTCTCATAATCAGCTTTCTTTTCAACATTTGCTTTACGTATTTCCCGTCAGTAATATATGGTGACTATGAGAATGATCGATGATGATGAAGATGCTGATGATTACGATGACGAGGATTACGATGATGACTACCATGAAGATGACCATGACGCCGACGATGATGACAATGATGATGATTATGATGATGATGATGACGATGTTGTTGTTGTTGTTGCTGCTGCTGCTGATGATGATGATGATGATGACGAAGATGATATTGTTAATGACGGTGATGCTGCTGCTGCTGATGATGATGATGACGGTGATGATGATAATGATGGTGATATTAGTTATGTAGATGGTGATGATGATGATGATGATGATGATGATGATGATGATGATGATGATGATGATGATGATGATGGTGATGATGATGATGATGATGAAGACACTACTTCATCAGCTATCTACTGCTGATAGCACACTACTTCATCAGCTATCTACTGCTGATAGCATACTACTTCATCAAATATCTACTTCTGATATAGCAAACTACACGTATACTTCATCCGCTATCTACTGCTGATAGCACACTACTTCAACTATCTACTGCTGATAGCACACTACTTCATGATAACGATGTTGTTGATGATGATGATCATCATGATGATGATGATGATCATCATCATGATGATCACCATGATCATGATGATCTTATCATCATCATCATCATCATCATAATGATGATGATGACGACGACGACGATGTTGATGATAATAATGATGACGACACAACACATGGATAACAACAATTTTGGTAGCAATGTCAACTTTCCTCTTCCCGGCTCACCGTGAAGCATAAATAGATATGGGCATCATCGATCCTCTTTCATGCATTGTTTTCATTTTTTGTGACTCACGTAACACTAACACACAATTGACCCCCTTCTTATCTACCAACGATGTGCACCTGATACTTCTCAATTCCTGTGACACCGTAATTGGTATGAAATTCGCGACTGTTGTACCGGCACATCTCATAAAATCGTAAAGCATTCCGAAGAAGAAAAACGATGTTTCCGCGGGAAGCATTTGAACACGATACCTTACAATCGTGTAAGGTAAGAAAGCGGATGTAGTGAAAGAATGGAAGATAAATTCGCGCCAAAACTAGTCATCACAAATGTTGAATTCTTGAGGGGAATTGCGCGGGAAAACAATGGAATGTGAACACCTGTCCGATTACTCATTGGCTTTCAAAGTGGTACATTGGAGAATCTCATATCTGAAGTCAAAGTTCCTAGTATACGTAGCTGCTCACTTGATAAGATTTTGTTTGGGGAAAACCCAATATCATTAGCGAATACCGTACATGGAATCATCTATCAAGTAAAGTGTTTTCAGCAGCAAATATGCTCATGTTGAATTGAAGCATATGTAAGAACATCAGCAAAAGATAACTGGTAATATATAGCAGTATTCTTTGCCGTAATGGCTAGTGGTTGATGAATATCCCTAATCGACAGTAGATCGGTGATCGGTATAACGATGAATTAAATAATTTGTTAATATACCATAAGTAAAGCAATCTGGAAACAAAAGATACATTTTATACAGGTATATAAAAGCAAAACAGTTTAAACGCAGCAGCCAAATTGGTTATATCTTTGGATCGACCCAGAATCGATGGGCAATCGAAAGATCGAACGAATTTGGCTCCATTGCCAAGACGAATAATGTTTATAAAAAAAATCTAAATGACCCGAGTACATATAGCGCTTGCACGCTTAAGGCGTCTGACAAAATTATTAAAACCAAAATAAAAAAATCGCATTGGTTAACATAACAATATGATTTAAATACACCATGCAGGCCAGTTTCCTTTTTATAATCACAAATATATCAAGTACTTTGAACACCTTACAAAAACACGCACGTGATATACCATATCATGCTAATTACGGCAAAGTCTTGTACATCAATATCCCCCAGATTGATATGAAAACGAGTAACCATCATGATTAATTTAAACATAGTCACAATTCGTTACAATAACATTACCGATACCCACTCTCACTAGGATCCACAACATGCTCATCTATCAAGGGCACAGTTCTTTAACCCCAATACATTTGTACATTCATTGAATGACCTTTGAAAATGTGGGTATACTAAAACTCATACTCTGCAATGTGAGGTCAAATTGTGCACTATGATTGTTTAATTGAGGTTATTGAACTATGCCATTGGGATGATGCCATTGTGGTCCATTTTGTATCTGGAGTAAAAGGAAATTAAAAGAGGAAGTGTGTTCACCGTTGTTTTTAATTGTTGTTTATCTTCTCAATTAGCTTGAATGTATTCGCTTTTTATACCATGCGATGCGATGTGATGGAACCGATGCAGACAGGCAAATGGAATAAATGCATTAAAATGGCGATAAGTAGATCATATATACTTTAAGTATAGGTTGAATTATAGGCAAACAACAGGTACACTATACCTACAGCAACAAGCCTTGTAACCATAGGTTAAATTATAATTTTATAGTAAATGTAAGAGTTATTCGTAATAACTTATACGATTGTGCAGATGAAAACCAGCTGTATCTACTGCCAATACTGCTACTACTTCATCAACTATCATCAACTATCTGCTGCTGATAGCACATTACTTCATCGACTTTACTGCTGATAACACACTGCTTCATCCACTATACTTACAGCTAAAATCGCACTATTTCATCAACTATATATCCAGTGGCGTAGCGTCATGACAGGGGGCACGATTGCAACCCCCCCCCCCCCCATATGATGCACTGATTATATCTACTGCTGATAGCTCACTACTTCATCAACTATCTACTGCTGATAGCTCACTACTTCATCCACTACCTACTGCTGATAGCACACTACTTCATCCACTACCTATACTGCTGACAGCATATTACTTCATCTGCTATCTTCTGCTGATAGCACACTACATCATCAACTATCTATTGCTGATAGCTCACTACTTCATCTGCTATCTTCTGCTGATAGCACACTACATCATCAACTATCTACTGCTGATAGCACACTACTTCATCTGCTATCTTCTGCTGATAGCACGCTATACATCATCAACTATCTACTGCTGATAGCACACTACTTCATCTGCTATCTACTGCTGATAGCACACTACTTCATCTGCTATCTTCTGATAGCACGCTACTTCATCTGCTATCTACTGCTGATAGCAAACTACTTCATCCAATACTGTTAATAGCTCATTACTTCATCAACTACCTACTACTGATGCTCACTACTTCACCCACTATCTACTGCTGATAGCGCACTATGTCATCAACTGCTGATATAGTACATTACTTCATCAAAATAGCTCACTTTATTATTAAAAGTGTTAAAATATGTCTATATGACATGTTTGTATAGGTATCTTTTCTGACAAAACAAATTGTTGTTATAGCTTTATTTTTAAATATTTTATTAAAGGTCCCTGGTTCAATTCTTGGTCAAGATTGATTATTTCCTTCCGAGGTCAAGTCGAGGAAAAGAATAATTTGATACGAAGCCTAAATATTTCATGTCTTATTGGCAATTCATGATCAAGTATGATTCTTCCATAATTATATCAACTTTAAGGGATAATGTTCTTATGCGGCGCGGTGCATCGTCGAATCAATGTGAGCGCTATTTTGTTGTTCATGACATAATTGTAGGATTGATTGGAATGATGGCATGTATGTTATCCTAAGATTTTAATCCGTGATGTCTTTGTAATTATGAAAATTAAATAATGAACATATTTCAACATCATCATCATGATTTGATGTTATCCTCAAAAGATTCTCATTCTTAACTTTTAAACCCCGCTGTACTTAATCCCATGTAAATTGTTTCTGATATTGATTGCATTATAACCGTAACTTCGAGACCGTCTCAACATTCACTAGATGTAAATATTTTAGTTTAACTTGAGATGAATCTATTAAAGTCGTTCATGCATTCATTGCATTCCCAAGTGTCTTAAATGTTTCATGTTATCTTCTCATTATCAATCTTCTTCTTTTAGGGATCGTCCAAAAATTATGTCTGTTTTCACATGCATGCGGCGCGGAGGTTGCCTTAGAATTAAAAGCTTAAGATATTTTCATGTATACATGTTTAAAAAACGTGTGTTTGTTTATTAATTTGTCTTATTAGCTCTTTGATCTATTATTCAGTTTTCATTGTTTTCATGGATGACTCAGTGGGCATGGTGGATGTAAATGGGTATCGTTGACGGGGCTTTACAAAGATGCATTGTGTGGTTTCCATCTGCGAGTGGATAACGCAAGATGTTGTTGTTGTTGTGGGGTTTTTTTTGTGACCAATTCCTTAGCGTATTCCAGGCATTACTTTTCCTATCTCATCGGATAACTTTCATTCATTACGCTCAGTGTCAAGTCATTAACATTGTGATACATCACCAGGACCGGATTTACCATTGGTCCAGATGGGCCCAGGCCCCAAAATTACCCTATGTATCTTCTTTTTAGGTCGAAAAATACCATGTTTTGGGCAAAAATAAGTTAAAACGGCACGAATTTACGCAATCTACGCGGGTTATCGGTATACATATTAATCGAAGCCTTTTTATGCCCTTAATGTTGTGTACTGTGTAGCTGGCCTGCTTTTTTATGCATAGTTTGTATTTGTTTAATTTTTAAGGTAAGTTCATATTTTTTATATTGTTAAGTTTGTAGTTTTTTTTATAAATGCTGTATTATTTTCATTATTATGTCTATTATGTATTCAGCGCCTAGAGGCCGCTTTGTGTGCAATAGTGTGCTTTTAATAAATTTCCTCTTCTTCTTCTTCTTATTATTATTATTAAAACCATTTGAGCATCAAACCCGTTATCTCAATCATTGACGGACGTCAGAAATCAGAAATGCTTTACTATTCCTCACCCACTTCATGATAGCTAATAATCCAGGCACATCACTTTATCAGTAAGTGAATGAAATTAATTATTTTATGATGATCACATCATGCACAATTGACACCATTTTACTCATTATTAATTATTATTTCATATGCTCATAATGTGCGGTCATCAGTTCTAGCATCGTCTGTTTTATTCATGATTATTATTTCATCCTGGATATCTATTGCTGTAATCGAACATTTGATATTTATTTAAATGACTGGTATTGGCGATTTGTCTGGGTCCGGCCTTGAGACCTTGCAATCTACTTTGTCGATTTAAGGGAAGGGTTTTAGACATCCCACAAATCATTGCGACGGTCTACCGGAAGTTGAAGTGGCGGCCATTTTGATTTTAATGTAGAAAAGTTCATGATGTGTTGATCCAAAGTAATCTGACACAAAAACGTGCAACTAGTAGCTCTCATTTTTCAAATCCAATCTTTATATAAAACTGTAATATTGCGTCTAGTTTTTATGGGACTAACTCGGGATCCGGGCCTTAGGCCTTGGCTGAACTAAAATTTGACAGGAATAATGTTGCCTCCCCCCCACTCAAATGGGCGTTAACAAGAGGCTTGAATGCCATTCCCGGGGGAGGGGGTTAAATGAGGGTACGGAGATGTGCGGCAGATTCGGGGTGCATTTCAGCCATTTAGATTAGACGCGGGTGCATTTTCACTTTTCAGCCACATTGGTTTATTGATGGTCCTCACTTTCATGAAAATTTTGTGTTTTTTCAAAATGTTCTAAAAATAAGTGCCAAATTTTCATCGTTTTTAGTAAAATTTGTGTATTATTGCATCTTATTGGATTTGTGAGGCAATAGAGAATGGCTCTAATTACATTTTTACTTGAAAAATCCAAACAAAAATAAATGTCAATTCCAGAATCTCTATTTTAATTTTTTTTAAAGTGCGGACTGAAACATGTATGCACTGCATGAGAGACAAAACGTGTACAACATTTCAGTAATGCATGCTGGGCAGACATGCAATTGATACCATGGCTATACAATTGGTTAATGCTTGCATTTGTTGACCCAATTATTCGCTATTTCTCTTCATATAAGAGCAATGCACCACAGAGCTAAAGCTAATACCGGTACCTTCAACTAAATGAATCTGGACATTTTAGTAAAGCGCAAATAAATTGACTTAATGTAAAAATAAAGAGATTTCTATGGACAATCGACAAGGACGTGGATTGAAAAGTACATTATAGTGTTATCTTTGGACATTGCTTTTATGTGTGAACTTAACGGGAAGTGTGGCAACAATGGATGAAGAACGGAATATTAAAAAAAACCTTATATTGTTTTTCAACTTTAAATAAACTTGAAACGAAAGGAGCTGGAGTTTTGTCACACCTGCCGGCTTATGATTGGATAAATTAGAGTGTCATTTTTTCAGCGATCTGAAAGGACAAATTCCGTTTTCCGTTTTATGATGATAAAATTAACCAATTTCAAGGGAACTTTGTCAACTTTCTAGAGACATTTCGCCAAGATTTGAAGAAAATATCAGCAAAAGGTGGGGTTTGGCCTTTTGCTGAATATACATTCAAAATACGAGTATAGTGGAAATAAGCATAACCGTGCAAAATTGCATTTTCCGTGTTTTCTGTTTTCTACTCCCGTGATTTTTATCAGTTTATCAGTAAAAACGGAACACTCTCCACTTTAGGGTAAGTCGGAGGGCAAAGGAGAGGTAGTAGCAGCTGGGCCCAGAGTCTAACTTCAGACTCGTAAATGCTCCATGTGTTATCCTCTTGGAAAATATTTGTACGGGGTGTTAAAAGTTTTACCAACTGGATGAATAAGTTACACCAAGATATAAATTCTTCCATTTTGGCAAGTTAAGTTTAAGAATGTGTGAAATCTTATATATTAATATTTTTAAAGAAACATTATCTTATACCGCGATATCTGTTGTGGACACATTGTATAAGTTGTACATATTCACACCGGGCCTTAATTTAAACTCTTAAGGTGGTACTACACCCTTTGATAAATTTATGACTATTTTTGCATTTTTCTCAAAAAATAATAACACACTGGTAACAAAAGTTATGTATATTATAGGGCATGGAATCCAGTTACTACACTGGAATTTCAGTGACTCAAGACAAGTGGTACGTTATTTATGATAAGAAAAGAGGTACCGCTACAGTAGAATGTACCTCATTTCTTAACATATTGAATCACTTGTCTTGAATCACTGAAATTTCAGTGAATTGGATTCCTTGTCCCAATAATATACATAACTTTTGTTACCAGTGTTTAGTTATTTTTTTGAGAAAAATGCAAAATTAGTCACAAAATATATCAGGTGTAGTACCACCTTAAAGGTGGAATTGCATCACAAATAAACCCGGGAAATCAGATATCATTACTACACAGTTGCATTCATATCGTTGACAATTGTGAGATTTAATTGTCAAATATACCTCTTATAATTCAATTTTCTTGTATAGAGACAAATCCGTTTGTGATGAGTCATTACCAAGATTGACCTTTTGGTCGTCATGGTTATCTAATCAACTTAAATGATGTCTTCAACTTCAGTCTTCAAGGACACTCACAAACCTTGATTTAAGACAAGAAAATCTGTCAGCTCTGACTTGTACTTTTGATTTATATAGATTTTTCTTGCTTACTTGAGTTTTAAATGTGATGAGCATATTGATTGGTTCATCGGTTGGGGTCAGAAATCAGTATTCACTGCTACAAATTGCAAGTAGAATTCCCAATTCTTTCCTATTTCATAATTATTATATACTTGTCCCAAGACTCCAAGGAGGAAATCACATACAGCCCAATAAACTGGTGCTCTACATGAAACCCTTCAATTTCTGATTTATAAACAAACAAACTGGAAACATTGTGGCCTTCGATTAGTGTCGATTTCTGCCAAGCCGATGATAAAATCGGTTTCTTACCACAATATTTCGAAAAGCCGTCTTAATTTTTCCTCTTATTGTTTTATATTTTAAGAATATGATGAAACCCCTACTAACAAACATAAACACAACACCAATTAACCAATAAATAAACAAACAAACAAAACACTTAGTTGGGAAACCCCGATACAATCGGCGATAAATTCTTCGCGGTAAACTAGCAACTGGAAAACGTACATTACTATATTTCCTTTTCTCCTAAAATAACAGATACGAATAACGCTGAAATCTCGGTGTGCAGCCTATAGACGAATCCAAATTCACGCATTCCTATACCTTAATGGCTGCCAAAGTTGGGTCCCCGTCGGCTCAATCTCACCTAAAATGTGAAATGATGCGGCCTTGGAGGGGTTTTCAAACTGCATTTTATCACCCGTGTTACACGTAGACAAAAGAATGATGACAGTTTACAACACAAAATAATCTAAAATCGATTTTTAAGCGGCTTTAATCCACCCAATTGGGCAGTCACAACACCAGTTTGGTGTTGCGGGGACCCAGTAATGGCCGACCAAATCCTGACCATGACTTGGCTCATTGGATTCGTCTATACGTAGTAAGCAAGAGAAGAAGGTCATGCAATTGTGGCCGAATCAGTTTGTAAATTTAATTGACGACGAAAATAACACGAACATCAAGTTTTTTTTACTATAAAAAGAAACTTACTAAATGCGAATAATGTTTAGTAACGTTCACTTCTTTTAAAGGGGCATTTCGTGATCCACAGCCTCATACCCCCACTTCTCTCAAAACAAGTTTTTATACCACTCCTATCTGGCTACATGTTCAGTCCAAGAGAACGCCAAATATGGATCAGGAGTATTACATAATAATACCCTGCTATGACAATAGCTGCACTGGGTTAATCGTATAATCTCCTTATGTGGTTAGCATGGCTGGGCCAGGAAATCCACAAGGTCAGTCAATGTATGTACATGTATTCGGTACATGTGCCATATCTTTTACAATGGGTGATAAATTAAAATTTCTGGTTTGTTTTATTTCAAAACGCAACAGTCGATATTCTAAAGCTTGGTCCAAATCCAAGAGAAGAACCAACTCTAGTAATTTATGTGGTTTCAAATTATATCGGCCGTTGCCTTTTGATAGAAATGGTGTTTGTTGATGTGCACAGTTTCCCATTAGATCATAACATGCTGTTGTACATCCAAGGTCAAAGGTCTTTTAATCCATATTTGGCGTTGTTCTGGGACTGATGTATATGTACAAAACATTTCTTGCGGATTAATTCGTTTAGTAAAAATATCGTACAACACAGTGGCTTGTAAGACACGATGCATAACATTTTGAGGATAGTGACTTTGTGGCTTGTTGTAATAAAAAGTTTTTATTCGACGTAGAATCGATAATACAATTTCTACCAGATATTCTACGTAGCATAGGTCTATGATCGATTTTACATCATCAAACATTCGTTACAACTTCAACATTACTGGAAATAGACTGAGAATAGATTAAATAACGTAGATATGTTACATCGAATATTCTACGTCGAATAAAAAATCTGTATAAGACCTTACTGTCTACAAGCTGTTATGGCAGTGCCCGGTGGCAGTGCGTATTTATAAAAACGTATTTATAAATAGAGTCTAAGCATACTGGTTATAATTTGGTTGAAATTCTTGAAAGTCCAGTCTTTTGTGCTAGAATAAGTACTTCTTCCATGCGTTAAACCATTTTCAAAAAGGATTCACATTAACAATAGTGTAATTATTTGGTTTTTATACCCCACAGCGCTTAATATAGGATCTATCATTAAAATTTTATGCAACGTGAATTCAGTCTATTAATCCCCGATGGAAAAAAAACTCATTATGAAAAATACTATAAATCTTTTTATTATCTGATTTTTGAATTCCGGATGAATCTCTTCAATGATCCTCGATGCATGTACGTATTTGCTCGTATGTAAGTGGCCAGAGATTTTCTGTATTTTTGTTTTTGCCTATAGTTACAGCCCGCTATAATGCTCGGCTTGCTCGTAATGTGATTATGAAGGGTGTCAAAGTTGCCGGTAAGGCAACGAAAAATTGAAGCCCTGTTTTACGGGCGGGCGTTTTTTCTTTTTTAATGACCCAACAAATAACCAAAATCTACAAATAATTTGCAATTTGAGAAAATACCAAAAAAAATGTTCCTGAAATTTCCGAAATTTGGGTCAGCATTCATTTGTACAGGAATTTTTTTTCCCAATTTGTTCAAAATCTGGGTCAATCGGGCCCGTGGAACAGGGTTTTCTTTTTTTTCGTCGCCTAAACGGCAAAATTGGTATATCTACAAGAATATTATGTGTACTTGACATAAAAATAGACATCTTCATCAATTGTATTCCTCCTCCTTTTTATACCAACATCTATCCATACCTGTGCAGGTCACTTCATCAAGACGCTTTCAGATGACTCACCTTGCGTCTCTTGTATAGTGTTGTAACTCATTTGTAGCTTTTTCTACTATAGCTACTCGCTACATTACATGATTAATAATTTTGACGACAAGTTCATAGCACGGTCAGTCGATTATCGACAAAAAGATTTCATCCCGAATCGCGGGTCAAATAATCGAAAAGTCGTCCAATTTTTCTCTTTACCATTGGTTTCTATGGGGCAGGGAACTATCGAAGTCGCGGGAGCCAATGTTGAAAAGTCGCCCAAATTTTTTCTTAACCATTGGTTTCTACGGGACAGGAAATTGACAAAAGTCGCGGGGAAAATCTTTAAAAGTCGCCTAATTGGGCTGCCAAATCGCGGGTTTGGCAACCCTCGATCATATTTTCAAGTGAGACTTATATAATTATGAAAAGTCGTAATAATTTTGACAAGTTGGAGTGAGTTTATTGTAGAGTAATTGAATTGTGCTGGATCTGGTCGATAATTTCGCAGTTGTGGTATAAAAGATTGTATTTTCTTTTGAAAATAGCTGTTCGAGATATTACATATTTGTGGGTTAGTTGCGCGTTACCATGATAAAATGTTTACTGCCTGGGTGGAATAGAGTGTGAAATACCGTAAAACCCCGTCTACAAGCATATAGTGTGCTTCTGATGAAAGCTACATCAATCCAGTCGCCATTATGGAGTTTGAGCAAATAAATTACGGATCCAAGCATATACAAACAAGTATTATTTTAAGACCGATCTATTGTATTGGTATATTAACGCTTGCTTCGAATTAATTAAGCTTTTATAAAAAACACTATATATGCTTGTAGACGGGGTTTTACGGTAGGTTATGAAATTATGTTTTATCGATATCAGGTGCGTATCAATGTTGATTTATAAAAAAAAATCAATTTGAATTAATTAAAGTTATTATTCGAAATCCTTCACAATTTTATAAAGAATCGACGTATTTGAAACGCTTTAAGAATATTTCATGTTTTTAGCGTACAATATTCTTCGCTATCGGCTAGTGACATCAAGAATTAATCAGTATGCAAAGAAGTAGCGTCAATATCCTATTCGCCGTAGAAGTGACGTAATTAATCGGATTAACTACCTTAGCAATAGATACAAGTTTAAAAGTTTTATACGCTGGCGAAGTTACGTAATTAATCAGATTAATTACCATAGCAATAGATTCAAACAATTTTGAACATATCGCGCTGCACTACAAGCAAGTTACACCACACTCATCACATGTGTATGCCTGCAATCATAGATTGAATACAATACTGATCTTTTCAAAGATACTAATCTTACAGGTGCAAGTGATCAGCATGATATGGTTCAATGCAGAGGTACCGTGTGAACGTATCAGTACATTGTTTTCACCTATTGCTATATGGTAGCTAATCCGATTATTACGTAACTTCGCCAGCGTATGCCACCAAAACATTTGGTATAAGAGGTACAATAAGAAAAATTATTATAACCTACAATATCATACAATATTAAAAGTATAACACAAGTGTGCAAAGAGAGAGAGAGAGAGAGAGAGAGAGAGGAAAAACCCATTTAGCTTTTGAATATATCGCCCTTCACTACAACATTCACGACTAATTATTTCATTTGATATCAAAATATTACATCAACATGATGATTATCATTTTAATCAATCAAAACACTGTGGAATACCAATATCACGTTGTATAAATGTCAGTAATTAGTCACATTTACAAGAAATATTTATGTGTTCTTTTTACATGCATGCTTGAAAGGGACGACATTTCATGTTAATACGTCGGGGGGGGGGGGGGGGATTACCAAATGTCGTGCCAAAAATTGCACCCCACCCCCTCTTGGCCTGCCAAAAATCGCTTCCCGATTTGCAAAGCTTTAAATTGTCTATACATTATGTTGCGAGCGCAGCGGGCAGAAAAATATGCATATTTAAGCGTTTCCGTACTGTTTTCCTAAGCCTTTTTATGATAGTGTTTTATTAAAAAGGAGCACCATGAATGTGTGCCAAAATTGCTTGCCCCCCTGTCGGCTTGCCAAAAATTGCTTCCCCCCGTTTCTGTTCGTTAAAAATGTCTTGCCCCCCCCCCCCTAATTTTACCCTCACACCAGGGCTCATAATTATTACACAGCCTTTATTTCAAAGGTTTCTCTTTAGTATGGATACGTTCCGACATTCTTCAAATAACCTGATTATGTAAAGCCTTTATTACAAATTGTGCATTGAAAGGGCTTCTCCTTGGTATGGATACGTTCATGTACTTTCAAATTACTCAACTGTGAGAAGCCTTTGTTACAATATATACACTTAAAATGCTTCTCTCCAGTATGAACACGTTCGTGTTTCTTCAAATCACCTAAACATCTGAAGCCTTTGTTACAAAATGAACATTTCAATGGCTTCTCTTTATAATGAGTACGCTCATGCAGTGGCGTAACTAGGGGGGGGGGGGGCGGGGGGGGCAGGGGGGGCAACATGCCCCGGGGGCTACCGTTAGGGGGCGCCAAATTGACCAATTCAGCCAGGACCAGCATCAATTCTGCGCCCCTCCAAGGGATGAAAGTCAAAATTTTCGCGCGCTTCGCGCGCATTTCAACACAAAATCAATTCAAAGAACATTTTAATTTTGTTTCTTGTCCCGGGCGCTACCAACCCTAGTTACGCCACTGCGCTCATGTCTCCTCATACTACTTGAATCTGTGAAGCCTTTGTTACAAACTTTACACCTACAAGGCTTCTCTCCAGTATGTATTCGTTCATGTACCGTCAGGTGACCTAACTGTGTGAAGCCTTTATTACAAAATGTACAATTAAATGGCTTCTCTCCAGTATGTATACGTTTATGTACTATCAAGTCATATGACCAGGGGCGTAGCCAGCTTTCTTGGTCAGGGGGGGCAAAATAAAATTTTGGGGGCACAGACGAAAAAACTTTCAGTTGCATCATACAGTACATAGAGACTGTATGTCTTCGAACTACCCGAAAAAGGCCTTATTGGGATGATGTGCGCGCGCAGCGCGAAAAAAAATGGTATTTTACATTATTTTCGCCCATTATCCGGCTGAAAAGGACTATACAATGTGCGCGCGTAGCGCGGAAAAATTTTGTATTTTACACTATTTTGGCCCTGAATTTTTTGCTAGAAAAGGGCTCCTTGCCCTTTTCTTTTCCTTTGCCCTCCTGATTTTCTCTTTAATTTTATGGTCAGAGGGGCACTTTTTTCTTTCATTTTTTGTCAGGGGGGGCCCTCTGCCCCACCTGCCCCCCCCCCCCGCTGGCTACGCTACTGCATATGACTGTATGAAGCCTTTATTACAAAATCCGCATTTAAAAGGTTTCTCTTTAGTATGAACACGTTCATGTTCTTCAAATTACCTGCCTGTGTGAAGCCTTTGTTACAAAATGTACACCTAAAAGACTTCTCTCCAGTGTGCATACGTTCATGTGCCTCCAAGTTACTTAAATATGTAAAGCCTTTGTTACAAAGTGTACACCTAAAATGCCTATCTTCAGTATAAATACGTTCATGTCTCTTCAAATAACTTGACCGTGTATAGCTCTTGCTACAAAATGTACATTTAAAAGGTTTCTCTTCGGTATGAACACGTTCATGTTTCTTCAAGTCATTTGACTTTGTGAAGCCTTTGTTCCAAACTTGACATTCAAAAGACTCCTCTTTAGTATGTATACGTTCATGTTCATTCAAAGTACTTGATTTTTTGAAGCATTTGCTACAACATGTACGCCTAAAAAGCTTCTCTCCAGTTTGTATACGTTCATGTTTCTTCAAACTACCTAACTGTGTGAAGTCTTTGTTACAAAATGTACACATAAAAGGCTTCTCTCCAGTATGCATACGTTCATGTACCTTCAAGTAACTCGAATGTGTGAAGCCTTTGTTACAAAATGTACACCTAAAAGGTGTCTCTCCCGTATGTATACGTTCATGTTTCTTCAAACTACCTGACTGTGAGAAGCCTTTGTTACAAAATATACATCTAAAAGGCTTCTCTCCAGTATGTATACGTTCATGTTTCTTCAAATTACCTGACGTTGTGAAGCCTTTGTTACAAAATGTACATCTATAAGGCTTCTCTCCAGTATGAGTAAGTTCATGTCTCTTCAAACTAACTTTCTGTGAGAAGCCTTTGTTACAAAATGTACATCTAAAAGGCTTCTCTCCAGTATGAGTACGTTCATGTCTTTTCAATCTAATTTTCTGTGAGAAGCCTTTGTTACAAAATGTACACATAAAAGGTTTTTCATCAGTATGAATACGTTCATGTTTCTTCAAATAACATTTGTATGGGAAGCCTTTGTTACAAAATGTACACATAAAAGGCTTCTCTTTAGTATGAATACTTTCATGTTTCTTCAAATTAAGTTCGTATGTGAAGCGTTTGTTACAAAATGTACACCTATAAGGCTTCTCTCCCGCAATCATACGTTCATGTGCCTTGAAACTAGTTGTTTGTGTGAAGCATTTGCATATCGTCTTGAGTTTTAAACCGTTGACACCTTCCTCTGCATTTGTATTTCGCTGCTTCCCCTCAAACTGTGCGACTTCACTTGTACTCACGGTTTTTCCTGCAGTGTTTCTCTTCTGTTGTTCCTTTCTCGTTCTTTCTATCGACTTTGACATGCGGGGTGCACTATTTTTCACCTTTTGAACCTTACGTATGGATGTGGTGTATCTCGCTTTGCTCTTGTAGTCATACCAGTAAGGACGAATCCACATTTCATGATGTCTTTTATGAGATAGATATCGAAACACGTTAAAAAATCTCTGCGAGCAATATTTACACACATGCGGCATTAAATATTCTCGCTCACGTGGACGTCTATTTGCCATCGTTCTGTTTCTGAAAACAAAAAATGCATACGGTTTATAGTGAAAGATGTACATCAAATTTGTAGGCAACTATCGCCGCCGTCTTCTCGGCAATACATAGTACTGAATAAAAACCCATGTATAAACTTTTCACTGTTAAAAATCAGTTACTTGGCCTTCTGTTATAGGGACAGTTTATAGTAAACCTTTATTCGGCACTCTGTTGTGTTCCTCAGTAGCGTAGCCAGCGGGGGCTTGCTGCCGGTGCTCTCACAGCTACATGGCCTTCACAGCTACAGGGGTGCAGCCCGTCACTCAGAAGACCCGGTAGCTAGAAGACCCGCTATTCAGAAAACCCATTTTTCAGAGGGCCCGCTAGTCAGAATTTGCTGAGTAGCGGGCCTTCTGAATAACGGACTTTCTGAATAGTGGTTTTTTGTTTAATTTTATGTTAAAGTCTCGCTACTCAGATTCAATTTTCTGACTAGCGGGCCTTCTGAATAGCGGTTTTTCTGGCTAGTGGGCTGTATCCGTTAGAAGACCCGCTACTAGTACTCAGAATGCCCACTATTCAGACTTCTGACTAGTGGGTTGTTTTAACCCTAACCCTGACCCTAACCCTAACGCTATACCCCTAACCCTAACTTCTGAGAGCTGGGTTTTCTCAGTGGCGGGTTGTCTGAATAGAGGGTGTGCAAAGGGCCCGTTAATCAGAAGGCCCGCTACTCAGGAAAAATACCCGCTACTCAGAAAATATTTTCTGAATAGCGGGCCTTCTGATTAACGGGTTTTCTGATTAGTGGGTCTTTTGGTTAGCGGGTCATTTTAAATGAAAACATGAGCCCGCTATTCAGAATTTGACGGGTTTTATGAAAAGTGAGCCTTCTGAGTAACAGGTCTTCTACGTGACGCCCCTCCCCCCGCTACACGTGCCCTAGTAGTAATAATTAGTAATGTTTAAATTGCCGTGGTGCACAATATCTGAAACTTTGCATGTAAAATCTGATATATTCAGTAGGGCCTAATACAACTGTTTAAACAACAACAAAAAAGCAGAAACATAATTATCCGGTCCGAAAAATGGATCTAAAAGAATGCACTTTGTGCTTTAAGGGGCTATCATTTTCTTGGGAAGGGGTGTGGGTCCCAAATATACCGGGGTCATACATTTTGGGGGGGAAATAGGGCGGAGGGGCTAAAATTTTTGATGACCAAGGAGTCATGATCACAGATAGTGTGTTTATTTTATTCAAAAATACTGATTTCAATACAAGTGGGGCCGCAATTTTATTACCGCCGCCTTTTTGTAAATCATGGCCCCCGGCATGGCCCCTCTCGCCCCTTCCGAAGAAAATAATAGCATCCTAAGGGCTCGGTCACCCACCTTTGCACAGTACTTTTTATGGGACCTGAGAGCACATCAGACACTCCAAATTGCATTCTGAATACGGAGTATCAAATGAATTTTTAAAATTCGTGATTATTCATATAATGCAATTCGGTGTGTCTAATTCTGTGGGTGTGTCTGTTTTAAACGGTCGCTGATGCGCTTTTACTTACCGCATGGTTTGTCGAAATAAGAAGTCAAGAATATCTTTGCCAAATATCTACTCCCGATGATATAAACGCCCTGATGCCAATGGTACTGGTGGTAGTGGTCAAGTTGTACTAGTCTTGAAGTATACGACTAAAACCGTATGGGATTCAGAGAGCTATATGTATTGCTAATAATAGGCGTGTGCGATCGGAACACACCTATTTAATATTATTGAAATAAAAAATTTCAAGAAACTTTTGCTGGCTTGCATGTAAATTACATTCGAAAGTAGGCTACCGTCTTAACACACCCCTACTTGCGAGCCAGGACGCTACAAGCGAGTGCGTGACATTCTTCGACTGTTCACTACAGTGTGGGCCAAAAACAACTTTACCCAGTTTCAGAGGGTGGTTACTCGAATTGTAGAAGAGCTATTCATGATATTGTTACATATTCTAAATGTATATCTTTCTAAAAGTATATGATGAAGAAATGAAAGCAAAAGAAGCTAAATTAACAAAATGATGCTAGTTTTACTTCCGAGGGTCAAAATCACTTTGTCCACACGTAATTCAATGGGATGTGTCCGATTGATAAGAGTAAGGCATGATGCGTTAGGCATACATGTAATTGGTAAACACGTTTGGCTTGTCTTTGAAAAGTGATAATTGTTTTACATGCATGAACGAAATACAATCGATTTTAATCCCCATATACTTGTCATGTACTCGAACTTCAATCCTGTCATTGACCAACAATTAAGTGCAATAACGTCAAACTTTCTTGTACATAACATTTCGTAATGACAAAAAACGAGGTCTGAGTTTACAATTGCTTTACGCATAATAATAAGAGAATTATCTTTCCAGCATGAAAGCTGCATATCATGACGAAATACCGTAGCTTGGCATTTAAATCATTATTTTTGATTTATTTGATTGTGTTATATAAAATTGCTGAACAAATGTGTGTGTATACTGAGTGGTTCTCATTCTCTAACTCGCTATTGCAAGTGATGCGACGCGACAGCCAGTAGGCCTTCGCGTGGACAAAGTTAATTTTGACCCTTTGATTTAAAACTAGCGTCACGTTTTTATTTTAATACATTTTGGAATAGTTTTTTCACCAAATACTCTTAAGAAGATGTTTTTTACGAATATGTGAAAACAATTTGAAGCAGACTTTTCAATTTTGGGATATGAACATTTCAAATTGGGTAAAGTTGTTTTTGGCCCACACTGTAGTAGCAAGTAAAAATGCAGTCGTGTAAGCGTGTCCTTGGGGGTAATAACTAAAGCAGAATCACAATAAGATTGGATCATCAAGGACATGCTTTAGTCTCAAGTTACTTGCGAGTCTTGTTCACACTGGCCTTATATTCGAAAGTAGCTCACTACATGTAACATATCTACTACATGTAACATATCTTACATGTAAAATCGTCGAAAGTAACTTGCATGTAGCTACATGCGTGTGCGTTTAGACGGGCACTACTTGTAAGTTTACATTCGAAAATACTTACTGGCGACTTAACAAGCGATCGTCTGAACAAGACTGACGTTCTCTATAATTTTATACAAATAACCAAACATTTCTCGGTCTAATGAGCATGTTTATAGTGAGCCAGCTTTAAATTCCCCATGATTATTTAATATTAATGGTATTTTAATAATCACAAATGGACTGTCTGGCAAATGTCTTAACTTAACTATTGGTCAGGATTTAATTCTTTAATGTTCTTGTAGTATATATAAAGTTAGGTGGGGAAACATTTTCTTTTGACATTTCACATTGAAGATACACATTTTATTCCCAAAAATGTTTTAGGTGTTTTGGGGGAAAAATTCTATATCTTCAACACGAAAGGTCAAAATTTTCAAATGATTGTCGGCTTTTCCTCCCAGCCGCATACAATTTAAGTATCATTAGATTTACAAATTTTATTTCGAGGACTGTTAAATGTCAAAAATAGCAATTTTTAATAATTTGCCATAAAATTTGTATCATATCATGAATTTCAAAATAATCAAAATTATTTTTTCGTATTCTGAATGCAATTCGATACGTCTGATGTCCTCTCATGTTCCACAAAAATACTGTGCAAACGTTGCTACCCCAGCCCTTAACAATTTGCCGGTTGCGAAAAAGCGATCAAATTATTATAAACAATTCCTTGAAAATTTGATTATCCAACAACGTAAACTTGAACCCTGACTTAAATCATCGCAATCGGCCACACGACGGCTAAGATGCGAGCGAACTACGTTCCATGCACAAACCTGTTGAATTCGGCACAGAAACAGTCACGAAAACATATCTCAAAAATTACTTTTTCTTGAAAAGCACCCCTCCAGATTTCAAATTTAGGTTGAGACAAGTTTTTGAGACATTCAGAGAAAATTGCAGGGCCAGATCTTACTGCGCACGCGTGTTTTACCATCGCTATGGAAAATCTCCGCCCAGTAAAGTCATCGATCGCAATGGGGCACTCAGCGCGAGATGCATGCTAGTACGTTTTAGTACAGAAACCGCGGCGAAAACAAGGGTCAAAATACCTTTTATTTAATTATAAACCTCCAAATTTCAGCTTTAGGTTCAGATATGTTTCCAACATATTCACACTCTATGGAATATCTCAAATTCGATCTCAATTGGTCACACAACGAACGCCTATGCATACTAATACGTTTTGCACACATTCGGCACAGAAACCGTGGCAAAAAATGCATCAAAAATACCTTTTTATTAAATTATAAACCTCCAAATTTCAGATTTAGGTTCAGATATATTCTCACAAAATTCAAAGAAAATTGCAGGATGACAGATGTTTGTCAGTGAGAAAGAAGCACCTTTTACCATGCCAATGGATATCTAAACCCAGTAAAATTTAAACTCACGAAAGGGGTTGTGCTACACTTTTAAATTATTTTTTCCAAAATACACGTATCTTCTGAAAGTGATAGCCACCAAGCAGTAATTTTATCTCTTTTTATTCACATGGCTTGAACCCCCATAAATTGCACAACTTTCCATGTCGATATAGCGTTCACCTGCAATAGGAAATTAACAAAAGGAAAACCCGAAATCTGTGTTAAAAATCTACCAAGCGTATACGATGTCTCATTTGCATAACAAGGAACAGTTGTGGCTTAGAAGCAAAGAACGTATCTTACACTTCCCATAATGCATTTCTTCCATTTCAATTCACGGTCTGTACTGATTTGCCATATTGTGCCACATGGGTCGAGCCTTTCAGTTCAGTTTAATTTCATCAAATACGAGTAATTTGATATATTACTTGACATAATTGGAGCATTATGGAAATTTGACCCCCATGTGACCTTGATTGACCCCTTCCCGGAATGCCCGGAAGTTTCAGGAGGTGAGACGCTCATGATTATTCAAATTATCTGATTGTGTAAAGCCTTTGTTGTAAAATATACATTTTAACGGCTTCTAATTATCATGAATACGTTCATGTTTCTTCAAATGACCTGACTGTGTGAAGCCTTTGTTACAAAATGTACACCTAAAAGGCTTCTCTTCCGTATGTATACGTTCATGTTTCTTCAAATTACTCGAATCTGTGAAGCCTTTGTTACAAAATATGCATTTAAACGGTTTCTCTTTAGCATGAATACGTTCATGTCTCTTCAAACTAACTTTCTGTGAGAAGCCTTTGTTACAAAATGTACAACTAAAAGGCTTCTCTCCAGTATGTATACGTTTATGTGCCTTCAAATTTCCTGAATGCGTGAAGCCTTTGTTACAAAATGTACACCTAAAAGGCTTCTCTCCAGCATGCATACGTGTATGTGCCTTCAAATCACCTGACCGTGTGAAGCATTTGTTACAAAATGTACACTTAAAAGGTTTTTCTCCAGTGTGCATACGTTCATGTTCATTCAAGTGACCTGAATGAAGCATTTGTTACAAAATATGCACCTTAAAGCCTTCTTTCCAGAATGTATACGTTCATATGTCTTCAAACAACTTGTCTTTGTGACTTTGTTGACACTTCCGAATCTCGCCTTAAGTTTTAAATCATTGACACCTTTCTTTGGACTCTTATCAATTTTCTCCCCATCTTGCTGCCTCCAGTTCAACTGTGTGTTCAGGTCACTCGTAGTAGCCCCCTTTTCTGCCTTGTGTCTCTTCTTTTGTTCCTTTCTCTTTCTTTCCACCGACTTTGGCATATTACGTGCACTACTTTTCGCCTTTTGAACCTTGAGTATGGATGTGGTGTATCTCGGTTTGCTCTTGTAGTCATACCAGTAAGGACGAATCCACATTTCATGATGTCTTTTATGAGACAAATATCGCAACACGTTGACAAATCTCTGCCTGCAATATTTACACACATGTCACACTCAAGCGGATTTGCCATTGTACTGTTTGTGAAAACAAGTAAAAAACGACGATTAGCGAAAGGAGCGGTTCAAATTTATAGACAAACTAATACTAAATGTCATCTAATGATAAAATAACAATAAAATACTGAGTTATAATCATAACAATAATAATGAAATTAATGATAATAATGATTGCTTTTAAATATTGTTTTAATACATGTAATAATTTTTGTTATTTTTACCATTATTAAAATAATTATTATTAATATTTTAATATGTCATACAACTGGTGAGTTGCGTAACTTCTACGTCCATAATTTAATATTAATATTATTTTGATGATGATGATGATGATGAATATTGATTGTGATGATGACTTGATAATCAGGACAGGTATAGGAATATTACACCAAAACATGATCTAATTAGAGAATAAAGGTATTGTTTTTAGCCCCTGGAGTGCATCTATCGTCTCATATAACACGGGCGACATCATTATTTTAAGTAAAACAACGAGGCGAAGCCGAATTGTTTTACGCCAAAAATAATGATGTCGCCCGTGTTATATGAGACGATAGATGCACGACAGCGGCTAAAAACAATACCTTTATTCTTATTCTTAATCACTTCAATTCAAATCAAAATATCACAAGTATTACAAATTTTAATCAAATTAAATCCAACATGTTGCAAGGAATTATACCCAGTGCTTAAAATCGACCAGTCCCGTTGTTGCTATGCGCCTCCGATTGGTTCGAATACGCGTATCGCGTCGATGTACACGCGCTGACCCGTGTGATATCGTGTCATATCACACGGGTATGAACCAATAAGATTACAGGAACATCCTCAAGTGTTTAAGAATATAATATATAACGCGTATACGCGTAAGATCAACGCGCTTTACAAAAGGAAATCAATAAATGAACAACGTAAGATCTAACCTCTTATAAAGTCTTATAAAAATTGACTTACCGTGGTGTATCGAAATACAAATTCAAGAATTTCTTGGCCAAATTTCTACTCCCGATCAACCCGTACCAACACTGGCGTTCCTCTGACTCTCAGTATACTGTGTGCACTGTACGTGCAGGCTAATGCAGCAGCACGAGTTATGCGACCAATTTTACCAATTGAGTGTATAGTAGTCGGAAAGATATAATTAAGCTTCCATGACCATTGATGACGGATTTAAGGCCGGAATATTTTTAAAATAAATAATTAGAAATAAAGCAATTCATAAAGCACATTAAACCACAATCACATTCTCCCGCATTTTCTTGATCAAAGCACTGGCCTTGGCACAAGAAAAGAAGATTTTGTTATCCAATTCTGTCCTCTGATCGCAGTCTAAAAAGTTAATTGCCCATTATAAAACCTGTAGACTTGGCACAAATCTTCACTTACTATATATATATTTCGTGATGTGCATCGCGTATTATATAGCAATTGAAGGGTATGAACCCCGGGGTGAAACAGTGGCGTAGCTAGGGGGGGCGCAGGGGGCCGGTAGACGGAAGGCGTTGGTGAAAAAAAAAAAATTGGTTAACAATAGACTATTTTTTACCCAGGGCGACAGAAAAAAGGGGAGAATTGTACAAATATGATGAAAAATTGTGGATGAAATTGATTTTTACATACAATTTTGTGTTTTTATGATGGTACCGCCTATAATCCTTTTTTTTTTTTTTTTTTGCTCTTCACTTTTTCAAACCATGCAAAAACATTTTGGGTCAACAAATCACAACTTCCGTCGGCAAAAAATATTTCCGTCGGTACATTTACAAGTTGTGCCCCCTCAGTTCCAAAATCCTGGCTACGCCACTGGGTGAAACGATCGTTACGATGCACATCGACTCATTGCCACATACTGTCCGGTGGAAACCAAACAAGGACCATACATTAATTGCGGATGTGTCCCGACATTGAACTCTCACCCTCCTGAGGTAAATACCCGGGGGGGCACTCCATATATTGACATCATGTGTCCATGAAAAAACCACGGTATTTTTGGCAAATCCTACACCTAATGACCCCATTTTTTCAGCAGCCTACACTGAATGACCCCCTTTTTTGAATAATTAGTCCTCAAAATTGAAATTTCAACGTGCAACGCGCGCATTTTCAGCAAAATGAACGAGGTTTGTCTATTTTGTACTGTAAAATTGGGTAAAAAGCTATTTTTGATTGTCAATGATGTGAAATTTTGGGCGCTCAAATACAAAATCACCGTTCAGCAGCCAACACCGAATGATCCCCTTTTTTCTGAAAATTTTTACATACCGGCTGGTGGGCACAGATACGTCACTTTCGTATTCAAGTCCCCCTCCCCCCCGGTAAATACAACCAATACAATTCATAATGGAGCAAACACTTATTCTCGGGCACTTATTGTGTTGTCAGACAAGACACGTAATTTTATTTCTTTATGTTTCCTCTCACTCAACAACTTCAGAAATAAAAAAGCTTGCCCAACTTTCCCTTAAGAGATGTTAATGTAAGGTAACGTAAGTATGTGGAAAAGAACTGTATTAACAACAACAAAGTATGTGCCCAAAGATTTGTCTTTGGCATGTCGCCATTTTGAAATATCCCCATAAGTATAAAATTTTGTAAAACGGTCCCAAAATTTAAAACAAACAGGAACCTTCCAAAATAAATAGCCCTACATATTCGCACTCGGCGGCCCAGTCACTACCTGCGCTGTGATTTGGGGTAACTCGTCGCTTCCTCTCTCCTGATACCAGTACGTCATCTTAAGGGTACTTGCCCATGAGTTTCATTCAGGGGCGTGTTTGAAAAACGGCACAGCGCATTAGTAAAAAGAATAAAAAATACTAAAATTTTCACCGGGGTTCGAACCACTGCCAATTGCATTGTGAATGCTAAAGATGCCTATACTGTGCCACGGTGACTGTGGTTAACATTCGGCGATTTTCAAAGATATACTGCATATCAACACGTTTCTAGTGTGTTGAAAATCAGATTTTGGTAGGAATACGGTCATAGAAAGACACTAGAAGGCTATATATTTGTACACAAATACGGCTATACCCGCATGTTATCGGTTTACACAAACTTACAGTCCTTATTTGCTGAGGACTTAGGTTGCTGTTGTCAGTTAGAACAGCCAATGGGTATGTAATTTAACTGGAACAGCCTTAACGTTTCTGTCATCTATATTATTATAATTACGCAATTGTCTGTGAATGGGATGGGGTGGGTGTTATTAACAATATAATTCGCAGGTGCAATCTGTGTACAAACTCCGAGCCCTGAAGTTGCTTTTTTTTTATTTGATGATAAACGGACAGCCCTTTTTTAACATTTGGGGCCCTGGCCCATAATATTTGACTTATGAGGCTCATGTACACATGTTGAAGTATAATTCTCAAGTGCTATCAGTAGACTTAAGCTGGGCACTGTAGCTGCTTTATTTACTGAGTAACGGCTGGCCCTATGTTTTAGCGTTTGGGGCCCTGGGCCCATATTATGTGACATATGGGGCTCATATGTACATATAACAATATAATTCTCAGGTGCAGTCTGTGTACAAACTTTGAGCTTTGGTGAAAAATGGCCGGCCCTTTGATTTAACATTTGGGGCCTGGGGCCCATAATATTTGACTTATGGGGCTCTGTGCATATGTTGAAATATACTTCTCAAGTGCTATCAGCAGACTCAAGCTGGACATTGTAGCTGCTTTATTTACTGAGTAACGACCGGCCCTATGTTTTAGCGTTTGGGGCCCATATTATGTGACACATAGGGTTCATATATACATAAAACAATATAATGAGGGTTCATATATACATAAAACAATATAATGCTGAAGACCTATTAGTGTACCAAATCTAAACCCTGTCGCTACTTTATTTGTTGAGAAACGACCGGCCCTTTGTTTTAACATTTGGGCCTCTGGGGCCCCTAGCCTTAAACATCTGGGGCCAAAATGGGCAGAAGACACATTACAACTTAGGGCCCATACATGTGCCACATATGAGCCCTAGTGCCCTTGTAGTTTTATAGCTAGCCTTGTTAACCTGTTGCCCCTTATTTTAACATTTGGGGCCCTGGGGCCCATAATATATGACATATGGGACTCATGTATACTTGTATATATAGAGTACCCTGGCTCTATCAGTGTACCAACTCAGGGCCTGAGGCTGCTTCATTTAATGAGAAACCGCATGCTTTGTATTTTTACATTTGGGCCCCTGGGGCCCGTGACCTTTGACCTCTGGGGCCCAGATGTGCAAAGGATAAATCTACGGGGTAGGGCCCATAAGTGTACTACATATGGACCCTGGGGCCCTTGTAGTTTTAGCGCTAGCTTTGTCAATCTGTTACCCCTTGTTTTAACATTTGGGGCCCTGGGGCCCATAATATATGACATATGGGGTTCATGTATACTTGTATATATAGAGTACCCCTGGGGCTATCAGTGTACCAACTCAGGCCCCTGAGGCTGCTTCATTTGATGAGAAACGGCATGCTTTGTATTTTTACATTTGGGCCCCTGGGGCCTGTGACCTTTGACCTCTGTAAAACGGGGACCCCAAAAACGGGGACCCTCTAGAAATTTGTCAGAAGCTTTATGGGGTGATTTTAAGGGGTCCCCAGTTTAGGGTCCCCGTTTTACAGATTACCCTAGGTCAATCTGTAAAACGGGGACCCTAAAACGGGGACCCCAAAATTTTGTATATTGGACAATTATATAAGAAGTGCTTACTACTTTCATAAATTACATTTGTAATATTAGTATATCCATGGTGAATATTTTGTCGAGATTTGGAGACTCATCAGTCCTAAAATAGAGTGAAAAAATAGGGGTCCCCGTTTTTGGGGTCCCCGTTTTACAGATTACCCTGGGTCAATCTGTAAAACGGAGACCCCAAAGTTGAAAAACGGGGACCCCCTAGAAATTTGTCAGTAGCTTTATGGGGTGATTTTAGGGGGTCCCCGTTTTTGGGGTCCCCGTTTTCGGGGTCCCCGTTTTATATACTCCCCTATAGGCCTACCCCACCGTAAATAGCTCCCGAAATAGCTCTGTTCATTACCTCGCTGTTCTAGTTTATACGCATAGTGTACGCACTTTTGAACCATATTTTGTTAGGAAGGGACTGTTTTCAGCTAAATTGTTGGTTATCAGCAGATGCTTAATGATACCGGGAAGTGTTGCAGAAAGGTAAGCGTACTCTTTATTTATTCAAAATATCACATATCAATGAATTTAAATTGGAAATCCAAAAAGTAAATGTCAGGTCAAAATTCTCACCTTAGAATTATTGTGAAATAAAATCAAACCAAATTTAGGCTCCGCAAACAACGTCCAATTATTCCCATTGGTGTTTGCTACATGTGCATATAATAAATTATGATTTGGGGCTAATTTGAGAAGAGTTAATGCCTCGAGTTTCAAAATACACCGAGTGATGTTTTTGATCAAAAACATCGACAATTCAAGACTCTGTAAAAACAAATCAAGAATTTTCTGGGATAATGGCAACTAAGTATAATGAAAGTTATGATCTAAGCTACCAGATGCATCATTAATTTCCTGACTATGATATTTAGTTGTGGGAAAAGATTACTTTAATGTTTTGGCGGGATTATTTCCCGCCAAAAATTTCAACCAAAAAGAGCATGTAGCCTTAAAATGATAATAATTTGGAAATAGGACAAAAGCAGTTTTAAAGTAACGCTTGATTGTGTATAAATACTTTCATGTCTTATTAATCTGGGAAGCCTTTGTTGAAGACTGTACATTTGAAAGGCTTCCTTTTCGTTCATATATTTGAGACTTATGTTACAAATTGATATAAAGGTCTTCTCTTCAGTATAAGTGCACGTTTATATACTTTTAAGTTTCCTGATTTACACTTAGGACATTTGTCCGGTATTAGCATAAAAAAATTGTCACCCTACTAAGATGATTGCCCAAGTAATTTTTTGTAATTTTGAGAACAAAGTACAAAATATGGTTCAAAACATGCATCAGTAGTAATTATCGTAGTAAGGTGACGAAATACGTATCGTCAAACGACCTCACCTGTGAAGTATTTAGTGCAGAATTCACATTTTAAAAAAGTTGATATAAAAACATTAATGCTTTCTCATGTTACTTGATCGTGTGAAGCCCTTGCTACAAATTATGAAGTCTTTATCACATTATTTACGAATCCCGGTTTTCTTTAACAAGTATATGTTCATGATTCTTCAAATTACCTGACTGTGAGGCCATTTTTCTGGGTTTTTTCCTGAAAATGTGTATTTCTCTATACTTTGTACAGAGAAGATCCCGGGGGGGGCACTCACATTCCCCAGCTATACGGGTATGTGCCGCGGCGACGACCCCCTTTTTCAGAGCCGCTAGCCGTTCCTTAGACCCACTAAATTCATTGATTGCCGCTCTTGAAGCCCAAAAAATTTTCTAGCCGTTCCATAGACTCTCAGATCACCGATCTCCGCTCTCATTGGCATTTTGATTGGCGTGTTTTCTGTCCTACTATTTCGAGCCCAAAAGCTTCAAAGGGAATTTTCCATCGATTTCTTCCCCATTGAAACACATTGTATATAGGAATAAGGTGGATTTTGGGCGGGATTTTGGGCTCCTTGTACTTTATAGTAGTGGCAACACTGGTTGGTTGATTGTAATTTGTAAACAGTGATTTGCAGCACTGCCGGCCGGGGAGGGCCGAGGCCTTCAGCTGATAAACACTTTGCTGGAAATAAATGATTTTGAGATCTCTTTTGGGAATAAAATTGCCAAATATAAGGAAAAGTACCTCAAATAATTATGTACATGTCCTTGCAGCTGGCCATAACAGTGAATTAAAAGGTAATTTACGATCGACTGGTTCAGTGCCAATAGTGGAATGGTTGTCGAATTCTGCATACTTCACTCAATCGTCTCATGTATGCATGCATGACAGTTCAATGTAGCCTAAATGTTTTTCTTTAGTTACGGCACTGAAAAAATATTTTTGTGGGTTTGTTTTTATGGTGGGCTTTTAAATGCTGCTCGCTGCTGCTACAATTATCAGTACTACAGTAGGCTATAGGTAGGTCTGCAGGGTCTAGTAATTTTGATCCGAATGCTGTTTTGCTTTGCTGAGATTTCCATCGTAGGCCACCCCATCAGACCAATTTTACATTAATGATTTTCTTGATCAAAGTGAAATCGATTCCTTCAAAAATCTGTGGCAAAAACATAACGAAATTGAGCCCTGGTTTGGCCTGCATGTTTAGTTCCGCGACCCCATTTTCAGATTTTGGCGGCTAATCAGTTCCCAAGACCCCCCTTTTTGGCTGGTTAATTAGTTCCCAAGACCCCCTTTTTGGCCGGCCAATCAGTTCCCTAGACCCCCCTTTTTGGCCGGCCGATCAGTTCCTTAGACCTCGAGTTCGAAACTGGCGGTGGCACACCCATACCAAAAAAAATTCGAGTGCCCCCTTCCGGGGAAGATCCTAGCAAAATTTCCTGAAGATTTACATTCCTGTAAAGGTCTTCTCTCTAGTATGTATACGTTCATGTGTCTTCAAATGATCTGACTGTCTGAAGTCTTTGTTACAAAAAGTACACCTAAACGGCTTCTCTCCAGTATGTATACGTTCATGTCTCTTTAAATTACCTAAGTATGTGAAGCCTTTGTTACAAAATGTACACATAAAAGGCTTCTCTCCAGTATGAGTATGTTCATGACTCGTCAAACTACCTGACTGTGTGAAGCCTTTGTTACAAAATGCACACCTATAGGGTCTGTCACCAGTATGGATGCGTTCATGTACTTTCAAACTACTTTGATCTTTGAAGCCTTTGTTACAAAATAAACAACTAAAAGGCTTCTCTTCAGTATGCAGGCGTTCATGTTTCTTCAAATTACTTGAGTCTGCGAAGCCTTTGTTACAAAATAAACAACTAAAAGGCTTCTCTTCAGTATGAATACGTCCATGTTTCTTCAAACTACCTGAGTCTGTGAAACCTTTGTTACAAACTAGACAACTAAAAGGCTTCTCTTCAGTATGTATACGTTCATGTTTCTTCAAATTACTTGAGTCTGTGAAGCCTTTGTTACAAAATGTACATTTCAACGATTTCTCTTTAGCATGCATACGTTCATGTTTCTTCAAATTACTTGATTGTGTGAAGCCTTTATTACAAAATGTACACATAAAAGGCTTCTCTCCAGTATGCATACGTTCATGTACCTTCAAGTAACGTGAATGTGTAAAGCCTTTGTTACAAAATGTACACATAAAAGGCTTCTCTCCAGTATGCATCATACGTTCATGTACCTTCAAATTACCTGACTGTGTGAAGCCTTTGTTACAAAATGTACACATAAAAGGCTTCTCTCCAGTATGAATACGTTCATGTACCTTCAAGTAACGTGACTTTGAGAAGCCTTTGCTACAAAATATACACATAAAAGGCTTCTCTCCAGTATGAGTATGTTCATGTCTCATCAAACTACCTGACTGTGTAAAGCCTTTGTTACAAAATGTACACATAAAAGGCGTCTCCCCTATCTTCAAACTACTTGTCTGTGTGAAGCCTTTGTTAACAACTGTGCATCTTGTCTCTAGTTTTACGATGTTGTCAGTTTCCATTGCATTCTTATAAACGTTCTCTCCATTTTGATGCATCCTCTGTGCAGTCGCGGTGACGGTTATTTCTGCTGCCCTGTTTATCTTCTGCCGTTCCTCTCTCTTTCTTTCCACCGATTTTGGCATATTACGTGCACTACTTTTTATCTTCTGAACCTTGAGTATGGATGTGGGGTATCTCGTTTTGCTGTTGTACCAGTAAGGACGAATCCACATTTCATGACGTCTTTTATGAGCTATATATCGAAATATGTCGAAAAAATCCCTGCCTGCAATATTTACACACATGCGGAATTAAATAGTTCCACTCGAGCGGACGTATATGTGCCATTGTTCTGTTTGAAAATAAGCAAAAAATGCATAATGGCGGTTAATAACTTGTAGCTCAACTTTATAGTCGACTGCAGTGGCGTAGCGTGAGTCATGGGCACCGGCCATGATTGGGGGAGAACTAGTCCTGATGGGTGGCACAAGCTTTTTACGGCAATTTTGCTATAGGGTTTTCCTCTATCTGCTGACCTTTGACCTCTGATGACATTAATTAATTAATTCAATTATTTATTTATTTAACTGACTATACTCTCTCTTTCTTAAAATGCATCCCCATTGCACAAAATTGTAAAATCCTATTAGGGGCTATAAGACCTTTATTTCGCCTATCATGATTTGGCAAGATCATAAGATGCCACATACGTGTCCTAACCTGTTGACCACACAGCTGCACTGAATTGAAGCTCACTTGCATCTTTTGTCATGGGAGGTGGGAGTAAAATGGACGCAACTTTAAAAGTATTAGGAGTAGAACCCCGGTGCTTTTGTTGTATTTCTTTCTCTCCCTCTTTCATTTGACACCACTCGACTCAGAGGGTTATTTCGAGATATGCCCATTTAAGACCACGGCTAGTCAGTAAGTAAGCTAGTAAGTAAGCTAGTAACATACACTTATATAGACGAATCCAACGAGCCAAGTCATGGTCAGGATTTGGTCGGCCATTACTGGGTCCCCGGCGCACATAACTGATGTCGTGACTGCCCGATTGGGTGGATTAAAGCCGCTTAAAAAATGTTACATTGTACTGTGTTGTAAAATGTCATCATTCTTTTGTCTACGTGTAACACGGGTGATAGAATGCAGTTTCAAATTCCCGCCAAGGCCGCATCATTTCACATTTCAGGTGAGGTATACACAGCGGGGACCCAGCCATGACTGCCACTGAGGTGTAGGAATGCGTAAAATTGGATTCGTCTATAGGGTGGTCCCGCTATGCATGTATGCGGTCCTCCAATAATGTACATTTTCACCAAGTTAAAAGTTTAAAAAAGTTAAATCCTTCCCAAGCCTTTCGGCCCATTGGGCGGCGCCTATCTCCGTTTCATAACCCTAGGCCACATGTCTGCAAGCAGAAAAGCTACAGCAGGGGGTTAGTCCACTGGTAGCCATGTGTTTAACTTTCCCTACTCCATTCTTTTAATGCCGAACGCCTGGTAAGAAGGCAGTAGGTACCATTTTTAAAGCCTTTGGTATGGCCCGGCCGGGATTCGAACCCGCGACCTCCCGATCGTGAGGCGGACGCTCTAACGCTAGGCCATACAAGCGGAAATGAAAACACCTATATAGTAATACCAAAATTAAGCGCGTGCTATGTTTGGTACGGGTTTATGCGCACGCTCAGACCAGCCAACCCGCAGTTTAATAATTTACATAATTTAATCCATCCGACAAAAATCATTATGTTTTGATGAATCCAAGTGTGTGAAAATATTGGATCCAACACATATAATGATAAAATTGATGCTTTACGCCCAATATTTATTGGTCTCGCTATGAGTTTTAAAATATTGGACTCGACTACGTCTCGTCCAATATTTTAAAACTCATAGCTCGACCAATAAATATGGGCTCAAACGATCCAATTTTATATCAAACTTGATCAAAATATTTTTTGACATCAAGGGTGTTGAAGGTGTGGAGACACAATGTTTGTGACTGAAATATCATATGATCTTGTCGCGCTTACAAAATTAGCCGCCAACTAAATTGTAGTTGGAAAAAGTTTGTTGGGGGGGGGGCAAGATCACAGAGATCGGATACTTTTATTCCCGATTCTAATTCTGCACCCTTTGCAAGGGTGTAGAATTCGGCAGAACTTTTAAGATGGATACAAATTTTATACCAATTGACCAAATATTTTTCAAATATCTGACTTGCGCAAATCGTTATTATTTCCCATAGACAGACAAGATGGCGTGAGCTAGTCGGTCCGAACCCCCGTCAGTCCGAATCACCGCTAGTCCGAATTTTAAGCTTACCTAACCCTAACCCTAATAAGTATGAGTAACAACCATTTTCTTTTTTTAAATGTAAATATACAGTAAAAATAATTTTTAAGTGTAAAGATTATGGTTGTTTGAATATTTTGAGCCAAGTTCCATCTGTTGCTATTCTTTTTTTCAGTCTTTACGTTGTTACATAAATTTGAAATAAGATGGAATAGATTCCAAACATTTGGTACCAAATGTGATCCCTTCTACATCCTCAAGAATTTCGGAAGCTAATTCATTGGCGATTTTGCCCAATAGTTTTGTATTCTCTCTCACACTATACTTACGTCAAAACTGTCTATATAGTATAATTGTGATTGCACAAATGAAATTTGTAAAAGCAAACAACATTCGCATCTTTTAGTATAGATTCATTCATAACAATCTGGTTTGAAAATTTAAACACACAGAATGTTAAACACTATATCAAGAATAATTATTTTTGGAATCTATAAACAACAAATATATTATAGGCCTACACATACTGAAACCCAATGCTATTGTATTAATTTTGTTTATAGCATGGTTAAAGACTAGTGATATACGTAGGAACATAATTCGTTACATCTGCACCAAAGCTCCATTTTTCTGATTTCTGATTTTTCTGTATATCATCATAATATTATAGACAAAAATATATGAAGTTAATCAACTTATCCAAAAGAAGGTAATTGTTTATCATGTGTGCAAATAGCTTTTGATACCAGACTTTTGATTAAGGGCATAACATACACCCTCTTCTATCCTAACATATATATTATTATCATGTGAAACTCCTAAATGTAGAACCAATTGTCCTGCCAATTATTCTCTATCTCCCACCAACTGCCAATTAATTTTCATGTGTAGGTTTTCTGGAATAGAATTGTAATGAGATCAAAATATTTTCATTAACCTATAGCAAGATCGCTGCTAGATAACCTTGACCCTGCTTGAAAAGCACTATGACCATGATGACCACACACTGACACATGTACTCAGTATTTTATTGTCCCCTGCGCTTTATACTCTAATAAGGTCAATGTGCATGGTAAGAGGACCAGCGAATTTGCCCAATTTTCAATTTAGAAAGAAAGTTCCTAAAATATATACTGATTTTACCTTAGTTATGCAAAATCAACACAAAACTTCTGCTTTCTTCACACACCAATTTTGGTATTTCTATTTGCTATGACAACTTGATCATTTGTTGACAATATTTTCTGTTTTATTCATTAACTAGTATCTAATAGAAAGTTAGAAACAACAACAAACTTGAACCATTATCGCGTACCGGCTGGCTGTGGCTGGCCGGTTGTGGCTGGCCGGTACAAAAAATCGGACTAGCGGTGTTTCGGGCTGCGGGGGTTCGGACTAGCTCAAGCCATCTTGTCTTGTCATGTCAAAAAGAAATCTACGCCACTGGAGGTACGGCCTATAATTATAGGACTGATGAGCGAGTCTACTCAAAATCAAAAATATTGTATTCAATCATACATCATGTGACATTCATCTCACCTGTATATTCCCCGGCCAGTTTTATGGTGAAAATGAATACAAATGTGTGATTTCCAATCCTTTGCAGATCCAAGATTTCTTCGTGCTATGGGCCCACCATGCGTGTATGTATGAACATGATGAATTCAGTAGAGTCCGGAAAATAGAGTCACTCACTTGCAAGTTGCACAGTGACAGTACATTTTTGATTATACAAAACGTTCAAACCTGGCTCAACGCCTATTGTTATTATAATTTCAAGTGGGATCATTTTTTAGTGATGGCAGGAACCAAGGGAGATTAGGCAGGAACCATGCATGTGTCAATAGATTTTGGCCAATTGACTTGCCCATAGATCAATAGCCATATTGATCGTCCCTGTAAGGGGACACTGAAGTGGTTCGTATGATTTTTTTAAACCCACAGCAGGGGGATGACACTCACCTCATTTGCATGGCAAAATTACCCGTCTCCTCTGCAGCCAATTTGTTTTCGCTCCATCGAAATCAAGCTGGTCACGGAGGAGACTACCTTCCTTTGTGTTTGTTCATTTGTGTATGGAGAGCCCTTCTTGGAGTCCGTTTGGACTTAGGCTACGCTCTCAGCTAGAGTCCGACGCTGTATTGTACTAGAAACACCTTCTCTGTGAATTCGCTAGAGCAAGGAAAATAAAAACTGGTTTCATTACTATCTGTTTTTGAGCTTTTTTGCATGTTTGCGACCATGGTGTTACCACAACTGTCTTTGCGTCATTAACATGTGCTGGAGTCTAGCACAGGTCAACCAAAGTCCCGGATTTTGCCGTCAACATGACATCGATCTGATCACACATGCGGACACATGATGCGATCGGTGAGGTAAGTCGTGTGCTGCATGTTCAGATTTATTCCAAAAATTATAATAATTTGGGCTGATTCGGTAGTAACAGTATCGAGTATGAGCTGTAAGAGTGTCTCAATAATTGCAGAGTCATCTGATTTATTTACTACTTGTTGTCAATTATCGTTACTTGTGTCCATGGATATGACCCTATGTATAAGTAGTCTTCATAGAATTCACACAGTCTATGCCATGTCATTTACGGATACAAAGAGGATAATAATGTTGAGGGCGCCCACAAAATCTTACACCGTCTTACACAATGTTCCATGGCAAAGTTCAGTTTAATATTTACTCATCGTACAAATACAGACGTTTTATTATGTAATGATGTTGTCTGGATGGGTGGACAGTTGTCACACTGTGGAAAAACAACAACCGGGAATCCGCATTCATTTACAAATAGCATTAAATTAGTATCACATAGTGGCCTCCGTGCAGTGGAAAACCTTAATTCTTTCATCAAAAAGAAATGAAAATGACCAAAAAACCGGATCCACCTGTACGCCTATAAAATGGGCACAGAAATTTGTCTCAAATATGAATGAATTTTAAGAAACATACGGGATATGATGAACCAATGACCTGACGCCATGATAGCAGGATCTATTAGTTGTTTTATATACAATGCATATACAGTGTTGTCATAATACCAATATTTGGCATAATATATAACGATTAATATTTAGTATTGTAAATATGCAGTTCATATGCACAAACGAACACTGATCTTTATGATATTCAGGTTGTTGTACATCTCATATAACATGTCATATAGGAGGTCATATGTGTTGACCTTCTCCTATTGTATTTGTTCATCTGTGTATGGAGAGGATTAGCGCCATTAAACGCCATTAAAACTCCATCAGTATTAGGGCGTAGTTCAGTGAACTCACCAGATTGCTATTCCAAGTACTTTGATAAATACAGATAATATGTATTGATGGGTCGAGGCGATTGCATTGAAAATCTAATACATTATTCATAACAGTTACGTAATCAATCGATAGTGCGGACACTTTTCATTTGCAAACCACCAAAATTCGTGATCTTTTAGCGTTGGAAAAGAAACCACGTGAATAGAGTGCCCTCTCAAGAATATCAACTCTCTGCCCACAGACAGACAGACTTTATTCCGCTCCGCAGAAAATGTTGTTTTGGAATTTGGAGTCCGTTGCATGGTAACGGTGGCCATCTTTTTGATTTAGCGCCAAAGATAAATTGAACACCGAATTAAAAAGACTAGTTTGTGTGTAACGTCAGGGCAAAGGCGCGACGTGATTGGCTATTGGTTCTTTAAAAATGCTCGATAGTTAGCACATATGCTAACTATCGAGTTTTTACCATGTTTACGGTATGGGGAAGCATTTTGGCAGGTCGAAAGGGGGGGGTCAAGTGATTTTTGGCAGGTCAGATACAGATATTTTGGGTACCGTTTCTATATTACGTTCTAAAAAGGTGAAGGAAAACGTTGGGAACACGTTCAAATATGCAAAATTTCTTGTTCGATGCGCTCGACAATACATGATAAGACAATTTAAGGTTTTCAATTAGGGTTCCCCAAAATCTTTTTATGTGTAAGGGGGGGGGGCAAAGATTTCTTGGTACATCAAATGGGGTGAAAAAGTTTTTGGCACGTCAAAAGGAGGGGCAAATATTTTTTGGTACGGCCAAAGGGGGGCAAGCGATTTTTGGCATACTATTCACCACCCGGGCCGGGGTACATATAATTATTGCACAGCCCCTTACAAAACATGATTTCGGCAATTAAGGTGACGAAATGACGGTACATGTTTGGGGAAATTGCTTTAATATTAAATCATGATTGTAATACAGCCTGTCTCAAAAAAAGTTGTGCAAGTGAAAAGCGCCCTCTTTGGCAATTAGAAAATACCGTTGTGACCGTGCTTACATCAACGTCACGGGCATAGTCTTAGCTCTCAAATACCGTTTGTTCTGTTCAGTTTGCTTGTTTTAATCTCGAGATATGCTTTATTAACGACGAAAGGGTAAAATCATAATTGTGCCACTTTTACTAGGGAAGAGAGCTTTGCATGTAAATAAGCGATAGCATCAAGTTTATCAAGAGTTCCTTCGTGAAATCAAAAGAATGCATCAATTACACAACACAAATGTTTTTTTACTGTTTTTACTATTTTATCATGATGCAGGAATAATGATTCTCTTTTTCCACAAAAATGATAAATAAATATTTCACATTCTGCTGTAAAATTAAAACAAAGAGTCAAGTACAAGGATACATATTCAGACTGGGTCTTGCTTAATGGTGGTGTCCCTCAAGGTACCGTCATTGGCCCTCTCTCCTTCCTCGGCATGATCAATGACGCCTTGGATGTTCCAAACCACAAAGTGTGGAAGTATGTGGATGATCTTACCATTGGTGAGAACAGGCCTATGGTGAAGCCAGCACCGTGCAAGACAGTCTGGATTCTCTGTGTACTTGGGCTGATGAAAACAAATTGAGGCTGAACCCAGCTAAGTGTCAGGCTTTGCAAGTTCCTGAGGTTGACCTGCATATTTCAAATCACCAACTTACAGTTGTTGATAAAGTCAAATTACTGGGTGCCATGATCCAAAATGACTTAAAATGGGATAGCCAAGTCGATAGCATGTGCACTAAAGTAAACCGCAAAATTGTTATGATGCACAAATTGAAAGAAGCAGGGTTCAGCCCCAGCATGCCCAGTGGGCTACTCACAGTATTACCGCGAGACTATATTTACACGGAACAAAACGCTATTGTTCTATGATATTTTTCGCTGGGTACAAAATATATCTAAAACCATGCTAAATCTTATTTACTGTCCAAAGTGTCATATTTTAATAACTCTTAAGTTACATAAATCTTACAGTCAATCCGATTGTTTGATAATAAACAAACATTCTTGCTTTATTTCACGCGGTATTTCATAGCCAAAATTAGTGGCAAATCATAGCTAATCACTGATACTGATATCCACAATCTTTCGACACTGCTACAGCCATACATGGCTGTCACTGTCGCACTAATTTTCAGATTCACTTTCAAATATACCCAGGCATTTTCCTGGATACCCTACATACAAATTCTGGACCCCATTCGCCAAAAAATCAAGTTTTCACAATTCTTTTATTCTTTCCGGACCACAGCATATATTCATATTAATAAATACTCCACTTTCACACATCGTAATAACGGGACGTCCCCGTGGCGAAGTGTTTAAGGCCATGGACTTCTAATCCATTTATGAATTTTTGCTCAAGTTCGAAACTTCCCACCACTTTTTTTTTAAATGTTTTATTAACCAATTTATTGTCGTAAATCAAGAATAACACCATTTCGAACATCCATTGCTATTGTGATATTATTTTTTTTTTCATCAAACAAACATGTTTGATTTTTTATTCACATTTAGGCCTATGCCTAGGGCCTACTTTCACCCCGGCTTTCACCATCCAGATGCTATCACCATGCCTGACTATCATGACATCTTCGTCATTTAAAACACATTTATCAGTGGCTCTGTTCACAGCTCAGACTCAGACCTATAATCATGATAATATAATTTTTGTTACCAGTGTGTTATTATTTTTTTGAGTAAAATGCAAAAATAGTCACACATTTATCAAGGGGTGTAGTACCACTTTAATTATATATAAATACTTTCATGTCTTATTAATCTGGGAAGCCTTTGTAGAAGACATACATTTGAAAGGCTTCCTTTTCGTTCATGTATTTGAGACTTATGTTACAAATTAATATAAAGGTCTTCTCTTCTTTATAAGTGCACGTTCATATACTTTTAAGTTTCCTGATTTACACTTAGGACATTTGTCGGTATTAGCATACAAAAAATCGTCACCCTACTAAGATGATTGCCCAAGTAATTTTTTGTAATTTTGAGAACAAAGTACAAAATATGGTTCAAAACATGCATCAGTTACGTAATCACCCGAATTGCTTCTGATTATTCTCTTTAAATTGTATTATTATCATTTTTTCCTGTGCATGGATTGGTGAATAATTATGTTTAAATGCATGATTCATAATTTTTACTTTGTTCTCAAAATTACAAAAAATGACTTCGGCAATTATCGTAGTAAGGTGACGAAATACGGATCGTCAAACGACCTCACCTGTGAAGTCTTTAGTGCAGAATTCACATTTTAAAAAAGTTGATATAAAAACATTAATGCTTTCTCATGTTACTTGATCGTGTGAAGCCCTTGCTACAAATTATGAAGTCTTTATCACATTATTTACGAATCCCGGTTTTCTTTAACAAGTATATGTTCATGATTCTTCAAATTACCTGACTGTGAGGCCATTTTTCTGGGTTTTTTCCCTGAAAATGTGTATTTCTCTATACTTTGTACAGGGAAGATCCTAGCAAAATTTCTTGAAGATTTACATTCCTGTAAAGGTCTTCTCTCCAGTATGTATACGTTCATGTGTCTTCAAATGATCTGACTGTCTGAAGTCTTTGTTACAAAAAGTACACCTAAACGGATTCTCTCCAGTATGTATACGTTCATGTCTCTTCAAATCACCTGACTGTGTAAATCCTTTGTTACAAAATGTACACATAAAAGGTTTCTCTCCAGTATGTATACGTTCATGTCTCTTCAAATCACCTGATTGTGTAAAACCTTTGTTACAAAATGCACACCTGTAGGGTCTGTCACCAGTATGGCTGCGTTCATGTACTTTCAAAGTACTTTGATCTTTGAAGCATTTGTTACAAAATAGACAACTAAAAGGCTTCTCTTCAGTATGAATACGTCCATGTTTCTTCAAACTACCTGAGTCTGTGAAACCTTTGTTACAAACTAGACAACTAAAAGGCTTCTCTTCAGTATGTATACGTTCATGTTTCTTCAAATTACTTGAGTCTGTGAAGCCTTTGTTACAAAATGTACATTTCAACGATTTCTCTTTAGCATGAGTACGTTCATGTTTCTTCAAATTACTTGATTGTGTGAAGCCTTTATTACAAAATGTACACATAAAAGGCTTCTCTCCAGTATGCATACGTTCATGTACCTTCATGTAACTTGAATGTGTAAAGCCTTTATTACAAAATGTACACATGAAAGGCTTCTCTCCAGCATGCATACGTTCATGTCTCTTCAAATTACCTGACTGTGTAAAGCCTTTGTTACAAAATGTGCACCTAAAAGGCTTTTCTCCAGTATGCATACGTTCATCTGTCTTCAAATAACTTGTCTTTGTGTCTTTGTTGACACATCCAAATCTCGCCTTGAGTTTGACACATTTCTTTACAGTCTTGTCAATTTTCTTTCCATTTTGCTGGTTCCTCTTCAACTGTGTGTTCAGGTCACTCGTAGTAGCCTCTTTTTCTGCTCTGCGTCTCTTCTGTTGTTCCTTTCTCTTTCTTTCTACCGACTTTGGCATATTACGTGCACTACTTTTTGCCTTTTGAACCTTACGTATGGATATGGTGTATCTGGCTTTGCTCTTGCAGTCATACCAGTAAGGACGAATCCACATTTCATGGCGTCTTTTATGAGATAAATATCGAAACACGTTGTAAAATCCCTGCCTGCAATATTTGCACACATGCGGCATTAAATAGTTCCACTCAAACGGACGTATATGTGCCATTGTTCTGTGTGTTAAAAACAAGCAAAAATGCATAATGATAATGGCGGTATAACTGAAATGGCTTACTTGCCCATATAGCGAAGATCATTAAATAATATGGAATGAGCGTTTTGAGCGTTTCGACAGTATTTTTTGTGGGACATGAGAGCACATCAGACATATCGAATTGCATTCTGAATACGAAGAATGTCTTTTTGATATCAAATAATTTTCATTTTTTGAAATTCACGATATAATACCAATTTTACGACAAATTATTAAAATTTGATATTTTTCACATTTTTGATATATAACAGTCCTCGAAGTAAATTTTTTAAATCTAATGATATATTCTTAAAGTATATGTAGCTGGGATTTTTTCACCAAAAAGACCTACTTTTTTTGGTGTTTTGGAAAAAAAATCCATATCTTCAATACGAAAGGTCAAAATTTTCAATTGATCGTCGGCTTTTCATCCCTACATACACTTTAAGTATAAATCATCAGATTTATAAAGTTTACTTCGAGTACTGTGAATATCAAAAATATAAATTTTTAATCATTTGCCATAAAATGTGTATTACATTGCGAATTTCCAAAAAATCAAAATTATTTGATATCAGAAGACATTCTTCGTATTCACAATGCAATTCGATATGTCTGATGTGCTCTAATGTCCCACAATAAATACCAGGCGGCATAGGAAGCGCGACCGTGACGTACGAGGCTGGCGAAGATTCAGGGCTGACAGCCCCATTCAAAATACACGGTTAGCAATTACAAATGGAAAATTAACATACTTGCAGTGGGGTACTTTGCAGAACCCCGACGGTTTTAGAGTAAGATAATTTTGCTTTGACACCACATAACAAATTTAGAATTGTTTGTGAAGATTTCATGATTATGTGTTAATCCAATGGCGACCTCAAAATTGGCGATATCGCTTCCTATGCCGCCTGATAAATACGGTCCAAACGTTCATACCCCATCCCTTAAGAAATCTCAAAATCGACCAAGTTACCACATTTTACGGTATTCTCTCCAGTACTGTAAAATGGGGTAACTTTGGTCAGTGGGGTAACTTCGGTGATTAAAATCATTTTTTTACGGTTATATTTCCAAACAGCAATATTGTTTTTAGTCATTTCAGGTGTTAATTTGTTAAGAAATAATCAAAGTTATTATATTTAGAAGAAATAAGAGTCTCCTGTCCAATTTCCTCGAAATTGAGGAAATAATTGGTATTATTGACCAAAAATGAGCATTTTTACATATTTTTTTTCAGAAAAAAATAAAAATCGATCTTTGTGAACAAGGATGTGTGCTTCGTTAATTTTGCAAGGGGTCAAATGTAACAACATCTTGCCCATATACCATATATACAGCTTTTTATTCTTTTCTTTTTTGCGGGGCAACTTTAGTCAAGCTATTTTTAACCCCTAAGGCACATTTAAAAAAATTATTAAAAAATCTTTTTCAACTTCAAGGTGTAGAGGGGAACCCTAAAGTCCTAAATAACAATTAGAAATATAATTTATTTTCCTGGGGATTTATTTTGCTTGGTCCTTTGAAGTCTTTGTTACAAACAAAAAGTACACACAAAGGACTTCTCTTTAGTATGAATACGTTCATGTTTCTTCAAATTTCCTAAGTATGTGAAGCCTTTGTTACAAAATGTGGCGATTTATCTTTAGCATGAATAAGTTCATGTCCCTTCAAATGAGATGACCGTGTGAAGCCTTTGTTACAAAATTTACATCTAAAGGTCTTCTCTTTGTATGAATCCGTACATGTTTCTTCAAACAACTTGAGTTGGTAAAACCTTTCTTACAAAATGCACACCTATAGGGTCTGTCACCAATATGGATGCGTTCATGTACTTTCAAAGTACTTTGATCTTTGAAGCCTTTGTTACAAAACAGACAACTAAAAGGCTTCTCTTCAGTATGTATACGTCCATGTTTCTTCAAATTACTTGAGTCTGTGAAGCCTTTGTTACAAACTATTCATTTAAACGGCTTCTCTTTAGCATGAATACGTCCATGTCTCTTCAAACTACTTGACTGTGTGAAGCCTTTGTTACAAAATGTACACCTAATAGGTTTCTCTCCAGTATGCATACGTTCATGTACCTTCAAGTAACGTGATTGTGTGAAGCCTTTGTTACAAATTGTACACATAAAAGGCTTCTCTCCAGTATGAGTATGTTCATGTCTCTTCAAACTAATTTTCCATGAGAAGCCTTTGTTACAAATTGTACACCTAAAAGGCTTCTCTCCAGTATGCATACGTTCATGTACCTTCAAGTAACCTGACTGTGTGAAGCCTTTGTTACAAAATGTACACATAAAAGGCTTCTCTCCAGTATGCATACGTTCATGTACCTTCAAGTAACGTGACTGTGTGAAGCCTTTGTTACAAATTGTACACATAAAAGGCTTCTCTCCAGTATGAGTATGTTCATGTCTCTTCAAACTAATTTTCCATGAGAAGCCTTTGTTACAAATTGTACACCTAAAAGGCTTCTCTCCAGTATGCATACGTTCATGTACCTTCAAGTAACCTGACTGTGTGAAGCCTTTGTTACAAAATGTACACATAAAAGGCTTCTCTCCAGTATGCATACGTTCATGTTCCTTCAAGTAACGTGACTGTGTGAAGCCTTTGTTACAAAATGTACACATAAAAGGCTTCTCTCCAGTATGTATACGTTCATGTCTCTTCAAATCACCTGATTGTGTAAATCCTTTGTTACAGAATGCACACCTATAGGGTCTGTCACCAGTATGGATGTGTTCATGTACTTTCAAACTACTTTGCTCTGCGAAGCCTTTGTTACAAAATAGACAACTAAAAGGCTTCTCTTCAGTATGTATACGTTCATGTTTCTTCAAATTACTTGAGTCTGTGAAGCCTTTGTTACAAACTATACATTTCAACGATTTCTCTTTAGCATGAGTACGTTCATGTTTCTTCAAATTACCTGACTGTGTGAAGCCTTTATTACAAAATGTACACATAAAAGGCTTCTCTCCAGTATGCATACGTTCATGTTCCTTCATGTAACGTGATTGTGTGAAGCCTTTGTTACAAAATGTACACATAAAAGGCTTCTCTTCAGTATGCATACGTTCATGTTCCTTCAAGTAACGTGACTGTGTGAAGCCTTTGTTACAAAATGTACACATAAAAGGCTTCTCTCTATTATGGATACGTTCATGTCTCTTCAAATTACTCGAATCTGTGAAGCCTTTGTTACAAACTATACATTTCAACGATTTCTCTTTAGCATGAGTACGTTCATGTTTCTTCAAATTACCTGACTGTGTGAAGCCTTTATTACAAAATGTACACATAAAAGGCTTCTCTCCAGTATGCATACGTTCATGTTCCTTCAAACTACTTGATTGTGTGAAGCCTTTGTTACAAAATGTACACACAAAAGGCTTCTCTCCAGCATGCATACGTTCATGTACCTTCAAGTAACGTGACTGTGTGAAGCCTTTATTACAAAATGTACACCTAAAAAGCTTCTCAGTATGCAGGCGTTCATGTTTCTTCAAATTACTCGAATCTGTGAAGCCTTTGTTACAAACTATACATTTAAACGATTTCTCTTTAGCATGAATACGTTCATGTCTCTTCAAATTACTTGACCGTGAGAATCCTATGTTACAAACTGTACACCTAAAAGGTTTCTCTCCAGTATGAGTACGTTCATGTACCTTCAAGTGACCTGACTGTGTGAAGTATCGGTTGCAAAATGTGCACCTAAAAGGTGTCTCTCCAGCATGCATACGTTCATGTGTCTTCAAATTACCTGAACGTGTAAAGCCTTTGTTACAAAATGTACACATAAAAGGCTTCTCTACAGTATGCAAGGGTTCATGTTTCTTCAAATTACTCGAATCTGTGAAGCCTTTGTTACAAACTATACATTTAAACGATTTCTCTTTACCATGAATACGTTCATGTCTCTTCAAATTACTTGACCGTGAGAATCCTATATTACAAACTGTACACCTAAAAGGTTTCTCTCCAGTATGAGTACGTTCATGTACCTTCAAGTGACCTGACTGTGTGAAGTCTTTGTTACAAATTGTACAACTAAAAGGCTTCTCTCTATTATGGATACGTTCATGTCTTTTCAAATCACCTGAATGTGTAAAGCCTTTGTTACAAAATGTACACCTAAAAGGCTTTTCTCCAGTATGCATACGTTCATATGTCTTCAAATAACTTGTCTTTGTGTCTTTGTTGACACTCATAGTAGCCTCCTTTTCTGCCTTGTGTCTCTTCTGTTGTTCCTTTCTCTTTCTTTCCAGCGACTTTGGCATATTACGTGCACTACTTTTCGCGAGTCATCCTACTGGGGGAGCACCAGTCCTGATGGGGGGGCACAAGTTGTTTGGTTTTTTTTGGCAATTTTCCTCTGGGATTTTCTAACTGGTCGACTGCACATATGTGACCGTCCAACACAAACCAGCCGTTAAGTCGGTCCCTGATCAATTTTATTTTATTTCGTGTTTAGAAAATATATATCATAAGCTTTAAAATGGTATATCATTTGACTTCAAACGATATCCAGAAGTGGGGTTATGGTTTGTTGAACATCAACTTTGCTCCTTCAACAAAATGGTACCTTATTTCGGTTCTACATTTGTCTCGTTTTCCACATTGCTGGTACAGTAATAATTGGCGGTTATTTCAAATCATCCCTACGACAACGAGGTTCACGAATGTCCTCTCATTGTTAATTGTTGGTTATACATACCTACACAAAATACAATGCTTTGTAACCCACCCCTTGAACAGAATTTAGCCAAAGCAAACAAAGACTAGAGCTATTTAAGAATTCTATAGACATATGCAGAAGCTTATTATCCTCTTCAACAACAGGATTATTGATTGGTTTTAAAGGTGTTTGACTGGCACTAGCAAAACGAGATACATAGTTTCCAACAGCTCCAGAAGAATTGAATTATTTGAATCCATCTAACAAAAATCAAACTTGGTGACAATCTTTATCGACATGATCTCAAACTAATTCAAAAGAAAGAAGAACTATGTCCCGTAGAATGGGGTGAATAGGAACGTGGGGGTCAATAAGGACAAAAATGAGAAAAGTTTTTGAAATCTCATTTTTTTACATTTGGTTAACACTTATTTAGGTTGAAAGAGCAATCAAACAGTGTTTAGAAAATTGTTCCGCAGATGTGAAAGAATAAATTTAGTACACATGGTCTCCACTGTCCAAAATAAAATTATCTAAAAAAGCCCTGAAAAACGGGGTAGTCAAAACTTTCCTGCTCCCACGGCCACTATTTTAGAAAATGAGCTGGAAATGCATCAGGACCGAGCATGTAACATCCTACAACTTGCTATTCTGAAAGATTTTTTCGGGTAAAAAATGTCATCTAATCCGGGGTGAATAGGAACACCCTTACCACAACTATCCTTACCACCACACCCTACCCTACCACCCTACCCCACACTTAACACTCTACCCTCACCACCCTGCCCCCACATCCTAACCCTAACACCACCACTAAAAAAATTACCCTACCACACCACACCCTGACCCCACTAGCCTCACTAAACCTACCATGCCCACCACCCTACCCCGCCAGACCACCCTACCCCTACCACCCAGGCCAGGCCACCTGACATAATATGCCCTCAAAGGTTTGGCTCATGGGGGTACAAGAAAAAAACTACAATCTACAGTCAGTCTACCCTGAAGTACAAAGTACCGACACGGACGTACACATTATGCTGACTTTGAAGGCACGCATAACTGCAGCAGAGACGCGCTGTTAACACGCTGTTAACACGCTGTATACGCGCGCGTTGTCACTTGGTACTTCAGAGTGGACAAATTGTAGAAAGTGCCGAAACTGTCCCTATTCACCCCATTCTACGGTAATACTAATAATAGGGATGTCCACTGTCAAAACATTTGCAGCTAGAATAGTTTCCCTCTCACTGTGTGTGTCCACTCTGCATCCATGTACATTGTCTATGCAAACACGCCCACATGCACTAAGTCCCAGACCTGATAAATGGTGTACAACTGTACATCATGTTGTGGTCCAAAATTAGGTCTAAAACAGCGTGTTTCAAGACATTCCTTATTCAACCAGAAAACATTAACCAAACTCTTTCCTGATTGGTCAGTAAATAGAGAGGACCTTCCTTTATCAAGGGATCAACTTTTTTAAAAGAAAAAAAGAGATGAGAACTACAACAAGTTGAAGTGACGGCATTCTGTGCATCAGGTGTTGAAATGCAATTATCTCCAAATTGGGATTGATTCATGTAAGCAAACTTACATACTTATAAAATTTAACTATTTTTGAAGACAACGTGTGCAGATGTTAAGAAATTGAAGAATGTTTAATCCCACCAAAACCCATCTCCAATTATGCACTTTTGACCACCATGTCCATTTCAGATATGCTACCCATCATGGCTAATTTATTCAGAGGATAACGTCCAGATCCAGATCCATTGTCTATGGACCGGGGGCACTCAAATATGACATTATACGCATGTGTGACCAAATTATTTTCAAACAGACAAACACCCCCTAAAAAGTTTTACCCTACCAGCAAATTTAGAGATTTTGACTGGTGAAAATGCAACAAATGTAGCCTTTTAGGACTCGTAATTTACCAAAAATTTGAGGTACCCTTAACAAGTTGTCCAGTTTCAGAAAACTACCCTTATTCTTGAAAATCAGTGTTTTTAGACTCTAAATGCGTCACGCGCGTAACTTGCCTTGCCTAAAAAACACCCCTTTTTACTTATTTTTTTGGTCATGCATGCTTACAGACCATTTATGTAAGTGATCCCCCCGGGGTCTATGGAGTAGTGTAATACACTAGTTCCAATAATTTGAACTCACGGCTCGACCTAGAACAAGTCCTCAAAGTCAAACGTTCGAAATTTGCAGTTTATACTACAACTATGTAGTAAATACACAAAATCATGCATATTAAGCCTAACGCAAAATCGGAATCAACTGAAATTTTGGGAATAAGCTTTTTTCTTGGATATCTATTAAAAATGTCATAAAAAGAGGATGCTAGGATCACGAAATACTCCTTTAAGCCACAACCAATAAGTTTATGTCTGAATCAATTTGTTGAAAGTTCTTCAATTTTTAGTGGACAAGCTACATTTAGTACCGTATTACATCACTGTGCATGTGACATTCATGACGTTGCTCACCTGTGTGTTCATATGGTAAAAAATGATTACAAATATGTGATTTTCAATCCTTTGCAGATCCAAGATTTCTTCGTGCTATGGGCCCACCATGCGTGCAATTATGTATACAGTTTAGCCCTGGAATAGAGCCCGGGAATAGAGTCACTTGCATTGTACGTATTGGTTGTGTCCATGAGTGTGCGCTGCCATTTTATTTTGATCTCCGCTAGCTATCTCCAGCCTGTCGCCACAGCCTGTGTTCCAATTAGGGAGTGTTCAGAAATACTTTGGTTGGGAAATATGTAGGGGTCATAAAATTCTGCATAGGGGGGTTTAAAGGTTTGGTTGTATGAACAGGAGGGTTAAAAAGTTTTTCGGCATGTAGGGGGGGGGGTATAAAAACTTTAGCAACATTAGTCCTGAAGCAAAAAAAATACAAAATAGCCTAAAATAGATTTTATGCTGAAATTGAAAGGCCTATTCCAACCAGAACAAAAGTACATAACATGCAAATAAGGGTATTTGATCAGGTACTTTATATATTTTGATCAATCATTCAATAGTCAGACTAGTTAACAACTTTGAATCGATTTTGAGCCATCTGGGACACCAATATCAGGACCACTCGAAATGATAGGCCTATAATCGCAATAGGTAGGCCCTATTGCAATCTAATTTGGTATTTTAATTTAGGCATAAATCAAACATTATTAAAACCCAGCATCGTTTAAATTTGAATCTTAACGAGTTTAATGTATAATTTCGCTTTCAGTTTAAATTGAATTGAATCCTCCACAATTGAGCGAGCTGTGAAATTCATCTGTTGACAATACTCTAAATTTCAAGGATTTAAGATAAATCCTAAGGGATTGTAATTAGGGACCAATCAAGTATTAGATTTAAAATTAAATTTTACAGATTTAAAATTAAGTCTTTCGTATTTAAAATTCTAATCTATAAGATTAATTTTAAATCTAAAATTAATTGTCCCTAATTACAACCTAGGATTTATTTTTAAATCCTTGTAATTTAGAGTGCAGGGCCCAATTTGGCCATGAACACATTTCTTTTCAACCAGAAAACATCATATTTTGGACCAAAATATGATAACATTGCAAAATTTTGCGCGCTTCGCACTGGACATTTACATAGCAAAATTCACCTTCATTTTGGGCTAAAATTTTCTGAATTTGAATTCGGCGCGCAAATCTCTAATTAAAACCGATCTTATAGTATAGGCCCCCTGTTTGTAAACCAAAATTTGGCCACATAGTGCACATACCTTCCTCACGGTGAGTTTGCCAATGTCGAGGCACCAATTTGGGGCCTCCAAATTTTGACCTGGCCCAGCGGCCCTCAAAAAGGTAAATCCGGCCCTGAGTATTACACACATTGCCGGCCCTGCAAAGTCAACCACGTAAATTCCATATTGCTCCTATTACAGATCCAAACTAGATCTGATCCAGATCAATCTGAACTCATTTGTACCGTGTAGAAATTAAAATAAATGACTGTGTCACATTATTCTATGACCATTTATGAGATTATGTAAGTATTATATACAAACTCAAATGGGCTATTCCATTTAAAATCCACACTACCCCTGTGGAAGCTTTAGCTAAAGCCTTCCACAGAGGGAGTATGGGTTTCAAATAGAATAGACATTTGGGTAACTTCCATTTGAAATACTCACTCCAGTTGTTGTGGATGAAGGATGATATAGGTAAAGCCATAATACAAGGGGAGTATGGATTTCAAAATGATTAACCCTGACCAATTACATTTGAAAAACATACTCCCTCTTTGGAAGATATTTCCAAAATCTTCATGAGAATCAGCAGACGATGGATGTATATTTTCACATCATAAAGCCCCATTATTTATTAACAAAATATTATCAGTTTTAGCCTTGCAGACGCCAAAGTTATACGTAACACAACATTACCTGTCGTAAAGAAAAACTGTCATTTGTGATGATGAGTCAATGGGGCTGAAATGTTAGGCGGAATTTCATTCATCACGCTGATACGAATGGCGGAGAAATAAGGGATCTTAATACGGTGCGACAATTAATGCAATTACGAATATTTACGATAGAGAATTTGAAGTTATTTTAATTGGTATAAAATGGGATTTGCCATTATTGGTATTAGTGGTGGATCAGCAGTAAACATATGGTAAAAGTTAGAGGGGCTAAATTGAGAAAAGAATTATAAAATGTAAGAAATTTCCGCGAAGTAGGGGGGTGTCTGAGGGGATGTGCCCCCCCCCCTCGAGAAGTGCGAAACTTTTGCAAAATGAAGACCCAATTCAAGACATTTTGTGGGACATTTTGGCACTATTATTGTGTAAAATTTTTAGTCTCAAAAAAATTTGATGTTCATCTCCCTATCATTTACAGTTCAACATAAAGTTATGCGAGTTTTCACGAAATTGTCCATAGCATTGTTATCCATAAGAAAGCCACTATCTAAACCGTGATATGAATTTCAAATAAAAAAACTAAAAATTAAGGAAATTTCATATCCTGAATATTATCCCAAAACACTTTTTAACATCTCTTCGAGTAGATGATTCATAGTTTGCTCTTATTAGGAAGTAAATATTATACGTACAGTACGATGACCCCTTTCAGACGCACCTAGTTAGATTTGACAACAAAAATTCCATTACATCAAGTTGGTGCGAAAGAACGAGCTTATTTGGCTCTTCCAGCTAATATCTACAATCCCTCTGTAAACCACGCAGTACACATGGCAATGCCTTTGATATGGGTTGCAGTTATCCATGGAATAGCTTATTTTATTGACAATACTTGAGGCTTTTGGCTTCAAGCGTTTTTTGGCGCTCTTAACTAAGCCTCCGATGGGAGCCAATTTTCCCGCCATGTTTCCGTTTTGTAAGGAGTTTGACGAGTAAAAGGCAAATAACAAAATGTAAATTGGAGCCCAAATATGCCCGATTATTTTCTGTCTTTTTTTAGTACCGGATGTGCATGTACATTTATTTATGCAAATGTTGAAGAAAAATGAGGAAACACTGTCGAATTGAACAAGAGTGATGATGATTGCATAATATTATGAAGCCAAAAATGTGCTTTCTTTAAAGTTTACCCTATTCAATTAAGGATATAAACTAAAAAGGCTGTTGTTTTGGATTCCACCACCTTTTCAAAAATGAAATTGCTTAAGGGATCTGGAATGAGCGTTTTGAGCGTCTCGACAGTATTTTTGTGGGACATGAGAGCACATCAGACATATCGAATTGCATTCTGAATACGAAGAATGTCTTTCTGATATCAAATAATTTTAATTTTTGAAATTCACGATATAATACAAATTTTATGACAAATTATTAAAATTTGATATTTTTCACATTTTTGATATATAACAGTCCTCAAGTAAATTTTATAAATCTAATGATATATTCTTAAAGTGTATGTAGCTGGGAGGAAAAGCCGACGATCAATTGAAAATTTTGTCCTTTCATATTGAAGATATGGATTTTTTTCCCAAAAAGACCTAATTTTTTGGTGTTTTGGGAAAAAAATCCATATCTTCAATACGAAAGGTCAAAATTTTCAATTGATCGTCGGCTTTTCATCCCACCTACATACACTTTAAGTATAAATCATCAGATTTATAAAGTTTACTTCGAGGACTGTTATATATCAAAAATATAAATTTTTAATCATTTGCCATAAAATGTATATTACATTGAGAATTTCAAAAAATCAAAATTATTTGATATCAGAATGACATTCTTCGTATTCAGAATGCAATTAGATATGTCTGATGTGCTCTAATGTCCAATAAATACTGTCCAAACGTTCATACCCCAGCCCTTAAGTTCAAAAGAGAGAACATGCGCTATACATGCTAACAATGTGACAGAGCATCATACTCAACTAAAGTATAGCATGGACCTAACGCACATCACGCCAAAAGCAAAATGTAAGAAAATAAGCATATTTTGTTGTTAATATCTTCATATTATTTTTAGACTAAATAATTATTATATTTTATTTCATTTGGATCAAACATGATATTTGCTATTTCAAATTGTATTGTATCTGGATTTCAAGAAAAAATGAAAAATGACTTCTAATGTCACAAAACAGTATTATTCTTTAGCAAAAAGTTGACGGTTTCCAATATACAGACAAAAAAAATGAAGAAAAAAAGGCAATTTTGAGGATTAATCAATATCTAATAGCCTCGCTAGCCCTGATAGCAATATGAACGCGTGTAAAAACATCGAGCTTTAATGTTAGATGTATAGAATCGGTTCTGGGATAAATCAGGCGCATTATACCAATTTGTATCGCTAGCGGGCTGACTACCGGTAACGGCATATTTTACTGTCAAAATCCAAATATATCATGTTTCATAATTTTATACCAAGTGTTTTGATTTATATACGGCAATTCATGTTGCATTCTTTACGTAGCGTGGTATTATTAGCTGTTATTAGCTGACTTTCAGCTGCTTTGGGAATGTGAAGGCTGATATTGCAATCGGGCTCAGCTATTTCAACTGGAACTTAAATAATACCAAAAAATCCTTATAATGAGGATGTTGTAATTAAATTAGCAGAGATCTATATTTTAGTAAAATGTTTGATTTATTTTCGTCTAAATATGTCATTGGAACACCCTTCGATGATAGGATAAGGCCGCTCATATATTCGCTTACGGCACTTAAATTTATTCATCTGCTAACAAAACGCACCATGAGTCATTTGAAAGAGTTTCTAAAATAGATAGAGGTGGAATTTACCTTAATCTAAAGCAAAAAGTAATCATTTAATGTCTATAGAGTGTGTTTCAAATAAAAGAGGCTGCACACCTGAGAAGCGAAGACTCTGATTTTACGTCTTTTAAGAACACATTTCTTAATTATTTTTACTTTGACGACTTGAGGGTAAGTCTATGGGTAACCATATTATCATTGCTTTAAATTGAAAATACTAATATCGTTACTTCTTCAATTAGATTTCGCACCTAAAATATATCTTTGGTGATAGCGATAGCGTGCTATATATTTCGTCTGCTATCTACTGCTGATAGCACCCTACTTCATCCACTAGCTATACTGCTGATAACACACTATATACTTCATCTGCTATCTACTGCTGATTGCACAATACTTCATCCAATATCTACTGCTGATAGCACACTACTTCATCAACTATCTACTGCTGATAGCACACTACTTCATCTACTATCTACCGCTGATTGCAAACTACTTCATCCACTATCTATACTGCTGATAGCACAATACTTCATCCACTATCTACCACTGATAGCACACTACTTCATCAACTATCTACTACTGATAGCACACTATTTCATCCACTATCTACTGCTGATAGCACAATACTTCATCCACTATCTACCACTGATAGCACACTACTTCATCCACTATCTACTGCTGATAGCACAGTACTCCATCCACTATCGATCTACTGCTGATAGCACACTACTTCATCTACTATATATCTACTGCTGATAGCACACTACTTCATCTACTATCTACCGCTGATTGCAAACTACTTCATCCACTATCTATACTGCTGATAGCACAATACTTCATCCACTATCTACTACTGATAGCACACTATTTCATCCACTATCTACTGCTGATAGCACAATACTTCATCCACTATCTACCACTGATAGCACACTACTTCATCCACTATCTACTGCTGATAGCACAGTACTCCATCCACTATCGATCTACTGCTGATAGCACACTACTTCATCTACTATCTACTGCTGATAGCACACTACTTCATCCACTATCTACCGCTGATAGCACACTATCCAATTCATCCACTATCTACTGCTGATAGTACACTACTTCATCCACTATCTACTGCTGATAGTATCTACTGCAATTTTCTTCATCTGCTGTAAGTATTTACTGATAATAGCACACTTTTCTTCATCTGCTTTCTACTGCTGATAGCATACTTCAGCAAGTATACTGCTGATAGCAAACTCTACTTCATCTTCCGCTGGCATACTATTTCATCTGCTACAGTATCGTGATTTATCTGATATCCGCTATACTAATCCTGCTGATAGCACATGGTACTTTGTTTGCCATTTATACTGACGATACCATCTTTATTGCTGACAATTGCCATTCTTATCGTTTAAATTAATTTACAATTGCTCCTTCAGACTTAATTTTACATACTTTTATGTATAATCTAATAATAATGATAGCAAACCCAATTCGCATTGGCAATTTCGATGCACAAACTCTACCCATTCAAATTCTACGGTCTGATTCATTCTTCCTTTTTTTTTTTAGAACACACTATAACAGAATTCCTCTGATTGTGATGACTAAATATTCCATATGCTAACAAGCCAAGGTCACGTATAAGTACATTTGCCCGTACACAGAAGGCATTGACATCTAGCAAATCACAGGGTTTTCGCTAATATTTCATCGACTCTCAAGAAAAATGTCCTTTTGGCGTCGTCTGCTACGCCAGTTTGAAATTCGCTCCGTAATCCGACTCAAATCGTTGTAATAGAGACCTTTGGCGGACAGGGCGGACTGATTATGACCTGTGCGATTCCGGTATTAACGATTTTACCAAATGGTGACAAAATGTATGATTATGATTAGTTTTTAAATATTGAAAGAAAAATGATGCATGGTAATTTCCGCGCCATTTCCATACCAATTTTTGTTCTTTCATGTAAATCTATATCCATATGATATTATTATGTCACGCTGAGTTAACATCGGGATGATTAAATAAGACATGGTATGAAATCGATGAATTTTAAAAGTGATTGAATAACGATTTAACCAAATGTGAAAATTTATAATGAATTTTGTGGATATTAAAAGAAAAAACAGTAAATATGGTAGATATTTTTACTTTTACGCCAGTAATCATGTAAGGCATTTCAAGCACAAATGAAGATGTATCAACTCGATAGACGAAATGGGCTATTCCCTTTGAAATCCACACTACCCCTGTGGAAGATTTTGGAAATATCTTCCACAGGGGGAGTATGTTTTTCAAATTTAATTGGCCAGGGTTAATCATTTTGAAACCCATACTCCCCCTGTATTATGGCTTTACCTATATCTTCCACAACTGGAGTGAGTATTTCAAATGGAAGTTACCAAATTGTCTATTCTATTTGAAACTCATACTCCCTTTGTGGAAGATATTTCCAAAATCTTCCACAGGGGTAGTGTGGATTTTAAATGGAATAGCCCAATGACCGGAACGAATTATGATTTGGTTGTATCAAGACAATATGGTAACAAATGTATGCGACATACATATCTTGACAACCCCGGTAACATCGTTAGCAAATCAAGAGTAGTGTCATTTTTGGTGATGTTCAGTGGCGTGCCTGAGCCTTTTGTCGGCGGGGGGGGGGGGACACCATTTGCCCAATGAGCATTAGTTTGGCCCATTTTACAGGGGTATCTGCGCGCACAGTACACGAAAGTAGGTTTCATATTTGAAATTGTACAGTTGATACACATTGGGTTCATTTTGCAATTAGTGCAATTTGCAATACACTATTTCATCTATACTGTTGATAACATAATATTATATAACTGCATCATATATCGAAACTTGATAACACAGCATAGCAATCGTCTTCATTTTGTGCTGATAACAGCTATTTTACCTCATCCACTGCATGCACTGTTAAACTTAAGTTAGTCAAAAAAGGTCTAATTCGACTAATTTTCGACAAACTAAAATTGGTCATACAAGATATAATTTTATTCAAGGAAAATAATACTGAAATTATGTATTTATAATGCTAAAAGAACAGTAATATCATTTCACATTAATCATTTCAACATATTTTCATGACTTATAATATTCAATTTGTAAAGAATAAGAAATTGCATGACTAATGACGAATAACGAATGACTTCGCGATTTATCGTGATTTAAGTTATTAGTCATTTACGTGCATTACTAATTGAATTATGACTAATTAAATGACTAATTATTTATCGAAAATCGGATGATTTCCTAAATGTAAACATATTTACGAACAAACTCGGCTTGAATTTTGCTCTAAAACCCATTTTTGTGCATCGATCTCATAAGTAGGCCTAATTTGAGACAATTTTGGACATTCAAAACATTTGGTCAAAAATATTGTCAAATTTTGGGACACTTGTTAGGGCCTGGTAGGCTGAGTTTTGCTCAAAATCCATTTTTCTGCATTGATCACGTGTCCTTGAGTAATTTAATACCATTTTGGACATTCCAATATCTTGAGTGTTTTGAAACTCATTTATCATAAACATAATGCCTAATTTCTTTCATAAAGTTTAAAAAAACTTTTAATATTCGTTTCATATGCATTTATGAAAGCAATTAAACTGAAATACAATTAATTCCGGCCCCGTGGATTTATCTCAGCATAATTTCTTTAAAAGCTTTAAATGTGTTTATACATAATAATATTTTGGTGATAAAGAATACCTGAAGGACAGTCATTTTTAATACTTTTTTAAATTTTTCAATCAAAAAGAGAATTAGCGACGACCTCGCAAGAAATTACTTTTGATGTCGTCGTTAATTCCTCCCCTGGACATATTTTATTGAAAGATAAAAAAATAGTTATCAACAGTACCAGTATAGACCTATTTTGGAAAGAATGTGCTTAGCTGCGTTCGGGAAGTTTCCATAAAAGCTAACAACTAACTTATCAACCCCATCACTTTAAAAACGACGACCTATAAACAATTTCCCACTTGCTCGTATCTAGAGAACAGAAATGTGAAATTCGGCGTGTGGTCCAAGGGGCCGGAGTAGAGGGCTAAGGATGAATACCAATAAACCTACATAATTACCATTGGTAGAAGGGTAATTTTGGGCTATTAAAATCCACACTACCCCTGTGGAAGCTTTTAGAATATCTGCCACAGGGGAGTGTACATTTTAAATGGAATCAACACATTAGCTGTTCCATTTGATACTCACTCTCCCTCAGGGGAAGATTCAGGTTGAATCTACCACAGAGGGTGTATGAAACCAAATGGAGCTGCCTAATGTGTTCATTCCTTCCATTTGAAATTCATACTCCCCCTGTGGAAGATATTTGCGAAATCTTTCACAGGGGTAGTGTGGATTTTAAATAGAGTAGCCAATTTTTATTTGGTATAGTGAAATCATGTTTTTATCACCGACACACATCCCTCGACCCTTATAGATTAGAGAAGTATAGCCTAAATTTAATTACCTACTTTGGCTGAGTGGCGTTTTCTAAAAAAATTTAAAATTATTTGATTTATAGAAAGTATGAAAATATGGTTTGCGTAATGAAAAAACTTAAACAAAACCATATTTCTAAAATATAAGGTATTGCCAAACCAGTATTTGACCAGGTATATTTACAAGAAGTATTCCCAGTATTTTGGGTATCAGAGATGCCACAAGATGTTCTACAGGGTGTTATAGCTGACCCCGCCTTGACTATATATGCCACAGCTACCTTTAAAGTGTGATAGAAAACTGCTTCGTGTGAATAAATTCATTATAACCAATGAATTGTTTGATTAGTCAATTTCTATTTCCCTTTTGTGCCATTATCTTAGAGCATCTGTATCTACCTAATATAATATACTTGAAGCCTGGCAATCCGGTTTATTAGGATGAGTGTACTGCGCCTGTGAAAACACTAGAGCGCAAAATTACGCGGGTAAGTTCGATCGGTAGAGACAAAATCAAGTTTGGCGCGGACCGAGTATCAGCTCCAACAAAAGGCGCCAAAAGAATAGACTTCGTGAATGGATTGAAAACTATTGTATTTACTACAATGGTATATGAAGTAATTGGACGATGCTTTATGATTTCATGATTGAGTCAGAGCTAGTTAGAGATGGTCTATTCCAGTTAAAATCCATACACCCCCTGGAAGACATGACCTTAATCTTCCACACAGGGAGTGTGAATTTCAAATGGAGTCACCCATTCAGTGTCGTCTGCTCCAAAATGGGCTATTCCAGTTGAAATCCATACACCCCCTAGGGAAGACATGACCTTAATCTTCCACACAGGGAGTGTGAATTTCAAACGGGGTTATACCTTAATGGGTGGCGCGCCATTTGAAACATACACCCCCTGTCTGCTCCAAAATGGGTTATTCCAGTTGAAACCCATACACCCCCTGTGTAAGAGATGACCTTAATCTTCCACACAGGGAGTGTGAATTTCAAACGGAGTTACCTGAATGGGTGGAGCCATATGAAATATGCACTCCTGTATGGGAGATTAAGGTCATGTCTTCCATGATAGGGGTGTATGGATTTCAACTGGAATAGCTTATATTTGCTCATCCAATATTTTTCTTTCTCTTGTAAAAAGAGAAACGTTAGAAAAAAAATGAACAACCTTGTGATGAGTTCCAAATGATGCACTGTTATTTTTAACTCTAAAAATAAAACCAAGGAAGGAAAGGTGGTTTTAAAATGCGTTTTCCTTGATGTTTCCTAACAAAATGTCGCTAGAAAATTTGATTTTGCCATTTTTCTTTTTCAAAAACTTTGGACGTGCATTTTATATGCTTTGGTGTATTTTATACATGCATTTTGCTTCATAGTATAAAACTATATATTTCATTGTTTTTGTATATTTTGGTTATAACTTTGACCATTTTATTCAACTAAGTGCATGTTTGATTCCGTTTACAATGTTGAAGTTATAGGTGTGTAATGCATAAAATCAGTAAATACAGGGGCGTAGCTAGCTTTTTTGGTCAGGGGGAAAAATAAAATTTCGGGGGCACAGACGAAAAAATACAGTTGCATCATACAATACACGGACGGTGTGCACACAAAAATTTGGTATGTTACACTGTTTTGTCCATTACCCGGATGGAAATGGGCCTTATCTTTACAATGTGCGTGCGTAGCGCGCAAAATTTGTGCATTTTACACTATTTTGGCCCATGATCGGGCTGAATTTCGGTAGAAAAGGGCTCCTTGCCCCTTTTCTTTTCTTTTGCCCTTCTGATTTTCTCTTTTATCTTTTTGTCAGAGGGCACTTTTTTCTTTCATTTTTTGTCAGGGGGGCACTCTGCCCCCCCCCCCTCGCCCCACCGCTGGCTATGCCACTGAGTAAATACCACCTGTTGACAGGAGTAACCTGAAACAAGCAACGAAATTTAAGACGGCTTGTTGTATATTAGGAGTGACTCAAATGTCCAACACTTGTAGTCAGTCTAAGAAAGAACACAGACTACTCTTCTTGCCGAACTAATTGTTAATTGTTACAAATAAATTTGAAGCTCATGATAGAACATTGATGTAAATTTATCATTCCAATCAAAAATTGTGAAGACCATAAAATGACTCATCAACTTGTGATTTGGTCACACGAAGAAATAAGCCAGATATTATTACGGTTCATTTAGCAAATGTTTAAATTTGTGCTGATAGAAGACTTCTTTATCTGATATCTATATATACTGCTGATAGCACATAATTGCTTTCGTTTGCTATCTTCTGCTGATAGCACATTTATTCACCTGATATAGCACATTGCTCCATCTGCTACTGAACACTATACTTCATCCACTACTGCTGATATAGCAAATTACCTCATCTGCTATCTACCGCCGATAGAAAACTTCTTCATCAACTATCTACTGCTGATGGCGCACTACTTTACTGTCTACTGTTGATACCACATTACTTCATCAATTAACTATCTGTTGCTGATAGCACACTTTTTCATCTGCTATCTACTGCTGATAGCAAACTATTTTATCAACTATCTACTGCTGATAGCACCTAACTCCATCCATGATCTACTAACTACTGATACTGCTAATAGCAGACTTAACAATTACAATATTTTTGTCATGTCGCTTTTTAAGAAATGTGTAAGATACAAGTGGTTGTTTTTCACTCTCAACTAGAGACCATTTTGTTCTGAAAGCCACACAATACAATCTTCTCACTTTGTGATGTACCAGTCATTACCCGTTATATTTACCTCCAGCAAACTCTCAGTATCTTCAGATGATAGGACAGTCATTCTTACTTAAATAGACCTACTTCAATTGACCCGCCTATATCACTCATATCAATCCGTATAGCTCATATAAAGATGTTATGCATTATAACAGATATGACGACAGATGTTTTATCTCGCTATTTAGATTTCAACCAACCGCAAAGTTCATGAGTATTCTAGGCTCAACCTACATATTTGTATTCCTTAAAGGGATATCTTACACAAAATTCACAGTTATGAAAACCGGTAAACCGCAATATTTGACACGTCGATCATTTGAGCCGTTAAACGACTGGCGGCAAGACTACATCACCTTCCATATCCAAAGTTCCTTTTTATGCCGTAACTATCTATATACACCCTGAGTCATTTGATTTCCTTTTGTCAGATAACGGTGAATTAACATGATTATATGGATCCCAGGCAAACTTAACACCTGCACACTGGTAGATTTGGTAAAACTTGAATAGATTTTTTTTAAAATATGAAAACAAATTAAACATAAAAATGACAATTACCATGTTTATGATATCAACATAGCTATAGAATTGAACTCAACGAAGCAACATAACAAATCATCCAAATGTACCGAAGCGGTAAATTTGAGTTAATTGAGGGTATACTTGATTTACAAAGCAGGCAAATTGCTAACTTCAAAAAATTGAAAGAAAAAATGAAATCATATCGAGATGACTTCCACGAGTGAAAGTCAACACCGTCACTCCATCCGCTTCGGTCATCCGATATGATGACAATCACGTCTCGAAGCCAAATCACATAGGATGATTCACTGCCATTTTTATATCAATCCTCATCTTAAGATGTAAATTTGGTGGCAGAAGAACAGCAAAATGGGTGCCTCTGTATTATGTATAGTAGGTGGACAAAAGCAATTAAGACCAGATGCAAATTATACAAATTGAGCTTAGTACAACAACTTGGTATCACAGTTGATGACTCAACCCAAAGTCATTCTTTCAGTCCTTCTGATTGGTCAATTTTGGATTCGCTCTAAATATGATACAATAGCATTTGCGAACTCATTGTACTTTCACATGTGGCCGACTGTCGCCTTGGGGTCGCTCAAAGTTGTCAAAAAAGTCAAAATTTTGATATTTTTCATAAAATGTTAATATAGGTCGGTGAAAAGTTAACGTATTGTTTTACAAGTATGTCAAAGCAAGAGGATTTAGAAAGCTTATGTTTGTATCGGAGTGAAGATTAATGTTCAGTGAAACTGTCATTTAGTATGGTTTAAGTTATATTTGTCCGTCTGTTAGAGATTAAATAGGATACATTCAGTAATAATGCTACTTGTTGACTTGTAAAAAACATGGAAATGAGATAATTCTAGTTGAAACAAATACACCCCCTATGGAAGACATGACCTTAATCTTCCACACAGGGAGTGTGAATTTCAAATGGGATTACCTGAATGGGTGACTCCGTTTGAAATCTACACCCCATGTGTGGGAGATTAAGGTCATGTCTTTCATAGGGGGTGTATGGGTTTCAACTGGAATAGCACAATCCATGAGAGACATTGACTTAAGTTTCAAATAGGAATTGGGCACAGGAGTAAGTTAAGTTTTTGAGATTCAGAAATATAGGTCATAACTGGCTTGATATTTGAACAACAGGAGAAACAGCATGGAGAAGAAAGGGACGGAAAACTTTTAGATAATAAATTAACATCTCTTTGAAAACTACATGTTAAGTTTAGCTTATTCATACATCTTAACCTAAGATGCTGGGCTATTAGTAGAGAGTTACATTGGTTATCAAAACGTATGTGAGCTATCAGCTGTATAGATGATTTTAGGAAAGAAATGACCAAGATAGTAACTTAACGTGCTTCCAATAGCGGCTGAAAAGATACGATGCTACCAGCATCAGGTGGCTTGAACTTTAATATCAGTAGTGATTGGACATCCAATGAACCATGATGCGGTATGCAACAGTCTATAATTGATGAAGTAATGTACTATCAGCAGTAGATAACTGTTGAAGTAATGTGCTATCAGTAGTAGATAATTGTTGAAGTAATGTGCTATCAGTAGTAGATAACGTATGAAGTAATGTGCTATCAGCTGAAGATAGTTGACGAAGTAGTGTACTATCATCAGCAGTAGATAGTTGATGAAGTAGTGTGCTATCAGCAGTAGATAGTTGATGAAGTAATGTGCTATCAGCAGTTGATGAAGTAATGTGCAACCAGCAGAAGATAGTTGATGAAGTAGTGTGCTATCAGCAGTAGATAACTGATGAAATAATGTGCTATCAGCAGAAGATAGTTGATGAAGTAGTGTGCTATCAGCAGTAGATAGTTGATGAAGTAATGTGCTATCAGCAGAAGATAGCTGATGAAGTATAGGAAATGTTTTAGAACGTTTTGTATGGAAACACACTACAACAATATTTTTTTAATGTTTTCAAAATGCGTTTGTTAAATATTTTCTGCAAACATGTTTTGCCGAATATTTTGTCAGCACTTGCATAACATTATGTTAGAATATTTGCAGTAGGTTATCAACATTAATGTTTTTGAACATGTTGAATGTTATGAAAATGTTTTATACCAATATATGTCTTTAATATAACCCGACATTTAAACGTTTTCTGACAACCTTTTCTAACCTTTTGAGAATAATGTCGAAAATGTTTTGTGTTTGCTGGGTTATTCGTATAGTAGCAGAAAGCAGCGGACTGTCATTTAACAGCCTAAGTGAAGTAGTGTGTTATCAAAAATATTGTTTCTGCTATCAGCAGAAGATAACTGATGAAGTACTCTAGCAAGCTTCGTGCTGTCAGCAGTAAATCTCTGATAAAGTATGCAGCATATATTGACGTGTACTTGCCCAGTCTTTGACGATAATAATGTAACATTACTGAATTAAACACCACAGTGACTCACTCGTACTGTGGTCATGGAAAATTGACTTTTCATTTGCTAATTGTATAAAAACAAAACGTAATTTGATATTACTAGAAATAAACCTAAATGCAATGAATGATTGGATCGATTTGTTTTGAAAGGCGCCAAAAGTACTTCTATACGGAAAACATGCGACAAATTTAAGTGTTTTAATTGGCTTAAAATAAGTGATGTTATTAATGAGTATGCATGTATGTTAACCGTATGGATGACACTTGATGATTTGGAGTCTTGTTATTAATTATTCATTTAATCATTTCAGTGTGAGAGGTATGACAGTAGTCTTTTCTTGAATATATACGTTCAAGATCATATCCAGATTTTAGTTTTATGCACTTATCAGATTATTACAATATACTATAAATATATTTCTAAAAGTTGAAAGCCCTTTATAGGAGGGATTTAATGGGCTATTCCATTTAAAATCCACACTATCCCTGTGGAAGATTTAGGAAATATCTTCCACAGGGGGAGTATGAATTTCAAATGGAATGAACACATTAGCAGCTCCATTTGAAACTCAAACTCCATCTCTGGAAGATTCAGGTTGAATCTTTCTCAGAAGGTGTATGAAATTCAAATGGAGCTGCCTTAAATGTGTTCATTCCATTTGAAATTCATACTCCCCCTGTGGAAGATATTTCCAAAATCTTCCACAGGGGTAGTGTGGATTTAAATGGAAAATCTCAATACAAAGGTGTTTAAGACTGTCAGTCCAGGGGCATTCGTCCAGGGGTAGGGTTAGACCATTTAAGGAGACCAGCCATGACCCCAGAAAATCATGTAACTGATTTTGTTTTATGATTGTTTAAATCGAGGATATTTCACAATAACAGTTTAACTATACATCTGAGTGTTTTGTCAACCAAAACTTGTTCATGACTTTTATATAATCCGACATTTAAATGTTATTAAACCATTTTTGACCGAAAAAAAATTCCGTTTTAAAACATTTCTGTTACTGTTAGAAAATGTTGTAAAGTCAGCAAAACTTTCAACTAAAAGCTACCTGTCGATCCGCGTAAGTGCTATACCAGCCCTGATTCTCAGTATCATTATATGAGTGAGGACCAAGATGATGATGATACAAGCTTCGTCATCATCAGATGCACACTCAACTCATAAGATGCTTCGCTAAGAGGTACCTGTGATGACTTAATTAATGCACCGATAACATAGTGAATATTCAAATGTTGAAATAATGAGGCGTTAAATACTTGAAACATGTTATATGATACTTATGTATAGCGCTTTACATTAATTTACAAATAATATAATGCACGATTTGTTATACATTTTCCACATTAAATTAATCACATAATGTTTAGATTTGTGACAATGAAAGCACTATATTTGAATTTGAATCGGAACAAATTATATATACAATGTCCTTGATGTTATACTGTTACGAGTCGTACTTGACTCAAGGCCAAAATCACCTTTTACCCGAACTCACACGAATGCACAACACAAATACACTGTTTGATTAAGCTAACATAATCTAAGTCTTTAATTGAAAACAGAGTATGATTGGTACATATAATAACAATATCGCATATACAATAAAATCACACAATGACAGTTTTACTATATCAGTACTTAACCAGCTGTCTTCTTGTTGGTGATCCTAGAGTTCTTGCAATGTTCTGGACGACTGATGTAATATATCCTTATTCACTTGTCCTGCGAAAATCAGAGAAGTCCATAGTACACTTGCATTTATAAATCCTTGCATACAAAATCCTCATACGAAAATGATGATGCTTCCTCCAATCTCCTTTGCGCTGCTATCTCCACAAATATATCTCCTTGCGCTGCTTTCTCCTACGCTAAACTCCTTGCACAGTTCTCCAAATTTAACTCCTTGCGCTGCTTCCTCCAAAATGGTGTTTCTTTCACCAATCACTCTTTTCCAGGAACAGGTTTCTTTAACACAGCTCCGCTGTTTTTTGACAGATGCGTGGCCTTCACAAACCCAGCAAACTCCAGCAATTTGACAGAAGAACTTTTAATCCTTTGATGAGGAAGAGCACTTTTGTGTGCTCGCTGTCTTCTTCGTTGCTGTATTAAAATTAGCTCAATTATTGGCTATATAAACTGGTTAAAATGTACTTCTTTTTTGAAGCACGAAGACCATCACACACATGTGGAGTTTCTCAATCTCCCACGGCATTCTGTAAAGTCCCAACAAAACCTCCAGCTTTTTATATCAGTACTCATGCAAAAAACCCATCATCTATTAATAAACCATTACTTCAATCACATTTTCACAACATTGCTGCAATCTTGGGATTTCCCAAGATTAATTATACACATTCACCTTTCACATTACATCACTTCCTGGGGGGTTTTCCTGATGGTGCAATAATGAACTGGGGCTTTCCAAGTTCTAAACATAGCTCTGACTTTGTTTACAATAATTTGGGGAATTCCAAAATACAAGGGGTTTCCCATCTCATGAAATACTTTCAGCTTGTAAACAAAGTTAAATAATTAAATTAAATCAAATTACTCAGGGCACATCACACCTCCCCCTTAAAAGAAGAAAGTTCAAATGTAATGAAAACTTTCTTAAATGTTTTCTTCTTTTACATCAACTTCAACATATTATCAACTTTGAGTATTTAACTCATCATACCCAGTGACTACTTGTCACACAAGTTCCCTTTTAAAAGGAATTTTTGTTTATCACCCCTTTTTATGCAATTCTGGACAGGGCATCAGCCATTACATTGTCTTTTTCCTTAATATGTTTGATGTCCAGATTGTACTCTTGCAAGGTCAAACTCCACCTCACCAGTCTTTGGTTTTTGTTCTTCATCCTGTTGATGAAGGTGAGGGGATTGTGATCTGTGAAAACAAGCACAGGGTATACTGTGGTACCCAAATACACATCAAAATGTAGCAATGCTAATAGCATTGCTAGACACTCCTTCTCAATTGTGGAGTAATTTCTCTGGTGCTTGTTGAATTTCCTTGAAAAGTAACAAATGGGGTGATCTATTTGATCTTCACCCTCTTGCATCACAACACCTCCACAGCCTATGTCACTGGCATCAACAGTCAACTTGAACTGCTTCTGAAAATCAGGTGCAGTAAGTACTGGTGAACTCATGAGTATTGATTTGACTTTGTGAAAAGCATTTTCACACTGTTCTGACCAAATGAATTTTGCATCTTTCTTCAACAAATCAGTCAAAGGACTTGCTATCTCTGAAAAGTTTGGACAGAACTTTCTATAATAGCCAACCATTCCTAGAAATCTCATGAGTGCCTTCTTGTTTACAGGTGTGGGTATTGCTCAATTGCTTCAACTTTGGCTTTGATAGGTTTCACCTGACCTTGACCTACAACATATCCTAAGTATGTGACTGTGGCATGGCAAAACTCACTTTTTACCAGATTGACTGTCAACTGTACTTCAGACAGCTTCTCAAACAATTGATGGAGTTGTTCCATGTGTTGTTCCCAAGTTTGACTGTAAACTATCAAATCATCTACATACGCTTCACATCCCTCTATGTCTGCCACAATTTGGTTCACCATTCTCTGAAATGTTGCTGGGGCGTTTTTCAACCCGAATGGCATAACTTTGTATTGGTAAAGACCAAATGGTGTACAAAAAGCAGAAATCTCTTTGGCACGGTCTGTGAGTGGAACCTGCCAGTACCCTTTCAAAAGATCAAATTTGCTAACAAATTTTGCATTCCCAATTTTGTCTATGCAATCATCAATTCTTGGAATTGGGTACGAGTCTGTCTTTGAATGAACATTTGCAGCTCTCATGTCTGCGACCAATCGGTATGAACCATCAGGCTTGGGAACAAGTATACACGGTGAACTCCATTCACTACTACTTGGTTCTATGATATCATTGTCTAGCATATAATTGATCTCATTTTTGAGATGTTCCATTTTCAATGGATTGACTCTGTAAGGATGCTGCTTAATTGGTTTTGTATCACCAACATCTACATCATGAAATGCAGCATTTGTTCTACTTGGCGTATCAGGAAATATATTGTCAAATTTGTGAATCAAATTTGCAATGTGACTTTGTTGATCTTGAGAAAGATGACCTAACTTTGAGTCCAAATTAGTGAGCACATCAGAATTGTTCAATTTTACATTATACTCTTTGTGCTCCAGCTCTTTATCCTGGTCAACTGTGACATCAGAATTGTCATCTTTACTCTTGTCTACATTGGCGATTTTGTCTACATCGGCATGTTTGTCTACATTATCAGCATGTTTTACTGTACACACAGGTTTTGGAATGCCACTGTCACTTCTTTCAACGTACTCTTTGAGCATATTTATGTGGCATAACTGCCTGCTCTTGCGTCTACCAGGAGTCTTGATAATATAATCTACTTCACCCACTTTTGACTCTACTTCACATGGGCCATGATATCTGGCTTGTAATGGGTGTCCTGGAATTGGAAACAGTACTAGAACTTTGTCACCTGGTTTGAACACTCTCTCTTTGGCATGTTTATCATACCATTGTTTCATTTTGGCCTGACCCTGTTTCAAGTTTTCTTTGGCAATATCAGTTACTCTGTTAAGCCTATGCTTAAAATTGGAGACATAATCCAATAAATTGATATCTGATTTCTCATTGAGCCACTTTTCTTTCAACAACTTTAAGGGCCCGCGCACTGTGTGTCCAAACACTAACTCAAAAGGACTAAATCCCAAAGTTTCCTGAACAGCTTCCCTAGCAGCGAACAACAACAAGTGTACTCCCTCATCCCAGTCCCTCTGAAATTCCAAACAGTATGTCCTGATCATGTTTTTCAATGTTTGGTGGAACCTTTCTAGTGCACCTTGTGATTCTGGATGGTAAGCACTTGAGGTATACTGTTCTATACCTAATTGATACATGACCTGCTGAAATACTCCAGAAGTAAAGTTTGATCCTTGGTCTGACTGTATGGACTTGGGGAGCCCCACAAATGTGAAGAACTTGGTTAAAGCTTTCACTATGGTCACTGCTTTAATATTTCTCAATGGTATGGCTTCAGGAAAGCGTGTTGACGCGCACATAATTGTCAGAAGGTATTGATTACCTGACTTAGTCTTTGGTAGGGGGCCTACACAATCAATAATAACCCTACTAAATGGTTCATCAAAGGCTGGAATTGGCTTCAATGGAGCAGGAGGTATTTTCTGATTTGGCTTCCCTACTACTTGGCATATGTGACATGTTTTGCAATATTCAGAAACATCTTTTCTGAGAGTGGGCCACCAGAAATGTCTCAGAATTCTTTCATGAGTTTTCTTAACACCCAAATGCCCTGCCATGGGACTATCATGTGCTATGTTAATTACTTCAGTGTGGTAGACTTTTGGTACCACAATTTGGTGCACTACCTTCCACTCTTCATCGGCAGGTACATCAGGTGGCCGCCATTTTCTCATTAGCACACCATCTTGTTTGTAAAAACAGACAGAATTGTGTTCTGCTTCTTCTAGGGTCAATGCCCTTTGATTGATCTCTTTGAGTTCTGGGTCATTTTGTTGCTCCAGAATCAGCTTGTCATGACTTAATGGGTCTTTCATGTTTTCCCCAATTTGTTCATGCTCAGAGGCTGTGTCATTTTGAGGGGTATTTTTATCCCCTGGAGAAGGAAGTTTATCTTCTTTTTCATTCAACTTTGACACAAATGTGTCTTCCAAATTGTAGCCTAAGTCATCAATTTGGTTGTCCTCAATTGTTTCTAATGAGGCTTTCTTACTCATTGCCCGTGTCACTGCACATGCAGGAAATATCTCCTCTTCCTCACTATTATCATCCTGTATACAGGGCTTATCTGTGACTATTGGGTCAGGAAAAACCTTCCCCCTGCCAAATCATTTCCTAGCAACATGGACACTCCCTTGACTGGTAATTCATGTCTAACTCCTATGGTTACAGGACCAGAAACCAAGTCAGATGTCAAGTTAATCTTGTGGAGAGGTACACTAATTATTTCCATCCCAATACCCTGGATCAAAGCATTACCTGCTGAACTATCCTCATTAAAGGGCAAAGTTCCTTCCAGAATCATAGACCGTGCACAACACGTATCTCGCACAATCTTAATGGGCTTTGGACTACCATTATCACCAAGTGATACTACTCCCTCTAACACAAATGGTTCAAATTCTTCACACACCTTGTCTGTCTCACCTCCCTTTTGTGGGAATTCTTGTTTCTTGATTTGACTGACTTGTTTCTTTGACTCAAGTGACACTGCACATCCTACAGTATTACTAGCAGTTTGCTGCTGTTTTTGTGCGTCTTGTCTGCCTTTTAAGAAATAACACTGGGTCATCGTATGCCCTGGTCTCTTACAATGAGTACAAGTTACTTTGGCTTTAAATTCAGTCCCAAATTTTGCTCTGTTACCTGAACTCCCTGGGGTCCCTCTACCACCAGCACTATGCTGTGAATTAGACTGAGGTTTCACTTCTTGTGTACCACCCTGATTTGCTCTAGGTTGATTATGGCTGAACCTGTTTGAATAACTTCTGTTATGACCAAATCTACTCGCATTCAATTTGTGAGTTAAACCATAGTCGTCCGCCATTGTCGCCGCTTCGTTTAGCGTCTTAATTTTGCTAGCGCTTTCATCCAAATGAGTTTTAATGTCAACGTGGACACATTTCTTGAACTCTTCTATAAGAACTAATTGCTTAAGTTGGCCGAAATCATCTTTGACTTCTTTTGACCCAAGCCACCTGTCAAACATTTGTTCTTTTACTCTAGCAAATTCTACATGGGTTTGATCTGCTTGCTTTCTTGAATCTCTGAACTTTTGTCTGTATGCTTCAGGCACCAGTTCATAGGCCTTGAGAACTGCCTGTTTGACTTCTTCATAATCATTACACTTCTCTATTGGTAGAGCTGAGTAAGTTTCCTGGCCTTCCCCACAAAACTACTTTGTAACAGTAGGGTCCAATGCTCTGGAGGCCATTTCAAATTTGTAGCTACCTTTTCAAAATGTTGAAAGTACTCGTCAACTTCTTTCTCTTTGAATTTAGGCACAAGCTTTACATACTTTGTAACATCAAACCCTGACTTTGACTTTGAGGAGAAACTTGATGAGTATTTGTCACCTAGCTTAGCCAACTTCTCTTGTTCAAACTCAATTTCTTTTTCTTTCAAATGTGCTTGAGCTAGTTTTTCCTTTTCTTCCATTTCTAACTTTTGTTTTCAAGTTCCAATTTTGCTACCTTTTCCTTTTCTTCTGTTTCTAATTTGTGGTGCTCAAGCGCCATCTTTTCTTAATGCTTTTTCTTCCATTTCTAATTTCTTGTTTTCCATGTCTAGTCTTTCTTGTCTTTCTTTATTTTCCATATCTAATCTTTCTTGTTTTTCTTTATTTTGCATATCTAGCTTTTGCATGTCCAACTGCAATTGCATTTTCATTTTTTCCATTTCCACCTGAACTTCTAGTTCTTTCAACTTAACTGCATCCCCGATTTCAGTTTTGACCTCTTTTCTTGTCCAAAACGGATTCCTCAAAATACTCTTCATCAACCAAAACTTCAATCAAGGCATTTTTGATTATTTGTTTTCTGTTGGCTTGCTTTACATCCAATTCATAGTATTTTGCAAATGCTACTAAATCAGGTTTCTTCAACTTATCAAACTTCTCCCAATCTATAGTTTCAAGAAACTCTTCTGCTTTGAACTCCATACTGTACTTTCACTTTTAAGACTCAGTAAATTAATGTTAACTTTTTTACAGTGTATATCCCGGACGAGCCCCCAATTTTTGTTACGAGTCGTACTTGACTCAAGGCCAAAATCACCTTTTACCCGAACTCACACGAATGCACAACACAAATACACTGTTTGATTAAGCTAACATAATCTAAGTCTTTAATTGAAAACAGAGTATGATTGGTACATATAATAACAATATCGCATATACAATAAAATCACACAATGACAGTTTTACTATATCAGTACTTAACCAGCTGTCTTCTTGTTGGTGATCCTAGAGTTCTTGCAATGTTCTGGACGACTGATGTAATATATCCTTATTCACTTGTCCTGCGAAAATCAGAGAAGTCCATAGTACACTTGCATTTATAAATCCTTGCATACAAAATCCTCATACGAAAATGATGATGCTTCCTCCAATCTCCTTTGCGCTGCTATCTCCACAAATATATCTCCTTGCGCTGCTTTCTCCTACGCTAAACTCCTTGCACAGTTCTCCAAATTTAACTCCTTGCGCTGCTTCCTCCAAAATGGTGTTTCTTTCACCAATCACTCTTTTCCAGGGAACAGGTTTCTTTAACACAGCTCCGCTGTTTTTTTGACAGATGCGTGGCCTTCACAAACCCAGCAAACTCCAGCAATTTGACAGAAGAACTTTTAATCCTTTGATGAGGAAGAGCACTTTTGTGTGCTCGCTGTCTTCTTCGTTGCTGTATTAAAATTAGCTCAATTATTGGCTATATAAACTGGTTAAAATGTACTTCTTTTTTGAAGCACGAAGACCATCACACACATGTGGAGTTTCTCAATCTCCCACGGCATTCTGTAAAGTCCCAACAAAAACCTCCAGCTTTTTATATCAGTACTCATGCAAAAACCCATCATCTATTAATAAACCATTACTTCAATCACATTTTCACAACATTGCTGCAATCTTGGGATTTCCCAAGATTAATTATACACATTCACCTTTCACATTACATCACTTCCTGGGGGTTTTCCTGATGGTGCAATAATGAACTGGGGCTTTCCAAGTTCTAAACATAGCTCTGACTTTGTTTACAATAATTTGGGGAATTCCAAAATACAAGGGGTTTCCCATCTCATGAAATACTTTCAGCTTGTAAACAAAGTTAAATAATTAAATTAAATCAAATTACTCAGGGCACATCACAATACTTAACCAACAATTCATTCTATACGACATAAGATAAGTTATAGATAACGCACACCGCAAAATCTGTAATGGCGTTTTCATTAACTTTTGAAAATGTTGTTTTAATCTGCAAGTTCTTGATGGTGATTGTGGATAATTTGCATTGAGAATGTATGTTTTAAAATATCACGAACTCGTATTCCTTATTACTTTTGTCACATTGATGATTATGTTAGTGTTAACAGGAAAAAATGTCTCCAGAAACAAATTTCTGGGCACGATTTTATAGTAGTTATAATATACATGTTGCAATTTGCAAGATTAATTGAAATAGAATCTTAGGCGTTTAGGGTTAAGATTATTATTGAGATTATAAAGATTAAAATTATAGGATCAAGCCAGCGATATTGGAATTGAGATTGGCAGTTAGATTTTTATTAAAGCCATAATATACGATATTTTAGAATGAAATTGTTACATAATGTGTGTGTACAATTTAATATTTTCTTGCCGATTCATTTGCTTGGCAAAAATATCGTCAATTTTGTATTTATTTTCTACATTTTTTAACAGAACGGAGTTACAACACAGCGGCCTATGGAGCCTACGTATAATCATGCATAACATGATAACTCGCAAACGCATAATTGGAATCAACAGAAATTTTTGGAAAAAGTCTCTCTTTTCTTGGATATCTACTGAGGACGCTAGAATCACGAAACACTCCTTTATGTCAAATAGTTACAACAATTAAATCCCTTATAGATGTCAAGTGGGTTTTTTTTACCTGATTATTTCGGTTTAAAATAGACAGAAACGCTCCTAACCATTATTAACCCTAACCGGCATGAGTGCTACAAGATACTACAAACAACTTCACTGCGCGTGTGTGCATCCCACCTGATGTAATGACGCAATCACCTAAGTGATTATAGTCACGCAAGACCCGTGGCTAAGTTTCGGCGACCTTGTGCTTGGCATGCGAGGTGTCTCGGGTTCGAATCCAACCCACAGCAAACAATTTCTTTGTTTTCTCTCGTTGTTTCCGCTCTTTATTCCGCTCTTTATTCCCCCTTCTTTCCCTTCCAGTCGCCAAAAGCCAGTCGGGCTGGCGTTAGGGCCCGGGCGTTAGGGTTACTATAATAAATTTCATCATTATGACGTCGCACTATCTACACATCAAATCCTTCACGTTGTGTTATTCCTTATCGTCTGCTTCAGGTTTTGTGGTATAAAAGTTAACAGCTTGATCGGTTGAATTTCTATATTTTTTTAATTAGGTTATATAAAGTTTATGAGGAAACAAAGGCATTACATTACTCATTACTCATTGTTAGTTCTACCAGCCTCTTAGTTGACTCACGTAATAATGTCCCATCACATGTAAACAAGGACTATGATCACACATTACTCGTTATTTAAACAATAACCCATTTTATCAAGTACATTACTTAAACCATCGATTGTTTAATCAAGTTAAATTACAGAAAAATTATATTTCACACTTCAAACCAATTTCAATAATTTCCCTTTGTTTACTTTGCGCAAGTTAGCGCGCAAACTCTCATCTTGGGTCGGCGTACACCGGGCTTTTATTAGCCGTATACTCTATCCAGCACTTAGTCATCGAGGAGTCACTGGTCTTTGTCCACCAGCTCGCGATTTTTTTCCGTTGGCGAGGATTACGAACTTGAGACGGTTACACTTGAAACTTCCGTCCAAATTACATGTAACATAACCGATCATCCATGTATCAAAACATGGCAAGGCTTGAACATTGAACAACTCGCGCCAACCAGGCTAATCTCGCGGGAAAACATGGACCATGCAACAATAGCAACAAATTATTAACGCGCCCTTTTTTTGAGTCAGTCCTCCCATTCTTGAATTTCACTACAAGTTTATTTTGCGTTTGTCGACCTGATTTAATGCAGATTTTCTTTTGTTTCGTTTGTGTTTAAATGAATCTGAGCGGGATTACTTTAGACAAATATGTGAATATAAGCAACATGTGCATCAAGGGATTAATAGGTACGTAATTCAATGATGATGATTAACAGTACGGGCGATGATGGACACTGGGGAACACTTTGGCTAAACCCCTCTTTGCTAATTGTGTGTGCGTCATATTTATGTAGGTTCAGATTGCTTTACTATTAACCACTTTTGTCGATCTGAAAGTTTTGAATCAATATTTTGAAAACAATTGAACAGATATCATATTGCAGTGCATCCATCATATTGGAGTGAATCCATCTCGATTGTTTAAATTCAACTTATTTGAAAGAAAAAAAAATGTATTGACAAAATAATATTGTGTTCTAACATAGGACTTATCTCAATTTAAGCTCTGTAGAAGTAATGTGTTTCCGCTATAAACACTGATAGAATTAGCGTATAGTTTAATAATTAGTTTGTTATTATAATGTCGAATCCTTCGTTACCGGACATAAGTAGTATTCTGAAACTCAAATGAATCAGTTTTGTCTGCAGTATATAGAACAGCCCTTGTAAACATTTAAGCCGACACGGTTAAAGGGCACAAAACGCAAACGAAGAGGAAGGAATTCAAAAAAGATTTATTGGAACAAAATATTACCATGAGTGAGAGAATCATCCTTATAAATATTCAAGACATTGTCGTACTATTATTTTGATACATTATCCTATATCCAATGAGAACATATTATGACATATGCACCAGGGATCAACAAGTATCCGTCCGAAATAATCTGTAATCTTATTAGTCAATGTGTCAGTTATACACTTAAATAAAACAAAATATCTCCTGGTCAAATTTGTCGTTTTTCTCTTCAAAACATTAAGGGATCTAGAATGAGCGTTTATGGCGTTTCGACAGTATTTTTTGTGGGACATGAGAGCACCTCAGACGTATCGAATTGCATTCTGAATACGAAGCATGTCTTTCTTATATCAAATAATTTACATTTTTTGAAATTCACGATATAATACAAATTTTATGACAAATTATTAAAATTTGATATTTTTCAATTTTTTTTAAATATATAACAGTCCTCGAAATAAATTTTATAAATCTAATGATATATTCTTAAAGTGTATGTAGCTGGGAGGAAAAGCCGACGATCAATTGAAAATTTTGACCTTTTATATTGAAGTTATGGATTTTGTTCCCAAAAAGACCCTTTTTTTTTGGTGTTTTGGGGAAAAAATCCATATCTTCAATACGAAAGGTCAAAATTTTCAATTGATCGTCGGCTTTTCATCCCACCTACATACACTTTAAGTATAAATCATCAGATTTATAAAGTTTACTTCAAGTACTGTTAAATAACAAAAATATCAATTTTTAATGATTTGCCATAAAATGTGTATTAAATTGCGAATTTCAAAAAATCAAAATTATTTGATATCAGAATGACATTCTTCATATTCAGAATGCAATTCGATATGTCTGATATGCTCTAATGTCCCACAATAAATACTGTCCAAACGTTCATACCCCAGCCCTTAAGAAATTTCAACAGAAAAGTTGGTTACTCATAACCTATACCGTATTTAATTTTAAACAACCGCATGTGACACTAGGCGGAACACTCTAATGGGGGGTTGACAAGCTTAGTATTACCCTTAATCGCATCAAAGAGGCTCTGTATGTAACTTACAATGACACAGAGCTTTCGGCTGATTCATCATCCTTCATCAATCTAACAAGATTTTATGATCATCATGAATATTAAACGAATATCGGGAGATGGATGTTTTAAAATGCAAAGAAAACGTTTCTAAAGCTCGTTGTATTATGATTGATGAAGCTTATAAATAATAAGTGACTATGTATCATGTTTGGTTATAATGGTGTCTAAGTCAAATCGTATCCTCGAAGTGAGATGATTCCTGCACCTTCTTTTCTTTCTCTCTTCCTTATCCTCTCTTTTCCTCGCTTATCTTCTTTTTCCATTTTACCGCTTTCTCTATTGCTTCCCCCTCTCTATAAATGGTTGTTTCCCTTATCATTGTTTTTTCTACAGCTCAACTTACCGTACTTTGCCTAACCAGACAGTCCATGCCAAAATTGTTACTACACCTTTACATTTCATCGAATCTCTTTTTGATTTTGCCTTGTCCCCTCTTTCCCCCTCTGAAAAAATCCTGGCTAAACCACTGCTCCCCTCCCCCCGCCCTCCCCTCCATCAGTCTCCTATCTTCTCCCTCCTCTCTCCCCCTCTTTCACTCACTCACTCTCTCTCTCTCTCCCTCCCCCTCTCTCCCTCTCTCCCCCTCTCTCTCTCCCTCCCCCTCTCTCCCCTCTCTCGTCTTTCCCTTTCTCTTTCACGCTGCCTTTCCCTCTGATTATCCTCTTCAAGATTGCATTGTATTATGGTTCCTTGGTAGTATAATTATACTAGTACATGTTATATGTGTTTTATAATTGTATTTATTAATATTTTTAAAAAATCCCCACATTTTAGACCTTAGACTTTCTATAAATATATGTACAGTATTCCCCAATCATTCCATCAAGTACCATTAATTTAAATGAGTTTTATCATAATAATATGTTTCAGTCCTCTAAAATCATACCAGTTTATAGACCTATGATCAATGGCACTATAGCAGTGGGCGGCGAGTGCCGTATCTCCGCAGGGAGGCTGAGAAGTAGCGAGAAAGTGTGCGAAAAGTAGAGTAGATACCGTTTTGGCTCGTAACAGTAGCTTTGGGTTGTGAAACAACACCATATCCCTAGGGCTCGTGATGTTGGCACGGGTTCCGCAGAGATAGGTCCGTGGATCGAGCAAATTTTAACAGTATTGTAACAATATTGGTGTAAAATGAAGTAAAAGGATACCAGAATATTTTTGAAAACGTATCGTTGTAGCCCTAAAATTGCGAATGGAAACACGTACGCGTATAGTGAGATATCATTATAACACTAAATTATGAAACAAAAACACCTTTTGAGAGAAGCTTTACAGGAAACCGTTTTAGTTTTAGTCAAAGGTTGGGGAGTGTTTGCAGTACTTAGATAATGGCACTCACGAATTGAACTAAATTTATACTTTTTAGAGTAAATAGTAAAACAATCCATACAAACCGTTCATATGGTTATAATATTATATACTAAACATACCAGCACCTGTTGAAAGCTAATTAGTTTATGAAGTCGTATGATTAGCAGAAGTGAGTGAAGTAGTGTGCTATCAGCAGTAGATAGTAGATGAAGTAGTGTACTATCAGCAGTAGAGAGTTGATGAGTGTGCTATCAGCAGTAGATAGTAGATGAAGTAGTGTGCTATCAGCAGTAGGTAGTAGATGAAGTAGTGTGCTATCAGCAGTAGATAGTTGATGAAGTAGTGTGCTATCAGCAGTAGATAGCAGATGAAGTAGTGTGCTATCAGCAGTAGATAGCAGATGAAGTAGTGTGCTATCAGCAGTAGATAGCAGATGAAGTAGTGTACTATCAGCAGTAGATGCTATCAGCAGTAGATAGTGGATATGAAGTAGTGTGCTATCAGCAGTAGATAGCAGATGAAGATGCTATCAGCAGTAGATAGCAGATGAAGTAGTGTGTTATTATGGCAGTATATAGATAGTTTTAGAAGTAATATATGATATCAGCAGTAGATGGTTGATTAAGTGATATGCTGTCAGTAGTAGATAGTGGATTGAGTAGTGTGCTATCAGAAGATAGTGTGCAATTAGCAGCAGATGGCTATGAAGTAACAGAAGTAATATATGCTATCAGCAGTAGACAGTTGATGAATTGATGTGCTATCAGGAGTAGATAGTTGATAATATGCAGAAGTAAGTTCACCAGATGGTGTGTTTTTGATGTACGAATCAAATTCTTTATTTACAAAAGAGTAATCAACTCAAGAACCACAATTCCTTCCAACCTATATGAGAACAACAACATTTGAATCCCTTGCTAAAATCACTATGTGGTGTATAAATTACAATTTCGTTACAAATTACTTTCAATATTTTAGCAAATGTATAATAAAAATAATGTCGCGTGTTATAAAGGTTAATGAAGAACAATATCTAAATAATAATAAAAAAATATTTGTTTGGAGAAAAATATCAGTATCGACCACGATGGGATTCGAACCCACAATCTTCCGATCCGAAGTCGGACGCCTTATCCATTAGGCTACGCGGCCAATTACGATAGGAGTTTTAGTGATCACCGATGTGACCTTTCTATACACAAGCACCAGTGTTACATAATAAGAGGAGCGTATAATTTTATCTAATATCTATGCTCAAATTCAAGTCGAAAGGATTGATATTTTTCAGTAGTGAAGAAAGCCGATTAATTGATTAATTATTGCTGACGAAATAGTGTACTGTCAGCAGTACATAATACAGGTCTGTTCCTGGTCATCGGTACATAATTTACATAACTCTCAAAGAAAGGCGTTGTTTTTAGATATAGCTGAAAACGGAAGAACAACTTGCACAGTTTTGCTAGTCCATTCGAATATTTAGGCAAAAATCATATTAAATCGAATCATGATGCAGTCATGTCTACAGTAGAATTCATCTCGACCTTTGCAGGACTTAACCCCATTAAAAGCTATTAAACCAAGATAACACTCATTGAAACAGCTCAACTGATTAAATCGGATCTTCTCTGGTTGTGCCAAGTGACTGTTTTCATGTGCGATATCGCAATAAAGCTGGTATTCATAGCTTCAGTTGGGTAACCGATTATAAAGGAAACGAAAGGAAACAATGTTATGTGTGGCTTTGTTCACGAAATCAGACAATGTCGTGCTTTTTGTAAACCAGCATTCTTGAAAATGAGCAACATAATGATTTTTGACTTAACACGGTTTAGAAATAATTTCTTCATATTTTTGGTGTTATCTGTCGTTTACATGTCCTTCCTAAAACACAAAAGTACGACCCTCTCCAAACACCTAAATTAGCTAAAAATTTAGGACATGTTACAAAACTTTATTTTCTAGAACCTATTTAGAATAATTTAAATGTAGCTTTTACCGGTTTTTTTGTGGCATCCTTCAGAAGTGAGCGGTCCGATACCAATATTTTCGGTCAAATCTCCATTCAAATAACACGGGGAGTTGGCTAGCTATGCCTTGCCCTCACTCATATTTTACAAAAGTACGACCATTTCTGAACATCTAACCTAGCTGTAATTTTAGGTCATGTTAGAGAAATATATTTGCTAGAAGTTTTGGAGAATAAATAATAATATTGGCTGGTTATTTTTCACACAGTGATGTTAACTAGGCAAGTGTCCATTCTCCCAACATACATCATTTGTAGGGGTCACGCGTCAATGGTGAGAGCACTGTGTATTGTGTATAGGAAAACGGACAGTAACTGCAGTATGTAATGAAATAGTGTGCTACGAGTAGCAGATAGCTAATGAGGTTACAGAAAATGATGTGCTATCAGCAGTAGATAGTTGATGAAGTAGTGTACTGACATCAGTAGATAGTTGGTGAAGTAATGTGCTATCAGCAGTAGATATAGTTGATAAAATGATGTGCTATCAGCAGTAGATAGTTGATGAAGTAGTGTACTGACATCAGTAGATAGTTGGTGAAGTAATGTGCTATCAGCAGTAGATAGTTGATGAAGTAGTGTACTGACATTAGTAGATAGTTGGTGAAGTAATGTGCTATCAGCAGTAGATAGTTGATGAAGTAGTGTACTGACATCAGTAGATAGTTGGTGAAGTAATGTGCTATCAGCAGTAGATAGTTGATGAAGTAGTGTACTGACATCAGTAGATAGTTGGTGAAGTAATGTGCTATCAGCAGTAGATAGTTGATGAAGTAGTGTACTGACATCAGTAGATAGTTGGTGAAGTAATGTGCTATCAGCAGTAGATAGTTGATGAAGTAGTGTACTGACATCAGTAGATAGTTGGTGAAGTAATGTGCTATCAGCAGTAGATAGTTGATGAAGTAGTGTACTGACATCAGTAGATAGTTGGTGAAGTAATGTGCTATCAGCAGTAGATAGTTGATGAAGTAGTGTACTGACATCAGTAGATAGTTGGTGAAGTAATGTGCTATCAGCAGTAGATAGTTGATGGAGTAGTGTACTGACATCAGTAGATAGTTGGTGAAGTAATGTGCTATCAGCAGTAGATAGTTGATGAAGTAGTGTACTGACATCAGTAGATAGTTGGTGAAGTAATGTGCTATCAGCAGTAGATAGTTGATGAAGTAGTGTACTGACATCAGTAGATAGTTGGTGAAGTAATGTGCTATCAGCAGTAGATAGTTGATGAAGTAGTGTACTGACAGCAGTAGATAGTTGGTGAAGTAATGTGCTATCAGTAGTAGATAGTGGATGAAGTGAGTTCATCAGATATGTGTTTTGATGTATGAATCAAAACTATTTGTTTTAAGATATGGTATTTTGGGGCATTACCTCAAGAATTATATTTCCTCCGACCTATACGGCAACAACAACATTTGAATCTCTTTGTAAAATCCCTTATGGTGTATGCATTAGTTTCTCAAGAAATTCCTTTTTTTTTTTTTTAGCAAAAATAATAAAATAAAAATAATAGTGGTTAACAAAAAACAATTATATTTAAATAATAATAAACAAAATTAGTTTGGATAAAACTAAAGTTAACGACCACGATGGGACTCGAACCCACAATCTTCCGATTCGAAGTCGGACGCCTTATCCATTAGGCTACGCGGCCAACTACTTACGGTGTATGAATATTAGTTTCTCACGAAATTACTTTTTTCAATTTAGCAAAAATAATACAATTGTGTCGTCATAAAGGTTAACAAAAAACAATGATATGAATAATAATTTTAAAAAAATTAGTTAGGATAAAACTATAGTTAACGACCACGATGGGACTCGAACCCACAATCTTCCGATTCGAAGTCGGACGCCTTATCCATTAGGCTACGCGGCCAACGCTGGTCACCGATGTATATCCCTTCTATAAATTAGCATCAGTGTTACATATAAAAGAAAACCTCTTTCGATGGGCATTGTTTCAGAGGTGCGTTTGTGTAATTTTATGTAAAATCTATGCTCAAATTCCGTTCGAATTAGTGAAGAAAGCCAATTATTGATTAATTATTGCTGACGAAAAGTGTACTCATATAGTCGTACATAAGTCTGTTCTTGGTCAAAAAATATATAATTTACATAACTCACCAAGAAAAGAGATTTCTTTAGATATAATAGTTGGAAAACGACAGAACCAAGCGTTCAATTTTGCTAACATGTGAATCAGTCATATAATAAATTTAATATGTAGTAATTTTATGGTAAATTTCTTTGCAGGAATGGTGAGTCACCAAATTCAAAAAGCACATTCGTTGTTTCATGTGTTGTTTCATTCTTTGAGACATGTGTTTGCATTTGAAAACATTCATAGACAATTAAGTGTTTTATTTATAAATGTTAAAACTATCTAGATATGTGTACTTGTCCATTCGAATAAGTATTTGGGAAAAATCATATTAAATCGAATAATGAAGTAGTGTGCTATTACAGACTTGACATTTAGTATGGAATATTTTTTTTCGCAAAACTCCAAGACTGGTCTGGAAGGGGTCTGCATAAACCTCACGGGATGAATATTAATTGGGATGTGTCGGGAGATGGTGTAAAGTAATTTTTTGACAGAAAATGTGCTTTCCATTAGTTTAAATTATGATTCTCATGATGTTGTGATTTACCCTAAAATGGCGGATTTATGTAGACTGAATTTGAATTTTGTGGGGGTTAAAATTTCTGAATTTGAGCAACATTATTCTGATATTATCAAATTTATTGAGGTTTGAGGTGATATTGACTGAACCTAAATACCAATATGTGTTCGTCAGAACTGAAATACATTTGTAATCTACCAGTTTTGAAAGTGGGAGGAGCTTTAAAAATATGGCTCTGAAAAGTGGCACGCACTCAGACATATTGAATGGCCCCTGGGGCCAAATGTTATAAACTAACTGTACACAAAGAAAGAGCGAGAATTCATTGGACAACCAAGAATCCGTGCAGTTAATTTGTACCTTAAGTTTATAACATTTGACCTCAGGGAGGTCATTCAAACTTTCAGAGTACGTACCACTTTTAAAAGCCATATTTTAAGCTCCTCCCATGTTCAAAAAATTGATACATTGCAAGTGTATTTCAACTGTGATTAATGTCAACTGCTGATGAAGTTTAGGAAATATCACCTCAAACCCCTATAAATTTGATAATAACAGAACAATGTTGCATCAAGTCCGGAATTGTGTGCACCACAAAGCTCAAATTCAGCCTCCCTAAATCCGCCATTTTAGGCAGATTCGCTACATTATGAGAACCATAATGTTAACTCATGTAAAGCACATTTTCTATCAAACAATTATTTTACACCATCTCCCGACACACCCCAATTAATATTTATCCCGTGGTGTTCATGCAAACCCCTTGCAGACCAGTCTTGATATTTTTCGAAAAAATATTCCATACTAAATGTCAAGTCTGTAGTAGCAGATAGCTCATGAGGTTGCAGAAATAATAATATGTTATCAGCAGTAGATGTGTACTGTCAACAGTAAATAGTTGATGAAATGATCAGCAGTTGATAGTTGATAAAATGATTAGCAGTTGATAGTTGATGAAATGATCAGCAGTTGATAGTGGATGAAATGATTAGCAGTTGATAGTTGATGAAATGATCAGCAGTTGATAGTTGATGAAATGATTAGCAGTTGATAGTGGATGAAATGATTAGCAGTTGATAGTTGATGAAATGATCAGCAGTTGATAGTGGATGAAATGATTAGCAGTTGATAGTTGATGAAATGATCAGCAGTTGATAGTTGATGAAATGATTAGCAGTTGATAGTTGATGAAATGATCAGCAGTTGATAGTTGATGAAATGATTAGCAGTTGATAGTTGATGAAATGATTAGCAGTTGATAGTTGATGAAATGATTAGCAGTAGATAGTTGATGAAATGATCAGCAGTTGATAGTGGATGAAATGATTAGCAGTTGATAGTTGATGAAATGATCAGCAGTTGATAGTTGATGAAATGATTAGCAGTTGATAGTGGATGAAATGATTAGCAGTTGATAGTTGATGAAATGATCAGCAGTTGATAGTGGATGAAATGATTAGCAGTTGATAGTTGATGAAATGATCAGCAGTTGATAGTTGATGAAATGATTAGCAGTTGATAGTTCATGAAATGATCAGCAGTTGATAGTTGATGAAATGATTAGCAGTTGATAGTTGATGAAATGATTAGCAGTTGATAGTTGATGAAATGATTAGCAGTAGATAGTTGATGAAATGATCAGCAGTTGATAGTTGATGAAATGATCAGCAGTTGATAGTTGATGAAATGATTAGCAGTAGATAGTTGATGAAATGATCAGCAGTTGATAGTTGATGAAATGATTAGCAGTTGATAGTTGATGAAATGATTAGCAGTTGATAGTTGATGAAATGATTAGCAGTAGATAGTTGATGAAATGATCAGCAGTTGATAGTTGATGAAATGATCAGCAGTTGATAGTTGATGAAATGATTAGCAGTTGATAGTTGATGAAATGAACAGCAGTTGATAGTTGATGAAATGATTAGCAGTTGATAGTTGATGAAATGATTAGCAGTTGATAGTTGATGAAATGATTAGCAGTTGATAGTTGATGAAATGATTAGCAGTTGATAGTTGATGAAATGATTAGCAGTTGATAGTTGATGAAATGAACAGCAGTTGATAGTTGATGAAATGATTAGCAGTTGATAGTTGATGAAATGATTAGCAGTTGATAGTTGATGAAATGATTAGCAGTTGATTGTTGATGAAATGATCAGCAGTTGATAGTTGATGAAATGATTAGCAGTAGATAGTTGATGAAATGATCAGCAGTTGATAGTTGATGAAATGATTAGCAGTTGATAGTTAATGAAATGATTAGCAGTTGATAGTTGATGAAATGATTAGCAGTTGATAGTTGATGAAATGAACAGCAGTTGATAGTTGATGAAATGAACAGCAGTTGATAGTTGATGAAATGATTAGCAGTTGATAGTTGATGAAATGATCAGCAGTTGATGAAATGATTAGCAGTTGATAGTTGATGAAATGATTAGCAGTTGATTGTTGATGAAATGATCAGCAGTTGATAGTTGATGAAATGATTAGCAGTAGATAGTTGATGAAATGATCAGCAGTTGATAGTTGATGAAATGATTAGCAGTTGATAGTTGATGAAATGATTAGCAGTTGATAGTTGATGAAATGAACAGCAGTTGATAGTTGATGAAATGATTAGCAGTTGATAGTTGATGAAATGATTAGCAGTTGATAGTTGATGAAATGATCAGCAGTTGATAGTTGATGAAATGATTAGCAGTTGATAGTTGATGAAATGATTAGCAGTTGATAGTTGATGAAATGAACAGCAGTTGATAGTTGATGAAATGATTAGCAGTTGATAGTTGATGAAATGATTAGCAGTTGATAGTTGATGAAATGATTAGCAGTTGATAGTTGATGAAATGATTAGCAGTTGATAGTTGATGAAATGAACAGCAGTTGATAGTTGATGAAATGATTAGCAGTTGATAGTTGATGAAATGATTAGCAGTTGATAGTTGATGAAATGATCAGCAGTTGATAGTTGATGAAATGATTAGCAGTTGATAGTTGATGAAATGATTAGCAGTTGATAGTTGATAAAATGAACAGCAGTTGATAGTTGATGAAATGATTAGCAGTTGATAGTTGATGAAATGATTAGCAGTTGATAGTTGATGAAATGATTAGCAGTTGATAGTTGATGAAATGATTAGCAGTTGATAGTTGATGAAATGATTAGCAGTTGATAGTTGATGAAATGAACAGCAGTTGATAGTTGATGAAATGATTAGCAGTTGATAGTTGATGAAATGATTAGCAGTTGATAGTTGATGAAATGATCAGCAGTTGATAGTTGATGAAATGATCAGCAGTTGATAGTTGATGAAATGATTAGCAGTTGATAGTTGATGAAATGATTAGCAGTAGATAGTTGATGAAATGATTAGCAGTTGATAGTTGATGAAATGATCAGCAGTTGATAGTTGATGAAATGATTAGCAGTTGATAGTTGATGAAATGATAAGCAGTTGATAGTTGATGAAATGATCAGCAGTTGATAGTTGATGAAATGATCAGCAGTTGATAGTTGATGAAATGATCAGCAGTTGATAGTTGATGAAATGATTAGCAGTTGATAGTTGATGAAATGATTAGCAGTTGATAGTTGATGAAATGATTAGCAGTTGATAGTTGATGAAATGATTAGCAGTTGATAGTTGATGAAATGATTAGCAGTTGATAGTTGATGAAATGATTAGCAGTAGATAGTTGATGAAATGATTAGCAGTTGATAGTTGATGAAATGATCAGCAGTTGATAGTTGATGAAATGATTAGCAGTTGATAGTTGATGAAATGATCAGCAGTTGATAGTTGATGAAATGATTAGCAGTTGATAGTTGATGAAATGATCAGCAGTAGATAGTTGATGAAATGATCAGCAGTTGATAGTTGATGAAATGATCAGCAGTTGATAGTTGATGAAATGATCAGCAGTAGATAGTTGATGAAATGATTAGCAGTTGATAGTTGATGAAATGATCAGCAGTTGATAGTTGATGAAATGATTAGCAGTTGATAGTTGATGAAATGATTAGCAGTAGATAGTTGATGAAATGATTAGCAGTTGATAGTTGATGAAATGATCAGCAGTTGATAGTTGATGAAATGATTAGCAGTAGATAGTTGATGAAATGATCAGCAGTTGATAGTGGATGAAATGATCAGCAGTTGATAGTGGATGAAATGATCAGCAGTTGATAGTTGATGAAATGATTAGCAGTTGATAGTTGATGAAATGATGTGCTATCAGCAGTAGATTTATTGATGAAGTAGTGTGCTATCAGCAGTAGATAGCAGATGAAGTAGTGTGCTATCAGCAGTAGATAGCAGATGAAGTAGTGTGCTATCATCAGTAGATAGCAGATGAAGTAGTGTGCTATCATCAGTAGATAGCAGATGAAGTAGTGTGCTATCAGCAGTAGATAGCAGATGAAGTAGTATGCTATCAGCAGTAGATTTATTGATGAAGATCAGCAGTAGATAGCAGATGAAGTAGTGTGCTATCAGCAGTGGATAGCAGATGAAGTAGTATGCTATCAGCAGTATATAATTGATGAAGAAGTGTGGTATTAGCAGTAGATGAAGTGATGTGCTATCAGCAGTAGATACTTGAAGTAGTGTGCTATCAACTTTGAATTAGATTGTAGGATATTATGGGGTTTTTTTTATGTAAGAATCAAACTATTTGTTTTTAAAAAAGTGGTATTTTGAGGCATAACTCAAGAACCAAATTTCCTTCCGACTTATACAGCAACAACAAGAACATTTGAATCCCTCGGTAAAATCCCTTATGGTGTTTGTATTAGTTTCTCAAGAAATTACTTTCAATATTTTAGCAAAATCGTGTCGTCATAAAGGTTAACAAAAAGCCATATGTCACAAAAAAAAAAAAAAATATGTTTGGATAACAATAATGTTCTCGACCACGACGGGATTCGAACCCACAATCTTCCGATCCGAAGTCGGACGCCTTATCCATTAGGCTACGCGGCCAACTACGACAGACATTTTAATGATCACCGATGTATCCTTTCTATTATACTAGCATCAGCAGTAAGTTTAAAGAAAGTTTCTTTCGTGGGGCATTTTGAGGCATTATATTTAGAAGTGCCTTAGAATTTTATGTAAAATCTATGCTTAAATTCAATTTGGAAGGATTAACAAATTTAAGTAGTGAAGAAACCCAAGTAATTGAATAATTGTTGCTGACCATACTGCAGTTACTGTTCACATGATGCAGTCATGTCTACAGTAGAATTCATCTCGACCTTTGCAGGACTTAAACCCCATTAAAAGCTATTAAACCAAGATAACACTCATTGAAACAGATCTTCTCTGGTTGTGCACATGTGTCTGTTTTCAATGTGCGATATCGCAATAAAGCTGGTATTACAGCTTCAGTTGGGTAACCGATTATAAAGGAAACGGAAGGAAACAATGGTATGTGCACCTTTGTTCACGAAATGAGACAATGCCCTGCTTTTTGTTAACCAGCATTCTTGAAAATGAGCAACATAATGATTGTTGACTTAACACGGTTTGGAAATAATTTCTTCATATTTTTGGTGTTATCTGTCGTTTACATATCCTTCCTAAAACACAAAAGTGCGACCCTCTCCAAACACCTAAATTAGCTAAAAATTTAGGACATGTTACAAAACTATATTTTCTAGAATTTCATAGAATAGTTTAAATGTAGCTTGTACCGTTTTTTTTTTGTGGCATCCTTCCGAACGGAGCGGTCCGTTACCAATATAGCTCAATATTTTCGGTCAAATCTTCATTCAATTGACACGGGGAGTTGGCTAGCTATGAGCTAGCTATGCTTTGCCCTCACTCATATTCTACGAAAGTGCGACCCCTTCTGAACATCTAACCTAGCTGTAATTTTGGGTCATGTTAGAGAAATATATTTGCTAGAAGTTTGGAGAATAATTAAAATATTGGCCGGTTATTTTTCACACAGTGATGTTAACTAGGCAAATGCAATATACTTCTTCATACACTATTTGTAAAGCTCGCGCGTCAATGGTGAGAGCACTGTGTATTGTGTATAGGAAAACGGACAGTAACTGCAGTATGATTTTCCTATACATAATACACAGTACTCTCACCATTGACGCGTGACCTCTACAAACAGTTATGTTATAGGTATATGGGCATTGCCTAGTTAACGTCACTGTGTGAAAATAACCGGCCAATATTTAAAGTACTCTCTGAAATTCTAGAAAATATAGTTTTGTAACATGTCCTAAATTTTTAGCTAATTTAGGTGTTTGGAAATATCCGCACTTTGGTGTTTTAGGAAGGATATGTAAACGACAGATAACACCAAACAAAATGAAGAAATTATTTCCAAACCGTGTTAAGTTTACAACCATTATGTTTCTCATTTTCAAGTCTGCTGGTTAACAATATGCAGACTATTGTCTCATTTCCGAAACAAAGGCCCAAACAGTATTGTTACCTTGCGTTTGCTTTATAATCGTTCACCCAACTGAAACTATAATACCAGCTCATTGCAATATCGCACAGGTAAAACAGAAACATGTGCAGTGTGGATTTAACCAGAGAAGATCTGATTTAACATAGTTGAGCTGTTTTCAATGAGTGTTATCTTGGTTTAAAAGCTTTTAATGGGGTTTAAGTCCTGCAAAGGTCGTGGTGAATTCTACTGCAGACAAAACTGCATCATGCAAAATAGTATTCTCACAGCAGTCTATTGCTGGTCATCCATCAGTGCATAATTTACATAACTCGCCAAGAAAGGGGATTTCTTTAGATACAGGGTGTATCAAAATGATTGGTACAAATCAGCTTTGTCATCTAATGAATTGCCTGCTTCTTTTAAATTCAACATTAAATCCTCTTGAAGTGACAATTTATAGTTTTATGACCTTTTATTACATAACTCTACAAATAAGGTGGATGTTTTGCTGCATTTTGATGTGGCAGTCTTGTCCATACTCACTGGGTATTGATGAGTACCAATCATTTTGATACACCCTGTATTGTTTGAAAACGACAGAATCACGAGCACAATTTTGCTAACAAGTCAACCAGTTATAAAATTAATATAATATCTAGTACTTTAGAGTTAAATAAATTTCTTTGTAGTAAGGATGAGTCCCCAAATTAAAAATATTCATTGTTTCTAAGACATATGTTAGCATTTTGAATGTTCAAAGGAAATTCAGTGTTTTAATTATTACTGTTAAAACTATCCAGATGTGTATAGTAGTCCACTTGAATAAATATTTATAGGAAAAAATCACATTACATCGAACAATGAAATAGTGTGCTATTAGATAGCTCATCATGGAGTTGTAGAATTAATGAAGTAATGTGCTATCAGCAATAGATAGTAAATGAAGTAAGTTCATCCGATATCATGTTTTTTGATGTATAATGAATCAAACTATTTGTTTTAAAAGTGGTATTTTGGGGCATAACTCAAGAACCAAATTTCCTTCCCACCTATACGGCAACAACAACATTTGAATCCCTTGGTAAAATCCCTTATGGTGTACAAATTACAGTTTCATAAGAAATTACTTTTAATATTTTATTAAATATAATAAAATCATGTCGTCATACACTCTTAGAAAAAATGGTTCTTAGTAGAACCTAAAATGGTTCTTGAGCTGTCCTGTACGTGGAACCTTAAATTGTTCTACAAAGAAGAGAAAGAACCATTTTAGACCTGAAAAGGGTTCGGGAAAGAAAGAACCATTTTAGACCTGAAAAGGGTTCATGAAAGACCAAAAAGAACCATTTTAAATGAAAAAGAACCTTTATCAATCAAAAAGAACCATTTTTGGTTCTTTAAATTTTCAAGAATACTTTTCTCTTGAGAGTTCTACATACAGGACAGTCAAGAACCTTTTTTTCTAATGTAAAGGTAAAACAAAAAACAATAATTTGTATCTCAATTGTGAAAAAATTTAGTTTTGAGGAAAATATTGGTATCGACCACGATGGGATTCGAACCCACAATCTTCCGATCCGAAGTCGGACGCCTTATCCATTAGGCTACGCGGCCAACGATTGATAATTTTATGATCACCGATTTATCCTTTCTATAAATTAAGGGGGTACTACACCCCTGTGGTAAATTTGTGACTATTTTTGCATTTTTCTTAAAATATAATAACACACTGGAATCAAAAGTTATGTATATTATTGGGGCAAAGAATTCATGTACTACACTGAAATTTCAGTGACTCAAGACAAGCGGTTCAGTATATATGATAGGAAATGAGGTACATCCTAGCGGTACCTTATTTCTTATCATAAATAACGAACCGCTTGTCTTGGGTCACTGAAATTCCAGTGTAGTAATTGGATTCCTTGCCCTATAATATACATAACTTTTGTTACCACAGTGAAATTAGTTTTTGAGAAAAATGCAAAAAAAACACATAAATTTATCGAGGGGTGTAGTACCCCTTAACATAAGTGTTACATATGTCATGATATGCCGTTAAGTTTAAATGATATTTCTTTCGGGGCATTTTGAAGCATTATATTTAGAAGTGCGTTAGAATTGTATGTAAAATCTATGCCCAAAATCAAGTTGAATTGAAATGATTGACAATTTTAAGTAGTGAAGAAAGCCAATTAATTAATAAATTAAATAATTAGTGCACTCACTGCAGTAGATAGTATAGTTCTTGGTCATCAACACATAATTGACCTATAAAAAACTCACCAAAAAAGGAGGTTTCTTAGATAGCTGGAGAACAGCAGAACCACGTGCATAATTTCGCCAACAAGTGAACCAGTCATATAATTAATATAATATTTTAGAATTTAATGGTAAAATAAAAATGTTTGTAGGAACGGTGAGTCACCAAATTATAAAAGTACATTCATTGTTTCAGAGACATATGTTAGCATTTTGAATGTTCATAGGAAATTAAGTGTTTTATTTATTAATGTTAAAACTATCTAGATGTGTATATTAGTCCATTCGAATAAGTATTTAGAAAAAAAAAATAACATTAAATTGAATCATTTCCCGCCCGGTTCACCCTCCCAGTAAAGAATCCAATTACAAAAATGATCCATATCGCCCAGCCTTATTCACCAGAACGGCAAAAGAGAACGGAGCCAAGTGACTGCGCTCTCTCATCTCATATATCGCTGCTACAATCAGTTCGCCCAGCGGCTAAATTTTGGCGCGTGATTTTCCCGCGTATGATAATATAAAACAAAACCAGGAGTCAGTTTGGTGCATAGATTTGTCCTATTAAGACATGTTCAGTTATGCTCCTTCGTCCCGTCGGCAATGAAATCGTGTTTTTGTACAAATCGTCTCTAAGAGTATAATCAGTTCCCTTCTGTTATATAGGTGTGACTCGGGCTTACTTAAATTAATTGGCTCCAACGGCAGCCATAGGGCGTGGCGTCAAGAACAGCTCGCGGGAGTTTTTGCGCCCTTTTTAAAAGAGCCTTTTTATACATGTGACAAGAACGAAATCTTATTTCTTTAAAAGCGTAATATAAGCAACGATATGCCTCATGGCCTGATAGGGAGTGATATTAGCGAATACAAACAACTTATGAGTGTGTCATACATGGGCTTGATACTAATATGTTGGGAAAATATTAAGAAATTAAAATTATTACTAATGTATCATTGCTAATTTCACGAACGATTGGTAAGTACCAACTACTAAGTTTAGAAATTGCCATTTATTTTGACTAACATATCATGGTGCTTATTTGATATATACTAACGGTTGTATTTAATAATATACAGTTTATAAATACATATTTATTTAAGCGTATACACATAAGCCTCCTAATTTTTCATAATTAGTTGCTGATGTCATTTATTACGTTAAACAAATTACCGCCTTTCGTTTTTGATTTGAGATCAAGAAAAAAAAAGAAGAAATTTTCAAGCAAAAAGGATGGCAGTATTTTTCCAAAGATTTTTCTCATACATTTTGTTTGCAAACAATATAAAATCACTAACTAGGCCTATCCTATTAAAATCAATCTATAATTTTCCTAAAACTATCAATTTTCACACCTAAGTTTCTCTGCCCTGATTTGACAATAAGTATAGGTAATTTGTGACTTCTCCCTAGTCCGAAGGGTCGCTACGCTAGTCCGAAGGTCCTCTAGTCCGAATTGTCACTAGTCCGAAAACCAAATTAAGTTCGCTAATCCGAAGGTTCTCTAGTCCGAATATAGAATAAGGGTTACTGTTAGGTTTTAGGGTTAGGGTTAGGATTTAGTGTTCGGGTTAGGGTTAGGGTTCAGGGTTAGGGTTTAGAGTTATAGGGTTAGCGAGCCTTATTCTATATTCGGACTAGATAACCTTATTTTATTATTCGGACTAGCGAACCCTCGGACTAGAGAACCCGATATTCGGACTAGTGAACCTTTTTCAGAATTCGGACTATCGAATTGTAAATTACTAGCGAACCTTCGGACTAAGGAACTTTCGGACTAGGGAACCTTCGGACTAGAGAGTGGCACCATACGTCTCTAAAAATAAAAATAGATAAAAATAAAACCGCATTTCACATTTAGGAATTTAGGCCATAGGAAACAACAACTTTTTAAACCTTAATGCACGTCTTTTTAATGCATAATAATCTCAAAATGAGCAAAACATCGTCTTCAATATCTCATAATCATGCATTCATCCATCGATTGTTCAAATTAACCAATGAATGTAATGAATATGGCAGGTACGGAACTCAATGCTCATTCTATTCAAATCTGAAAGCATCTTTAATCTTTCATGAAATGCCATCAAAAAGCATTTTAAAACGTCTTGAACATAACACAGAACAACACCTTTGAAAGCACGCATAGCATGCAGAATGTATCACACTATTGTCTTGATCCTATGTGGGCATTAGTAAGGCACCCTGCTGGCGCCGTGAAGAACACTACCTGTCGTAAATATAGAAACACTCTATGAATGACTAAAGAAACATTATCAAGGCTTGGGACCCACCATTAGATGATCTGTTATGGCCGTTAAAATTGTGTGATAGTTGCCAGTAGTATCGAGGAAAATTGGCGCGCTAGAAGGAAATAAATCCCGCCAAAAGTAGGTCAAACTGAAAAAGGGCAGAGAGTTGATTGATTGGATCGCTTTATGTCGGTAAGGTTGTGTAGAGAGGTCATAGTGGTTAAAATGAAAAGATTGACCCAAATGAAAATTGGACGAGATGCTGATCCTGATATATACATCTCGTCTACTTGTTGGGTTATTAAGTTAGGCTGACCTGGTGGTGTTGGGTTCTTGGAGGAGATATTGAGTCGGTTTTAAATTGGTTGTGAACTCAATTTTAAGCTTCATTGATGTTTATAGGGAATGGAGACGGATGGTGGTAAATCCGTGAGTAGAAACTAGTTGAGTAATGATTAAAATATGGTCAGTTCAAAAACACATTATTTTATTAACTATCTACTTCTGATAGCAAACTACTTCATCAACTATCAGTAGTAGATAGTAGTGCGCTATCAGCAGTAGATAGTGCATGAAGATGTGGGCTATCAGCAGTAGATAGTTGATGAAGTAGTATGCTATCAGCAGTAGATAGTAGATGAAGTAGTGTGCTATCAGCAGTAGATAGTTGATAAAGTAGTGCGCTATCAGCAGTAGATAGTGGATGAAGTAGTGTGCTATCAGCAGTAGGTAGTAGATGAAGGAGTGTGCTATCAGCAGTAGGTAGTAGATGAAGGAGTGTGCTATCAGCAGTAGATAGTTGATAAAGTAGTATGCTATCACCAGTAGATAGTGGATGAAGTAGTGTGTTATCAGCAGTAGATAGTGGATGAAGTAGTGTGCTATCAGCAGTAGATAGTGGATGAAGTAGTGTGCTATCAGCAGTAGGTAGTAGATGAAGGAGTGTGCTATCAGCAGTAGATGAATAGTGGATGAAGTAGTTTGTTATCAGCAGTAGGTAGTAGATGAAGGAGTGTGCTATCAGCAGTAGGTAGTAGATGAAGTAATGTGCTATCAGCAGTAGGTAGTAGATGAAGTAGTGTGTTATCAGCAGTAGATAGTAGATGAAGTAGTGTGCTATCTGCAGTAGATAGTTGATAAAGTAGTGCGCTATCTGCAGTAGATAGTTGATAAAGTAGTGCGCTATCAGCAGTAGATAGTTGATGAAGTAGTGCGCTATCAGCAGTAGATAGTGCATGAAGATGTGTGTTATCAGCAGTAGATAGTTGATGAAGTAGTGCGCTATCAGCAGTAGATAGTGCATGAAGATGTGGGCTATCAGCAGTAGATGCGCTATCAGCAGTAGATAGTGCATGAAGATGTGTGTTATCAGCAGTAGATAGTTGATGAAGTAGTGCGCTATCAGCAGTAGATAGTGCATGAAGATGTGTGTTATCAGCAGTAGATAGTTGATGAAGTAGTGCGCTATCAGCAGTAGATAGTGCATGAAGATGTGTGCTATCAGCAGTAGATAGTTGATGAAGTAGTGCGCTATCAGCAGTAGATAGTGCATGAAGATGTGTGTTATCAGCAGTAGATAGTTGATGAAGTAGTGCGCTATCAGCAGTAGATAGTGCATGAAGATGTGTGCTATCAGCAGAAGATAGTGCATGAAGATGTGTGCTATCAGCAGAAGATAGTGCATGAAGATGTGTGCTATCAGCAGAAGATAGTGCATGAAGATGTGTGCTATCAGCAGAAGATAGTGCATGAAGATGTGTGCTATCAGCAGTAGATAGTTGATGAAGTAGTGTGTTATCAGCAGGAGATAGCAGATCAAGTAGTGTGTTATCAGCAGTTGCTATACACTGCAAAAACAAGTGTTTATATTTAAACACCATATTGTGTTTATCAGAGCAACACTTAATAAACACATAATTCATGTTAATGGTTCTAACACTAATGTTCATAAATTAACACTTGGTGTTATATTACAAACATTAGTGTTTGTAATATAACACCAAGTGTTAATTTATGAACATTAGTGTTAGAACCATTAACATGAATTATGTGTTTATTAAGTGTTGCTCTGATAAACACAATATGTGTTAGAACCATTAACATTAGTGTTAGACCATTAACATGAATTATGTGTTTATTAAGTGTTGCTCTGATAAACACAATATGGTGTTTAAATATAAACACTTGTTTTTGCAGTGTAGTTAACGAAGTTGACTATCTATACACTATATCGATATAGTTCATGATGACGTAGTTTTCTACCAACTGCATTTATTGATAAATTTGTCCACTATATAGCTACTTCATCCACTGATAGCTGATAACACTACTTCATCCACTATACTCCATCTGCTATCTGATAACACATCTACTATATCATTACTACTTCACTGCTGATAGCACACTACTATCCACTATCTACTACTGATAGCACACTACTTCATCTACTGCTGATAGCTCACTATTTCTGCTGATAGCACTACTTCATCCACTATCTACTGCTGATAGCACACTACTTCATCTACTATCTACTGCTGATAGCACACTACTTCATCTACTATCTACTGCTGATAGCACACTACTTCATCTACTATCTACTGCTGATAGCACACTACTTCATCTGCTATCTACTGCTGATAGCACACTACTATCTGCTATCATCTGCTGCTATCTGCTGCTGATAGCATACTATACTTCATCTGATATCTACTGCTGATAACACACTACTTCATCAACTCTATACTGCTGATAACACACTACTTCATCGGCTATCTACTGCTGATAGCACACTACTTCATCCACTATTTACTGCTGATAGCATACTACTTCATCCACTATCTCCTGCTGATAACACACTTCTTCATCTACTATCTACTGCTGATAGCACACTACTTTATCTATTATCTACTGTTGATAACACACTACTTCATCCACTATCTACTGCTGATAACACACTACTTCATCCACTATCTACTGCTGATAACACACTACTTCATCAACTATCTACTACTGATAGCACACTACTTCATCCACTATCTACTGCTGATAACACACTACTTCATCAACTATCTACTACTGATAGCACACTACTTCATTCACTATCTACTGCTGATAGCACACTACTTCATCCACTATCTACTACTGATAGCACACTACTTCATCAACTATACTGCTGATAGCACACTACTTCATCAACTATACTGCTGATAACACACTACTTCATCCACTATCTACTGCTGATAACACACTACTTCATCGACTATCTACTGCTGATAACACACTACTTCATCAACTACCTACTGCTGATAGCACACTACTTCATTAACTATCTACTGCTGATAGCACACTACTTCATCGACTATCTACTGCTGATAGCACATTACTTCATCAACTACCTACTGCTGATAGCACACTACTTCATTAACTATCTACTGCTGATAGCACACTACTTCATCGACTATCTACTGCTGATAGCACATTACTTCATCAACTACCTACTGCTGATAACACACTACTTCATCCACTATCTACTGCTGATAACACACTACTTCATCGACTATCTACTGCTGATAACACACTACTTCATCAACTACCTACTGCTGATAGCACACTACTTCATTAACTATCTACTGCTGATAGCACACTACTTCATCCACTATCTACTGCTGATAACACACTACTTCATCGACTATCTACTGCTGATAACACACTACTTCATCAACTACCTACTGCTGATAGCACACTACTTCATTAACTATCTACTGCTGATAGCACACTACTTCATCGACTATCTACTGCTGATAACACACTACTTCATCAACTACCTACTGCTGATAGCACACTACTTCATTAACTATCTACTGCTGATATCACACTACTTCATCCACTATCTACTGCTGATAACACACTACTTCATCAACTACCTACTGCTGATAGCACACTACTTCATTAACTATCTACTGCTGATAGCACACTACTTCATCGACTATCTACTGCTGATAGCACATTACTTCATCAACTACCTACTGCTGATAACACACTACTTCATCCACTATCTACTGCTGATAACACACTACTTCATCGACTATCTACTGCTGATAACACACTACTTCATCAACTACCTACTGCTGATAGCACACTACTTCATTAACTATCTACTGCTGATAGCACACTACTTCATCCACTATCTACTGCTGATAACACACTACTTCATCGACTATCTACTGCTGATAACACACTACTTCATCAACTACCTATTGCTGATAGCACACTACTTCATTAACTATCTACTGCTGATAGCACACTACTTCATCGACTATCTACTGCTGATAACACACTACTTCATCAACTACCTACTGCTGATAGCACACTACCTCATCAACTCTATACTGCAGAGAACACACTACTTTTTCGGTTGTCTACCGCTGACGATAGCACACTACTTCCTTAATTATATCTAATGTGGATATCATATATTACTTCATAAACTATATCTATTACTTTTTGAGAAAAAAATAATATCTATATACTATATACGGTATAATAAAAGACACACAAAATAGGCCCACGCCATTCATTTGATTGGTCAAACACTTATTTCAATGCAATAAATGCATGGGAGCAGGGCAAGTTTTTGAAAAGTAAATTAACCTTAAGCCGTGAAAAAATTTCATACATTTTATTATCATACAATTATAATTCTCTTCTTGAAACTTGACATTATAGCCGTACATCAGTTCACATCGTAAGTGTCATTTTGAAGAATTGATTATTACTCTCCAATAGAATGCCTCCTATAGAACGAAGATGAATATAATAGAAAATATATAGGTCACAAAACCTGATGATTCAATTAATTTTATCACTATACATGTACCGAAGAGGAAAAGCATGCAGAGATATTACGAAAAACTGTCATAATTAAAAATGGGAAGGGACCAACTCGCTCAGGCTCAGCAGGCTCAGTAATGCTGTAAACAATAATTAGAATTATGAAATTGTGTCCTTTTTATCGCATGTGTTATGCCCTATTTGAGATGACACATAAACAATAATTGCGTGAATCATGTATTCACTGGGATGGGAACTAGATAGGAAGGTGGTAATGTTCATTGTTTGTTTTGTGGTTATCGTGTAACTGATTAAGGGCTGGGGTATGAACGTTTGGACAGTATTTATTCTGGGACATTAGAGCACATCAGACATATCGAATTGCATTCTGAATACGAAGAATGTCATTCTGATATCAAATAATTTTGAATTTTGAAATTCGCAATTTAATACACATTTTATGGCAAATCATTAAAAATTGATATTTTTGATATTTAACAGTATTTGAAGTAAACTTTATAAATCTGATGATTTATACTTAAAGTGTATGTAGGTGGGTTGAAAAGCCGACGATCAATTGAAAATTTTGACCTTTCGTATTGAAGATATGGATTTTTTTCCCAAAACACCAAAAAAAATTAGGTCTTTTTGGGAAAAAAATCATATCTTCAATATGAAAGGTCAAAATTTTCAATTGACCGTCGGCTTTTCCTCCCTGCTACATACACTTTAAGAATATATCATTAGATTTATATAATTTACTTCGAGGACTGTTATATATCAAAATTCGAAAAATATCAAATTTTTATAATTTGTCATAAAATTTGTATTATATTGTGATTTTCAAAAAATGAAAATTATTTGATATCAGAAAGACATGCTTCGTATTCAGAATGCAATTCGATAGGTCTGAGGTGCTCTCATGTCCCACAAAAAATACTGTCGAAACGCCATAAACGCTCATTCTAGATCCCTTAATGAATAAGAGAATATATTCTTATTTGCCATTCTCATGCAGCATGCATGTATATGAAGACCTGAGCGCAAGAAGACCGTAAGTCCACTTGGCCCCTCAACATGTATACACTAAAGTTATGTATAGTTTCTTAGGGTTTTATAATGTTTAATACATGTTCCATGGTGAAAACATCATGAAAGGTTGTGAAAGATTTGTTTTGGCCCCTGAACATGTATAAAACATTACCAAACTATACGAAACTATATTATATAGTTTAGTGTATACATGTTAAGGGGCCAAGTGGACTAACGGTCTTCTTGCGCTCAGGTCTTCATATCGAAATCAATCTAGTATAAAAGCAATATTTTAAATTTCAAAACATGTTTGTGGCGTCTCCATAAAAACAACAACAAAAAAAAAAAATTCGTGAAATTCGTGAAAAAAGCACTCAACTCGAAATCTCCATTTTAAACGACCTGTGTTTGGCCTAAATAAATAAGATGAATAATTATTTACTTTTCACAATCCTATATACTTTGATATAAAACTGTTTTGAAAGTTATATCTGCAGTCGTTGTAATTATGGTAATGCAGATAACTGCTATAATTTAATTCCGTTTCCATCCCCAGAAACCTGGAAACATGTGAACGTCTTGATACACTTCAGCACCATTTTTAGACGGTCCATCAGGCGTAAAATGGAAACCTCTGGCAATGCTTCGTTAACAACACCAAGACTGCATCCCATGTATCGCCGCAAGCACCCGCTTAGCCCCGCACTATATTGGCTTAGGTCTTTACTCAATCAGACAGCAAGGCGACGACGTAGAAGAAGAAGATAGCACTATTACAACATCAACTTAAAGGAGGAATGGAGACTATTTGTGTGGCTTTGCATTCTAAAATGTTGTAAACAAGTACTATGACTAAGAATGAGGTAAAATGTAGAGAAGTAACTAGAGAATTGGGTTTTAAAAAGTTTGTTAAAGGAGCGAATTATATTTGAGAGAAAATATGGGTCACAGTGGTCGTCAAAAGGATAGTCTTTTAGTGCACTCAATCATGTAAGTTTAACATAATGTTCTAAAGTATCCTCCAGGTAGTACCCTTGCACTATAGGATATATAAATAATAACAAAAACCCACTGGAGAACCAGTACAGGATTTTGTAGATAACCTCAAAAGTTTTCCCAGAGTACCTAAAGATCCATTTATAAATTAAGAAATCATTTAGAACCATTTTTCAGAAAGTGTATTTCTGTTTCTTATTATGCCAAACACATTGGGTTATATACATGAACGTTTTTTGACATGTTTGATCAAATAAATTTAAACTGTTCTATTTCTGTGCTTGTAAGGTGGGCATAACTCTCTGGACGCTACTGACCATCTAACAGCATTTCTGATTGGTTGATAACTTGAAATGCTCATTTCAATTGCCAATTATAACTAGGCTTTAAACTATTTATGGTCAAACTTGCATTTGCAGATGATCTTATTAATGCCCTCCTTGATTGGTTCAAAATTAGAGACAATATTCATTTTGGCCAATCGGCAGGTAGTTCTCATGGGGTTAAGGTAGACAAATGTATCATTGTTGGACGGTCAAAATGCAACACATCTTGTGTAAGAGAGATAACAACAGTTACTGTCATCGTTAATCTTAGAATAGATCGTTGCACACATGGACAAGATGGATTTATATCCTTTACGTAATTTTACACGAAATTAGGGTTTAGGTATTTGGGTTAGGATTAGTATATATGGGTTAGGATTAGGGTTAGAGTTAGGGTTGGTGAAGGTTAGGATTAGGATTAGCTTACACGAAATAATTTCATGAAGGATCCGCCACAAGATAATTGAAACACTTGACTCGATGTATAATAAAAACAGGTCCTTACCACACACTTTTAAAACTGTCCCATGTTAAAAACAATATAAATTATTTTAATTATAATGCAAGATGTAATAAAAATAAGCTGGACTTTCAAGGTTTTAAGTGTATGCTCAATAATGTCGTAGAGACTGAAAAACACATTGCAAAGGTAAAATGTATGAATGGAATAAAAGATGGAACTCTATAAATATGTAATAACTGTTACTTTCATAAGTGTAATATAATTGTAATTCCCTTGTTTTGTATATTTGTTGTGGCTCATATAACTATATGTATAACTGAGATCATGTTTGATAAATAAATGCACAGGGCACTTGTGTGTGCTCTGTAGAAAGATAAAAAATGAAAACAATAAATCTGAATACTTTACCCACAAAATAAGCTCTGGCAAATCGTCTATCTGGGAATTAGTATGCGAACACGACATTCAAGCTAAATAAAACTCAAAACCATGGATGGACGTGATCATATTTTCAAACCTGATCATGTCGAGTTACAATATAATATCATATTCGCCCTTTAATGTGGAGTTAATCACATTTGCAATGCCCGTGTCAGTAACCTATTAAATAGGATTCGGGCATCAGTGAAAGCGACGTAAAAGTGTACTATAGGGTCATCTTTACGGCCTGGGGGATCAGTGGAATCACCTTGGCTGGCAACACACAGGGACGTAGCTATGACTAGTTGTTGTATTAAAGCATTGAATAATATCTTGTGATTTAAATGAATATTAAATTAAGTGTATAAATAGCAGTGATTTGTATTTTTATTGGGCGTGCAGTTCATGTTAATAATTGTATATTATTCATCCAGTCATGATGTAGTGCAATGAGGTGCACATTTCCATTTCAGTACAGACAATGTGGTCTGTATGAAGACATTTGCCACGTGCTATCAGCAGTAGATAGTGGATGAAGTAGTGTGATATCAGTAGTAAAGAGCTGATGAAGTATTGTGCTATCAGCAGTAGATAGTGGATGAAGCAGTGTGCTATCAGTAGTAGATAGTTGATGAACGGTATTGTGCTATCAGCAGTAGATAGCTGGTGAAGTAGTGTACTATCAGCAGTAGACAGTTGATAAAGTAGTGTACTATCAGCAGTAGACAGTTGATAAAGTAGTGTACTATCAGCAGTAGATAGTTGATGAAGTAATGTGCTATCAGCAGTAGATAATGTGGATGAAGTAGTATGCTATCAGCAGTAGATAGTTGAAAGTATGTGTTATCGGCAGTAGGTGAAGTAGTGTGCTATCAGCAGTAGATAGTGGATGAAGTAGTGTGTTACCTGCAGTCTATAGTTGATGAAGTAGTGTGCTATCAGCAGTAGATAGTTGATGAAGTAATGTGCTATCAGCAGTAGATAATGTGGATGAAGTAGTATGCTATCAGCAGTAGATAGTTGAAAGTATGTGTTATCGGCAGTAGGTGAAGTAGTGTGCTATCAGCAGTAGATAGTGGATGAAGTAGTGTGTTACCGGCAGTCTATAGTTGATGAAGTAGTGTGCTATTAGCAGTAGATAGTGGATGAAGTAGTGTGTTATCAGCAGTAGATAGTGGATGAAGTAGTGTCATATCAGCAGTAGATAGTTCATGAAGTATATGTGCTACCCGCAGTAGATGTTTGTTGAATTTATAGTGTGCTATCAACAGTATATAACTAGAAGGGACGAAGTAGTGTGTTATATCATCAGCAGATAGTTGAAGTAGTGTGCTATCAGCAAGTAGATAGTTGATGAATTCGTGTGCTATCAGCAGTAGATACAGTTGATGAAGTACTGCTGCTATCCGCAGTAGATAGTTGATCGAGCAGTTTGCAATCAGCAGTAGATAGTTGATGAAATACAGTGTTATACCAGTATAATTATATATAGTTGATGAAGTTGCAGAATATATATATGCTACCAACCGTAGATAGTTGATGGAGTAAATTCAGCAAATGTTGTGTTTTTGGATGTGTGAATTAAAGTGGTACTTTTGGACATAATTCAAGAACCACAATTCCTTCATTTGAATCCCTTGATAAAATCCCTATTAGTATAGAGTGATTAGATTACAGTTTCATAACAAATTACTTTCAATATAATATTTTAGCAAGTGTATAATAAAATTGTGCCCGTCATAAAAGTTAAAGGGACATTTCGTGACCCACAGCCTCATCCCCTACTTTTCTAAAATAAAGAACAAAGAAAAATATAGGCCTAAATAATAATTTAAAAAATTATTTTCAGAAAAAATGTCGGTATCGACCACGATGGGATTCGAACCCACAATCTTCCGATTCGAAGTCGGACGCCTTATCCATTAGGCTACGCGGCCAGGTACACATCTTGATGATCGCCTATATGTCCTTTATATACACTAGCATCAGTGTTACATACGTACGTCTTTCAGTTTAAAGCCATACATTTCTGTAAAAATAGATTAGTATTTATTTTCCATAAAATGTTAGCTTTTACTGTCAGATATGTCCCTTTTAATTTTGAGCCGAACAAGTGAGGTAAAGCATAGAAAATTGGAATTTACTACTAGCGCCCATGCATGTTACTCCCGCGGTTGTAATATGGTACGATCCTCTGGGTGTCGACTAATATTTCCATCGTAATAATAAAACGCCGGTTCCATCGTTTTATTCAAAATCTCGGATTTTGACAAAACTACAGCACCTAATGTCTTGATTTTTGCAGAGAATCTTTATTGACTAAAGTACATCACAATCGTGTAAAAACCAGAATTTAAAATTTTGTTGAGGGCGTTCTCCTCAGCAAATGTTATAATATGGCTTTAAAGGAAATTTCTAACGAGAGGTATTTTGAGGCATTATATTTTCCTCCGACCTATATATGGCAACAACAACATTTGAATCTCTTCGTAAAATCTCTTATGGTGTATGAATTAGTTTCTCAAGAAATTACTTTTTTTCAATTTAGCAAAACTAATAAAATCGTGTCGTCATAAAGGTTAACAAAAAACAATATCTAAATAATAATAACAAATTTTGTTTGGAGAAAATCATCGTTATCGACCACGATGGGATTCGAACCCACAATCTTCCGATCCGAAGTCGGACGCCTTATCCATTAGGCTACGCGGCCAACGCTGATCACCGATGTATATCCTTTCTATAAATTAGCATCAGTGTTACACCTATCAAAGAAAATTTCTTTCGATGTGCATTTGAGGCATTGTTTTTAGAAGTGCGTTAGAATTTTATGTTAAATCTATGCTCAAATTCAAGTTAAAAGGATTGACAATTTTAAGCAGTGAAGAAAGCCAATTAATTGATTAATAATTGCTGACGAAATAGTCTAGATAACTGACAGTGTAGTGCGCTATCAGTAGTTGATGAAGTAGTGTGCTATCTGCAGTAGATAGCGGATGAAGTAGTATGCTATCAGCAGTAGATAGTTGATGAAGTAGCTTGTGTGCTATCGGCAGTAGATAGCTGATGAAGTAGTGTGCTATCAGCAGTAGATAGCTGATGAAGTAGTATGCTATCAGCAGTAGAGAGTTAATGAAGTAGTGTGCTATCAGCAGTAGATATTGATGAAGTAGTGAGCTATCAGCAGTAGATAGTTGATGAAGAAGTCTGCTATCAGCAGTATACAGAGTAGATGAAGTAGTGTGATATTAGCAGTAGATAGCAGATGAAGAAGTCTGCTATCAGCAGTATACAGAGTAGATTAAGTAGTGTGATATTAGCAGTAGATAGCAGATGAAGTAGTTTGCTATCAGCAGTAGATAACTGGTGAAATAGTGTGCTATCAGCAGTAGGTAACTGGTGAAGTGTGCTATATCAGCAGTTGGTAACCGGTGAAGTATAGTGTGTCATCAGCAGTAGATACTTGATTTCAGATTTTATGTGCAAACAAGGGTAGATGGTTGATGAACTTGAAGTATGTGCAATCAGGAGTAGCCTATTGCCAATGAGTAATGTACTTTAAGAGGTATTATTTATTATTCAAGTACAATGTATAAGCAGTAGATAGTTGATGAAGTAGTATGCTATCAGCAGTAGATAGTTGATGAAGTAGTGTGCTATAAGCAGTAGATAGTTGATGAAGTAGTGGGCTATCAGCAGTAGATAGTTGATGAAGTAGTGTGCTATCAGCAGTAGATAGTTGATGAAATAGCGTGCTATCAGCAGTAGATAGTTGATGAAGTAGTGGGCTATCAGCAGTAGATAGTTGATGAAGTAGTGTGCTATCAGCAGTAGATAGTTGATGAAGTAGTGTGCTATCAGCAGTAGATAGTTGATGAAGTAGTGTGCTATCAGCAGTAGATAGTTGATGAAGTAGTGTGCTATCAGCAGTAGATAGCTGATGAAGTAGTGTGCTATCAGCAGTAGATAGTTGATGAAGTAGTGTGCTATCAGCAGTAGATAGTTGATGAAGTAGTGTGCTATCAGCAGTAGATAGTTGATGAAGTAGTGTGCTATCAGCAGTAGATAGTTGATGAAGTAGTGTGCTATCAGCAGTAGATAGTTGATGAAGTAGTGTGCTATCAGCAGTAGATAGCTGATGAAGTAGTATGCTATCAGCAGTAGATAGTTGATGAAGTAGTGTGCTATCAGCAGTAGATAGCTGATGAAGTAGTGTGCTATCAGCAGTAGATAGTTGATGAAGTAGTGTGCTATCAGCAGTAGATAGTTGATGAAGTAGTGTGCTATCAGCAGTAGATAGTTGATGAAGTAGTGTGCTATCAGCAGTAGATAGTTGATGAAGTAGTGTGCTATCAGCAGTAGATAGCTGATGAAGTAGTGTGCTATCAGCAGTAGATAGCTGATGAAATAGTGTGTTATTAACAGTATAGATAGTTGATGATCGGCAGTAGATAGTTGATGAAGTAGTGTGCTACCTGCAGTAGATAGTTGATGAAGTAGGGTGCTATCAGCAGTAGATAGCTGATGAAGTAGTGTGCTATCAGCAGTAGATAGCTGATGAAATAGTGTGTTATTAACAGTATAGATAGTTGATGATCGGCAGTAGATAGTTGATGAAGTAGTGTGCTACCTGCAGTAGATAGCTGATGAAGTAGTATGCTATCAGCAGTAGATAGTTGATGAAGTAGTGTGCTATCAGCAGTAGATAGTTGATGAAGTAGTGTGCTATCAGCAGTAGATAGTTGATGAAGTAGTGTGCTATCAGCAGTAGATAGTTGATGAAGTAGTGTGCTATCAGCAGTAGATAGTTGATGAAGTAGTGTGCTATCAGCAGTAGATAGCTGATGAAGTAGTATGCTATCAGCAGTAGATAGCTGATGAAGTAGTGTGCTATCAGCAGTAGATAGCTAATGAAGTAGTGTGCTATCTGCAGTAGATAGTTGATGAAGTAGGGTGCTATAGTGTGCTATCGGCAGTAGATAATAAAAATATAAGTAGTATGGTGTAAATATCAGTAGATTACAAGTGTGAATGTGATATGGTGTCAGGAGGTTAATGTTGATGAAGTAGACTTACATTTTAAAATGCAGTTTTTGTTAATCATGTTAATCAATGTTTAAAAACAACAAGGAGAATTCACATTTGTTATATAACCATATCGAAGAAGAAATGATCCATACATTACAATTTTCGAAAACTTAAACCTATATTCAATAAAGGTATAGGCACTTTAACGGCGCCAGTGAGATGCCTGCATGCCCACGTAGGACGTGGACAATGGTATGACACATACCCTGCTTGCGTTTAAAGGTGTTGGCGTTGTTGTTCTGGTTTTTTGGTTTTTTATAATTTTCATGAAAGATTAAATCTTACTTTTGATGAATGTAAAAATAAGAAAGATGTCATTTATAAAATGAAGATATGTAATGATAATAATAATAACCAAACTTATATAACGCCAAAGAAAATTTAGGTATACTAGTCTCAGAGAAAATGCATCAAGGCGCTTTACCGAACAAGATGTAGAGGAACACAATCCTCTGTGGCGGATAACCCGTCTGACTGGATCAAGGAAACAGGGACAAATATGCATTCGATGATATCACGAAAAACAAACAAAAAGAATCACGTATTTTAAAATGTTTATTACTGCAAGTGATCTCTTTCATTAGTTAGAAAACTTGCACGTGAAATCTTTGCATGAGATGAGAACATAACAGTATACGCTTCTACAAATTCAGACTGTCTCATAACTTTAAAAAATTGCAAATCAAAAGATAAGTAAAAAAAAAGACTTGGCACACAGTTAGGGTTTCACTCAAATTGTATTTGATATTACACTCATGACACAGATAATGTGTTTTCGCGCATTAATTGGCCACGCTTTATCATCCGCACAGCGGCAGACGACATCGCCACCATCACCATTGCCACGTCATGAAATTTTAGGTCATTGCTCGATAAAATTTTCTGATTTCACCAGTATACTCATCATCCGGGAGACTTATATTATCTCATAGACTCTATCCAGCATATTACCTCACTCTATAATGTATTTCTTATTTTATTGTCAAATAATAAAATGTCAATGATTAATCCAACCACATTTATAAGAAAGGAAAACGTTTATTGCTTGTGCTGTTGCAATGAGTGTTGCAATTATAATCAGCAGCATAATAAGAAGTCGTGTATGGCGCTCGTTAACAAAACCAGTAGCCCGCATTCCAATACATCGTGGCTTATAGCCTTACCCAGAGCCTTACCAAGGCAAGATGTTGAAGCTGGTATCATTTGATTGGTTGGTTCAATGTCAATGCGATCGTACCTGTGATTAATTCATTATTTATTCATCAAATAAATGTCATTATTTCTTGATCATTAAATTTAAAAGAAATAGAACCTTAAAGTTTGATTTGTAACATGCCAGCATTACCCGTGTTACATATTTGTTTAAACGTATATTGGTATTTTTCACGTAGACAGGTGAAAATGATTCAAGGAAAATACAGCGCAAGATTGGTTGACAATTGTGTGGAATGGTAAAGTCATTACAAATGTGGAAATAAAGATTGTATAATTGCTCCGAAACGTGTTATAAATTTAATTTTATTCATAATAATATTTTTTGAATAATTGATAAAGTTGAAATGACAACTGAACATTACAAATAATTATCATTTAAACTTTATCAATTATTCAAAGATTATTATGAGAAATTCTGAAACCTTCTATTGCAAACGTATCTTTGCCTCGTAGATGTATAACTATGATTTATTCATGTAATATTTGACATTGACACTGCAATGATTGTAATGGCATGTATGATTTATTGTTACACTACACAAATGTACAAATTATACAAATGTAAGTATTAAAAAATGTATTCCTTACTATACTTACTTTGATCAGCTCGTAATAGGCGGGAAATGTTAGGCTTTTACCACTACGCCGAAAAATAGACCCAAGTTAAGAGTCCTATTAGTTGATCTGTCTGGTCTATATTTTGTGTGTAAAGAAAGTAGACAAAGCATAAGACTAATAATTTGGGATGCTTCTGGTGAGATGTCACAAGACAATTTTCAAAATAAAATATTTTGATATTAATCCGCGATGTTATAAGGCCCGCCGATTACGAGCTGATCAAAGTATAATACACATTCTGCCTTCATTTATACATTCATTCGTTCATTCATTCATTCATTTGTTTTTTCGTTCGTTTATTTATTTATTTATTTATTTATTTATTTATTTATTTATTTATTTATTTATTTATTTTATTTATTTATTTATTTATATTTTATTCGGCAGAATTGACAACAGAATGAAACATATGCAAGAATAGGGGGTGGGGCTAATGAAGAATCATCACACAAGAACCAAGTCAATGAGCCAGGGTAACCCAAAAAGTTGGCTAAATATGACAACTTATTTCCAATGGGGTCCGTAAAATTCATTCATTCATTCAGTCAGTCAGTCAGTCAGTCAGTCAGTCAGTCAGTCAGTCAGTCAGTCAGTCAGTCAGTCAGTCAGTCAGTCAGTCAATCATTCATTTATTAAAAGTGTTAAGAATGATTTATGTTTAACTATGAACACACGTTTTTAAACACGTCATAGGAACTTCAATCAAAGTGAACAACTACCGTACCGTATGCATGGGCAGTATTTCACTAGTGATTTATTAGGGGTTGTGCAAAAGGTTTTAATTGTATACAATGTAACAATTTGAAGCGATCATTATACTCAAGTTGCCAAATTGAGAAATGTAATTATAATTTTCATGTTTCATTAAGATTATTCTTGCCATGCATTATGCAATAGTGTCAACGGCAACCAATAAGAAACATTCACGGGTGATAGGTATATGGTGATATGTTGCTATCTACCGTAGACAGCAAACACACATGCAGCATATTATTGCCATTCATGAGATGACATAGCACCTTGCGATAGGAAGGCGAAGGCCTTATCGACCTTGCAGTATCCTATTGGGTACGATCAATCACTCCAAAAATCTACCTTACATTATGTATGCATGGGTATTTATTTCACACTCATTTTCAGCTGCATGTAGTGGAAATGTTTCCCAATATTGATGTGATCAAGTAAAATGAGTAGAATATCGTATAAATCGATTTGAGATACCGGAATGCATGCTAACAAACCACACTAAGAGAATATAACGTTTTTGTTCTCTCTAAATGAAAAACTCACTCCCCAAAAGAGTGATTCACGTATAAAACCACTCAAAAATGAGTGAAATGTGTTTTTTAAACTTTAAAATCACTCAAAAAAGAATGAAAACCATTCTAAAAGAGTGAATTTCAACTCAATCAAGGAGTTAAATGAAGGACAACACATTTTTAGAGTTGTCCTTCATTTAACTCCTTGAAAGAGTTCAAATTCACTCTTAAAGAGTGGTTTTCACTCTTTTTTGAGTGGTTTTAAAGTTTTAAAAAAACGCATTTCACTCTTTTTTGAGTGGTCTTATAAGTGAACCACTCTTTTCGGGAGTGAGATGTTCACTCTTTTACATTTAGAGAGTACTAAGGGTGGTTATATGTCTACAATTGTTGGTTTAGTGTAATTCTTAGCAAATTCCAGCTCCAGTGACACCTCGTGCACATTTTAGGATTAGGCCAATGTTCATAGGAGAGGCATGGAAACTGGCACCAGAGCCCGCCCTGTTACATTGATTTTTCAAAATAAAATGCTGACCTATTTCAAAACATCCAAAGGTCCAAGAAAATTAACGACGTGTCACTGGAGCTGGAATAATTAATGATATAAAAAATGACAAATATTTTAATATTTTAAAGAACTTATGCTATACGGGCACAAATGTTACATGTATTTCTCTTTATTTCTTGGTTTGTTTGTTTGTCATCTCGCACCTTCGGTTTATGGTACCCGAAATTAAGGAAAACACATTTAAGCCTAGAAATAATTATGATTATAAAAAGAACGATCGAGATGTTACCATCTCAGTCGCGATAATCAAGTGGCTTTTATTGGCAGGTAGCTATCAAAAATGTGCTATACACGCCCTAGTTCAATACAAATGTTCACGATCCCTTCGATCTAATCAGTCAAAATTTGTTTAAACCGTCACGACTCATAGTCATAGGTTAGTCATTTGCAACCGTGTTATTAGTTGATCATAGAACCAGGTGAGTTTCAAATTCCGTATCCATTCAAGCATCCATCCATTCATCTATCCATGCATCCATCTCCCCATATACCCTCCTTTACACTTTAAGGTTGAATGTCCTACCCATCACCCCACGGTAATGCAAACGGAGCCTATTCTGGCTTTACGCTCCGATTTACCCCAACACAACCCTTATTTTTCATCAGCATTACTCCTCATATTCCATCCACTATCTACGTAACACCTGCGATAATTACTCACGAATAAAACCACATGCTTATGACGTCATCAATCGTCATAATACAGGTGAGTAAAGAGCATTTTGACTTTCTTGCTTCGTTGAAATATGTTACGTAATTTATGCATGCCATCTGAGCCAATCAAAAACCTGCCACATTTGATAACGATCAAAAAACTCAAACGAATGAACATCGTTTGGATTTAGAGGCATTTCTAGACTATGATAATAGAAAAGAAAAATACGCTGTCGTTTTTATGCATACTTCATGATGACATATGTTATGGTATTTTTAAAGGATATATAGTATGTTCATTTTGCACTTCTTTTTTTATTATACCAATGAGTATGAGTGTTATTTAGGAGGTTATCAATGTCCTCATCAACAATATCAACGGATGATCTCTTTCCCAGAGGAGGGGTAGTTTTATTTGTACAAACAGTCAATATCAGTAACGGTATACATCTGACCCGATTTTAGTGAATGCATGCCCTAACCTAATGTTGTGATTCATGCCCAGGTTTTGTCACAATTCGATTTTGGATGTAGGGGTTTTGAGGTGCTTTTATGGTGTACAAAAGGGTCGCAAGTCTTAATTTCTCCACGCCGTAGGTCTAAGCATTCCGTTAATTATTAAGCACTGTTGTGCTACAAGTTATTTGACCTACCACACAAAAAGGTTTGAACCATGTATCTTGTAGAGCTAAGGGCAGTTGATAGAACCCTTACTCTTACATTTAATTACATGGTTGCAGTCTTTACAGCCTTTAAGCATTCGAGTCGAATGTCATATTCGGATATGTTGATACAACTATTTTTACCATGTTTACACGTTTTATAGATACTTATTTTTCACATTTCGACAAGTAAACTACTCCAACTCCAACTACGCCAACTCTAAGAATAAATAAGAAGAATCGCGCGTTCAAAATTTGCGATTTGTAAAACAGACATCATAAACAAGTCTGTGTCGATGCTTATGTTTAGATATTTTTACTTTTATAATTATAAAGCCAACCAGTCTTGTACTTTTCTTATGATTTTGGTCCAGAAACAACATAATTTCCATGTTAATCTAAATGCATGCACAGATGACAGAATGTCCTTTACTATGGTTCGCTTGCAAAGAAAACCATGTCAAAATTCTGATGCAGTTCTTGGGCAATGAGAAAGAACGAAATATTCAAGAGTAATCTGCTCATTTCTACGGGTAGATGTTGATCACATAATGCATGAATGCCATGCAAGTCCAGGTCGTGTTACGCAGAGGGAGAAATAGAGAGCGCCACTGATGTGCTGTACGTGCAAACCACTTTACGGATGTTCCTACTGGATTGGACCAGATCTTATTATTTTGTTTATTTATGATTGAGCTTAAATAAACTCTATGATTCAGTTTCTCGTGACCGAAAGCAATAGTTTAGAAATTAAAATGTTCTTAGAAATTTACTTCATTACGAGTTGACGAGTGTCAAAATCAGTTTCTATTAGATGCAGGTAATGATTATGAAAGATATGAGGCCTATTTTTAACGATTAATGTGTATTATATAAAAGTGAAATACACTTTTAGGTAGAGTTTCATTGAAACTTGTTTTATATTAATAATTCAGAAAAATGTGTTGAATGATGCAGCCAATGCCATATATACGGTACTTTGTTTATAACCTTCAATTTAAAAAAAATGTATTAAACCATTTCAGTATTTGTGCACGTTTGACTTTGACATAATTATTATAATGTTTCACGGCATGTTAAATTGGTCCATTTTGGATGACAATAATTTTTTTCTTATGTTTCTCCGAATTCTGATCTGAACATGTATTCTCATAGACAAAAGGCACAATCAAAACGCGATGCTATAAATTGCGGACTCTTTGTTACGAAAATTTAAATAATTATTTTATAATTGAAGACCGAATTAAAAAGACTAGTTTGCGTATAACGTCCTGTCAACCAGACCAAAAATGAGGTACTGCGCAGGTCATCAACCAATCATGTCGCGCCTTTGCCCTGACGTCAGACACAAACTAGTCTTTTTAATTCAGTCTTCAATTTTACATTTGTAGTTTACTTGTACTTTCCAGAATATAAAAAGGAACAAAATCAAATAAGTAATAAAAATTATTGGAGCAAATAACAATTAATTCATAATCGCTTCAGTGAATACATGTCGGTGGCTATCTATTTGCAGCTGAAGATGTTATTGAGTCATCTGCCCATTGATGATGTCTGATGTTGATTGTATTTTGGGAATCAATACTATACAATATTAGCTTTTTGATGGTATTATTGGCTATAGCCCTGCCTAGATCATTTAGATATGCATGTTATTGTTTTATGTTAGCGCGTTTTTTACGATTGTAATAAAGATGGACCACATTTTGGTTGCTCTAGTCAATGATGATGACTAACAATTCAATTGTGGACATTCATTATAATTTATTACCAGCATGGGAAATGAATAATCATTATTTGGTACCGGTACATTACGTTTTGAACCAAAAAGTCATTTAGTAATCAAATCGATCATTTGGAGACCAATTATGATAATATACCATAATGGCCTGTATACTGTTATAATATGGGACGGGTGTAAAACATTGGAATTATATGAATAATTATTATAGGCTAGTATTTCATACAGATAAAACATGCAAACATACAGATGGACAGAACATTCGTAAACAGACAGGTAGACACACCCCCGGGGACACACCCCGAACACACCCCAACACACGTGCCAGACCTTTCTCTTGACCCAGAAGCTGACAATAAAATTGTTGACTTGATTGTTTGGAGTGGTCTTTTCCTTTTATTTTATCTTCAAATCTGTTTCTCTCTTTTTTCCACAAAGACCAGCATGCATAATAGGCTTATTTGCCTGTCTTGTGCATTTTATTTGTGGTTGGTCCCATCAGGACCCAAGTGCGTCTCCGCACGGAGCAACAAACAAACAGAAAAACGCACCCCCACATCCGCCCTACCCCTTGACAATAAGACAGTACGACGATATTCTCGAAGAGAGGAATGTACTCACTGGTAGAAGAAGAAGAAGAAGAACCATATGAATTGAAAGCCGATGATGCAATGTAGTTTTACCATTTCTTGGATTACCATTTTGTAACACACACATGCATAATACATGCATATGGCTAACATGTACACATGTATCAACATACTTTCACAATGTGAGCATTTTCATTATTAAAATGGATTCAACAACATAATTGCAATTAATTAAATGTTTCATTTTCTATATTTAAAGTCATATAACATATTTTAATTATTAATAAAAATGACCTGATGAATCAAAATTATATTTGAATTGAAATCCCATTAAACGTTCAGAACCCGTGATAAAATCATTGTATGATTGGAATCACATATTTATAAGTTTTTGCAGGTCTGTTATGATAAATGAAAATGATGATGGATTAGTTTGAGATATATTGGCCGGTCATTGGCTTTTTCAAACCGTTCCTATTATATGTTAACAATCTATATGCGATGACCGGTGCCAATATAGTTCAAATACAGACCCTATCATTAAAAAACAGACTAGACTCAAAAAAGACAAGCAAAATTGTATCGAATCCTGCGTTGTAATCGAGTGTTTACCTTTTGAAAGTGAGGGCTCAGTTAAATATTGAAATACATTATTTTGCTGACCATGTCCAAGCATTGACCATTAACTTAAGATGTAGCTTCTTCGCTTATAATGTGTTAATTGGGTGTACGAGTTGTGACTCAGCACTATGGCCTTTATACATCAATAGCCCGAACCCGGATTGGACATCTGGACTTAGTACTTTGCATCCTGGTATGAAAGAGTATTAGACGTATTACGATAAATAAGTCATCAAATTTGAAGATTTATACCCGAAAGTAGCAGTCTATCGCAGGAATTACCAAACCAAGGCATTACTGAATGTATTTTACATGTTGATTTCAAATATATTCACAGAAAGTTCAAATTTTGAAATTTTGTAACAATTACATCATTGCCATGGAAATCCATGCCCAGTAAGGGTTAACGCGATGACCAGTGTGCAGATATGTATTGAAGGCATTTCTCCTTTTCCGTTTCTTTATCTATGTAAATAGTCCATCCAGCTGGTCATACCGGTATTTATTCGCGACCTGATTTCTTGATGAAGTTGTACAGTCACTAGGATCCAAAACATTCTCATCCATTAGTGCACAGTTCTTTAACCCTAATACATTTGTACATTCATTGAATGACCTTTGAAAAATTGGGTACTAAAACTCATACTCTGCAACTTGAGGTTAACTTTTGCACTATGATTGTTTAATTGAGGTTATTGAACTATGCCATTGGGATGAGGCCATTGTGGTCCATAGTGAGTTGTTGCGTGAAATATAATAATAACTGGGGCACTGCATGCCTGAGACTATAAAACACAATTTTGAAAATGTGTGACCGAGTCATACTTCCTTAATTTGATGTCAATTTCAGTACCTTTGATCATAGACCATGGAAGGTAGCTGCAGCACATGTTGCTTAATGGTAACAGAGCGGACCACAATGGCCTCATCCCAATGGCATAGTTCAATAACCTCAATTACACAATCATAGTGCAAAAGTTGACCTCACGTTTCAGAGTATGAGTTTTTGTACCCAAATTTTCAAAGGTCATTCAATGAATGTGCAAATGTATTGGGGTTAATGAACTGTACCTTGATAGATGAGCATGTTGTGGATCCTAGTGGTGGCGAAATGGTTATGACACTCGCTTCTGGTGTGTGAAGCCTCGGGTTCAACCCCCTGCACCGCAAAATTTTCTCAGATGCGTTCTGGATTCGTCTGAAGTGTTCAAGAGGAAACCCTTCTGATGACGATTTCACAATTAACCATATCATAGCAAGTTATTTGACTCTATCCAAATCTTTATGTGTTGAGGATTATGTTTAAGACGATAAAAAAAAACCGAACGCGTCCGATGCGTTCAAATGTAAGAATGGTTTCACTAGAACGACGAAAAATGTTTTCAGGTGAAAGTAAAGTGGATAAAGAAATAGAGAAAAGTGCGCATGGTAAATTCTGGAGGTAATGATGATAGTAAGGCAAGATTTGATATTAACTTGTTAATTGAAATATGCAGTAAATATGCGAAATATGCAGTTAACCTAAAATGGCCATCATGATTCCAGACTTATATAGAACATCAGTCGAACAGGTAACGGGATATGAGGGCGTACATCCACTCTACATTACATAATACAACATCTACAAACGATAAGGGACTTGATTGGCCTTATTTTGTCTCCTTCGTATAGAAAATTATATCTAAGAACAATTATATGGCAAGTATTTTGCACAGTAAGAGAGAGAGAGAGAGAGAGAGAAACCTCGTTTTTGTCAAGAAACCGGTATGGATTCTCGATCAAAAAACAACAACAAACAACAAAACAGGACGGTTTCTAGACTTGAGAATTTTGAAAACATCGTTTTACCGAGACTGCTTTTCAAAACGTGGTTTTTCAAATAAAAAAACTTGGTTTTTTCCCTCAGACTCGCGACGAAAAACCATGTTTTTCTCTTTAATTGATACAGGTGATAAAATAATAAGCTTAAAGTTGATTAATTTGTTTTCTTTCTTTGGAAGAAGAGAGAGAGAGAGCGAGACAGACAAACATTCAGACTTACTTACTGCCGGACAGACGAAGCTCGAGAGAGAGGGGAGAGGGAGAGGATGGGGGAGGGGGAGAGGGAGCGAAGGGGCGAGGGGAAGAGAGAGATGAGATGAGGTAATGTATGGCGAGTCGAGTATAAAAAGATAAGGGGATGGCCATTTGTTTTGGAGTAGCCCTATATGATGTGTGCACAACGCAGTTTTACCAGTTTTAGCGATATACCTTTTGCACTGAGGTAAGTTGTACCGAGAAATTCACTGCAATATTCGTTACAGCATAGAGTTCTGTATCATTTTAATGATACCTTGCTTTGAAAAAAGCCATGAAATTATTTCAACTTTAGGGCTTCTCAAAGTGATGCGTTAAGGTTAGAATAATGGACATGACTGGTACATGCTATAACCCATGAATCAGACGGAGTTTCTGCTCACAAACCAAGTAATTCGTGCTCGCATATTTCCGTTTAAGTTGAGCTTCATTACGCCCGTCGTTCGGGGGAGGACCAATCGTAGCTGATGCGAGTATTTTCCATCGATCTCGACCCCCGGCGTTACACTGTAAATATTGCGTGACTTTTCGCTCAGTAGATTGTCTTCCGGGATGCTAAGGGTTGTTCATATTCGGTGTCTTGAACACGTGAGAGTGAATGTCGCTGAATTGAGCGCCTCTTTATATCAATCGTCAGCAGATAAATAAAAGCAAACAAACACACCTCACACACAAAAACAAAAACAAATATTAAACAAATAGATATAAACAAAAATAACAAGCAAGAACCAAAAATGAAGAATCACCCAAAAGATACAAGTCAAACTAGCCGTCAATCCCTTGGCACAATTCGGAAAGCGCACGTGTGTTCATCATCATTGATGACTTTCAGGTTTACAGAAGTCAGTTTTGACACCCAGAATCGACGATGACTTATTCAAAGCACATCAATATACAAAGGTTAACGAACTATGACACTGGGGATTCGTGTTACAATATGATTGCAGTGAAAATGATAGAACGAAGTCAAGTCAATCTATTACTTCTGATATGTCTCTTTAGGGTGCACAATAGTAATAAATTTCCCTATACTTTGTGTACAAAATGGCCTCTATTCAAATGGCTCTACCTACCTTACGAAGCGACTCAATTTTTCAAAGTGATGTTTTCCTGACTGACAAACAAACAAGCAAGTAAACAAACTAAATTAAATATATTGGTGACCATTGAATTTTCGAGCTACCGGACCACGAATGCAATACACTTTTTTCACCCAATTTTCAAAATAGAAGCACTTGTGATTTTACCTAGAAGCAGCCGGTTTGAGAAATACACGAAAAATCTGAATAAAAGCCCAGAATCTTTTCCAATCTTGGCAGATGCTTAGATTCAAGCCTACATTTATTACCTGGCACAAATTTTTCCCAAAATTTGCACAATGTTTTTGGTTTTTAATATTGATTTACCGAAATGTAAAAACACCGCAGATCAGGACGGAATCCCACAAGAGACATTATTTGGTGATGTGAAATCTTTACAAATTGTGACAAACTGTACGTATGGCAATGGTGGAAATTCACTTGATTTCAAATCATCATTTATGAGCTGCAAGTATTACTGATGAGAGCAAATATTTGCACTGACAGATCAAATACAAGAAAAGTGCAAGAAAAATACTTCTATCATCCATCAGTTGTTGACAATATCATAAATCGGAGTCAGCGCGAAACCGATCCAGATTATCAAGTACAAAGTGCATCTTAGAAAGTGCGTCATGCATGGATCTAAATTTCACCCGGATCTAATCTGTTGAGAGAAAACCCGGCCACCAAATTTGCCTATGTGCTCGTCATTGTCCCGATTGGCTAATTACAAAAGAGTTTTAAATATAATCCCTATTTTGAAGGAAATTGCAGAATAATGCAGAACATTGGAAGAGTGTCCCCAGGCAGGAAGTTTGATTTATAACCGGCAGAAATTCAGCCAAAATTACCCTGTACAGATTCTTTTTTGGCCCCCTTAACACTATAAAATCACCTTGATTATGGGCCAAAAATAGTGTAAAATTACACATTAATCGCTTGATACACGCGCAATTTGTCCAGATGAAGTCCTTGTTGAAGCAGGTCGGGGGAGGTGATTTTACAGTCAAGTATACGTATTCGTCACCGGGTATACTAGGCCAAAATGATGCACACTGGGGTTATTTTTCTATATTTCACCCCCCCCCCCTCCCCCTTGACAAGTGATCCCTGAAGTTCTCCACTTAGTTTTAATGCATGAAGTACAAATAAAATAGATAAAATCTTTCTACTTTCTTAGTTCTGACGGTCTCTTCTGAGCTCTTCTGAGATAGATGGACGTTTTTTTAAATATGAAGAAAGGAATAAATCTAGAAATATATACATTTTTAGCATATAGATTTATCTCCCTATGGGCTCAAGTGATGATTCTAAGCCCCCTTTTAACGCAGTATAGTTGATCCCCTTAAGACCTGAGCTGACAAAAGTAACCTTATATTCAGTGACTATAGTCAGTGCGAACTAAATCCGTCAAATCCTACTGGTTTACTCATGTCACCCGCTCATCCCACCATCACAAGGCTTTCACATTTATCACCGACAAGGATCCTTGATGACGCATCACATACGTTGGATAAATTTCAGAAATCCGTACTAAATAAACTCCTAAATTAATTGCATTTTAAGTGTCCGGTTGCCAGTTGCTTCTTCGGTTTATTCCTTGCGAAAGATAGATACATTCTGAGTAAAACATCCCGTTCTGGTTAAATATAATACAGTAAGTCGGCCTGAAAAGTTCGTTCTATGAAATAGACAATTTAAGCTTCAAAAATATAAACAAAAACATGAGGACACATTTTGTATGGGCACAGTGGCACAGTAGTACGGGCTATGACTCACAATCGGAGGATTGCGGGTTCGAATCCCGGCGCGGCAGTACCATCGTGTTGTGAACTACTGGACAAAGCGCTTTATCTCATTTGCCTCACCCACCACGGTGTAATGGGAAGCTGCTAGAGGATAATTACAATTAAAGTGCTGAGAGGAGCTTACCCTTGTAGAAGCAAAATCATTCTGATGTATATAAGTGACAGCGGAATAAATTGTTACCAAAGCGCTTCGTACAAGTTGGAAAGACGCCATTAAAATATCGACATTTAGGCCTATTTGTTTACTTCTTAAATTTATTAAATGTATCATAACTTTAATTTTTTTAAACAAGGTGTCAATAAAATGCTTTTTTCAAGTCTATTTCAAGTAATAAATATAAATCTCACCTTAATTCTTGAATATACCACATTTCGCTGGAACAACTCATTTAAATATGAGCTACACATAATTCTGCTTCTGCTATGTTAAAAAGTTTAGCAGAAAAATCGTATCTAGATCGGTCCGTTTCAATATACCAACCCCATGCATGGTTACACTAGTTTGAACACATTTTCGCATATATTTCAATGGCCACGACATGGTATATTTTATGTCTATTTATTAATTTACCTGTTGACTGTAACCATCGCAAGCACGCAAGGGGTTAAATGATAGCGTTTAGATAAGGAAAGGGAAAGTTTGTGTTAGCTGGACCAGGCAACACTCCAAAACCCGCCTTACTCATTGGCCAATATGAAAGAGTTACTGGTTTCCCACAATGCACCGCAACACAACCCTGCATGGCTTGTGCATATAGGTCTGGACCATGTATTTTCCAGGGACCCAAGCATGTGTCCCTTAACCAGCCAAGGTAAACAAACAAACAAACAAACAAACAAACACTCCTTAATGATTGAATTGGTGTATATTTCGACAACAATTCCATGCACCCTATGGTTGTTACGCTTCTTATAATAGCATGAATGCAAAAGAAATAGTGGCGATTGGAGTAACCATTGGAAGGGCGGCAGGGACTGACACCCTTCCCCCGATCCCCCACCCCCATTGAGTTGACAGTTTGTTCATGCTTTAATGGAGGATCGAAATTCCCCTGGCAAAATTTTTCCCCGGCCAGCTGCCCCTTCGACTGCTTGTCACAGAGTTCACTCGGATGCATATTATTATGTCTTATGGTTAGAAAGTTAACCGAAACTTGCCAAAACAAGTTGTTTCCTATCTCAAGAACCACAAGACCGGATGATGAGCTGAAAATGCAATAATAAAATTCTTACCATGTCAATTGTCACTTCGAAGTTTCCTGAAAAAAAATACATGCACATTACATCAAATATGCTGGTTATGAGGTTTAAATTTGTCTTCTTTTAGCAGTTGTATTGTTGGTTCTGGTAATGGTAAAAATTGGTCTCATATAGTTGCTGATGAATGAATCAAAAATGTGATGGAACTACTGATATCGGTTCAGAACATAGAGCTGTATTATGGTTCAGAACGACTACAAAGAACATAGAACTCAAAATAATGGCTCAGAACGACTGCAAGTTTAAGTGTTTCACCAATTGCATGTCGGGACGCCAATCAATCATCTTCATCTGATTGGTGAGTAGGCCTAAAGTGCCCTGATGCACGGGCTGAAATAATACGAGAAAACGAAAATATTGAAAATAAGAGAAAGTGAGTTATTATGACCAATAGGTGCTGCAGGGTAATGTCAACGACCTTATCATATGAAAATGGATTTCAAATCGGTATTAAATTAGTGTGGTCTACGATGTATGAATTGGAATCAGGACAATTAGAGAATAATAAGTCAGTGACTCGCGCGCTTTGATTACCAATGATGTAGCCAATTACATTTGTTTCATTAAATTCTGAAGGGGTGGAAAAATAACAGAAAAGACAAATTTTGTCTTCCTATAGATGGTGTGAATGGAGGATATGAAGTCCAAGATTCTGTTTTGTCTTGTACCAAGACTAATTTCAATGTGCTATTTTAACTTGACCATGTATATTGACCAGGTGTGGTCCGGTTTGTGTAAAGGCGGACTGGTTTCCTTTGTCAATTTATGCTCAACATTAACTTTAAGTTTAATTAAGTCTGTGTTGTTTTAATTTGACCACTCCTATGTACTACCTTTTAAATAATTTTGTCATTTGAACAGAGACGGGGGCCGATACAAGCTACCTAGAGTCTACGACCCGATTTGGGGGTCAAGTGTCCGAAAGGTCGCTGACCTCTAAATTGGGTTGCCAGTCTGCTGATGAAAGTTGAAGTGTCGACTGAAAATTCCAGGTACCCATTTTTGTTATGTTGTGATCAAAGGTTTAAACCACTAAATTAAATGTTGCCATTGTTTTTGAACTTTTCTTCCAAGCTCCGTGCTTCATACTGTTATGCATGGAAACATTGTAATAATACATTATAAAGTACAAGATTTAAAGTTACAGCATCCAGGTATTTGTTGCCACGAAGATGACGAACCCGAGTTTCTTTCGCCACACTCTGAGTTCCCAAACGATTTTGACGATCTAAAACTGGCACATATTGTATATACCTGATGCAATCACAGTAAGTGCAACTGCAACAGTCATGGAGTACTAACATTCCCAATTTTTAAAGGAAAATAGTGTGAAATCGTCTACTTTTTGCATATGTTTTGACGTTTTTCATATTTTCTTCTCCAAAATAGAGGCTGTGAATAGATGATCTTTGTATTTATTTTTTGTTTAATGACAGACCGTTCTTTATAGTATCGCTCATTATACAGGCTGTGACAAAACCGATCAGCTTTCACGCAGAAATAAAGGTTTTAAATAGAACCTTTTTAGTTCTCTCAGGAGAACCTTCCCTCTTAAACCTCTAACATGATAAAAAAAATTCTTTAATTTTGTAAAGAACCGAAAACGGTTCTGTGTCATATTTTGGGGCTATTTTCGATGGTTTTGGAACCATGTTTGGTTTTTTAGATAACCTCTACTAATAGGGTTCTTCTAAGAGGACAGTTTTAGAACCTTTTTAGAACCTTTATTTCTTAGAGTAATGCAACATAAGATATATATTTAATTTGTTACAATAGTAGATTAATGTTATAAGGTTATTAACGATACATTCTGGCCATTTTAAGAGGATGAACACATTTGTTATGCTGCATTTGGAAGTTAAGCGAGATTTTCAATAAAAATATCGGAACTGATGTGTTACCAATCATTTTGATACAGCATGGTGCTTCATCATGTTCATTATAATGTGCATTAAGCATGTCAATTACATGTTTTAACGATGACAAAAAAGAACAGCGTAAAATTAACCTATAATTTGAGCATATACCATGTTCATGACGAACATTTGTAATAGATGTCATTGACCATATTTGGTATAAAACACCGTATATGGCCATCTGTCCATGGTGATCATACAGCTATAACAATACAGTACGTTACGTTATGATGTGAAAGGGGGGACCAAACTGTATGGTGACTCACACATCGTGTTTGATTGATTGATCGTTTCATTAAGAGAACGGAGTTTGAGATGTGTCAAAAATAGCGCTTGTAACAATATGAACCATCATTAAGGGCTGTAAGGAATAATATCACTATGTATATTTGGATAACGACCTCCATTTGAAAGATGAAATATGCCTAATGTCAATTTACAATATTTTAGATTGTGTATGTTTGAATATGGAATCATGACTGCGATGATTAAGCTTACATTATATGGTTGGGTTTCTGTTTTGGACACGTACGTAGGAAGAATTTGTATGTTTAAGGATTCCATTTTATGCCTTTAGCCCATTATCAAAAAGCCTTTGCTGTGAAAAGTGTATGTTTTGGTTTTAGCTCAAAATATCTTTTAAAAATGATTCATATTTTGGCACAAAAAAAGGTATATTTGCCAATTTGATGGCTCACATACATGGCTAAGATGATTTATTTGGTCGTTAACATAAGTCATCATCTATTAACTCGTTATGTTTGAGTTCATTTCAAGTTCAGCATTTTAAATTAAGCGACATAATATAGACAATAAACAATAAATCAGTTAGATTTTGATCATATAATCACAACATTAAAGGCATATTAAATGCACGTGTTCGATCTTTTTAAATTGATATATATTTTTTGTGGATGGGCATATTTGTCGTTAAATATTGCAGGAAAACGTCTAATTTATTATTCTCTGAATTTAGATAATAAATCTAACGTATAATTCATAAGGTTTTACATTAACCGGTCCGTCAACGGCCAAGATAGCCAGTACATGCCTGCATGGGTTTTCTTTTATTTTACCTCATTATTTCGAGTTGTGATTGTAAGTGTTAAACAATTTTAAAAACATATGATGTTTAGGACTTTGTCACGTTTAAATATGCTTGCAATTCAAATATAATATGGTTTTTTTTAAACAAGTGTTTAATCCCAAACACTGGTTTTGCAGCGATAGTTTAAAAAATGTTCATCATGCCATCAATTGCTATCCAATTTCCGTTTGGAGCGCGTTTACCAATCAAATAACTTTCAATAAGTCATTAATTTGCCATCATGTTATGTAAAAACGGATTTCAATATCATTTAACGAGTGAATAATATACTGTGTGTGTAAATTCCGCAGTAAACGTTTATTAACGATCTACCATTATGTTCATACGGTATACCATTTAATACCATCTTATGAAGACAGTCCCTTTACGAGCTGTGAAATCGTTTTTTAATGACAATTTTCTGTGATTAAGTAGGCGTGTGAAATTCGCCCACAAATTAAATCAAAATTTATTGTGAACAAATCATAGGTTGTCAATGGTGCGTTTCTAGTTGTGTGATTCAAATACTATTTTATTTTGGTAATAGCGTTGTGATTACATGCAGTTCATCATTTTCCTTCAGGGCTTTATTTTCTTTCGTTTCCGTTTTCCTGCGGTGAGCCACAATATGAAAATTTGATTTCATTTTGATTTCGACTACATGAAGAGTCGTGTATATGCATGGAAACGATGAGTGGCGCTATAGCCATTTGTAGAATATACCTCGACATTTTATGTTATTATTTTATTAGAAATTTATTTGTGTATGTTTTATGTTTGGGCTACATCTGTTACAAGGTAGCATGCTCTTTCAACAGTTAAATTACTATATAGCGACCTTTTACTAATACTAATTATGTTGATAGGTGCATACTACAACTTTATTATCCCAGCCATTTCCTGCAAGTAAACTATATTATAGTATCACCAGTTATCTACTGCTGATAACACACTGCTTCACCTTCATCAACTATCTACTGCTGATAGCACACTACTTCATCATTAACTATCTACTGCTGATAGCACACTACTTCATCAACTATCTACTGCTGATAGCACACTACGTCATCAACTATCTACTGCTGATAGCAAACTACTTCATCTGCTATCTACTGCTGATAGCACACTCCTTCATCTACTATCTACTGCTGATAGTACATTACTTCATCTACTATTTACTCCTGATAGCACACTACTTCATCAACTATCTACTGCTGATATCATACTACTTCATCTGCTATCTACTACTGATAGCACACTCCTTCATCTACTATCTACTGCTGATAGCACACTACTTCATCACTATCTACTGCTGATAGCACACTACTTCATCTCCTATCTACTGCTGATAGCACACTACTTCATCTGCTATCTACTGCTGATAGCACACTACTTCATCAACTATCTACTGCTGATATCACACTACTTCATCAACTATCTACTGCTGATAGCACACTACTTCATCAACTATCTACTGCTGATAGCACACTACTTCATCAACTATCTACTGCTGATAGCACATTACTTCATCAACTATCTACTGCTGATAGCACATTACTTCATCAACTATCTACTGCTGATAGCACATTACTTTATCAACTATCTACTGCTGATAGTACACTACTTCATCAACTATCTACTGCTGATAGCACATTACTTCATCAACTATCTACTGCTGATAGCACATTACTTCATCAACTATCTACTACTGATAGCACACTACTTCATCAGCTATCTACTACTGATAGCACACTACTTCATCAGCTATCTATTACTGATAGCACACTACCGTACTTCATCAACTATCTACTGCTGATAGCACACTACTTCATCAACATATACTGCTGATAGCACACTACTTCATCAACTATCTACTACTGATAGCACACTACTTCATCAACTATCTACTACTGATATCACACTACTTCATCAACTATCTACTGCTAATAGCACACTACTTCATCAACTATCTACTGCTGATAGTACACTACTTCATCAACTATCTACTGCTGATAGCACACTACTTCATCAACTATCTCCTGCTGATAGTACACTACTTCATCCACTATCTACTGCTGATAGCACACTACTTCATCAATTATCTACTGCTGATAGTACATTACTCCATCAACTATCTACTGCTGATAGCACACTACTTCATCAACTATCTACTGCTGATAGCACACTACTTCATCAACTATCTACTGCTGATAGCACATTACTTCATCAACTATCTATTGCAGATAGTACACTACTTCATCAACTATCTACTGCTGATAGCACACTACTTCATCAACTATCTACTGCTGATAGTACATTGTACTTGAATAATAAATAATACCTCTTAAAGTACATTACTCATTGGAATAGGCTACTCCTGATTGCACATACTTCAAGTTCATCAACCATCTACCCTTGATAACTGAATACGGTACTTCGTGTAAAATTACAATATTAAGAATGTTTGCACATAAAATCTGAAATCAAGTAAACTAAACAAACATGTTATAGGCGCGCGAGTCATTATTCAATGATATAATATTGTGCCTAAGCATCACGTAAAATAAACGTACAGCATAACACCTATTCATGATTTATTTCGATTTGCACACATCATGTATTTGTCTTCCACCCCAGTCGTCATTAACAATAGCCTAATATTATAACAGACAGTCAATTACATGCACCAATTAAACCCCAAGTATTAATAATGTATATTGATAGTGGACTGCTTGCTGGTAGTAAGGTATTCGTCATAGATTCGTGTGATTACTCATTAGATGGGTGTTCATTGTAGTATGGGAGGTTAATTCTTACATGGTGGTTCATCTAAACTAATTAGTGTATTTTATTGGAAACTGCCCTTTGTTTACGCTCTACTTTAGAAAGTCATATTATATGTTCATATTTACTCATAATCTATAGATATTAACACAGTTTGCTAGCTTTAAATTATGTTAATTAATCCTTATTTTGCAATGCGAATTTAGATTTAACAATTCTCTTATGGTAAACCATTATCAATTGGGCCTGGCATGAGAGAAAACAACAGTTGTCTTTAAAAAAGACATACGTCCGGGTAATTTTACGCGATTACCTGGACGTCCAGTTTAATGTTTACCTCTAAAATACAGTGAAAATTACTCCTTTGTGAGTGATTTGAGGTACAAAGCCGAGACAAGTAAAATTTCCCACATTGAAAATAAAATAAATAAAAATAAAAACACAATGAACTCATATAAGTAACACTTTTCAACATAATTCACTCCCACTGTATATGTGACACAATCTGGTCCATGCTGGTCAAAGCTGGCAAATTTGAAATTGGGATAAAGGCAAAAATAATGGAGAAAAAAACAGCAACAAAATACATAAGAAAATAGACTTCACAAAACTTTAACAACTTAAGTGTGCTAGACATTTGGGGTTTTCAGTATACAGTGGTATAACTCAATTGTCACAAAATGCCTCCTTTGCCTGTGAACGTCGTGGTCCAAAACAATAAACAAAAGGAAGATAATTATTTAACCTTTGCTTTGGGAACATTTCCTCAAATCGATACCAAAGTCATCACCACCATCTCTCCATTATAAGTCACCTCCAAGACCAGCCCATCATCTCTTCTCATCACCAGGCTTCCCATCTTCGTCATCATCACTGCCAACTATCCGCTAGATCGACTCATCGACTTGTTGGCGCCAGACGGGTGTGGTCATTGCACTAGTAAAGCTTTGATTAATTAAATAATTTTTTAAAACAATAGAATATTAATTCATAAAATACATTCATTCATGCTCTGACTCTGAATAATACGTGGACTTTATTTGAATATGGTACATGAATGACTTCATTTCGAAATGGTGACTGTTAGATGTTGCTCCATCTTTTATTTTCATTTTCTGGGAAAAAGATGAACTTTGGGGTTTCATTGGAAGCAATAATTACGGTAGACCTATTCTGCGGGTAAATATTCAAAATGTTCCAAACACACCATAACGTTGACACTAACTTAGTAACATTTTTGTTTTGTATAATTGGAATATTGTTTTGCATGATTGTCATGGGTGAAAAATTTTTTATTATAATTAAAAAATAGAACAATATCAGATTTAATATCTTTTAATGTTACTTGGGCTTCTATCATTCTTCTCTCTTTACTTTCAATAAAACGTTAGCATGGTTTAGTAAATAATGGTTTGGTAAATAATACTCAATGGGTTTGGTAAATAATTGAGTCTGTAATTAACTTTAGCTGTCGGAAGGGGGCGCTATAGTACTCATTGAATCAGTGCAGAGCATCGACTACAACGACCGCTTTATTATCCCGCTTTGTATGCATGGAGACGTGCAGCCTCAATGGGAGAGCGTAGATGAGAGAGTACGTGAAGAGACGAGGAAAAACTTTTTCGAGTGGACCAAGTTTGAGGCATTTTGGTGAATGTTACAACGTGTTTATCCTCATTTCTCTGCCCCATTTCAGTATACGGCCAGTTCCCTGCCTGATGGAATGAGAAATTTTAATGTACCAATGCATGCATAGGTGAAATGCATAGATAAATAGTTAAAAAATATAGAATACGAGTGACATTAATGCCAGCTTAAATGTTGTTAACAGTTATACACGTATTGTACTTTGTGCACAACATAGAATACTTTGTTCGCTAGAAAAGGTTGGAAATCAAAATACGTTCAGTATTCATGATAAAAAAAACAGAAGTGAAGAAACTTGCACAAATCTTGAGACAGACCATGTATGATGCAGTATCAGTGAGAGACCAAAGTGGACGCGTAAAACTTAGACGAAACCAAAGACTGATGAAGCAAAAACAATTTACTTAGATAAAAGATAACACTTTCAATCAAAAATCCAACAAAGAGCCCAAAAAGTATATTCCCGCGCGTTGCGCATGAGCAGATCTTTGTCATAACCCTGGAGCATTTTGACCATTTGTTGCCCGTTTTCAATCGTCCTTAATTTGGCGGGCGAGAGGACGGGAGAGCATGAATTTATGCAGCAGGATTATCATTGAGTCACGGATATCAACAGCCGATACAGGACACAATAATTCCCTTCTTCTCATCTATCAACGATGAATCATGACAATTGGCCGCATCTGCTCAAAATTTAACTCAAAATCGGCAAAAAAGCATGATATTTCATCAATTTGTATTATCAGATGAGTCAGACGACAACGCAACAAAAACCTTGGTTGTTTGAAAATAATTAAACATGGTAAAAGTAATCTTTTTTTCGGTAAAATTATGAGGAAAAGTGCATGGTTTAATTGAGCCAGTCTTTCAACTGTGCAAAATCTTTAATGAGTTGTAGTGTTAGGGAGTGATTCATAGCAATTAGCAACATCTGTAAGACGCTTTGGTTGATTATGGGTTTTAATAATTCAAAATATTGTTGGGTAATTAGTGAGATTATAAGATGGAGGTCGTTGTGGTGACAGGTTATACGGCTGGTCCTTTTAGTCTAAACAATAAGCGGCTTATACTTTAAAATATGAAATAATAATTAGATTATGTTAAATATGAATCGACAGCACGCATAACGTCATCAAAACATTTTGCAGTTTTCCCTTGGAAAGTTAGTGGACTCATAAAAGTGAATGTCTTATTTTGTAAAGAGTTCTGTTATGCTCTCGGACTTGTTGCATTTCTTTGACTGTCTGTCTTTCATTTTGAAGCGACTTAGAGATGAAATCAAAACTCGACCGGCGGTTGATCGTCGGTTCAGTTCGGTTCCTGCCGGTTTCTAATGTTCTTAACAATCGAGAAACCGGACGGCGGTCAACCGCCGGTAACCGCCGGTTGATTTTGACTTCATCCCTTATATAAATGATTATTGCTCATATTCCGATCTGAAGCGAATACTATACAGGCTGTATCAAAATGATTGGTACCCATCGTTTTTGGTGTTTATTGACAAGCCTGCTTCTTCAATATGCAACATTGGATCCTCTTGAAATGCACAGGATTTATAGTTTTATGACCTTTCATGACATTCATCTATAAATAAGGCAGGCTCCTGTTGCATTTTGTTGTAGTAGTCTTGTTCATAAATAACTGGAAATTGATGGGTACAAATCATTTTGATACACCCTGTATGCTTTTGTTACACTTTTGAGTCCCAAGATTTTGTATATAATGGGCTATCCCATTTAAAATACACACTACCCCTGTGGAAGACCGGGGGAGTAAGAATTTTAAATGGAATTAACATATTATTAGGCAGATCCATTTAAATTTCATACACCCTTTGAGAAATATTTAACATGAATCTTCCACAGAGGGAAGGTGAGGTTTGGTTAATGTGCCAATAAAATGAAGACATAAATGTAGATATTTAAATAGCGCTTTATGCCGTAACAGCCTCAAAGCGCTTTAAACATTTATTCCGCCGTCATTGGAATATGTCGGAACCACGTCTGCTGCCTATAAATGGCGCAGGGTTCATCAGTACAACGACTGTGACTACCCCTAACAGCTTCCCATTGTACCTGGGTGGGGTGAGGCAAGCGAGGCAAAACGCCTTGCCCAAGGGCGCAACACGGAGTTGGGACTGGGACTCGAACCCATGCACGCACGTCGAGCAAGCTTTCAGATTATGAGTCCAAGGCCGTAACCACTGAGCCACCTTGTCTTCATAATCGATTTGCAATTCATAGTCCCCCCAGGGTTTTCTTTAACGCACAAAACACGCGTATTTACGCGTTCAGGTACTTTGCGGACCCCTTCAAATGCAAAGTCCCAAAGTCCAACGCGTACAAAATCTTGAAAACGTACGCGTTCAAATATTGCAAGATTTGAATAGAGAAACACCCGATATTGTGCATTTATTCTCGGCTTTTGACATTTAGGACCTACTCCCGATTAGACTGGCCCCAGTCTCGGTTCGGTTCCATCTCTGGATAATGTAACAATAAATAATTACATAATGCCCTATGAAAAAATGCCAAAGTCCTGTAACCCCCCTAGTTTTCTCAATGCCAAAAACCCATTCCTCTTCATCCACAAATCGACGCCACTGATTACACACACAGTCAGTGCAGCAATATAGAAACATACTCGTATTATTAGTGGTCAGGGTTTGAGAGCAATGAAAACTAAGGATTAATAAGAAAGAAAGTACGATATAACTAAATTTCACCAAGGTCATTCTCCCCACTATCTTGTCCTTGTATCTTCTTCACGTTCTATCCGTTAACACAAGGGGAAACAAAATCTCAACAAAACTAACATGACACACTTGTACCCAGTGCTAGCTCAACTTCCTCGCAACTTGTCGCTGCGTCACTATACCCCAGTTGTACGTCCCCAGTGGTGTGACACTTTGTCCAGGGGGATTCCCTGAAGGTTTTAGACGGTGTGCAGTCACAGACCCAAAGATATAGAAACAACGGATGATTCAACACTCAATTACCACCGCCCGATGAACATTAAGTGTGATTCATTTGTCTATATACAATTCATTTCTGCTCTTTCTTTCTTCATAACCCTGATATAGACAGACCGTATGGTGTGGCGTGGAATATATACCACTCAAACATGGTATCTGATCCACCTAGTTCACAATAAATAAAGTCTAGCGCCAGTTGTTTCACCAACAAAAGATTTCAAATGAAAATCTGGAGCTGGCGAGCTCGAGCGGCAGAAAACGCGGGTTGCTTCAGCGTGAGTCATCGCGTATCGTCCGCGTGCTCTTGATACGGAGTCACTATTACATGATGATGATGATAAGGGAGATGGGAAACGAACAATAGCGGAAGGCAGCGTGACAATTGGCCTCAGGTCCGACCACAAACACGTCTTAAGTTAATATATATTCGCTTAATGGTTAAAAATATGTATGTCACTTTAACTCTCTTCACGCGGGTGTCGACTGCAGACAAGTTTCAAAAAAAAAATTAAATTTCAAAAATTTCAGAAATGTGAATTTTCATGACCATATTTGGAATCAGCATAAACAATGCATTAAAATGAGTACAAACAAGCCTGGTATTGGTTCAGTGGTTCTTGAGATAGCTCTTGATATTTTGAGAAAATATCTCAAAACTTGGGACTTATATGTTGAAGGCTATATGGCTAGCATGCAGAGCATTAACATAACACCAAGTAAAAACTATAAATATCAAAGATCACGTGTTGAGAGAGTTGGCAGTGCATTTCACTTAAACAAATCCTATAAGAAACCATCATATTTAACATGTTTAATCACAGATCTAAAGATGAACTAATAGAATTGAGCTTTAAATCCTGTGCGCATTTGCAAAAAGTCGCAGAACACAAATGTAGAAATGTTGGAAACTTGTCATGCATGTCAAACTTGGATTCATCACTGCTTTACACACGGGACTCCCGTAAGAGATGAAAATTGGCGCGCATTTGTTAACCCAAAGTGCACATAACCCCGCGTGAAGTAGATGTTTATCTGTACCTAAATGTAATTATATGATTAGTGTTATCTGTAATTTAGGGCAAACTAATTTGTACGGGACATCATGCAGGGATGACGATGACAACATCGGACTGATAAAAGAATTCATCAAAAAAAGTTCATTCCCTATACTTTTTGTAAAATATAGCGCTGTTATATGTCGTTGATATCAAATGCCGCTCTGTCCTATTAATTATAATTATAGAACAATTAACATGATTAAATGCATAGAATTTAGTTATTTCTATTCTCTCATGACGTTGTTGTAAGTCATTGGTATCTAATGAATATTCATATCTTGTTGCCATTTTGCTTTGAATAATTATGCGAACAAATCATCATTTATATAGTGTGATCATGGTGATGATGATAAAGATGATTGGCAAGAAAATGTATTGATTGATTGATTGATTGATTGATTGATTGATTGCTCGAAGTTGCTTATCGGGAATGGTTCGATTAAATGTGAAACATAATGATTAGGCATATTTGCAAGAAGAAGTAGAAAAAGAGCAGTAATATTAGCAAAGGGAACAATGGACCCGCTCCCCTGTTGGAAGTCTTTCCCCTTCTCTCCATCACCGTGGGATGCTGACCGCCCTGATCTTTAATATTTTAGGCCTTTCTTGTGCTTCTTAGCCCATTTTTAGCAATATTCGTCCAATCCCCCCATGAAAGGTGCCTTTCTCCCCTGTCCCCTTTGAAAATGTCCTGGCTATACGCCACTGAAGAAGAGGCATGCGCGTATTTTTTTTTATGGGGGGGCTTTGGGGCGGGTAAAAGCAGGGGCGCCCAAAACGAAGGGGTGGCGGAAGAAGAAGGGGCGGCAAAAAGAATTGGTAAAGAAAAAAGGGCGGAAAAAATTTGAAAAAGTATAAAAAATCGTGAAAAAAATTGTACTATACATCAAAATGTGTTTCTTTTAGGGCGCTAGCTAGGGCTGTTGAGGAAGGGGCGGCAGAATTGAATTTTCTTCAGCCCCCCGGGGGTAGGAGCAGCCACGGTACGCCACTGAGAGGTATAGAAGAAGAAAAAGAGGAGTGAAAAGAAAAATCATGACAAACAAAAAGAGGAACAATAGTAAACAGAAGCTCTAGAAAAGAAAAGAATACAGAAGAACAAAAAACTTTTATAACTCAATTAATGTTATAGACAGGACTTATCTTCCAATCATATCGCTGTGCACAATTTACTTTAAAAATCAGTTAATGTGCATGCTCATTTAATTGTCGCCAAAAGCACATATCAAGCAATTCTGCGGTGCTGGATAAATTGAACTCGGCAATGTCTTAGTCATAAAATAATACTCTTTGTGTATTACATGCATAATTTAATAAACTTATGAATAATAGTCAAATCTAATAATTAAATTACACGCTGTAAGGCACGGACGGATTAGTGCCATTTTTGGTAAAAATTATCAGAATATATTTTAGTTGATAGTATAGTACGAATAGATTTGAAGATGTTTCGGGGCTATCGTCACGAACCTTACGCCTCTTAAGCACATTCACTTACACCCTAAAGCTAAGGTTGTGGTCACTGTACCATATCGACTTGAGAAAAAAATCGTTTTAATAGGCCCTAATATTAAACATAATCTCCCACAGCACAAACTTGTAAACCTCTCCAAATTATTTTTCGTAGTTAAACATGTGGCGGTAAAAGGCAGCTGCCTCGCAAAACAACAGCCGTGAGTCGTGGGGCACATCGAGTCCTAATCGACTCGTTATGTCAAACGTATACGTTTTACATAACGTTTGAGGTCCGAGAAAAAGTTAATGTAGCGCTAACTGTTATTTTAATATCACCCCTCCCCAAATATGTGAATCACAGACGCACTCCGATATGAACAGAATGATTCCAAATAACCTATGTAAAAGGCTACAACACGGCTAATCATGATATAGGCCTACCTATGTGCTTATCTGCATGCATCATGTGAATGTTTCGTCATGTTCGTGGTTCGTGACTCAAAAGTCTGTTATTTTATGGGTAAGGGATAATGTCAGAGTTGAAAATCATTGTGCAGTTCCTGGTTTGCTTTAATTTACACGTTATGGTGATAAACTAAACCGACTGATATATGAAAATCGAAGTCCTCCGTTCAAACCACATGCTTGTATAGGCCTATACTTTACGTAAACATGGTAAAGGTATGTTTTGCTCTCCAAAAATAAAATAATGAATAAAGACATTAAAAGTTAAAATTGAACAAAAGCAGGCCCTCATACCGGAATTCCGAAAGTTATTGCAAAAAAAAAGGTTACCCATAGAGTGTCACCTTAATAAACTGTCGTCTGCTCGATATGGTTGAGAGAAAAAAGCGCGAAAATAAACCAAAGGGATATGAGCAACACGTAAAAAAAGCAAATCTCGCGAGAAGTAACGTCACTTTAACTTCACGCTGATTTAGGGTCTGGGTCTACAGTGCTTTTTGGGTTGGTTCTTTTGGGAAAATGAAGTCATCATTTTGGATATGGAAAGTAAACAAAACGACAGAGATTGCAGACGAAGTCCCTGGTAAAATATTTCAAAAGAAAGTTTAAAGATACAGAATCAGTTGTCTACGTGCAAAACACTTGTGACGTGGTTAAGAAGCCTTAAGACATGGGAATGTTATTTGCGACTCAGTTCGCGTGATTGTATTTCATGATTCAATTCACTTATGCTAACATAGGAAATGAGACAAATTGACTCAAAGCCCCGACGAGGTGATGAACGATGTCTTATTTGTCTTCAGAAGAAAATGTTTTTTAAAAGCATTGTAATTGTAGGACAATCCTACATGTTTTATTTCAAATTTTTCCATTGTCAGATTAGATAAGTGAATATTAATCCAAGTTTGTCTTTAGCTCGGAACATAGATTGTGCGAAGAATACCATCTTTGCTCGGAATGAGTTTGCGCATAACCATGCTAATCCTTGGGTGGATATGGCTCATGCAGCCTATAGCTTCTTCCAGGTCTGGCTTCTCCAATCCCGATCCTTCTTCTTCTTCTTCCAAATTAGTGTCAACTTCATTGATGAAGGCTCAGACACGGAGTGTGTGCGGCGTGCTTATTTAGTCTAACTTGTTTAGAGCTTGTGATGGTGCTTTGACGACTGCTTCGGGTAGAAAATTCCATTCCCGGATGGTGCGGGGAAAGAAGCTGGGCTCTGATAGCGACGTTTATACACAATATATTTTTGTGAGATTGAGAGCACATCAGACACACCAAATTGCATTATGAATAAGAGGAATATCTTTCTGATATCAAATAAGCTTATACCGTAAACGTTCGCCTAATGGCGCTTTTGGATTCTTAGAAATGTGAGAGCGCCATCCTTGTAAAATCTCAACAGCATTAAGGATACGTGTATGTTAAATTGAGCAACCTGGACATAATGCCTCAGAAAAAATATCGTGACATGACCCAATACTTTAGGTCACTAGGTTAGTTGCTAGAGCAGCAAATGTTTTGGGGTTTCTTCGGGTATTCTTTCTAAAAGTGCCATTGGACTTAACTTGTAAATCGATTCATACTCATTTTGGTAAATCTTTTTATAACATTGTAATTTCTTCATATTTTTTTAATATTCTTCAGTTCAAAATTACACCCTTCTATTGTCTGACCCGTTAGCTCAGTCGGTAGAGGGTGCGCCTTGAATGGTGAATGGTACTTGTTCGAATCTTGATTTCTGCCCCCACTTTTATGTGAAGAAGGGTCAAGAAATGTTTTTGGATTTTGTCCCCATTTTACGAACGAATATTGTGAATTTTTATTTTCTTATTTTTTTAGATAAATAGGCACTGCGAACAAACGGCAACAAAAACCGCTGACAAAATTTGCTCCACATGCTACCTATCAATGCGTGATATATTCCACTACATTTAACAGTTAAATGACCTTTGAAAAATAGAACGGCCTCAATGTTTCAAAATGTGTAACTACATTACTTTATGCATTTATGCATTATAAATGATCAGCTATTTTTTTTTTCTTAAAAGGATCGAACCCAAGTAGATTAGACCATTGATTATATAACTATCAGACCACGAAGTAGTTACGTAACTCCGTGATGGTATCGGAACCAAGCACTGTTTGTATGGCGATCATTACGATCACGCTATTTTGGTATGCCTTTTTTGTGTACTGATTGTTTCGATCGTGGTTCATTACTTAAGCGTGTGATCCCGTTGACATAGTAACATTACGTAACTTCGATACCGGGCTTCGATACTGAATAGTTGTTGAGTGCACATAATATGGAAAGCCATTGGGGTATTGTGTGCCTTTCAAAGCGCCTTATAACATGTTCTCATTGTGTTGTGGAATCCTAGTCAGTATTCAATGATAGCTATAGAGGCCTTGCGTTTATCGATTGGCTCCAAACAAAGGATTTGAACCGGTTTCTTCCCCGTAATCATGGCGCAGTGCAGTCCATTCAATCAAATGTTGTCATCAACCTATTTGATCGAAGTGCATTTTGTTATGTGTGTGAGACGAACTGTCGCGGTAGATGCAATCATGATTTTGTTGAATGCATTTGAGTAGTCCGCCATATTTACGGGATGATACGTCATATGCACAGCCTCTATTCAGTTGGTCGTTGTATGATTTTGTTCGTTCACTCATTCAAATTTTATTTATATCATTTGAAGACTGAGCCTATTATGATACATCCTCCGTGGAACAGTTTCAAACAAATATAGCTAGGGATTATTGGGGCAGAGGTTATCTTTTGAATCCTCTTAGAGGGCTATCATTTTTTTCGGAAGGGGGGTCCCTAATTTACAAAAAGTCTGCGTCAATAAAATTCGTCAGCGAAGTGTTACGTGTAATCCGATTATCACTATGTCAACTGGATCACGCTTTTGAGTTCTGCACCACGATCGAAATGATCGCAACACAAAGTCTATGGCATGTACTACCAATTCCAAAAGGTGCGTGATCCAGTTACCAAGGAGTTATGTAACCACTTCGCTGGCGAATTGCGCACCCCCTATTTCGGCAACACAAATTTTATGATCCCAAACCCCAAAATTGTATTGAAATCAGTCTTTTTGAATAAAATAACACACTTTCTGTGGTCATCGGGTGACTCCCAACATTTTTGTCATAAAACATTTTATGACCCCCTCCTATTATTCTTTCCAAGACTTTATGACCCCCGTATATTTGCCCCCCCCTTTCGAATAAAATGATATACCTCTTATGACCACTGATGCATAGGCAAGGACACTCGCGCGAATTGAAAGACTTGTCGCACGCTTGACAGTTCGTCTCACACACATAACAAATGCCTATACAATCAAATAGGTTCATTACAACATTTGATTGAATGGATTGAGTTACTCTCAAATGAAACGATAAAAACAAAGAATCATGAAAAAAGACACATACAAGATAAAATAATAAAATTATATAAACAATGTTAAAGATAAAATCAAGGAAATAGAGAATAAAATTTCCTCAAATCAGAAAAAAAACATTGACAGACATCATAATCTGTCAGAAATAACTGCATGAGATTCGAACCATCAATCTTCTCCACAAGTTCTCTTTATCCTCGCACTGTAGTCTAATGCTCTGCTCACTGGGCCACAACGTATCAGGTGAATGATTACCGCATTATCATGAACAAGTTTGTTCGATCTTGTTCATAATTGTATGTGTAGATAGGTTTAACCCTTTAACTACACGTACCCTTAATGATCAGTGATAATAGTCGGCTTTTACAGGGATGGCGCGCTCTCATTTCCATGAACTCCGTAGCGCCATTAGGCGAACGTTTACGGTATATTTATTTGCTAGAAACGAAGGCACATTATACAAAACATTGCCGTATTTTCGAAGGAACACGACTTTCATGATTAAAATCACGAACTGCGATCACATTTTACAGAACGATTTGCCAACGAAATGAATTTGTAATATACTCTATCGATTCATATTTTGTTGCATTGTGATTTTTATAAAAGCGGTCTCTACTTTGACAAACAAACAAAGAAAACCAACTTGACTAATTGGCATGATTTGATGACTAAATCATCGTCGTATGTGTGGCTATTTTTTCTGTTAAAAATTGCTTTTAGGCGACGAGAAAAAAGAAAACGCGAGCGACCCAAATTTTGAAAATGTTCCCAATTTTCTGATTTTGTTCTTTAATTCATATTGGTGGATAGGTGTGGGTCGTTTTTGTGTGATAATTACTATATGGATGGGTCGTTTTTTGGTCATACTATATAAACATGATAAATCAGTTGGGTTTCCCCATCATACCACTATGACTATAACTATGACTATGTGTCCATATTTTTGGACTATACTATACGGTAATTGAATGGGTCTTGATTTATACAATTATATTGCATACTATAAATATCGGTCACCTTCAGTGGCGGCGATACGGGGGAAAGGGGGACATTTGCCCCTCCCATAAATATAAGTCCCCCTCCCCCAGTTTTCCCCTCCCACTTTTGAGGTAAACCCCAAATCACAAATCACACAAATTGCGCCTTTTACGGCAATTTTGTGCAAAATTGGTTGATTTTGCCCCCCCCCTTAAATTCACTTTGCCCCCATGCCCCTCCCCCCCAAAAAAAAAATCCTGGTGCCGCATCTGGACACCTTTCAATATATGCCTACCTGTTGCGGAGGCACACCCACTATCCGAAAGGAAGTACCGTACCCACGGGCTGATGCTTCTCATTTTGTATAGGTTGGAGGGTTAGAACCATTTTAAGGGGAGTATCTCTCACAATTAGGCCCAATCCGAATCAATCCCGACTCAGAGACGTTTCACATGTAAACCCTGTGATGACTTAGTTATGAATTATGTGATTTATGATTATGTTTCATAATCATGATTATGATCCTATATTATCTCGAGGGAAGCTTTAAGGAGTAGAGTGACAGATGGGCACAGGGGTAGGGATTATTCCAAGATATGGGTATCTATATCACAAAAAGAGGGCCTTATGATCTCCCACAATGCAATGCTGACACGATTAATTTAGGAACACACTTCCGCTGAAAATATAAAAGCACATCATCTAGGATTTAGGCCGGATTTACCTTTTGGAGGCCCCGAAACTCACCGTGAGGAAGACATGTGTACGTATAGCGAAGTTTATAGGTATGAGATCGACAATGGCGTAAAAGGAAGATATATAGGGCAATTTTGGGTTTATTTGGGGGCCCTGGGCTGGAGCCTGTCTGGCGCGCCCAATGGCAAATCCAGCCCTGCATGGTACATGTACTGGGCTGAAAGTGCGGAAATTTGGACAATAAAAACCGATTTTAGGTTCTCTCTGAAAATCCTCATACAAAAATGCATGTCATGAACGGGGTCATGAAATAAAAAAAAAACCCTCCTACTAACCATGTGTCATGTCATGAACGGGGTCATGAAATGAAAAATAATAAAAGAGTTACACGTTGCTAGGCTATACCGATTACCGACTTAACTAGCTAGCATCCGAATGATTTGTGGGATATTTCCTAGAATCCCCGGGTAAATCCCGTAAGATTACACAGTCCCATACAGACACGGATATGGCAAGCCAAGGGGGCCAAAAGCGTGGAACAGCTACGCGTAGCTTCTTTCTCGTTACGAGCAGCTGTTTGACCAATCAAAATAGTCAAATTTAATCACGTGGTTGGGTCGTTAGCTGCGCGTAGTATAGTTATAGGTATCCTCTTTCACAATTATTATCTTGTAATTAATTTACGGAATTAGCATATAGATAACGAACGGGTAAAGGAGGCCAAATCACAGCACGTGTCAAGAGAACATGTTGCTAATGCCTGGCTAAAATGACACAAAGCATATTTATTTAGTGTTTCCAAGTTTACACCGTGTTTAATAGCAAGTAACTTTATACTCGTGCTGTATTAGCGGTGCAGGGGATATGAAGGTCAAACAACAACTACTACTGATGTAAAGCGCTGTGTAAATATATTGCAGGGAAAGCGATATCACATGCCACTGTGTAAATATGGAGAGAGTAAAATGGGTCATCATTTTTTTTTTTATTTTGTGGGGGGTTCCTAAATTTACAAAAAGTCGGCGTCAATAAATTGCGGCCCTCACTATTTCGGCATCAAAATGTTATGACCCCCGACTCCCACCACCGATACACCTTACCCCCTAGACAGGCTAAAATTGTATTGAAATCAGTCTCTTCGAATACAATAAACACACTATCTGTAGTCATCTTGTGACTCCCTACATTTTGTCATTATCAATTTATGACCCCCTCCCCTTATTTTTCTTTCCAAAAAGTATGACCCCCTATATTTGGGATCCCTTCCGAAGAAAATGATAGCCCCTAAATATAGAACAATCATCATTCTGTTCAGATATTACTTTAATAGCACCTATACCATTTTTTGCTGATATACTACAGATATTTTCATTTACAAAATTAACAACGTAATATTTGTGAGAGAGGATGTTTACATCAGCTCCACGTGTTTAAAACCGCGAATCTGATTGGTTAATAAGCTGCACGTAACGAGAAAGAAGCTGCGCGTAGCTAGTCCCACGTTCTGAGCCGCTTAGCTTGCCATACACGGATGACACAGCCATAGAGTCCCGTATAGACACGGATGACACAACCATAGCTGTATTTGACTTTGATCCCCGGCTTTGATCTTAGTAGTATTATTCGATAGAATTCACGTTAGTTATCATTTTGTACCTGACGAAGGATGGCTAAATTACTTGGACATGCCAGAAAGTTTACATTATTTGTTTGAATTGTATCAATACCGATTTATAAATAATTGTTTCCCGCTACTTTGTAGAATTTTTAATTAAAGCCTAAAACTCACCATATTTGACCTTTCTAAATGAATGAAATGATTCGCCCCTTTAAAGTACTAACATTCCCAAGACATGAACACAGCACTCCCCATCCGAACTTTACCAAACATGACTTTTCCAATAAGGTAAGGTAATATTTCTCCGTACTTGAACTCTCCAAATTAGTGACCCTCCCCACTTAAAAGTACAAACATCCCCAAATACATCAACGTAACACTTGAAACAATCATATTAATTATAGGCCTATTTTAGGTAGGGTCACATAATTCGCTCAATAGCCAAACCGAAATACAAAATCGGTGTGTGTCAGCATTTCGGCCAGTAAGCGTAATAAGTTGTGAAAAAGGACGTAACCCAACAAATACAAAAATGTTTAGGCCTAACGTTATAACAGTGTTGGTTTTGGCCAAAACGTATAATTTTGACCTTAATTGATATGATATACATCTTTTTCTCAAAAGGACCTATTTTTTTTGGGTGTTTTGGGGAAAAAAATCATATCTTCGATATCAATCCATATCTTCGATACAAAATTTTCATTTGATCGTCGGTTTTTTATCCCAGCTACATACACTTTAAGTACATAATTATCATTAGATTTATAAAGTTTACTTCGAGGACCGTTAAGCAAAAATATTAATTTTTAATCATTTGCCATAAAACGTGTATTATATTGCGAATTAAAAAAATCAAAATTATTTGATATCATCAGGACATTCTTCGTAGGCCTATTCAGAATGCAATTCGATATACTCTCATGTCCCACACAAAATACTGTCCAAACGCTCATACCCCACCCCTTAATGGCAGCTATGAATCCACAGACAACTAAATGAGAAGCTCATGACATAATGAGAACCCGATTGCAAGTTATACCGCGCAATAATTCAAAGATGCAGGTACTTTTGTAAACCCATGGGTAATAGTTCCACTGCAAAAAGTTACATCCATGTGTCTCTTCAGCTGAATAAATCAGTTATGGGACATGGGCCCTTTGAGGCTACTGTCTGGGCCCCCATACAGGAAAAAGTTGCTGTCATTGGTATTTTTGTAAACCCCAATGGGTAATAATTCCAATGCAAAAAGATTCATCCATGTGTCTCTTCAGCTGAATAACACCGTATGGGCGGGCCCCTTTGGGGCTACTGTCTGGGCCCCCGTACAGGCCCAAACTGCTGTCATTGCTATAGGCATGAAAAGTATCCTCCTGGGAGTGATATCCAACAAGTTTTGTCCATGTATCTCTTGAGCTGAATAAATGCTTTTTTTGGCCCCCTATTTTGTAACCCCCAGGCTGAACGTACAGGCTGTGACCCGGCAGCAATATGGAATATTGAATCTTGGCCCTATACTAACATAACCAGGCCATCAAACCTTTTGTGTCTTCTGAGCTGAATAAATCGTCTGGGCTCCTAGTCTAGTACTTTGGCAATGTAAAAATGCTACCAAAGTTAAAATAAGCCAACAAGCGAAATGATGCGACAGCCTGTTATAAAAATTAGATAGAAAAGAAGGGCCGTATGCCTGCTATGAAAGATTTTACAATTGGATAGAAAAAAGGTCCGTGCCTGTAATATGCCAATTCAAATAAATTGACGAGATTTCATTTCTTCAAAATTAGTACAAATTTGTATCGAAAGTAAATCAGAAGAAAATTTGGTTTGAAGCAAATTTTGTCTCGGGGGAGCCTGAATCATCCTTTTCGTTGATCTGATGGACGGGTGACATCTCTCGCTCCGTCACACAGCAGCTGTCATGGGCCTTATGGTATGCGACATCGTGATATAGAAAGACAGGGAAACTAATTCAGATTGATACAGTTTGGTTAGGGACGCACCATTAGATATTATCGGGGGGGCTAGGGAGTTTGGGTCAGGCAGAATTTTATTTTTTTGGCCGCCGAAGGCGGCAACATTTTTTTTTTCGCTGCCTTTGGAGGCAAAATTTTTTTTTTTCGCCGCCTTCGGCGGCAAAGTTGTCTTTTTTTCAATTTTAATGTATACCTTTATACAGAGCTGGGTAGGGAAAATTTTTTTTTTTGGCTCATCAGTGAGGCAAAATTTTTTTTTTTTACTCATCAGTGAGGCAAAATTTTTTTTTTTTTTACTCATCAGTGAGGCAAAACTTTTTTTTTCAAAAAACTCCCTAGCCCCCCCGATAATATCTAATGGTGCGTCCCTTATCAAGAAAAGTTTGTCATGTTTATTCAATGTTGAACATGACTGTGTATCAAATAGATTAAAGTTGATGCAGAATCATCATGGATTTGTGGTTTAAGGTGACACCAAACCCCGGGAGGGGGGCACATCATACATTTTTTGTGGGTATGCTCCTCCGGAATTTTTGAGGTGGTGGGTCTTTGGGAGCTGAAGGCGTACCGGTAAAAGGTCTTTTTAGGAAATGTTTTGAAAATGATCGTCGATTTTCTTCCCAGCTACATACACTTTAAGTACATATCAGCAGATTTATAAATTTTACTTCAAGAACTGTTAAATATGATAAAATCAGAAGGACAATCTACGTATTCAGAATGCAATTCGATAGGTCTGATGTGGTCACATGCCCCACAAAAATACTGTGTAGACCTAAAGGTGGACGATCGAACCCTTATTAGTTTGCAACTATTTTGAGCATTATAGTTGTGAAATAAAATTACCGCAAAGGAAGAATAATTGGAATGTATTGCTTGAAACACGATTTAATTGTAAGAATAATTATATACTATATATACTACATATATCAAGATAAAAAAAATACACTCTCTCTGTGCATCATCTATGTAATCTCCAATTATCGTTCAAAATACAAATTGATAGGGATTTGAACGTACAGGTATAATGAGGAACCCATTGCAAAAATATGCTCTCGTAAATTTTTCAGCGATGATATATATCAATAACCATGGTAACCATATCAAACAATTGCAATTCTCTCAGCCTTCTCTAATGGCCAGTGAATAGCGCCTTTGCTCCGCTTTTGCTCATATCTCTTTTTTATGGTTCCATTATGGAGGTCGTGCTTCAATTTCCCTGGTTGCAAGGTTGCAACCATTCGGATACTCGAAGTGGTGACTCGTGTAAAATAACCAGAGGGTGTATGCCACAGGGTAAAAACAAGATCAATGGCTTTGTAACATATTGCTACAGATTCATGTTAATATCAAGCATAGCTCGGATACAATTTACAATCTGAACAACACCTCTGGTTGCTAGAATCAAGACCCATGCACCAACTCAGATTTCTTGGCCATTTGGTCTTACAGACGACACTAAGCCTGCAATGTGAAAGAATATGCCGGAACTTGTTTTCGGGATATTGGATCAAATTTGGGGCCATTTTGGAAATTCGCATCCGCCAACCTTGACGTATTGTTTTCGATTTCAATTGTTCATACAACGAACAATTCATACCATCATTTTATATATAGACAATGTGAGGAACTATTATATCACTCATACATAAATTCTAGACAGTTCATTGGTTGATTACCATTTGCTACCATTTGCCATTTTTACCATCACCCACTCCGTGTGATAGTCTTTACCATCATGTGCTTTGCCGTAGTGCGCCTGCGCCAAGCCGTGCGCTGACTCTTGGACTCGCCGATTTAGTTATGGGGTGGACCCCAAAATGTGAAGTATATCACCGCAAATCATGGTGTTATGTTGATGAATAAATGTATTTCCTACCTTAAATAGTATTTTAGTAATATAATTTATGCATGAGTGATATAAAACAAATATTAACTGTCTTAAATTCGTGTAATAGTCGAAATATAATCACTCGGTGAAAGATGTATTGTTCCATCCCACTCGCCGTTCCGGCTCGTGGAATGGAACAATCCATCTTTCACCTCGTGATTATATTTCGACCATTACACTCATAGACAGTTAATATTTGTATAATGGCGTATAGTTTATACCATACCTTGTAGAACAGGGTGTCCGTATCTTCACCCCATGCCAGCAAACACAAAAATGTTCTTAAAATGTGTTTTTCAAAACGTTTATTTAAATGTCCGGTTATATAAAGGTCATGAATAAGTATTTAAAACGTTATTGTAAAATATTTTAGGCAAACATTTTTGCTAAATATTTTATCAACATATAACCTTTTCAAATATGAAATTTATGAATTCTATTACAACGTTTTTATACCATTTATATAACCCGACATTAAAACCTTTTCAGTAAAACGTTGTGTGTTTGCTGGGACATCACTCACATCAGACTTCGTTCATTGCAACATGTTTGTCTCGAAAAGAGGCTAACAGAACATAAATCCAAAGCAGCCAGTTCCAAGTCTTTTCGAGACATGTTTGTCTCGAAAAGAGGCTAACAAACATAAATCCAAAGCAGCCAGTTCCAAGTCTTTTCGAGACATGTTTGTCTCGAAAAGAGGCTAACAGAACATAAATCCAAAGCGGCCAGTTCCAAGTCAGCGATCAAGGAACACATCGACAGGAGCAAAGGACGCCAGATTGACTGGGAGAACGTAAAAGTGTTAGAAAGGGAGTCCAAGGACTGTCCTCGCAGGTCTTCGAAGCAATCCACATTAGAACTAAAAGACCCAGACTGAACCGTGACAAAGGGTTGGAATCGACCCCGTCTGGGACAACCTCCTGACCCCCCGGAACCAAGGGGGCGGCACAACATCTTCAAGTTTGACGTCATCAACATCTATGACGTCATCGGAGGTGTACTTCATCACTAGCAACAGCAATCTTCAGAGCAATAACATCCGCTGAAGACGCCGGTTGACCCGGTGAAAGCGCTCCGGTGAGTGTACCAAATTTGAGTAGCGTATATAATTTTGCTTTCTGTGTTTGTACTTATTTGGGCATCACTGGAAACCCGTACACCTATACGATATATCCAAATTGGGCAATTAACTTGACAAAACATCTAGCAAAAATGTTTGCCAAAACATATTTTTGCAATAACATTTTGACAACATTTTAAAAATGTTGTTGTAGTGTTTTTTCATATAAAACGTTTATAAAATGTTTTTATGACCTTTATATAACCCGACATTTAAATGTTATTATAATATTTTTACCAAAACGTGTTTATAACCTGTTTATAACGTTTTTAAAAAAAACTTAAAAACATTTTTGTATTTGCTGGTGGCCTGCTAGTCCGAACATTATTCCGAAATCAACACATTTATCAGTGGCGTACCGTGGCCGCTCCTACCCCCGGGGGCTGAAGAAAGTTCAATTTTGCCGCCCCTTCATCAACAGCCCGAAAAAAAAAAAAAAAAAATCGGTGGTTTGAAAAAGTGAAGAGCAAAAAAAAAAAAAAAAGGATTATAGGCGCCTAGGCGCTAGCGCCCCAAAAGCAACACAAATTTGATATATAGTACCATTTTTTCACAATTTTTTAGAAGAAATTCCGCCCTTTTTACTTTGCCACCCCTTCTTCTGCCGCCCCGGCCCCCCTCATTTTGCCGCCCCTGTTTTTTCCCAGGGCTCTCGCCCCAAAGGCCCCCCAAATACGCGCATGTTATTGATGTTTGATGTGTCAGACGGGACACCCTGTATAATTGTTTCTCTTAATTTATTTGGTAATTGATGGAATCGGTGTGATTGAATTGTTTCTTGACTTCCAAGTATTTCCTGGAGGAAGTTATCCATTGTTCTGATGTTAGTTTTATTTGCCATGTATTGGCAACCGTCTAGCATGTGTCCAGGAGGAAACCACTGACCACTGAATAATAGCAGACTGACATTAGAAAGGATACTTATGTAGTCCTATTTTATGTAATTTAATTGGCAATATATTTAGTTTAAATTCATTGTTAATTTAAAATTAGTAAATGAACCGAGAGAATACTCCGTCCTTCCGAGGGGACGGTTCCGTTTATACGCGGTGTATATACTACCCCATGCTTTCCAAATCCGGTTTGTTCTTGGGAAGCCCTATGCATGGCTATTTTGGGCACTCTATCTACTTGCTTAATCATGTTTTAAAAGCAGTATAAGATTGAATTAAAAGAATGAATAAAGTGTTCAGCACGATATTATTAAATAGTAAATAAATAAGTAAAAGTATAGTGTATATTAATTAAAGTAGCAGTGCTGCTGTACTTGTAGCAATGTAGTTCAGCGGCAGTAATATTAGGACTAACTTGAGCCATCTTCTCTGCTTGAACCTATAGCAATTCTTCTGGAACACCAAACTTATGTCGCGATGTCGATCACTCAAATCAAGCCTGTGTCAAAATAAGAAATGTTTTGATTTTCATTACCTTGTGTGGGACTAAACAAAATATTTTTCAATTATATCAAGGAACTTCGTCTAACTGCATAATTTCCTTCAGACTGTCTTTGTGGTCTCAGTACTATGCAATTTCTTGAAAACACCCACCATTTTTAGACTTTTAAGGTTTTTTACGCAACAAAAAACTTTAAAACTTATTTTTCTCGGCGGGCGTCACGGTAATCACTTGTAGGCAGTAATGTTGTTATCATCTCCTATTTAAGTAACCAGTCATAACAGGGGACCGTACTAAGAGGAAGTCTCAATTTGGTGTATCCTTCCTAAACTATGAACCATAATGATCGCATCCCAACGGCATAGATCATTGACCCACATTAAACAAGCAAAGCTCAACTTTGACATCAAGTTGTGGGGTATGAGTTTTTGTACCCAACACATCCAAAGGTCATTTTTGAGTGTAGAAGTATATTGGGGTTAAGGAACTGTGTCATAGAGATTGGATGTGAGCCCCTAGTGCTAGTAGACATAATAGGGGCCTAGCTTAAGTTTCAAATAAATTAGCCTCATCTTCAACGGGTAAGTTCAATAACCTCACTTATATAAAACATATTGCCATATTCACCAATCAGATTCTGGTACTGATCTTCATTACCAAAGGAACTTGATTATCAGTACTTCTGGATTCACATATGTTTTTACGGGTCACTGTGTCTTACTAATAATGCGAATGTTTAAAAACGTCTTCTATTTTTATCTCAGCAACCTTGTGCATAAATCTACTGCGCCAAAATGGAATGGAACATAGAGTGAAAAGTACATGCCAAACTTTTATGTTTTTGTTTTGTTTTCTGCTTTATATTTACCATAGTTACATGTGTGTGGGTGTTCGTGGGTCAGCAACTCTCAACAGCCGGGTGAACTAGAGTTCTAAACTCTACAATAATAAATGGCTACGGAACAAGTTGTATTCGCTCTACTGTGAAAATTTCTTTATTGTCTGATGCCATTTGTCGGCTATTATTTGGATACTTGAATATGCTGGAATGGGACATTTTATTCTACTCTAAATGCGAATGCATTAATAGTGCAGTTGTGTCATCCATCATCTACTTTATAGCCGGAGACTTGTCCTCCCAGGCTTGTCATCAAATATAATATCGCAGTATCTGTGTATTTTATCAAATGCTTTGTCTGTATTAACTTCTACTATATCTGATCTTCAACATGGCCGCTTCATTTCCAGTGCAGCCTGAAGACTTACGTTGTCCAATGTGTCTACAGTTATACGTACATTCTCGCTATCCAAAGGACTTAGACTGTCGCCATGCCTGTTGCCAGGATTGTCTGCTGCGTATTATCTCAGGTGGCAGCATGTCAGTTAGCTGCCCTGAATGTCGACATGTCACCAATATACCCAGAGCTGGCGTAGAATCCATGGACACTAACATGACATTAAGGGGTTTCGCTGAAGAAAGGTTTGAACTTGAACTACAAAAAACTGGAAGTGGTATGTGTTCATATCATGAAAAAGAAGAACTTCGCTTCTTTTGCGAGACTTGCGATATATTAATCTGCCCATTGTGTCTGATCGATAAACACAGACGAAATGAACATGATGTAAAAAGTGTAAGTGATAAAAGGAAGGAGTGTAAGATTCAGATGAAGCATGCCATATATGAAGCAGAACTAGAAGCAGAAACGTGCGCTAAAACTGAGACAGAATTGCTCAAGGTTAAGCTTCAATTGGACACTGCTATTAGACTTCAAGAAAGCAGAATTGATAGTCGCGTCGAGAGCATAGTGGCGGAAATTCGCAAGAAAGGCCAAGATTTGAAACACGAGCTAAGACGATTAGAGAAACCAAGATTTGAAAGGATTCTGAAGGAAAGGGCACATCTTAGCGAGCGTCTGAAGATTCTAAAGTCGGCTTTAACATCTGCTAAAAGTAAAGTGGACACTGCTTTGGACTTTGAATATATGACGCAACACGAACAGTTACTATCAAGTGTAACAACTCTACTTAATGATCCTAACCCAGTAAGGATTACTAGAAATACATCCGTCGTGACTTTTGAACCAGCAGTATCTGAAGCTGCTATTGTCCTGGGGAAGTTAGAAAAACCTAAAGTATCACCTAAAAAGCCTAGAAAAGGTGGGAGACCCGTTGCATCACCGCGGTTTAGCTTGCTCAGACGCAGTAATTCTACAGGATCCGTTCCATATGGACTCAACGTGGCTTTAAACAGACGCAATCGATCAAGCACTTTGACAGAATTTAAATCTGGGGGACTAGCGAGACGATGCAGAACTTTGGAATCAGTCGCAGAATTCGGAAGGTTTCAATCCGCCACAAGTATCGATATATCGTCATCCGGGTTAGTTGCAGTGACTGATCAGAATGCTAAACAGGTCCCTATCTACGCGTTAGAAGATGAACAATATAAAGTCAAATTTCGAGTGCAATTGTTGGCTGATAACAAGCACAAACCACAAATGGTGGCTTTCACGCCAGATAATAAGATCTTAGTTGCTAGGTGGACTGGGGTAGAGGTTTATTCTTCCACAGGTGAATACGACATGTCTTTCAATACCCGCGAGATCCAGAAGCGTCGATTTCGGTCATCGCGTGCTGTGGACGAAATCGATCATGGAGTGGTTAGCGTTGCTGTGACACCTAATGGTAAACGAATCCTTGTTGGCAATATCGAGAGATCAACCATCACAGTCCATGATGCAACAGGGACGATTATCATGAAGTCACTTCAGGTCAATATCAAACCATGGGATCTGGCGACCAATGGAAGACATATCGTATTTAGCCAGTGGTCTGCAAATAGTGTATCAGTTCACGATCTAGAGTCAGGTTTATTGCTCCATTCAATTCTCGTTCGCGGACCAAGAGGCATGTGTTTTGATGAAGAAACAGGGAGTATCATGATTAGCAAAGATAACTCTCAAGTGTACTCGGGGAATCGAACCATCGACCAGTATTGCAGTAGTACCGGGCAATGGATAGGGCAAGCTGCCGTTAGCATGCAGGGGCCGCATGACGTGTGTTTTGCGTCGGATGGTACGTTATTGGTAGCAGATTATAAGTCGGTCAAAATCTGCAGTGAACCTGAAACGTACGTGTGAATGAGGCGACACTGGCAACTGTCTTGTCTTGATAAACTGGTATAAACTGTTATATTAAATCTACCAAAAAAACGTTGACAACGTAAAGAAAGCAGCAAGTTTAAAAAGCCCCCACCTCGGCTCACTTTTTGAAACTTGGTCCCATTTTGAATATCAACAGCAAATCGGTGTTTTTAACGTTTAGCATCATTGCCATTAACATGCCTACTTGTTATTCGTTTAATTCAATCATTGATCATGAACTTAATAATTATTATAAAACAAAACATATATAGGATATTGGCCAAGAACAACATAATAAACTTTCTGATCGTTCCAGAATGCTAACAACTTTTAAGTAATATATCGCATCGGCACATTAAAGATTCATAACACTTCTGGAAATGTTTTAAATTATGACAAAGTTTAAATCAGTATATTTTACAATGGGACCAAGTTTCAAAAAGTGAGCCGAGGTGGGGGCTTTTAAACTTGCTGCTTTCTTTACGTTGTCAACGTTTTTTGGTAGATTTCGTTTCTTTTTATGAATGAAGCCGAGTAGCTCCAAGCTTGAAAAGTCATCCGGTTACGAAATACTCCATAAGACGAATAAAGCGAAAAATAGAAGTTTAAATAATATTATCCTTGATTTATGACAATAAAAAATACGAGTATATGTAGCTATAACTAAAATGTACGTGGTTCTTTGTAGCACTGGGGCAATCTAGTTGGATATCCAAATTTCGCCGTTTGTGGTTCTTTGTAGCCCTGCAGGCAATCTAGTTGGATATCTCTATTGAGCGGCGGTTGTTGGCGGTCTTCCGCGGTTCGTGGTATTCCTTTATTCTTCAAGCCCTGTCCTCTATCGGGGCTAATTTATTGTTTAAGCTTGTTGGAAATCCATATTTCGCGGTGTGTGGTTCTTTGTAGCCCTGCGGGGCAATATAGTTGGATATCTCTATTGAGGTGGTTGTTGGAGGTCTTTCGCGGTTCGTGGTTATAATTTTCCTTATCCTTCAAGCCTTGCCCTCTATTGAGGGCTAATTTATAGTTAAAACTTGTTGGACATCCATATTTCGCGGTGTGTGGTTCTTTATAGCCCTGCGGGGCAATCTAGTTGGATATTTCTATTGAGCGGCAGTTGTTGGCAGCTTTTCGCGGTTTGTGGTTTTAATTTGTAGGATATCCATATTTCAAGATTTGTGGTTCCTGAGTCCTGCGTGGCAATCTAGCTAGATATCCAAATTTCGCGGTTTGTGGTTCTTTGTAGCCCTGCGGGGCAATCTAGTTGGATATCCCTATTGAGCGGCGGTTGTCGGTGGTCTTTTGAGATTTTCCCTTTAATTTCGGGCCGCCCTCTCCTCTACATCCCGAGGATGCTTTTCAATAATTTAAATTATACGGTGTCAACAATTACTATTACTTGGTATGATAACTTATCTTACCATGTTGACTTATATTGTTTGTTAAGGCAACTTTCGCGGTTCGTGGTTATAATTTCCCTAATCCTTCAAGCTTAGCCCTCTATCGAGGGCTAATTTATAGTTAAAACTTGTTGTACATCCATATTTCGCGGTTTATGGTTCTTTATAGCCCTGCGGGCAACTAGTTGGATATCCAAATTTCGCGGTTTGTGGTTCTTTGTAGCCCTGCGGGCAATATAGTTGAATATTTCTATTAAGCGGCAGTTGTTGACGGTTTTTCGCGGTTTGTGGTTTTAATTTGCAGGATATCCATATTTCAAGATTTGTGGTTCCTGAGTCCTGCGGGGCAATCTAGCTGGATATCGAAATTCCGCGGTTTGCGGTTCTTTGTAGCCCTGCGGGGCAATCTGTTGGATATCCCTATTAAGCGGCGGTTGTCGGCGGTTGTCGGCGGTCTTTGGAGATTTGTGGCTTTAATTTTCCCTTTAAGTTCGGGCCGCCCCTCCTCTACATCCCGAGGATGCTTTTCAATAATTTAAATTATACGGTGTCAAAATTACTATTCCTTGGTATGATAATTTATCTTACCATGTTGACTTATATTGTTTGTTAAGTCAACTGGACGTGACAAAATATCCTGCTATGTAGACATTAATTTGTTGCTAAATTGACTTGGCATAATAATTTATTTCGGGAAGAAGACATCCATTTTGGTATGTCGACTTAGCATGATAATTTATCTTGCCATATTGACTTGTTTGTTCAGTTGTCTTGGCGAGATATTTTATATCGTCATGTTGACATAATGCTGATAATAAGTCGACATGGCAAGATAATTATCTTGTCAAGTTGTGTCACATAGACGTTTCCGTACTATATATGCTTGATAAATGTTATTTGGATTTTTTTTTTTCCTGCTGGCCTTCCATACTAGCGGAACAATTTTCCACACCTACAGAGTGTTTGTAATCAACCTACCGGGACGGTATGACAATTGTCATGTTCTACGATAGCTGAAGATGACCGAGAGTCAGGTCTCTTAATCGATTCAACAACCATTCATATATATATACATATCACAATCATCATTGTCCTATTATCATGCGAATTTGCCCGTGGTAGGACAAAATATATTTAAATGAGAATAACAATGAGTAACGTCGTATTGCATACCCTATAATACCTGATCTGGTTTCTTGTGTTATTCAGATTTCTTTTGATCCTTGATGGTGTTGTATCACATTATGCTGTGTTTTTAAATAGGCCCTTAACACAAAAAACAATTTCCATGAAAATCAAACAACTTGCTTTAATAAAAAAATAATATCACAATAGCACTGGATGTTTAAAATTATGTTATCCTTGATTAATGACAATAAATTGTTTAATAAAACATTGAAAAAAAAATTTAGTTGGTCACCGGGTTTCGAACTCGGGATAGCGTATCTGGAGTCAAGCGCACTAACCATTAGGCCACGGACCTCTGCTGTAAAATACTGTGTCGAAATACAGCATTTATTATATAAATGGATGCGTCGTCCGATAAGAACAAAAGAATTGTGAAAAACTTGATTTTTTGGCGAATGGGGCTCAGAATTTGTATGTAGGGTATCCAGGAATCTGCTAGGGTATATTTGGAAGTGAATCTGAAAAAGTAGTGTGAAGGTGATAACCAGGTAGACCTGTAGCAGTGTCCAAAAATTCTGGATCAGTATGATTTGCAACTAATTTTCGCTATGAAATACCGCGTGAAATGGAAGCAAAAATATTTGTTTATTACGAACAATGATTGACTGTAGGATTGGTGGCCCTTTTGGAATTAATGAGTTGTCACGATATTACACCTGGGACTGTAAATAACATTTAGCATGGTTTTAGATACATTTTGTACCCAGCGAAAAATAACATCGAACAATAGAAGTCAAGTGTTTTAATGTTACGTGTAAATATAGTCTCGCGGGAGCATCTGTTATTAGTCTTCTTTATCAGTCTTTTTTTAAAAACTTGCTGGTCACGGCTACCGCGTGACTCTAATACAGAGCATATTTTAAGGAAATCATAATTAATATATTTAATGAAAGACTGTATTTATTTGTAGGATTTAGAAATTGATAATCCATGATATATTTTGAATTCAAATGATTGGACTCAATCTTATGCGTTTATAGACCATTCCTATAATTGGCAGCATCCTGCCGTTGATGGGGGTAACATCGATTTTACGTACTCATGGAGCTTTAATATATAAACACGCACTATAAAACAACGAAAGCGAGGTCAAGAAGGGTATCACGGGATTATTCGCTGTAACAGTTACGTAATAATCGGATTAACTACCATAACAATAGACGAATACAATTTTTAACTATATCGCCCTGCACTACAAGCAGGTTGCACTCTTACTGGTGCGAGTGATCAGCATAATATTCATATTCTATAGACCACTTGACATCACTGTTTATCAACAAAGGCGAGGGACTCGTCTATCGATATGCTCGAACGAGCCGCTACACTGTTCAATGGCTTTCCTGTACTATATGAAATGTGGCGGGCGATTTAAAATGCACGTGCCCTTAGCAGACTACGATGCGTACGCACACTGCAGGGCAAAGAACAATTGAAATTGCCATAATGCGCGCGCATACTGCCGGGCAATGACGTCAGATGCCAAGTGGTCTATAGAATTACAATCCAGGTCTTTATCCCTGTTCTTTGACATCTATACCGCGTGAACGTTGTAGTGCAGGGCGATATAGTCAAAAATTGTATTTATCTATTGTTATGGTAGCTTTAGGCCTATGTCACTTCTACAGCGAATTAAACAACGAAATAATATTGCGAAACCCTGAACCTCTTCTTGACTCTCTTTCGTTGTTTTATAGGCTACATGGTACCGATGTGATATCAATGTTCACCCCCATCAATGGCAAGAAGGTGTTATAGTCAACACATAGTGCCGCTTGAGCACTAACCCCTACCATATAGGTCCAACCATATGCTCCTGGAGCACTGTGTGTTGACAATAACTCAATTAATCTTATTGGTATACCTTGTGCTTCATTATGGTTGACCACTGACTTTTTTTTAATACATTCTCAGAACTAATTAGACAAAATTAATCAGTTGATACATTTACAGTAAACAAATGATTAACTTATCATAAAAATATCCCACAATATTAATTAGTGTTACTATCCACTCAAATATGAAAGACACTGATTCAATCCGGCAAACTATGGACAATATGCACCTTTTCCAGAAATGTTTGTTTCTGAAGATCTGCATGGGAGTAAGTTATATATAACCATAGTGATTAGCATGATTAGAGACTATAATTATTATGATTGTTATTTCAATTAATTATTGTTCCTTTAAAAAAAAACCTTTTGTACATTTAACAATTATCAACGTGATCGTTGCTTTTCATGCGGGTCCAAGAAATATAAATGTCTGTCTGCATGAAGGAAATCAAGGAATCATTAAACTTCCAGCTTTAAGGAATCTGATAGCAACGTTTGCACTGTATTTTTTGTGGGACATGTCAGCACATCAGACATATCGAATTGCATTCTGAATACGCAGAATGTCCTTCTGATATCAAATAATTTTAATTTGTTCAAATTGGCGACATAATACAAATTCAGTTATTAAAAATTGAAATTGTTATATATATATTTTAATACTTATCAGTCCTCGAAGTAAAATTTATAAATCTAATGATATGTACGCATAGTGTATGTAGTTGAGAGGAAAAGCCGACGATCATTTGAAAAAATTGACCTTTCGTATTGAATATACACATCCCCCTCCCCAAAGACCTAAATTTTACTTCGAGGACTGTTAAATATCAAAAATATCAATTTCTAATAATTTGCCATAAAATTTGTATTATATCGCGTATTTGATATCAGAAGGACATTCTTCGTATTCAAAATGGAATAATTATGTCTGATGTGCTCTCAGGTCCCACAAAAATACTGTGCAAAGGTGGGTGAGCGAGCCCTTAATATAACTGAACAAGTTTACTTGCTTTGAGTTAAAAGTATATACAAAGATTGCAACTTAAATATGCACTCACCAGGTTGTTTCCCAGATAATTTAGAAACCGTCTGGTTCCTTCCTCTGTGGGTAGGATGCTGAGATTAGTGTTTTTAGTAAAGGGCTATATACGACGAAGTCGCCAATAGTCGTAGTTGCGACTAATAGCGATAGTCGCGACTTTCGACTATGACTTGGTAATAATAAACTAATGACGATAATATAATATATAAACAAATATAGATTTTTTGATTACCAGAAAAATTAAAAGCAAGTTTTGTAATTTTTGTTTCAATTCCTTGTGTCTTTGCATTATTATATAGTCTGCATTCTTAATCATACCGTACACATGTTGATTTGTGCATTTTGGGTGCATGAAACTAAGAGTTTTTTTTGACCTCCAAATACGGTAGTCGTAAATAGCCAACTAGTCGCGACTATTTGGTGCAGATTCAGCAGTCGCGTCGCGCAACCCTATAGTTTTTGGGGCGCCCTCTACGGAGGCGTCCCACAATATTGGCATGTACTTGTGAGTAGCTTCTAATTTCAGTCTTACTAGATTTACTCCGCAATTGTTGTGCTATTTTGCTAAAATTATGCCCTTGCTCAGAAATAAATCCACAATATGCTTGGATTTTATTTTATTATTGTTTTCTGTTATGCACAGGATAAAATGGTGTGCGTATATTCTTTGTTTAAAAGACAAAATTAATGGATTTGTAAAAACACCAAATAAATCGAGACCTTTGACCTTTGTAACCACTTTGACCTTTGTAACCAGTTTACCGCCTCTTAGAACCCGATAGACGGTGACCAACACTTTGGATTACAATAGCCTAATCTGAATGGCATAGTCCAATAAGCTCAAATAAACAATCATAGTGCAAAATTTGACCTAACTTGCAGAGTATGAGTTTTTGTACCCAAAGTTTCAAAGTCAGGCATCTTATCAAGATCAAGATAGTGATAGTGACATAACAATTAACACGCTTATCTTGCCAAGGTCTTATCTATCTGCATGGGGTAATTGGAAATTATGGTGTAGCCTATTTGTTTTAAGGATGAAACAACTGGCTCCTTTTGCATGGAAATTAGAACAAATTACTATACAAGCTGTATCAAAAAGTTTGGTACCCAGCAGTTTTGATAGTAATTGAAAAGCCTGGTTCTTCCAAATGCAATATCGGGTCCCCTTAAAATGATAAAATGATCAGACCATAAATCTTTTGTGACTGTTTATGACATTAATCAACAAATTATGCGGATCCTAGATGTGTCGAGGATGTTATGTTTATGAACAAAACGTTACGTTTGTATTTTCAGCATTGTTAATCATTGCTACGTGTATGTTAACAAATGAAAGTTCTGTAATTATTTTAATTCTTCAATGCTAAGTTAGTAAGTATTCTTTTGGATATCATCAAATTGTAAATCTCTAGTCAGATTTTCAGTGTGTTAACAACTATGTATCAAAGATGTTACGTTCATGTACAAAACATTAACGTTCTTATCTTGTAAACATTGTATACCCATATAGCTACTTTTGAAGAATGAATGTTCTGTAATTGTCTTTTATCCTTCATCTCTATTAGATTTTCAGTGTATTAGCAAGTAGATGATGTATATGTATCACAGACGTTATGATGTATATGTATCACAGACGTTATACATTCATAAAAACTTTTCTTTTGGTCAACATAGGGTAGATCCTCTTCTATACTATCCATCATATACCCCCTGCATAACGAAATTCAACAATATTCAATATCCAAAGCAATATCATCACTACAATATGCCCCAAAATTGAACTCCCCACCCCACATAATCGCAAATTGACACGACAGCTTCATTCCAATTCAATTTATTTCATCCAAAACGGTCCTGTGATACACCTTCCCCAATCAAACACATTTGTCTTGCATTTGATCATCTTCTACTCTTCCCTAGAAAAAATCATTATGATACCAAATCCCCGGGACCAAATCTAAACACCATGCCATGGAATTCACCATATCACGTCCAAGCTCACATAATTTGGGCGCCCCATTCCTTTTTTAAAGGAATTTTTATTAGATGTTCTTCTACTAGAGTTGCCAGTTGGTTTCTCTTATCTCGGCAAACAGTTATTATACTGGAGATAGTTCGTATCCCTGCATGGTGTTGATTTTGGACTGCGGATCTCTTCGCGGTTTTCCTGATGTCGTTGCGATCCTTCTCAAAAACAATTCATCTCAACCAAAGTTGGGGATTCGCAGTGTATCAAAAAGTGATTTTTGGGGCGCCCTCTACGGAGGCGTCCCACAATATTGGCATGTACTTGTGAGTAGCTTCTAATTTCAGTCTTACTAGATTTACTCCGCAATTGTTGTGCTATTTTGCTAAAATTATGCCCTTGCTCAGAAATAAATCCACAATATGCTTGGATTTTATTTTATTATTGTTTTCTGTTATGCACAGGATAAAATGGTGTGCGTATATTCTTTGTTTAAAAGACAAAATTAATGGATTTGTAAAAACACCAAATAAATCGAGACCTTTGACCTTTGTAACCACTTTGACCTTTGTAACCAGTTTACCGCCTCTTAGAACCCGATAGACGGTGACCAACACTTTGGATTACAATAGCCTAATCTGAATGGCATAGTCCAATAAGCTCAAATAAACAATCATAGTGCAAAATTTGACCTAACTTGCAGAGTATGAGTTTTTGTACCCAAAGTTTCAAAGTCAGGCATCTTATCAAGATCAAGATAGTGATAGTGACATAACAATTAACACGCTTATCTTACCAAGGTCTTATCTATCTGCATGGGGTAATTGGAAATTATGGTGTAGCCTATTTGTTTTAAGGATGAAACAACTGGCTCCTTTTGCATGGAAATTAGAACAAATTACTATACAAGCTGTATCAAAAAGTTTGGTACCCAGCAGTTTTGATAGTAATTGAAAAGCCTGGTTCTTCCAAATGCAATATCGGGTCCCCTTAAAATGATAAAATGATCAGACCATAAATCTTTTGTGACTGTTTATGACATTAATCAACAAATTATGCGGATCCTAGATGTGTCGAGGATGTTATGTTTATGAACAAAACGTTACGTTTGTATTTTCAACATTGTTAATCATTGCTACGTGTATGTTAACAAATGAAAGTTCTGTAATTATTTTAATTCTTCAATGCTAAGTTAGTAAGTATTCTTTTGGATATCATCAAATTGTAAATCTCTAGTCAGATTTTTAGTGTGTTAACAACTATGTATCAAAGATGTTACGTTCATGTACAAAACATTAACGTTCTTATCTTGTAAACATTGTATACCCATATAGCTACTTTTGAAGAATGAATGTTCTGTAATTGTCTTTTATCCTTCATCTCTATTAGATTTTCAGTGTATTAGCAAGTAGATGATGTATATGTATCACAGACGTTATGATGTATATGTATCACAGACGTTATACATTCATAAAAACTTTTCTTTTGGTCAACATAGGGGTAGATCCTCTTCTATACTATCCATCATATACCCCTGCATAACGAAATTCAACAATATTCAATATCCAAAGCAATATCATCACTACAATATGCCCCAAAATTGAACTCCCCCCCCCCTCATAATCGCAAATTGACACGACAGCTTCATTCCGATTCAATTTATTTCATCCAAAACGGTCCTGTGATACACCTTCCCCAATCAAACACATTTGTCTTGCATTTGATCATCTTCTACTCTTCCCTAGAAAAAAATCATTATGATACCAAATCCCAGGACCAAATCTAAACACCATGCCATGGAATTCACCATATCACGTCCAAGCTCACATAATTTGGGCGCCCCATTCCTTTTTTAAAGGAATTTTTATTTCTTGATATGACATTAAATTGATCTATTAGCAACATTCCCGAGATGGTGTTTTAGGACTATATACAACGCACCCCTAATATAATTCAGCAGCTTTTAGCCTTTAAAGCTTTACTTTCTTAAATTGCCCGATTGAATATTCAATCAAAAAGAGGCCCAAAATAGTGATAAATCGTTTTCGGCTGTATATTCATAGAACAGCTGCTAAGCTGAATCATTGTGCACTTTGTGATAAAAGAGAGAGTCCACACATGAAGTACATGGTCCAAAATTTATTTTAAGATGTAGAGGCATTTCAGATTTGACCCCTAGTGACCTCTAGAGGTCACGAAAAGGTCACACAGGGGTAAAAATGTGATAAAAATCTATAGTTTGTGCTATCTACAAACTAAAAAATGGGGTAAAAATGGCACATTTTGGTTGTGGGTAACAATTTCAACTTGCTCCGATTTTGACAAAATATGGTGGCAAATTGTCCATTTAGCTGACACGAATCAGAAAAAGATTAGTTTTGTATATCTTCTGTGTTAACCTACTTAGAGGTTGAAAATGTTAAATGCCATTGGCTGGCCATACCTGTTGATTGTTGACTTCTACTGCAAATAACAAGTAAAGAGTACATTTTAGATGGTAGAAGTACTATTTACTGTTACTTGGTTCTTATGTCAAGACAAACAACCGCTTGCACCAATTTTGGCAAAATCGGAGCAAGTTGAAATTTTTACCCATGTGCAACCAAAAACATGCTGTTTGTACCTAAAAATGAGGTTTTTGTAGAATAACTCTATAACGATAAGTCGTAGATAGCACAAACTATACATTTTTGAAATCCTTGTGATGTGATCAAACAAATAATTTGGTGTATCTGTCGACAAGATTGGAGGTTTTTCAATTTTTTACCCCCGTGTGACCTTTTGTGTCCTCTTACGGTCAATAGGGGTCAAATCCAAAAGGCCTCCATATCTTAAAATAAACTTTGGACCATGTGTTTTATAATGTGTGGAAACTCCCATGCTTTTATCACAATTGTACCCGTTCCTTATAAGGGATGGGGTATGAACGTTTGGACAGTATTTATTGTGGGACATTAGAGCACATCAGACATATCGAATTGCATTCTGAATACGAAGAATGTCCTTCTGATATCAAATAATTTAGATTTTTGAAATTCGCAATGTAATACACATTTTATGGCAAATGATTAAAAAATAAAAGATAGGATTTTGTCTTTTGCCTAAAATCCTATCTTTTATTCTCTAGACAATGAAATCCTATCCTTTATTCTCTAATTGATATTTTTGATATTTAACAATACTCGAAATAAACTTAATAAATCTGATGATTTATACTTAAAGTGTATGTATAGGTGTGATGAAAAGCCGACGATCAATCGAAAATGTTGACCTTTCGTATTGAAGATATGGATTTTTTCCCCAAAACAACAACAAAAAATAGGTCTTTTGGGGAAAAAAATCCGTATCTTCAATATGAAAGGTCAAAATGTTCAATTGATCGTCGGCTTTTCCTCCCAGCTACATACACTTTAAGAATATATCATTAGATTTATAAAATTTACTTCGAGGACTGCTATATATCCAAAATGTGAAAAATATCAAATTTTAATAATTTGTCATAAAATTTGTATTATATCGTGAATTTCAATTTTTTTGTTGAAGTTTTTTATTCCCTGTTCTTGGAACTGGTGGAGGGAGAAAAAACATACACAATGGGCCACCAGTTCCCAACGATCATGAATTAAAACATAATATTATAGTCAACATTTTTAAGAACAGGTACAAAGGACAATCACAAAAGAGACAAAGACGATGGACAAAGAGAACATTCACTCTTACAAACAAAACACAAGCACCAGTCTTGTGTCAAACAAGTGCACACATTACTTGGTTACACCCATCTTGATCCTGCCATAATCAGTTAGAAAATAATTGAAGAAAAGGACAACAATTTAAGATGCTTCAAGATCAATGGTCCATTTTTTGAAATGGAGCCGCAGTTTACCTTTACTTTCAGCAATTTTATACTCAATTTTCTGCTTCAATTTGACCAAATTCAGAAAAGCATTGAAACTAAGGTTAGTCTGTTTAAATCTGCACTTATGAATGTAAAATTTAAGGCACAGAAAAAGGAAATTAATACACAGGTCATGTTCTGAGGTATCCCTGATACCAAACATTTTATCAAATTTGGAAAATGTAAAAGAATCCCCAGTGACACTGTTGATATAAAAACATAGTTCATCCCACATGGGAGACACATTCTTGCATTCACAAAATAAATGCAAAATTGTTTCTGGGCAATTCATTACAAAAGTAACAATTGGGTGAATCCACCCTACCAATTCTGTGAAGAAAATTATTTGTACAAATTGCCCTATGAAAACTTTAAAATAAAAAGATCGTAACTGGGTTTCAATAGTACATTTAAAATTGCTACTATGCACACAGTTCCATTCAATTTCATCAAACACATCGAGGCAATCAACCCATTTGTTTTCAGCTTCAACAGTGGCTTGGTTCCTAAGAGTTGAGTAGGCATGTTTTGAAACCTTCTCTGCATCTAAAAGCGAAGCAGAAATAGTATCAAAAATGTTTTCTTGAATGTTCTTAGGGTTCTGGAACCAATCCAAATAAATCCCATTCATTAAATAATTGTATTTTCTCCTGTCTTTAATGGAAATATCAAATTCTAAAACCAAATCTTCAAAGGTTTTAACTAAATTGTGACCCATATAAAGATCTGAAATGCAATGGATCCCTTTTTCATCCCAAGTAGGGTAAAAGAAAAACTTTTTGTTTTTAACCGAACATCTTTATTCCACCAAATTGGGTCCTGGAGATGGAAATCAGACCAGTTTAATTTTTCCTTCATCTTGCATTTGTATAAATACCATAATTTGATAGTCTCAATTAGCTGACAATTTGACAGGGTATTTAAAACACAATCTGGAGCATCTGCCTTCAACAAGACAGTATAATCTGGATAAAAAGAAGATAAAACAGAAAGTTCAAGGGATTTCCAAAAACTAGAATAATTAGGATCAAGCAGCTGCTTAACCCACACAAATTTTTGAGCCTGTGAGAACACAAGAAGGTCAATCATCCGAAGACCACCATTATCATAATCATTACACATGACATCCCTCTTAACTCTGTCATTCCCTCCATTCCAAATGAATTTATAAAACATACTATTCAGTTTCTTGAAAAAACTTTTTGGAATGTTTATACAAAGAACAGAAAAGAGATACAAGAGCTGGGGTAACAACAGGGATTTTACAACTGTAACTTTGCCCAAGAGAGATAAATATCTACTCCTCCAGCAATTGAGTGTTTGCTCAATTTGATGAAGTTTAGGGTAAAGTTGAGCTCAAAAAGAGCATGTGTATTAAGAGAAAAATTAACACCTAAGGTTTTAAAGGTGTTTGTCTTCCACTTCAGCCCAATATCTTCAAAAGGATGGAAATCAGAACCTTTTAAGCTGCCAATATGAATGGCCTCAGATTTTGACATATTGATTTTGCAACCTGAAAAGGAAGCAAATTTATCAAGGATGTTGAAGAGAAATTGGAAAGATTCTAAATCCCTTGTAAGAAACATGTGGTATCATCAGCCAGCAAATTAATTTTCTTTTCTATGTTACCCACTTTAAGACCTGTGATTTTTTCATTACTGCGAACTGCGATAGCCAAAATTTCAATGGCAAAAAGGAACAAAAAGGGTGAAATAGGACAGCCTTGAAAAATTCCACGAGACATGTCAATAGGATTGCTGAGAAAACCATTATTGATAACATAACTTTTCCGGCAATTGTAAAGTTTTGACCCACTGAATAAAATTATCCCCAAGATTAAACCGACTTAAAACCTGAAATAAGAAACTGTGTTCAACGCTGTCGAAAGCCTTTTCTATATCTAACAAGACAATAGACCCTGGGATATTATTCATATCGGAATATTCAATCAAATCAATAATGTTACGAATGTTACAACCTATATTCCTACCCTTCATGAAACCAGTTTGATCATCATGAATAAGATCCTGAAGAACGAGTTTGAGACGATTAGCCATGGTCTTTGCAATAAGCTTATAATCAGTCGTCAATAAGGAAATAGGACGGTAAATTTTAACAAAAATAGGATCACGGTCCTTTTAGGAAGCAAAGTAACAACACCATTTCTTTGGGAAAGAGACAAAAGGCCTTGTTCAAAGGAAAAATTAAAAGATGCAATTAACATATCAGCAATATCATTAAAAAGACGATGTAAAACTCCACTGGGAGGCCATCTAAACCTGGTGCTTCGTTATGGCACAAAGATTTCAAATTCAAAAGCAGTTCAGCTTTTGTAACAGGTCTATTCAAATTCTCTTTACTTTCTTCAGACAGCTGAGGAATTTCAAGCTGATCAAGAAAAGTACTTGCAGCTTGGTCTGATGCTGTAGTAGAGCGAGAAGTATAAAGATCATCATAAAAACCATGAAGGTCTTTCAAAATGTTAACAGGATCAGTTTGAATGGTACCGTTTTCCTTCATAAGATTCCGGATGACCTTTTTCTCTGAGGAGCGCTTCTCAAGATTGCAGAAATATCTGGTACTCTTTTCACCATGCTCAACCCACTTTAATCTAGATCTGACAACTAGCCCAGCAATCTCTTGATCAATAATATTATTTAAATCACTTTCCAGAGAACTAAGTCGTTCAACCAAGACATCAAGACTAACATCATTATTGATATTAGAAAATTCAGAAATGTCCTTTCTCACTTTGTCAATTTCTTTTAGAAGATTAGACTTTACTTGATTTCGTTCCTTATTCTTTCTGCTGGTATATTCAATACAATGGCCTGTAATGACACATTTCAAACTGTCCCAAATGATGTTTGGGTTTGCAGGAGATTGACTATGGATATTTTTAAACTCAGTAATTTTTGATTTAATAAAATCAACAAAATCTGAGTCATGTCTCAAATAATAGCAGTTACATTTCCAATAGCCCTAGATGATTTAACATTGTTTTTTTTTTTGATATCAGAAAGACATTCTTCGTATTCAGAATGCAATTCATAATGTCTGATGTGCTCTCATGTCCCACAAAAATACTATCGAAACGCTCATTCCAGATCCCTTAAAGGGGTCAGGTGAATGACAGATTGACAACCTCATCCCAGTAGTCATAATGGTACTGTTATGACCAATAGTATATTGTTATAATATGATGAATTTATTGGTCGCCAAGGAAAGACAATAGAAACTCACGTAGAAACTATTGCCGTATACATGCTTACATAGTACTTATTACACCTTCAAAAGTTACAATTTCATTGCATTTTCGTATCAATAGAAGTGTCCTATCACTATCATCACATTTGTAAAAGAAAGGGTATAACTATGTCACATTGATAATTAGCTTAGTCACTCTTAAATTATCTTGATTACACGGATTTAGTATAGCCATGCATTAAGCATGTTAAGCGTGTTTATTAGTAAATATACGGTACCATATAACCTAGTTTTGAGCACATCATATACCGTAAAACCTCGTCTACACGCATAATTTAGAGTGTTTTTGATGAAAGCTAAATTAAAGCCATATTATAACATTTGCTGAGGAAGACGCCCTCACTGAATTTTTAAAATTCCATTTTTTACACGATTAAATTGTACTTTATTAAACCAATATACCCTGCAAAAATCAAGACTCTAGGTGCTGTAGTTTTGTCAAAATCCGAGATTTTGAATAAAACGCCGGATCCGGCGCTTTATTTATTACGATGGAATTATTAGTCGAATGCATACACGATGTTCATAACACACAGTATGTACACGGCGTGCGGGACGGTGATATACACAACAAAGGGTCGTACCACAACATGACCGAAGGAGTGGTACGTATTGGCGACATGTGCGCTGGTAGTAAATTCCAATTTTCTCTGCTTTGCCGTAGTTGTTCGGCTCAAAAATAAAAGGGATATATCTGACAGTAAAAGCTAACATTTTATGGCAAAGAAATGCTAATCTATTTTGTTTGAAAATGTTATAATATGGCTTTAATACGAGACAGACGTAAATATGCCAATACAATAGATTGGTCCTACAATAGTACTTGTTTGTATACCGGTATGCTTGTATCGGTAATTAATTTGTTCAAACTCCAAAATATTATCATTTTGTCGATGGATGGCGTCTGGGTTAATTAAGCTTTCATCAAAAGCACTCTTTATGCTTGTAAACGAGGTTTTACGGTATAGTCTCGTTTGTTTCATTCCCAGCCGGCTTGTGGTCCTCCGTCACCCTCCGTCACCGAGACTATGTACGGTACAATCCCAACACGGCTGACGTTTTTTTCCTCTGACCATACAGCTCCATACAGACGTTTTACGCCAAAGTACATCTGCTACCATTATTAACACACTTGTACAATCAAAATCTACAGCAGTACAAACACTTGTATGGGGGGGGCCTGATACAAAATTTTTATCAAGTGCATGAATAATTATCCTTCTTAGAAAAAAAGTTTCCAAGAGGGCGTTAAAAGGTTACCATGGTTACTGAGAATTCAAGAACCCTGTAGAGAACCATTACAGGCTATGTATGCTCTTTGAAGAACCAGCAAATGTTCCTCAGAGTGACAAAAAAGACTTTCTTAATTCCTTTTAAGAACCACGACAAGGGTTCTCCTTATACAGGACAAATAAGTACGTGCTCATGAAGGCCCCATGTGCCATGTCACAGGGGAAGTTGCCCAAAGTGGTCAAAAATGGTCAAAATAGTACAAAGTTATTCAAAGTTTTGCTTAAAACTTCCTCGAAATCATGCGCGTATTTTTTTTGGGGGGGAGGGTCGGCGGAAGAAGAAGGGGCGGCAAAACGAAGGGGCGGCGGAAGAAGAAGGGGCGGCAAGAATTAGTAAATATAAAACTTAAAAGGGCGGAAAAAATGTTGCTAAGTATAAAAAAATTTGAAAAAATTGTACTATACATCAAAATGTGTTCCTTTTAGGGCGCTCTTCACTTTTTCAAACGACCGAAAAAAAAATGGGTCAACCTTTTCGGGCTGTTGAGGAAGGGGCGGCAACACTAGAGAGCTTGCGAAATGACGTTACGTTAACTTTAACTTTAACTTCTAGAGGATTATGTATTCAAACCCATCTTGGTTATCTTGGTTTTGAATACATAATCCTCTATAATCCTCTAGAAGTTAAAGTTAAAGTTAACGTAACGTCATTTCGCAAGCTCTCTATTGAATTTCCTTCAACCCCCCGGGGTAGGAGCGGCCACGGTACGCCACTGGAAATTGCGGTAAGTTTCATAAAATTGCTTAAAGTTGCTGAAAAGATGCTCAGATTACTCAAAATTGCTTCCGCTTCCGCGCAAGCAGCGTAAAGTGGGCGCGGATTTCATAAAATTGTCCACAATTTTCCAATGCAGCACAAACAGGTCATGACAATCTTACGCAGCTTCGGGGAACTTTACGTATCATTAAAAATGTTGCAAAATTTCAGGCATTTTTGGAGAATTTTGACAACTTTGGGCAACTTCCCCTGTGACATGTGGCCTTCATGACAAAGTCATGATCATTCTTGACCGTAATTAGGTACATATAAACCGACATTCCGCAGCTGATCTTAAAATATTAATTTGAATGCTAGGATTACGGGTTGTTCTCGATATAATTTCGGTTATAATGCTCCACATACTTTGGACATGCTGGCTCAGGTTTGTACTTGGCTTTCCGATGAGACTGAAGCAAAAACCCTTCTGGTCCACCCAGAGGATGATTTAAGGAAGCCCCATCATGCACTGCAAACGTGTTATCACTAGAGTTTCAACTGCCACTTTACTTTTCAAATCCCATTGAATTCTGTGCAAAAGATGTTGTTTAAGAATTGTGCGTGTGTCATTATTACTTGGTCGATTTCAGAACAAAAGTGATGTATGCATAAAGGATAATTCACACCTTCTGTAGGTAACATAAAATGTGAAATCGACTAGCATTTTGAATGCGTTTTTATTGTAAATATATCAGTCGAAATTCAAATTTAACCCTGCCCGTCAATGCAATGTGCGAGCAGTGGTGTCATGTTCACTCACACAGCTGTGCTAACCGCAAGTCAACACAGTGGCGTGGTGGGAAGTGCTTAAATCATCCTCTGTGGTCCACCCTGGTTGAAGGTGTATGGGGATGTGCCACGGTTTGGGGTAACTTTCAGCGATTTTGGTATATAGATGGGTGGTTTTAAATGACGACCAAAGCCCCCCAATTCGCCAGCGAAGTGTTACGTGTAATCCGATTATCACCATGTCAACGCGATCACGCTTTTGAGTTCTGCACCATGATCGAAATGATCGCAACACAAAGTCTATGCATGTACTATCAATTCCAAAAGGTGTGTGATCCAGTTACCAGGGAGATATGTAAACCACTTCGCTGGCGAATTGCAAAAACAGCAAAAAATAGGTAGAGTGAAATTCAGCATTAGAAAGTCAACAAGTTTTGAAGACCCTCCCGGTGTTTGATTTCAAAACAGAAAATCTATCGAAGACAACTGGTAGAAATGAAAATCCCTTAGTTTCTTTGCGCATTGATATAAGAATGTTCGTCCTTTGCATAAGATATTTCCTTGCGGAGGTCTGCATAGGCATAGTCTGAAGACACCGGCCTAGATGTCTCTGATTTGGACGATGGGTCTGGTCCGATATAACCGTCATCATTATATTCATGATGAGAAGGCTCCATATAATCTCCTTCTTCGACAAAGTCTTGATTTTTCGATTCCAAGAAGGCTTCATTTACATAGGCTTTTTTATTAGGATCATTGACATATTCCACGCGGTCTGGAGGATCTGGTTTGACATAAACAACATCATCCCCAGGGATATCTGGTATGACATATTCGTCAGCGTCACTAGCATCAGTAGCCGTTGACATCCGTAAGTAGCCCTCTACTGTTGTGTTGTCATCACCAGATTTCAAATGTCTCTCATTCTGAATCTCTCCACGATATACTCCCCCATCAACCTCACCCTCTAACCCCAAGTTCAAATGTCCCTGAATCTGCGATGGGCGTAAGTTACCATTGTCATCTGGAGTTTGGTTCACATAAATGTCTGTGCGAGTAGTGTCGCCATTTGTTCCTTCATGACGTTTTAAATCTTCGTCATTATATCCCACAATTTCCTCTATTTCTCCTGATTCATCGAAGTAGGTGAATTCAACACTCTTGGCCCTGCTCTTCATACTGTTGTCTCTAGCCAGATTGTAATCGCTGGGTGTCGTCTTTTTCTATGTAAAGGAAAAGTTACAACACTGGGTCAAAAATGAGTTTCAAACCTCTTTCTGCCCGATCAGCAACAGCATGATAGGATTTTATTGGACTGATATAATTTGCTAAAATTTCAAAGGAATTTTTCTTATAGCTTTAATTTGATTGGTTTATCTCGGTAATAAAAATGTATTAGTAGTTGTACCAATGAAATGTACCCTATCATTTTGCTCATGATCTCTTTCCTCTTTGGTTTTTTTTGTTTGTATTTCCCAAATACAGAATTATCCAAGTACGGAAATGTCCTTGGTCAATTGTTACCCAATATGAGCGTGTACATTATACTATTTGTATACAAAATGATCATCTATCTGTAAAAAACTGTTTGTAATGCACAAACTAGGGTTTTCCCCTGGTTTTCCCCCCATCAGTCCGAATAAAAATCACTGAAAATCTCAATATTTTCCAAATTTCGACGGACTCCCCCGGGTTCACCTTTCTCCGCTCTTCCCCTTGACCCAGGAAATAAATCACGGTGTCACCCCGGGGGTGCCACCACATACGGATGACTCTTAGAATGGCAACATCAAAAATCTGAATCAGATACATACCGTGTACAGATCATTTTTCTTTTTATCTGCATGAAATGGAGACTGGACCTGGGAGCGTTCTTTTTCTTTCCTTGCCTTTGCCGATTTCCTCCTACAGTAGACGTAGACTATGATGCCGATGATTATGGCGAGGACACATAATGTAGGGACTACGCTCACCACAACTATCAACGTGTCCGATAATTTCATTGACTCCATTATGGAATCTGAAATGGGACATACGGAAGGATTAGTATATTATCGTATTTTTAAGTTATTTTATTTTACAAATTCGGTAAAAACATCAAAAAGCAAAATGAAATAACGTATTACAATCAAAAGAAAAACAGATGGAAATAGACCCAATGGGAGTCGAAAGCATTAAGGGGGTACTACACCCCTGCCCAATTTTGTGTCTATTTTTGCATTTTTCTCAAAAATGTTAGCGCATTGGTGGCAAGTAAAATATGTATATTATAGGGGCAAGGACTACAACTACTGCACTGGAAATTTTATTTTAGCACAGACAACTGTTGTGGAGTTACATTCAAAAATGAGGGAAAACCATTACCGGGTAGTTGATCAATAAATTAATAACTACTTGCCTTGAGTTGCTGAATTTTCAGTGCAGTACATACATACATACATACATACATATATCGATTTATATTGCGCCTATACAATTTTAGCTCTAGGCGCATTACAATAAGAGAAAACAAAGAAAGAAATAGCAATAACAAGAAATGGATCAAATTGGAAAAAGATGGGTTTTTAAAAGCTGTTTGAAGCTGGCCAGTGTTTGGGCCTCCCTGATGTTGCATGGGAGGTTGTTCCAAATTCGAGGACCAAAGGAAGTGAAGGCGTTATCACCAGCAGTATAGTTGTAGTCCTTGCCCCTAAAATATACATATGTTACTTGTCACCAATGCGCTATAATTTTTGAGAAAAATGCAAAAATAGGCACAAAATTGGCCATGGGTGTAGTACCCCCTTTAAGGTGAAGAAACTACTAATATTCTTGCGTAAAATGGCAATGATACTATTGAGAATGTACATGTTAAGGGATCCAGAATGAGCGTTTATTGCGTTTCGACAGTATTTTTTGAGGGACATGAGAGCACCTCAGACCTATCGAATTGCATTCTGAATACGAAGCATGTTTTTCTGATATCAAATAATTTTCATTTTTTGAAAATCACAATATAATACAAATTTTATGACAAATTATAAAAATTTAATATTTTTCAAATTTTGATATATAACAGTCCTCGAAGTAAATTATATAAATCTAATGATATATTCTTAAAGTGTATGTAGCTGGGAGGAAAAGCCGACGGTCAATTGAAAATTTTGACCTTTCATATTGAAGATATGGATTTTTTCCCAAAAGACCTTTTTTTTTTTGTTGTTTTGGGAAAAAATCCATATCTCCAATACGAAAGGTCAAAATTTTCAATTGATCATCGGCTTTTCATCCCACCTACATACACTTTAAGTATAAATGATCAGATTTGTAAAGTTTACTTCAAGTACTGTTAAATATCAAAAATATCAATTTTTAATGATTTGCCATAAAATGTGTATTAAATTGCGAATTTCAAAAATCAAAATTATTTGATATCAGAAGGACATTCTTCGTATTCAGAATGCAATTCGATATGTCTGATGTGCTCTAATGTCCCAAAATAAATACTGTCCAAACGTTCATACCCCAGCCCTTAAGGCCTGTAAAAAGTGTTTAGGGGTATCATAATTACAATACATCAAATAGGTCTTCTTTGGGTGAGTGCGGAAGACCCCTATGTATACTTTTCAGGTTGTGCGTTGTATAAAATACTGGTTGAAATTAAGTTTATGTCAAATGATAGATACCCAAGGAAATGTTATCTGATGCTTTTTAATTTAGATCAACGTGGTATGACAAATTGGACTACAAATATAAAACACTTATTGCAGACGTCTGGTTTCGGTGTGGTGTGGCAAACTCAAGAAGTTGGTGATTTAAAATTATTTTTGAATATTTTTGCCACCAGAATTAGAGATATTTCCTTTCAAAATTAGTTTTCTGATATGAGTTCAAGGAATAAATTAAGAACCTACATTCAGTTCAAATCACTCCTTGCTCCTGAAAGGTACTTATTATTGATTACAAATTTTGGTAAAAGAAGGGCCATGGCAAAATTAAGATGTTCCGATCACCCTCTCAGAATTGAAACTGGCAGGTGGAATAAAATAAACGCCGAGGAGAGGTTTTGTGAATTGTGCAATGCTGGTAATGTTAAAAATGAATATCACTTTGTTTTGGTATGTCCCTTTTTCAGATTATAAGAGACAAGTAGTCAGTACATTCCTGTTTTTTATAGAGTCAATCCATCATTTAATAAGTTTATCTCTTTTATGGAAAATGAAAATATTAATGTTATTCATACACTTTCAGAGTTTATTTATATTGCTCTCAAGCTCAGATATAATATGCACTCTGAAACATAATTTTTCTCTATTTATTTAAATTGTTGATTTTTCTTTCATATGCATGTAAATAATGTCTGTCACCGTGTAATTATTGTTTGCTTTGTACTATGGGCTGGAGGCCTACGTACTTGATAAAATTCTATGAATGAATGAATGAAAATGGCATGAGCAATGATAAATGTTGGCTTTTTCATTTTTCCTGATTCTTGATTTTACTATTGTTTCAAAGAATTTCTTGTTGAAAAAGTGAAAACGACATTTTGTCCAGGAATTTTGTGTTATGCCATGATATGATGCACGAGTATTATAAATTACACAGGGTAAAAAAAAGGTTGTTTGTTTGTCTGCATTGACTCTCATCCTCAAAATTGGGAGAAAAGATTTTACGGTAAGCCTAGAAGAGAATACAGACCCTGTTAATAATGTGATATAGTATTGATGTATTCGATATACCTATTATATATAGCTAATTCATACCTATTTATGCCTTTTTAATTAAGGTAATTAGGCCTGTGCATGGTTTAGCATTGACCTACTAAAAAAAGAACTTAGGAAACAAACAAAATCCGAATAATGACATGCCTACGTGTGCATGGGGAGGTAGTGTAAACATGAAAACCTTTTTTCTCGGCATACAAAAGTTCGTCATTAATTTCACACCTTACGCAGAGGATTATAAAATATATTGTGGGTTTGACATTAAAATTACTACACAACACTGCAGGTGATTTCTAGTTAAAGAAAACATAATATAACAATAACACAACTATAGCCTACACAGCAAACTGCACTGGTATATATATAAAACATTACAAACCAATGTAACCTATACAGTGTTCTGTATTTTTAAAAATATCGTCTATAACTTTTAAGCATGTCTAAACTATATATGGTTTTATTATTCTTAGAGGCAATTTGCAAATCGGAATAAAAAAAACAACGCATGCATTGGAAAAACATTTAAATGATCACTGCCCAAAATACATGTACAGCCAACATAATTTAAACACTTTCGGAACTCATACGACCGTCGATTGAAGATAGTAGATATTTTACAATAAAGTATAATTTGCCTACCATATATATATTTCTGGAACGTATTTCACCATTGCCCTAGCCGTATACAGTTAAAATTATATTAATTAATGCGATGAAAAATTCGTCTGACCTGAGTAATGAGAGAGAAATAAACTACAAGAAATTCCATTATTGGTAATACTAATATCCGTGTTTAAATAAATATCATGTGTGCAATCCAGGTTAGGTAAAGAAAAGGCAAAGTCGCCACTTACCTGCTACCGGCTATATCATGCCTATATTATATCATTTATCTAGTCCTTGTATTATCGAAGTCCAAAATGGTGTTAAAATTCAATATAAGTGGGGGAAATATCCTCTGGAACCATTTTTCTCGACCATGTTTGTGTACAAACTTATAAATGTATTGTATACTTAGTAGGGCGTCACATTTAACGTGGAGTTGTTTCCGCAATTTTAGATTAACCAAGTTTTACGGGTCATTTATGCATTTCAATTGTGATATGTTAGTTGTGGCTTATGTCGACGTTATTTCTAGAATATAAAATTGTAATTATTGAAAATAGATCACAACTATTTCAACTTTCTCGTAAATTAACCCTAATTTAAACACACTTATTACAAACGGCTTGAACTGAATAAAATACAAAGAAACGTTTATTTAACATGATGAATGGAATAAACACGGTTAAATAATTTGACCAAATTAGATTATTAGAAGTTCATAGTCAAGTGCAACAGATTTTAGTTTCAATAAATGGCGCGCATTGAACCGCAAACTTTATTCAATACAAATACCCACGTACCAGGTAAATGGCAATTAATAATTACGGTCATAGGTCGGCGTCTAGCCTTTTGTGTATCTTGTGCATATTTGTGCATTAACGTAAAAATACCTGTTTATATAATATATGTATAGTCTATAAATTAAAATATAGGCCTACCACTGAAAAAAAACCCAGTAAAAGTTAATTGATTAAATATTGTTTCATGCAAGTGTTTTATAGAAATCTTCTTTTTTTTTTTTTAGTCTAAGGGGCACGCATGCAGGGTTACTAAATTATATTAAGTGACACATTTAGATATTGTTTGTATTGTAACTTTAAAAGTAATGATGATAAGTACATAAAAGTATACATTTTCAGAAAGGAAACGATGCAAGGAGTCCAACTAGTACAACAGATTTCTGAAAAAACGAGCGTGTTTTGAGTAAAGCCCCAAAAACGGCATATTCATGTCCTAAAGACACAAAACTAGTAACAGTTTTCTCCTCATATTTGATAATATTTGCTTCAATTTAAAATTTAAAAATCAGAGAGGATCAAAATTTGACTTATATCAATTTTGACAAAACTGTTAGATATTTTAAGGTATAAAATAGTATAACGACTTTATAACGTCCTAATTCTAAAACTGAAAAAGAGTTAAATTTTGACCCTTTTTGACCCATATTTTCTAATCGAAGGGGAAAAAAAAGCTAAAATGTGAGTAGTTTCGTAATCGATTTGGAAATTTAAGTAAGTTGTTATAATGGACGAACAAATTGGCATGAAAAATCAAATTTGGTAATTTTCTCAAAAACAGCTTGTTTTTATCAAAAATCTGCTGTACTAGTTGGATATATTTAATGCTATCTTCTGTAAATATCATCATGAGCATGGTAAATGTAATGTTGTCTACTGTAGATAGCATTATGTGCATGGACAATGTAATGCTATCTACTGTAAATAGCATTATGTGCATGGACGATGTGATGCTGTCTACTGTAGATAGCATTATGTGCATGGACAATTTAATGGTATCTACTGTAGATAGCATTATGTGCATGGATAATTTAATGCTATCTACTGTAGATAGCATGTGCATGGACAATTTAATGGTATCTACTGTAGATAGCATTATGTGCATGGACAATTGAATGTTTCTACTGTAGATAGCATTATGTGCATGGACAATTTAATGGTATCTACTGTAGATAGCATTATGTGCATGGACAATTTAATGCTATCTACTGTAGATAGCATTATGTGCATGGACAATTTAATGCTATCTACTGTAGATATCATTATGTGCATGGACAATTTTTAAATGCTATCTTCTGTAGATAGCATTATGTGCATGGACAATTTAATGTTATCTATTGTAGATAGCAGTATGTTTATGGACAATTTAATGCTATCTTCTGTAGATAAATTTATGTTCATGGACAATTTAATGTTATCTATTGTAGATAGCAGTATGTTTATGGACAATTTAATGCTATCTATTGTAGATAGCATTATGTGCATGGACAATTTAATGGTATCTACTGTAGATAGCATTATGTGCATGGACAATTGAATGTTTCTACTGTAGATAGCATTATGTGCATGGACAATTTAATGCTATCTACTGTAGATAGCATTATGTGCATGGACAATTTAATGCTATCTACTGTAGATAGCATTATGTGCATGGACAATTTAATGCTATCTACTGTAGATATCATTATGTGCATGGACAATTTTTTAATGCTATCTTCTGTAGATAGCATTATGTGCATGGCCAATTTAATGCTATCTACTGTAGATAGCATGTGCATGGACAATTTAATGGTATCTACTGTAGATAGCATTATGTGCATGGACAATTGAATGTTTCTACTGTAGATAGCATTATGTGCATGGACAATTTAATGGTATCTACTGTAGATAGCATTATGTGCATGGATAATTTAATGCTATCTACTGTAGATAGCATTATGTGCATGGACAATTTAATGCTATCTACTGTAGATATCATTATGTGCATGGACAATTTTTAAATGCTATCTTCTGTAGATAGCATTATGTGCATGGACAATTTAATGTTATCTATTGTAGATAGCAGTATGTTTATGGACAATTTAATGCTATCTTCTGTAGATAAATTTATGTTCATGGACAATTTAATGTTATCTATTGTAGATAGCAGTATGTTTATGTGCTATCTATTGTAGATAGCATTATGTGCATGGACAATTTAATGGTATCTACTGTAGATAGCATTATGTGCATGGACAATTGAATGTTTCTACTGTAGATAGCATTATGTGCATGGACAATTTAATGCTATCTACTGTAGATAGCATTATGTGCATGGACAATTTAATGCTATCTACTGTAGATAGCATTATGTGCATGGACAATTTAATGCTATCTACTGTAGATATCATTATGTGCATGGACAATTTTTAAATGCTATCTTCTGTAGATAGCATTATGTGCATGGCCAATTTAATTATGTGCATGGCCAATTTAATGCTATCTATTGTAGATAGCAGTATGTTTATGGACAATTTAATGCTATCTTCTGTAGATAAATTTATGTGCATGGACAATTTAATGTTATCTATTGTAGATAACAGTATGTTTATGGACAATTTAATGCTATCTATTGTAGATAGCATTATGTGCATGGACAATTTAATGGTATCTACTGTAGATAGCATTATGTGCATGGACAATTGAATGTTTCTACTGTAGATAGCATTATGTGCATGGACAATTTAATGCTATCTACTGTAGATAGCATTATGTGCATGGACAATTTAATGCTATCTACTGTAGATAGCATTATGTGCATGGACAATTTAATGCTATCTACTGTAGATATCATTATGTGCATGGACAATTTAATGCTATCTTCTGTAGATAGCTTTATGTGCATGGACAATTTAATGTTATCTATTGTAGATAGCAGTATGTTTATGGACAATTTAATGCTATCTTCTGTAGATAGCATTATGTGCATGGACAATTTAATGTTATCTATTGTAGATAGCAGTATGTTTATGGACAATTTAATGCTATCTACCGTAGAAACCCGTCTATAAGGAATAGAAGCGACTGTGATGATAGCATATTTCACGCTAGCGCCCTCCACAATATTATATCATTATGGAATTTGAGCAAATCATTTACCGACACAAGCAGGTATACAATGTATTATTTTATCTTTATTTCGCATCTCACGAGCATAGCTCACTTGGCAAGGCATAAGACTTTGGTTCTTTAGATCGGAAGATGGTGAGTTCGAGCCTCATCACGGTCACACAAACTTTTATAAACAAAATATTGTTCAAACTTTTCATTTATATTTTCTTGCATTTTCTAAAGACTCCTTTCGTGATCATTTTTTTCATATTTAGTTTAATTTATTCTATTGTTTTTCTTTATTGTTTCTTTTCTTTGTCTTTTTTCTTGTTTAATTTTATTTTTTCTTTATTTTTCTTTGATTCATATAATATTGGCAGGATAAGGAGAGGAGGAACTAAAGACCCATTCAGTGATTTGCTCATCCGGACGATCGTAAAATCATCAAAATTCACCTTTGTCATTGTCATAGATGTGGTAACATAGCCTGCTAGTGGTTCAGCAGAAAACCGTGTGACACATAATATACATTTGGCTACATTTTATTATACGATAAATACGAATTTATTAAACATGGTAACAAATATTCTCTAGCAGATCGGTTATACGATGGAACTGGTAGGCATAGGCCTATTATAAATTCGGGATATTAAATATCTTCCTGACGAGACAGATCTGCGCATGTGGTCAAAGACGATTCCTTACTAGCCACAGACCGTCCGCTGGAATTAGTTGAATCGCTATGGCTGTTGGTCGGACCTCTCATCTCTCCACATCGATTGTGACCTATCCCCGACATTGCCCTTATGAACTCACATCCTCCTGTTTTATTCCAATACGCTGGCGAAGTTACGTAATAATCGGATTAACTACCATAGCAATAGGTGAAAACAATTTTGAATATACCGCGTTATACCAGAGAAGATGATAAAAGAGGAGGTCGCTCGCTGCCTACATCAAATAAATAATGTGTGCATCCGCCTATTGATGGAAATAATGATCTAATCCGATTGATCAACTAATACGATAAGTGGCTGTGCGAGTCACGACTGTCTAGCTCTAAACAGCGCATGCCCGGATATCAATTTGTTACGTCAGTTGACCGCGAAATATAATTTCTGTATTGTTGGCATGACCGACTGCTAAGGTTGACCCGAGATCCCTGTGAAAAAGACCCTCATTTTGGATCCAAATAGCATTTTTGGACACGTTTGGACACAAAACGGGAGTACATGGAGAAACTGACACGAATTTGAATTACTGATTAAACTAGTTTTAAGTTTCCGTAAACTGCCGCAAATATTCAAATGCTTATCATTTAAATTTCTTTTCCTTTGACCTTATATTAATTTTACTGGAAAATTAATTATGCTTGTCTTTCCATAACTTAACAAACCTTTTGATTTTTTTAATGGGAGTTGCGATATATATGATGTTTTTTCACTCATTTAAAAATCATGGTCACCCTGGTTAGTAGGCCCTATTATTTTTCTTTAAAGAAAAAAAGCATGATTTGACTGCGAAATTGGGAATCTAACGATGTACTTCCGTGTGTGGAATGTTTTCTCCACTAAGAGAACTACCGAATCAGTCGAGCGTGTGTCGGATGAACAGATTACCACAAAGGAAGTTTCAAGTGGTGTTTTAAGTACCCCAAACAAAGAAAAGTGAATGGAGGTTAACTGTGGGTAATCGGATTAAATGTTCGAGCGATCTCCTCTTTTCTCATCTTCTCTGGTTATACACTGATACGTTCAGGCGGTACCTCTTCATTGAACCATATCATGCTGCACCTGTAAGATCTTTGAAAAGACCAGTATTGTATTCAATCTATGATTGCAGACATACACAGTACAGGTGATGAGTGTAACCTGCTTGTAGCGCAGCGCGATATGTTCAAAATTGTTTTCACCTATTGCTATGGTAATTAATCCGATTAATTACGCAACTTCACCAGCGTATAATGGCCGAATAAATTCTGACCATCACTTGGCTTGTTGGATTCGTCTATACTACAATTCGCTGTCGAAGTGACGTAATAATCGCAATAACTACCATCAAGCAGATTGCACATAATCACCCGCGTATGTCACCAAACATAGATTGAATACCACTCTTTTCATAAATACTAATCTTACATGGCGAGTGATTAGCATTTCTTTGACAACTATGGTTTAATGCATAGGTGCCACGTGAACGATGAAGTGCAGGGCTATATATTCGAAATTGTATTCATCAATTGCTATGGTAGTTAATCCGATTAATTACGTCACATCGACAGCGAATAGCCTATAGTATGGGTTCAAGTGGAACAAAAAATGGTGTATGTCCATTGCTAGTGTGGAGATGTATGGTCGTGCGCCCCCTCCAGCCAAAGCGGGTTCTTCCGACTTTTCTTGTTGGGTTCTCCCCCGAAAAGCGGGATAAAATAGGGAAGAAAGACAGGGCCGCGACACTCCGGCACTTGTTGGAAGACATGAAGTACAGCAGACAGTTACATGTACAATGTGATTTTCTCATTTATAATTAGGATTACGTCATTGCCAGAATGCCAGAGCTTGTTTCATTTGTTCATTAGAATGATTGACAGCGGTGGGCGGACTTATACTCTAAAAATGTGATTCTCTAATAAATTATAGGTCACTAGGTCAATTCGGACCGTCTCTTCCTCAGATCTCTATGTAGGACTCTATGGTACTATCTTCTTAGACTTGATCCACCAGTCCTTCAACTGCTTACGCACGGTCATCGGGTTGTGCTTGCAGGTGAGGACTGGTAACGATTGCGTTCAAAAAGTGTCGAGCGCACGCACTCATGAATAATTAATTAGTTGTGATCACGTGGGTGTAATAACTTTTTTATGAATGAATTTACTACGAAATACGATGAATGGCAAACAAATAAACAAGATATTTAAAAAATAACAAATAAATAAAGTGTTTACTATTTTAACCGTATTTTAAATAATATTATTTCTATTTTATTGATTAAAAAATAATGTTACTTTTAAATAACAAACCAAGCAAATCTGAGACGAATATACCTTAGGTATATTCGTCTCAGAAGCAAATCATGCATTTTTGAGTCTCATCTCAGTCTCATTTTTGAGTTGTCACTCATCTCAGTCCCCATGCTCTTCGACTTGTAAAATAATAAAAATATGCATTAAACTTTTTGACTCGAGATATAAGGGGCTGTGCAATAATTATGAGCCATGGGAGGAGGGTAAAATTGGGGGAGCAAGAAATTTTGCCAAGCCAAAATGGGGGGAAGCAATAGGGATCCCCAAAATTTGGCATGTTCAAGGGGGGCAAAGATTTTTTGGCGGGCCGAGAGGGGGTGGGCAAGCGATTTTTGGCGAGCCATTTGGAAATTTTACCCCGGGGACTCATAATTATTGCACAGCCCCTAAGGGGGGGTCGTAAAAATTTAGCCCGCGATAGGGGGTCATAAAAAATCACTCCGGTCACCGACATATATGTGACCCCCCTTCGAAGAAAATGACATCCCCTTAGATTATACCGTTTGTAAGTCATGTATAAATGTGCAGTTGGGAGTGGGCCTAGGACTACGGTACGGGATTGGTAGTCAGTATAGTGTTACGGTACTGTAGTCACAATGTTACGCAACTGACGTCACACTCACACAACTAACGTGACGTAACTAACGTTGCGTTGCATCGTTAATTTACGCAACGTAACTTACGTTGCTTTGTGCAACTTACGTTGCGTAACTTACGTTGCATTAATTGCGTTGTTAAGTTACGCCGCGTAACTTCGTTTAATGCAACGTAACTTATGTTGCGTTGTTAATGTATGCAACGTAACTTACGTTATGCAACGTAACTTACGTTGCGTAATTTACGTTGCATTGCGTTGTTAAGTTACCCAGCGTAACTGACGTTGCGTTGCGCGCGCAATTTATGTTGCGTCACGCAACTTATGTTGCATCGCGCAACTTACGTTGCCTAATGTAAGTTACGTCACACAACTTACGTCACACAATGTTACGCAACTCACAGTGTTACGCAACTTAAGTTACGTCACAATGTTACGCAACTTACGTCCTAATAACAGTAGGATAACAGTAGGCCCACGGCTGTCCCGGCTGTAGACTACTACAGCAAGTGTAACACACTTACACCATGCATACATAACGATACGATGTGTGTATAATAGGCCCAGTATTAGACTAATGTGTGTATGCGTAGACTACGGCAAGTATAATGCCTGCCCCTGACAGTGCATGCGATGCATGAGGGCCCAGCCATAGACTACGGTAAGTGTAATGCTTTAATGGTGAAATGCGTGCAAGGCCCAGCCGTCTTGGAAAAGGTTAGGTAAATAGAATTACATGTACCGTACAGAGTCATGGTACTACTACTACTGCTATGCCTAGCAGCCTAGCAGGACCAGTATTTTGTCCTACATTCATGCAAAACATATCATGACAGGCTAGCTTAGGCCTATCATTCTTCTAGGCCTACTCACATTTGAATACTTTGTGGCTAAGCCTAAGCCATGAAGCCCGAGCCTAGGCATTCTAGGCCTAGTCATAATTCCGTTTGTGGATCGAGTCTTTGTCTTGTAAAATTGAGACTTGGAGATCCAACCCATGATTTGGCATGAAGACATGAACTTACCTTTTGTAACATGAAGAATACCATCCATTCGATTTCAAGTGCAGTGCAACGTCTGATGAAGGAGACGTGCAGTTGCACAGCACAGTTCTCGGTGAGGCAAGTTACAATGTATTGACAGGTTGGCACTAAACTTTCACAGCGTGATTGACAGTCATGCAGTGACAAGCATACTCCGATTCAGACATGACAAACACTGGGACATCGTATTCATGGTAATTTAAATTTGTAAACCAGCACCATCACGATCACACTGTTCATGCTTTTCCCCGGTGCTATTCATTGTTGGCCTATTCATGGTTTGATTTAATATGACATGAACCCCTGGGCGGGTTCAAGAACATGACAACATTCTGACTTCGTGCAGCATATTTGTCAATTATGCATGTCTGAATCTGATGTACATTGATGTATGCCATACTCAGGATACTATCATGCATTCATGATCATCACGACAATGAATTTTTTTGTCTTTCTTGAGACCGTGCATGACTGAGCTTTCTGTAGTACTTACATGCTTAGGTGCCTAGCCTGCACTGACCAATGAATAGCATACAAATCACTCGGTGTGTGTACAATCCGTATAGTTGAATTTATCAGGCTGCTTGTTGACAGTGCACATCCAATTCATGAATTGCAAACTAGAAAATCATGCCGATCGCCGTTTGTTTGGCACAAAAATGCCTCCTATTTTGCTCTAAAAGAACCCATGACTTCAGATAAACGGTCTAAAAGATAACAAGCAACGTCACCTTCAACTTCTCCAGCCAAAGTTTCACCATTGACAATCAGGTTTGAAATAAAACATATTTTGTTGTTTTTTCTATGCACTTTCACACAGACAAGCTGATGGCATCTCTCTGCTCTGATTTCACAAAAAAATTCAATTTCATGAATAAGTAATCATGTAATCATCTCTTTTACAAGCCCTTACTGGCCGTACAACAAGTATTGCACAGGCGTCAACGATAATACTGCTGATGAGTTTGACTAGTTTCTATTGAGCTACTGCGCATGCACCCCGGAATTCCGTCGTGAAAACAATAAAATACAAAAGAAATTTCTCGACACTTTTTTGCATGTTTCGTTCTCAGGCCCCGAACGAGAAACGGCCATTTTATTCCGCCATTTTGAATTGTTTCGAGGTCGGGGCCAAGGGACTCAGGCTACTATCTTCTCATTACACGTTCGTAGTAAGACTTGGCCGGCGACGACGCTTGCGAATTGCATGTCTTCAACTGCTGTATAGCATGGTATAGGCAGTTTGTACAGAGTGTCGCTTCTCTATCTCTTTTTCTCGGAGAAAGATCGATGGCATCCCGCATGTGTTAATGATTTTTGATGAATAATAAAAGGCTAATAAAACTGTTCCTGAAATAAACCATGAAACCAATTTGTGTTATTCTGCTCATCACCCTTTTGTCGTTGTGGCCCCGAACCTCGGCACGCAACATATGGTGGAGGATTCCGGCGATTATGACTTGTAAGTTGTAGTACACATGTACACGGTACCTCACGCAGCCAAGACCAAGCCAAGCGAGTGACTCAGGCATGCAGGACTCACCATGCACCGTAAGAGCTATCCCCGCAGTGTTTAAACTGATATAACTTTCATGACCATGATGATGACTTTAATTAATTAACTGTCCAGTCAGATTTTGATTTACCTGCCACAAAATGGCGTGTCAAAACGCATTCAAACCGACCCCCTTTAAAGGCTCACATCAAGATGTTGAGGATTGGTTAGACTCTTTTGTCCGGTATGCGGACTCATAGAATGGGGACGACAATATGCGCTTCAATGCTCTGCGGGCTTTACTACAAGATTCAGCTGCGCAATGGCTGCGGCGACAAGCAGCAGAGGAACTTGATGACTACGAAACGCTGCGTCAGGCAGTGTTGGAGAAGTATAAACTCCAACCAGCTCAGATGTTTCAGTTACGTCAAAAGCTTGCAAATACGACACACCGTTGCCGCGCTGTAAAAGACTACACGGAGGAACTTGCCAATCTCTGCCATAAATTGCAAATTGACGAGGATGGGCAGTTACACCACTTTATAAGTGGCTTACGCACGCACATTAAACAGCAGGTTCTTCGCTGCCAACCTGCAGACCTGCAGGAGGCACTCCAAGCAGCCATAGCAGAAGAAACGGCGGCAGCAATTGTCAGCAGTCCTGCAGACCAAGCATCGACGTCAGCTGCTCCCATGGTCGCGACAGTGCAAAGTCCCCAATGCCAACTTTGTCATGCTTATGGACATGTCGCACCACAATGTTCTGTCATGTACCTTCCCCACCCCACCCCCACCAGGCGCCCCAGGATTCCTCGCAACCAAGTGCAGTGCTATGCGTGTGGTCAATTTGGACATTATCGGCGTGAATGTTTGCAGGGGAAACGGACAAGGCCCACCCCAACAACCTCAAGGCCGGCGCTAATGGAGGTTGGGCCCCACAAAACTGCTAGCCCAATGAACATGTGTGATAATAAAGTACAGCGAACAATAAAAGCTACTATAAATGACAATGTGTTGGTATCAAAAACAAATGTTGAGTCAAATACAAATACAAATCTAGGTCAACATGTGCATGTAGGTACACAGTCAGTAGATGTTTTGCCCAATGATGTTGTTATGATGTCAAATAAATATGCAAATGTGAGTGACATGTTAAATAATGAGAATGTTAGGCCAAGTATGTGTGTTCCATCAAATGGTGAAACTTATGTGTCAAATAATGTTGATAATGATATTTCAAATTTGCATGTCAAGTCAAATGATGTACATACCAATCCAGGTGTAACTTTTAGTACAGGCAATGTTATGAATTGCAGTGATGGTAATCAGTCTGGGTCTCATATGTGTAGGCCTATATCACACATTTCTTCTCAGGTCCCTAACTGCAGTCCTCCTTGTGATAAACCCCGTGTTGCAAAGGTCCATACAGTTAAGTCACCTTGTTTAGGCAATTATACATCCGTTCAGATTCAAACACTCAAATTGTTTGCTCTGGTTGATTCTGGAGCGGATATTAGCTGTTTCAATCCAGACTTGTTTAAATATCGTGAATTTCAGAGGCTCAAAATTCATGCCTCAGACAGGGACTACATAGAAACAGCCACGGTGACCGTACACAAATTCAGGGTATGATTTTTGTCAAGTGCAAAATTGCAGGTCACATGATTCAATGCCCCTTTATGTTGTACCCAATGTTCAGCCATCTCTCCTATTAGGGCAAGATTTTCTTACTGCGTATGAAGTTGGACTGCAGTTTGGCAGAGACGGAATGATGTCATTGTCAATAAACCCAAAACGTCAAATTGTGTCAACAACCCAGGTCACTGTACCCCCAAAGTCACAGGTAGCATTTATTGCACGATATCTGAGGCTCACCCCTACCCCGGAGGTGTGTGGCGTGACTTGGGTTCATCTAACTTGTTGTCAATGGGGCTTTTGTCTACCAAGTCATTATCTGTTAACAAACATGGACTAATACAGTATGCATGTGCAAATTTCACAGATGAACCAGTGCTAATTTCAAAGGGTGCAAACCTTGGTAAGTTTACAGCCCTATCACGTCAACATGAATTGTATCATATACCTGATGATAGAGAGGTGGGCACACAGGTTGCTACAGTACATGTAGATTCCGTGCCAGTACATGTTGGTAAACAAGAGTCAAGTTCTGTTGTACAAGATACTGTTCAAAATATTAATGTGCCCAATACCAGTCATGTCTCAATTCCAGATGTTGGTGCCACCAAGACTAACCAGGTACAGGGTGCGACAAATGTACAATCTAGTAGTGATCATGGTGATACATGTAGTTCTCAAGCATATAGGGTGTCACAAAATCTTGATTTAACAAAGTCGAAAGTTACTGACCAAGAAAAACAACAACTGTGTACCTTAATTGATAAGTATGAACATGTCTTTGTGGGGCCAGATCAGAAGTTAGGTAAGTGCGATGTTATCCAACACAAGATACAGATTGATCCACAGCACAAACCAATTAGGCAGCGCTATTATCCAATGGCCCCAAAACAAAAGGCTATCCTGGAAGATATGATTTCTGATATGCAAAGGCAGGATATTATCCAGCATTCCACATCCCCTGGGCTGCCCCATGTTTGTTGGTTACAAAAGCCAACAACAAAGGGTATCGATTTGTTGTTGATTACCGCGGGATCAATAAGTTGATTGAGTTGGAAGCGAACGCATTGCCTACCATTCTTAGTCAGTGGGAGTGGTCTAGTTCGTAGACACATTTCTGATTGGACAATCGCATGATTTGGTGCCGTCTATCAGGCGTGAAGCGACCCCACGTCATCATGCGTCTTGATAATGCGTAACATGCGTGTAGAGGTGCGGCGTATGTATCGCGCTGGATGCGTAGACTAGTGCGGAATCTGCCAGCAGCGCTAGCAATACTGCGCAACAGAATACGTGAAGTTGTAAACAAGTTTCGTTCATTTTATAATGAGGGAGTTTTTATGACGGTAACTTAGTTTTTGCTTAAAAAATTTGTTTACAGTTAATAAAATAATATTTAACTGACTAAGAACGAGAATAAACGATAGGAATTTTAATTTTGCCTATCCTCTACCTATGATAGACGACAGGCAGGTCCAATATTTTTATCGTAGTGGATACCGGCTGCGCCGGCATCCACTACTCAAAATATTGGACCTGCCTGTCGCCTATCACACGAGAGGATAGGCAAAATAAAAATTCCTATCGTTATTCTCTAACTGAAAAGCTCTTACCAGTGTTGGATCCTCACATCCTACCTACTTTACTACTTTAGATTTACAGAGTGGATTTTACCAAGTAACTATAGATCCTAGTTCCACTCCTTACACTGCTTTCCGATGTCATTTGGGTGTTTTTGAATTTAAGAGACTCCCCATGGGCCTCCGAAATAGTCCATCCACATTCCAAAGGGTCATGGAAGCTGTATTACATGGTTTAAACTGGAAGTACTGTCTGGTATACATGGATGATGTGTGTATTTTCTGCCACAGTTTGACTTACATTTACAACACATAGAAAGCGTTTTGCAACGCCTAGCATAGCGGGTCTAAAGCTAAGACCAGATAAGTGCCAATTTGCTAGAGACAGTATTCATTATTTAGGACATGTAATTGACAGCACTGGTATTTCCCCAGACCCAGCTAAAGTATCAGCAGTCAAAGAGTACCCCACACCCACCAATGTGAAGCAGCTCAGAGCCTTTTTAGGTCTTTCAGGCTACTACCGGCGTTTTATCAAGAATTATGCAGCTGCCGCTGCCCCTTGTATGCCCTCACCAAAAGGGTATTGAATTTGTGTGGTCCCCACCATGTCATTCAGCATTTGAACAATTGAAAGATGCATTGACATGTTCCCCTGTATTAGCCTATCCTGATTATGGCGCCCATTCAAATTGTTTACAGGCGCTAGTTCCTTCAAGCAGTGGGAGGTGTTTTGAGCCAAGATGACACAGAGAGTAGAGAACGTGTAATATGCTATGTTGGTCGCTCGTTATCAGACACAGAACGTAATTACGGGATATCTGAGAAAGAATGTCTGGCACTGGTATATTGTGTTAGAAAATTAGACTGTTATCTTCGATTTTCACATTTTACAGCCATTGTTGATCACTTTCGTCACTTCGTTGGCTCTTTTCCTTACAACAGCCAACAGGAAAGTTTGCTCGTTGGGTGACACACCTGCAGTCATACTCATTTGAGATTGTACATAGGCCTGGTCGCGTTCATCAAAATGCTGATGGTGTAAGCAGGAGAGACTATGCACCATCATCTCAAGAAGATCTTCAACTTGATGAGTGCAATCTGCAACTTGTCGGGTCTGAGTATGACTTTCCAGATGCTTTACCACCCAAAAAGGCCACAATTTCAGCTATAAGTGTAGCCAAGATTCAGCAAAGAGCAACAAAATGTGTGGCACCAGAAATGCAAGACAAAGCAAGACAGGTAAACTTTGACCTGCCAAATCTTCAGCACTTGCAACAAACAGACCCAGAGTATGAAGATGTCATCACATTTCTGCAGTCGGGGAAACTTCCATTAGAATCTACAACGGCAGCCATTGTAATCAAGACTTTCAGTAGTTATATGCTAGTAGATGGTCTGCTGTATCATGTGTGGGTACAACCAGGTAGAGGAGACAAAACATCTACGCAGTCATGTCCAGTTAGTTATACCTAGGCAGCTTGTTCCGCAAGTCCTGACAGAAGCTCATGATTCACCACTTGCCGGTGGGCACTTGGGGATAGCCAGAACAATGGAAAAAGTGCGCACAAAGTTCTTTTGGCCCAAAATGTACAGTGACATTGTTAATTGGGTCAAATCCTGTATCCCATGTAACCAGAGGAAATCCCCACCAGTGAGAATGCGTGCACAGGTCATACCTATGCCAGTGCCTACCATGCCGTTTGAGCGCATCAGTACAGACATTTTGGGGCCACTTCCTATTTGTCAGCACACAGGCAACCGCTATGTGATTGTGTTTATTGACTATTTTACAAAGTATGTAGAGTTTGTGGCTGTTCCTGACATTAAAGCACACACTGTAGCATGGGCATTTCTCAAAGAAGTTATTTGTCGCCATGGTACCCCCAAATTTCTCCACTCTGACAGAGGGACAAATTACCTGTCAAATATTGTGAAGGAAACTTGCAAACTTTTGCAGATCACCAAGACACAAACTAGTAGTTACCACCCACAGTGCAATGGCCAATCAGAAAGGTGTATGTCAGTCATTTTGGCATCATTGGCAAAGAGACTAGATCAGCAGCATGACACATGGGACCGCCATTTGCCTTTGGTGCAGTTTGTCCACAACACCTCGCCGTGTGTCGATAGTACCGGTTATACCCCTGCATTTATGACATATGGAAGACATTTACGCTCTCCTCTCGACACGTTGCTTCCCCAAATCCCGGATCCACCACGGTCTGCACAGGAATATGTAGCAGAGCTTTTACATCTGGTTGAATGTGCCCGAGAGGATGCTGAAATTACCATGCAAACCCGCAAACAATACATGGCTGATAAGTGGAAGGACACTGCTCATGATCCACACTTTCTAGTCGGAGATGAGGTTTTTTTATATCTACCTGTTCTCGACAACAAGCAGTCAGCCAAGCTTATGTCTCCATGGACAGGACCATACTACATTTGTGAGAAATTGTCTGATGTTAATGTCCGTCTCAAGAAAAGCTGATAACATGCTAATTACTGGCCTGATTCATGTTAATCGCCTGAAACCGGCAGTTCAGAGACGTCCAGATAACCAGTTAGATGGATGTGGGCAGGCACAGCCTGCGGACAATATGACACACCCATCTGACATGGACCAACCTGTACAAACAGAGAAAAATGACTCTCCACGACAAAGTGGTACAGGCCAGGTGTCCGCTGCACCTGACAAAGTAATCCATAGAGTAGCACCAGGAAATGACAGCGATGACACTGGGCAGGCTACAAGCTCTGTACCAGATCAAGACACCACAGTGCCAGTGCACAAAGATAATTGTGAATCAGCCCCGCAAACAAATGTGTACTTTGAAATTGAAAAGATTGTGGGAAAGCGATACTCATCACTAGATGATGCCTGGGAGTATCGCGTTAAATGGCGAAAATTTTCCCACAAAAGACAATAGTTGGGTCAAGTTTGTTGACCTAAATCCTTCTTGTCAGCAGTTTGTCAAAACTTCTACAGACAAGATACCTGTATGCACGAGCAGATGCACAAACACGAAAAAGCGTACACTATAATAGGGATGCAATTTTTTTTTGGTACTAAGTCCAGATTTGCACAGTATTGTTTTGAGACCATTTTGGTAGAGTTCACACTGTTTCTCTGTGTTTTGGCAAAAAAAAAAAAAAAAAAAAAAAAAAAAAAAAAAAAAGTGGACTTTCATCCCTACTATATCAACATGGTGCATATTATTGATACATGTACACAGGCATGAGAATAATCAGTTTTAAGACTGAATTCAGTGTAGTCAAAATTTCTGCATGTTTACTTAATTTAGGCCTGTTTTTGGTGCTTTTGCCCAATTTCATGTGCATTTTTAAAATTTTTAGGAAAGTGCAGTTTCATGCCTGATGTACACTCTTGGTACAAAATGATTTTTGGTACACAACATGTGTAAATTAATTGTGTCAGATAGATGAACAGTCATGGTACAAAGTGATTTTATGTCCAAGACATGTGTAAAAAAAAATAAATTCCTGGGTGTGTCAATCTATATACATGTAAGTACATGTATCAGTGTTCTATACAAACTTGGCGAGGTATTATTATGTGTACTGCAGCGGTGTTCACTCTATAGATTCAAGTATAATTTGTATCACCAGGTTTTGCAAATTTGTGTCATCTCTGTTTTAGGTAAATAATCCCACCTTCCCACATCACCAGTACACAAGTTTGTATTTGCAAGAAATTTCAGTGTGTTTTCAATTGATACTTTTCTCTTTCACAAAATTTGCTGCTGTTATAAACATGATTCAATGAATCAGGGTTTGATATTGTACATTGTACAAAGTCTGATTGTGTCCATATGATGTATGACAAAATGTACCTTTATAAATCATTGGGTGCCTTTGTAAGGCGATGTGAGCACATCACCACAGACAGGTGTTTTGAGCCATGTATCAAATGGTAAACATAATTTTGAGGTACAGAACACATACAATGTTTAATTTCTTGTTGACAAAGTGTCATACATTATATTTGAGCAATAAAATCCATTATTTTGACTCTAGGCCTTCACATGGTGAAATGGCGAGGCTTCAAAAGACTGTAAAAATGACTTTATTTTGATGCACATGCGCTATATAAATTGTTGTGTTTTTGTTTACATTTCTAGGGTTCAAGCGGTAGACATTCGCTATATAAACTGTCGTTTTTTACATTAGGATTCAAGCGGTATACATTCGCTATATAAACTGTCGTTTGTTTACATTAGTATTAAAGCGGTGGACATTCGCTAGATAAACTGTCTATCATATATAAAAGTTACATGTTTTACCTGCTCTTGACAGTACAATGTGATTCAGGAGCAACATGACTGTTAAAATAGGTACAAATTAATTTTATATTTTTGTCATGGTATGATATTTTGTTTCTTGAAGTTCAGATTGCTTTAAGTCCTACTACTGTGGCATAAATGGTGTGTTTTTGCTGAAAGTACAGCAACATTTTAGATGTTTTAACATCTTTTTCAGATGATTATAAAGTTTTACTTTTAATTTGGTGACATTCCAAATTGAGATCCAAATTTAAGTGATAAGAAACAATTTTAACTAAGCAGATTTTTGCTTTTATATTTACAACCACTGGTGTGGTGGGATTTTGACACATGTAGGTTGACATTACAAGTCCTGTCATTTCAAGTAATGTTTTACATAGTGTTGTATACAATGTGTATGAAAGGTTTTGGTATTCATTTCAAAATGTGTGATGAAATGGGTGTTACATACATGTACAGTGTAAGGGACACATGTATGTGAGTGTGATGTTTGGGTAAATAGGTTTTTGTAAGTTCTGATATGTACATGTAGGAGTACTGTGATGTGTACAATGTACATATATGGGCAAGCCAGGTAAAATTGTCCAAGTGGAAAGTTCATGTTGATGATAAAATCATCAGGTTACCGTTTAAAGTTTTTACTCCAGTGTCTTATAATATAAGTGTTCTAAATCACCTTGTGCATACTTCTGACTTTCTTTTATGCAGAGTTCCAAAATACTCTATGGAAAGTTCTTGCAACAGGTGGCGGTTTAGGATTCATTTTATTCACTGGATGATGTGCTTCCTCAGATAGATGACACAGTGAAATGTATTATTGTATTATGATACAGAACTAATTGTCTCCATTTTTAGAGATACCAATCCATTTGGGGTACTGTTCATAATAATCTTTGTAATGTATTGTGTCACTACAAACACTATAACATGGTGTATAAATGGAATACTTGATAATGTAAATCATTTCTAGTACGAGAACTTGTTTTTCAGAAATGATACAGACACTTCAAATTTGCCCATTTTTCCATGTTGGTGCATAGTTTGCACTTTGTAAATATCTCGGTTAAAATCGGTATTTCTGCTTTTAAAAAGAGATCCCGTGGACCCATCCCTGGTCTTTTGCCATATTTTTGGTATGGGTAACTTTCTTCAGATTTTTGAGCATGTTCACTTACAAAAATTAAAGGGGGAGATTTGTTCACTTGGGTCTTGAAATTTTCACAAAAATTTTTTTTCACATTTCTTCTTTTTTTTTCAGTATCCTAGGTTGTTGTCATTCATGGTTTCTTGGGCTTGATCACCCTTGGGAATTATGAATACACCTCCCAGGTTCCCTTCTACTTGGTGGTTTGTGGCCACACTCCACTGATGTAGATTTTGGTGCTTGTATCATTTCTCAACCCTTGTAATATACCTGTGTTCACTGTAAATAATGTGATTTACCACTGCTTACTTAAAATGTTATTTACCACATTTTCACTTTGATGTTACCTTTTCCATGTTTTAAATCTCAGGATATTTGTCAGTTTTAATGTTAAAAAAGAATTGCACACAATCTTGCCTTCATTGGTTGGGTGGTGAGCAATTTGGAGTGGTTGTCTTTTATCAAGTAACAATTGCAATAATGCCGTTCAAAGTTTTAAGTAAATAAGTTCAGCTCGGTGGATCTCGCTTGGAGGGCGAGGGGGTTATGTGGAGATGTATGGTCGTGCGCCCCCTCCAGCCAAAGCGGGTTCTTCCGACTTTTCTTGTTGGGTTCTCCCCCGAAAAGCGGGATAAAATAGGGAAGAAAGATCGATGGCATCCCGCATGTGTTAATGATTTTAAGATGAATAATAAAAGGCTAATAAAACTGTTCCTGAAATAAACCATGAAACCAATTTGTGTTATTCTGCTCATCACCCTTTTGTCGTTGTGGCCCCGAACCTCGGCACGCAACACTAGCTATGGTAATTAATCATGTTAGTGTTTACATCACTACTTCGGTGAAGACAAGAGAAGTGTGCCTTCTCTACCAACGCCTGTGATATAACAGGTGCAAGTGAAACAAAATTGAATGACCAGAATAGTTTCCTTTGTCAGATGAATTGATTGAAGTTTTTGAAGACACTCTATTCTTGATGGGACAATAGATTCAAATATGGAATAATTATTATTCCTCATCTATTTTTTTTTTATTGAAAAAACTGCAATTGTGGCAACAGAACAATATTTATTTTGATTTCATTTCAAGTAGAAACAAAATCGTGCTTAAGCCAAAAACGCACCCTACCTCAAGAATTGGGATGGCACAAAGGTGCAACATAGGTTTTTATTGCAAAGACGAGGACAGACAAGTAGTTACAACACATCTGTCTAACCGTGGGTTTCGCTATTATTTAGAATAAATGCTTTTACTAGTTTCTATAAAACCACAAAATTACTAAAAAAAAAACTATAAAAAAAAACTAAAAAAAACAAAAACAAAACAAAACAAAAAGCGCACCTAAAATTAAAAGTAGAAAGGTAGATTTGAAGAAAGATAAAAAGAACATGTCAAAAAGTTAAAATTAAACGAGAATGAAAAAACGGAACCGCGGTGCCCGGACCATGCTCTCTTCAGCATGTCTTCAGTTCCAAAGTCTGACGCTCTATCAATTGAGCTATCGATCCTGATATACTGAAGCAGTCGTTATTATGTCAATACAATTGATTGGTGTTACAACATACTTAGATGGAATGCATAGCCACCCAGTGCCAGTATATATTTGCTCAAACTCCAAATACAACAAGCAACCAATTTTATTGAGGGCGTTTCTTAGGTATATCCTTGTAGACGGGGTTTTACGGTATTGTAGATAGCATTATGTGCATGGACAGTTTAATACTGTCTACTGTAGATAGCATTATATGCATGGACAATTTAATGCTATCTACTGTAGATATCATTATGTGCATGGACAATTTAATGCTATCTACTGTAGATAGCATTATGTGCATGGAAAATTTAATGCTATCTACTGTAGATAGCATTATGTGCATGGACAATTTAATGCTATCTTCTGTAGATAGCATTATGTGCATGGACAATTTAATGTTATCTATTGTAGATAGCAGTATGTTTATGGACAATTTAATGCTATCTATTGTAGATAGCATTATGTGCATGGCCAATTTAATGCTATCTACTGTAGATATCATTATGTGCATGGCCAATTTAATGCTATCTACTGTAGATATCATTATGTGCATGCACACTTTAATGCTATCTACTGTATATAGCATTATGTGCATAGACAATTTAATGTTATCTACTAGATAGCATTATGTGCATGGAAAATGTAATGTTTCTACTGTAGATAGCATTATGTGCATGGACAATTTAATGCTATCTACTGTAGATATCATTATGTGCATGGAAAATTTAATGCTATCTACTGTAGATATCATAATGTGCATGGACAATTTAATGCTATCTATGGTAGATATCATTATGTGCATGGACAATTTAATCTGTCTACTGTAGATAGCATTATATGCATGGACGATTTAATGCTATCTATTGTAGATAGCATTATGTGCATGCCCAATTTAATGCTATCTACTGTAGATAGCATTATGTGCATAGACAATTTAATGTTATCTACTAGATAACATGTGCATGGAAAATGTAATGTTTCTACTGTAGATAGCATTATGTGCATGGACAATTTAATGCTATCTACTGTAGATATCATTATGTGCATGGAAAATTTAATGCTATCTACTGTAGATATCATTATGTGCATGGAAAATTTAATGCTATCTACTGTAGATATCATAATGTGCATGGGCAATTTAATGCTATCTATTGTAGATATCATTATGTGCATGGACAATTTAATCTGTCTACTGTAGATAGCATTATGTGCATGGACGATTTAATGCTATCTACTGTAGATAGCATTATGTGCATGGACAATTTAATGCTATCTACTGTAGATATCATAATGTGCATGGGCAATTTAATGCTATCTATTGTAGATATCATTATGTGCATGGACAATTTAATGCTGTCTACTGTAGATAGCATTATGTGCATGGACAATTTAATGCTATCTACTGAAGATAGCATTATGTGCATGGACAATTTAATGCTAATACATGGACAATTTAAGGATATCTACTGTAGATAGCATTATGATCATGGACAATCTAATGCTATCTATTGTAGATAGCATTATGCACATGGATAATTAAATGCTAGTACACGGACAATTTAATGATATTTATTGTATGTAGCATTATGTGCATGGACAATTCAATGCTATCTACTGTAGATAGCATTATGTGCATGGACAATTGAATGTTTCTACTGTAGATAGCGTTATGTTAATGGACAATTTAATGCTAGTACTTGGACAATTTAAGTATATCTACTGTAGATAGCATTACGTGCATGCACATTTTAATGCTATCTAGATGTAGATGGTATGTACATGTACAAATTGATGTTATCTACTGTAGATAGCATAATGTGCATGGACAATGTAATGCTATCTACTATAGATAGCATTATGTGCATGGACAATTTAATGCCATCTACTGTAGATATCATTATGTGCATGGACAATTTAATGCCATCTACTGTAGATATCATTATGTGCATGGACAATGTAATGCTATCTACTGTAAATAGCATAATGTGCATGGACAATGTAATGCTATCTACTGTAGATAGCATTATGTGCATGGACAATTTAATGCTATCTACTATAGATAGCATTATGTGCATGGACAATTTAATGCTATCTACTGTAGATATCATTATGTGCATGTACCATTTAATGCTATCTACTGTAGATATCATTATGTGCATGTACTATTTAATGCTATCTACTGTAGATAGCATTATGTGCACGGAAATGTGAATGCCGTCTACTGTAGATAGCATGTGCATGTACAACTTAATGGGAAAAACCCAAAAATCCAAAAATTTTAATGCTGTATTTTCTGGAATCTGGAGTAATATAAGTAACCATATCAAGTTTGGAATACTATAAAAACACAAGGAACAAAATAAATATAATTATCTACATATATATTTATTCATACCACCTATGTACATGTATGAGAAGCCTATATACATTTCATCCCAGCATTAATAAATAACAGAGTACATGGCAATCAATAATATATATATAGAATATTTCAAAAATATAATTTAGTATGAATGTGATTTTAAAGCTTTGCCAATTGTGGAGTACAATATGGAGTACAATATCATAGGTTTTCTTTTTGGTCACAATAACACACTGTGGATTCCAGTTGATTGAAGATTACCCTCTTCAGTTAATAGTCAAATCCCCAACCACAATATCTTGGTGCCCAAGACTAACACCCAGTATCTGGCTCAAAAGTCGTTAACAGAATGCTCACTTTTTTCATATTTCTCTTTCTGTTTCACCTGTTTTTGTTTGTTAGGGTCAGGGTTAGATATCAAGATATACATACACAAAAGTCAACATATTAAATTTCACTCTCTTGTACTTGTATGTATCAATAACAACTCTACGTTTTCCTTCCCAAACAAGTGCTAAGTGAGGGAGAGTTTGTGGGAGAATTTTTCATTTGGGGTTATTTTTTCTTAAACCACTACAATCAACTAGAATCCATGATGTGTTTATATATTATGTGATAAAGCAAACATGTGTCATTTGTCAATCAATCAAATCAAGGATTTTTCAATTTTCATAATTCATTCATGACCATTTCAAAGGCTATATGATTACAAAATGCAATTGATTGAATAAAGAATAAAGAAATTAAATGTGGATATTCTTTTAGATGTTCATACTTTATTAATTGGAATCTCACATTAACTGCAGTAATTGCAGTAACTTATTTTACCATTTATTATTTTAAATGAATACCTCACATTTGTCTTTTACTTCAAACCCAAATTTTCCTGACACCCAACTCAGTTTGCTTAATATCACATTTGATGATTGCACATATTTATAACTTTGGCTGGCTGGATTACCATGGTGATATATGATAGACAATAGAATACAAAGACTTACTTAACCCTATAAGAACTACCTGCCGATTGGCCAAAAAGAAATTTTCATTATCAATTGGACCAATCAGCAAAATTGTTAGAATAATTTCACCACACAAACAATTGGGGTGAATTATTTGCAAAGCTCCATTCTGATTGGTGATTAAACTGAAGATATCATGTAATCAGAGGCAATGTTAGATCGGCAAGTAGTGCTCAGGGGGTTAAGATATGCAAATGAGAGAGGAACAATAGGAATGAATATGTTATTTGATAACAGGAATCATTATGTAATCTTAGATAACATTGTGGATAAATATGATTTACATAAATTTACATATGTGAGACTAACACAACAAGTTACAATTCCGTTCATGGGTTACTCCATTTGATATCTACAACCCCTCTGGAAGATTGTATAAATACAAAACAAATAATGGCATACAATATACATTTCCCAAAATCCCAACTAAAATGGCAACCACAAACATCAATCATTTTATACACCAACAGTACTTGTTTGAAACATAATACTTTCTAAAATAAATAACTATTGCACTTAAATATACAGGAACATCTGTACAGGGTGTCCCATAAAAAGCTGGCCCAAGAAATGTGTCAATGGCTTCAAAACACTGGCATACAGAATGTGTGACATACAAAAAAAATACATACCAGATGATGTAAAAGGATATGAATCTTCTGAAAATGCCAAAATGAAACAAATTGGGCCACTCCAGTTGAAATCCATATACACCTATGGAAGGCATGACCTTGATCTCCCACACAGGTGTGGATGGAGTCATCCATTCAGGTAACCACAATTAAAATTCACACTCCCTGTGTGGAACAGTAAGGTCATGTCTTCCCTATGTATTAATTAGGGCCTGCTTCAGTTAGGGCATTCTACGCTTCTTTCGTCAAAGCACTGGCATAATATGATACATACATGCATTAATTGTTGCACCTAAAATCATGTACTGTTATATCATTTCGATCTGTCACCGATATGTACATATGAACACAAATACCCATAAAGTTTACTAATAATCTGTCTCTTTGTCTCCACATACAATACATATATGTGACATGATCAAGGGGAATGAGTCGGATGCCGCTTATAATCTTTTTGAGAAATTGGCAAAAACAGTGTTCAAATTCTTTTGTTTTATATTGTTTTCAGCCATTGATAAATTGCTCAAAACTTGGTAACCAAATATCCGATTTGGATGGGGTTTACATTAAAATGTACATAAAAAAATATGTTAAGGGGGTACTACACCCCTCGATAAATGTGTGTCTATTTTTGCATTTTTCTCAAAAACTAATAGCACACTGGTAACAAAAGTTATGTATATTATAGGGGCAAAGAATCCAATTACTACACTGGAATTTCAGTGACCCAAGACAAGCGGTTCGTTATTTATGATAAGAAATAAGGTACCGCTAGGATGTACCTCATTTCCTATCATATATACTGAACCACTTGTTTTGAGTCACTGAAATTTCAGTGCAGTAATTGGATTCCTTGCCCCAATAATATACATAACTTTTGTTACCAGTGTGTTATTATTTTTTGAGAAAAATGTAAAAATAGTCACAAATTTACCACAGGGGTGTAGTACCCCCTTGCCAAAAAAACTTCTAATTATTGAAAATTGCTGACATGTGGCTCATTCCCCTTGATCATGTCACATATTATCATTTTGTCAAAGCAGAGACATTAACTACTAAGAAGTATCCAGCCATCGGGCTATTCCAGTTGAAATCCATACACCCCCTATGAAAGACATGACCTTAATATTCCACACAGGGAGTGTAGATTTCAAATGGAGTCACCCATTCTGGGTAACCTCACATGACATTCACACTCCCTGTGTTGACATTGAAGGTCATGTCTTCCAGGGGGGGGGGGGTGGATTTTAACTGGAATATCCCAAAGCAGTGACAGCAACAAAGAAATTTCAAACTATTTGAAGTAAGATTTTATCATTTTTTTCCAAAATGACCCTAAATTTTATAGGCCCTAACATATTTCAATATTGTCATCACCTATGGTAAGCTATGGCACAATTATTCCACAATAATATATGTTCCCCATCACATCAGAGAAGTTACATTTACCCCCTAAAATTATGATACATTAATCATGATGTATAAAATTAAGTCACGTCCAAAACAAATATAAAACATAAATGGGTGCAAAGTAATACTGAAAACCTTTTATAATATTAAGTTTAAGCACCCCACCAATAATCAAGCAACAATTTTAACTTTCGAATTAAGAAAATAAAAAATAAAGTGATTTTATAAGTTTTGGGTTGGTTGGTTGGTCCAAATTTTTCAGTAACAATTCACCCTCATTGGCGACAAGGCAAAAGGAAGGACATACATGTAGTCCAAGTATAAATATGTGGCATGCATTGTTTCAAACATATACATTTGAATTACAGACCTTATAAAGCCTTAATGTACGATTTTTGTCAAATTTTGATTTTGTTATTCTTTATTCAAAGTGTTGAAATAATATTAGTAATAACTGACGAGAAGGATTGCTGTCCATTTTAGGTTGAAATAACAAGGTAAAGTGAAAGAAACCGCACTGGTTATTTTGGCCATCAAACACGTAGTTCTATGGGAGGACATATTATCATAATATTTAAATTATGATAATACATGTCGAACTTTTGCTCTGTTGACCTACAAAGACAACAAATTTGGCCGATTCCATTTAGGTGCAAGTTGGGACATATGTAAACATTACAATTATGCAAAAAAATCAGGTTTGAAAAAAATTAACCAATTTCATATTATAAGATCGTACATTAAGGCTTTAAGGTAAGAGTCTGTGTTTTAAGATATATATTTTTAGATATAAATCTTCATTCTGTACTTGATGGACAACTGAAGAAGGTACTACCATACATGCACTTGTACTTTCAACATATACTGATTTTCTATAATAGTCCAGTATATCAAATATACTTTTTATATAGTGGATACACTTATTCCAGATATAACAGATGAAATCACATTAAAATTGCCACCAAAAGTACTGTATAGCATATTTTCACCAAGCAAAGTTTGCAGGTACAGTAGACATTTTTGCTGCATTTAGAATATGTAGTTTCAAATTTACTTTTTGGTTCAATACATTAAGCCTTTGTGTTTAGATCTTTGGTGTCATCACGCTGATGCACACATAATTACTGCACACTTCACTGCAGTGAATTGCACAGTAATTATATCCATTAACATTCTCTCTTCACTTTGGCTATCTAATCCTTAAAAGTGGCACACAGGAAGTGAGTTTTACACCCCTGGTGTAAATGGTCCAGACTGCCTGATTGAATCTGAAACCCTGGTCAAAATTGTTGGAAAACTTCCCGACACTTGGGTATATCCCTCGGTAGAGGGGGGGGGGGTACATGTTGGGTCAATCCCTTCCCATTTGTAATCCCATTGTAAGGAGATGTGTGCAATAAAGAGTCCTGATGGGTGGGAATTCAGGGGGTGTTTCCTTTGGGAAGAATAGGGAGATATATACTGCTTGTGGGGATCAAGATGGGAAGGGTTGTGTGAACAATTACACATCTAGAAGGGAAGGCAAGCCAGAGTATATCAACTCTGGTTGTATCATTGATGGTTTAGGGTGGTTGCCTAACAAATCAGTGACATCTGGTGTAGTACTTGCTGATGGGTGGGAATTCAGGGGCGTTTCCTTTGGGAAGAATAGGGAGATATATGCTGCTTGTGGTGATCAGGATGGGAAGGGTTGTGTACAAATACACATTCTAGTAGGGAAGGCAAGCCAGAGTATATCAACTCTGGTTGTATCATTGATTGGTTTAGGGTGGTTGCCTAACAAATCAGTGACATCTGGTGGAGTACTTGCTGATGGGTGGGAATTCAGGAGTGTTTCCTTTGGGAAGAATAGGGAGATATATGCTGCTTGTGGGGATTAGGGTTGGAAGGGTTGTGTACAAATACACATCTTGTAGGGAAGGCAAGCCAGAGTATATCAACTCTGGTTGTATCATTGATGGTTTAGGGTGGTTGCCTAACAAATCAGTGACATCTGGTGGAGTACTTGCTGATGGGTGGGAATTCAGGAGTGTTTCCTTTGGGAAGAATAGGGAGATATATGCTGCTTATGCTGCTTGTATTGATCAGGGTTTGACCAAGGGTTATGTGTACAAATACATCTAGTGGGGAAGGCAAGCCAGAGTATATCAACTCTGGTTGTATCATTGATTGGTTTAGGGTGGTTGCCTAACAAATCAGTGATATCTGGTGGAGTACTTGCTGATGGGTGGGAATTCAGGGGCGTTTCCTTTGGGAAGAATAGGGAGATATATGCTGCTTGTGGTGATCAAGATGGGAAGGGTTGTGTACAAATACACATTCTAGTGGGGAAGGCAAGTCAGAGTATATCAACTCTGGTTGTATCATTGATTGGTTTAGGGTGGTTGCCTAACAAATCAGTGACATCTGGTGTAGTACTTGCTGATGGGTGGGAATTCAGGAGTGTTTCCTTTGGGAAGAATAGGGAGATATATGCTGCTTGTGGTGATCAAGATGGGAAGGGTTGTGTACAAATACACATTCTAGTGGGGAAGGCAAGTCAGAGTATATCAACTCTGGTTGTATCATTGATTGGTTTAGGGTGGTTGCCTAACAAATCAGTGATATCTGGTGGAGTACTTGCTGATGGGTGGGAATTCAGGGGCGTTTCCTTTGGGAAGAATAGGGAGATATATGCTGCTTGTGGTGATCAGGATGGGAAGGGTTGTGTACAAATACACATTCTAGTGGGGAAGGCAAGTCAGAGTATATCAACTCTGGTTGTATCATTGATTGGTTTAGGGTGGTTGCCTAACAAATCAGTGACATCTGGTGGAGTACCAGCTGTGGGAGAATACAAGAATGTGAGGATATACACATTGCAGTAGGCCAGTATATCAGCATACACCTGTTGCTTACAGAGACATCAAACATTGATTGGTGGGGCAGGGGGTTGGTTGTTGTAGTAGTAGGAAATGGTTCAGACTTCACACCAAAGAAAGCATGATTTTGGAATGTCCAATATTACAGAAATAAGGTTTAACCACAGTCCAACCTTTTGACTACTTTTGACTGGGATTGTGGTTATGATGTAGTTAGCTGCAGAGGTAATACCAAATTGCAGGCCCAGTCACCTTTACTAGCAAATGCTCTTAACCCCCATGAGAACTACCTGCCGATTGGCCTAAATGTGTATTGTTTCCAATTTTGAACCAATCAAGGATGGTATTAATAAGATCATCTGCAAATGCAAGTTTGACCATAAACAGTTTAAAGCCTAGTCATAATTGGCAATTGAAATGAGCATTTCAAGTTATCAACCAATCAGAAATGCTGTTAAATGACCAGTCGTGTCCAGTCAGACTTGTGCTGACAATTTTATCTGTGACTTCCATTTGAATAATTATAGTACTATAAATTCAAGCAAAGGTTAATATACTTTTGTCAAGCCCGTACATGCATGAAATACAACAATATCAGTTGATTTTAAAGTTACAGAAATACAACATGGTCCAACACAGAATTATCAAGTTTGTTAAATTTGAACATTGATTTTCAAAATTGAAATAAAACAACAAATACAACAATATTGGAATGTACATGTAAAGGAAAATAGTATTTTTGCGCTTGATTTAAAATTTGGAAGAAACATTTTGAGGGGTTAGTGCAATAGCTGCCAGGTGTCATATGTCTAAAATATAGAATGCAGATATTGTCAAATGTCTTTAGGGCAGCTATTGCAATAGGGCCCTTTAGCTCTAATCCCTTGAAGTACTATGAATGCAGTACTATATAGCAGGTGTAATCATTTATTGAGGCCTTATCTGAAATAGCTGCCAGATGTCACATTTTCATATGTGTACAATATACAATGCAGAAATTGTCAAATGTCCATAGGGCAGCTATTACAGATAGGGCCTTCATGCACTAACCCCTCGACAGATGACATACATAAATTTGCAATCTGCAATAGCTGCCAGGTGTCAGATGTGTACATTGTAGAATACAGATATCATCAAATGTCTATAGAGCAGCTATTGCAGATAGGGCCTTCATGCACTAACCTGTCTTACAGAAGGACTATATATATATCCATCTAATTTTTAGTTAGATTTCTAACTTTTATTTATTTCTATAATGCATATTTAGAATAACTTGTGTTATTCCAATGCATTGTTTGGCAAGTAATCACAGCTTCATGTAGCACATTTCATTAAAGCTGACTTTCTCAACACCCTGTATATAAATTTGTGTATGTGTGGCAACATATGAAAATGATGCAGTTGTTGGCACCAACATTAACCTCTTTTGTTTAAGTGTCACGCAAACGTCCATTCAAAAATCATATAATACAAAGGGGTGCTATATCTACAGAAATACTAGCCTCTGTCCTGGATTCAGTGCACAGTAGATTAAGTGTTTCCATGCATGTGCTATAGTTTCAACATCTGATTTGCGCTACTGCAATGACTGTTGATCACCAAGTGTCCTGATTACTTGGCATTCTAGCTCATTTGAGCTAGACATGTAGAAACAAAAGGGCAATGTTATAACCACAACTGTATCATTTTGAGAAACTACACATATTATGAGCCAGAATCTTCTTTCCCTCCAGCAGTCACATGATAGCAGATATCTGGTGGGCATTTCCAAAGGACAGTACAGTAGCTTTGATCTTTCCAACGTCCCCTAAAAGCTCCCTCATGTATAGCATACAGAATAAATCACAAACTTCAGGGAATGATCAAGCCATGTGTTAGCAGAATATGTGGTGAGCAGGTTGACAGGGCATCAGATTAGCTTGGATTTTTCAAATGTCCCTCAAAAGCTCCCCCCATTCTCTATTCGGCATCCTGGTTTAAAGTCCTGTATAAAGTTCAATGCCAGTATGCTGCATCTCACTTTCTGATAGACTGAAGAATGTAGGATGCATTTAAAATGCACCTGACGTTGCACCCAGCAGTAGACTACTATGTGGTGACAATGACCCAACAAAATGCAGCCTTCCAGCATTTCTGCCATCATGGTGCACAATTGGGGATGCAAGGGTACTACATGGTGACATGGGTACTATATGGTGACTGTGGCTGAGAAGGTAGGAAAGATGTATCTGGCCCATATTACATGGACATCCTGTTTAGTTCCACCTATGCAGGTATAATTCATGTTTATGCAACATGTGCATGTCTACTAATGCAAGCTTGCATTTTACTATCGCAAGTTTGTATTTTAATAACGCTAGATTCATTATACTAACACAAGCTTGCATTTTACCAATACAAGCTTGCATTTTAAAAACACAAGCTTGCATTATACTAAAACAAGCTTGCATTTTACAAATAAAAACTTGCATTTTACTAACTCATGCTTGCATTTTACTAATAAAAGCTTGCATTTTACTAACGCAAGCTTGCATTTTACAACACAAGCTTGCATTTTGCTAACACAAGCTTGCATTTTACAACACAAGCTTGCATTTTGCTAACGCAAGCTTGCATTTTACAACACAAGCTTGCATTTTACTAAAGCTTGCATTTTACAAGCTTGCATTTTGCTAACACAAGCTTGCATTTTACTAATGCAAGCTCGCAGTTTACTAACGCAAGCTTGCATTTTACAAGCAAATGCTTGCATTTTACCAACACAAGCTTGCATTTTACTAATGCAAGCTCGCATTTTACCAATACAAGCTTGCATTTTAAAAACACAAGCTTGCATTATACTAAAACAAGCTTTACTAATAAAAGCTTGCTTTTACTAACTCAAGCTTGCATTTTACTAACACAAGCTTGCATTTTACAACACAAGCTTGCATTTTACTAATGCAAGCTCGCAGTTTACTAACGCAAGCTTGCATTTTACAAGCAAATGCTTGCATTTTACCAACACAAGCTTGCATTTTACTAATGCAAGCTCGCATTTTACTAATGCAAGCTCGCATTTTACAAGCAAATGCTTGCATTTTATTAACACAAGCTTGCATTTTACCAACACAAGCTTGCATTTTGTTGACACATGCTCACACTGCACATTCTACATGTAGCCATGGAATGTATCTGCTCTATTTTAGCTGACGCATGCTCACACTGCATATTCTACATGTAGCCATGGAATGTATCTGCTCTATTTGTGTAGCACACATCATGCCTGACTGCCATGCTGACTGCTTATGTGGTCTAATCAAATAACCTGACTAGCCAGCTGCACATTAATAGCTACCATGTATACCAATCACACATCTCTGTTGGATGACCATCTAGAATGCATCTTTGATATTGTAGAACTGCAAGATGGCAATATCAACTGGAAGAGTAAAGTTGACATCACTGAGCTTGTCCAATAGCTGTAAGGTTCCATCGAAACCTAGGTTTACAGAAAGAAAGAGAAGGGAAAACAGTAAGTTCTCATGTTCAAGGCTGTCTTTACCGGTACAATAATTCAAGTAGAGAAAACTGTATGGGTCAGTGATCATGCGTAGATATGATAAAGATTTTGTTTAAAGTCTATATATCTACCTCAAGTCACCGGCACTAGCTGAAGTTCAGCATGTTTTGCATTAGATTAGTGTTACTGGTGTGTATACATACTTTTACGCGTGCGATCAACATGCTGCATATGTACGCGCAATATGTACCACACAAAGCCAACGCAGCACACGCTTAACTTTAAAGCTAGTGCGGGTGACCTGAGGAAGATATATAGACTATAGTGAAATTAATAGACTCAAAAACCAGGGACTGAGTTCCACTCACCCTCATTACTCATGCCTAGTCTCTCAATTCACCTGAAATTTGTTTGAGATTTGGGATGTTTGTGTGAGTTTGAATGCTTAGAGGAACATGTAAAGATCTGTCACATCTGAATCAAATTTTCCCCCACATAAGCATCAAGAATAATGTTGTAAAGGATGTCTTCATTGATACTTGAGCTTCGCAGCCATTCTGTGCTATATGCAAACTACTGTTCTACTTTACAAAGGACAAATGGACTTTTAATTATTGATTAAATACTTTCAAATTCTATATCACATATTTGAAAGCAAACTTAGTCCCACGTTCAATAATCATACAGATCCCAATTTGAAAATTCTTTTGGAAATGTCATCTGTCAATGCTTAATTAAACAAAAAACCATGTTATGTGGGAGCAGGTCCCATATAATTACAGCACTCACCTGTTTTGATCATATAACTCCAAGGTTGATAATATGTCTCTATCAAATAGGATGTCCTACATATTAGCCTACACCACTGGGCTAGTCTGTGTTCACTGAAAAACAATGCAGTCAACTTGGATTACATTGGCTGTCAGTAGGGAGCTTGTTTGGACAAGCATGCTGAGTTTATTTACTGAGGTTTTCATTGGATAATTTAGCTATGGTTTAGTGTTTGGCAAAATCAATGCACTGTATCATATTTCAAGTTTGTCAAGCATTGGCTTTTGTAAAGCACATACACAGATAGATGCCCAAGCATGCATACCTCACACGCTTGCACACACCCCTACATGCACGAGCATTCAAAGAGTGTATGGATGCGTACGTGTTCGCCGACAAACGAGGACACACACAAGATTTTTCACCCTAAACTGTGGACCTACTTCCAACCGAGGACTGTCCTTGGTCTCAAACTGCTGCAAAAGACCTCAAATGCATGCTAGATGCTTTAAACGCTATTTGCCTGAAACCGAGGACCACATGTGTAAAAACTACCGTCCGCAGGGGGATGGCTAAAATTCCGTTTCGTATTATACACACAAAAAATCCGCCATTTTAGTCCACGGTTAGGCGATGAAAACATCATACACACGTCCTCGGTTAGATAGCAAAACACAATGTCCACGTTTGGAGGCAAACACAGACAGGGGTGTGTTTAAGTGTGTTCGCCAAGTCATTCAATGCATGGACAAGATATAGTTTCCCACATTTAAAGTGAGGATATTTTGGCATAGTAAGGACAAAATCCCAGTCCTCGTTTTGTGAATAGGTGCACTGGATGACACTCTTTCTGTACTGGGTATAGGGGAGGTATGGACGATTTCCTCTCTTTGTATGTGCTATTCAGAGATGTCCATGCTATGAAAAATGTCCCCACTTTGAATGTGTGAAACTCACTCTTGTCCTCGCTTTGAATGCTGAGACAGACACACACATACATAAATGTGACAACACCAGCAAATGCGGAGAGCGGTACACCACTCTTTGGGTTTTTATCATTTAAATGTGGACACTCATTTCAGTTTTATTCCCCTTACTGTGGACTGTTAGAATTATTACCAATGAGTGTGGACAGACACTTCACCCGCAACTATGGATACTGTTAATAATACTTTTATTTTATTGCCATAGCCTATCAACATCTTCCAGGATGTATTATACAGTGATTATTCTTGTAAGCATTTCCTTCATTGACATCGTTTACAAAAGCACACACACATAAACATGTGCAAAGACAATTGATTAAACTCATTATTCTCAACACAACATTGACATTTTCCTTATACATTAGAATGGCAATCAGATTCTATTGCCATAGCCTATCAACATCTTCCAGGATGCATTATACAGCGATTATTCTTGTAAGCATTTCCTTCATTGACATCGTTTACAAAAGCACACACACACAAACATGTGCAAAGACAATTGATCCAACTCATTATTCTCAACATAACATTGACATTTTCCTTATACATTAGAATGGCAATCAGAAATTCCATGTCACAGAATTAAAAAGTTGCAAAGCGCACATTTAAAATCCGAAATGTATTAAAACCGACCAAATAATTGAAATAAGCCAGCAATAAGTACTTACTTTAAAGCTTGACATACAAACGCCTTGAATTGAGCATCTTTACTTCTCTTGAGTGGGTCATGTGAGCCGTGTACATAGTCTATTGCAGCTAATAATGTCTGCTTTGCTGTGATTGCTGTGCCTCCTACAATCTCCAAATCAAAAGATTGAGATAGCTTTCTGGCTGTGGATTTGGCATATTGCTTACCATGCTGAAAGGTAAAGATTAGGTCAACTTAATTAAAAGGGCATTTCAAGAACCACAGCCTCATCCCCCCCCATACAAAAAAAAATTTCTTGCAGGTTAATTTGTTTAGCAAAAATATCGCCAAATTTAAATTACGTCCTGGTGTACCAGAAGGTAATTCAACACAGTGGCCTATGGAGCAGTGTAATACACATAATCATGCATACCTTGCAAACGCAAAATCGGAATCAACTGAAATTTTGGGAATAATCTTTTTTCGGGGATATCTATTGAAAAATGTCATAAAAAGAGGATGCCAGGATCACGAAATACTCCTTTAAGGTGCAAAGTAACAATTAAATCTTGACTTGGGGTTAGTCAGGATTTAATTGGTGAGGGGTGCAGATTTTTGACAAATTGGTTTTTTTTTAATACAAAAGCACCAAAAGAAAGTGTGACTTGTCCATAAGGAATTTATTCTGTTAAAAAAAGGTACATCGTAGACCCTCTAGTATTGTGAAAGAATTTGGATATTAGTGTTAGGAATATACATCACATGGATCTGCCATACACGGTTTAGAAATTAAGAGTAGTACACATAGTTATTATTATTATTCACATGGTCTGTCTAACAGTCTTTTTGCTTTGCAAAGATTACAAAACTTGAATTTGGACCCGCCTAAATTTTACAATTAAGATTTGAGTCACATTGTTCTGATGGGCGGGTCACATAGCTCATAGAGAGGACAATAGGTGGACAAAGAGGTTAACTGAATGAGAAGAAGGGGAAGACAAAAATGAAGATTGTGTGATGATCTCACATCCTATCTGGGTACAACCTGGGCAAGAGAAGCACAGAACAGAAGTAAATGGAAGCTACTTGAGGAGGGCTACATCCGACAGTGGGTGACACGGCCTGTGAGGTGAGGTGAGGTTCTGATTCACCTCAGAAACAGCATGCACAGAAAGGTGACAGTAAATCTAGCACCAGAATGATTTCAGACTAGAATTTGTGTCCAAATCGGTGCAGAATTTGATAACAATATCATGATATCGTGATCACAATACTGGGAAATCTTGATGTCACCCTTAAAATTGGCAAACAGTCTGTTCACCAGCTGTTTAGGTTATATTCTTACCTTGATTTCAAAGTACTTGAGGAAGAGATCCCATGCATGCATCTTACTCTCTTTTCCTGGTCTTGGTGGTGATAAACAAGCTGTAAGTGGTGTCATCAATGCTCGACTGGTAGTTAACTGAAATGAGATCAAACAAAGGAACAAATAAATAGTTGTAAATCATATATACTAAAAGCCCTTATTAGGGGAAGAGCGATTGGGTCGAATACGCACAGTAATAGTGTGTTTCCCTCCACCCCCAAAAAAATAGTAGCAATTTTTAATTTGCTACGAATTTTAAATTTATATTTATAGGATACGATACACACTTATCATCAAGCAAAACATGTCCGTTTTTAATTCCATAAGAGCACATGCAGTAGGGTAGCCAGGGGTGCAAAGGGTGCTGGAAATTATTAAAAAGGTAAAATTGGGACGATGAAAATATAAAAATGTATGTCTTCATGGTCTACTTTTAGTATTATTCTGAATTTCAAGTGTAACTGAACATGAACAGGACCAAAATGGCATATTCTGCAAGGCTCGCACTGGATGGACAAGAGACTGTCTACCAGCCTGAGCACATGAAGCAGGGGAATACCACCAGTGTGTCCAGGATCTTTTCCTGTGGGGGGCTCAGAGGGGCTTTCAGAGTTATGCGGCAGGGTGGGGGCTTAATGGTCAAAATCACCACAAAAAAAACGGCTGATTTTTAACAAAGTGCGGGGCTTCAGCACCCAAAGCAGTGGACACGCCACTGAATACATACATGTTATACATATACCATTACAATGGGCAATTATAAAGTACCATTTCAACAAGAACAGTTTAACTCCTTGAATTGTAACAAGTATTGCTTGTTTAAATAATGAGGATTCTGGTACTTACTCTGACCATACCATGCTCAAATAGATCTCTGATGATAGGTGCTAACTCTCTTCTTACTGCTATTGTCACTTCATCTAGAGGACGACAAACTGGACTCTGAGGAATAAGACAAATACAAATCATTAACCACAGGTCAAGATAAATTGCAAGTTTTCAATTTTCTGAAAGTTCAAACTCCTGGTGTTTTTTTTTAAATCCATGAATTCAACAATTCTATGGGCCTTAAAGCACATAAATAAAGTAATTGATGAAAATATCAGAAAAATATGTGGTTTTATTAGGCCTTTTGCTGAATGTACATTCAAAATGGTTAATTTTACAAAATTGCATTTTCTGTGATTTCCACCTACTCCAATTCTGCATTTTTCCATTTCCCATAAAACAGAAAAAGCCACTTTATGATAAATCTGTGCAAATGCACTTAACTTGCACATTTTGCTGGTTTATGGACCATCAGCAATTTACTTTGTGCTGACGTAGCAAGCTGGTCTTCACCAACAATTGAATGCACCTGGTGTACTTTGGCATGTACACTTAATTGCAGCTTGCACACTATTAGCAAAACATATTTTGGGGGAGATCAAGGTTCTTTGGAAACATGACAGCAGACATGCCTCAATTTATTTTGTCTATGGCACAGCTGACGGGTAGTAAGCGCTGCATGATGAGTTCAAAAATAGCACTTCTCCTTTTGTCCTAAAATCACTGATTTTTTAAGCAAAAACTAAGTTATCGTCATAAAAACTCCCCTCATTATAAAATGAACGAAACTTGTTTACAACTTCACGTATTCTGTTGCACGTACTGCTAGCGCGTTAGCGTATTCCGCACTAGTCTATGCATCCAGCGCGATACATATGCGCACATCTACACGTGTGTTACGCATTATCAAGACGCATGATGACGTGGGGTCGTCTACGGCCTGATAGACGGCACCCGCAATCATGCGATTGTCCAATCAGGAATGTGTCTACGAACTAGACCACTCTCACTGACTAAGAATTATAAATAAATAACACTTGTCATTAAGTTTTGACTTGTCATGTTTAAATCTAATTTGTATCATCAAGGAAGATCTACTGACCACCACTAGCACACTGTATGCTGTGATGTACAATTGTTGACCATGTCCAGTTCTGAATATTATGAATTAGCCATTTCACTGAGTTAACCAATGGTGCCAGTGTTCAAGAGCTGCATGATTAGAATGGCGAATTTTGAAGTTGGCAGAGGTTTTCTAATTTGTAGCTACATATTTTCAAAAGCAAAAAACCATACTCGGCAGTGGGGTTTGACTCCCACTCTTTTTATTTTACCCCCACCCTTTTTATTGAGGCACCCTTTATACTGAAAATTCCTGACCCCCACGCTTTTTACTGAGGCACCCTTTATACTGAAAATTCTTGACCCCACCACTATTTGTAAACATTGACGAAGTCAAACGCAATTTGGTTGAAGTAAATCAATTACGCCGAATTCTGCACCTATTTCACACATGCGAGTCCGATGTTTTTCTCTCCATTAAGTTGATACATTACGTGCGCAATGCAAATTATATGTAAAAAACTACTACTGTACTGTATAATAAGCATTTTAATGAATAACTGTACTTTTATGGCGTTCAAATGTTGTTCTTGTCATGAAACTTGACGTGCGCTGTGTTCAGCGACTATATCCTACTTCTTCCGAGTTCTTCGCTCAATCAATTATGCATGATTAATGACGTCACTCATATACGATCAATGTAAAGAAAAATAACACGTCATGGAAAATCGTACATTTGCATATCAGTTCCGGGGAGGATATTGTGTACATTGCGCTGAACACTCGTAAACAAGCGCTAGCCTGCATCAAATGGAATTTTATCTTGCGACATGGTGTGCGAGTTTTGGCGACTTTTCTTGGAACTATGATTATTTTATCATTCAATAAAAATATACTGTAAGTTAGAAGAAGCCACACGCTATTTATTTTAATCCCACGCTTTATATCATTCCACGCTTTTCACCCAAAAAATTTAAACCACCAAGCTTTCACCAATTTTCAGAATTTCGAACCGGCACGCATTAAAAAGCGTAGACTGCCGAGTATGAAAACATCAAACAAATTTGATTTTTTTATCACCCAAAAATAGGACACATTATTATCACTTTATGTCTATTGCTCATACCAGCTACATCGGTACATTTTTCCGAAGTTATGTATCAGGTAAATATCTACCTGTCTGCAAAGTGGGTTAAGTTTCAGATCTGTGTTGTCTCAGTAATAAGGAAGCCAACAATAATGTCAGGCCTAGTAATTTGCAGACTCCGGCCCTTAGCTGCTGCGGTACTGTAAGGCGACTCCAGTCCCCAGTACAAGGATTTCAGTGTTTTGTGTAAAAACATGTGGCGTAAGCGAGTAAGAAAATGTTTTATTCGCATTTAAGGAGCGAATAAAGGAGACTGATACCAGTATATGCTGCTAGTATCACTGGGTACTCACATCAGATGAATCACTTGTATAGTCACTGTCAGGTGGAGGTTCTTCTTCTTTCCTTTTGGCTAATTCTGCTACATGACTGATGGCTCTGTCCAATTTTCTGAGCATATCACTGCAAAAACAAACAAATATCAATATTACAAATTATATGCACACAATGTAAGGTCATATTAATATCATTACCACTTCTACCCTTTCCTGCAAAACCTGATTTTAAGTTAAACAGAAAATATAACTTATCAGGGGTATATTAAAGGATTTTTCTAGAGTGTAAATTATTACCCTCTAAAATCAACTTTGAGGTAAGCTGTGTTCAAAGACAAACAGTACTGCTGACAAGGTGGGTAAGGGGGTGTGTTACCCCCAGGTCTGGGTGTAACTGGCCAGAGATTTTAGGGGCCCATAGACAAAGAAAAAAAAAAAAAAGACCATAGGGTCCATAAAAAAGCAAAGAAAAGGTCAAATTAAAGAAGGAATACCTTAATGGGCCCGTAAAAGCAAAGAAAAAAGACCTTAGGGTCTGTAAAAAAAGCAACAAAAGCAATATGGTTTTAAAACTACATTGTAGTTAGTAATGAAAAGAGATTTTGTTAACCCCCCCCCTGAATCTTGAGCACCCTGACAAAATTATTTGGGATTAACAATTAATCAATTATACCCAACCCATAATGGCTCTTGGTGGCCCTAGAGACAAAACATATATATTGACACCTATATCATAACCATTCTGAACATGGAGTTTAAAATTTGAATAAGTGATATCGGTATTACAAATTCAAATGCATTGTGGGAAGGTTTGGGCAACTCTTACGCACCAGCAATTTTTTTTGTGCTTATAAAATATTGTGCAAAATGGTTTACTAAAATTTAAAAAAAAACAGATAAAATATTCTTAATTCATAAAATTAATTATGTAAAACATTTTTAATGATAACATAATTACAATAATAAATAATTAACAATTACTGTAATTTTCCTGAAAGGTCAGAGTTCATCTGTATCTAACTCTCCCATAATGCATTACAAATTTGAAACAGCGATGTCGCTTATTCTTTTGAACCTGTACGATTACTTTTCACAATTGCTGTAAATTTTCCTGTTAAATTTTTACAATAAAAGTAAAATCTTCTAAACCTGATGGATCCCTTGCATTATCTGATCATGCATGCATACATACGATGCACTCTATTATTGCACATGTTAATAATTACTACAAAGCTATTTAGATTTAACTCAAAAATTTATACAACTCTCATGAAATCATATCATCAACTTACTTCATGCAAATGAAGCCCTCGCCATCACTGACTAATTGATAAGTGCCTAAATTATCAGTAATTGTCCATCTTAACGTGCATCTAATCATTTCCCGGGCGACAAAATGGGCTCTATCCTCTAAACAGCTCATACCGGTGGTCAAATTCGACTCGACAAATCACATAGTGTTACATGATAGTACATGTATATAGAATAGTCCAGATAGCCACACACACACACACCATACAGGCAGCAGGTGGTCACAATCACTGTATTAACAAACTGGTTGGCTGGCAATAATGTGTAACATGCAATACGGCGATGAAAAAAAAAACCCTGTTCTACAGGCGGACGGACCTTTCAAGTAGGGTCGGCCAGTCGGTCAGGCGTTTTTTTTTTTTTTTTTTTAAATGACCCAAAAAATCCATCAAAATCTGTAAATATTTGCTATTTGGGAAAATACAAAAAAAAATGTTGTTCCTGAAATTGTCAAAATTTGAGTTGGTATTCATTTGTACAGGAATTTTTTTTTTTCAAATTTGTTCAAAATCTGGGTTGGTCAGGACCGTAGAACAGGGTTTTCTTTTTTCGTTGCCTGATATACAATTTGTCAAAATTTATTTTGTTTATTTGTCAACAAAACTGATTGCTGTCACTATCACCTTACTGACTGTGCTAACTGGACTGTCAAATAATTGCCCTAGTTCGATGTAAAATTTTCAGGACAACTAATTTTGGCATGTTACATGTACATAGCTCATATTGTCATTTAATACTTTTCCTTGGAATCACAATTACTCTATTCCATTTATCACAGTTTTATTTCATATGTTATTTTCTCTAACATCACAATATTCACACACACACTGCATGTCGTCACTGGGCGGAAAAAACCTCATATATGTACTTTTTGCCCTTGAACATGGATGAAGCAAACCATTCAATATAAAGTCTACACCTACAAGGCTTTATCCATTTTCAAGGGCCAAAAGTAAATATGCAGCGTTTCCTGCATGTACTTTTGGCCCTTGAACATGGATGAAGAAACCTCTTCAATATAAAGTCTACACCTACAAGGCTTTATCCATGTTCAAGGGCCAAAAGTACATATGAGGTTTTTCCCGCCCAGTGACGATGTACACTCTATCACAGGACGAGCTGAAGGAAAGTTGTAGGCAAGAGCTGATGAAAAAATTTATGGTGATCCTGAAAAAATTCAGAGATCCAGAGAGTTTCCCCAAATCATCATGAAGTCAAAATGTGACATTTTAAACATACAGTTGACAGTTGTCCCTTTAATCAGAAAATACTCAGGCAATTGGTAAAAACAACATGATATACATAATGTTCACCGGTAATTCCATCCAGCTGACGCTAGAAAATTTCTTACTCAGAATGAAAAAATGGGTTGTTTTTTGTTGCTGGTCTGCTTTTATTTGTTCCTTTTTTATTCCTTTCATCAACAAATCAATTTTGTAATGCAAACAGGATCTGAAACATGCTCATCTACCAGGACACAGTTTTTAAAACCCAATATGCTTGTACACTCACTCAATGACCTTGTACGAATTGGGTACAGAAAGGTCAATTCTCAATTCCCAGTTACATTTTTCAGTGGGTGATTTTTTCATTATATAGAAAATGGTAAATATGATTGCGGTGCATAGTGTCCAAACCAGCATGTGATAAAGGAGAGCAGGTGGTAAAGGATAGCAGAAGTGCAACGCTAGCCATGAACGATGTCAGTTGAGTGCATTATATACCCCCTATATGTCCATAAAAAGATGCTTGAAATATGTTTTTCTTGACGAATATGAAATAATGAAATATTTGGAAATAATGTATTGTTTTACCGGTAATTTTCCGGGACCGGGTCAGGTAACAGGAAACTGGGAATCAAATCTCATTTGCCTAAACTCTTACTCCACAACTTGATGTTAAATTATGGTTATTAAAGGAGGATTTCGTGATCCTAGCATCCTCTTTTTATGACATTTTTCAGTAGATATCCACGAAAAAAGCTTATTTCCAAAATTTCAGTTGATTCCGATTTTGCGTTTGCGAGTTATGCATGATTATGTGTATTACACTGCTCCATAGACAATGTGTTGTAATTTCGCTCTGGTGCACCAGAACGAAATTCAAATTTGCGATATTTTTTGCTAAACGAATTAATCTGCAAGAAATATTTGGTACATAAACATTATGTAGCCAGAGGTATCCAGTGGTGTAAAAATCTTAACTTTTTTGGGAAAAGTGGGGGATGAGGCTGTGGATCACGAAATGCCCTTTAAATGGAAAATGGTGAACTGTGTCATGGTACATATGGGAATATTTTGGCTCATACATTGTAGTGATACATTTGCTAACATTCTGCACAAAGGATGCATGTAGGATTGCATTTGGTGGACATTTTTGTTTACTTTGTCGCTTTATTTTTCAAAATAATACTGTATATTATTAATCTAGAGACAAAGGCCTATAGCAATTTCATTTGAATGAACATGATGATTGTCGGTGTACACTACGCGATGAACGCCTGTGTGTGCGTTACGTGTTAGTGAACCAACTCACTTGTGATTGGTTAGTATTTTCATAAGTATCCAAGGTCATGCGGTCATGTTTTATTTTGAAATTTGATTCCGGTCGAACCAAGTACAGCTGTTGGCAGCCGTTTTCATTCAAATGAAATTTTGACTATAGTTACTACTCTCTCGTTTTTTTAATTAGGTCCTTAAATTTGTTGTATGGCTAAAAATATCAAAGAAGTTGGTACAAAAATAAAAATATGCTAATTTCCATATAATGACAAATAAGCCAAATTTGAGAAAGCAGTAAACAGATGACTGCAGAACATCTTTTTGGACTTTTTTCAGAAATTGGGAACTTTCCCCAAATTTTGTAGGTACAGTTGAATTCCTTTAACCCTAACACCCAAAAATCTTACAAAATCTTATGATGAAAAAATGTGCGCATGCATGAATCCCAGGGTCTGCGATGACGCAATCACCCTAAGTGTTATGTGCTCACGGAATTGCTGGCCGGGCAGCAATAACCTGTGTATCTACCGGTCCGTGATCGTGTGCTTGGCATGCGAGGGGTCAAAGGTTCAATCACGGGGTGCCAAGTCAAAATTCTTCTTCTCCTTGACTTTTTCGGATCTTCTTTGACTTCCGATCCCAAAAAGCAGGGTCCAGTGTTAGGGTTAATCATTCCCTTTCCAAAAATGTATACTTTTATATATTTGTCTTTGTTATTTAAACCCTAAAAAATGTTTTGCTGAAATACCATCTTCCAATTTCAGTAAATTCTGGAAATGTAAAAGATTTTTAATCACCTCTCCCTATTTCCAAATATATTCCTGAAGATTTACTGACATCCCTGATATTGGGTACAAAATGCACAACTTTTGAGATACGACAGTTACTGAACTACATGTATGAAATGAGAACGTTGACACACAGTAATACAGGATGCAATTGGCAATTGTTTCCCCACAGATATGGTGGTTGAACTTGAGAATGATACACTCGATGACCAATTGAGCAGTATAATAACTGATCCAGGGACCTGTTATTCCGCTAATAATGTATAGGTTTGACTGCTGCCAAATGTTACAGTAGTTAATAACTTCAAGGCCTAACCCTATTTTATGCAACCTGTTCAAAATGTTTACCATAATCAACCTAATTGACAGCTCGAACACTTATACGTAAATCATTTTACGGGGGCACAAATTACTATTCAATATGTTATGAATTTCTAAGTGGACATTTTTGATGTAAAATAATTCAAAGTAAATATGAGAGGAATTATTGTAGAATAGATGGGCTATTCCAACCACATTTTATATTCACACTCCCTGGTTATAAGGTCATGTCATCTATAGGTGTGTGGATTTCAACTTGAATAGTCTAATGTAGCAACTAGAGATGGAAACAAGCACTGACATAAATTCCTGAAACTACTTTAACATTTCTTGAAAATGTGCAATTCCCTAAACTTTGTACAGTGAAGATCCAAGCAAAATTTCCTGAAATCAGGAAAATTCCTGAAGATTTGCATCCCTCAGCAACCAATGAAACTTGATGCCCAGATTGTTTATCTGTGATTTAATTTTAATTATTATTATGAAGAGTGGCATAGCCAGGGTGGACAAGGGGGACCCCTGCAAGAAGTCTCGCCCTCCCCCCGCTTCTTGTGGGATGCTGGCCATCCTGATATTTAAGATTTGTGGGATGCTGGCCATCCTGATATTTTTAGGCTTTAGCCCATTTTTTGTCAAATTTTATTCCCCTTAAAAGTTGCCTTGTCCCTTCCCCCCTCAATGTTTCAATGTGTTATTGATTTCATCACAAACAAACTCTATAAGAAAAAACATTTTCACAAATATTTTGACACCTCATATTTTTCTTCGGCATTTTATGCATGAAAATAATAAAAACAACTCTGGGTTTCTGAAATAACAACAAAAAAAAACCACAAAAAAAACCCACCAGTTTTATTTAAAAAACAATTTAATTGTTCCTCAACATAAAATGTGCATGTCCTACCAGAAACAAACTTGTTTATTGTCTTGTTTTGTTTATGTTTAGCCTGAAACAATTAGGGGTGTGATTTTCGGTAATTTTGTGCCCGGTACCAAGCGCATTTTTCGAGCGGGTAACCGGGTACCAAATTGCAACAAAAATAAAAAATAAAAAAATAAAAAGTGTAGTGTCTCTGGACCTAGACCTAAATGCTAGGATCATGGTTGACATAAAAAAAAATGAATTTTGCACATTGTTTTGTGTTTTTAATCTGAAAATTGATACACAGTTTTCATGTCATACTCTATTAATGATATCAAAATGCATTCAAATTCAATGCATTTTGATATCATTAATAGAGTATGACATTTTTTTTTTTTTTTTTTAATTTTGGGTACCCGGGCAGGGAATTTCCTGCCCGGGTAATAGGATTATCGGGCGGGACTCGAATTCCCGGGACTCACTCACACCCTTAGAAACAATGAATAGTGACTGAAAACATATGTGATAAAGAAAATGAAATGTACATGAAAAGTTCAAGGAAGCAAAGATATCCAGAAGAAATGATACAGGAATGGTTAACAAGAATACAAATGAGGGAAAGAATCCATTACTGACAGAAGTAAGAAATGAGTGACTTACTAATAATCAAGGCCAGGCTCTCCTTTTGGTTGTTTATTTTGTGTCCTTTCCACGCCACAACCTAGCTGGTTAATAGCTATGTACTGTAATAATGCCAATGCCTTCTTCATTGATGTCAACTTTTCTTCTCTTACTCTCTGTAAAACAATCACACAAACTTTGTATCACTTTTAATAGTCATCCAGTAGAAAATGCACTCTACAAAAGGTACTGGCAATAAATGTGCACTTACATGTTATGAGCCCGGGCAACGCCATCGTGTTGTGCCCTTGAGTAAGGCACTTTATCTCGATTACTCCTCCCCACCCAGGTGTATAAATGGGTACCAGCATTCTTAAATGCTGGGAAGGTAAACAGACTCGCTGTGGAGGAGGTGTAGCGATCCCCCTATCGCAACATTACACGGAGGAGTCTGGCCCAATCGCCAATGAAAGAGAGATGGGCACTCCTTTACCTTCACATGTTATGTGTACAACAACTGTTGTAGCAAGTGCCAGTGGCAATAGCTGGGATCTTTCTGGGTGGGGTCAAAATGTCTTTCAGGGGAAATTAAAATTAAATGTCAAAAAAAATGACAAATATTAAATATCATACAATATTTTTAATGTAACTTCTTTCTTGTTGTTCACCCTAAGATGCATAAATATATAAACAAATTAAATCAAGAGATTTTTAAGCATACCTTAACATCTTCAGCATTCTTGAGTGTTTTTTCTGCCTTGGCTCTTCTAGATGTCGGTGATGCACAACACTGTCCTGTCGTGGAATCATTGTCATCATCTTTCAGTAATTTCTGCCGGAAAAAATATACACACAAGAATCAGGATTGCAGTTTTTTCCCCTGCGACATTAAGAGATCTCTCAATCCCAAACTACACCATTCCCAACAAATGACATTTTTCTTTGCACTTTGGAATACTGTAAAACCTCTGCTACAAGCATATATAGTGATTTTGATGAAAGCTAAATTCAAACGAGACCGCCGTGCAATACAATAGATTGATCTTACAATAGTACTTGTTTGTATATGTTTGTATTGGTAATTAATTTGCTCAAATTCCATAATATTATAATTTTGTTGATGGATGGCGTCTGGATAAATTTAGCTTTCATCAAAAGCACTCTATATGCTTGTAGACGAGGTTTTACGGTATTTACCAATGTAGTAATTAACCACTATAAAAATGAATATGCCAGACACTGTATTTTAGGTCAAGAGAGAAAATCTTAATTTCAGGCATAATAAGGAATTCTATGCAAATTCAATAGTGATACAATTTCAGAGACAGATGTCAATATTTCTGGAAAAATATGGTTTAGGAGAATTATCCCGATTCATCCACAATTGAATACCTGAGTGGAAGAAGGGCCCAACTCCAATTTTTTACAAAAATGAGTTAGACCCAGCATTTTATTGCCAGCAGACTGATCTTCCTTGTGTGTGAAAGATGGGCCAAAATCCACTCTCTAAATAGTCTTTCACGTACACTTACTCATGAGTTTTTATGGAAGAAAGGCCCAACTCCATGGAGTTGGGCCCTTCTTCCACAAATATAGGGTTAAAGAGGAATTTTGTTCATCCATGAAATCTGCTTTTCACTACAATACATTTTCTTGCTAACATATTACATGAGTTCTACTTGTGCAATTAATGGTGATTACGTAATTTCTGTAGCTATTTATAACACAGAACTGGCACTTGCAGTATATTAGTGGAAGAAGGGCCCAACTCCAACTCGTATTAAGACCTGTACCGCTGCCATGGAAACATCAAATATAATTACGAATGTATGTACTATTGTATGTTCATGTATTAAAGGTCCCCTGAAGATGAAAACGTTCTGTCTATAAAACTTTTCCAAATATGAAGTTTTTTCTTAATATCTCAAAAACAGTTTTGATGGAGTTGGGCCCTTCTTCCACTCAGGTATTCAATTGTTAAAGGACTTTTTTGTTGGTCCTCAACTGATATCAGTAAGTCTCTTGAAAGGAAAATAGGAATACCAAATAATGGCCGATTGGCTAAATATGTTGTCGCACTCGCAAGGAAAGTGTTTTGTTAGAGGTAAATAAAAATATAAACATTCCCACTCAATCTGTATCACTCATTGCTTTACTTACCATTTCTTGTAATTCTTCTGCAGTTGCCTCATCTTGTAAGAACTCAATGAACCTTTCCAAGTCTCCTATTTGGTTCTTCAACTGACCTATGACCTGTTCTTTTACTTTGATAGGATTGACTATCTGTAATTTAAGAAATCAGTTTAATGTTGTTATCATATAGTTCTATATATATAATAACAAGACTACTTATTTTAACAGCTTCATTCTCTACCTCCCCCATTCCCTCACTCAACTCCTTCTTTCCTCTCCACTATTTGCCCTCCATGAGTGACAAACCAAAATGGGGGATTTGCCATAGCATTACACACAAGCCAAATTGGAATCTTTGGGAATAATCTCTTTGGGTTTTCCCACTTCACCAAAAGTGATGGCATTTACCGATAAACACTGGTGTTTCACACCTGTTTTTGCTGCCTTGGTATTTTACCAGTCATCCTTACACACTTACCCTTCCAATAGCGCTGTCCACCATGGTTCTCAATTCCTCAGTTGTTAACTTGTCAAAATCGTCTAATTTCATATCTAGTTTCTCCCGTAACTCGTCAATGATTGCACTTTGTTTTTCCATCACCTTCTTTTGCGGTAATTCAATGTTCCCATCCTAATTGGAGTAAAATAAGCAAAAAACTTGGTAGTCAGAGAGACGCTTTATTAATTATCCTTGTATTTTATAAAGAATAGCCTATACGTCGTATATGTGCTTTTTAGCAGTATACAGGAATAGAGTCCTATGGGAGGGATTCCCAAACATTTTTTTCTTGTGACACAAATATGATGAGAAAAATATGAGGCGACCCACAGCATAATACAAAATTATGTTGCTTATTTGTCCAGAGCCGGTCTCAAAGTCCGGCAGTGTTGTGGAAACTGCACATCTCAGGTCAGAGTTGACTTTCATTGTTGGTACCCTGCACATTGCTTGTGATTAGAGACGAAAGCTGCATGGAACCTTGACTCAAATTTGGATCTCTTCTATTTTTTATTACGCATAAGCATAACTACTACTTGAAGAAGTGCTCGCGACTCATGTTTGGGTTGCGATCCAGTTGGGGAAGACCTGTCCTATATGGAGTGATAATTTTCCTCCCCCTACCTGACAATTGTCTGTTATCTTCCTGTTCTGTTTTTTAAATATAATATGAACAAAATTTCATGACCTGACCCCAGCTTTTGGTGAGTTATGGTTCAGGGATTTTCCGGACTTTGTGAAAAAATAGTGGCTAAGTAGTTGTCTTTGAGGCAAATGAGATCAAGTGTGCTATAAAAGAAGCCCACTTTAAGATCTCAAACAGCCACCTGAGCCTTCCTTGATATATCCCAATTTCATAATATTTTATTATTCTCATTATTGACCCAAACAGATCTCAGTGAATAAACAGATCTACTATCTATAGTTTCAGGGCAAATTTGATCCAAGATAAGAGTACACTGCACAATACAGGTCTTAACGTGTACAATACCTCATACGCAAACTGTTCTAGATCATCCAGCTGGTTCTTAAGTTGGCTGATGAGTTCCATTTGTTTTTCCCTTTGCTGTGTGATTTTACTCTCATGTTCTTTTTCACTCTGAAAATAAAATTGTAATTATAATAGTGTTTTATTACTTATTATGTAATGGTGAGTGCATCATAACATCTTTGTACATTACATGCATATGTTAATTATAACTGGCTTTAAGCTTGCCAACGTATAGAAACTTTAGGCTGTTCATTTACATGTATAGCATCTACATACAAATATGACACAAATAAAAGGAATGAGACCATTGCTGACAATTTTCATTTTTGATTTTGGGTGATATCAAGTTAATTACTTTTAATAAATCATGTGAGTTACGCCAAAATCTCAAAATCGTCCACAATATTTAACTGTAAGAAAGAATTGTTATCCATGAATATATCGGTGTGTTTCTACTGAGGGTTGTTTTTCGTTCTATGCCATGTATTAGCAGGTAACATGCCCAGTAGAAACAGTAGTGGTTAATCAGTTGTTGTGTTATGCCGGGTCATGTTTACGCCTTTCAAGAGGTGGTTGATCATTCCAGGTCAAAGCGTGTGATCCGCGCAGTAGAAACGAGTCAGTTGCCGGGTAAGGATCCGAGGTCATGCATAATGGCTGAAGAGCGCAGATTAATTCTATACCAGGGATATATTCTACCTGTATAGTAGGCGTAATATAGTAGGTTCCTTCTTTCTAATATTATAAAGTCTGTAAATTGCTGCATTATATAACACTAGCAACATGTGTGATTCACATGAAATAAGATGGATATAACTTTACTTTTGTACTTCTATATAGTTAATTGAGTTAGTTATATTTTGGCTGTATTATGAATTATCATAACAGCCAATTACTAGATCCACTGGTAAATTGATGCAATTTTGTGGATTAATGAAAACACTACACGTGCTTACGCCATGAGCTGACAAGCTAGCACATTTAAATTTAGGATAAAACTGTGATGCCTTGTGCTCGCCAAAATCTGTTTGCTTTACTTCCTGGTTTACCCCAAAAAAACACTGTGCACCGTGAGAGACACAGCTTTCTGGTCTCAGTAGAAACATGCTAGGTAACGGTGGATCCGATTATGATCGGTATTTTGTACCCAGAAACTAGCGGGTCAAAAAAGCCATACGCTTAGTAGACACACACTGTATGTTATTGTTTACAGGATATGAAACATCTGTTCGAACTATCATATGTGCCCACTGGATTTTATTTAATTTTCGCTGACAATTAATTTCATGGAGGCAAGAGTCATTGATTTATTATCATAAATTTAAGAAAATCTGTCATGTAATTTGAACTTAAAAAATAGGAACTCACTCAATCTCAGATAAATCAAGTAACAATCAAGAAATTCAAATGATTGTGAAAATTTTGTTGTTTTGAAATATTCCAACCGGCACGCACACCAATATCTCTCTCAGACAACATTTCTTGAACCCCAATCAGCATTCATACTGAATATCCTTACATGTAATGGGTACTAAAACTCATACATGTACACCAAAACCTCAGGTCAACTTAAATGGTTTCACTGAGTATTGTAGGTCAATGAACTGAGTATTGTGAGGTGAGAGTAATGGGTACTAAAACTCATACACCAAAACTTGAGGTCAACTTAAATGGTTTCATCGAGTGATATGATATGGGTTAACAAACTGAGTATTGTGAGATGAGAGTACTCACAGCATCTTCCAGCATCTGTGCATCTTGGGACTTGCATCCTCTCACATCAGGACATCCCTTGAAGGCAAACTCCTCTAAATCTTTCAATAAATTCTGTTATAGCAAGGAGAGACAAAAAAAATAGAGACAATTATTCAAGACACATATGGTTAACTGATTAGCATACACAGTAGAAATCTAATAATACAAGAACAGAGTGTTTGTAATCCCTGAGAGCTGTATTGTAATTAGCTCTATACATGTATGTTGTATACTCATGTGTGTGGAATTAGTAGACCCCACTGAAAAATGTATACAAATACAATATTGACTAAAAATGGTATCTGATTCAATATGAGTGCTTGATATCTAACTACAAACTAAGGCTCTCAACAACCAATTCCCGGGTACTTGAGTTCCCGCTCGTCCTTGGCCTACCCGGGTCAAAATTCACGGGTCAAAGTATCCGAAATTTACACCTGAAAATTCAATCGGATACCCGAGCACATAATTACCCGTTAGTTGAGAGCCCTACTACAAACACTATCACTATGCACAAAATTTCACGATTTTGTTGAAGAGAAACCAACACATCTGGATTTATTCATAAAATGTTATAACAAAAACAAAATTTCATGTACTTTACTATGATCCTCTTCGTTTGAAACAAGTCCCAGGCATAATATTTTAAAGCGCACAGCAAAATACAGTAACATTTCAAACAAAATGCTTTAAATTTTAAGATCGAATAGCAGTTTTTGCAATGTTTACAAGTCTATCACATGAGCCATGAAAATACTATAAATAAATAAAATAAATTTTGGATTTATAACTATGCCCTAAATGTCACAGCAGGAGCAGGGTTGGTTTTTTTCTCTCATGAGTATACTTGACAAACTGTTTGTTGTTTATCTGTAAGACAGTAAATGTCAATGCTTCCATCATATACAGTATAGCATAGCATTATATGCACCATATTGTATCTAGAAATAATGCAAGCAAGCAATATGTAGATTGCTGCTAAATTCCTAAACAAGATACATGACACAAAAGCCCTCCCCCTCCCCTTTCGACATGCCAACAAATCTGTGAAACCCCCTCCTTGACACATGCCAGATTTTTTGTCTAAACATATGATGCAAGCATAGCACGCAGAAAATTGAGCATATTTTACAGTTTTCCTAACATGTTTCTACACCTTTTCAGGATATAATAAAAAAAAAATTGCAGTTTTATGAAATGAAATGAAATCGCTTGCCCGCTCTTAAACATGCAGTTTAAAGACATAATGAAAAATGGAATGGAATGGAATGGAATGGAATGGAATGGAATGGAATGGAATGGAATGAAATGAAATGAAATGAAATGAAATGAAATGAAATGAAATGAAATGAAATGAAATGAAATGAAATGAAATGAAATGAAATGAAATGGAATTCGGGAATGGAATGGAATGGAATGGAATGGAATGGAATGGAATGGAATGGAATGAAATGAAATGAAATGGAATGAATACATCACATCTTAATTCTTGACTAAAATAGAGGAAAACAACCATGTTTTTAGGACAGAATTTTATATCACAGTTGAAATCCCTACTCTTTTTGAACCTAACTACAACTTACCTCCTTGTCTTCAATGGGTGCATTGACAATCTGTTTGAGTCTAAACTGTACTTGTGCAAAGTGCGTTGTCAGACCCAGGAGAGAGGAATTCAACTGCTCTTGTTCCTCTTCTAAATGCTTTAGTTGATCTGCCATTTGCACATGACTGAAAGATACAATAATGATAAAGTCATTCACAGTGATTTCACCCTTCCACAGCTGTTTATCAAGATGTTCTACTAAGAAGAGCAAGAGTCGAAGACGATTGCAATATTTTTTTATCAAAAGCAAAGTATTCTTGTATCACACGCAAAATAAGCCATTCAATATGATATTGTTGTTAATCAGGCTTTCGCTATGCTGTAAAATAAAAATGTAAGCTTACCTAGCTACCAGACCTAACATATGCAATTATTATGCGTACTGTATTGTAAGCTACCTTTTGACCTTCTTGTTTTTTGCTTTTGCTTACCCCCAGCCAAATTTGGAATATGTACATGTACAACAATGTACAGCTTTATCTGTAGTATAAAATAAGCGGATTATATTTCCTGAAGCTATTCATCATCCACAAATGCCACAAATGAAGTCTGTTGTTTTACTTGTTTAAAAATCTCCTGTAAGCCGGTACCGGTGCTGTGTCATGATGGTGCTGAGACCATGATGATGCGTGATGAAAATACAATATATTTGGGTACTTTGCAAAAGCTGTACAATACTCATCAGTTTTGTTGTATCGCTCAAAATCCCGATATAAATAATAATTACTAATTAAGTATGTGCATGCAAAATTAGTATATCATATGCCCAGCTGTAATATTATTTTTTTCTTGTCAAATTCAGATGGTCATAAGGGGCCTTTTAATATGGGCTAGAGATTTGCTTGATAACATGTGAATACATAATGCCTATAATAAGGTTTCCTATAATGAGGCAAATTTCCACAAAACTGAACCACATATATCTACAAATGAGTTACATGTATGAAGCCATATACTATACAACCCATGTAAATCTGTGAGTGCATTTTAGTATTGTGGGAACTGGCCAGCTGACGATGTAAGCGGACATAAATAACGCAAGTCAAGTTTGTCTAGTTGTTTGTATTGTCTAACAATAAATAAACTCAAAAGCTAATATCAATTTCCGTGTAATCATATATGTATACACTTCATTTTGAAAATTTATTTTCAATTATTTTGAAAAACAGTTACTTGTCACACATGCAAGCAAATTGTTATATTTTTTATTTGCAAAATCTGTTTTGATGTGTTCAGTTGATATTACCGCATAAATTAGCAGGTCGCAATATGTTACATATATACCAATAGAATTGGACTTGCAGTTCTAACTTGGGTATATATTATTTAAGAGTTCTTTACAATCCTATGTTTGTATGCTCAGCAGGGTCGCATTCTTGTGCGCCTGTGCATCCAGGACCCCTTACTTTTTGTTTTGGACCCCTTAAATTACAAGTTGAAACTGACCAACAGGTCCGATCAAAACTTCATGGACCCCTTCAATTTTACGATACACGGAAGCTTTTATCATGTAATTCATTGCCGAGTTGCTCATAAATTTTTTGTCATTGTCGATACAAAAAAGGAACCAATTATGACAGAGATAACCTAAGAAATTTTCCGAATAGAGCCTTCAAAAATCATGAATATAATCGGTCAATACAATGACAACACAATAACAATAACATCAACCTTGACAATTTACCACATATTCCTGGTTGCGCATACGGATCCGGAAGGGTCCGGAAAAAATCAACTGGACCTTTAAAATTTTTGATGCTCAGTATGCATAGAATGAACTCTAAAAGCATTGAGCATATTAAGAACTCATAATCCAGTACAAGTTGAGGTCAACTCTTGGGGTATGACTGTTGAATTGATGTTTTTGACCTATGCCACAAGATATGATGCTACTTGCTATTGGTTCATTTAATTACTGGCTTATTTCACATTGGCTTGCATGACTGCATCACAATTATTTCTCTGCACAAGTCAGGGCTGTAATAATTACTGGTAAACAAAAACAATAGTGCATGGTACCTGCAAGGTTGGTCAAGGAAAATATTTTAAGTGTTGTTGTCTGCACTAAAATTACGTACATAAAGGCCTACTTCGTTTCATCTGGATTATGACAGTGATATAAGTGCATATTTTCTGGCGGCAGTAATGATCGAATTAGGGCGGCTTGTTGGCACACTTGCGACTTAACCATTTTAAAGCCATCATGTACAATCTAACATAATAAGATTTTTTTTTCTTCAAATTTTCAAACCTGATTTTTTAAATATTTGTATTGTTTACACAAGTCCCAACTTGTACCTAAATGTAATTGATTAACTTTGTTGTGTTTAGGTCAACAGAGCAATTTTGACATAAAGTTAAATCTGCCATAGAACTCCATGATAAACAGCCAAATAGCCAGTATGGTTTCTTTCACTTGTTATTTATGCTTAAAATGGACAGACACCCTTCCCATTAGTTGTGTCTAATATTATTTCAGCACTTTGGGTAAAAAATGACAACATTAAAATTTGACGGAAATCATACATTATGGCAAAGCACAAACGTCACAATCACACTTGAGATGAAGCAAACTGTAGAAATCCTGATACAGGTTATAACCAGCATTATTGGGTGAGGGTGCTGATTTGAAAATAGTAGAGCTCTTACCAATTGCCCAAAGTATTGACAACATAATTTAAAAGGGTTGCCCCAAATATATATATACAAGAAACGCAAGCTTTCAGCTTCCAGTGGACTTGTTGGTATGGTAACACTAGAATTTGTTTTAAAAAACCAAATAGCCATTTAGGTCTGTTTTTTACTTAAATTTATGATGCAACATTAATGCAGGGGACAAAAATGACTACACTACCAGATTCCTATTTGGGCATTCTGCACAGGTACACCATCTGGTACTTTGCAGTATGCACCAGGGAATACCTGTGTAGTATCAGTGCAGTACCATTGCTGGTGGGTCCTGTGCAATAGCAGCATTGGTACTGTGTAGGTACTCAGTGTGTACCAGTCAGGTACCTTGGCAACGGTGTATCTTTGCAGATGGCCGCAATAAGAATCTTGTCTGTAGTTTTGAGATGCACCAATTAAAACTCCATCAAATAGCGCGGACAGAGATACAGTATCATACATCTTTTTGTAATATGTTTGTAATCCATAGCTGATACAGTAGGCCTACCATGTACATCATCCCCATACATGTTCAAGTCAATGGCTCAGTGGCAAAGAGACATATGTCCACAGCTGCCTATGAGTGATCTTGCAAAGTTCTAGATAGCCATAACATCTAGATAGCCGGGTCTCAGCAGCACAAAAACTTATGTCCATTAGCAGGATGCAGCCTTGCATTCCTGTAGAGCACAGCAGCACAAAAACATTGAGCTCCAAAGGTGCAAATAAATGAAACAAAATTTTGTGTAGAGCTTATCATTATAGCGCACAGTAGCTCTTTGAGCCATTTAGTTCACAGTGATGCACAGTGGATAATGGACATGCATCTTTGTACCACTGAGCCATGGGTTATCTGGATTCAATCTTTCATGCTACAATGTATGTACATACGTCTCTTTGCCGCTGAACTAAAAGATGGGATTCCATTTTGAGAGAGAAAAAGGGATAAACACAGAGACTAGAGAATTAGACAGAAGAGTGCACCAGTCAGACCAATTGCAACATAAATTTTGTACTTGTGCTCCCAGTTTAAAAGGGCTTTTAAAGTAAGTCCATAACAGTTTACAACCTCTAATACTGTACCATGATTACCACACACATAGGAGTCCCTTACACTGCAATCCAAATAATATAATTTTGGAGTCAATGTTTAAAAAAAAGTGCATCATTTGATGATAATCCCTGTCTGAAAATAATAAGTGACTTATATCCAGCATACAAATCAAATTACAAAAAAAAGGGAAGAAAAGAACGAAAAAACCTGTGGTAAATTGATGGGAGTCGTGAGCCATACACCCAGGCATACACTCCCCAACTCAAAAATACATACACTTGTAAGATCTTACCGGCTAAACTTAAGTTTTTTCCTACAGATAAAAAGAAATTAAAAGGTGGTTCAAACAAGATCAGCATCAAACAATGAAATAGATCTCACATATAAAACAGGATCTAGCATTCCTTTTCCGAAACAAAATCAATTAACTACGCGCGTCATGCTTGCTCTACTTCTATGGCAATACAATGATAATTTTACCAAAAATGCTACCTCAGGTAAAATTTAACAAAACTCGGTGTTGGATACTTTAGCAAAGTCACTGCTGTGGGTGACCCCATTGACAGCCTCATCTCCCTACTTCAGAATTGAAATTTGACATCTGAAGAAGCTCATATTTTGCTCATATCATAATGTAATTAAAATTTTAAACCTCAGATATGTTTTCATTAAGCCCGATCCTGATTCTCGACTCCACTTCGCCGCGCGATGCGATGCTGCGATGCTTTTCAAAAATGAACATTTTACTTTCATTGCGTGATATTGTGATGTTTGAAAAGCATGTGGGGTTTGCATCTCCTTTTAAGGTCATTCTACCGACCTTGATTTTCCAGCAGCCAATCACAAACGTGTACGGCTGCAATATCGCAGCACAATGCGAAAAAGTTTTTTCTAACTCCATCGCGGATCGAAATTTCCAACGCGCGATGAGAATTTTCACCGCTGGGCTCGTAAAAACCTGGCTCAGATTACAGTTTTTATTATTTTATAGCATCGCGCTGCGATGTGGATTCAGGATCGGGCTTTAGATGGGATTTTCTTGCAAACAAAAAAGTTGTAACTTCATCTCCCATGGTGGTCTGCACCCATACTGTTCTATGGGCCATGCGATACATATTTTTGCTTATAATATCCAAACCACAATCATTTAACTTAAAACCATTAGATTGTTTTTGTGATACGCCTCCAATGACCTCCATGTTACAAGATTGAAGACTGAAAAAAAACCATGAAAAAATGGTTGATCCTTCATGTAATTATTTCATGTAAGCTAATCCCAACCCTAATCCTAAATCAACCCTAACCTTGTGTAAAATTACATGAAGGAATAATCCCCCCCAAATGGAAAAACGCAACATATATTGCAACCGAAATTTATCATTTGCTGATTACTACTGCCCTCACCTGTCTTCTGAAGTAATAGATGGTGGTGGGCTAGCAACGGCGCCTACAGGAGCCCATCTCTCCCTGGGTCGCTCACCAAACTGATCATCAAAGTTGTCCAGGGAATCATCGGTCAGGACTGTGTCCTCCATGTTGTGCCACAGACTATGCAGCCAAGATTAAGGAGTTAATATCTGAAGAACAATTAGACAATGAATATGATTAAATGCAGGTCATCTCATGCTTGGAAATAACTGTTCGACAGCTCGATGCATAAAATGATGCAAGTCTGCATACCTCGCCTACATGTAATTTCAGGCATGTTATAGCATGGGGTGGGGATACGGCACTCACATTTGATTTCGGTAGGTGCCTATAACATACAGTGGCAACTCATTAACACGAACTTGTCTGGGCCTCGTGATTTAGTTTATCAGGAATTTGTGTTATCAGGTTACATTATAACATAAAATACATGTATAAGTTATCAGAAATGTCATGTTAACAGAGTTCGTGTTAATGAGTTGCCACTGTATTAGGGAAAATTAATGCCAAGTTGAAGTGAGACCTATCCCTTTAAACAGTAGAGTATCTAATGCACTATTCAAGTCAAGTATTAGTTTTTCTGTGTCCAGTGCAGTAACCCGCCCTGTTGGCCTACCCTGTATTCAGGTCTTTTAGTCATTTAGTCAGTTGTCCTGTTATGATTCAATCAGCTGTTCTGTTATAGAGGTTAGCCATTTACTCATGTGTGATTTCTAACAAAAGGCGCACAACCTCAATTCAATGCATGACCTTGGAGTTACCTGCATGACTTAGGTGGGCTACTTTGAAACAGTCATGGTTGCACATGTAGGTATTTCTTTTGAAAGTCCAAAACAGGGTATATAAATGCAGCTTATACACAGATAACCTCTATTCCTTTGTCCTGTGATTGTTCTGTAGGCTGTTTCATTATCCCAAGGTTGATTGTTCAGTCAGCCATCCTGTGATGGGTAAATCATTTTTTGGGATTTCCCCAGAATCTGAGTCTGCGCAGTTTTGTAACGGAGTTTCTTTTGTTTAACTTTGCCCCATGGTTTTCGACACATGATGCTCTACACTACCCGGTAGCTGAAATACAGCTCAAGAAAATGTCAGATTATGTAAACCTGTAATTTCCGACAGAATATCTCGAGCTACAGTCTCCATGCGCGTATTTCGGGGGCGCTTTGGGGGCGGCAGCCCCCGGGGTAAAAGCAGGGGCGGTCAAAATGAAGGGGCGGCGGAAGAAGAAGGGGCGGCAAAAACAGAGGCGACAAAAACGAAGGGGGCGGCAAAAAGAATTAGTAAATAAAAAGGGCGGAAAAATTTGATAAAGCATAAAAAAATTTTAAAAAATGGTACTATACAACAAAAATGTGCTGCTTTTAGGGCGCTTGCGCCTGAAACCGTTTTTTTTTTTTTTTTTTTTTTTGCTCTTCACTTTTCAAACGAGCGAGAACAAAATTAGGTCAACCTTTTCGGGCTGTTGAGGAAGGGGCGGCAAAATTGAATTTTCTTCAGCCCCCCGGGGTTGGGGCGGCCGACGGTACGCCACTGGTCTCAGCCAGTGGCGTAGCTGGTTTTTGGTACTGGTGGGGAAAGCAATTGTAGTGAACTGACAAAATGAAGAGTGAGAGGAGTGAGCAGAGTGTGTTAAGGGAGGGCCCCTGGGAGCTGGAGTTTTGCCCTTTCACATGCTTTTTCAGTGACACAGAACGGCCGATTCTTTGACAATTGGTATAGTACATTATTTGTCAACGAGCAAAGCTAATTAGAGAATAAACGATAGGAATTTTTATTTTGACTATCCTCTACCGTGTGATAGACGAGTAGTGGATGCCGGCGCAGCCGGTATAATCCATTACGATAAAAATATTGGACCTGGCTGTCGTCTATCATAGGTAGAGGATAGTCAAAAAATTCCTATCGTTTATTCTCATTCTTAGTCAGTTAAATATTATTTTAGTAACTGTAAACTATTTTTTAAAGCAAAAATTAAGTTACCATCATAAAAACTCCCCTTTTTCTCAAATGAACGAAACTTGTTTACATCTTCACATCTTTTGTTGCACGTACTGCTAGCGTGTGTGAGTATTTCGCACTGCGTCTATGAATACAACGCGATACATACGCGCACCTCTATGAGCGTGTTACGCGTTATCAACACGCGTGATGACGTGGGGTCGTCTACGGCCTGATAGACGGCACCCAAAATCACGCGATTGTCCAATCAGATTATGTGTTTAGAACTAAACCACTCCCACTGACTAAGAATAGGCAATGGCAAGAAGCAAAATTATAAAGAAAAAGAGTAGCCCCCCTCCCTAGACCTGCCTGCATGTCTTTGGTCATATCCTTCAACATACTGACATTTACTGGGTCGTTCAGTAATCAGATAATGTCATAACATAAAGATTACTGAGTTACAGTTACTGGAACTACCCCCCCTCCCCTAGTACAAGGAACTTATACGATGTCCTCATTCACAAACTGATACTATCTGTCCATCGTATAAGGTTATTGCCGTACGGCAGTGTGGTGAAGGAATATTACACAGTCAAGAATAGGCTCTGATCCCTCCCAGTCTCCCAAAACATCGAACATCAAAAGCGTTGCACATTTACTTACTTAAAGACTGTTCTTTTTCATATAACGCAGATAAAGTAGGGCCAAGCTACCTAGAAATGGTCAATGGTCAAGAAATATCTCTGTGTAATCCTATATCACATCGTTATCGGCAAGGGTAGTGTTAAAACACTCCAGTGTCCGCAGGGACCCCCGAATTTGCAGAAAATTAAAAAGTGGGGGGTCCGGACTCCGGAGTAGAGTTTGGTGAGTCCGAGTTGCACAAATAGTATGTCTGCAATAGCGCTAGATTGAAAAACGGGGGGTCTGCTGGGACCCCTGAACTTGCAGAAAATTTAAAAACAGGGGGTCCGAACTCTATTTTGGTGGGTCAGGGACCCCAAAAAGCAACCTAGCGCTACCCTATACGTCGAACAACTGAATACAAGCACAACGTATGGACCAATATATTTTTGTAAACATTTTAGGCCTATAACAAAAGTAAAGTACGTCTAACCTGATTGGTTTACAAAACTACTTTGATAATTGCTAAGCCAGTCAGCGTGCTCGATGCAACAACCTCGTAGAGGTTTTCGAGAGGCAAATTCACGTGGTGATCCAGCGATCGAGTATAAATTCAGGCTGACAACTGCTCTCGCGCGAGATCGCACATGCAATAACAATACATGGACACAATCAGTGACATTTACACAATGGAATTAAATGAATTATTTATGACATGCATCGGCTGGATTTTACGATCGAGGTAAGGTTTTTGGCCTGTCCCTGCGTGAATACCCTTAGTTTTCAGCATCAAAGATACTTGCGATGACCAGTTTTTTGCAGACACTTTGATAACAGGTAACTTTTATAGGTCATAGGGTAGAAACTATATAGTTGTACAATTTGTACGAAATATACATTTTGTTATAGGCCTAAAATGTTTACAAAAATATATTGGTCCGTACGTTGTGCTTTTATTCAGTTGTTCGACGTATAAAAGGCCGTCGCGTTCATTGATTGGCTTACGATTTCAAAGAATGGCTTTTGCAACCAATCACAATACGGGTTATATGACGCCTGTCGGAAATTTTGCATACGTCCACGATGACGTCATGCCCCAGCGCCACGAGGCTGGCTTTTCTGCGAAAGCGAGTGAGTGGTATAAAGTCAGTTTCACAGCTGTGATTTTTTATGGAGCACATCCACAGCGCATTTGACAGATAAAAATGAAATGGGCAATTCTGAGCAACAGGATCCCGGGGGCACTCACATTTGCCAGCTATACGGGTATGTGCCGCGGCGGCGACCCCCTTTTTCAGAGCCGCTGGCCGTTCCCTAGACCCCTGAATTCATTGATTGCCGCTCTGATGACTCAATTTTTTTTTTCTAGCCGTTAAGCTAGACTCACAGAATTCATCAACTCCGCTCTCATTGACAATAGATTGGCATGTTTTCCGCGCTACGTTTACAAGCCCAAAATCTCGGCCCAAAAGCTACTTTTGCAAGCCCAAAAGCTTCCTTCAATGGGGATTTTCCATCATTTTCTTCCCCATTTAACACATTGTAAGGAATAAGGTGAATTTTGGGCTCCTTTTTAGGCAACACTGGGCCAGTTTTGTGATTGTTTTCAAAATGTAAACATAACTCGAAACTTGAGCGAGCTGTGCTGTGTGTGTGGCCATGACATTGAAAATCATCTGACTTAAAACTAGAAGTAAATATTATGACTAAATTAGTACCTCAAATATTATGTACACTTCATTGGCTGGCCCGAATAGTGAATTAAGAAGTGATTTTCGATCTATCAGCCTGGTGGAAAGACTGCCGAATTCTGCACACTTGACATTTATGGCTCGATCCACAGTCATGAAACTATTAATTAGAATGTTTTTCTTTGCGGCAATCTCAGGTCTGAGGTTTGCTTGTAGTACTGCTGCTATAATTATTCAGTAGGTGAGAAAGTAGGCCAGTACAGGGAATTTAGGCTATTTGTCATTTTCTTACATGATCTGGATGTTATAGTACAAGTTAGTCCGAATAATCAGACCCAGAACAAAATATTAATTTCTGACATGATCGTGTTCTGGTAAGTACAAGTCATACCTAGAATATTTTCTCAATTTGAATTTTATCCTTTCTAGATGATCCACCCAAAAATAAAAATCATCGTATAGAATAGATCCCTGTATGCTCCCTACTAAGGGAGCGATCGTTATTTATGGCAGGGGGGTAATGGGAAAATTTAGGGGGAACACAATTTTTTTTTAGTCTTGAGAGGGGGGAACCTGAAATTTTTAGTTGAACCAGGAGGGGGAATTGTGACGTTTTAAATGGAGAAATTGGGAAAACAAGGGGGAACGCGGAAATTTTGAGTGGACGCGAGGGGGGAACGCGAAAATTTTTGTTGATATTTTTTTCCAAAACGCCCATCCCCCACCCTGCCGTAAATAACGATCGGTCCCTAATCTGGATTCAAGTGTGATTTATTTTTCATCCCGATATACTTAATTCGATGCACAATTTTTGACAAGAATCGAAATCGATTTTTTTCGAAAATCTGTGGCAAAAATGCAACAAAAAAAATTGAAAATTACCCTGGATCAGTTCTCGAGACCCCCATTGGCGGCTGATCAGTTCCCAAGACCCCCCTTTTTTGACCGGCCAATCAGTTCCCTAGACCCTCCCTATTTGACGGGCGATCAGTTCCCTAGACCTCGAGTTCGAAACTGGCGGTGGCACACCCCTACGCAAAAAAAATGTGAGTGCCCCGGAGCACGGGATTCCATGAAATGGACGATTATGTAAGTTATTCTACAGGATCGGTAATAATTAACAGCTGGTCTGCTGTATTTGAAGTGCATATTGAAGTTTGTGATTTCGTATTTTATGTGCAATTGATATTTAGGAAGCTTAAATTGGCAGGCTCTCATGCAATGTATCCGTCTCTTCCGAACATATATGGACGTTCAGGGCAAGTCATACTGAAGTATGACTTGCCCACACAGGGTATAGCGCTACCCCTGGTTATCGGCAATCGTGATTTTGTTTTTTTGAAGTTTGGCTGGTACCCACTAGCGTCATGCACGTGACGTGACACAGCTAAAATAATCGACCGGAAATCGGGGATCATTAAAACGTCAACAAATTTCAAAACACAGAAAGCAGTAAACTTAATGGCGAGCGGTCCGAATTTTGAGCCATAGTCATAGAAGTTTACGTGGTGAACTACCGCCTCCCCCACGAGCTAGTTACGTCAATGCTATTTCGCGGTTGCGCCGCAAGCATGTCAACAATCCGCCCACGTACGCGTGTGTGAACACTCAGGGCGCTTACCTTTACGCCCGTGATTTGATACTGTGGCGAGCAAGGGTAGCGCTAGGTCCAAAAGCTCGGGGTCCCAAGGGACCCCGAGCTAACAGAAAATGCAAAATGGGGGTCCCTAAAGAAATATCGGGGTCCCAACTATTCATAATTGTCTAGCCAATTCAATCTATTTGTGTAATACCATACTATTTTTTTTTTTGGGGGGCAGGGGTTTATTAAATATTATTGTATTTTTTTGTTTTTTCTTTTGTTTTTTTTTCTTTTTTTTTTCTTTTTTTTCTTTCTTTTTTTCTTTCTTTTTTTTTTTTCTTTCTTTTTTTTTCTTTCTTTTTTTCTTTCTTTTTTTTTTTCTTTCTTTTCTTTCTTTTCTTCTTTCTTTTTCTTTTCTTTTCTTCTTTCTTTTTTTTTTTTTTTTCCTTTTATTTTTTTATTTCAATCAAATTAGTATAATTACCTAATATTTACCGCCCGCCACTGGCTGCCCAATAATACTTTTTATACTGCCCTCTATTTTCTGTAGTTACCAGTAAACATACAATGGCTGCCAGAGATCTCGCCGTATTTTCGCGATATCACAGCTATTTTGCTGTCAAAATTTTCACTCATAAAGCAGTATTACTGTGCATAATATTAATTATTGTAGTACAATAAGGCCATAATTTGGTATTTCAGGGTTCAGTTGCTTCGAAAATGATGTGCATAATGCAAGTTGAGGAAACTTTTGAGCCTAGTTTTATGAAACCTGGATATAGAAAACAACATGTGGGAATTTTTGTTGCGTACGACGGGACGCAATAACTCACTGCTTTTGCAATATTCATGCGTGAGATTCGGGTTTTGGTGGGTCCGGGACGCAAAAACGCAGCCTAGCGCGACCCTTGGGTGGCGAGCGAAATAGCCACATCCGTCATATGAACCAAAATTTAGGTAAGCTTATCATTTCATTCACGATTCACAACAACAACATGTTCACGTTGTCGATTTGTAAAAAAAAAAACGTTCTCTGTACATGTACTTACTGATTTTCAATTACATACGTCTTAAGACTACACTCTACTTCAAATGCAGGAAAAAGCATTTTCTTGAAATCCAGTATTCTGTCAAAATATGTTGCATTCTCCTTCACCAAAATACACAGCAGCGATGTTGCAGCTGGAGATGGAGGATGGGCAATCGACGTGTTTTCGCCTTGTAAAAATGATCCATGTACGTCATCAAATCAATGACATCATGCACAGCCAAACGGGACTGACTGAAAAGTTTGACGTCATAGGGCTAATTAATACGACCTTTCCCCAACGTGAAACAAGAAGTGCCTTTAAAAACGGGGAGGCCTGGACTGCTGCAAACAACTGGGGGAGGGGTACACCATAATTTTTGGGTGGGGTATGCTCCTCTGGCAATTGGGGATGGTGGGTCTTTGGGAGCTGACAGCGTACTGGTAAAGGGGATGGTCTTTGGCTTAGGTGCGAAAAACCATAAAAATGAGGAATGACCAATTTGGGGTTAAAATTGAGGATTTTTTTTTTTTTCTGCACAGATGAATGCGTTATATACCTAAATTTCATTTTTTTCTTTTGAGGTAGGCCTATTTCAAATAAGCAAAGTAAGTTTAAACAGAAAAGAAAACGAGCAAGGTACACCAACTTGATGTGGGGAAACATGTAAAATACAGACTAGACAAGTATGCAAGGGGGGGGCAAAACCAGCAAATGTAGGCATAGGAAGTAGGCAAAGTTCGATAGCCAAAAATGACTAGTTCCAAGGCTCACAAAAGTGCTAAGTACCTGCAAAAACAACAAGGATCAATGATGTAAATCACTGTGCACACTCGGTAAACCAAACAACCACTAGGTACCAAAACAGGCAAAGTTCGATGGCCAAAAATTGCCAATTTAAGACGCGGCCCACAGAAGTGTCAGCAAAACAGTACAAAATAACCTGGAGCAGACAAACAAAACCAAACAGACAAAAAACAACCGACGTTTCGAGCAGATAAACTGCTCTTCTTCAGGGACAGACAACAAAATATAAAAGCAAACAACGAAAACTACATGCTGTGTGTAGTTTAAAAACAAATTCAAGTCAAAAAATTAAGGCAAGCATTAGAACTCAGTAGCAAACAAGATAAGCTCAGAGCAAAATAAGCATGTCTTACTTCAATGAAGCACAGTTCACTACGAGTTTAAACACAAAATTATTGAGAAAAGCTACGGTATTTTAAACCTCAATTTCGACGTGTGACACACATCCTCATCAGGAGAACTCAAAAGATGTTGTGAAGGAGTTGCCTCACGATTGACCTGAGGTGACCTTAGGTCTAATCAAAGTGTTTAGTGTCAGGATCTCAATAATTTTGTGTTGAATGACTGTTTAAACTTACTTTGCTGTTTGAATAACCAACACATATGAACATTCACTCATGCTATCTCAATAAATTTGCACAATGTGCAGATTTTGGTAGCTTTTTGGGTAATTTCCGTTAAAAAAAGGGGGGGAGGGGTCACTCCCATTGTGGCCTGTACACCATCCGCGATAATCAACTTTTGAAAAGCACCCTAAACAAGGATTTAACCCTTGGCTAAAACAATACCCTAAACAGGGATTTTATTCCTTGCATCAAATTTCATACCCTAAATTTCATTTCCGCATATTAGCAATTGCAATTTTGCTACCCTTTTTCCCAATATTTCATGTTTTTGACACCCTAATTGCGTTACGCGCGTATTGTGCTTACCCACGAAAAACTACCCTTTTTATGCGTTTTCATTATCGCGGATGGTGTCCATGCCACAATGGGAGTGACCCCCCCCACCGGGCCCTCTCTAAACTGCTTTCCCCCTCTCTAAACTGGATAACTTGATTGGGAAGTTAAAACCTTATAGAAGGATACTATCACCCTTTGGGGCTGGGGGGCACTTAACACAAATGACCGTACAGGTTATGTTCCCCCGGAAAGACCCCCCTTTTGGATTTCGCAGCACCAAAAGACTCCTTAAATTTGACCAAATTAGCTCTCCGAAAGCCGCTTAATTTGGATAATTTCAGCAATAAAAGGCCATTTCTGTAAGACCCTTCATTTTGACTGTTTGCAGCTCAAAAATACCCACTTTTACTTGTTTGCAGCTCTAAAAGACCCCCTTTACCGGTACCCTGTAAGCTCCCAAAGACCCACCACCTCAAAATTTATGTGCCCCTTGGGCTTTGGGAAGCTAATTAGGGACAAGCAGTTTCAGGAGTAAGAATGCCATTCTGATGGAGTGAGACAAGTCTATTTTTTTTTGTAACCATGCACCGGATATAAGCTCATAAATGTTAATACAATATTTGTGGGTTCTAGGATGGAGCCTCTGGAAGCTCATTTTAAAAACTTCCTATTTCAATTGTACTTGGAAAGAAAAAAGCTTCATGATTCACAAATTTGTGTACTAACAATCTTATGACAACCCCTAGTTTAATTATGTCACACTGTTATTTTGACCCCACATATTTGGGACCCCCAACCAGTGGGTGGAGCCTGAAGGCATGTGGCCATTTTCTCACCCAGAAAATATTCTGGTGTTGACACTGCCTGCCCCTTCAAAGAAAATTACAACCCTCTTCAAAATTTAATATAGAATTTACCCCCTGAGTTTTTGAGTAAAAATCCAACAAATGTACCCTTTTTGGACTCATTTTACCAAAAATTTGAAAAGGTACCCTAAATAAGTGGTTCAGTTTCAGAAAACTACCCTTAGCTTTAGACCCTAAATGCATCACACACATAACTTGCCTTGCCTAAAAACACCCCTTTTTACTTGTTTTGTTGGTCACGCATGCGTACAGACCATTTATGTGAGTGGCCCCCGGGATTGGTAAAACAAATTCATATTAATTCAACACACATTAACAATATACATTCTATATCACTTTTATTGTATTGCCACACATTATATAAAAATAATCAAACACACATATTAAGCTATATGAAAAGAAGAGATCACTTCATAATAACTTACATAATTTCTTAAAGGAGCATTTTGTGATCCTATCACCCTCCTTTTATGACATTTTTCAGTTAATATCCACAAAAAAAAGCTTATTCCCAAAATGTCAGTTGATCCGGATTTTGCATTTGTGAGTAATGCATGATTATGTGTATTGCACTGATTGTAGAACATATAAATTTGACAATATTTTTCCTGAACAAATTAATATGCAACAATGTTTTTTTTGTACATAAACTTTATGTAGCCAGAGGTTTCCAGAGGTATAAAAATCTTAACCTTTTTTGAGAAAAGTGGGGGATGCTGCTGTGGATCACAAAATGCCCTGTAAGTATATATTGCATGATGCAATTATTGCAGTTATCAAATATAGTATTTGGTCCATAATAAAAAAGCAGTTGTACAAGAAATTGTTTTTACCATGATTAATTTAAAATATTTCAGTGTTTCATTAGTCCTAAAAAAAGATTTGTATTGCCCTTTCCAACCGACCCTAATATCTAAAAAATAGGGTCGCATTTATAAACTTTGCAATTGCAAAATGTTTTGCTTGTTTATAATACGCACAACTCTGATTATACTCCCCACCTAAAAATTTGAACGTCTGTCATTCAGTATGTGTGTCAGGGAACTTAGATCTCCGAGAATTGCGACTGAAAAAGGTCACGATTCACGCAAGTCGAACCTCATCTCTACGATCTGAATTGACATAGGTCAATTTATTTCCGCATGCTTAGTAGGCACATCGGTCTTACCATAGACCCCGGAAGATATTTAATAAATATTTGCTCCACAATTTATCAATACATGTATGATAAAATATTAAAACATCGTATAAGAACTATTCTATAGTAAATCAGTTATACCAAGTAACTGATGAGGCATTAAATATGCAGGATATTAATCATCTCTCTAATAGGCAGACTATGGTACATGTCATAGATGTCACTTTTTACTTCCGCAAATGGCTGTTGGTCGGAAAATTGTGACCTAGGTCCCGACATTTAACCCTATGCAGTTTCATCCCCTGTGTGTGTACAAGTGTCAAGTTTCTTCAAGTTCAAGTATCGTGCCTCGACACTGGAACACATTGTTCTCAGTATGAATGACACACATGCAAGTGCAGGTATCTTCACACTCCAGTGACCATTAATACAGTATCTTGTATATCGTTAATATTAAGTAGGAGGGTCTTAGCTAGAAATTGAGGTTTGCTCTGCCATTTGAATAAAATGACCTGTCCTAAGTTGACCTTTAAAACATTTACCAGACTTCTACAGCCCACTGGGGGCTCAAAGAGTTCAAATATGTGTTGCTATGGCCTTGTTTTGCAAATCTGGTCTACTGAAAAGGTCAATAGCCTTTCTCAACATCTTATTATAGTGTACATTTTGTAGCATCTGTCAAATGCATTCATTTCACCCATCCCAGCTGGAGCAAACTCAGTGACAGGCAGACGGTTGGCTAGCTAAGACACTGATTAAGTAGGCCTATATCATGCTATGCGTTGTTCAGATTTTTAAAGGGCCGTATTGACCACCCCAACTACACACACCAGGGAGGTGTTCATAATTGGATAATGACATTTTTTACGATCTAATAAAAGGAATTTGACAACTTGTAAACAGGTTTGAATCTTAGAAATAGAAAAGAGGTCAATAAGGTCAAATTTTATGGGTACTACATGTATTGGTGACAGATATGGTGCTTGGCTGGCCTGGTCACCAATTACGGCTCTTTAAGCGGGATGTATATCAATGAAACCAGCCTGACATATATTATAAATCATACAGTTTTTGTCAGAGAAGAACGTTACATGTAGTTTACATTTTGATAGCATGCAGTGCATAAACACAGGGTTCTGATTGGCTGAATCAATCATCTGCCAATCATAGCAACAGACAGATAATCTGATTGGCCGATTATGTGTCAAAACGTTGGTCAGCGCAGATCGGTGCTTGAAGGGAACACAAAGCTCCACGTATGCTGATCATTAACAGGGCGCTTGCATCAATCTGAGCAAGGGACTGCCGTTCTTCTCTGAAACCCAGTGTACATGTGGTATTACCAACCACCCGACCCTAGAACTTTAAGGGCAATACAAACATTTTTTAGTCCTTAACAAATCTGTGATGTTTCTTGAATAGATACTGTCCTTACATAAATGTAAATTTATACATCATGTATAGTATACATATAAACTGAGCTCAAAAAGAAACTTATAATTTTTTACAACTTGTGAATCACAAGGTCATATCTTAAAATACTGTCAATCAAAATGAACCAAAATTACACACAGCATTACTTTAATACTCTACTCAATACACATGTCAGTAACCAAGCAGTTGTCCAACTGACACAACAGCAAAATGCACTGTCATGGGACAGCTTCCGGACTTCCTCCACTTTCACAGCCCAACATTTGGCACCCAGCACAAAAAATCTGTGAGAATGCACACAAGATCCTTGCACAGATGATAAAACGGTGCTGCTTTCTGCTTTTCATACACTTTTTTCATGAAACAGGGCTGGGCTGTGAATGTGGTCCAGGAAGCTGTTCCATGTCAGTGCATTTTGCTGTTGTGTCAGCTGGATAACTGCTTGGTTACTGACATGTATTAAGAGTAGAGTACTGAAGTAAACCTGTGTGTAATTTTGGTTCAATTTGATGGACAGGATTTCAAGATATGACCTTGTGAAAAATTATAAGTTTCTTTTTGAGTCTCCGGATTTTGCATTTGTGAGTAATGCATGATTATGTGTATTGCACTGATTGTAGAACATATAAATTTGACAATATTTTTCCTGAACAAATTAATATGCAACAATGTTTTTTTTGTACATAAACTTTATGTAGCCAGAGGTTTCCAGAGGTATAAAAATCTTAACCTTTTTTGAGAAAAGTGGGGGATGCTGCTGTGGATCACAAAATGCCCCTGTAAGTATATATTGCATGATGCAATTATTGCAGTTATCAAATATAGTATTTGGTCCATAATAAAAAAGCAGTTGTACAAGAAATTGTTTTTACCATGATTAATTTAAAATATTTCAGTGTTTCATTAGTCCTAAAAAAGATTTGTATTGCCCTTTCCAACCGACCCTAATATCTAAAAAAATAGGGTCGCATTTATAAACTTTGCAATTGCAAAATGTTTTGCTTGTTTATAATACGCACAACTCTGATTATACTCCCCACCTAAAAATTTGAACGTCTGTCATTCAGTATGTGTGTCAGGGAACTTAGATCTCCGAGAATTGCGACTGAAAAAGGTCACGATTCACGCAAGTCGAACCTCATCTCTACGATCTGAATTGACATAGGTCAATTTATTTCCCGGCATGCTTAGTAGGCACATCGGTCTTACCATAGACCCCGGAAGATATTTAATAAATATTTGCTCCACAATTTATCAATACATGTATGATAAAATATTAAAACATCGTATAAGAACTATTCTATAGTAAATCAGTTATACCAAGTAACTGATGAGGCATTAAATATGCAGGATATTAATCATCTCTCTAATAGGCAGACTATGGTACATGTCATAGATGTGACTTTTTACTTCCGCAAATGGCTGTTGGTCGGAAAATTGTGACCTAGGTCCCGACATTTAACCCTATGCAGTTTCATCCCCTGTGTGTGTACAAGTGTCAAGTTTCTTCAAGTTCAAGTATCGTGCCTCGACACTGGAACACATTGTTCTCAGTATGAATGACACACATGCAAGTGCAGGTATCTTCACACTCCAGTGACCATTAATACAGTATCTTGTATATCGTTAATATTAAGTAGGAGGGTCTTAGCTAGAAATTGAGGTTTGCTCTGCCATTTGAATAAAATGACCTGTCCTAAGTTGACCTTTAAAACATTTACCAGACTTCTACAGCCCACTGGGGGCTCAAAGAGTTCAAATATGTGTTGCTATGGCCTTGTTTTGCAAATCTGGTCTACTGAAAAGGTCAATAGCCTTTCTCAACATCTTATTATAGTGTACATTTTGTAGCATCTGTCAAATGCATTCATTTCACCCATCCCAGCTGGAGCAAACTCAGTGACAGGCAGACGGTTGGCTAGCTAAGACACTGATTAAGTAGGCCTATATCATGCTATGCGTTGTTCAGATTTTTAAAGGGCCGTATTGACCACCCCAACTACACACACCAGGGAGGTGTTCATAATTGGATAATGACATTTTTTACGATCTAATAAAAGGAATTTGACAGTTTGTAAACAGGTTTGAATCTTAGAAATAGAAAAGAGGTCAATAAGGTCAAATTTTATGGGTACTACATGTATTGGTGACAGATATGGTGCTTGGCTGGCCTGGTCACCAATTACGGCTCTTTAAGCGGGATGTATATCAATGAAACCAGCCTGAAATATATTATAAATCATACAGTTTTTGTCAGAGAAGAACGTTACATGTAGTTTACATTTTGATAGCATGCAGTGCATAAACACAGGGTTCTGATTGGCTGAATCAATCATCTGCCAATCATAGCAACAGACAGATAATCTGATTGGCCGATTATGTGTCAAAACGTTGGTCAGCGAGATCGGTGCTTGAAGGAACACAAAGCTCCACGTATGCTGATCATTAACAGGGCGCTTGCATCAATCTGAGCAAGGGACTGCCGTTCTTCTCTGAAACCCAGTGTACATGTGGTATTACCAACCACCCGACCCTAGAACTTTAAGGGCAATACAAACATTTTTTAGTCCTTAACAAATCTGTGATGTTTCTTGAATAGATACTGTCCTTACATAAATGTAAATTTATACATCATGTATAGTATACATATAAACTGAGCTCAAAAAGAAACTTATAATTTTTTTTTTTTTTTTTATCACAAGGTCATATCTTAAAATACTGCCAATCAAAATGAACCAAAATTACACACAGCATTACTTTAATACTCTACTCAATACACATGTCAGTAACCAAGCAGTTGTCCAACTGACACAACAGCAAAATGCACTGTCATGGGACAGCTTCCGGGACTTCCTCCACTGTAACTGTTACAGAGTTTTATGAAAATAAATGATCCATGTAAGTTCTAAGTTCACTCCTTTTACGAAATTAAAACATTACCGGTATATAAAGTTATCTGTAGCCTATTCTGTTTTACACTGCTGGTCTAATTTATACTTAAAGTGTAGCACATTGTTGCGTTCAGTTACCATACATATTACTAAAGAAAAGATGCAGTTATGAAAGTCAACAGTTGCATGTTGGTCCATTCAAGTCTCATTAAGCAGGCAGAAGGTAATATATTGAATGGGCCAAAGTGTAACTTTAAAAACTGTATCTTTCCTTACATATTATGACCAGCAATAACGTGAGCTCAAAAATTTAAAAGGTCCAATTAATTTTACCGGACCCTTTAAGCCCTGCAAAAACCAAACTTAAGGGTTTTGATCGGATCCATTGGTCAATGTCACTGTTCCAAAACAAGAAAGTAAGGGGTCCCAGGGCGAGCAGACACAGAAGAATGCAACCCCTGATTATGACTGAAGGTAATATGACATTGTAAATTGGACTGGTTGTGTCAAACAATACCTTTCATAATTTTTTTTATAATTTTGTGAAAAATCCACATTTTTTCAATTGATTTTAAACAGTCTTAGGGGAACTTAGAACTGTGGACCCATTATGATGCAGATCCATCATATCAATCTGTAACAGTGAAGACCTGAGCGCAAGAAGACCGTAAGTCCACTTGGCCCCTCAACATGAATACACTAAAGTTACGTATAGTTTCTTAGGGTTTTATAATGTTTAATACATGTTCCAGGGTAAAAACATCATGAAAGGTTGTGAAAGATTTGTTTTGGCCCTGAACATGTATAAAACATTACCAAACTATTCAAACTATACGCAACTTTAGTGTATACATGTTCAAGGGCCAAGTGGACTTACGGTCTTCTTTGCGCTCAGGTTGTCAGTCATTACTGTTCTATTGGATTTGCTTGGTAACAAGTCAGTTGTATTGCTAACATTTAATTTAAAATATGGTCAAATTTTTTTATTTATTCAGTTTGATTGTCAATTTTAACACTTGGGAATGGGATGAGTTATTAACTATGGTAAGTTTTGTGAATTTAACTCCATGTTAGCGAGGTTACAAATATTGATAGAACTACAGATCTACATTGTAGAAAACCCTTCCAATAATGTGTTTTAAGGTTAAGGTTTAGGAAAAGATTTGTTTAAGGTTAGTATTTAGGGTTGGAGTATGGATTCTTTTGATAATAAGCAAGTTCGATAATTCAGAACAGAGTGCATTGTGGGTGAAAGTCTGTTGGGATATCACAGCCAGGCCTCACACAGTATTTCAATGGTGACGAACCTTTTTGATTTTTTTTGGCAAGTTGTTGGGTCTGATTGTCCCCATAGAACTTTTATATAACATACAAAGATAGTTTGAACCTAAGTACCAATGTTGTAAATGACAAATAAAATCACAAGAATTCTTGATCAGTCAAAGTCCATTCCCACAGCCATCTATGGGAGGATTGTGTTATTATATCCCCAAAACTGGCCAAGAATATTACCCACAATGCACTCTGTTCTGAATTATCGAATTAGCTTATTATTCCCAAATCTTCTTAAGGCATGATCACACAATATTGTGAGGTACTATTAGGTTATGGTCACTCAGTAATGAGTGAAGACAAATGGTATAAAAATATTACCTGTGCTATGAAAGTAGTGGAATTACATGTATCTATGCTTTTGAAGTAGGCAGGAAGTACATTGTACTAAAATGTTTGCTTTTATGCCTAAATATAAATGTAGGCTCACTTTTTTCCTATTTGTGGACTATTCTTAAACACTTGAGAACGTTCCTGCAATCTCATTGGTTCTTACCCTACCCGTGTGATATGACACGATATCACATAGGTCAGCGCGTGTGCATCAACGCGATACGCGTACTCGCTACTTGAACCAATCGGAGGCGCATAGCAACAACGGGACTGATTGATTTTAAGCCCTAAGTAGTTCCTTATAAAATGTAGGATTTAATTTGATTAAAATTTGTAATACTTATGATATTTCTATTTGAATTGAAGTGTTTAAGAATGAGAATAAAGGTATTGTTTTTAGCTGCTGTCGTGCATCTATCATTATTTTTGGCGTAAAACAACGAGGCGAAGCATGTCGCCCGTGTTATATGAGACGATAGATGCACACCAGGGACTAAAACCAATACCTTTATTCTCTAAATATAACACACTATCAAGTGCTGACAAAATTTCCAAGGGGACAAAATTGCAAAGTTGTGGCATTCCACTGACTCACTCCCAGAATTTCACAGTGCAACTATACACAAAAGACCATGGTAATTTCAAAAATGAGGTAAATTTGGCAAATGTTGTCACATTATTTTGAGCGCGAGTGAGGCCGAGGGAGGAGATTATGTGAAAAAAATAAAGCACATGATGATTAATGTGCATGCTGCAATGTGTTGACATGTTAACGGTAAGGGAAAAGGCTTGGACAAGATTGTTTTGTTCAACAATGTCTAACATTGTTTACAGTCTAATTTTATTCATTATTATGTTTTGGTGGATCCAAGTGTGTGAAAATATTGGATCCAAAACATAATAATGATAAAATTTGATGCTTTACGCCCAATATTTATTGGTCTCGCTATGATATTGGACTCGACTACGTCTCGTCCAATATTTTAAAATTCATAGCTCGACCAATAAATATGGGCTCAATTGATCCAACCTTGGGCACAGTGAAAGGATTCCTGTCCAGTGTCCAAAATGTTGTAGTATCATAATACACTACAGTTAGACATCGTCAAAGCAATCTTTCGAGCCTTTTTGACTGATATACCATAAAGCATGTACCATAAAACCTCATCTACAAGCATATAGAGAGCTTCAAATGAAAGCTAAATTAATCCAGGCGCCATTATGGAGTTTAAGCAAATAAATGACAGATCCAAACATATACAAGAAGTATTATTGTAAGACCAATCTATTGTATTGGTATATTTACGCATGTATCGCTTTCATCAAAAACACTATATATCATGCTTGTAGACGAGGTTTTACGGTATGTCCATGAAAATTTCATAAACTTTGTGAGTGACACGATTCACAAACTTGAAAATGATTCTTTTTCTGATACAGGCCTTTAAAAGTAACTTCATCAATTTAGCAAAAATTACATCCAAAAAAAATAATGGTTCTTTCAAATTGTGACTATTTTGTGCCATAAAAATATTCATTGTGCTTTACAGTGTTATGCGGTGTCATTGTCTATTAATTTAACAGACCTATATATTGAGTTGATTCTACAGAGTTACAAGGGTCTGCATTTTTGAGACTGATCAAAGTATATGAAAAGTTCAAACACAAAAAGTTATGTTATTTAAGTAAAATTCAATATTGTTATTGATAGTGTTATTTTCTATTTTGGTGTTTTTGTGTGTGTATAATAATGATTACAAGCATTTAATACCATACTAACACTAATTAGTGCCCCCTATGTTAATATATTAATAACTAATTTAATAGGGACACTTATTAAAATAAACAAATAAATGTCGGTGATGTAACATGCGCTACATGTAAGTACCAGCACACTCAACAATTAGTGCGAGTATCTTACTATAATTCACCAGAATCTGTTCAAATTGAGGGCAAAAGTGTTGTTATATTGCAAAAAGCTGCAATTGAGCTCAGCTCAGCTGTGAGGCCAAAGGACACACCCTGATTTTGATATCTGCAAAAGCCAATAACCATGACAGCCGAGAACGGCGAAATACGGGTAACCGCCTAGTGGTATTAAAAGCTTGGAATCAATCATTATACAAAAAAGAAACAAAGATACAAACACTAAAATGTGAAATAACATAAAATAAAAATATTCAATATCGTCACTGGGCGGGAAAAACCTCATATGTACTTTTGGCCCTTGAACATGGATAAAGCCTTGTAGGTGTAGACTTCATATTGAAGAGGCTGCTTCATCCATGTTCAAGGGCCAAAAGTACATGTAGGAAACACCTCATATTTAGTTTTGGCCCTTGAAAATGGATAAAGACTTGAGGGTGTAGACTTACTATGGAATGGTTTGCTTCATCCATGTTCAAGGGCAAAAAATAGTGATTTTGCATCTGAACTCTTCATGTATCTAATAGGGATATAAATGATTTTAGGGGTGCTGATTTTCTGACCATTTGTACCAATGGCCACAAAGTAGTACCCACAAGATTTACACATTCAAGTGGACTTTGTTACATGTTTAATAAAAATTATACCTTTTTGGAATAGTATCACCAAAAAGTGGATAGTAAAAAGTGGACCTTTTTGGCATACACAACCTGGTGAATTCCACGTCTAAGGCAAATCAAGAAGGTCATCTTTTGCATACAAAGCCTGCGCCGTATCAAATATATCTTGCATAGCTGCTGTTACAGGTTCTGCCAACTCATGAATTCTATCAGCATCCTGCTTAAGATATCGTTGAAGAAACACTTCCTTGGTTGGCAAAGTCTTAATCGCTAAATAACCAGCTTGCTTTATCAACCATGCATGATACTTGGCTATTGTCGCTGAATAGGACTCAGACGCTATACCTGAAATCTTGGTGTCCATTGGGAGGTCTCTGAGTGCAGCTATGAATTTGATGAAGAATTCTAGCGCTCGATGGAGTCTAAGGTACGTCCTTGAACCAGACAGGAGACCAGAAGATGTGGTTTTCTTGGTCAGTTTGTTCTCCAGTTCATATGATAACATGGATTGAACACTGGTGAAGTTGTCAGGATTTTCAGCAAGGTGTTGAGACATAATTCGGGATTTATCCTTGAGGTCTTTTCCTATAAATCCAAATGCAGTTCCTAGAAGGTCAAAAAACCTGTCAAATAAATCGTAGGAAGAGAAAAACAAGATAAATATAAGAAATTCTAACCAATGTCCAACGATTTGCCAAAAAATTTGGCACATTGTAGCCCTAATGTGGCTCCCGTATTTCTTGATTGATTCGGATGCCAACATGCCCCCTGCAATGCTATCATTCGTTTTACTTGAAATAACCAACATTCATACATACTCACGATATAACGACGTTTCTGATTGGATTTGCGCCCTTTTTTGCTGGTCATAAATACCGTTTATGACCAGTACGCAGGGCATAAACAAGCTGCGTCACGCAAAGTTGGAACCCAATTAACGCGATACACGATTAGCTAGTGTTGCGCACACGCGCATGTCACCGCGCCCATCACACGCGGAGCGCAAGAGATGAACGCGTTGACTCCCGGCCGTTGACCTCACGAGCTGCTTCCTGCAAGTAGGCCTACTCATTTTCTCCCACTTTTGAAGGAAAACGGTATGAAAATGTTATTTAAACTTGTAAACCTTATTATTTTCATTTGTTTTGGATTGCTAACAATGTTCAGAATGTTGGGTATGTATGAGCGGGTTCATTCATAGGATTTCGGCATGATCGTTGATTTATGCCCTCGGCTCACGCCTCGGGCATAAACAGCGATCATGCCCTCAATCCTATGAATGAACCCCTAATTATGTCCATGACAATGTCCACATCCATGATTGATTATTACTGCATCTTCAAATTACATCAATAAATTATTACAACTCAGCTGAATCAAGAAAACTGAAGGTTCTACTTGTCTATTAAAAAAAAGGATCCTGAGACCATTTTAGGAGGAGCAGGACTGGAAAAAAATGTTTATCAGTAAGATAAGCCAATTTATTTTATTCAAAGAGAGCAAAATATTCTTGAATTTCTTGTATTTTTTATATGGAAAAATAAACTTTTCCCCAAAAATTTCAAATTTACCTGGAATGAGTTTCCTGGATTGCCCATTTATTACATGCCATCTATAACAACCTCAGTTCAGATACAATGTACTCACAATATAATCTCAGCATAGCCCTTCAGAAATGGTTGCAGAAGTATCTGACCAATATCTATAACAACCTCAGTCCAGATACAATGTACTTACAATATAATCTCAGCATAGCCTTTCAGAAATGGTTGCAGAAGTATCTCACCATCTATAACAACCTCATTCCAGATACAATGTACTCACAATATAATCTCAGCATAGCCCTTCAGAAATGGTTGCAGAAGTATCTGACCATCTATAACAGCCTTATTCCAGATACAATGTACTCACAATATAATCTCAGCATAGCCCTTCAGAAATGGTTGCAGAAGTATCTGACCATCTATAACAACCTCAGTCCAGATACAATGTACTTACAATATAATCTCAGCACAGCCTTTCAGAAATGGTTGCAGAAGTATCTGACCATCTATAACAACCTCATTCCAGATACAATGTACTTACAATATAATCTCAGCATAGCCTTTCAGAAATGGTTGCATAAGTATCTGACCATCTATAACAACCGCAGTCCAGATACAATGTACTTACAATATAATCTCAGCATAGCCCTTCAGAAATGGTTGCATAAGTATCTGACCAATATCTATAACAACCTCAGTCCAGATACAATGTACTCACAATATAATCTCAGCATAGCCTTTCAGAAATGGTTGCATAAGTATCTGACCATCTATAACAACCTCATTCCAGATACAATGTACTCACAATATAATCTCAGCATAGCCCTTCAGAAATGGTTGCAGAAGTATCTGACCATCTATAACAACCTCATTCCAGATACAATGTACTCACAATATAATCTCAGCATAGCCCTTCAGAAATGGTTGCAGAAGTATCTGACCATCTATAACAACCTCATTCCAGATACAATGTACTCACAATATAATCTCAGCATAGCCCTTCAGAAATGGTTGCAGAAGTATCTGACCAATATCTATAACAACCTCAGTCCAGATACAATGTACTTACAATATAATCTCAGCATAGCCCTTCAGAAATGGTTGCATAAGTATCTGACCATCTATAACAACCTCATTCCAGATACAATGTACTCACAATATAATCTCAGCATAGCCCTTCAGAAATGGTTGCAGAAGTATCTGACCATCTATAACAACCTCATTCCAGATACAATGTACTTACAATATAATCTCAGCATAGCCCTTCAGAAATGGTTGCAGAAGTATCTGACCATCTATAACAACCTCATTCCAGATACAATGTACTCACAATATAATCTCAGCATAGCCCTTCAGAAATGGTTGCAGAAGTATCTGACCATCTATAACAACCTCAGTCCAGATACAATGTACTTACAATATAATCTCAGCATAGCCCTTCAGAAATGGTTGCAGAAGTATCTGACCATCTTCGTTCTTGGCCTCTTGGAATTTCTGTATAATCACTTCTATATCAACACGTTCTCCCATGGTGATGTCTTGTAGCACCTCAAAATATCTGCACAGGAATGAGAAATCAAAATGTTTGATTGAATAAGTAAATTACAATTATTGCAGAACTCTTTGCAAAGTCTCCAACCCTATCCCTGAATTCTTGAACATGTTCGTGGATTGGGTATGAACTTGCTTTATTGGTGTTGATCATAAATATCAGAGTGCAACACATGCTTAAATCTTCTTAATGACAACTGCAGGGAGTTAATTCCACACATTATGTGTATCAAATTTGCTATATCCTTCAATCCTTGATTTACCTTTGATGCACCACATCCTCTTGCCGATTGTGTCAGGGGTAAAGGGGGACTATCTAATAAGTGGTTTATCATCATTCTGCATAGGGATGCACCATTTGAGTTTTGCCACCTTCAGCTGTGATTTTTTTTCTTCAATTTTAATGTATACCTTTCCAGAGTTTTTGACGTTGACTTTGAGAATCTACTCCACAACGTTTCTGCAGAAGCCAATTGTGATGGGATGTGAGGACGCAGGTGTTTGATTAGGCTAATGAAAGTCGATTCAAAGTTTCCCGTTACCCTACTCCGCTCAAAACAAATTGCTGGCCAAATATTTCATTATTTTGAATAAATGTTGATTTCTAACAAAATTTTTAATATACAAATAAATAATTGTGTTTTTAAATATATCATAAATCTCTTTCTGTTGATTTTCAGGGATTTTCTTTGCAGTAGGAGCATGATATATGGCTAATAATGAATTAATAATGAATACCTACTCAATTTTCTGTCCCGCACTTTTTGATCTGCTCTGATCTCATCCCGTAAAAAATATTGTGAAACTTTTGATAATAGTTGTATAATCACCTTCATGTGGTTGTAAACTACATCTGTAAACTACAAACTGTGATTTATCACATGTATACATGGGCAGTTATTGGTTTATGCCTGTAACAGATGCAATAATGAAATGGTATAAAATAATGAATAATGAAATGGTCACCTACACAGTCATGAAAAATTATGTAACGGGAAACTGGGAATTGACTTTCATTAGCCTTACTCACAGCGTTGTTGTGTCTTAGGTGGCTTGTTACTTAGTCTATGTAGTTTTTGGTTGCAGTTAAGTTGACAAGTTGTTCCGTCTCACTAGTGGGCGAAGTTTAAAAAAACCAAAAAACTCCCATGCCTCCAAACTTCAAAATCAAATGGTGTGCCCCTCCTAAGTCTTCAGATCATACAATGTAGGCTATGGCCTTTCAATTCTTCTGCATTTCTTGTCATGTCAAACAGCATTGAAAGCCTTTGATACTTTGAACAATACCTTGCAGCTCATGTAAAATCTTGTAAGATGAGCTATCTGAGGTCACCCAGAGTATTCTGGTGTTGCTGGTAGGTCTAAAAATAGTAAACAATTTCTACAAAACATGCTACTGCAGAATCATGTGCCTCCGTGTCTCTATATGTGCATGTAAGGGGCGCTCAGATGACACACAATAATATTTGATGGTGACTGCAAGTCTGTATTAACCCCAAAGTACTCCCATCTAATGTGGTTTCCCTTACCAGAGTACAGCCTTCGATTATACTTTGATCAGCTCGTAATAACTAATCAGCGGGCCGTGTTACATCGCGGATTGATATATTGTCTTGTGGCATCTCACCAGAAGCATAACGAATTATTTATTTAAGTCCTATAAATGTGTCTACTACAACTTGCAAAATATAGAGCAGACAGGTCAACTATAGCACTCTTAATTATGTGGGTATACTTTTGGGCGTAGTGCTAAAAGCCTAACAATACATTTCCCGCCGAATAAGAGCTGATCAAAGTATAGCTCTTGATACCCTAATGACGTGCAGGTCTACTTAATTTAACACCATATCTATAAAAAAAGGTTTACATTTACAGTAAAATAGTTATGTAAACCTAATTACATATTTCAGCTTGGGTGCCATTAATCTAGGTAGAAAACCAGTGATTTTTAGAACAATACAAATATGTTATCTTTTAATTGAATTGAATTATCTTTGAATAGCTGTGTGTGCGACACAAACAGAAATAGCACAATAGAAATTGCATGAATGTGTACCATTCTTTAGAAATAAGACTGAACCACTTTAAGATGTAATGAGGTCGTAGCTGGGTTCAGTGTTCAATCCCTTGCGCTTTCCCCTTTGTCCAGGACCAGGCATTTTGTACTTTTCCTACAAAATTTTCTTAATAATTATATAAGCTTTACTTACCTGCTTCTGCTAGAACTAGAATAGAAGCCGGACAAACATGCAAATTCAATCTGAATTGAAGACACTTCAATTGAAATTTGAATTGAATTATGGAATTATTATGTTAAAGTCTGACTCTTACTTTAGAAGTAAAACTTTAGTTTATATTTAAAGCTTATAGAATTCACTGCAATCTCAGATAGTAGTAGGAAGTGCAGTGATTGATCATTGTGCAAGGCAAGGACAAGTGACACCCACAGGAAGCCGGCGCTTCAATCTAGATCAAAGTCTGTTTATCAGTCTTGTCTAGGCCGCTGTCTAGCTTCTGAACACGCTTCATTTATCTATGCCATGTCAATGTCAACAAAAATGACATTTCACCTCAAAACACCTGTTTGTCATTGCATATCTTTGCATTCGTCAAACGTTGTCACTTGATTGATTTGGGGAAATTTAAATCGTGCCGTTGTTGTATTAAAACAAAGTTTAAAATAATCCAACCATTATTCTATCAACAGTTTTTCAAACAAAAAAAAGAGTATTTTTCAAGTTGAAAATATTTGATTAAAAAGATGTAAGAGCTTAATTTCAATAACTATCAATAAATTTAGATTTTGTTAGTATTTTAGGGCTGTTAAGTATTATACTTCCTGCATCAACTATGCGTTGTTTCATAGCTACATAGCGCGAACCGGATGATAAGAAGAAACAAATCTCTGTCACGCTTGCCGGTTAAATTGACTGTGTATAAGGCTAAAAGCTTTAAGCTTATTGAATTGGTGTTGTTGACACCATGCTAAAAGGCTACAATTGACTTGTAAAGCCTACATCGTTAAGTCTTCGTTGTAAGCCTGCTGAATAATCATGTCTGACATAAAAGTGGTTCCTCTTGGTAAGTTCTTGTGACTTTTCTTGAAAGTTGAATGACTTCCCCATCAAAAAATAGGTATGCTAGGTGAATTCAAATTTGCCATCAAACTGCATCATCATCAAACTGCAGCACTTTCCGTAGCAAAGTTACATCTTGTCAAAGATTGACTTTCATCAAAAAGTTTCAGCTAGCAAAATTCCCCAAAACGACATTTCGGGGGTGTTTCTAGATCTTAGTATCTGTATCTGTATCTGTAGCAATACTGCTCAACGCTTCAGGTGAAGCCAGACGAACAGGAAATGGTTGTGCACATGCGGAATGCTATTTATTGTAGTTGCTTTAGGTGGTTGGTTGCTTGATTCTTGAATTCTTTTGAGTCTTGTATCGTGGTGATGTGGTAGGGTAGTTTGTTCCAGTCTTGTACTGTCCTTGGCCAGAACGAGTACTTGTAGCAGTCCTTATTTGCTGTTATAATTTGATATGAGTTCTGATGGGAGTGCCTAGAAGGACGATGGACCGGCAGAAGGAGGTCGTCGACCGGTAGGGGCAGGAGACCCTCTCTAGCCTTGTGGAGGATGGTTAACCTATTGGCTGTTCTACGATCTTTAAGAGAACACCAATCCAGCTCCTTCAGCATGTTAGTGACACTACTAGTTCTTTTGTGGTCATTCATAACAAAGCGGCTGCCGACGCTGCACCATCTCAATTTTGTTACTTAAGTCCTTTTGATGGGGTCCCACACTGAACTGGCATATTCAATGTGGGGACGTACAAGTGACATGTAGGCATTTTGTTTGATTTGTTTGGTGCAAGAGTATAAGTTCCTTCTAACAAATCCTAATTGTCTGTTTGCAGATGATGTGTTGCGGTTGATGTGATTTGACCATGAAAGATTGTTGGAAATCTCAACTCCTAGGTAGGGATGGCATTTTGTCTCTTCTAAAATGCTGTCTCCTAGTTTGTAATCAAACATTTTAGTGGAGCGTGCATGGGTGATCCTCATGACGAAACATTTTTGGATGTTGAAATGTAGTTGCCAATCATTCTGCCATTTGACAAGTGTGTTTAAGTCATCCTGGAGTTGAACATGGTCATGATTGTGAACTATTTGCCTATAGATAACACAATCATCGGCAAAGAGCCGGACTTCAGACTGTATGTTTTGTGGCAAGTCATTGATATATATGAGGAATAGCAAAGGTCCTAGCACCGTGCCCTGGGGAACGCCAGATAACACATCTGTCCAAGCCGAGTGTTCACCCCGACAACGACCCTCTGCTTACGGTGCTTAAGGAAGTTTGCTATCCATGTATGAATGTTATTGCGAATGCCATAGTGTTGTAATTTAAGCAGAAGGCGATTGTGTGGTACCGTATCAAATGCCTTGCTAAAATCCATAATTACAAGATCAGTTTGTTGTCTGTTATTTAGTGAAAGGGCCAGGTCATGAGTTGTTAATAAAAGTTGTGATTCGCATGAGTGGTTGCGTCTGAAGCCATGTTGTTTTGTGGTGAGAACAGAATGTTTATCAAAATGATGCATGATGTGTGAATGGATGACATGTTCTAAGACCTTGCAACATATGGCTGTGAGAGAGACGGGCCTATAGTTCGAGGCAGCTGTTCGGTCTCCTTTCTTGAAAATCGGGCTAATATTGGCACTAAGCCAATCAGGTGGTAGTTCGCCAGACTCTAGGGATCTTTCAAAATCATACATAATGCCGGGCTATCTCCTCGGCTGCAACCTTGAGTATATAGGCAGGAATACCATCAGGCCCTGGGGCTTTGTGAATCTTGATGTTCTGTAAGAGTTTAATGATGCCCTCTTGTGACATTTGAATGTCTGGTATTGTGGGATAATTACTAGGTCCTAATGTTGGTAATGTGTCATCTTCATTGGTAAAAACAGATTTGAATTGGTCATTGAGAATGTTAGCCTTGTTATGGTTGTCAGATTCCAGAACACCTGAGTTTGATCTCAGGGTAGATATGCCAACAGAGTCGGTCTTCAAATTCTTCATGAAGGACCAGAACTTTTTGCTGGAATCTAGACAAACAGAGTTGATAAACTCTCTGTGAGCCTTCCTCGTAGCTTTCTGAGTGGCCTTGCGCAAATCATGGAAGCGATCAAGAGATTCCTGGTCCCCAACTTTCTGTTTATGGTTAAACGCACGCTGTTTCTTTTTCAGCTGTCTCTTAATATTCCTCCCTATCCAAGGGGTCAGATTAAACGCTTGCTGACCATGCGAGTGGAATGTGGGAATCCATGGAATTCTTGACCGCTTTCTCAAAATCAGCCCATAGGTCACTCACAGAGCACGATGATGGATCACTAGAAGTCAGAGTATCACTAAACTGCTTGAGATCATTTCTGATGGCACTGACGTCAGCTTTCTGATATAAAAAGACCTTTCTAGGCTTGGTTTTGATCACCTTGGGCTTAGAGCTGACTATGATCATGGGGATACCGTCATGATCACTCAACCCTGGGATAAGTGAAAACCTTTCAACCAGGGTTGGATTGTTGGTGAAAAATAGGTCAAGGATGTTTTTGCCTCGAGTAGGTTTAGTGACCATTTGCTCAAGGCCAAAGTCTGCAGCAATCTCAAGCATGTGTTTGGAAAGTCCAACATACTGGGAATTAGGGGTGACACTCTGAGAATCCCAGTCGACTCGGGAAGATTAAAATCGCCAGCAAGCCAGATATGGCTACGATTAGATCTTTTGATCTTGCTGAGCGAATCCCTAAGTTGGTCCAAGTACTCAGTGGTGTTACCAAATTGGTGCGATCGATAAAAAGCACCAACAATGATCTGTTTCATCCCTTGGACTGAGATAGAAATCCAGACAACTTCACAGTTTGAATCGAGGTCAATTCTGTGAGTGGCGATGAGGTCGTTCTTAACTGCAATCAGAACTCCCCTCTAACAGCAGAACCAAAGTCACGGTCTTTTCTGACTATTTGGTACTGTGGTGGGAACAATTCACTACTATTAATGGAGCAATCCACATGGGTTTCTGTCCCTATGATGACATCAGGGTTATTGGTGTCTATGCAACAAGCCAATTCAGAAATCTTGCCCGTATACCTTGAAAGTTGATGACTAACACTTTCAGGGTACTACGTTTGGCTGGCCTGTTATTATTGCCAGGAGTAGTACGATTAGTATGAACACCACTGGTCGCTCTAGGCGAGGATGCCGCCAGAGGAGGGCTTTTTGGCCCAGAGCTATTACAACTAGCGTGGCTAGTGTTGGTTTCTATATCAGAATCGGTTGACAAAATTGAATATGAGTTGGACACGGTGACATTAGATGTACTAAAGAATGAGTCAGTAAAGTTTGGCAGTCCACACTTAATACAAATCCAGGAGACGCTGCAATTGGCAAGTGCTTCATAAACTGACAGGTCCATGTTCAGGCAATCCGAATGGCACCATTCCATGCACCCGTCGCACCCTAGCGCACGCTGCTTCCATTTAACCGCTTTGTTGCAGATCATACATGGGAATTTTGGTGTGTAGGGACCTGGATTGGGATGTAAGTCACCTGCACGCGTGCGAGCATCAGTATGGAAATATAACACAAGGTGATCTTCCCGGCCCGATTGGGGTCCTGTGTTGCTTAGGACTCCCAATAGGGCCGGAAGTGGTCAAAATAATTCTGACTAACTAAACTGATCTCATTTGACATTGAGGGTTGATACTGAAGAGTATCAGGCATATGTTCCATCCAGGTTTGGTGGATCTGTAAGCCAGATCCAACAACGAATAATAAAGAGACGAGAACAATGTCAAGTCTCATGATGCGAGGGGAGTTTTCACAGCAGCATAAGAGATTTAGGCTGATGAAAACTAGCGTCGGGATAACTACGCTCACGCGATCTTTTAAAGCAGGACTAGAACGTGTAGTGATGACACTACAAAGTCAACCAAAATTGGGCGCAAGTGTGGTGTACTTGACAAGCTTTACCCTCGGCTTCGAGCACAAAATATTTTAAAAATAATAAATACACAATATATAATATACAATGGTATGCATAGATAGTAACACAAGAGCCCAAATAAGGCAAGGCAAATCAATCATGCTTGCGTGCAATTATCATACAATAAGAGCGCTTGCAAATATGAAATGCAATGAATGTCACAAGAAATATGCAATTAGCACGCAATTGAGCAATATAAATATGAAACAAAAATATATGGTACTATGACAACGCCGATGGCAATGCATACATGTATGATAATACAGTATACAATGTAGATCAACTAGCAATCAGTGTCACTAGAAATATGCAATTACATGTAGCACGCAATTGAGCAAATATAAATATGATACAAAAATATATATTTAAATGGCAATGACAACGCCGTTGGCGATGTATACATAACAAAATAATACAGTATGCAAAACATGTAAGCCTGTCTGGCAAATGACAGGTAGGATAATATCAAAATTCATACAATCCAACTTACAATCAATGGAGCACTAGCGCAAGATTTTGATGCAAGAATTATGGTGCGTCGGCACATACGCACAGCAATGAAGTATGGTACAAAATTACATAAATATCAAAGAACAATAATGACAACGCTGTTGGCGATGTTTACATATATTATATAAATACAGCAAACAAATATATACATGAGATAACAAGCAAGCAAATGCCAATGTGGATCATAATAATTCAAAATCCACAAATTTGCTATAATATTTTAAGCTAGCACTAACGCAATTGGCGTATGCACGCCAAGACTATATATATACAAAGCAATTATCAATAAATAAGCAAAATACAATCAATATAAGGGTATGCATAATGAAGATGCAATGTAAACAATACAGGGCCATACATTCATGCATTCGACAACATGAAGAGGCATGTAAACATGAGCATGAAAATGCTCAAAACAAGGCATATGAGAGGGACAACCTAACCCCACCGGTAGAGTATCTCACAACTACCGTCCCGCGGTCCAAGGCACTACTGGTCTAGCCAGCCATAACTATGCAATTGGGTTCAGTTAGACGAAGGAACCCCTCGTTGACAGAGTGACTGCACAGTGTGTAGATTGTACCTTGATGTCAAAATGGCCGCTACTGGGTCGGCGAAATACAAAACTTCAACACAAAATTTGAGGAAAATAAAGTCTTAAAGCTACCAACAAACCACACTATATCGCTCAGTAGATGTCAAAGAGCAATATCTGGAAAGAGTTTATGGTGGATGGAAAACATAAACTAGGGATTCTGATGGATAAAAATCCCCCGACCTCCATGTCTACAAAAAAGCATCTACCGTCGACGCATGCGCACCAACCAAAAAGTCTCATTATCATGATAGCAGCTTTTTTAAATGGAACTGCTATCCAAATCCCTCTAAAATTCCATGTGCGAGTGACTTATCACCATAAAAAATCATATATTTGGGTCAAGTGAAGTATAGAAAACATATTTATGTATGTTTCCTTCTTCGGCCAGTTGTTTTAAATTTCTATGTAAATATGCATTGACATTGTCGGCGAATTTGACTGACTAGCAAATGTGTTAACTAAGGTTTGCCTGGGTTACCTACATCAAAGACAATGAAGACAAAGTCAAAATCAAATAACCCAGTCAATGACAGTGGCAGTAGTTCACCACATAAACTTGTATGGCTCAAAATTCGGACGGCTCGCCATTAAGTTTACTGACTTACGTGTTTTGAAATTTGTTCCGGTCAATTATTTTGGCTGTGTCACGTCACGTGCATGACGATAGTAGTACTAGTAGGCCTACAAGGAATTTATACCGGTACGATGTCCTCATTCACAAACTGATACTATCTCTCCATCGTATAAGGTTATTGCCGCGCGGCAGTGTGGTGCAGGAATATTACACAGTCAAGAATAGGCTCCATCATTTTTTTGTTCTGATCCCTCCCAGTCTCCCAAAACATCAAAACATCAAAAGCGTTGCACATTTACTTACTTAAGACTGTTCTTTTTCATATAACGCAGACAAAATAGGGCCAAGCTACCTAGAAATGGTCAAATTTTGGCAAGAAATATCACTGTGTAATCCTATGTAAGTCGATCCCATATCACATCGATATTGGCGATCGTGATTTTTTTTCTTCTGAAGTTTGGCTGGTACACGTACCCACTAGCGTCATGCATGTGACGTGACACAGCTAAAATAATCGACCGGAAATCGGGGATCATTAAAACGTCAACAAATTTCAAAACACAGAAAGCAGTAAACTTAATGGCGAGCGGTCCGAATTTTGAGCCATACAAGTTTATGTGGTGAACTAATGATGCTAGTGAAGTGAACCAGTAGGTATGAGAGGCAAACCTGGCTTAGTTTTGCTATAGTCAGCCTAGACCGGGGCCCAAACACAATACATTTTTATAAATTTACATAGAAATTGAAAAGAACAGGCTGATGGTCAAGGAAACCTACATAAATATGTTTTCTATACCGTACTTCATTTGACCCAAATATATTCATTTTTTTATGGTGATATTAATGTCAATCGCACATGGAATTTGAGAGGGATTTTGATAGCAATTCCATTAAAAAAAGCTGCTATCATCATGAGACTAAGATCTAGAAACACCACCGAAATGCTGTTTTGTGGAATTTTCAATATTTTGCTAGCAGAATCTTTTTGATGAAAGTCAATCTTTGTCAAGATGTAAGTAACTTAGCTACGGAAAGTGCTATGACAAAAAGGTTTTCAGTTTTGGCTTTCTTTACTCAAGGGCTTTAATTTGATATAAAATGATGCAGTTTGATGGTAAATTTGAATTCACCTAGAGCATACATGTACCTAGAACCAGCCTAGCTTAACTCCAGTAAAAAAACATGATGATGTGGGACTTGCATATTCCTTCAACACGCTGCCGTACGGTAACAGTCTTATATACGATGGACAGATAGTATCAGTTTGTGAATGAGGACATCGTATACGTTCCTTGTACTACAGTGGCAGTGCTTTTTGGACTTTGGCCAAGTTCCGAGCCAAGTTCAGACCAATTTAAAGCCATACGTTGGTTGGTTGGTTGGTAGAATTTTCCGCCTTTAATACAGGCGCACCACATATATAACTGTGTCTAGTTCATAAAGAAATGTCCATTTAAAAACAGGTAGACACGTAGAAATACACAAATAGCGTCAACCATCAGCATTAATCAATCTTCCGTCACAATAAATATGTCCATTCAAATATGTAGCCACGAAGATATGCAAGAAACATGCAAGAAAAAAAATGCCACAATGCCAAAATTTAATAAGGGTAGCCTTAGCCTATACCTGATCTCATGTACCAATACCTTGTGTATTGGTACATGATTCGGCGGGTATACTTCAGCAATAGCGAATAAGTGGTCGTTTTTTACTCTGTTCAAAACGTCACATGTACACCAAATACAGCCCCGAAATGGTCTACTTTTAGCGTGCCTTAACTCCGAAACAGTTTAGTCAAAGTTAAAAATGCGATCCCAAACCCTTTGCTTACCTTGGACAAATTTGCAGTATTTTCCGCTAGCTCCGTGTTGAAAAATGGCTGGTACATGCCCGGTACAAACATAGAAATGGCCACATTTGCTTCAGTCCTGGTATGAATATTTCTTCCGTAATCCAATAGTTGCAACGTGGGCATCACGATGATAGTCTCCTACACAACCAGCTTGTGTCGGGCTGACGCTCGTCGATCCTAAAAGTGAGGACAGCGTGAGCTCTTACCTGCGTAAAAGTCTGTTCGACAAAGGCAATAAGGATGATTGACAGCGCCGCTCATTGGGCGGAGCCATTATATTACAGCAGACAGGTTGCGCTGTTCTCTGACCTTGACTGTTCGTCACGTGAGACATACCGTGACCTGGGTACACGATACAAAGCTGGGGGATGCGACTGCGGCCGCCATTTTGACACGCGGTATCTACTCTTCAGAAAAATTACTTTTGGTGACGTTTTATATCAAACAATTTTCGATAACGGATTTCTACTAGGATTTCAATTTTTATTAATGAAGGTGCATGTAGTTTTGAGGAATAACACGGATGTTTCGAGTTTTATTTCAACTGGTGGTGTAGGAAGGTGAGTGAATTCGTGAATGAGGCCGGGATTGAGGTTTTGTTGTTTCAACGATCCGGTAGTAGGATACTGAAACGTAGGCTAAAATGTTTAATAATGCCATGTTTACATGAAAACATTAGCTGCTGCGAGGTCAGTGTCGTTGAATTCTTTACCTAAATTCCTTTCAGGATATTCTGATTTCACTTATTTATGATGTGTACGAAAATTCACCATATAAACTCAAAAGTGTGAATGCAAGCTGTTATTGCTGACAATAGAAACATTGTTGCAAAGTCATTAAAAACAGGTATGTATTACAGACGTTCTTTGGCCGAAACGAGATACAGGCTAGTTAGGCAGTCTAGCCTTAGCCAATGTAGATCATAGATGTTCAGAAGCGATGCTCTCTTCGCATGTAGACTGAAACATAAGCGTCTGGTCATAGGCTCAATGTCGTCACTCAGTGTGCTCAGTTGAGGAGAAATGCGTCATTATCAAGTGATTTGTGCGTACAGCAGGGCATAATATAACCGGTATCGCATCGCATTTTGCTACATAATCTAGCCCAATTGCTATGCAATCACAAAAACTTATTAAACTTTGCACGGTTTACTTGCTGTAGTACATAGGTACCAGTAAGAAGTCTAGCCTTTACAGCCGCCATTTCAACTTCCCTTGTGTTTGCTGAGAGGGTTTCGCCATACAGGATGGATTGTGCCAATTTCAAGGGCGTCAATATTGAGATATTTCAAGGACGTTTTGGTAGAAGCTTCTTTTCTGGTTTCCTGATCCCAGTAAAAGTTGACTGCATGATCTCCATTCCATCTTCTTAGGTGGGGCATCCAGCAGCTCATAAGCGGATGGAAGATCATATTTGAGCAGAAGCTGCTTAATTTGTATGAACCAACTCCTACTTTTCCATGTCTTTCACAGCAAGCTATCTTTGAGCTAGATCCAATTCAACAGATTTTAAAGGTTTACTTACACTCACCAATACATCAATTAACTCTGTAGCGAAGGGCATTGGATGCCATTTTGATCTCAAAATTTCACACATGTTTATTTTTTTCTGTTTTGTTTTCTCAACGTTGGTCGAGCTAAAATTTTTGACCAAACTTGTGCAGGGAATTCACTCTCAAAGTGGAATTATTCCTACACTAACTTCAGATGAAAAACCTATCAAACAAATTGAAAATTTTTTTAAAACAAAACCAGATGTACGTCTCTAGCCCACGAAAGACCCTTCAGAACTGATCTGCTCTGGTTCAGACCGGATGTCTCGGCGATTTCGCCTCTCTTACATCCACTCTACTCCCTCCCTATTTGTGAAAGGGCAAGTTCCACTGACTAAATTTTTTTTTTTTAGAGGAAAGGACATTCTTCAATATACTTGCTCCCACACATGAATATAAAAAAAATGAACATGAACAACCTGGCCAGGGAGTTTGGACACAAAACGGAACAGCCCCAATTGATCGGCACAGAATTTCGGTGACCAATCAGGATTTGCTCTGAACAAAGAAGCGTCTTCCTCTAAAAAGTGTCGAGTTTGGACAGATCTGATAACTTGTAGGAAGAAACCTAGAGTCCATACATCCATAAATGATGAAATATTTGAGGTGCAAGGTCATTTTTGCCATGCATGCCACCGCCCATTAGTGCATATATATATAGATCTTGTTGCCAGTTGAATTCTGTCATCTATATTGACAGAGTTAACTTGGTTAGCTTGGTTTCTCAGGACCCCAAGATGAGTGTAGTCATCTGGATATGGAATCTCGCTGCTTTCCAACTCAACTGAAGACTAGACCTTAGTAAATATTGTACACCAGAGTTGCACTTTTGGTAGGATTAATCTTGTAGTGATGGTTCTTCGAGTACACCCCAACTAAATCAATAGCAGCTTGCATATATCGGAAGGATGGTGAGCTATAATGGCCATATCATCAGCACATGTGGGGGCTGGGATGTTGATGGTTCCAATATTGTAGGCTTGATGATGAGCTTCCAGCTCAGCCCTCTAATTTAAAAGGATCTGAAGGGGCACTGCAACTTTTTTAGGGCAAGTTGAAAAGGCAAGACAGCATGGCAGTTTGTAATATTGTAATGTATGTTGAAAATTTGAGAAGGGCACCAAGGCAATTTCTCAAAAGTGAAGAAAACACACACAGACATAGATAGATGATTTTATAATGAAGGGGCAGGGCTGGGGCACGGACGGCAACTTAATTAGAGGGCACGGCAAGTGACTGCCTTGGGTAAAGGACATATTTTCAGGGCATTACGGCAGTGGGGATGGGCACCCACGGCAAAATGCCATGGGTGCTGTGGGTTGATTCGAGGGCTGTTCCAGCTGGTGTAGCAAGGGGTTGGTATATGCTTTATAGATGGGTGCGGAAGAGGCTCCACCCTGGCTTGATTTAATCTAGATTGAGTGGTTCAACGGGAATGGAATGATCGGTACTATTGCACAGGTCAGAGAGAAGCCCTTCTTTGAATTCGGAGGTCAGCTTGTAGTCACCCGAGAAATCAGTCTCTTCCTGAGGTGTAGCAAGATTTTCAAAATGTTCTTTGAATCCTAGCATCACTTGGTCATCACCAACCATCTGATTTCTGTTGGTCATGAGTGTATCTGTGTTGGAAGTCTTATTGGATCTTTGTTTTTGGATTAGCCCAAGCACCATGCTTTTCTTTGTTGTTCTTCACAAGTTGGGCTATTTCAAGTGTCCATATATCAGGTCCTTTCTTAGACTTCTTAGGTTTCTTTGGTGGAACATAGCAGCTGTCATTTGCAGCCTTGTTGAGTGCTGCAGTGAGATTTTCCACAGCAAAAACAAGGTCACAATTATCTTTTAGGGAGGACAGTTGTTATGGTCTACTGAGCTCAGCAATGCTTTGCTGTCTCCGATAGCGCATTGTATCGGAGAGGTGCCTGGCGTTTATCAAAGCCCAAACCCATTAAAGCCTGTAGCAAACTCTTTTAGGCTCCGCTCAATTGACAACTCTGCTCCGATACAACGCATTGACCAAAATATCGATCGAATCAATTTTACGACCATGCTTGAATTAACCCCTTGAAACCTAATTACACCACTTTATGTAAACATAAACTTACACACATTATTTACTTTCTATTGACCACAGACAGGACCCGAGACATGCGTATTTAATGACCACTTGAGTAGTTGATGAGTGGGTCGTTATGTACTTACTGAACACAAAGGAAATTGATTTTGGTTTTACCATCGACCGTGTTTATAATCCTGCTGCTCTGCTGAACGCTCCGATAGATATCAGCAAACTCGTATACTGTTAGCTTGTTCCTATCGAACGCTCTAGCGTACATGAACCATTATCGAAGACAGCAAAGCATTGCTGAGCTAAGTAGACCATAAAACTGTCCTCCCTTACATGGCCAGCATGTACAGAAGAGCCTGTAGTGAGGATTTGGTACTTGTCAAGGTCAATATTAGACCATTTTATCTTAGGTAGAGTCATGAAAGATCTGCTGGCAGCTCTGCCACTCCCATTAGAAGGATTAACATTGATGCTAATCTCGACCTTGACTGGAACATGATTAAGGCAATGTGTAAAGAACATTTTATGATGTAATTATGTTTTTCATATGCATGTATATCTAAAAATGTTTTGGAAACTTACATAGTTCCAATAGTTGTATAATTTGAGTTACATGTAGGCCCACTCTAAGGTAGTAACATTGTTCACATGTGTATTAATTTATTTTGCTGCCGCGGCCTATCTTGTGCACTGTTGATACATCCTATGTGCATATGTTATGTCTTAGAGTGTTCACTCTTTTTTTTTTTTTTTTTCTAAAAATGTTTTTTATTTTAATGTGTACATGTATCTTGAATTTATTATTATTTTTATATGTACTTATAATCAGGAAAGAAGAACACATTGTGTTTGGACTGTTTAGTCTATTTCTTCTTTCCTGGATTGTCATTTAAATTGCTTTTAGTGTTTTTGTTTTTTTCATGTTTGTAATTTGTGACAATTGAAATAAATATTATTATTATTATTATTATTATCAGACACATTGGTAGAAATCAAGTTGTACCCCATGGTAGTCTCTCGTCGCAGCGCATGAGGATATAGTCAGATTAGTTGGAGTCCCTGCCATTTACATGGTAGAATGTATCTTGTTTACACAATGTAGGAACCTCGGTAGAAATTTTGCATATTTGCATAATTAATTAGCATTTATGCAAATTAGCTAATTCATTATGCAAATATGCAAATTAGAGGGCGGCTTCACTATATAATACATTAGAGTATATTAGAAACACTTTGACCAAGTTTCAGGGCAAAAGTATGCAAAATAAAAGTACCCTGAACGTTTATGCATTGATTTTTAGCAACATATTGGCAAAAATTACATATTAATGAGCCTTTCCAGTCTTTTTAGCTCATTAACTATATTGATTATTGACAAAAACAATAGGATACAAAGAACATATAAATTGATGTATTTTGAAAACCGTATGTCCGATCTGCTCCAAACAAAAGGCATATTGATCAGTGTACTTAACCCTACTCAATTAACCTGTTTAAAACATGCTCAAAGCATTTCCTAATTTCTAGAAAATGCATCCAATACCACCTTAAACTTCTGTACTTACTGTGTTATGAAGATTGCATATATGCGTTCGACTAACATCGTAATAATGACAGTTCCTGCGTTTTATTCAAAACAGTTTTGACAAAACTACAACACCTGGTGTCTTGATTTTTGCAGGGTATGTTAGTTTAATAAAGTACAATATAATCCTGTATAAAACATAATTTAAAAAAAAAATTGAGGGCGTCTTCAGCAGCAAACACTGCAAATGTTACAATATGGCTTTAATAGTGCACTGGCCATTACTATTACTACCGATCATGCCTGCATCGGCCGATCGCCGATCCTTTTTGTTTTTGATCGGCCGATCCGATTCAGATTTCTTATTCATACATTTAGTAATCACGGCCATGGAACTTTGTTCAAAATACAGCATGCATACACACAAAATGCACGCAATTTGTTTGCTGTTCACGGAAGATCAAGCTTTCCTAACATACCTGCTCACGTGCATGTAAATTTTCAGAATGGATAAGATGAAAGATGCATTCAGAAAAAATATATTCCAATTTAGTTTTGAGATGCACATATTTACGCAAATTTATGTTTACCTATTACCATACAAAATCGTCGGTAATGCACTTTATTTATCATAAGTATTTGTTTGCAAAATTTTGAAAATATAAGATGTAATCACCTGTTTTCGAAAAAAATTAATGCTGAATATTGTTTTATTATGAAAGCGTTAGATCGGTTTGTCAGATCGGTGAAAGTAACAAATTTCTACCGATTCAGATTCAGATCAGATAAGTTTAAAATCAGCCCAATTCAGAACCTCATGAATCATGATCTACAATGTAATCAGTTCTCAGAGTTACATGTATAGCCAGCACAATTTTAGTGCCGGCTAATTCTTCTTCTTCTTCCTTATAAGTGCCTCCCTCATATGTATGAGTATTGTCGCACTGCGTACAGACAAGCTGTACTTATTTTTTTACTCTGGAACCTAGAGTAGATGAGTGTATTTTGAAGTACAGTCAACATGACCGGGATGATCCCCTGCTCTTTTCGAATAGCCTGTGACGTTCTTTACCGTGCACACTACATTAATGTGAGAAAATATGCATGTACACGGGACCGACAGCTTAAAGTGCCCTCCGAAGCACTAAGCAAGTAGAGTGAAGTGTCTTGCTCAAGGACACAAAGAGCCGGACCTGGGATTCGAACCCTTGACCCTTGGGTTCACAGTCCTATGCCTTAACCGCTAGGCTAGCTGAGTTGTGTGTAAGGAGTGAGATTAAGAGATATCTCTGACCGGTGCAGACCGGCGTGGCTGGAACACTGTCGGTTCTACACTAATTACTACTACACAGTGAGTTTACTAGTACAGAATCTATACAATCTATTTTTTAAATAAGGAAGTATCAACGTATAGGAAAGTTACGTTGAAGATACAGATCTTACTTACAAAAGGTCACACTTACATAATCACACTGGCATACATGTATATACAAAAGAGTTATGCCATTTCTTTTGTGTTTACCTGCACACAAGCTGTGTGTGCTATTTCTGTAATACTTCTAGGTGTTACACATTTGGTAACAGGGGTGAAATTAAGTGGGAGATGGGAGCCGTTCGGCCCCCAGAAACTCTGAAATGGCCCCTGGTTCCATCTCAATTTTAGTTAGGGGACACTTTTCTCACAAAACTGGCCCCCTGGATAGTGAACCAAAAATATCAAATTACAAGCAAATAGTGCTTATTTAACTCATCCAGTACATCTTTATTTTTATTGACCCTTTGGTAATTGGAAATGGCCCCTGGTTCTTCCAAATCTTGGTGAACCAGGGGGCACTTTTTTGCCAAAGTGGCCCCTGGTTCAAGCTCTCTTATTTTCACCCTTGTTTGGTAGGCCAGATCTTCCTCATGACTGTAGATAATTACTATATCCCTGGCTTTGAATGCATAGGTGTTACACATTTGGTAGGCCTGATCTTCCTCATGAGTCAATGACTGTAGATAATTACTATATCCCTGGCTTTGAATGCATCTGTGTTACACATTTGGTAGGCCTGATCTTCCTCATGAGTCAATGACTGTAGATAATTACTATATCCCTGGCTTTGAATGCATAGGTGTTACACATTTGGTAGGCCTGATCTTCCTCATGAGTCAATGACTCTAGATAATTACTATATCTTCTGGCTTTGAATGCATAGGTGTTACACATTTGGTAGGCCTGATCTTCCTCATGAGTCAATGACTCTAGATAATTACTATATCCCTGGCTTTGAATGCATAGGTGTTACACATTTGGTAGGCCTGATCATCCTCATGAGTCAATGACTCTAGATAATTACTATATCCCTGGCTTTGAATGCATAGGTGTTACACATTTGGTAGGCCTGATCATCCTCATGAGTCAATGACTCTAGATAATTACTATATCCCTGGCTTTGAATGCATATGTGTTACACATTTGGTAGGTCTGATCTTCCTCATGAGTCAATGACTGTAGATAATTACTATATCACTGTCTTTGAATGCATAGGTGTTACACATTTGGTAGGCCTGATCTTCCTCATGAGTCAATGACTCTAGATAATTACTATATCTTCTGGCTTTGAATGCATAGGTGTTACACATTTGGTAGGCCTGATCTTCCTCATGAGTCAATGACTGTAGATAATTACTATATCCCTGGCTTTGAATGCATAGGTGTTACACATTTGGTAGGCCTGATCTTCCTCATGAGTCAATGACTCTAGATAATTACTATATCCCTGGCTTTGAATGCATCTGTGTTACACATTTGGTAGGCCTGATCTTCCTCATGAGTCAATGACTGTAGATAATTACTATATCTTCTGGCTTTGAATGCATAGGTGTTACACATTTGGTAGGCCTGATCTTCCTCATGAGTCAATGACTCTAGATAATTACTATATCCCTGGCTTTGAATGCATAGGTGTTACACATTTGGTAGGTCTGATCTTCCTCATGAGTCAATGACTCTAGATAATTACTATATCCCTGGCTTTGAATGCATAGGTGTTACACATTTGGTAGGCCTGATCTTCCTCATGAGTCAATGACTCTAGATAATTACTATATCTTCTGGCTTTGAATGCATAGGTGTTACACATTTGGTAGGCCTGATCTTCCTCATGAGTCAATGACTCTAGATAATTACTATATCTTCTGGCTTTGAATGCATAGGTGTTACACATTTGGTAGGCCTGATCTTCCTCATGAGTCATTGACTCTAGATAATTACTATATCCCTGGCTTTGAATGCATGTGTTACACATTTGGTAGGCCTGATCTTCCTCATGAGTCAATGACTCTAGATAATTACTATATCTTCTGGCGTTGAATGCATAGGCTTAGGATTACGGTATGAAGATTTGACTTCAGATAATGATATAATATTGGATGGCTGAGCATGATACCATAACATATCGGATGAGTCATAAAAATATCGGACGAGCCAACGGTGAGTTCGATATTTGTATGACAAATCCGATATGTTATGGTATCATGTGAAATAAGCCATCCAATATTATCATTATTAGGTTTTCTTAACTAATTATAACCCTGAAAACATAATAATGTTTATAATTGATTAATTTTGACTTTCATTTCACTTGTTTTCATCACACAAATACCACCAATTTCAATCCTAAAACAAACTGTCAGATTGAGTATGAACAATATAGTTGCAAAGTACACAATGTATACCCATACAAAATAAACAGACTAATTTCTCTTACTTTGCAAACTTATTTCAGCTAAACAAAATTAATTTTTGTGCCTATTTATAATTATGATTACTTTTTCTTTTCTTTTGTTCTTCCAATCACAGGAGCTGGACAAGGTAAGAAAAGTTCTAAGTATCATGGGGAAATAAGGCAGGCCAACTTGGATTAAAATCCCGTGAAAATCACTGCAGACTTGCAGAGCCAGTGAAATGTTGTTCTAAAGTCATCAAGATGGAGGGACTCAATACAGACTTCAACATCAACCCTTCACTTCTATTTGGCATTGCAAGTTGTAGATTTAAAATCACAAGTCTTAGAAGGTGTCACAAAATGTGGACCAGTGTAACATGAAATCTTTACAGTTAAGGGGGTACTACACCCATTGATTTTTTTTGCATTTTTTTGCATTTTGTGAAGAAATTACAAAAAAAAATTGGACAAAGTGGTATGCAAAATGAAGGGGCAAATCTTCTCGTTTTATTGGTGGTATCGGTATCAATGTAGCTTACATGCTTTTACAGATAGAAGCCAAAAGGAGGTACATCACTGATGATTTAAATTCACTTCATTTTGGAAAGCTTACTATCAACGGATTTCGTTAAAATTTTGGATATGTGTTGCCAACACATTAGGGAAATAAAGTTGATATGTAAAATGGGAATAAGTGGTTCCTGATTTCTTTTATGACTTCATGAACTTGGTGCTCCACAACTATCAAAAAGGAACTGGTTAAAATGCTTCTATTTTCAATGTTGAGCTATATTTTGCATTTTTAACTTGCGACATTATTGCACTGAAACTTAATTAAGCCATAGGTAACAGGTTACAACAACCATACTACAGCAATGATGAAAAAAATTGTATTTCTTGTCACCTATACAACCATATTGGGTAGTTTTCCGTAAGCTTAAGTTTTGTGATTTTGGTAACTATTTTATATTTATTTGTGAAATCCGTCTCAACTAGGCATTCTAAATTGTACTCACCATTTACATCCCAAGGTATATTAGTATATCCACCATGCACTTCTCGATATATATCCAGTTAAAGACAGAATATCAAAATTATGCCTCATATGATATCACAGACTCTCACATGTGTATTCAAAATTGATGCTTAAATTTGACCTGAACCAATTGACCTATAACCTGACATACGGTGACCTAATAGCCTTTTCTTCTCCTAACAACTAATGACTATGCATCCATTGTATAAGTGTTTATTTAATTTATTCAGTGTTATATCATGGTAGGTATTTTGCATGCACCACTATAGATTTTCTATAGAGAGTATAACAAAGGATTTAATGTATTCTATTCATGTACCCTACTTGAACATTTTCAAAAGAATAAATTATGGTTTGTTATGAAACACAGATCTGAGTTACTAGGTTACAGTAAACAAAAAATATATAGGGCTAAAATGACTTACAAAAATTGTTGAAATTCACTTTATATGTAGATATATTTTATAAGTTCAGGACATGAGGTGATAAACATATATATGTACTTAATAAATTTGCAAGAAAAAAAAGAAGAGGGGTACTGATGAAAATCGGGGTATTATATCGCCTTAAATCAAGGGTTGAGAGCCAGAAAGCCTCAACTCAAAATCACCTACTCACACAAAATGAGCATAAAGTCGCCAGGGCACTATAGAAGATGCAGTGCTTTAATCATGACAAAATTCAATAGAAAACAAAAGACATTGTGGAGGAAATATTGATTCAGAAGACCAAAGCAAGAAGTCAACTTGATGCTCATTTTGTCATGGTGAGTTACAGCTTTCTAAACCCTCAAAATGTAAGCCCTATTAAATGTCAAATGAGTTCAGACCTGGGGCCCTAACAGGGCTGTGACACTCATATTCGATCCCTGTACAAACTGTAAAGTCATTTCACATTTGATTGGCTGGGGAGTTTTGGGCCTAAAAGTAATGTGCATACTGCTTCAGTAGTGGAATTATCTTATCTTGTAGTTACCATCGATGATCAATCCTCCTCACTATTGTAGTAGTACGCAAGCATTATCATTTGCACACATACATGTACATGTACATATACATTTTATGCTAAAAACTACCCAATGCATATAATGTTGAAGGACTTAAATGATTGTTGAATGATTACCCTATTGACAAAGATGGCGTACAAGAAATGTCATTTAAAAAATGATCAATCACCAACTGATGACAGATTGAGTTTTGATTATGTTATGTGAATTCTGAGAAATCTGTCATTTGAAGTGAACTGCAAATGAAAATTAGGAATTGACTTGATGTACTTTGAACACCTACCTATTAGGCATGGGAATGTTAAACGCATGTACCGTTAAACGCACACATGATCCGTTAAACGTTTAGCAATTGCGGTAGATGTGTATCAACAGTTGAAAGTAACAAAATTGGAAGACGACCATAATAATTTACATGAAACTTGCTCAAAACATTCATTCTTTAACAATAATATGTCGTAATAATGCATAGTTTCTGACATGTTAGGGCCATCGCAAATTTGACCTCATGTACGGCACCATTGTTAGACATTCCTGTTTGCACCGCACCTATCGTGTATTCATGAAATCTTGCCGCCAGACGGGGCTGGAATTGATGCGTGTTAAACGTTAAACGCACACATCAGGCTGATGTGTTAAATGTTCGAGAAAATAAACGGAATAACACATGCCTACTACCTATTTCAGATGTTGGACGTAGCTGTATATTGGTGTCTATCGGAGGGAAGAATGTGATGCTTGACTGTGGCATGCATATGGGATATGAAGATAATGTAAGTTGATTGAATTTTGATTTTTATCATTTGAGGTCAATTTTATTCATATTTTTTTATTTGCTCAATGGTGATGAAGTGTCATCAGCTCAGTTTATTGTTAGCACTTCAATGAGTCCAGAAAAGCATACACAAAATGCAAATATATATTCTAAGTCCTGAGTCAGCTCAATCAATTGACAGGGTTTCCTTCATAGGTAGCACTTTGGGTTCGAGCCCTGGCGATACCATCGTGTTGTGCCCTTGAGTAAGGCACTTTATCTCGATTACTCCTCTCCACCAGGGTGTATAAATGGGTATCGGCATTCTTGAATGCTGGGAAGGTAACAGACTTGCTGTAGAGGAGGTTTGGTGATCCTCTCACAGCAGTATTTCACAGTGGAGTCTGGCCTAAGTGCTAATGAAAGAGAGACAGGCACTATCTTTGTCTGTCCTTGCTTATACAGGGTGTCCCAGAAAAAATTACCGGGCGAATGAATTTGGACGTAAGTCAAGAAATGTACATCAGAATCCCAAAATCTAAAAATCAGCGTGTAGCCCATCTTATTCTGCATTTTATACGTTAATTTTACTGGAATCGGTTGATTGATTGCGAAGAAATGAGCGATTGCATAACGCGCGCCAATTCACTTCATTCCAAGTTTGAAAGAAAGATCATTCAACACAATGCGCACTAGTGGTTAATTGTCAATCGGCTTCATTTTTTGTTCGGTGAAATCCTTTTTGTTCTTTTTAAATCTTTCTTGCAAAACATTTAATTAGGTTGTGTTCAAATTTGAGAATCTGCACGATATTGAAAATGAAAGCTTGCATGTAAGGGTTAGGTATACTTGTAAATATCTTTTTTCGTTAATGTTGATATAAATGTTGCATAAAGAATTATTACATACAGATACAGAATTCCAGCTGGCTTAAATTCTTTCTCACACACATTAATGTTTTTGGAATATTTCCAAGAAATTGTAATGCAAAGTTTAAATCTTTTAAAACTTCAACATTAATGTTGCATGGTATCACAAATCACACGGTAAAAGCTGTAAGCACTTGATCATTATCATTCTTGGCTCAAATGTTCTTTGGAAAGTTAAAATATAACATATTTGCACAACCTAAAGAAACTAAAGTTGAAAAGCTTCCAATTGCAGAAATCAAAGTTTTTTTCGGACAAATTTTTATTCATCTTCAGTGAAAGCATGAATAACATAACACCGTCGGATTATAAAGTAGATAATGTGGGCTAAATTTAATGAGATACACAAACTTTAGGAAGCGGTGAGCGAGTATGAAAAAAGCGGCTGTTGATCAAACTTGGAATGAACTGCATTGATGATCGTATTATGTAATCGTTAAATTCTTCGCAACCTGTCAACCGAATCAAATAAACATTTTGCATGTGATGCACAATAAAATAGGCTATGCGCTACATTTTAAATTGTTTGATTCTAATGTCTATTTCTCGACTTATGTTCAATTCTATTCACTCGGTAATTTTTTCTGGGACACCCTGTATTCCAAAATTCTGATTACATGTAGGTGGCATGTGAAAAGCTCAGTTGTAATAATGATGAATTTATTGCAATATATTTTGTTTGATTTACAGAGGAAGTTTCCTGACTTTTCATACATCACAAGGACGGGAAAATTGACAGAACATCTGGACTGTGTCATAGTTAGGTAGGTCTGATCAATTATACAGGGTATAACCTGTAAAGTGTACTGAGGCTTGTGGATCAACGTCTGTTGTGCCTGTGCGTAGCGCACTATAAATCACTGCGCTTTTTTAAAATGTCAATAACCTATTTGTGACATGATCAAGAGGAATGAGTCACATGTCGACAATTTTCAATTAAAAGGTTTTCATCATTTTCTGGCATTTTACAAATGCTACATTTTGATGCAAACCCGATCAAAATCGAACATCTGGTCACCGAGTTATGAGCAATTTGTCAATGACTAAAAACAATATAAAATAAAAGAATTTGAACACTGTTTTTGCCAATATCTCAAAAACAATATTAGCGACATCCGACTCATTCCCCTTGATTATTTGCTTATCTGTACATTAAGCTGGTGGGTATGCATCATTAAATTGATCTTGTACGCTGGTTTGTTGTGTACTGTTTGTCCTGTTTACCCTGACCGCTTATTCCATGAGTACCAGAGTTCAGACTTGTGGTTAGACCATCAGATGCACTATCTGAAGGTCTGGGGTTCAAATTCTCACACAGGCAGGTATGTCCGGAATTATTTCTCTGGTTTATCTGGTTATGTATGTTAAGTTTCCATTGTAATTTCATGTTAAAATGTGCCAGTGTGTAATGTGTGGTTCTTCTTTCCCCCTGTATATTTGTTGGAGGCTTAATCTATAACTATCATTACCATTCCAGTGTATTTATACCTTTGTATTTCAGCCATTTTCATTTAGATCACTGCGGTGCATTACCATATATGTCAGAGATGGTTGGTTATGATGGCCCTATCTACATGACACAACCCACCAAAGCTATCTGTCCAATTCTATTGGTAAGTGTTGTATGAGTGACGTGTGTGTTTTCATTTAGACCACTGCGGTGCATTACCATATATGTCTGAGATGGTTGGTTATGATGGCCCTATCTACATGACACAACCCACCAAAGCTATTTGTCCAATTCTATTGGTAAGTATTCTATTCTTGGTAACGAATCAGGTCATACTATCTTGTCTTGTCTTGTCTTGGTTAAGTCGGCAGGTTCAGACTAGCTGTACTTTCGCCAACTTTGATGCTGCTCAAGCTGATACTGATATGACTACATTAACTACTTTTGGACTCTATTTTTGAAGATTTCTAGTGTGGCTGCTGAAGTGGTGTCCCCATGAAGCTTGTTCCAGTCTGTCACAGTCTGTCTATCTTGCTGTGCAAATCCCAGGATCCAACTTGATTTCCTACAGAAGATCATTTCTCCCATATTCTACAGGCATTTGGAATGCCCTACCAGCACATGTAGCTTCAAATCAGTTTTTGCAGATCTTCAAGCGGGAGGTTAATAGCTATTTAGGTGCCAACCTGGCAATGTTACCGAAATAGATACCTGCTGTTCATACCCAGAGCAGCTTTGACATATTAACAATAAATTTGAACAACTATACGTTGTAAAACTAGTACATGTACCACTTGTTGCTCATATCTGACCATTTGTTTCGCCATTTGTCCTGTGCACTTTCACCCCTTTTGATGTACCGTAGTCTAATCTAATTTTGTTATATAGCACTATTGGTGTCCCGATAAGTACCGATGACTCTTTCGATTGTACCCTGAAAATTTGTACAGTGCTTTTATTACTTCAACAGGGTATGATAGAAAGTGTCATCGGTACCTAAGCAGGCACCTATAGTGTTATAGGACCAAATTTGATGTGGTGCCTTATAACTCATGCACCAATTCTCAGTTTACATGAATATTTGTTATATCATTGCAGGAGGATTTCAGGAAGATATCTGTGGATCGAAAAGGAGAAACAAATTTCTTCACATCTGCTGTAAGTGTAAATCACTGTTACTTTTGCATAGAGTCAAATTACTATTTACAGCCCAACCAGGGTTATAGCTAGCCCAAGTTGAGTGCCGGCTAATTTTACTATCCAATTAGAGCGTCGGCTCAGGGCACAATCGGGAAATAGGCTTTTTATGGAGAATAAATCATTTGTGGGATCTAATTTAAATTAAAAAAATTAAGAGCCGGTCGGTGCCGGTCCATGCCGGTTACCCCCGACTAGCATGGCTATAACCCTGAGTCCAACCTCTTATCCAGCCATGATGGGACCAAGCATTGGCTGGGTAAGTGAAAAATATGGATAAGTGAATTGTTTGTAATTCTGCATTGATTTTCTGAAGTCCTAAAATTGGGACAACATAAGATTACTCAATATGGGGTAATAACAGTGCAAGATGGTATGCAACATATTATATATCCATCTAGAGTCTTCAGAGCATGAAAATCAGGTGTCAAAAATTAAAAACATCATGTGTTTGCCTATGACAACAGAGGTCTGTATAAAAGAGGTCAGTATGAGCAAGATTGAACTATACCACTTTTTGAATCCTTTGGACGTATTAATCATTGACAATAATAACAATAAGTTATTCCAATTGAAATCCATACACCCCAATGGAAGACATGACCTTAATCTTCCACACAGGGGGTGTTAACAGTATAGTTCAAAACGAGTCGCCCTTTCACGTAATCCCAGTTGAAATTCACACTCCCTGTGTGGGAGTTTAAAGTCAAGTCTTCCATAGGGGTTGTATGGATTTCAACTGGAATAGCCTAATGCATTACAAAGTATTTGTATCATATCATTGGAATTTACTGTTTTCATGTGAATAATATTTTGTTTTTGTTTGTCTTTTTTATTGTTCAGATGATCAAAGACTGCATGAAGAAAGTTATTGTTGTCAATCTCCATCAAACAGTACAAGTAAGTAATATCCATGTAGGAAATGACATGAAATATATTATATTAAAAAAAAGGCGCAGTGATTTATAGTGCGCTACGCACAGGCACAATGCCTAGACGTTGATCCACAAGCCTCAGCACACTTTACAGATTGTCGCTGACCACTACGGCCCGCATCATTCCATAAACCATTTACCAACAACACAGGGAATTTGCAGCTTCAAGAGGGCACACCCTAGACATTCCACAAATGACCATTGCAACCAGGATCAGCTCCCCGAGTTTCGTACAGGTTACAACGAGACAATTAGCAGTAAGTTCCTTGTCCAGGGGAATTTCAAGCTAACTCAATTTATTCACGAGAGCGTACTAGCCACCACCAGGGTTCGAACCTGCAATCTCTCGCACCAAAGTCGAACGCCTTATTGATTGAGCTAGCTTGACTGCTAAACAAGTGATATGGCATGGTTGGATTCATTTCCGCAAGTGTACGCAAAAGATCATCAGACTATGTCAGGCAGTGTTCAATCAATTCAAAAGTGCATGATGAAGCGTCACACCGCTCAGCGGTAAGCAGCAGAAAGTATGAAACCAGCTTTACTGATAAAAACTGTGGAAGGGCAATGATTTATATCCCAAAATCCTATATCTTACATCCCAAATATTAATACTGGTCTAATTCTGTTTCTTTGTGTAGGTTGATGATGAAATGGAGATTAAAGCCTATTATGCAGGTCATGTATTAGGGGCCGCCATGTTTCACATCAAAGTAGGAGAACAGTCTATAGTCTACACAGTAAGTAGTATGTGTGTATGTTTGCTTTTGGGAACATTGCCAAACGGAGACACATACAGTCTACACAATAAATAAGGTATAAGCTTTGTAACATGATCCCACTGCCAAAGTAGGGGTAGAGTTCAAAAATCAATGTGATCACAATGTGTGCAAGGAGATTTTCTTTAATTTAAGATATCAGTGATGGCAAACAATACCGAAATCACCAAGTTATGACACAAAAACCGATGGAATGTACTAACTCAATTCAAAAGGTGCGATTTCTCACTTTTACTCCAGCAGGTTCATTTGTACACATTATTAGTGCTACATGATAAAGCCTACTGAATTAGTCAATCAGTACAAGTACATGCATGGTGAGTTCTGACAATGGTAAACATTGACTAAATTAGAAAACTTTTGAATCTGTATCTCCATCTTTTTTGTGTCATAACTTGGTGATACTGCATTATTTGCTGTCACTGATATCTCAAATTAAAGAAAACATCTTTGCGCACATTGTTGTCACCTTGATTTGCAAAATCTACCCATTTGCTGCGGATCATGTTACAAAACTTGTACCTTATTTAATGTGAAGTCTGTACATGAGAAATGAGTACAGGCGAACGTTTGCGGTTCCTGAACATCTTGTGTAGATCTGAAACAGAATTTGTGATTTAAATTGTTTTGAACTGAGATCCTGGAAACAAAAAATGGTTGGCACATCAACATCTTTCTTTCAGTGTTTTCCATGCTCCAGTACAAGCCATTTTGTAAATGTGTATTTTTGTGAAACTACATCTCTTTTTGCAATGGCTGTTCCATTTGAAATCCACACACCCCTTATGGAAGACATGACCTTAATCTTCCACACAGGGGATGTGAATTTCAAATGGGCTTACCTGAAAGTGTGATTCTTTTTGAAATCTACTCCCCTGTCTGGGAGATAAAGGTCATGTCTTACATAGGGGATGCATGAATATATCCCAATGTACATTGTACATCCTTCTTTTCCCCGGCTGTTCACCGTTCATTTAATGTTGAATGAACGGTGACAATATCCATATCAATCATTATAATAAAAGGGAGAGGGGAACATTGTTGAGAATAGTTTTGGGTTTTGGTTAATTCAGGATTGTAGAAAAAAATGGATGATAAAAGCATAATTATTGTTTTATTAATTCAGGATTGTAGAAAAAAATAGATCATAAAAGCATAATTATTATTTTATTACAGGGAGATTACAACATGACACCAGACAGGCATTTAGGGTAAGCTTCACAATTCGGTCAATTCACAATATGTTGCGCCTCCAGCGGAGGCCAAAATATGCAGTGCATCATGGGAAAAAGTTGACATCCAAATTAAGCCTGCTAATACGAATACAACAGGAACGAACATTATATATATGTCGATTGTGTGTTTAAATTATGTTATACGTGAAAGCACATTAGTAGATCCATTTTCTATCTATTGATTACATGAAATCCTTGATGGAGCTGTTTTCAACATCATTATTATTATCACACTCGCATGAAAATCTTATGGTGGCTAGAAAGGCTATGTCGACCCTGGAGGTCAAAAATTGGACTGACAAGAGCAACCGCTGGCGGTGCATCGTATTATGAATCGCGAGAATTGATATCATTCATTCCTTTTCATTCAGCTCCAGTGCAGGTGCAATTTCTAGCAATAGTTATGGACATCTAGTTTGTATATCATCGTTTGTATATAAGGTTAACGTGACCTGCTACCAGAAAATGAGCATTATTAAAGTCGTCAGGTTACTGTAGAAGATGCAGTCCATTAAACATGGAAAATTTCAATAGAAAATGAATGAATATTTGGATGAAATATCGATTTTTGAAACCAAAGCAAGCAGCAATCTTCACACGTTTAGTGTGATTTTAAATCTCATGAAATAAGAATTTCATATCTGGAACATGCCAGAAAGTCATTTTGTCAACTTTAAGCTAATTTTGTGAGAACATGTCACATAATAATAATAATAAAGACAGATTTAACATAGCACCTAATGCAAATGCCTCTAGGCGCTTTACACAACCTTTTTGTGACGAAACTGCAGTTTTCATAAATTTAAAATATTTAATAATGACATCTCTAAAAACCTAAAATGTTTGTCATGTACACCTTTTCAATTTATTGTATTCAGAGCTGCATGGATAGACAAATGTAGACCAGACTTACTGATAACAGAATCTACATATGCTACCACAATACGAGACTCAAAAAGGTAAAATTCTTTCTTTCTTAATATTTTAGCACATAGGACCAACCCACAGTGAACAATCAGCACACTATGACTGATGAAGTGCTTAAGGTGGTACTTTGTGACTATTTTTGCATTTTTCTCAAAAAATAATAACACACTGGTAACAAAGATTATGTACAGTAACGAGGGGCAGTCAGTATGTTTTAAGAGTTGACTCGTGACGTCATTTGTGGACCGTTTTCATGGCATTTTCAATGATTACATAAACACTGTACCTTTGTCTTTCAAACAACACATGTAAAAATTCTATCGCATACATGATTACGTAACAGCATTAGCATAAAATCAATGGTCTAGAGTCACCTGGTGAAATTGTGGCGTTTTTGTTAGGGGAAATAAGAGGCTGAAATGAGGTATTGTTGTATTTTCTATATTTTCTCGGGAATTAAAGAATGGAGAATGCTGCCTTTTGGAACAGTAATAGAACACAAACTACCAAATCATTAAACCATGTTTGTTGGGCTATAAAGGTTTTAGTTTATTTAAAATGCGTGGTCAAATTTGTCTTATTTTTGACAAAAACAAGGCTTTTCTTTCTTTACAAATCTTGATATTGCCAAAAATAGCAAACGTGGAAATTAAAATTTTTTTGCCAGTTCTGTTGACTAATCTCTAAACATTTAAACGGGAGTCTCCCTAGAAAATATTTGAATCCGTGATTAAAATATAACTGTTATTGTACCATTGTTACATTTATACAAAAAGTAGTGGTACAAAGAGAGAGGCCATCGTTTGAATGAGAAATTTATTTTAAAACTTTTCTGTTCATTTCAGGTTGAGATCATCCATAAAAATTCATATGAATATTTAAATTACAATTTTCATAGCATTTTGTAATATTTTAGGCCCTATTTACATGGAATTTAGCAATTCTCGTGCATTTCCACCATGTTGTATGGGTCATCCCACCTGCGCATGCGCAGATTGTTGTTCCATTTGCACCAGTTATTATTGCACTGAGTACTAGCTCTCACACGTGACCAGTCATTATATTTTAGTCTGTTTCATTTTGCAGATAATTAATGTCATTTGTAATAACTGCTTTTTCATTTTCGCAATTTTTGCAGAATAATTTTGCTTCCATTCAAGCCCTAAAGTTGTTGAAGTTTCCAAACGTCCCATTTCCACCCAAGTTTAATGGCAAGTCCCATATTTTATCACATGCAAACGGAGGACTTTTGCTGTTTTCGGACATTGTAAACACGTGTTTTTTATGTAATTTAAAAGGCCCGCCTTTTTGCGTGATTTGGCAGTGTCCCTAGTATATTGATTTTATGCTAATGCTGTTACGTAATCATGTGTATGATATAATTTTTACATGTGTTGTTTGAAAGACAAAGGTACAGTGTTTATGTAATCATTGAGAAATGCCATGAAAACAATCGACATATGACTTCACGAGTCAACTCTTAAAACATACTGACTGCCCCTCGTATATTATAAGGGCAAGGAATCCCAAAAGAAATCACAAAATTTATCAGGGGGTGTAGTACCACCTTAAGCATCAACATCCCATAATTATATTGTTTTACCCTATATCTATATATTTTCTTTTGAAAATGGATCTCATTTTTTTCAAATCCTGATTACTTATTCCTTGCATCATTTCCTACCTAAAGATGCACATACTTTCATTTACTATTATTTGATTGTTTCATGCAAAACACTTAATTGTTTTTCTTCATAAAAGCCACTACAGACTCCCATTCTATTTCCAGTAATGTTTAAGTTCTAACAAATATTTGATGTTGTAAAATTGATAATATGTCATGTAGAATATCGGGCGGAAATATATCATCAATTTTACGTCATCAAACATTCGTTAGAAGTTAAACATTACTGGAAGTAGAATAAGAATAGATTAAATGTGACGTGGTATATCAAAAGCAGACACTTTTGGGGAGGAGCTTAAATGGAGAAATTGCCAAAAATCTGCCCGGGGGTGATTTTTTTCACAATTTAGGTTTGTTGCAAATTTGTGATGTTATTAATGTTTAAAATATTGTCTGATAGTTTCAGGCCGGAATATAACTGGTATCTTGTATTTTTTGAGACATTTTTCAAGGTAATTCCTACTCTCAACATTGTCAATAATATTTATAAGGGCCGATATCTCAATTTCCAATTTTATAATACCATAACTTATGAACTCAATATCTTCGCTTAGGAATGTCCGATTTCATTGGGGGAAACAGTGTTGTGGAGCAAAATATATCCAAAAAAAGATATGTAAAAACCTCAAAATTGATAACCTGCCCAAAAGTGTCTGTTATTGACATGCCACGTCACAAATAATGAAGACTTGTTAAATTGAATATTCTACATCCATTAAAAAGTCTGTAGGGGCTTTTATTTGTAACTAGAGTAAAATTTGACTTATTTGCAATTAGTGTTAAGTAAATAATGATCGTCGTGGAGCGGCAGTTTATGAAGTGGTATCCAGTTAATAAATAATCTGCCTTGCACGATAAGTAGTAGCTGTTCACAAAAATACAGGCAAATATAGCATACAGAAATCTTAAATGTAGGAAAAAAAGTAGCTTTTTTGCAAACTGTTTGTCCATATTCATCCATTGTGGTGGATGATTTAGAAAATATTCATAACCTCATTAATATATATGTGATCCAATCATTTTTATTTATTTGCCAAAACGCAAACGCTGAACACAGTTACTAATATTCAACAGTGGACCTCTCTGCCGTCAGCGTAAATAAATAACCTCTGCGTGCGCCGTGTTTGGATTGCGCGCTATTGCACAGATTGTGATTCGCACTTCTGTTAGGGCCGTGCTGTTTTAGCCTGATCGATTTTTGGAAAGGCAAAACATAAGTTTATTTTTGAGGAAAATTGTGTGTTATTTTGTAAAGTGTAGAGATGAAAGTGACGATTATGAATGAGGTTAATAACTTTGCATCGGTAATATGTCGGGCATTCTGAAAAATCTAAACATTTTACTTTGGACTCTGAATATATTCCTCGGTTCCAAAGGCAAAATGTCTTTAGATTTTTCACAATGCCCCCCAAATATTCGATGCACAGTTATCAACCTCCAATTGATAGACAGACGTACACTAGAAAATTGATTAAACACTGGCGCCAGTGTCAACCCGGGGGTTCTCAGTACAAATGACCATACGGGGACGTGCCGCAAATATGGGTAGCATTTTCAGCCTCTTGGTATATCAATGACCCCTTTTTCAAAGCCTATTTTGGTATATGAATGGGTCCTTTTTTCAAAATTTTCTCAATTTTTTCGGAAAATAGCCCAATTTTTCGTTAATTTAGCAAAAATTTTCAAAATGTTCCCAAAATTTTGGGAAAATTTGTAAAAACTAGGACAATTTGGGTTAAATTCGGCCGAAAATTTTGACTTTTGGTATATCAATGGGTCCAAATTTCTTGAAAAATTGGTATATTTATGGGTCCACTTTTAAATTCTCAGCGGCATGTCTCTACCAAAACCAAACTTGAGTACCCCCCCCCCCCCCGGGTGCCAACCTGGCATATCGCGTAACATACTTTATTTGACCTATTTCTTTCCACGGATATGTTTTTGCTTAATTCTACATAGATGTCGAGAGCGTGATTTTCTGAAGAAGGTTCATGACTGTGTGACCAGGGGAGGCAAGGTTCTCATTCCAGTGTTTGCATTAGGCAGAGCACAAGAGTTGTGCATCTTATTAGAAACATATTGGTAAGTGTGGGTGGGGTGGGGTGGGGTGGGGGTGTTATAGGTCCTGGTTCTGGTTCTGGTCCTAGTTGAGTTGGCATTGCCAGACATGCTGTACTTCACCACATATACATTCCAGTAGGTTTTTGATAGGATAGATAACCTCCTGTGCACCTACACAAACACCCTATCAAAAACCTACTGGAATGTATATGTTGGGTATCAAACTACAGTTCTCTGAAAGGTTCTTTTGCCACTTACTGAATAGTTTTCCCTGTTTATCACTAGGTCACATTCACAGTAGGGTCACATTACTATGCGGCTTGATTGAATGAGCCTATCGGGACCCCACTTCCATATGTATGTGAACATGATCTGATCCAATTAGACCTAACTTGGACAATTTAGTTATTACCATTACCAACTTACTCAATAAATAAGCTAACTTGTATTGAAAGTTCCTGGCATATGCGGCCGTGCATTCACTGCGTTAAAACCATTATAAATAATATAATAATAATAAATTTTGGATTCATGTGTGCAATTTTCAAATTAATACCAAATTAGAATAGAAAACTTTTATAAGGTGATAATTTTAAATTAAGGAAACATATTGATGTTTAAAATTACAAGTGAAAGGTTATTCAAACAAAACTGTTCATCATTTTTATTGGTGTGTTTGTTAAGAAATCTGTAGTTCACTATAGCCAAAATAACAATAGTACGGTATTAGGCTTAATACTGCTGTAGAAATTGGCAAAGCTCGGTTGTGCACATGTACCTTAGGTTGCTGAAATGCAAAGAAAGTTGCTGTAGCTAAATCTAAGACATAGTTGAGTTGGCTCCAGCAACAAGCTTTATAAGATATCTGTGACGGGGTACTTATGCATTAGAATGTGGTATTATATTGTAACCGAGGAATAAGTGCGTTAGTGCCGTAGACCAGACAGGGAAGTCCTCTTTTGGTCTATGCACTAGCAAGCTCGCCTTTTTACCACAGGATCTTGGGTTCAAGGCTAGATAGGACCAAGTGACTCGAAGATAGCGCATGATACCTTGGTCAATTTACGCCTAATGGCTGGGCAGTTTGTGACAAAATAGTGGCAGCGCTGGTCCCTGGTGTTTATTAACACCAGCCGGACCTATCCATTGGAAAGAGTTAGGAATTAATACAAAATGCCTGGCTGAGTATATGCCTTGTATCAAGGACGACCAGACCTTAAGGCACAAGGATCCGGTTTAGGAAGAAGGGGAGCATTGTCGCCAAAGTGTAAGTGTGTTAGTGCCATAGACAAGACAGGGAAGTCCTCTTTTGGTCTATTAGTTATTACCATTACCAACTTACTCAATAAATAAGCTAACTTGTATTGAAAGTTCCTGGCATATGCGGCCGTGCATTCACTGCGTTAAAACCATTATAAATAATATAATAATAATAAATTTTGGATTCATGTGTGCAATTTTCAAATTAATACCAAATTAGAATAGAAAACTTTTTATAAGGTGATAATTTTAAATTAAGGAAACATATTGATGTTTAAAATTACAAGTGAAAGGTTATTCAAACAAAACTGTTCATCATTTTTATTGGTGTGTTTGTTAAGAAATCTGTAGTTCACTATAGCCAAAATAACAATTTCTCGATCATGAGAGGATGTACCTTCTGTGTTAGCGTACTTTTCATAGAATAACACGATCGCGCGACCTGCATTACCGAACCTTGACCTTGCCTAGCAACGACTGTGTGATTGGTCAGTTCTCAAAAGGTGTGTTTGCGCCGTAAGCGCCGGTATTTGCGTAGTACACTCGGCGCAAATAACTGTGCGTACCCAAGTTGGCTCTCATTATCGAGAATTTAATATTTTGGCTATAATACACTTTATCTTTTTGGAATCTTGTTATTTCAGGGACAGAATGAATCTCAAGGTGCCTATTTACTTTTCCACTGGATTGACAGAAAAGGTTTGTTGTAATTACAGAATTAAACCCAGAGAAACCCGGAAATAACTGCCATCTTGATATCTGCATGGCTCCAAACTTGGGGGTATTTGCTTTCACTCAGAATGCTCTTAATTGTAGAGTGACATTGAACACTAGAAGCATTTGAGAGATGGAGGTTATGGATACCGGGCGATGCAGTTCACACGATACCTACATGTATTGCACTTCCGATGACACAGAATTGTTTTTGTTCATTGCCGCGCACCGTAGGCAAGGATCCGAATAGCCCAATTTTCCTCTCATAGCTGACGGCACTACTGAATGTGGCTATATAGGCAGTCCGGTTTCTCTGGTTTTAATTTCGTGGGTGTAATATTGTATCGAGACATTTTGCCTGTGATGTCACTTAATCCAAATTAGGTCCAGATGTAAACAACAACACATATGCTTACCCAGGGACCGGTGGATGCAATGTGATAAACACACTACATTGCTCATTTTCTCCTTGATTTTGTCTTTTTTACTTGCACTTCCACAAAACTATAGTTTGAACATATGCAGCTCTTTATTGTTTCAGCTTGTTTTGATCCTAAATAATGTAAAAGAAATACAAAATAATCTGATGCTATTTCAATTTCAATTTTTATAAAAATAACATCCTGGCCCAAAGGCCAAATTGCATTAATTTTTACAATATAAACTAACATAAAATCATTACCATTATATGCTGTTTGAAAATCAATCTTTATTTTTATCAAGTCTGTTTACATAACAGCATGATGAATGCAACACATATCACAAGCTCGTCACTATGCACATGGCGTAGCTCATCACACAACACTCGACTTATCGTGTCAGCGTGGTATGTTGCATTTTGCAGGGGTGTGATTTTTCCGGATTTTTCCGGATTTCCGGATTTTTGGGATTAAGAAAAAAAAAAAAAAATCCGATTTAAAAAAAAAAAAAAAAAAAAAAAATTTTTTATTTTTTTATTTTTATTTTTTAATTTTTTTTTTCCCGCTTTTGGAGTGGCCCTGGACCAAGAGCTAAATGCTTAACAGAGATGTCACATTTCCAGAATTTTCTGTTCCGGATATGAGAAAATCTCCAATTTTAAAATGAAAATTCCTTAGAACCCTGACTGGATGATTTATAGACACACTGTACTGTGCAAAAATGGTGATGCAATTTTTCATGTGTATGTGAATGATGTGATACTGGAAGTATGTATTCACAGATAATAAATGTTTTTATACTATAAAGTGAAGTATTTTAACAGTTTCTCATTTTGCATTTTACCCCATGAAATTGCATCTCCAGTGGTGCTCAAGTGTGTAAAACCCCTCTGGCTTCAGGGGCTTCGCCTCGACCCCACAGGCGTTGCCCTGGACCCCACCAGGGGCCCTGGACCCCCGCCGCAACAGGCGAGAGCTCCGCTTCGCACGCTCCGCTTCGCAATTTCATTGCCTTGGGGTTTTTTTCAAAAAGCACCAATCACACCCCTGATTTTGGAAAAAGGTTTATAGTACGGTATTAGGCTTAATACTGCTGTAGAAATTGGCAAAGCTCGGTTGTGCACATGTACCTTAGGTTGCTGAAATGCAAAGAAAGTTGCTGTAGCTAAATCTAAGACATAGTTGAGTTGGCTCCAGCAACAAGCTTTATAAGATATCTGTGACGGGGTACTTATGCATTAGAATGTGGTATTATATTGTAACCGAGGAATAAGTGCGTTAGTGCCGTAGACCAGACAGGGAAGTCCTCTTTTGGTCTATGCACTAGCAAGCTCGCCTTTTACCACAGGATCTTGGGTTCAAGGCTAGATAGGACCAAGTGACTCGAAGATAGCGCATGATACCTTGGTCAATTTACGCCTAATGGCTGGGCAGTTTGTGACAAAATAGTGGCAGCGCTGGTCCCTGGTGTTTATTAACACCAGCCGGACCTATCCATTGGAAAGAGTTAGGAATTAATAAAAAATGCCTGGCTGAGTATATGCCTTGTATCAAGGACGACCAGACCTTAAGGCACAAGGATCCGGTTTAGGAAGAAGGGGAGCATTGTCGCCAAAGTGTAAGTGTGTTAGTGCCATAGACAAGACAGGGAAGTCCTCTTTTGGTCTATACACGAGCGCACTCGCCTTTTCACCATAGTATCGTGGGTTTGATGCTCGCCAGGACCGAGTGACTGGGAGATACGCGCAGGATGAAATTAGGCGTAATGGCTGGGTGGTTTGTGACAATATTATCTTCTAGTGACAGAATTAACCCCTGACCCCAAGGCAAGTATATTGAGTATTATGTATATTTTATTTTGAATTTCTATTTTCTTATATAGGCAAATCACTACTATAAACTGTTCATCACATGGACCAATCAGAAGATCAAGAAAACATTTGTAGACAAGAATCTCTTTGAATTTGAACACATTAAGGTGAGTACTGTAAAAACTCAATAGTTAGCATCGAGTGCTTTTAAAACATGCAAACATGAAGTGCCCTATCCACAAAAGTGTAAAGGTTTTGATCAAATCATCAATACACATAGTTATAAACAAACAAGTAAACCTGCAAATTTCTGTCTCAACTCCGTTAGTACAGTTGGTAAAGCGCCAAACTTTGGAACAATTTCATATTTTCAAAAGCGCTCGATAGTAAGCACATATGCTAACTATAGAGTTTTTACGGTAGATCTGGCAGCAGTAAATTTATTAAGTTGTCTACAGTTTATGACGCAGGGTGCAGTATGACCATAAGCTCCCTCATATGGGGTGTAGATTTCAAATAGAGTTACCCATTCAGGTAAACCCATTTGAAATTCACACTCCCTGTGTGGAAGATTGCGATCATGTCTTCCATAAGGGGGGTATGGATTTCAACTTGAATAGTCCATTGCAGTCCACAGTTTCAGAAGCAATCAGGGCTTATTATTACAGAATAGTGTACCCTCACATGATACATATGAACAAATCACAAGATTTTGAATAATGGACAGTGGAGTTAATAGAATAAGTAATAGTTATTCCACGAGTGGCCTTCAGGCCACGAGTGGAATAAGTTACTTGTACCAGCCCAGAGTGATACATGGCCAAAAGGAACACTGTCTGGCCAACACCTGCTATTTATTACACTAAATGCTGTATGTTGACAATCTATGTTTACAAACATGCTGAGGTCATGGTTGTGTCCTAAAAGTATACCCCCAAATGGAAGAGGATGGTACAAGTAGTCTACCATGTCACATGTTTTTATGTCTGGAGTAGGACCACTCTTTGGGTGGGTGTGTTTACTTTTTGAAGTTTATACTAGAGGGTTGGACAAGTAATCTCCCATGTGACTGGTTACGTCTGGAGTGGTACATGGGAGTGGTACATGGGTTTTGACTCCACTCTAGACAGAGTGGTACTAGGCAGTAAAATCACCAAGTATGGTACAAGATATAAAGGATATATTATGGGGTAAGTTATGCATCAATCTAAACTTCACAAAAATTAAAGAATCTAGACTTATTTATTAATATATGTCAAAAACAGCATAACATTGTAAATCACTCAGTAATTTCCAGCCAACAGATCACATCATCACTGGGCGGGAAAAACCTTGTATGTACTTTTGGCCCTTGAACATGGATGCAGCAAACCATTCAATATAAAGTCTAAACCTACAATGCTTTATCCATGTTCAAGGGCCACAAGTAAATACGAAGTGTTTCCTGTATGTACTTTTGGCCCTTGAACATGGATGAAGCAACCTCTTCAATATAAAGTCTACACCTACAAGGCTTTATCCATGTTCAAGGGCCAAAAGTACATATGAGGTGAATTCTTGTGACACTAAAAATGCAAAAGATAGGATGTAAATCAGGATTGTCTGATCCTTTCATTTTGTTGAGTATAGTGTGTTTCATATCAAGTTGAGAGTAATGCCATGTTGAATTTTCTGTGGCAGATTCGAATCAGTGTGCCAGTTTGCCAGCGTACGGATAAATCTTCCTTGTACGCATGTGTATATGTATATGAACCGCAGGATTAGGTTAGCGCGTGCAATTTGAATCTGCCACTACAAAATCCAAAATGGCATTACTCTAAACTTGGAAAAAAAAGGCAGACTATAGTATAGTTGAGCGACACTGGGAATGCTTCATTGAGTTAGCTTGAAATTCCCCTGGACCAGGAACTTACTGCTAATTGTCTTGTTGTAACTCGTACGAAACTCGAGGAGCTGATCCTGGTTGCGAAGGTTATTTGTGGAATGTCTAGGGTGTACGCTCTTGTAGCAGCAAAGTCCCTGAATTGTTGTTAAATGGTTTATGGAATGATGTGAGGCCGTAGTGGTCAGCGACAACCTGTAAAGTGTGCTGAGACTTGTTGATCAACGTCTAGGCATCGTGCCTGTGCATAGTGCACTATGAATCACTGCGCTTTTTTTCATAATAAAGGCTCACTACAGATTTGTTTGTTTGTTTGTTTGTTTTACCTACCAGGTATTTGACAGAGCCTACATAGACAATCCAGGTGCCATGGTAGTGTTTGCAACACCAGGAATGCTTCACGCTGGTCTATCATTGCAGATCTTCAAACGATGGGCTTCTAATGAGAATAACATGGTGATCATGCCAGGGTATTGTGTGGCCGGTACGGTGGGACATAAGATTCTCAACAATCAGAAAAGGATTGAAATGGAAAACAGACAAGTGGTGAGTAGAGGTAGAAAATTGAATGTGTGATATTGATGTATGTTGAGTGACTTGGTGGTCATGCCTGGTATTGTGTAGCCGGCTCGGTGGGACATAAGATTCTCAACAATCAGAAAAGGATTGAAATGGAGAACAGACAAGTGGTGAGTAGAAGTAGAACTCTGATTGTGTGATATTGATGTATGTTGTATAATGAGTTGGTGATCAGGCCAGGGTAATGTGTAGAAGACAAGGTTGCTACATCGGCACGCAAAGGAAAAGATAAAAAGTAGTTTTCTAAGTAAAGTGTTGGATAAATGCTGTTAGACCAATAGGCCTATAAAATAAACACCATGTCAGACAACAAAAGTCTAAAGTCCATGTTCAAAGACTTTTGTCTTTCATGGTGTTTATTTTATTGGCCTAATGTTCTAATGGCACGTATCCAACACTCTACTTGGAAAACTACTTTCATCTGGGTAATGTGTAGCTGGCATGGTAGGACATAAAGATTCTTGGCAGATAAAACAGATTTGATACAGCGGAGAATAGGTAAGTGTACGCTGATACCCTGAAATCTTGGTGCTTCACTGCGGTGCTCAGACTGACCAAGACCGCAGGCAGGGGTTGAGCGCAATGGGACTTTTTGTGTCCAGTAACCTACATTTTTTGTCACTATTCTAGTAGTTTAGCCAGTGGGAAGGGGGAAGAATGCCTCCCCCCACCCCGACAAAAAATGAAAGAGAAAAGTGCCCCGAAAAATAATAAAAGAGAAAATCAGGAAGAAAAAGAAAAGGAGCAAGGTGCACATTTCCCCAAAAATTCAACCCGATCAGGCACTAAAGTAGTGTAAAATAACACAGCAGACTAATGTTAATGCAGGTTGGGAAGGAGATCATTTTCAGTTTGCTGTACGCAACTGTGATGCTAGCAATGCAATAAATTCCCATTCTGTGCTCTGCGACTGCATTAGCCAATAAGCTGCCAACTTGCATCAACCACTGCCTGTGTCTTTGGGCAGTTGGGGGAAATGTGAGCAGGCAAGAGACTAATGTCGTAGGGGACTAGCTGGAGTGGAGGAAGATCCCTGAAGTGGCCTGTTGTAAAAATGTTAACCCTTGGCTTCATTTTTTGATTTCTCCCACATGCTTTGATGGATCTTAATGAGACTTTTGGACACAATGACCCTTGGGTACATTGACATGTTGATGTCAACAGGTGTGAGGTCAAAGGTCATCTAGGGGTAACTTGAGGTCATTGTGCAAATTTGTTCAGTTTTGCTTAAAAAAAGTTTTTAATTCTTCCGCAAAAGAACCGCCCTTCTGGCAGGCACATTTTTATGCGCCATGTTATCTACTAATCTACCTATTAGATAGATGGTTATGTGCACCATTGTTAAAAATAAGAAGTAGGAAGGGCCTTGAAGAAGAACAAGGAGGTGACCCTGGGAGGTGACACTCTGATAATACGTTCTGCACAAGCAATGAAATCACATACTCACTTTCATTGGCAACTTGGAGATTTTTAGGCTAAAATTTTGATGAGTATATGTAAATCCAACAATGCTTGTGTACTACTTCAATAGCAGGACAGACTTATCCCATAATTTTGATTGAAAGTTGCCACATTTTATTGTACTTTTTAAAATTTATTGTCCCCGATCTGTGAGTGCAGTTACGATTGTAACACAACTGTTGTTTTATGAAACCTTTTTCTCATAGGGAGAATGATAAACTCATAATTTACTTATTTGTTGAGTTTCTCACTAATTTTCATTTGAAAAATTTAGATCCCTTTGACACTCAGTTTTGATTCAAGTCTACATTTTTGTAGCATCATCTGCACATCTGTGGATTATATATTCATGAGATCAGTGAATGACTTCACTTGCACAAACAAGTGGCTTATTCTAGATTATATTACTCTCACGACCCATTATTCAAAATCACGCACTGTGATTTGTTAAAACAACATCACGTGAGAGCACATTATTCTGCAATAATGGGTCAATCGCCATAACACATTCTACGCACACAGCATTACGCTTGGTTACACATGCAATATTTCCGCGATACGCACTGTCACTTACGCGTACGCGCTCCACCTTGAAGTAAACAACTTAAAATATTTGTGCCAAAAATTATATTTTCTCTTTAAATCGCACTATTTTCTGGTAATAGAATAGAAATAAAGGGTGTAGCATTATCCTTTACACGCAAATAATGTGTCCTCGGCAGTAAAAACGTTTAATAATGGGTTATTTACGTTTTTACTGCCTCGGACACATTATTTGGGTGTAAAGGATAATGCTGCACCCTTTATTTCTTAAATAATAAACATTATTGCATCTCATAAATACTCATGAGCTAGTCATGCAAATTTATTGGTCATTCATAACCTCATTAATATATGCGGTCCAATCATTATTTATTTACCAAAACTCAAATGCTGAACGCGGTCACTAATATTCAACAGTGGACCTCCACGCCGTCAATGTAAATATTAGTAACCTCCGCGCGTGCCTTGTTGTCCATTCAAATTGCGAGAGCGCTGGTCACCGTATTTGGATTGCGCGCTACCATATTTGCGCAGATTGTGATTCACACTTTTGTTATTGGTCGTCCTGTTTTAGACTGATCGATTTTTGAAAAAGCAAAACATAAAAATTGTTTATTTTTGAGGAACATTTTGTGTTATTTGGTAAAGTGAAGAGATGAAAGTGACAGTTATGAATGAGGTTAATAACTTTGCATCAGTAAATAACCGATGTGCCGTTATTAACCTCTAAATCACTAACAACAAACACTATTTCTCTAGTAATAGTTTTTTGACTATTTCCCTACATCCTCATTCATCCCCATAGTCAAAGTACAATGCATTAAATCAAATACTACTTGGTTTATCAGGGAAGTAGAGCAAACCATTTTTCAGAAGTACTGGCTACGGGTTTGACATCCCAAACCCAGAGGGTAAGGGGTTATAGGTCACTCTGAACCATAGAATTCTAATATACACAAGAACTGGTCATCCATATACCAATGCGTGGCCGCAAACGTAATTGTCCCGGCTGAAAAATGAATCAAAAAAGGTACAGCAAGAATTTTTCGCATCATGTCCATCGAAGTTCACTTTTCAATGTGCAAACTGTAGTTAGGATAATGAAAACGACTAGTAAGCAAGTCTACTAAATGACCTCAAAATCTGAAGAAAAAAAATGGTGGACATATCGCCGGACCCTTTCCAGAACTTTTACAGCATATTTAGCCATTGTCAACATGGGGTCATCGCCAGGAATATTTTCTTTAAATAAAAAACTAACACCTCCGCTATATGGTATTTCACGATATAACATTAATGGAAAGAAAAGTGCAAATGTTTTTTATGTTTCGATTCGAACGAGTGACAAGCTATAATGACGTCATGATGTAAACATCATAATCATCATTAATAATTAATTAGGTAAACCCAAATATGGAGGTATCCAAAAGTATGCTAATTAGAAGTTCAACGAATGAGAATATGATCCTGGTATCGAATTCTATGCAAATGAGTTGAAGGAGGTTACGTGAACATGTACATAGTACACTAGTTCTGATCTTTGCCCTGAATCCAGAGGTTGAGGGGTGATAGGCTTGTAGCGAGACTAAGCGAGTATTGAGTACCATGTAGTATTTGTTTGTAAGTACCTGCACTTGTAAAGATCCTTCCTAATCAATCCTTTGTAAATTGCTTAAAATGGATGGTGGTTTCCCCTCAGAATGCCTTTTGAAGGTATAATTTATTGCTAACTCTTGTAGCAAAAATCTCCAAAATCACCTTGACTTTCATGAAAAATATAGTGAAACATTGCTGTAAAAAACTACTTATTTCATATGTTAAAAATGTGAAAATGATGTGGAAACATTGCTCAAAGGGAAGTCAAGGTTCAGAATTAAACATATGGCAAATTTATGTAGATAAAACATCAAATTAACATATGTGACACGATCTGGTGCATGGGGGGCCAAAGGAGGCATTTTGGAAAATTGAGTTACTGTAATTATTACATTATACATACAATACGCTGTCATTTACTGAAAACACCAAAGGTCTAGCATACTTGGTTCTAAAGTTAAGAAGTTTTTGATGTCTGTTTTCTTATGTATTTTATTCTTTATTTATTCCATATTTTTACCTTTATCTCAGTTTCAAATTTGCCGCCTTTTGCCTCAATGGACCAGATCGTGTCACATATCTTACATGATAATAATAAGTCTTAAATGAGCAGACAAACACTATTTTTGTAAACCAAAACTTTCTTTGGTAGTTAATTTCATGCTACAATATGAAAATATATGGAAAATAAACCAGAAGTGCAATTTTGTTAATGTACAATGTATTTAGTACTGTATCAGATAAAAGTCTTTATGTAGCCAAAATAAAGTGTAAATAGTGAGTAATTACACGGCTGCTTATGTCCAATAGAAATAAAAGAATGTTCTCGAAAGACTAATATAACACAACTGATGCAGTCAAACTTTTATCTGTCGGGATATATTTCCAAACAATGTCCTTCTCATGGATTCTGTTTCAAACTTCTTCAAATCTACGATCAACTCGCGCTGGTTTACGAAGTTCCATCCTCAACTGATTCCAGAACAACTCTTGCCCAATTGGATCTTCAGTCCACTTCAGTACTTCCTTGTTGCGTAATATCTGGCGAAGCAACATTGTCTTTTTATCATCGGGGATTTCACCAATCTGTACAAGAATAAGTACATCATCGTTCTCTCTAACCAATCGCATTTGCGCAATCTGTAACTGATAATGACACCATCCGTCATCCATGAAATTCTCTGATAAAATCGCAATAGTTTTGCGACTTTTAGAAATACCGTGGCATATCGCATTGAGAATATAATGCCCCGCAGGAATGTCACCTCTTTCTTTCAGACAAAGACGGAACTGTTCTTGTCCATCCTCAATGACTCGAATGAGTTGATCATCTATCCATGCTTGACTCTCCCTGTGGTAGGCAACATAAGCATGATATTGACGCCGCATGATTGGTGCTTCATATCTGTGATCAGCATCAACATCATCCTCATCATCGCTATTCATGATATCAGCATCATCATCATTGTCTACATATCGCTGATATCTCCTCTGATAAAACAAAACCCAGAATCTGTAATGTATGCGCCATCGATATTTCTTGTAAATGGTAGCAGCTATTACCAGAATTACAATCAGACCTGACAAGGTACTGATGAGAATGTTGTATGCAGGGTGTAGACCAGTACTGCAGTCTAAACTAAATCGTGTGATACCAAGTCCATAATAATCTGCAGGAGACTGACACATGTACCAATGCTTTGGATCTATGTATGTTCTCTTATCTCTCAGTATCCAGTCTTGCAGAGGCTCTATATCACATGTACAAGTAAAGGAGTTGTTGCCAAAGTCAACATACAATAAGTGGTATGGTGTTTTCATCAAGAAGGTAGGGAGTGTAGTCAGTAAATTGACGGACACAATAAGTGTTTGTAGACTATGCAGTCCCCTCAAAGCACTCAAACTAGCAAATTTGTTTCCTGCAAAATTAAGGTAGGTGAGGTTTGGCATGTGATGAAATTGATTTTTTAGTAAGCTGACTATGTTATTGTTACTCAAATCTAAATATCGCAGATCGCGACTCTCAAGAAGAAATTGGTCAATTGATGACAAGCTACAGTTTGTTAACGCCAAATTTTCTAGGTGAGGAAAATGAGAAAGTTGTTGCTTTTCAAAAATATTTCCCTTAGAGTCTGATATTGCAAGTGAAATGAGATGTGAACATTGACCCCATAAAAATTGATATGTATTATTGAGGAAGTAAAGTTTATTGAAGGTTATTTCCTTTAGTCCAGGTGCTATTGTACATAATGGCATAGAGATTGCATAATACACTGTACATATTTTTTTGTCAGGTGAAATGTCAATAGATCTGAGAGCTGTATTAATGTCATACATCCATATCTCTTCACTGATAATATCATTCAAATGCACATCAGTCACATAACCAAGTGAGTGAAGGTTTAATTCAGATATGGGATTATGTGAGACATCCAGAGATTCCAATTGTAAGCTGATATTCTGGTTATAATTAAATAGATTCTGTATGTTATTATTGCTCAAATTCAGGTGTTTTAGTGAGTCTGCAAGCACTCTCAGTTCTTCAGAGGGAAATTCAGTAAGACTATTTTTACTGAGATCCAGTGTCTTCAGGTGTATTAAGTTGCGAAAGGCATATTTGGATACATTTAGGGTGTTTCCATTATAATCGTAACAGTTTTCAATACTCAAATTTTGCAGATTTGGAAACATACTAAAGGCATCATCTTCAATTGGTAGATAGCCCAAAAATCTACAATAAAATATTTGCAATGATGACACAGATGAGTTCAATAATGATGGAGCCTTCACTGATTGGAATACACTTTGCCAATATACCTCAAGGTGCAGAGTAGATATTGAAGCTGGTAGCCTTGTAATTAGTTCTGACCATTTGGTTTCATTCCAATATTCAGTATATTGTTGCCCATAAGATTGTTTAGAATATGATACAAACAGCTCCTTGAGGCTCGTCATATTCCCAATAGAACAAGTCACATAGTCAAAATGATTACCATGCATGTCTAGTGTTGATAACATTTGGAGGCCTTCTAATGCTTTACATGGTGTAGAGGTCATTGAGGTCCAAGAAATATCTAAATATATTAGGTGGGTGAGTCCAACAAATGATGTCTCTGGTAAGCAGGGTATTAAATTGTCAGATAGATCTAAATGTTGCAGACTGGTGAGAGTAACAAACAGTGTCTCTGGTAAGCTTGATATGCCATTCCTAGATATATCTAAATATGTTATATTGGTGAGATTCACAAACAATGTCTCTGGTAAGCTGAGTATGTAATTCCAAGATAGATCTAAATGTTGCAGACTGATGAGATTCACAAACACTGTCTCTGGTAATCTTCTTGATATGGAATTTGTAGATAGATTTAAATGTTGCAGACTGGTGAGATTCACAAACACTGTCTCTGGTAATCTTCTTGATATGGAATTTGTAGATAGATTTAAATGTTGCAGACTGGTGAGATTCTCAAACAATGTACCTGATATGCTTGATATGCTACAAACAGCTAGATCTAAGTATTTCAGACTGGTGAGGTCTTTGAAGAAATCAGGTGTTGATATGGCTAAAGTATTATCTAGGAACCTTGTATCCAAGTGAGTTAGATTGGTCAGACCAGTGAAAACTGACGTGGTTGAATATATTGGATTACCTGATATATCAAGCTCTTGCAATGCATGTAACCCATCAAATACTGATGGTGATGGACTGTGTAAATCACTGTGAGCAATATCTAGTCTTTTCAATGCTGTGGTAGAGAGAAATGGGCTCCCATGCATTGTAAGGTGGGTATATGGAAGGTGGTGTTGATGGCTTAGATCTAGAGTTTCCAGCTTGTCCAGTCCTGTAAATGTATCAGTGCTGATATTGAGAATTCTGTTGTAGCTCAAGTCCAACAGTCGCAGTGACAAGTGTGTTTCAAAGCAGATGTTCATCACAGAGTTGTTGCTCAAATCTAATTCATGAAGTGAAGTGAGATGAATAAAACTGGTCCCATTGACAGTTTCAAGTTGATTGTAACTCAAATCTAAACTCTTGACATTGTCCTCCGTCAACAGTGGAATATTTGTAAGTTTCCTATTGCTACAGTCTAATGCCGTCCTGTTGTGTACTTTACATGGTAATCCTTTTGGGTAGATGAATTCACTGGATGATACCACAGAGGAAATGAGAATAGGAAACAGGTAGATCAGTGAGAGCATCATGATGAAAACTTGATCTGCAGCAAATATGTGTTCAAACTAATGATCAGTGGAAACAAAGCATGAAGACTTGATTCATCAGTACTAGAAACAAATGTACCAACAGTGATAAAATTGTAAATGAGGACATTTGATAATATCAAATGTATCCAAGTGTGTCCTGTCCTGAGAATTGGCATACTTATATACCCAATTACTTTCTGTTTCTTGTTTTGTAAGTCACAATGGTCTGTCAATTATGTTAAATGAAATAATTAAATGGTGTTAATGAAATGATTGACATGCATTCTTGCTTAGTATTGCTTTGATTTATAATGAATACTGAAACTGAGATAGAAATCAGAAAGATATAAAATAGGTTTCATCTTGGTGGGAAAATCTTTCTCTCTTTAAGATCAGGTTACTGGTGGGTGATTGACAGATCAACTTACAACATGGCACTGTAATACATGCAATTAGAGGAAGTTCCTAATCCAACTGAAATTTTGGAAATAAGCTTTTTTTTTAATGGATATATCTATTCAACCATTAGGATGGTAAATAATGTTCGTTGACATGTCTATTACCTCTTTTTAGGTCGTCCGAAGGAAAAGACCTTATGGCATCATGAGTCGTGTGTCCGTCCGTCAACAGTTTTGTAAGCTAGGCTTTCTGATCTCATATGAACCAAACTTGGGTCATAGCTGCTTTATGGAAACCCTTATCTATTAGTGGAGTTCAAGTCCATATACTTAGGTCAAAGGTCATTTGAGGTCAACTTGTAAATAGGCTGAAAATTGTGTGTGTGTCCATCAACAATTGTGTAAGGTGTTTTTTTTTGTCTCAGGAACAGTTAAAATTCCTATTGCAACCACACTTGAGTCATAGCTGCACTATGAGAACCCCTATCTATTGGTGGTGTTCAAGGTCATATACTGAGGTCAAAGGTCATTTGAGGTCAACTTTTAAATAGGCTGAAAATACCAAATCTGGTCTCACATGAACAGTTCACTTGAACAGTTCACATGCCTTACAACCAAACTTGAGCCAAAGCTGCATTGAGGGAACATTCATGTGATGGTGGTGTTCAAGGTCATATATTAAGGTCAAAGGTCATTTGAGGTCAACTTGGAAATAGGCTGAAAATACAAAATCTGGTCTTACGTGAATAGTTCACATGCAATTACAACCAAACTTGAGGCAAAGCTGCAATATGGAAGCTTTCATGTAATGATAGTGTCCAAAGTCACATGCTGAGGTCAAAGGGTATTTGAGTTCAACTTGTAAATAGGCTGAAAATACAAAATCTGGTTTCACATGAACAGTTAACATGAAATTACAACCAGACTTGAGGCAAAACTGCATTATGGGAGCTTTCATGTAATGGTAGTATTCAAGGTCACATGCTGAGGTCAAAGGTCATTTGAGGTTGACTTGTAAAATTGCCTGAAAATGAAAAAAAGGGTTTCACGACAATGCACAAAAATGTTTCCCATGAATACTTACTATGTGTAGTGTTCACTACCCATATCTTCGGACGATCTATCTGGGACCACCATCCCTATTTTTTTAATGCTGTGAAAGGGCAAACAAACCTCTTTTCTTAGCTTATTAACTATTTTAAACACTGAGGGAGAGTATTTTACTCCTAGTTTCAAATTTGACTCTAGTATTCAGATTATTCCATGTATGACTGTTATAGGCTTATATATATGTTATTTCTTATTTGTGAAACTTGATATCTGTACTAATTCCTGACATTACTGTCAAATTTTATGCTAAAAAAATGTGTTACATTATTTCAATTCAAAGAATTGCACAAGCTCAGTACTACCTACTTAGTATGGGAAACCGAAGGGTATCATTTTTTATTCAGGAAGGGGTATCGTCCAATATCTACGAAAAAAATACATCTAACAATTCATGCAATGTCAATCACGTTTTGCCACCCTGATGTGGCAGTAACGTCAGTGCGCATTTCATTGGGCGAAGCTTGAAATTGCTAGTGTTCGCTCAAAGTGCTGGCGTATACACACAGAGTTAAAGACACTGCATAAATGTGTGCATGAAACGTCTGCCTCAACGCATTGACGTCACTGCCACATCAGGGTAAAAAATGGAATAACTAGGAACAGGAATTGTTAATTCCTTTAAAAAGGAAAGAATAGTTCAGTTGAATGACCTAGTGTAGTAGGTGAAATGATGTTGAAGTGTTAGGGTGCTCTCCCCACCAAATACCCACCCAGGGGCGTCTATTCTTCCGTTAATCGCCCCCAAAGGGGAGGGAATAATTTTACCCCTTTGGGGAAGAATTTTGCATTTTGAAAAAGAAAAAAAAATAGAGGGGAAAAACAGAAGAAAGTCAACAAGATTCAAGGAAGATTAAAAATAACAAACTTGGGGGGGGAATGTTTAACTGGAACATGTTTTATGGCTATTTTTGGAATGGAATAGATGGTCACTGGCTGGCAGTGACTGCTCTACAGGGTAGGTAATTCATCAAGTGTAATTTAGGGAAGAATTATAATGGGTACATAGCATTAGTATACATGTAGTGCTCCCTTGGCTTCAGGGGCTATTTTAACGTGTCTCACTGTCACGTTCGTCACGAGATAAAATATTCGTGCAGTGACAATTAACAATCCGTGTAGATATGCTTTAATAGTAGACAATGGTAGAGCCTTTCTTACGGTCACATTCAGGTAAAAATGTCAATTTTTTATTTTTGAAACGCACTCTACTTCATCAACACTTTTATCTCATTGCACGAACGTGACAGTGAGGCACGTTAAAATAGCCCCTGCTTGGCTTTTACCCATTCCCATCCCAAAAATAATTATTATGAGGGAAACCATGGACTTAAGCATAAAACAGGGAAAAGTTGGGTCAGTAATTCTTCCCTGCCTGGGCAATAGTGACTAGTGGTCATACTATAGGTAATAAACACAAAGGTTAAGGGAGCTCTGCTTTGCATATTTCATACAAAATCCATTTTCTTTTTAGTTTGGACATCTGCCTATCTAGGGAAGCATTTGGGATTCTAAGGGAAGGCAGAACCATCAATTAGTTAACAGCTCTATTGTCCAAGTTTATCTTCCCTTTTAAACCTCAGCTTCATATCCAAATCCAATGATTATCCTTCCTAGGCCTAGATGCAATAGTTCAGTCAGTGGCAATCTCCGAACTCTGCTACAGAAGAATTTCAATTCTAAGGCTTTATTAATCAGGGGCATGTGATTCACCTATATAAAAGAGCTGAAAACAGAATTAGCAAAAAGCTAAAAACACCTAGCAAAAAGCTGCAATAGGACTATACTTTTGTACAGAGCAAGTGTACTGGTACAAAAAAAAGCTGAAAATCAAAACAAACAAAGCTGAACTCTCACACTCAGTAAATAATAAATCACAGCTAGCTCTAAAAATAATAAAGAGCCTAGAGATGTTTGCCAGTCTGTCTTCCCTTTGAACCATTAGTCCTTAGATGCAGTGGTTCAGTGTCCAGACTGTACCATCTAGGAAAGCATAATGTTTTTAGGGAAGATAGAATAAAACAACTCACAACTTAGCCTAACAGTTGTATAAAGAAGTTTCTGGGTCTGACAACACACTTATATTCAGACAAGGGAGGGAGGGAACAAGAAAATAAGGATAAGTACATGCCGATAGCAACTAGCCAAAAATTTTCCCTTTTGGGTCCATTTGTTTGGATCTCAGTTGGGGAAGAATCTGGGGACGGATGTGACACAGCGCGGCAGGGTGAGGGAATAATTTCAATTTTCTGGAAGAATAGACACCCCTGACCCACACTTCACTTTCTTGTTTTGAAGGGCACAGCTATCACTGTCAATCATTTTTTAATGAAATAACTCTAAGGTGTAAATGAAATGATTGACACGCATCATTGCTTAGTGTTTGATTTATATTGAATATTGAAAGTGAGAAATAATGGAAGGGTATTGTAAGTCACATGACATGATGTAAATGAAATGATTGACATGCATCATTGCTTAGTGTTGCTTTGATTTATAATGAATATTGAAAGTGAGAAATAATGGAAGGGTATATATGCCCAATTACTATATGTTCCTTGTTTTGTAAGTCACATGACATGGTGTTAATGGAATGATTGACATGCATTCTTGTTTAGTGATGCTTTGATTTATAATGAATACTAAAACTGGGATAAAGACATGAACCATAATGTAAAAACAGGTTTTGTTTTAGCAGGAAACTCATTTTATCTTTTAAGTCTAGAAATATGTCAATCATCCTGTTAAAATAGTTAATTGAAACTAAGTCCTAAATAGAGGTTTGTTTGTCCCTTTTAGACTGACCAAAAAAATCCAAACCTCACCTGCTAGTATTTGAGATGAAAGGATGTTTGTTTTTCTTACAGTAAAAAAAATGGTGCAACTTTATTGAAATTCTAATCTGCAACTTAGAGAATAAACGATAGGAATTTTTATTTTGCCTATCCTCTACCGTGTGATAGACGACAGACAGGTCCAATATTTTGAGTAGTGGATGCCGGCACAGCCGGTATCCACTACGATAAAAATATTGGACCTGCCTGTCGTCTATCATAGGTAGAGGATAGGCAAAATAAAATTCTATCGCTTATTCTCATTCTTAGTCAGTTAAATATTATTTTAATAACTGTAAACAAATTTTTTTAAGCAAAAACTAAGTTACCGTCATAAAAACTCCCCTCATTATAAAATGAACGAAACTTGTTTACAACTTCACGTATTCTACTGCGGCGTATTGCTAGCGCGTTCACAAGATTCCGCACTAGTCTCGCATCCAGCACGATACATACGCGCACCTCTACACGCGTGTTACGCATTATCAAGACGCATGATGACGTGGGGTCGCTCTACGGCCTGATAGACGGCACCAAATCATGCGATTGTCCAATCAGAAATGTGTCTACGAACTAGAGCACTCCCACTGACTAAGAATTAGAAATAAACCATGACCATCAATACCAAAAATACCAAATATATAGTTACCTCTGTAATATTCAGTTGTTATGATGCCTTTGCACTGTAAATTATACACATGCAGTTTTTGTCCATTTTCAGTAATAGCAATGTCACGCCAAAACGAATCAAACTATTTCCATGAAAGTCACAGAATAAGTAGGAGACATGTGTGGCATTGTATTGCACTTATTAGGATTAGATACACTGTTGACTATATATTTTTGATATTTTGTTCAAACACAGTATAAATCATTCTGGGACACCCTGTATTCAGTTGTTTCTACTACAGCCTTCGGAAGCAGAATGACATGATCATGCACTCTTGTAGTGTGATGTATTGATCGGGTTATAGACCTTTGGTAACTTGTAGAGCCCCCCCCCATCTTTGGCCCTGATGTGGATGGCTTTCAAACTACAGAGCTCCCTATTCAAAGTCAACTTGATGGCCTGTTGAGTCAATATACATAGGACAAATTGCTGCTTGGACATTTATGTTCAAAAAATCTGATCTTGAGAGATCATTCAGTCTCTCTGATGTATGATTTTTTGCAGGTTCCTCTTGTGGTCTGTCCCTGGTATGGAATCAAATATACCAGATCAGTGACATCCATTTTCTCTATTTTGTCTTTTGGTGCAATGTCCTAGTAAATGCCACTCTAATGCCAAATATCTGGAAATTTCGGTGAATACTTCTGAATTATAGGTTAATAAACACATGTTACTTGTTGGGAGTGAAATTGTACAAAATAATGCATGGGTACTTAGGTGTTGACGTGTCTAATGAAGGAGTTCAGAAGTTGGGAGTGACGCATCAACATCTCAGTACAAGTCCATTATTTCATACAATTTCTCAAGCAACAGGTAATATGCTTTTATTAAGCTATTTTATACACAAGAAAAAAATGTGATTATTTATCCATCAACCCACCCGAAAAAATGATAGTGTGCAAAAGTGCCATTATACACAATCAATGCACTCTGTGTACTTTTCTAACCGCTTTTCTGATTGGCTGCTTTGATATATGAGTGTCCCGGAGGAGTGTATGAAATTCCTTTGATATAGGGTAGCACAATCTCTCCTTTGGATGTAACTCTACTGTCCTTATTAACCACCTAGAACATAAGTTTGGTGTGATACATGTCATATGAAGTTGGTGATCAATCACCCCCAAGCATTTTTTTGAAGAAAAGCAACATATTACACAAGCTTTCTCTAAGTGCGGCTACCTTCCATGGCTTTCAATAAAATCAGTAAGCCCAACAGCATCAAACCAATCTCTAATAAGGATAGTATGTTTACATTTTATTTGAGCAAGATGCAACGATTAAATTAAGTAAGCTCAATTTCAAAAGTGACAAATTGAGTTATTAGCTCCCCCAGCTTAAATCAAACAGTAAGCATGGGGTTAGGGAAAGTTAACTGGAATAAAAGGGATGTGTTTTCAGGGCCTTCCTCAAATTGAAGATGGATGTATTGATGGGTGTTTTAGTGGAAACAAGTTCCACATGTGGGGGTGGGGAACAATGACAATGGAACATTTGTTGATGGCAGTTTGTTTGATGCATGGGATTTCTAGAATCAGATGATCATCACCAGATATAAGGTTTTGCCTCAAGTGATGGGATGTAAGCTCGGTTTGCTATGATGGCAGATGGATTTAATGTATGATCAGGTGGGGAACAGCGACAATGGAACATTTGTTGATTGCAGTTAGTTTGATGCATGGGATTTACTTTTGATGCATTTAATGTATGATTATATGCAAGGGAGGATGTAGTTGCCATGGTCAACCAATTCTAAAAATTCATGGAAATTCCTGAAAAATTAGCATCCTATATTTTGTAGGTGAAAAGCTGCCAGACATGACTTCAAAAGATGACTCATAAATCTTTTTCTTTCAAAGTTTATTATTGAGTAAGAAAATACCTGATTATTTAGTATTTCAATAATAGTTATGTAAATTCCCATTCCCTGTAGAGTAGAGAACTGTATTCTGTATACCGGCCTCTGGTCAGTAATTTAGATATTGTTTTTTATTGTATCTCTAAATATAATGACGAGAAGTATATATAAGTATACATTTTCATAAAGGGAATGATGCAAGGAATCCAAATAGCATAACAGATTCATGTTACTCTACTGACTCAAGGAAGGTATATGGACTATACTTGACATATTTCTCATAACAGCAGTGGAAGGAATACTATTTACAAAATCGTTCTATATCTTAGAAAGTGTATATACAGGATGATTTAAAATGAACTGTACCCAACTTCAAAAATTAAAACAAAATACTTACCGACATTTAAATAATTTGTGTTTGTAAGCTGTAACAGGATAGTATGTTTCCTATTATTGGTGAAAAATTCATGTCTTTACCTCAAATGGTTTTGAAGAAAAGTACATTTTTAGAAAACACACCAAAAACGATGTTGCACACCGATGAGTATTTTATTCAAACTATCTGTTCTACAGCATTTTGCTCACTCAACTGCCCTGAGACACTTTCAGTTCAACATAAATTGCGCATGTTTATTTAAAAATGAAAATAAGATGAATTGATAAATAAATACAATTAAAATTAAAATTAAATACTTACCGACATTTATAATTTTATATTGCAAGCTGTAATAGGGTAGTAGGCTATATTTCCTATTATTGGTGAAAAAATCAGGTCTCAATTACGAGTGAATGGATATTGCACCAGCACCATTTCTATTTGAATTCAAATTTCCCTATACAATTTCAATCAACGGGTCCTTTGTTCTACATGTATTATTTAACATGTAATATTTGCAAACCTGATTTAATAATGCAAAAATAACATTTGTCTTAAGTTTGCTGTACATGTACGTAGAATGGTAGTTGCATTTTGTTACTGCGGTAGAGAACACGGATAAACTTAGTTCTGTGTGTTGGTCTAAAAATGGGATGATAAATTGAAAATGCGATATATTCTGACTAAAACCACTTACTATCAAAATTCAAAATTTCTGCTACAGAACACTTATAACTGCTATCTATGATAGTTTTTTTGATATGTACAATATCCGCAAATATATATAAAAATTGGGCGAAGTTGGGTACAGTTCATTTTAAATCACCCTGTACTCTGAAGTTAGCTATGGAAGCTTCATATTATGTAATGCTGCAATATATGAATGTCCAATATTACACTTGTTGCAGTTTAATTTGTCAGAGCAAGTCACAAATGTTTTACAACTTTTTAGGCAATATCTCAAGACCAAAAAGGCAAACAGAACTGTGAGGTGAACAAATTTTTATATTTTTCATTTCAATTTTCAATTTCATTCATTTCAGAACTGTGAAGTGCAGTAATTTATATCTTTGACATGTTCCCTCTAGTACATCCACTGCTTCGTTAAAGTAAAATGAACTTATGAAAGTGTTAAAAACTGTTAATATTAAGACTATAATTAGAGAGGGCGGCCTATCTGCTGTGCCCTAGCAGGACGTCAGTCAATATGAGACATTAAATATTAAATGTGAGGATCCAGAGGATTCATGCCTTAGAAAATATATAATAATTAAAGAAATGAAGCTCAGACAAACTGGCATATTAAGAATATTTAAGTTTCTTGTGACTTTTGTTTCAAACTTCTTCAAATCTATTTAACAAAATTTCATTTATTTCAGAACTGATAATATTAAGACTATTTAGGAAATGTTTTTTAAAACATAAGTTTCTTGTACTATTGTTTCAAACTTGTTCAAATCTACGATCAACACGCGCTGGTTTACGTAGTTCCATCCTCAACTGATTCCAGAACAACTCTTGTCCAATCGGATCTTCAGTCCACTTCAACACTTCCTTGTTACATAATATCTGACGAAGCAACATTGTCTTTTTGTCATCAGGAATTTCTCCAATCTGTACAAGAATAAGTACATCATCGTTTTCCCTAACCAATCGCATTTGTGCGATCTGTAGCTGATAATGACACCATCCGTCATCCATGAAATTTTCTGATAAAACTGCAATAGTTTTGCGGCTTTTATAAATACCGTGGCATATGGCATTGAGAATATAATGCCCTGCAGGAATGTCACCTCTTTCTTTCATACAAAGACGAAACTCTTCTGGTCCATCTTCAATGTTCGGGGTGAGTTGGTTATCTATCCATGGTTGACTCTCCCTGTGGTAGGCAACATAAGCGTGATATCGACGCTTGCATGATTGGTGCTTCATATCTGTGATCAGCATCAACATCATCCTCATCATCGCTATTCATGATGTCAGCATCATCATCATTGTCTACATATCGTTGATATCTTCTTTGATAAAACAAAACCCAGAATTTGTAATGTATGCGCCATCGATATTTCTTGTAAATGGTAGCAACTATAGCACAAATTACAAGCAGACCTGAAAAGCTACTAATGAGAATGTAGTATGCAATATGCAGACTGCAGTCCAAAGTAAATCGTGTGATACCAAGTCCATAATAGTCTGCAGGAGACTGACACATGTACCAATGCTTTGGATCTATGTATCTTCTCTTATCTCTCAGTATAAAGTCTTGCAGTTGTTTTATATCACATGTACAAGTAAATGAATTATTTCCAAAGTCAACATACTGCAGGTTGTATGTAGTTTTCATCAGGAAGGTAGGGAGTGTAATCAGTGCATTGATGGACACAATAAGTGTTTGTAGACTATGAAGACCTTTCAAACCATTCAAATTGACAAGTTTGTTTCCAGTCAAATTAAGGTAGACCAGATTTGTCATGTGATGAAACTTTTTTTCTGGCAAGCTTTCTAGCTTATTATGACTGAGATCCATGATGTTTAGTTTTACCAGTGAAGAGAAATCATTTCCATTAATGCTGACTATGTTATTGTTACTCAAGTTTAAATATTGCAGGATGGCACTCTCAAGAAGAAATTGGTCAATTGATGACAATTTGCAATTTGATAATGTTAGGGTTTCAAGGTGAGGAAAATGGAAAAGTTGTTTTTCAAAAATATTTCCCTTAGAGTCTGATATGGCAAGTGAAATGAGATGTGAACATTTACCCCATATAAATTGATATGTGTCATTAGGGAAGTTAAGTTTATTGAAGGTTATTTCATTCAGTTCTGGTGCAATTGTACACAATGGCATAGAAATTGCATAATAAACAGTAGCTATATTTTCGTTAGTTGACATGTAAATAGATCTCAGGGCTGTACTGATCGAGTATAACCAAATTTCATCTGTTTTAATATCTTTCAAATGCATATTTGTCAGTTTGTTGAATGACCTGAGATTGAATTCACCAATTGGATTATGTGAGACATCCAGGGATTCCAATTGCAAACTGATATTCTGCTTATCTGATGATATATCCTGCATGTTATTATATCTCAAATCCAAATGTCTTAGCGAGTCTGCAAGCACTCCCAGTGCTTCATAAGGAAATTCTGTAAGACCATTTGTATCGAGATCCAGTGACTTCAGGAGTAACAAGCCGCGAAAAGCGTATTTGGATAGAAATATTGGATATTCAAAATTATTCCAACAGGGGGCTGTTATAGTCAAATTTTGTAGGTGTGGAAACATACTAAATGCATCATCTTCAATTGATAGAGAAGAAACGAAATAAGTACAATAAAATATTTGCAATGATGACACAGATGAGTTCAATAATGATGGAGCCATCACTGATTGAAATACACAATTATCATTTACCAACAGATACAGAGTAGATAGTGAAGCTGGTAACCGTGTGATTAGGTCTGACCATTTGGTTTTGTTCCAATATTCAATATCAAAAGGTGAATATAAATTAGAATTATATGAAGCTCTCAACTCCTTAAGACTAGTCATGTTCGCAATAGAACAAGTTACATAGTCAAACTCATTATGGCACATGTCTAGAGTTGATATCATTTGCAGCCCTTCTATTTCTTTACATGGTGTAGTAGTTAATGAGTTCCATGAAAGATCTAAATGTCTCAGGAGTGTAAGATTTACAAATGTTGTCCCTGGAAAGCTGTAATCATTCCTGGATATATCTAAATGTTCCAGACTTGTGGAATTCACAAACATTGTGTTTGGTAGCCTGGATATGTCCCGATTGTTGGATAGGTCTAAATATTTCAGATTGATGAGATTTGTGAACACTGTCTCTGGAATGCTTGATATATGTAGATCATGTAGATGTAAATATTCAAGGTTGATGAGGTCTTTAAACAGAGAAGCTGGTAAAAATGTGATCTTATTAATGCTTATATCCAAGTAAGTCAGATTAGTCAGACCTTGGAAAATGGAATCAGGTAAAGAATTGATTAAATTATATGATAAATCAAGTTCTTGCAGCTTATGTAATCCACTAAATGCTGATGGTTGTAGGTTTAACAAATCACTTTGAGCAATGTTTAACCTTTTCAATGATACGGTTGAGAGAAAAGGGCTTCCATGCAGTGTTAAAAAATAAAGATGACTTTGATGGTTTAGATCGAGAGTTTCAAGTTTCTGTAGTCCTGTAAATGTATCGATGCCGATATTGAGAATTTTGTTGTAGCTCAAGTCCAACACTTGTAGGGATAAATCTGTTTCAAAACTGATGTTGCTCACAGTGTTGTGACTCAAATCCAATTCTTGAAGTGAAGTGAGATGAATAAAACTTGTGCCATTGACAGTTTCAAGTTGATTATAACTCAAATCTAAACTCTTGACATTGTCGTCTTTCAGTAGTGGAATACTTGTAAGTTTCCTGTTGCTACAGTCTAATGCCGTCTTGTTGTGTACCTTACAAGGTAATCCTTTTGGATAGATGAATTTACTGGATGATTCCACACTGGATACCAGAATAGGAAACAGGTAGATCAGTGAGAACACCATGATGAAAACTTAAAGAAGAATGAACGATATGGTGATGTTCAATGTTTTAATGAAAATCAAATTAACATAAACGTTTCATACGGGGTATTTATCAATTTGATAAACTAGAGAAAATAGAAAAATATGGTAAACAAAATAAGATAAATCTAATATTGATGGAAACTTGATCTGCAGCAAAAAAATATGTGTTCAAACAGAGTGGATCAGTTAAAACAAATTGTAGAAACTTGATTGATCAGTACCAACAAATGTACAGCAAATAGACAGTGATCAAATTGTAAAGGAAGTTATTTGATATATCCAAGATTGTTCGAAGAATCGTTATACTTATATGCCCAGTTACTTTCTCCTCCTTGTTCACAGTGAGTTGTCAGTTATGTAAAATGAAATAACTACATGGTGTTTATGGAATGATTGACATGTATCCTTGCTTAGTGTTGCTTTATATATAATGAATACTGAAACTGAGATAGAAATCATAGAAGGATATATATATAGGTTTTGTTTTAGTGGGAAATTCTTTCTCTCTTTTAAATACAGTCTATTATATCATGCATCCTGTTAAAATTGTTAAATGGAACTTGGTTTGAGAGAAATTGCCAATCAGCTTATGGTCACAGATCAATTTTCAACATTGTACAAAATATTTAATCCTAAAAACAACCAAGTTTATTTGCCTGTTCCAGATTGACTCAAAAAATAAAAAATTTGCATGCTTTTTTCAAGATAAAAAGATTATTTTTGAAAACAAACACAGTCAAGGAAATGGTAAATCTGCAATCCTATACAGCCACCTGTCAATCACATATTATGAATCATGATATACACAGGTGCATTGGGCTATTTATAGCTATTTGTTTTCTCAGGAAAATGAAGACCCATGGTGTCAAGATCACCTCAGGGAAACAGTTCTCACCATCTACCTCATGAGCAGTCTATATCTGTATACTCTCTACTTGGTATGGAAAAGCCTTGCTTAGTATTGCTTTACATATAATGAATACTGAAACCGAGATAGAGAGAAAGGACATGCATTATTACGACATGACCCATATTAAGTAGGTTTAGGTTTTGTTTTAGCAGGAAACTTGGATTTCTATTTTCAAGAAACCTGGTCTTGAGAGAACGTCCAGTCTCTACAATGTATGATTTTTGGCAGTTCTTCTTGTGGTCTGCCCCTGGCATGGAATAAAATTTATCTGACCAGTGACATCATTTTTCTCAGTTTTGTTTTTTGGCTCCACTAACAATCGGTGCAATGCCCTAAATGCTTCTCTTATGCCAAGTTTCTGTAAATTTCTGTTAAGTGGTTCAGAAATTCCTTTGATATAGCACAATATGTCCTTTGTATGTAACTTTACCGTCCTTATTAACCACCCATTAGAACAGAAGTTTGGTGTAACATAGCCTGTGTGGAGTAGGTGATCACCAACCCCCAAGCAACATATTACACAAGCTCGCTCTCTAACTGCAGCTACTCTAGATAGGCTTTTAATAAAAGCATCAAACCAATCTCTAATAAGGACAGTATGTTTACATTTGATTTTAACAATAATTAACTTGAGTAAGCTCAATTTCAAAAATGACGATTTGAGTTATTAGCTCCCCACAGTTTGAATAGAACAGCAAGCATGGGGGTTAGGGAGAAGTTAACTGGAAGGAAAGCGGTGTGTTTTGAGGGGCTTCTTGAAAGGAAAGATGGGCGTATACTGATGGGTCTTTAAGGGGAACAGTGAAAATGGAACATTTGTTGATGGCAGTTAGTTTGATGCATGGGATTTACTTTTGATGAATTTAATGTATGATTGTATGCAAGGGAGGATGTAGTTGCCATTGTCAACCAATTCTAAAAATTCATGGAAATTCCTGAAAAATTAGCATCCTATATTTTGTAGGTGAAAAGCTGCCAGACATGATTCAAAGATGACTCATAAAAAATCTTTTGTTTCCTTCAAAGTTTATTATTGAGTAAGAAAATACCTGATTGTTAATATTTCAATAATAGTTATGTAAGTTCACATTCCCTGTAGAGTAGAGAACTGTATTCTGTATACCGGCCTCTGGTCAGTAATTTAGATAATATTTTTTTATTGTATCTCTTAATGTAATGATGAAAAGCATGGTGGTCTAGCGGAACTGGCACCGACTCATAATCGGAAGGTTGCGGGTTCGAGCCCTGGCGACGCCATAGTGTTGTGCCTTTGAGTAGGGCACTTAATCTCGATTACTCCTCTCCACCCAGGTGTATAAATGGGTACCGGCATTCTTAAATGCTGTTAAGGTAACATTCTCACTGTGGAGGAGGTGTAGCGATCCCCTATAGCAACATTACATGGAGGAGTCTGGCCCAATCGCCAATGAAAGAGAGATGGGCACTCCGATCACTGTTTATACAGGATCGTCTCCTTTAACCTTTACTTTTTTATATAAAAGTATACATTTTCATCAAGGAAATGATGCAATAAATCCAACTAGCATAACAGATTCCTTTTGCTTTACTGACTCAAGGAAGGTATACGGACTATACTTGACAAATTTCTCATAACAGCAGTGGAAGGTTAATACTATTTACAAAATCATTCTGTATCTTAGAAAGTGTATATACATCTCAAGGTAGCTTTAGTATCATTTAAAAAAATGGTTGGTGCTCTCTTTATGTTGCAATATCTGAATGTCCAATATTACACTTGTTGCAGTTTTGTCAGAGCACATTGCAAATGTTTACAAACTTTATATGCAATATCTCAAATCCAAAAAGACAAACAGAACTGTGAGGTGAACAAATTTTTATATTTTTCATTTCAATTTTCAATTTCATTCATTGCAGAAATGTGAAGTGCAGTAATTTATATCTTTGACATGTTCCCTCTAGTACATCCACTGCTTTGTTAAAGTAAAATGAACTTATGAAAGTGTTAAAAACTGTTAATATTAAGACTATTTAAGTTTCTTGTACTATTGTTTCAAACTTGTTCAAATCTACGATCAACACGCGCTGGTTTACGTAGTTCCATCCTCAACTGATTCCAGAACAACTCTTGTCCAATCGGGTCTTCAGTCCACTTCAACACTTCCTTGTTACATAATATCTGGCGAAGCAACATTGTCTTTTTGTCATCAGGAATTTCTCCAATCTGTACAAGAATAAGTACATCATCGTTTTCCCTAACCAATCGCATTTGTGCGATCTGTAGCTGATAATGACACCATCCGTCATCCATGAAATTTTCTGATAAAACTGCAACAGTTTTGCGGCTTTTATAAATACCGTGGCATATGGCATTGAGAATATAGTGCCCCGCTGGAATGTCACCTCTTTCTTTCATACAAAGACGAAACTCTTCTGGTCCATCTTCAATGTTTGGAGTGAGTTGGTTATCTATCCATGCTTGACTCTCCCTGTGGTAGGCAACATAAGCATGATATTGACGCCGCATGATTGGTGCTTCATATCTGTGATCAGCATCAACATCATCCTCATCATCGCTATTCATGATATCAGCATCATCATCATTGTCTACATATCGTTGATATCTTCTCTGATAAAATAAAACCCAGAATTTATAATGTATGCGCCATCGATATTTCTTGTAAATGGTAGCAACTATTACACAGATTACAGTCAGACCTGACAAACTACTGATGAGAATGTAGTATGCAATATGCAGACTGCAGTCTAAGCTAACTTGTGTGATACCAAGTCCATAAGACGCTTTAGGAGATGTACACTTATACATAGGTTGCGGATCTATGTATGTTCTCTTATCGGTCAGTATCCAATCTTGTAGGGGTTTTATATCACATGTGCAAGTAAATGAATTGTTCCCAAAGTCAACATACTGCAAGTTGTATGCAGTTTTCATCATGAAGGTAGAGAGTGTAGTCAGTGCATTATCGGACACAATAAGTGTTTGTAGACTATGAAGACCTTTCAAACCATTCAAATTGACAAGTTTGTTTGCCGCCAAATTAAGGTAGACCAGATTTGACATGTGATGAAATTGTTTTTCTGGTAAGCTCTTTAGCTTATTATGACTGAGATCCATGTGGTTGAGGTTTACCAGTGAGGAAAAATCATTTGCATTAATACTATCAATGTTATTGCTACTCAAATTTAAATATTGCAAGCTGGAACTCTCCAGAAGAAATTGGTCAATTGATGACAGTTTGCAGTTTGATAAAGCCAGGTTTTCTATGTGAGGAAAATGAGACAGTTCTCGTTTATCAAAAATATTTCCCTCAGAGTCTGATATTGCAAGTGAAATGAGATGTGAACATTTACCCCCACAAATTGATATGTATTATTGAGGAAGTAAAGTTTATTGAAGGTTATTTTCTTTAGTCCCGGTGCTATTGTACACAATGGCTCATAGGTTGCATAGTAAACTGTAGCTATATTAACATAGATGTTCGGTGAAATGTGAATAGCTCTGAGGGCTGCATTAATGTCATGTATCCAAATCTCATCTGTAGCAATATCATTCAAATACACATCAGTCACATTACCAAGTGAGTGAAGGTTCAATTCAGATATGGGATTATGTGAGACATCCAGAGATTCCAATTGTAAGCTGATATTCTGGTTATAATGAAATAGTTTCTGTATCTTATTATTGCTCAAATTCAGGTATCTTAGTGAGTTTGCAAGCACTCTCAGTGCTTCATCAGGAAATTCAGTAAGACCATTTTTACTGAGATCCAGCAATTTAAGGTTTGATAAGCTGTGAAAGGCATACTTGGATACATTTATGGTGCTTTCATAATAAGAGTAACAGTTTTCAATACTCAAATTTTGAAGATTTGGAAACATACTAAAGGCATCATCTTCAATTGGTAGATGGTCCAATCTGCAATAAGAAATTTGCAGTGATGACACAGATGAGTTCAATAATGACCCAGCCATCACAGTTTGAAATACACTCCTCCGATATACCTCAAGGTGCAGATTAGTTAGTGAAGCTGGTAACCTTGTAATTAGTTTTGACCATTTGGTTTCATTCCAATATTCAGTGTATTGTACTGGTCCATATCCCGCTATAGAATGTGATACAAACAGCTCCTTGAGATCAGTCATATTCCTGATAGGACATGTTATATAGTCAAATTCATTACCATCCATCTTCATTGTTGATAACATTTGGAGGCCTTCTATTGCTTTACATGGTGTAGAGATTAATGAGTTATAAGAAATGTCTAAATATATTAGACTGGCGAGACCCAGAAATGATGTTTCTGGCAAACTTGTTATGCCATTCCAAGAAAGATCTAAATACTTCAGATTGGTGGGATTCACAAAAAATGTCTCTGGTAAGCTTGATATGTTATTCGAAGATAGATCTAAATATTGCAGACTGATGAGATTCTCAAACAATGTCTCTGGTAAGCTGGATATGCGATTCCAGTGCAGATCCAAAAATTCCATACTGGTTAGATTCACAAACAATGTTTCTGGCAAGCTTGATATGAAATTGGTAGATAGATCTAAATGTTGCAGATTGATGAGAGTTACAAACAATGTCTCTGGTATGAAATGAATGTAATTGGAATGGAAATCTAAATATTCCAGACTGATGAGGTCTTTGAACAGTGCAGCTGGTAAATTAAAGTAAATTACCGGATATTTTAGATTATTGCTTACATCCAAGTGAGTTAGACTGGCCAGACCTTTGAATACTGATTCAAGGAAAGAATCTATGACATTATGAGATATATCAAGCTCTTGTAATACATGTAACCCATTGAATACTGCTGGTGGTAGACTGTGTAAACCACAGTTAGCAATAGCTAGCTTTTTCAATGATGTGGTAGAGTGAAATGGGCTTCCATGCAATGTGAGATGGCTTTGATAGCTTAGATGTAGAGTTTCCAGTTTATCCAATCCTGTAAATGTATCAGTGCTGATACTTAGAATCTTGTTGTAGCTTAAGTCCAACACTTTCAGTGGCAAGCTTGTTTCAAAATGGATGTTATTCACAGAATTGTGGCTCAAATTTAATTCTTGAAGTGATTTGTATTGAATAAAACTTGTTCCATTGACAATTTCAAGTTGATTGTAACTCAAATCTAAAGTCTTGATGTTGTCATCGATCAGTGGCAAAATACTTGTAAGTTTCCTATTGCTACAGTCCAATGCCGTCCTGTTGTGTACTTTACAAGGTAATCCTTTTGGGAAGATAAATTTGCTGGATGGTTCAACACCGAATACCAGAACAGGAAACAGGTAGATCAGTGAGAACATCATGATGAAAACTTGATCTGCAGCAAATATGTGTTCAAACAGAGCATCAGTGAAAACAAATCAAGGAGACTTGATTTACAAAATGTGCATCAAATAGAAAATTTTTGAATTGTGAAGAAGACTTATCCTTGATTTTGTGTCAATATTGTGTTCCACTGTCCAGTCACTTTTCCTTGTTTAGTATGTTGCAACTATCTTTGGGAGTTTTCTTTAATACTGAAATAACTTGTTTTCGTTGCTATACCGATGTGGAATGAATGTATAAACTGAGAACCAAGAGGAAATAACATGTGTGATGGCATGAAGGACATTTAGGTTTTGTTTTCATTCCTACACAATGTGGAATGAATACATAAGCTGAGAACTGAAAGGAAATAATGCACGTGATGGCATGAAGGACATCTAGGTTTTGTTTATGCAGGAAACTCATCCTCTCTCTATTAAATCAAGTTCATTGGCCATCAAGCATCCTGTATAGACTGTTACAGACACAAACCTACATGTATACCAAATACATGTGTATATATATATGTTCCCCAAAGTGGTAATTTGGAAATTTACATACTCAAAAAATTAAAGAGTCACACTTATTTATTAGCATTTATTTTTCAAAACAACATTAACATTGTAAATCAGATGAGTGTCATTTCATTAAGTAATGATTAGACAACAGAACACTCACACCACTGAATATTGAAGTCCATGACACTGTAAAACACTTCAGGCATCACCACAAGAACCGAAAAGAATGGATGCAAATCTGGATTGTCGGGTTTCCAACCTTACATTTTTTTTAGTAGTGTATTTGTGACACAAGTTGGTCCATGGAGGCCAAGGAGTCAGTTTTGAAAATTGAGTTGGTTAATTTTTACCAAATACAAAATAGGCTATCATATACTGAAAACACCAAAGGTTTAGCATATTTGGTTCAAAAGTTATGAAGGTTTGTGATATGTATTTTCTTATGTATGTTATTGTTTTTACTCCATATTTTTGCTTTATTTCAATTTCAAATTTGCCGCCTTTGGCTTCCATGGACCATATTGTGTCACATTTTAAAAGATTGCTGAGCTTAGAGATGTTGATTTCTCATTTGATGTTGGTGTTTTGTAGGTAATATACTTGTGATAAATATCAGAGAGGGTGTACACTACACATGCAGCATGCTAATAAATGTCACTGGCACTTACAAATAATCACAAATGCTGTGCCCAAGATCAAATATTTATCATTGAGTCTGAGCTCTCAATTATATATATGGCATCTATTTGTTCTCATTTCAATCTAACCTCAATGATTAATTGAGAGTTAAACACAGGGTTTTATATCTGCGCATCAGTATAAAATACTGCATCTGCCATGCTATGACTGGGTCTACTCAAATGCCTCGCCAAAATATGCACAGTGAATGTGACGGTGGTAATGAACTTTGTGTTGCACGTAATCAGCTTGCTCAGGAATGTGTTGAATGCAGACTAAGTATGCAAGTTATGAGCTTGACTTTCACAGGGGTACTAGTAGAGGGTACATAGATTTTGTCATGCAAAGGTCATTTGTATTTGTTAACATTAACTTAGATTATTTTCAAAAATCTACATGTAACCTTTTTTTGGACACTCGGTACAATACAAAACACTGTCTAAAATTTCCCACTTTGAGTGATCCTGCAAGACACCTTAATACAACATTTAAAGATATATGCTGACATTTTATTTACTTGTTGTGACCAAGACATTAAAGAATCAAGAACAACACCAAAGTATTTAAATTAATTAAATTGTTTAAGCTGACACTTATGTGTCAAGTCAGTTTTTGGAAAACTTGTTTTCAAAATTCACAATAGCATAGTGAAATGAGCAATTGGACCAGTTTGTAGAGAGTTTAAGGACTTTTAAACATTGTATACTCGCCTTAACAACTCTTATGAGTTTTTAGATATCTGTCAATATGTAAGAAAACATAATGTGACACAGTCCTACTAATCCTGAACAAGTTGCTGAACATATTTTCGAGTTATATTAGGCTTGAAAAGATGGCATACCTATAAAAAGTTATAAATTTTGAAATTTTTCTTTCAGTGTTTGTTAAGTAGGGAACTCAACTCAACTCAACTCAACTCTTTAAAACAATATGCAAGCACCAATTGAATGGTGATTATTTATTAAATTATATAAACCTCCGGATTTTGTCAGAGTTAGTAACTCAAAAACTTTTAGGCCATAACAGCAGATTCAAGGAACTTCAAGAGTAGTAATATATATCCTTTATCTATCCACTTTAATATTTACACAGCGCTGTTAAAATAAAATAAAATTATCGAAAAGCTCTTAATATCACAACTATTTATACAATCATTGTTATCAGACTATTATTAAGTCTGGAAATCTCTTAAAACAATATTCTTTTTATGAATTATATTTTTAAATTTGTTCAAATCTACGATCAACTCGCGCTGGTTTCCGTAGTTCCATCTTTAACTGATTCCAGAACAATTCTTGTCCAATTGGATCTTCAGTCCACTTCAACACTTCCTTGTTACATAATATCTGACGAAGCAACAGTGTCTTTTTGTCATCAGGAATTTCTCCAATTTGTACAAGAATAAGTACATCATCGTTCTCTCTAACCAATCGCATTTGTGCAATCTGTAGCTGATAATGACACCATCCGTCATCCATGAAATTCTCTGATAAAACAGCAATAGTTTTGCGGCTTTTATAAATACCGTGGCATATGGCATTGAGAATATAGTGCCCCGCTGGAATGTCGCCTCTTTCTTTCAGACAAAGGCGGAACTGTTCTTGTCCATCCTCAATGACTCGAATGAGTTGATCATCTATCCATGCTTGACTCTCCCTGTGGTAGGCAACATAAGCATGATATTGACGCCGCATGATTGGTGCTTCATATCTGTGATCAGCATCAACATCATCCTCATCATCGCTATTCATGATGTCAGCATCATCATCATTGTCTACATATCGTTGATATCTTCTCTGATAAAATAAAACCCAGAATTTGTAATGTATGCGCCATCGATATTTCTTGTAAATGGTAGCAACTATTACACAAATTACAATCAGGACTGTCAAGCTACTGATGAGAATGTAGTATGCAAGGTGCAAACTGCAGTCTAAACTAAATCGTGTGATACCAAGTCCATAATAGATTGTTGGAGACTGACACATGTACCAATGCTTCGGATCTATGTGTGTTCTCTTATTGGTCAGTATCCAGTCTTGTAGGGGCTTTATATCACATGTACAAGTAAAGGAATTGTTGCCAAAGTCAACATGCAGCAAGTTGTATGGTGTTTTTATCAAGAAGGTAGGAAGTGTAGTCAGTGCATTGATGGACACAGTTAGTGTTTGTAGGCTATGAAGACCTTTCAAACCATTCAAATTGACAAGTTTGTTTCCTGTCAAATTAAGGTAGACCAGATTTGACATATGATGAAATTGCTTTTCTGGCAAGCTTTCTAGCTTATTATGACTGAGATCCATGTGCTTGAGGTTTACTAGTGAAGAAAAGTCATTTCCATTAATGCTGATTATGTTATTGTTACTCAAATTTAAATATTGCAGGCTATGACTCTTTAGCAAGAATTGGTAAATTGATGACAGTTTACAGTTGGCCATTGTCAAGTTTTTTAGGTGAGGAAAATGGGAAAGTTGTTGTTTATCAAAAATGCTTCCTTCTGAGTCTGATATGGCAAGTGAAATGAGATGTGAACATTTACCCCATACAAATTGATATGTATCATTGAGGAAGTTTAGTTTATTGAATTTAATTTCCTTTAGTCCCGGTGCTGTTGTACACAATGGCTGAGAGATTGCATAATAAACTGTAACTCTATTTTCTTCAGGTGAAATGTCAATAGATCCAAGGGCTGTATTGATGTGATACATCCAGATCTCATATGTAGCGATATCATTCAAATGCACATCAGTCACATTGCCATGTGAGTCAAGGTTCAATTCAGATATGGGATTATGTGAGACATCCAGAGATTCCAATTGTAAACTGATTTTTTGTGTAGAATTGAATAGACCCTTTATGTTATTATTGCTTAAATTCAGGTGTTTTAGTGAGTCTGCAAGTACGGCCAATACTTCACCAGGAAATTCAGTAAAACCATTCCTACTGAGATCCAGTGACTTCAGTTGTGATAAGCTGCGAAAGGCATATTTAAATGCATTTATGGCATTTTCAACATAATTCGAACATTTGAAAGTAATACTCAAATTTTGCAGATTTGGAAACATAGTAAAGGCATCATCAAATATACCCATACCACAATGCAAAATGTACAATGATGATACAGATGAGTTCAATACTGATCCAGTCCTGACAGTTTGAAATACACTATCCCAAGGATGTACCTCAAGGTGCAGGGTATCTAGTGAAGCTGGTAATCTTGTAATTAGTTCTGACCATTTGGTTTCATTCCAATATTCAGTATATTTTGGCATATATCCTATAGATTTTGATATAAACAGCTCTTTGAGATCAGTCATATTCCCAATAGGACAAGTTACATAGTCAAATTTATTGCCATCCATATTCAGCATTGATAACATTTTGAGACCTTCTATTGCCTTACATGGTGTAGAGGTTAATGAGTTCCAAGAAATGTCTAAATATGTTAGATGGGTGAGACACATAAACAATGTCTCTGGTAAGCTGGATATGATATTGTCGGATAAATCTAAATATTGTAGATTGATGAGATTCACACACAATGTCTCTGGTAAGCTGTATAGGTCATTCGAGTGCAGATCTAAATATTCCAGATTGGTGAGATTCACAAACAATGTTTCTGGTAAGCTTGATATGCCATTCCTATATAGATCTAAATGTTGCAGATTGATGAGATTCACAAGCAATGTCTCTGGTAAACTTGATATGTAATTCCGATGCAGGTCTAAACATTTCAGACTGATGAGGTCTTTGAACAGGCCAGCTGGTAAATCTATTAATGCTGCTCTGAAATTATTGCTTATATCCAAGTGAGTAAGACTGGTCAGTCCTTTGAATACTGATCGAGGTAAAGATTGTATGAAATTATGAGATATATCAAGCTCCTTCAATACATGTAGCTCATTGAATACTGCTGGTGATAGACTGTCCAAACTACAGTGAGCAATATCTAGCCTTTTCAGTGATGTAGTAGAGTGAAACGTGATTTTATGTAATGTAAGGTCATTTTGATGGCTTAGATGTACAGGGTGTATCAAAATGATTGGTACCGGGCTATGTGACATTTTCAAAAATATATAAAAAATATAAAATTGCTAATTAATATAGTTTTTGTACTATAAATAGAAAGGGCATATGTTAACTTGTTGATCTATTAATCTGAAGTTGATAGGTTGATGCATCTGGGAGCTATTGTCATTTAAACGAAGATCGACATAATCATGGTTTGACTTACACAACACAAGTTGAATATGTTCACTGCTTGAACCATTTATTGCATACATACTCTTCAATTCATAAAATTGCTTTACACATGCTTTTAGAAAGATAGTTCCTGAAGTCCCTGCCTTACGACTCTGGCAGTGTGAGGTGAAGCCCTATCTTGAAAAAAACTTAACACCTGGGATGGGTCCATTCTGTAACTGCCCATATCAAATTTTGAAGCATTGCAAGTTATTGCATGTTTGCATGGGATACGCCTTGCCTATAGAAACTGTCTCCTAAATCTTCTCTGCACTTCTCCATAGCTTCGTGTCGACCAGTAATTCTTAACTATGAATGCACACTGAAGTGTCGAATATTGTGGAGCCATTCCAATAACTTTTACCAGGTCTATACTAACCAACGCTGTCTACAGTCTATAGCCATTCTGACACACCATCTACTTAGTAATCTCAATAATACAACTTAAATTACCGCCCTGGATGGTGTTGATACACAAACTTCTTCTTCACCCCACCTAAATTATTCAAGTCAATAATATTACTCTCAAGCAATAAATATTGATTATAACATTTATATATATTATGAATGAAGAAATAGGCAAAGAAAATATTAAACATTTCCATGATTTTCAACATATCATCCTCACAAGGTATTTGCAGTAAAATAGAGCTTTGAAAATGGTGTGCTACTGATCCAGCGTTACGATGAAAAGTGTCAAAACACCTACTTTCCTTTAGAATCATGTAACTTCTAAATAGAATATGCTATCTTTATTATCTAAAATTCTTAGAGAAGATAAAACTACTATATTTACAAATATTTAAACAACTAACCCCAAAATGACACAAAAATAGTAAAAAAAATCGGCAAAAAATGAGAAGTCTTCGGTACCAATCATTTTGATACACCCTGTAGAAATTCCAACTTTTTCAGTCCTGTAAATGCAGTGGTGCTGCTCCTAAAAATCTTATTGTAGCTCAAGTTCAACACTCGCAAGGATAAGTCTATTTCAAAGCATATGTTAGTCACAATGTTGTGGCTCAAATCTAACTCTTGAAGTGAATTGAGATGAATAAAACTTGTGCCAATGACAGTTTCAAGTTGATTATAACTCAAATCTAAATTCTTGATGTTGTCCTCTTTCAGCAGTGGAATATTTGTAAGTTTCCTGTTGCTACAGTCTAAGGCTGTCCTGTTGTGTACTTTACAAGGTAATCCTTTTGGGTAGATGAATTCACCGGATGATTCCATGGTGGAAATGAAAATAGCAAACAGGTAGATCAGTGAGAACGTCATGATGAAAACTTGATCTGCAGTAAATATGTGTTCAAACAGAGGATCAGTGAAAACAAATCATGGAGACTTGATTTATCAGCAAGGAGAAAACCAGTGTGTGTGAGAAAATTGCTTCACTTTAAGCATCCTTGATTTAGTTTGGCAGAATTATCTCTGACAAGGTTCTATGATGTAAAAGGAACTATAAACAAGTATTTGATGTAAACGGAACTTTGAATTTGTAATTGATGTAAAAGGAACTATGAACATGTATTTCATGTAAAAGGAACTATACACAAGTATTAAATGTACTAAAAGGAACTGCACAAGTGTTATGGTGCTTATTTACATCCTGCCTTGATGCATGTAGAATTAATATAAAACTAGACTGGGATAGAGGAAAATAATGCATGATGTTATACATGTAGGTCAATTAAATGTTGGTGTTCCTGATTTTTTATGCTTATTGATTTTGAGATAATAATTATAGCCAATAATAGTATTTAACTTTCTTCAAATTCTTTTGTTTTATATGTCCAGTCCTTCTGAAGGGGATGAGTGTGTGCAAAGGTTTTCTGTTTCCTAAAAAAAGTGTCCAAAACCACTTTGAAAAAGTACAAGTCCCCCTATTTATTTATTTACCATACTTATCACTCACCCAGGCTTTCACCCACTGTCAAATGAAATTACTTATTTATCCCAGTGACCTAGCATCATAGGGGCATAACCCCATCAGGTTGCAAAAATATATGTTTAATACCACAGATAACCTCAGGTATTTTACTACTGCTTTCCCAAGTGACTCATCCCTAAGAGTGATTTCACTCCCCAGGACTGATTATACCCTCCAAGACTGATTCACTCATCAAGAGTGATTTCCCTTTCCAAGTGTGATTTCACTCTCCAAGAGTGATTTCACCCTCATGATTTTCCCTCATGGAGATTCTTTTTTGCTATTTTAACTTGGTCGTGCTGCTCTATTTTATCGTACTGTACACAAGATTTTAAAAAGTGCAGTGATTTATAGTGCGCTACGCACAGGCACAACGCGTAGACGTTGATCCACAAGCCTCAGCACACTTTACAGGTTACATGATTTCACACATTAATTCACATATTGTTATTTTCAGTGCTCATGCTGATGCTAAGGGTATAATGCAACTAAAATTGCAGTGATTTATAGTGTGCTACGCACAGACAGTGATCCACAAGCCTCATAGACTACCCCGTAGTCCACTTGCCCATTCTGCATATACTCTGGGTATTGTATTTGGGCTTAAAACTCTGATTTAATTAATGTGTGCACAATTGATAGATTTTCACATCTGATCTTTTTAGTCACCCTACACCCTCTGTTTGTTAGCTCCCCAAGTGGACTACTGACATTGGATTGCGGTTAGAGATGCTTAACACGGCTGTCTATGAGCTTCTATGGATGAGATTGTCGGAAATCTGGCCTACTAAAATTGGCCATGATGTAATGCATCTTTAAATGGATCTGGCTTGTGATTGGTCGCCCAGATCTCGTTATGGTTTAAATCCTCCGGTACCTATCATTACCATTAATAACTACATGGTACACAAGTCTGCCGCCATTGTGTTGTGTAATTGCATGAACGCGTCACTATGTGCATGAGCGCGTATTGTATTTGCTTGCGGTTAAATTTGATTGATAAACAAGTGTGATTGACAGTATGAGTGTCAGGGACTTTGCCCACTCAAAATCCCGCTTAAAATTGGAAGTCCATAGTCTATTTTTAACCTGGAATTTTATGATTAATAAACTTGCAGATTGTTCAGTGAAGTGCCAATACAATTATGACATTATGATCATTTATGTTGCATTCAATAATATAAGCCTACGTACACTTTACTTTTACTGTCATTAATATAATTATATAAACTTTTTCATAACAATTTTATACTAGTATATATTTTGATGTAATAAATATCAGTATAATTTCGAGAAGCTTTCATCATGATTAACATTAATAACATGCTTTTATTTAGTATCAAAAATAGACTATGGCATAGTCTACAAGCCTCAGCACACTTTACAGGATACATGCATAATCAAGCAAAATGAGTCTTTTAATAATCGCACCAAATAACTGATTATTTTCTTTATTTTGTAACTTCAGATTGAGGTCAAGCTTTCAGTGCAGTACATGTCTTTCAGGTAAGTACTGTTTATAAGTGCAAACATATATCTCTTGATTCCCCCATCCATAAATAGATTGTCAGGTGGAAATATTTTGAGGTGAAATCTTGCCTTTCTAGATTCTGTTTGACCTCCAACCAATACAAGCTTGTTAATAACTGGCCTTCTCCATTCAGGTTGGTTACGAGTGTGTTGTTGAACAAATTTTGTCACTGCTATCATTTTCAATTCATGTATGATATTGTTCATTTCAGCGCTCATGCTGATGCTAAGGGTATAATGCAGCTAATCAGGCAATGTGAACCCAGGAATGTGTTATTAGTGCACGGAGAAGCAATGAAGATGGAATTCCTCAAGAATAAGATCACTCAAGAATTCGGTAAGAGATTGGTAATTATCACCGAGTATGAATTAGAGGATAAAAGATATGATTATTGTCTTTTGCCTATCCAATATCGTGTCATAATGGATGGGCTGGCCAATATTTTGAGTAGTGGATGCCGGCGTGTCCCCTACGATAGAAATATTGGCCAGCCCATCCATTATGACAGGATATTGGACAGGCAAAAGACAAAATCCTATCTTTTATTGTCATTCAGTTAAGGGAAGGGGTATGAACATTTGGACAGTATTTATTGTGGGACATTAGAGCACATCAGACATATCAGAATTGCATTCTGAATACGAAGAATGTCATTCTGATATCAAATAATTTTCATTTTTTGAAATTCGCAATTTAATACACATTTTATGGCAAATCATTAAAAATTGATATTTTTGATATTTAACAGTACTCGAAGTAAACTTTATAAATCTGATGATTTATACTTAAAGTTAATGTAGGTGGGATGAAAAGCCGACGATCAATTGAAAATTTTGACCTTTAGATTGAAGATATGGATTTTTTCCCAAAACACACCAAAAAAATAGGTCTTTTTGGGAAAAAATCCATATCTTTAATATAAAAGGTCAAAATTTTCAATTGATCGTCGGCTTTTCATCCCACCTACATACACTTTAAGAATATATCATTAGATTTATCAAATTTACTTCGAGGGCTGTTATATATCAAAAATTTGAAAAATATCCAATTTTAATAATTTGTCATAAAATTTGTATTATATCGCTAATTTCAAAAATGAAAATTATTTGATATCAGAAAGACATGCTTCAGATTCAGAATGCAATTCGACACATCTGAGGTGCTCTCATGTCCCACAAAAAATACTGTCTAAACGCCATAAACGCTCATTCTAGATCCCTTAAGTAATTTGTATAAGTGAAACTGCTTTTTACTAGGAAAAATAAAGTTACTTAAAAATCCTTAAATAGTGTGACCATTGCCATGGAAACAGAATAAAACACACAGGTTACAAATTTGACAACATGCCAGAAAAGATTCTCCAGACTCTACTTAACATTTTGATATATGATTTGTCCATTTGAAACATCTGTCCAATATAATGATGCAAAAATTTCATGGTCTGTCCACCCACCCCCACCCTAAATGTACTTCATTATTTAGGTGAATTAGTTCTTTGTTGGGTAAATCTGTTCAATCCTTAGCTTGACATGAATACTTCATTGGAATTTTGTTACACAGTGCTAGCTTTAACCTTTTGTGACCCTCTTAGATGATAGCTTATTTTCTCAAACATTATTTGGTACACTGCTTCCTTTGATATCAGTGGTGGGGAATGTGATTTGCAAACAAGTTTTAGATTTGTTTTCATAATAATACTACACTATTTTGCAAATACCCTTCGCACTATCTGATTTGGTGCTGTTTGCTGTGTAAATAGGAAGTGGGTTCTGATTGGCCACTTGAATCCCATATTCCCATCATCATCACATCAGCACCTTATTCGCCGAACAAGCTGCATAGCTTATCACATGACCCAGGCGTGACCTGTTCTTTTAACAGATTGATCAGGACAAGTAGTTAGCCAGTTTGAAGGGTCTTTGCAAAATAATGTAATCCAACATGTACAGATAAAACTTTTCAATGAAAACTTCATTTTCAAACCAGCCAATATTTGTATCTTTTCTTCTGCAGGTATTGGGTGTTTCATGCCAGCCAATGGTGAGACAGCGCTAATCTCAGGCAAAATTAATGTCATCGCAGACGTCTCACTCAATCTACTCAAAAGGAGCACATTCCCAATGCTTGGCACAGGGCCACATGATGTCAAGAGGCCCAAGACCATGCATGGAGCTATGATCATATCAGATGATGTGAGTTGTACATGTAATTGACTAGATAATGCAAGAGATTTTAAATTGTTAAACATTATGCAAACACAGTTACGGAAGTAGATGCATGTTGGAATTTATAAAATCAAAAAGGTAGCCAGTTTTGTTGCTACAATCAGTAACAAAGTCACTCAACAATAATATACAACATTATCACTTTATTACTAAACTTGGCTGGTCATCATCCCATTCAACTAAATCTGAATCATAATGAAAATGCACGTAGTGTATGGTATCAATTTCGAATGTATGTATGTCACATCTTGAAACACTATTCTGGTAGCAGTTGATACTAACCATGCATCTTGTGCGAAAATTGTTAGGACACTTGTTGGTGTTTTTAATTTTAGATGAGGTGGTAAAATATGATATGTTCATAGTTGATGTTATGCACTTGCTATACTCTCCTACCCTCTCTCCTCTTGAAGTAAAGATGGAGCTAACATTTAGTGCAACCACCTTACACTATTTTTCAGCATTGAACATTGATTAAGGGGAGTGGGGTTATTCCTTCATGTAATTTTACACAAAATTAGGGTTAGGGTTAAGGTTAGGGTTAGTTTAGGGTTAGGATTAGGGTTAGGATTAGGGTTAGGATTAGGGTTATGATTAGGATTAGGCTTAGGGTTAGGATTAGGGTTAGAGTTAGGATTAGCTTACACAAAATAATTACATGAAGGATCGACCAGGAGTGGGGATGCATGAAATATACATTGTCCCAACCTTTGTGATTATTGCTGGGCAACAATAATGAGTTTAATTGTGGATCTGACTGTGGTAGCACCTTTTCAATTTGTTCAAAGCACTTTACATTATATGTGACGTGTCATGTCAAAAGGAGACACTTTTGGGCAGGATCGTAAATGGAGAAATAGACAAAAATCTGCTTGGGGTGATTTTTTCACAATTTTGGTTTATTGCGAATTTGTGATGCTATTAATGTTAAAAATATTGTCTGATAGTTTCAGACCGGAATATAAGTGGCATCTTGTATTTTTTGAGACATTTTTCAAGGTAATTCCTACTCTCACCATTGTCAATAATATTTTCAAAGGCCGATATCTCAATTTCCAATTTTATAATACCATAACTTACAAACTCAATATCTTCGCTTAGGAATGTTTGATTTCATTGGGGAAAACGGCGTTGTGGAGCAAAATATCTTTATATTTAAGATATGTAAAAACCTCAAAATTGATAACCTGCCCAAAAGTGTCTCCTTTTGACATGACACGTCACATATATTCCGCTGCTGCTGGGAAATATCTCACAGTGTGGTTGCCAACAATGGCACCAGTATATGGCTACCCTTAACAGCTCCCATTAGGGTCTTTCCCAAGTGCACAACATGTTGGGCATGCTGGATTTGAAACCACACCCTTGCAATCAGAAGTTGATGCCCTAATCATGTTCCCTATTGGACAGAAATTACTTGATATATAAGATTTCTTTGTGAATCAAAAAGATATTTTGACCTTTTTAGTTAGTGAATGTTTTGGATACAAAAAACATTTTGGTGCTTAAGAAATATTTGTACTTAATAAATACTGTTTGTCCATACATGAACTGATGTGAAATGAAAAGAGTTTTACAAGTAGTCTTATTCTCCTGACCCATCTGTTTGGAATTGGGCTATTCCACTTAAAATACACACTACCCCTGTGGAAGATTTTGGAAATATGTTCCACAGAGGGAGTAGGAATTTTAAATGGAATTAGCACATTAGGCAGCTCCATTTGAATTTCATACACCCTCTGTGGAAGATTCAGATTGAATCTTTCTCAGAGGGTGTATGAAATTCAAATGGAGCTGCCTATCGTAATTCCATTTAAAAATTCCTACCCCTCTGTGGAACATATTTCCAAAATCTTCCTCAGGGGTAGTGTGGATTTTAAATGGAATAGCCTATTGCAATAACTCAGCAGGTAACTCTTATTTGATTTTCACTTGAATTGACCTTTTGACCTCCAGAAATTGCAATTAGATGAACCCAGCAAAGTGATGCAGCAGCTAGGAGTGATGGAACATGAGATACGTTTTACATCCACCGTTGCCATATCACCCATGACAATGGAGGTACTACAGAAGAAACTCAAGAGGTAGGACATTTTTGATTTCATGCTTTTCACTTGAGGAATCAGATAGCGACGTATCTATCTGAGCCCTTAACTGCTTCAAAATGCAAATTTAAAAAGCATGGGAAAATATTTTTGACCCATAGGGTTTATAGTGTATAGCTGTTTGAAAGTGCAAATTATAAAAGAAATTTAAGACTGACTATATTGTTATGGTTGCTGCTGTTAGGTCATTATAAAGGAGGATTTTGTGATCCTAGCATCCTCTTTTTATGACATTTTTCAGTAGATATCCACGAAAAAAGCGTATTCCCAAAATTTGAGTTGATTCCATTTTTGCGTTTGCGAGTTATGCATGATTATGTGTATTACACTGCTCCATAGGCCACTGTTGTAATTTCGTTCTGGTATACCAGATCGAAATTCAAATTTGACGATATTTTTACTAAACGAATTAATCTGCAAGACATTTTAGGTACATAAACATTATGTAGCCAGAGGTTTCCAGTGGTATAAAAATCTCAATTTTTTTTGAGAAAAGTGGGGGGATGAGCCTATGGATCACGAAATGCCCTTTTAATTTAATAGTCCACACTCATTAGTAAAATTGCCTGCTTTTTACGTGTTATTCAGTTTTTCTGCATTTTTTCTTCAAATCCACCACACTAAAATCTCATGTCTGACATCGCCAGACGTCATATCCTAAATCGTAAATCTCAATCAAATTCTTTTTCTTGTGGGCATGGTTAATATCACTGGCTCTCCAAGTTGCTGTGAAATGGTTTATGGAAAGGTTAAGGCCATAGTGGTCAGTGACAATCTGTTAAGTGTGCTGAGACCTTGTGGTCTTGGTATTGTGCAATATATTAGGCTTTGCTACATTTTGTATTGTATTGTATAAGGCCTAAAAATTGTTTTATTGGCGTAACATAAAGAAAAATTAGGGTAGATCATTAGGAATTTCTTCTTTTTAAACACTTTTTAAGCTGTAAATTGCATATGGAACTTGGAACTTTTTTTCCCTTTTTTTAATTAGATTTTTTTTATTAAATTTTTTTTACTAAAAAATATGAAAAAAAGTTTTTAGTGTAGGCCGGGTTACGCCAATCAAACAATTTTTTTAGGTCTAAGTTAAGGGATCCAAAATGAGCGTTTATTGCGTTTCGACAGTATTTTTTGTGGTACATGAGAGCACCTCAGACCTATCGAATTGCATTCTGAATAAGAAGCATGTCTTTCTGATATCAAATAATTTTCATTTTTTTAAAACCACAATATAATACAAATTTTATGACAAATTATAAAAATTTGATATTTTTCAAATTTTTGATATATAACAGTCCTCGAAGTGAATTATATAAATCTAATGATATATTCTTAAAGTGTATGTAGCAGGGAGGAAAAGCCGACGATCAATTGAAAATTTTGACCTTTCATATTGAATATATGGATTTTTTTCCAAAAAAGACCTAATTTTTTTTGGGTGTTTTGGGAAAAAAATCCATATCTTCAATACTAAAGGTCAAAATTTTCAATTGATCGTCGGCTTTTCATCCCACCTACATACACTTTAATTATAAATCATCAGATTTATAAAGTTTATCAAAAATATCAATTTTTAATGATTTGCCATAAAATGTGTATTAAATTGCGAATTTCAAAAAATCAAAATTATTTGATATCAGAATGACATTCTTCATATTCAGAATGCAATTCGATATGTCTGATGTGCTCTAATGTCCCAAAATAAATACTGTCCAAACGTTCATACCCCAGCCCTTAAGTAGTTTGGTGTGCAATCTTATTCTATTCTGGTGCTATTGTTAATTTACAGGAGGTTTCCAATGCATAGTGTGCAACTCACATCAGATGGTTCCATCATGATCAGCTCAGTACTAGTCAAAGTAAGTTACACGTCCTGTGGTATCCGCAAGTATGTACGCACAATACACACAAATGCGACCTACTCCCATGCAATAAGCGTAGAGTGGCAAGTTTCGAGACCTTCCAATTGTTGAGTTGTTCTTTTTTGTTTGAAGACAGCTGTATAGTCAATGGTATGAATGTGAATTGGGACATAATATGCTGTACTATATTCAATTCTGTCCCCATTCACAAAGGACCTACCACTGCCAATACAGGTGTCTTCAAGAACATCAACTCAACAGATGGAACATCTTGAAACACCCAACTTGGCAACATTAAACTCTTTTCATGGGAGCAGGTCACATAAGTGTAACCACAGGGAAACACAGAAAGCAAAACACACTTTACATTTTACTATCCTTCCTCAGAGTTTCATTCACCAAACTGGTGCTGTTTCACTTTTATTCGCTCCAACTTGGACTGACACTGCATCTGTAACTGTGGACATTGTTTGTAATGTGTGTTTATGCTGTTTTGGATGTTAAGTAGACATGAAACAACACCACTGTACATACAAAATCTCTTAAAATCTCATACATTTTCTGATGGTATGTTCCTACGATCACATGCTGATGGCAGTCTGCTTGAATGTAAAAGAACTCACACAACATATGGGAATAATGCCTTCTGCAATTCTGTGCCGGCTCTCTGGAACAAATTACCTGTAAAACTTCGTACTTCACATAGTCTGGCCACTTTTAAATCTGATCTGAAAACCTATTTGTTTCCAAATTATTTTTAATTAAGTTGTACATTAAGTGTAGCCTAAGATGTAGTGTAAGTTGTACTTTTAAGATCATTGTAAAGCGCTTTGTTCATACTTATGCTAAGGCGCTATATAAATTCCGTTTATTGTATTGTATTGTATCGACATGGTCCACCAAGTGTAGAACATCCATTGTTCTTGGATGTTCCTACTCACATGGTGTTTCCTAATGTCCGTCTGATTTACAGCGTTTACAAAAGCGCACACATATATGAGTTCAGGACTTCTAATGATGAATATTTTAAAGAAGGAATCACTGTGAATTTTGGAATGTTTTGATTGGATTTTCAGCATGATTATTTATATGAATGTGGAAAAATCTGTATCTAATTACATTACAAAAAAAAGCATTACATGTTTCTTACTGTTAATGATTGGAGGTTTTATTTATTTTATTGATTGACAGATGTCAGAAGAGACAGAAGAAGCCCTCAATTTACTGGTGTCATGGCCGTATCAGGTAGGTAGCCACTCCTCATTCCATTTGTAGGTCGCCTGAGGGAGACCTTAATAGACGAGTCAATTTATGTTTGAGCTCAAATTAGAACATCAATGTTTTTGCTTGCTAGTGATTCTAAACACCCTCCTTAACAACATCCAAAAAAGGAGAAAAAGGGGAAAAAATGGTATTTTGCATATATCCAAACCGGCCGCTAATGCAGGGTTCAAATTTCAAAATTGGGCGAATATGGATAAAAACCATCTATAGTAGGATTCAGAAAAAATATAGTTTGACCTATCTGTGATGTACATTTCTTGAGTTATAGGCATCAAGGTCAAATGTTAAATTTTGGCCTCCACCATTGTCAGGAGTAAGAAACTAAAAAATGCTCTGATTTTGATCAAAGTGGTCTCAAATTGTTTAACAAAGAATATTTTGCCATATCTCAGGTGTTTTGTTACCTGGGTAACATCACAAAATAGGTCAAGGTTAACATGATCTAATGGGCTTTAAAATATTTGCCCTGTTACCCAGGTAACAAAACACCAAAGACATGGCAAGCTATTCTTTGGTTTAAATGTTTTTCCATGCAGAACAATTTGAGATCACTTTGATCAAAATTGGAACATTTTAAAAATATTTTTGTGCCCCTGTGGACAATGGTAAGAGCTTTCTTTCAAAGCTGCAGTATAGACCACTTGACATGTGACATCATTGCCCGGCAGTATGCGCACAAATTATGGCACTTTCCATTGTTCTTTGCCCTGCAGTGTGTGTACGCATCATAGTTTGCTCAGGGCATGTGCATTTTAAATCTCCCACCACATTTCATATAGTACAAGAAAGCCATTGAACAGTGAAGCGGTTCGTTGGAGCATATCGATAGACCAATCCCTTGCCTTTGTTGATAAACAATGATGTCAAGTGGTCTATAGAAATCTGTATGTAATAACGGTGTTAATTAATCATCAGACAACCCTTTTGGACAACTGTCCATATTTTAAACAGGAAGCCCCACTTGCCCAGTTCTCCACAGAAGAACTGACTTACACCTGTTACTTTGATGACAGACAGAACAGAATTTACAGGGATAAATTTTAACCTTTACTAATTCCCAAAGGAGCTTGAAACAAAAGTGAGGCTTTCAAATAAAAATGTGTCTTTAAGACTTGATCAAATTGTGTATTGCTTAATATTAATCTTATCTTGTTAATCTGATTGGTCTTTGCCAGGAGGAAGATTTGGGGAGCTCTCTATTCAGTATGCTACAACATGGCCTACCATCTCACTCAACTGATTTACAAGCCTATTGAGACTATTGACGCTACTTGGGAAGTGGAATGCTGAACTTTGCTAACTATTTCAAAAACATTGTTGCATATATAATAAAGCATGTGTTGGGTACAGGGATGTAAATCTTCAGGAAATTTCCTGATTTCAGGAAATTTTGCTTGGATCTTCCCTGTACAAAGTATAGGGAAATACACATTTTCAGGAAATATTAAAGTTTATGCCAGTCTGTTTTCATCCCTGTTGGTACATGTATATGCAACTCAGATGTACATCAAGACTTGACAAGCTTGTAAATATCATCCAGAAACTGACTCCAACTGTTCTGATGTAGATGGTGAATTTCTGTGGCAGTCTTATCCATTCTGCCAGATATTTCATTTGTTCTCTTAAACCATCTTTGGTACTTAATGTTCATTAGTTTGACCTTCGCTACACTGTACCATTTTTGTTGCAGTGACGTCAACACATTGAAGCAGCTGTTTTGCTCGCGCATCACAGTGTCATTAAGTGCCTGCGCGTGTACTTCAGCGCTTTCATCAAACGCTAGCGATTTGATGCTTGGCCCAGTGAAATGCACACCGATTTTACTGTCATATCAGGGTGAAAAATGGTATAGTGTCATCGAAATTTATAAAGACATCATGCTAATACAGTTAGAACAGTTTAGGACTAAGAAAGCTGTATGTGGAGAACCTATGTCACTAAATTGCTGTTGAATGATACAGGAGCAAGATTTGTCCACATCCTTTTTCCTCTGAAATTGAAAGATTATCATTGTTCTGTTTAGAAAGAACAAAAGACTGTAAGTTGGAAAGGATTTAAACAACTAATATTTTGTGCCAACAGAAAAGAATAGTTTAACCCACCTACTGTGTTACAATTTTGAAAAAAATGCTATAGTGTCAGAAATTTGTGACATTTATTAAAATGTCCTGCTAACTTAGGTAAGAAGAGGAAGGCAGCTAATACAGTTTGAGCAATGTAGCATTGAGGGCACCGAGGTTGCGGGTTCGAGCCATCGTGTTGTGCCCTTGAGTAAGGCACTTAATCTCGATTACTCCTCTCCACCAGGTGTTTAAATGGGTATTCTTAAATGCTGGGAAGGTAACAGACTCGCTGTAGAGGAGGTGTAGCGATCCCCTATAGCAACATTACATGGAGGAGTCTGGCCCAATCGCCAATGAAAGAGAGATGGGCACTCCGATCACTGTTTATACAGGATCGTCTCCTTTACCTTTAGTATTGAGGAAGCGATATGCCACTACATTTCTGTTGAGTGATACAGGGGCAAGATTTGTCCTTTTTCCTCTGAAATTGAAAAATACAATAGATTAACATTGTTGTGTTTACAAAGATCAAAATACTGTAAGATGGAAAGGATTTAAACAACAAATATTTTGTGCCAACAGAAAAGAACAGTTAACCCACCTACTGTGTTACAATTAAAACTTGAGACAAATAAAAATTAATAAGTGGCAGCGTAAACCCCAGATAAAAGATCATAGAATGCACTAACACAGGATTCAAGTCCTGAACCTTTTGTGTGCAAGGCAGACATCCAAACCATTAGACCATCAGCTCTCCCTGATATATAGGGCTGGAAATGTTTTGTATTTTAACCCTAACAGAACCCATGGTTATTTACTATTGGAAGGGAAAGAAGGAGCAAAAAGGAGAGAAGGTGAACAAAGAAGTCACTTGGTACCCCCTGGATCGAACCTTAGTCCCCTTGCATGCCAAGCACAAGGGGTTTCGCTTTTCAGCGATTTTGTACGTATTTCTGGTGATTTTGTCATGTGTCATTTAATTTATTTTCACTTCTAGTTTACTTCCATTGGACTCTATCATTTTCTGGTTTAAGGGAAAAAAGGAAAACAGTTATATAATAGGAAATATAAAGGAATGCTGAAGAGGTATTATAACACCCAAAGGTTACAGTAAAAGGTGCTGAGAGCAGCAAAAATATTGCCCCAAAATGTGTGAAATATGTAAGAATGCATTTTCTTCAAGATTTTTTCTCAGCCAAGTAAGAGATATTTACATCAAGGTGAGCTTTGACTCTATACAGGAATTCAGAGGGAAATCGGCCCTTTCCTCAGTGAAAAAACGAAATTGACTAGAATGTGATGTGTGCATTGTGCCATCAACGGGCATAGTACGCCTCTGCGCACTTCAACATGCAACAGTGTTTCTTGAAACCCGTCTTAAATGTAAGAATATTTTTCTTCAAATAAACATTCAGAAAGAAATGCTTTGTAAGTCTACTTCCATTTCATGTTGTTTCATTCATGTGTAATTATTTTATTATTTTTTTAGCTACTGATATTATTGCATTCACAAATTGCAAATTGCTTTAGAAATAGCGGGTGTGCCAAAAAAGTTTATACATGTATGCAGATTTTTGAAAATAATTGAAGTTCGAAACTTGCATAGACTTAACCCACATTCCACGCATTCTTGAGCATGGTCCATTATTACTATTGTGTATTTAGCTGGGCATGCCCAGCCATAGCATGGTAGATGTAGTATTTATATATTCAACAACTCTTCCTATACTTTTGTACAGGACCCAACAGTTGTTAATCCACGATGAATCAACACTTTTGCAGTAAGCGTATACGCGAACGCCAGCGCACATCCGTGTTACGCATGAGCGCGTAAAATTCGCCATGTCTGGAATCTGTGTGCGATCATGCTTACAAGTTGAATTCAGTATTTTGGAAGTATCGGATAAAGATTGCTGTTTTATTCAGTTTTATTGCTGATATCAACAGAAATCACCGACCTTTTTGTAAGGCTGACTGTCAATGATTAACTGACATTCCTCATGAAATAATCAGGGAAATAATCATATGAATTATATGATCTTTAGCTTGTTTTCGTTGTTGAAAGGGATTCAATCATGTTTCACCGTTGTTCATCACCGATTAAGAACTCGCGTCCGGCTCGTCTGCGTGGTTTACTTATCAGAGAAGTTTAACTTGCAGATTTGATCCTAAACAAAATTGCATTATATTGATATATTTCAGCTTTTGGTTTGACATGGCATTTAATTCTAACTGAAAAACTGAAACAAATGTGGAGACAAACACATAATAAGAACACATCGTACTTGAGGTTATTTAATATTCCATAATCTGTACTTTATTGTCAACTTTTATACAAAATCTATTTCCTGTAGTTACTGTTGATTTTTTTCATTTTGATTTTAATTTTGATTTAATTTTAATTTTGATCAAAAGTGGCTATTCCAATTGAATTCCATACACCCCCATGGCAGACATGACTTCAATCTCCTACACAGGGAGTGTGAATTTCAAATAGGGTTACCTGAATAGGCAACTACATTTGAAATCTATACTCCTTGTGTTGGAGATTAAGGTCATGTCTTCCATGGGGGCGTATGGATTTCAATTGGATTATCTCAATGCTAGTCATTTTTGGAAGACATTAAATTTATAATTAACTGGGTCACCAGCTATACAAATTGGTTCCAAACTTTTCACAGCAGAAATCAATTATTTTATGGTATTTACTCAGAAATGAGAAATTATTTCACATTTCAATTTTGTTTTGTAATCGAGAGTATGACCCACACAGTGTTCGAAATATGCCTCAAAAAGTTACAGGCCAGCCGGGCTTGACCTTAAAAAGTTACTGGCCAGCCGGGCCGGCAACTAGATGCCAGTCAGAAAAGTTACCGGCCAGGTCAAAAAGTTACAGGCCAATGGCCGGCCCTATTTCGAACGCTGGACCCAATAATGCTAGCTACTTTGAACATTGATACATAATTAAATAAACCAATGAAGGTCAATAATTAAAACTGCCTCATTTTACAAAAACAAACCCAACTAGACTTAGCTGTGGTCTAAGACCACGAACACAGCCGTGTGGTGACCCCTTAATCACCTTTGACCCCAAACTATATGAAATCCCCATAGACATTGTACTAATGTCAATGCACATGTCCATGTGGCATCACATTGCTATGCTTTTTGTGGCAGAAGGGGCATTTTGAAGGTATATCGTTTTATACCGGAAGTGACCCCTTACTGACCATTGACCCCAAATGTGTGTACACCATATAGACACTGTGTTATAACTATCATACTATGCATGTGTGCAAGAGGTGTCACTGTCCTACGTAATTAGTGGAAGAAGAAGCATTTTAAAGGTATTTCGTTTTATACCGGAAGTGACCCCTTAATAACCTTTGACCCCAAATAAAATAATACCACATATAAACTGGGTAATCAAAATTCATGTGTGAACATACCGTTACTGTCCTATGTTTTTCCTAGCAAATAAAAAATTTTGAAGGTTTTTCGTTTTATACCGGAAGTGACCCCTTAATGACATTTGACCCCAAATCTGTGTACACCCCATAGACACTGGGTAATAACAATGCATGTGTGCAAGTGGTGTCTCTGTCCTACAGAATCTGTGGAAGAAGATGCATTTTAAAGGTATTTCGTTTTATACCGGAAGTGACCCCTTAATGAGATTTGACCCCAAATAAAAAAATACCACATATACATTGGGTGACTGCAGATCATGTGTGAACATACCGTTACTGTCCCATGGTTTACTTAGCTAATAAAATTTTTTGAAGGTATTACGTTTTATACCGGAAGTGACCCCTTAATGACCTTTGACCCCAAATCTGTGTACACCCCATAGACACTGGGTAATAACAATGCATGTGTGCAAGTGGCGTCTCTGTCCCACATAATTTGTTGAAGAAGATGCATTTTAAAGGTATTTCCTTTTATACCGGAAGTGACCCCTTAATGAGCTTTGACCCCAAATAAAAAAAATACCACATATACATTGGGTGACTGCAGATCATATGTGAACATACCGTTACTGTGCTATGTTTTATTTAGCTAATAAAAATTTTTGAAGGTTTTTCGTTTTATACCGGAAGTGACCCCTTAATGACCTTTGACCCCAAATCTGTGTACACTACATAGACACTGGGTAATAACAATTCATGTGTGCAAGTGGGGTTACTGTCCTACGTAAGTTGTGGGAGAAGATGCATTTTTAGTTGAAATCACGCTTTTTGACCCTGTGACCCCTCAAGTGTGACCTTTGACCCGACGAGTTTCATGTGACATGTAGGGGCACGGTCAATAATCATTGTGACCAAGTTAGGTCAAAATCGATGTAAGCATGTGAGTGCTAGAGCAAATGTAATGGTTGACAGAAGAAAGAAAGAAAGAAAGAAAGAAAGAAAGAACCTGTAAGAAAAAAGACACAGCCGTGACGTTAGTCACGGCTGTGTAATAATAAAACAAGCAAGAAATTGAACAAATAAATCACTACAATCTTTTGGAGATTAAAATAAGTCAAATAAATGCACTATGTATTTAGAGAGCCCAAGCACAACCAAATAAGGCTCTTGGTCTGAAGTTATTCACCATAGAAATGATGTAACAGGATTAATTACCAGAGCTATAGGTGAAAACAATATTTGAATGCATTGCCCTGCACTAGATGTACACTGTAACTCTGCATCACACCATCGCATAAATACCTGGATCATAATTCTATGGAAATTTCACATTACACATGTGCAGACATGACAGACATTCAAATATTGTTTTCACCCATACCTATGGTAATCCTGTTACATCACTACTTATACAACAAATTGGATTCATGTTGACAACACACCATATAATAATATTAGAATTAGAAGATCAAGCGGCACAATAGAAAACTGGCCTATTATAATAAATATGATATTGAAAATGCAATTGAAAATTTGAGCAATTATAGTGAAAATGTCAAACATTTGACCAATAAATTAAAATTCAAGATGGACTCAATAAAATTGGACTTGTGCGATTTTTGGTGCATTATGAAGTACAAACAAAATAATTGACCAGTGACCACACCAAGAAGTTAGTACCAATGTCAAAATTATCTATTTATTGCAAAAATATACATCAGAATTTTATAAAGCCAATCTAATATCTTAGGTTAATGCACTATTCATCAACACACAAAATTATTTCAATTCTCCTTCCTCAAACTCCTGCATAATATTGTTTATGCACAGCATACTTGTATCATATGAATATTTATTGGGGGTATTTCTGTAATAAAGTTTGAATCAATAAAATATAATTCATTAGTTGCCATGCCACCTGGCAACCAGCTGGAAGTCATTTTTAGTAAACAATTTCTTGTTTGTTTTTAAGAATAAATCATCGCATTTAGCAGTCAAACAGAAAGCGATATAGAGTTTCACATGTACCTCAGAAGTAAGTTTATCAGTTTTGTGATTTCATTGGATGAGAGCCCCAGTTTGATGAGTAAATAATGGTGTTGCGGGCTATACAAAAATATAAATAATTTTCAGTGTTCTAACCTTGCATAAAATACACTATCAAAGTTGCTTCTCCTATGGCAGTGTATGGAGAGAGCCAACTCAAGCCCTCAAGGGCAATGCGCAGACTCTGAGAAAGCCATGGTTGTTGCTCTTTGCTCATTGGCCAAAAATCATATCCGGTGCTATTATACGTCAGAGTGGCGATAGTCAACTCCAAGCAATTTGCTGCTTTGAGCAGAGCACAGGAGTGATCAATATATCGGCATTGCTGGCCCGATTGCTGACCATGACGATTGTGACAACTCTAGTCCGAAGGTTCCCTAGTCCGAAGGCTCCTTAGTCTGAAGATTCGCTAGTCCGAACACGTAATTTACTATTCGCTAGTCCGAATTCTGAAAAAGGTTCGCTTATGCGAATATCGGGTTCTCTAGTCCGTATATAGAATAAGGCTCGCTAACCCTAACCATAAACCTTAACCCTAACCCTAAACCAACAGAACCTTTGGACTAGCGAAGTCACGATGACGATATGAAATATGAAACCAACATAAAGAGAGCCATGGTGAAGGATCTCTCTCACTCTCCTTGTAACTAAACACCTTTGTTACATAACCAATAAGGTATAGCTAGCCTTCTTTTTTTTTGACTATACCCCTCTTGGGAAGTATTTCATCATACATCATTTCATCAAGTACCATGCATTTTTTTTTACAAAATTATATGTGGTTCTTCTTTTAATGGGCCTTTGTAAGTGCCACAGATGGATTGATAAAATGGCCTGAAATTAATAGCACCTTTAATTACCAGCCTTCTAAGGCCCATAAAATATAAACGCATATAATTTTGCAATAAAATTTGCACATTATGATAATTGAGCAAGTATAGTTTTTGAGGAGGCTATTTTATGTATTGTACATGTATGTGTGGTCTTTTCAAAAATAAAATTTCTCTCTGAAACAAAGGTGTTAAGCTCTCAAATGCATTTCTAACCGAGGAATTGTTACGATTAATTTCTATCTAGACTAGAATCTGGCACATATTGGTGTATAGTAAATTTCATAGAATTGTCTGCTGTCAATGACTTATTATAGGTTAATAAATGCGTATCACTTGTTGGGTTGGGAGTGAAATTATACAAAATTTTTCACATATATTGAGATGTTGATGTGTCGAATACAAAAGCCCTGCAGGGGGTGCATTAGAGGCATCAATATCTCAGTACAATCCCACGATTTTTGCTCTTTTTAAAACAAAATTGTCACTAAAAATGTTTGAAAATATATATAAGCAAATATAAAAACATCAACCTGCAAGAAAAATGAACACGTCCAAAAGCACTGCTCATAGTATGCAGAGTGTGCGCCCCGGGGTGTGTGCCCGCGCATTATACACAATTAATGTATGGTTAGCATTTTGCTAATATTTGCCTCCGATTGGTTCTTGCGATCTAAGAGTGTATGAATATTAAATCAGCTACATCCAATTCTTGTAATAATTAAAATCAGTCACTATATACTGTTATTCAGCCTTCATACAAACAAATAAATAATTAAATGAAAATCAAAAATAAATGAAACATTTATAAATACAATCATTTGATATACTTTGGTTTTATATAATTCGGCATGATCCAAGGGCACACCGCTCAGATGCAGCGGCACAACTCTGAAAGCCTGTGTTGTTGTGTCCAAAGATCGTATCCAGTGCTGTACATCAGAGCGGCAGTGCTCCTGAGTTGACTTGAAGTCAATTCTGAGCGATTTGGTTGGTGCTTTGAGCAAAGCACAGGAGTGATCAAGTCAACTCTTTGTTTTGTGGTATAAGTCAACTCTGTGGTATAAGTCAACTCTGTGGTATAAGTCAACTCTGTGGTATAAGTCAACTCTGAGCGATTTGGTGCTTTGAGCAAAGCACAGGAGTGATCGATATATCGGCTTGCCACCGATCACCGCTGGCATTGCGGGCCTGATTGCTGGCCATGACGATATGAAACCAACATAAAGAGAGCCATGGTGAGGGATCCCTCTCACACTCCTCTACACACCTTTGTTACATAACCAATAATGTATAGCTAGCCTTCTTTTTTGTTTTGGCTATATCCCCACTTAAGAAGTATTTCATCATACATACTTGCTCAAGTACCATTATGTGCAAATTAGGAAGTATTTCATTATATATATACTTGCTCAAGTAGCATCATGTGCAATTTTTTTTTACAAAATTATATGTGGTTCTTCTTTTAATGGGCCTTTGTAAGTGCCACAGATGGATTGATAAAATGGCCTGAAATTAAATTATAGCACCTTTAATTACCAGCCTTCTAAGGCCCATAAAATATAAATGCATACAATTTTGCAATAAAATTTGCACATTATGATAATTGAGCAAGTAGAGTTTTCGAAGAGGCTATTCAAATTATTTTTTATGCATTGTACATGTATGTGTGGTCTTTTCAAAAATAAAATATCCATCTGAAACAAAGGTGTTAAAGCTCTCAAATGCATTTCTAACTGAGGAATTGTTATGATTAATTTCTATCTAGAATCTGGCACATATTGGTGTATAGTAAATTTCATAGCATTGTCTGCTGTCTGTGACTGATTATAGGTTAATAAATGCGTATCACTTGTTGGGTTGGGAGTGAAATTATACAAAATTTTTCACATATATTGAGATGTTGATGTGTCGAATACAAAAGCCCTGCAGGGGGTGCATTAGAGGCATCAATATCTCAGTACAATCCCACGATTTTTGCTCTTTTCAAAACAAAATTGTCACTAAAAATGTAAAAACATCAACCTGCAAGAAAAATGAACACGTCCAAAAGCACTGCTCATAGTATGCAGAGTGTGCGCCCTGGGGTGTGTGCCCGCACATTATACACAATTAATGTATGGTTAGCATTTTTGCTAATATTTGCTAATATGTTTGCTAATATTTGCTCCGATTGGTTCTTGCTATCTAAGTGTGTATGAATATTAAATCAGCTATCCAATTCTTGTAATACTAGTAATTAAAATCAGTTGCTATATTACTGTTCTTCAGCCTTCATACAAACAAATGAAAATCAAAAATAAATGAAACATTCATATATACAATCATTTGATATACTTTGGTTTTATATGATTTTAAGTCATATTCAAATCTATGAGCTGTATCATAATATGTCGGTATCAATTAGCACATTACCGGCCAGGTGGATCAACTCTGTATTCAAGAATGGCACATATCTTACCCAAAAGTCCAATTAAACCTCTATTTTGGACAATTTCAAGGTCATTTTGATTTTTTAAAGAAAATAACAAAATGGCTTTTAAAACCATTTTAAGACCATTTGGGTAATTCTCACATGTGAAAGTCTAAATTGTGAGTTGACCCACCAGGATACACCATTTGGGTAATAGCCAAATTGGCATTGGAAATTTGCAATGCACTGTGGGACAGTTTTTGCAGTTTTGGGACACTTTGCAAAGAAACCATCACTATGTCAGCACCAATGCACACCAGTTCAATGTGACTATAATAGGAGACTGAATTTAAAAGACTGGTTTGCGTCTGATGATCAACTCCCCACAGCCGGTGAAAAGGAAGGTTGATTCATCTGGTGCCTTCATCGGAGAAAAGGAATTGCAGAAAATGGAGAAAAATGTCGGTACTTTTACAAGGCAAAAGCAATTTTCTAGACATAGTTGAAATAGTGCCTAAAAAAGAAAGTTTTCTATTACTATTGCATGTATAAGGTCTAATTTTGAGATGTTTTGAAGGTGCAAAATTAAGCATAGGGCAAGCTATTTTACTCTGCTGTGTTCAGAAATTTCAATCATCACGACAAATAGTCAGCAAATCGTTTCCAAGTTTGATTGACAAATGACGTAAAATGCATACTAGTCTTTTTGATTCAGTCTCTGATTATTCAGCGTGTTACACTTGACCAGTTCAACTTACACAATGATGATATGCGCATCGACAATGACAGTCTCAGGTTTTTGCAAAGGATGCTGGGAAGAAACCCAAAAGTGAAAGGCAGTTATTTATTCATAGATGTTAGTGCGTTCCTTCATCTGTGTCTTGCATCCATAGTTGAGTTCAGCTCCTGCACTCAGCAGTAGATCATTACCAGTACAGAAGGTAGCCTCTGCTGCCAGGAATAGGCACATCTGACCCGACTCTTCTAAGGTACCAAATCTACCGGTCAACTGAAATGGAAAATAATTTTTTGTTAGAGTCAGGTTAGGATAGGATAATAGTTGAGGTACCGTATTCGTTCCAATAAGCGCCCATGCCCCAATAATACTTCCAGTAAGCTTACCTGTCAAAATACTTCCAGTAAGCTTACCTGTCGAGTAATTTTACATGCATGCATGAGGGAAATTGAGCATCAAAAGCACCCAAAATGTGCACCAAATTTAAATTATGACGCTATTTCATAGTGGGCAGATGTATAGATATTAAAAATACTTCACAATAACCACCTGCAAATGCCTTTAAAAGGCCAACTTTTAGCTAATTCTGTCTCAAATTAGTATTTTTTGCTGTACATGCCAGTGTCATTATTTATTTACAGTTAGTGCGCCCTCAAAACATTTTGTCAATATAATATTAAATTAAGACACATAATATTGTGAGGGCGCACTAACTGTGAGTAACTAAATACTTTCAGACGGTGATTGATGACTAAAAACAAGGTAAAATATAAGCGCCCACCCAAAATGACTTTGTTAAGTGCCCTGGGCGCTTATTGGAATGAATACGGTAATTAAGATTAGTGTATGGCTAGGCCTATGTCTATGATAAATAAAGGGCTTATGTTTCTAATATTTTAACCAATCAATGAACAAAGAATAAATTAATGAAGGATATAAAACAAATATTTACTGCTCTAAATTCGGTGTCCAGTTCACCTCGGGGACCAAAAGATTCAACCAGATCCCTCATGAGCAGTAAATATGTGTATACCCTTATATCCTATAGCAGACATGACCTTAATCTCTCACAGAGGGGTGTAGATTTCAGATGGAGTAGCACATTCAGGTAACCCCATTTGAAATCCACACTCCCTGTGTGGAAGTCATGTCTTCCATAGGGTGTATGGATTTCAACTGGAATAACCTATTTGTTCAATGAAAAGCCTGCAGCTTTACAACTATGTATGCTATAATAGACTCAGGTTCTTAACAGTTAAAAACTTCACAATTTTTGACATAAAAGTAGTAGAAAAATATCAAGTCACACAATTCTTCATTAGGGACCATTCACAAAAACTTGTAACAGGGGGGCCTTTTGGACCTAAAATTATTTTCAGGGCTCCCTTTTTGGCCATGGAAAATGAGCATCAACCCCATAGAAAATAGTGTATACTCATGTTCTACAAGAAAAATTAAGGTGATATTTTCAAGCCCCCCTCCCCTTCAGAGGGATAAAAAATTTCAGGGCCCCACTTTTTGCATCAGGCCTTACAAGTGTTTGTGAATGGTCCCTTATTGTGTTGCATACCTGTGCCTCTGCACCACCCTTTATCATAGCTTCTGGGTTTCCCGATGCATTCGCTCCAGATTCCCATAATGGTGTCCAGATGTTGCCTGGTGATACACTGAGCAAAAACAAAAATTATTGAATGAAAAAATAACGTGTGTGTGGTACCAACACATGGACCAGTTTCAAATGAAAAAGATAACATTGATTACTGTTATGGGCAATATTAATGTGTACCCCTGTGGTGGATACATGTAGTTCACAGTTTTGCATAACCCAATATTTTCCTTCACCATTTAAAGCCATATTATAACATTTCTGTAAAAATAGATTAGTATTTATTTTCCATAAAATGTTAGCTTTTACTGTCAGATATATCCCCTTTTAATTATGAGCCGAACAAGTGAGGTAAAGCATAGAAAATTGGAATTTACTACTAGCGCCCATGCATGTTACTCCCGTAGTTGTAATATGGTACGATCCTCGGGGTGTGTGTGTATGTGTATCCCGCACACCGTGTACGCACTGTGCATACGTGTTCGACTAATATTTCCATTGTAATAATAAAACGCCGGTTCCATCGTTTTATTCAAAATCTCGGATTTTGACAAAACCACAGCACCTTAAGGATACGATACATGATTTACCGACAAGTGACTCATTTTGGAATGCGATCATGAATTTTGAAGAAATAAAGTTTCCAGAGGCTTCGTTGGGACTCGAACCAGCGATTCTAAACTTCCTTCGATTACGCATCTAGTGCTTTACCGCTCGGCCACCGTGGCAGTTGAGCGGATGAGTGTAATGATAAAAGATAAATCTCATAAGGCCATCTTTAGCCTTTTGTTTACTAAAAAAGACGCGTTTTGTAAAGATAGATTAGCCGTTTTATGCATAAATAGCACAAACGTTTGGGAAAGGTTTCAAACAAATAATAAAGACACTGATGTGATGATGAAATTGCGTAAGTCTGGAATTATCTGCGTCGCAATGTTTTGTTTTGGTTTTAGGAATTTGACCTTAAAATTTACGACTTCATGACATTATCATTCGAAATCAACAAAAGATATTTCAACACTATATATCCTCATTCTTTCTCTAGAATGTTTTGTACATGTATGTGAAATAGCTTCAACAATGGTTCGCTGCATAATGGTAAAAATAGCCTTGACCTAAAAAAAGGGCGAGAGGTACCATATTTACGGATTCAGGCTAAATTTAAAATTGATATAAAACGTTTGTTTTTTGATCGATTACAAAAATTAATTTTTGTCGTATAAAGAAATTGTATCTGGCGTGAATTACACTACAATTTTTATTCCTAGGGCTCTTTGACTTCTTCAAATAATTTTTTTAATGATAGAGTGAATCCACTGACCCTCTATAATTACCGACAAAAGATCGAGTCCCCTCAAGTCTTGATTTTTGCAGAGTATCTTTATTGACTAAAGTACATTACAATCATGTAAAAACCAGAATTTAAAAAAAATTGAGGGCGTTCTCCTTAGCAAATGTTATAATATGGCTTTAAGGGCATAATATAGAAACTGTGCCAAAAACATCTGTGCCAAAAATTGCTTGCCTCCCCTCATTTGACCTCCCAAAAAATGCTTGTCCCATCCCTTTTGACCTGCCTAAAATGTTAGCTCCCCTGCTTTTGGCCTGCCAAATCCCCCCGTATAATTAATAACCCAGGGTACACATAATTATTGCACCACCCGTACAGAATGTAAATGATTTGCATACATCATGATTCGCTCATTTTGTAAAAACATGAGTTTGCTTTTTTTTTTAAATTGTCCTTGGAAATAACTGTTTGCCCTAAAGAGAACAATGGATCAAATCTGATTATATAGCAACCTTAATTACACATTTTAAAAGTTTTTAATTTTTGAAATATATATAAAAGATATTTCCTACCTGAAACTTTCAGGTAGGAAGTATCTTTTTGGTCTGACGCATGAATCATGTTATTATTAATTGCCTTCAGACCCCTGTCTGAATTTCAATCATAATTATATATTTCAGCAAAAATGCTAATAGTATATCTATTATTATGAGAAAATATTTAAAAAAAAACCTTTTTCTAATGTAGCAGTAAGGCAAAGTTGTTTTTATCAACTATCTCTACATGCCCTTTTAATGCTACTAATAGGGTTTTCCAGTTGAAATCCATACACCCCCTATGGAAGACATGACCTTAATCTTCCACACAGGGAGTGTGAATTTCAAATGGGGCTACCTGGAAGGGTGACTCCATTTGAAATTTACACCCCCTGTGTAGATTATTACGATCATGTCTTTCATATGGGGTGTATGGATTTCATCAAGAATAACCTAATGCTTCTATACTGATCGGAAATTGTCAATGGCGATAAATTATCACCTAATACCTTCCCCTGACAGTGCTTGTATATAGTTTCACCATTGATATGAGTGTTACATGTAACATAATCATGACCCATGAGCAAAGGGAATACCCAAGACAAAACTTGTATATAGTTTTTCAGCTTTGATATTATTGTAAACTGTAGCATTACCCGCTCAAAGTAATCATGTCATATAAACAAGGGATTCATGCCTCTTTCTGCTCTAATGATTGTAGTGCGGAAATTAATTGATGTAATATATACTCTTCTTGTTTTTACAAAAACAGCATGATACGTTGTTGTAATACACCGTCCCATCGTTGTATAAGATAAAATATAATCACATTACGTGTTGCATTTCTCATAAGCGCATCTTCGTTGGAAGTTACAACTTGTGCTAAAAAAGAGACTGTGTATTTGTTATAGTGGCTCATTGAATTTGGACAACCAGTTCCAAAGATAGGAGCAACAGCAGGAAACAAAAGGAAATATTCGCTTTGTTTGGCTATATTTCAAAATCAATATTTCCGAGTTCCGTCTGATTTTGCTTCATCGCATCACATATTATGTATGATTTATAAACAGACAAAGTTGCTGGTGTGGAATGACTTATACTTGAATCATAGACAGATAACACCAATCACCAATTACTATATATCGTTATGAATTCGGCAGACGGCCGAATCCAGATTCGGCTTTTGGTAAATTCATTTTACGCATGCATTATTTTTGAATTAGAGAACAAGGGATCTATGGTTTACCTATAGAGGGCAGCATATCGATTTTTTAACGGTTATCGCTGTTGACCGCACTTTCGATGCACCGTTAGCTAACCCTGTATGTCGCCTCTTTTGATTACTTATTATGCTGTTATCATCTGATCTCCGTTAAAAAACCGATATACTGCCCTCTATTATGTACATCATTGATCCCTTGTTCTCCAATTCAAATGTTAAGCATGCGTAAAATGAATTTACCAAAAGCCGAATACGGATTCGGCCGTCTGCCGAATTCATAACGATATGTACTGGATGCCACCATTTGTTCCATTGCAGTGTGAAGAGCAGTGTGATATAGGAACATATTGAAAGACAAAACATTTTGTAAGAGCAACGTTGACCACCTTTAACTATTATCATGGCTTGGTATGGTTATTACAATATCTCTGCATTGATAATGTTGCTGTTTGTTATGGTACTTTACAACACAACTGCTGCAGATGAACATCCAGAGCACATATCCATAACATGTGAAGAAGAGGATATTACCAACTGGTGGTGGGGATATAAATCCTATACATCAGGTGGTAATGGTACAAAATGTCACATCCATTGTCCCATAGACTGCACATGTATCCTTGGTAACTATACAGTGTCAAGCACCTGCACTAATGGAGACATAGCTGAGACTACAATCCCATACCCATCTGATGTGACTTATCTGAGCTGGGCTGACACCACATTGCATGCTGTCAAACCAAAAACATTCTCAATGTTTGCTGATATATTAGATGGACTACATCTAAACAATATCAGAGTCCAGTACAGGCGCGTAGCAAGGCGTGTAAAGGTGGGGCGCCCAATAGACGGACCCAATGTACCTCAATGTGACACTGAAAACTGAATGTAAAGAAATGGCCGCGAAGAGGCCATCGCGTCGTGCTTGCACGACGCAGGGGGGTGTCTGAGGGGGGATGTGGCCCCCTCAGAAGTTAGAAACTTTTGCAAAATGAAGACCCAATTGAAGCGATTTGTTGGACCATTTTAGCACTTAGTGTGTAAAACTTTAGTTTGAATTTCGTGGACAAGTTTTCCCTATTATTGTAGGCCTATAAATTGTGTTGAAACATAAATTGGCAAATGTGGAAAGGAGAAGCGAAAATTTGCACTTGTTTGTCCACTACGCAGGGGGGTGTCTGTAAGTCCTCAGAAGTAAGAAACTTTTGCAAAATGAAGACCTAATTGAAGCGATTTGGTGGACCATTTTAGCACTATTAGTGAGAAAAGTTTAGTTTGAAAAAGCCGAAAATTTGTGAAATGACGGTCCATGAAGCCTTTCGTGTACAAGTAGTTTTCTCTATTATTGTAGGCCTATAAATCTGTTAAACATAGGGCCTAAACTGGCAAATGTTGAAAGCAGAAGCGAAAATGGGCACTTATTTACCTACTATGCAGGGGGTGTTTGAGGGGGATGTTCCCCCCTCAGAACTTAAGAAATTTCGCAAAAGGAAGGTCCAATTGAAGCCATTTTGGTGCATCATTTTTACACTATTTAAGTTAAGACTCAGCATGGAGTCCGTCTTAATAATACCGACTTTGTTGACAAAATGTGACGGGCCCTGCAAATCGGCGGGCCGGCAGTAATTTTCACATGCTTTTATGTGTGCTTTTAATTATGACGAGGACTCGCCGCGCACCTCCCAGTTCTGGCACTCAGTGTATCCGCACCGGTTGCACTAAAAGAAGCGCGATTCGCGAAATACAGTAAGAAAAAAGGGGTCATTTTTCATACACTTGTTCGCGAAATTGAAAAAGGGTACCAATCACAGGTATAAATCATCGTAGTTTCATTATTCAATTCATTTACAAATTTCAGTTTCATTTTTCCGTTTGGTGCACATTACATTAGGTCACATTATACGATGCATATACAACCGCGGGTGCCGTACATTAATTAATGCGTTTCCATCAAAAAGGGGTACCGTATATTAGAAATATTATTCGCGTTTTAGCAAAAAAAAAAGGGCATTGTAGAAGGGCAAAAAATTCGCGAAATTGCTAAAAATAGGGTTGTTTTTATCCTGAAAAGTTCGCGAAAATGAGATTCAAAAGGGGTGTTTTCAAAGTTCGCGACGAGCATGAGTGACCAGCGGTATACACGGAGTGCTGGAACCGGGACCCGCCTTCAAGCAATGCCTAAAATAATTGCAGGGCTACGGTATCCCGGTATACATCATAAGACTTACTTCCGATCGCCCCGACTGCGCGGTTTTTTAGGCATGAGCCTACTATCATGACTACTCGCAATTTAACTTTTTTCTCTCCTCTTTTTTTCCCTTTTCTATTCTCTTTTTCTCCTTCTTTCCCCTTTCCTTTTCTCTTCTCTTCTTTTCTTTGCAAAAAAGTGGGGCGCCCATGGGCGCCTGGCGCCCCGCTTGCGACGCGCCTGGTCCAGTACATTCAACAAGGAGCTTTTGATGGGTTAACCATTCTGAGGTATCTATTCCTACAAGATAATGATCTAACGAACATAGTCCCTGGTGTACTCAACAACCTGATAAGCTTGGAGACGTTATACCTTTCAAACAATCATCTGACTGACATAGTGCTGGGTGTATTCAGCAACCTGACAAGCTTGGAGCATTTGTACCTTTCAAACAATCATCTGACTGACATAGTGCTGGGTGTATTCAGCAACCTGACAAACTTGAAATGGTTAGACCTAACAAGCAATAATGTTACTGTCATTGTACCTGGTGTATTCAGCAGCCTGATAAACTTGAAGGAGTTACACCTTTCAAACAACAATGTTACTACCATAGTGCCTGGTGTATTCAACAACCTAACAAGCTTGGAGTGGTTGTACCTTTCAAACAATCATCTGACTGACATAGTGCTGGGTGTATTCAGCAACCTGACAAACTTGAAATGGTTAGACCTAACAAGCAATAATGTTACTGTCATTGTACCTGGTGTATTCAGCAGCCTGATAAACTTGAAGGAGTTACACCTTTCAAACAACAATGTTACTACCATAGTGCCTGGTGTATTCAACAACCTAACAAGCTTGGAGTGGTTGTACCTTTCAAACAATCATCTGACTGACATAGTGCCTGGTGTATTCAACAACCTGACAAAATTGATATGGTTAGACCTTTCAAACAACAATGTTACTACCATAGTGCCTAGTATATTCAACAACCTGACAAACTTGAGAAGGTTAGACCTTTCAAACAATCATCTTGTAGAAATAGTACCTGGCATTTTCAGCAGCTTGACTAACATGGCAGCCTTGGTCCTTTCGAACAATAATCTCACCGAGATAGCACCTGGTGCATTCACCAACTTGAAGAGGTTTACATCTTGCAAACAATCATCTTACCGAAATAGTGCCTGGTATATTTAGCAATCTGCCAAGCTTGTTTGTATTGAACATTTCAAACAATTACATTACTGAGATACCTCCTGGTGCATTTGGTGAATTCTGCAGCAAATTAACAATTTACGTTATAAATAGCACATATGCCTCACAAGATTTCCGCCTATCATTATCACACAATAACCTTTCCATATTTCATTCTGGTACATTTCAAAATCAAACTGAACTCAGATATCTTGACATTGATCACAACCAATTGCAGTTCCTTCCACAAGATATTTTTTACAACCTGAGCCAGCTGGTACATTTAGACCTGTCAGTAAATAACTTAGTTCACATTCCTACTGAACTATTTATTCATTGTCTTCAATTGGAAAGAATTGACTTGACTGACAATCCAGTTTTGTGGTTTGAGCCCAATACATTTGCAGGGTTGAATGAAACTGTAGATTTAATTGTAAGTGACCCTTCAATCTGTTGTTTTACATCAGCTAACTGCATATGTAACAAAGCTCCATCCCCATTCCTGACATGCAAACGTTTGTTGCCATATAATGGTCTTCGCATAGCTGTATGGTTTATAGGTGCTCTCTGATTGGAAATATATTGGTCTTGTATGTTAAATTCAAGCATAAACAGCAAAGTAATAAGGTCCAATCCTTGCTGATCACAAATCTGTCAATATCTGATTTCTGTATGGGTATATATCTGATTATTTTAGTTTCAGCAGACATATATTACACACACTATTTCCCAACATTTTCTGAATCATGGAGATCTAGTATGTTGTGTAGAATAGCTGGTGCCTTATCTGTGTTATCAAGTGAGGCATCGGCGTTCTTCATAACACTGATAACCATTGATAGGTTTCTGGGGGTGAAGTACACATTCAGGTATCAAATAAGCACTAAACTTTCCCGTATTATGGTTGCCCTGCTGTGGTTTGTAGCATTAGCCATAAGCATAGCAACATTTGCATTATCACAAGGCAATTTGGACATCTACGCAGTTTCTGAAATTTGTGTAGGGTTACCAATATCAAGATATCATTCTCAGAGTACAAATGAAACATCACATAGTCGAATGAGTGTATGGGACAGAAATTTCATAACAACAACTGATTCCCATGCTGTGTACACTGGGAGTAGGGCAGCTATGTATTTTTCAATTGCTGTGTTCACAATCCTTAATCTGGGGTGTTTTTTTGTTGTAGGTTACTGCTATCTAGCTATTTTCATTTCTGCCAGGCAAACAGCTCAAAAAGCTGGTCGTTCCACCAATACAAATGAAGAAATCAGAATGGCTATGAAATGTTTTCTCATAGTCTTTACAGATTTTTGTTGTTGGATTTCAGTAGGTATATTGTCAATTCTAGTCCAAGCTGGGGCAGTAGAAGTTGACCCAGTTGCCTATGTCTGGATAGCAACATTTGTTTTACCAATCAATTCCTCAATTAATCCATTCCTATATACTTTGGTTTCATTTATTTTGAGTAAGAACAAAAGGAACAGGCAAGAAAACATTCCACTCCAGCCAATCAGGAGATCATAGGGTGATCACATGGTCAGGACCCAATAAACTAAATGCTATGTGAATCTATGATGCTGAGCATGTCTTTGAATAATAATAATATTTTATTCTTATAAAGCGCATTACAATAAAATCTCAAGGTGCTGAACATTTTACAAGCATAAAATATATGAACACAATAAAAGATATTTTGAATATACAATAATAAAAATAAGATCAAGCATCTCGAATACAGAGAGAATGAAGCACATCAATGGATATTACACATGCAGTATGGCAAATATTTCGCACGAACAGAAAACAGCACTGTGTAAAATTCAATAAATGGCAAACTTTAATACATTACAATGCATATTACACAGGGAAAATGCACAAAAATCAAGAGCAAAAAAGCATGGTAAAAACGTGAAATATGCATTGAATAAGAACAAAGTTAATATTGCACAGTGAAACTGCTCAAAATCCAAACAGATCAATTTTAACTGACACCAAAATATATTTATACAGCAAAACTTATTTAACATGTGGCGAATACCATTCAACGTTGTAGTGTGACGATTGTTGCTACATTGTAGGTCAACTGGTTCAGATTTTCTGTGTTTGGAACTACAATCAAGATGAACACAACACACAGTAAATGGGTTGCTAACAGGTGTGCAAACCAAGCATGAACCAGTAGCCATGGGGCGAATTGGCTGAGTGCAAAGAAAGTCAGATGCACCAGTTCCTTTTTGCACATAATGATCATGAATGATGATGTGTAATGTTGCTTCTTTATAGAATTAAATCGGCTGTATTCCATAGTGGCGTATAGTGATTTTTGGTCATTTTTTGAAAATTGGCACATATGTTTTTAATGATGTTCTCTTTCATTTTTCCAAGTCTCATCAGTCATAATTAGCTAATTAATTAGTAATTAATTAATTAATTAAATGTGGCGTATAGTTACAAAGTGACATTTTTTGTATTCCATAGTGGCGTATCGACCATACGCCACTTTTTTTATACACATTTTATAATTATGAAATATCGGCAAAAATGAAAAACATCGTATGTCATAGTGGCGCGTACGCGTATCGGACCTATACGCCACTATGGAATACTGAACGACGAAAAGTAACGCCATAGGGATTACACGGCGACCGAGGTGGCGTCACGGTTAACGTAAGGTTAGGGTATTATGCGTTTTGTTCGCTTTTCCATAGTGACGTATAGTTTTATTGTCAGTTTGCCAGCAATAGTATGTATTTATTTCCTTTGAAAAATATATAACAATAAAATGTATTTAGTTTACTACAGAAATTTTACATCATTTACAAAATATAATGAATGTCTGATTTACACAACTCGATTTTAAATTGGCATTTCTTCAAACCCGATTTTCTCGAAAAGTTGTTTATTCAAGCGGCGCCCACTATACGCCACTATGGAATACGGACTGACTTTAATTGTGCTTGTATGGGTATGCGATGTGTTGTGTGTGAGGGGGTGTATATGGTGGGTAGCTATAGGTGGTTTGTGTGGGGGTAGGGGTGTATGCATATGTCGTATAGGGTGTGTGCGGGTTCATGGTGGGGTATGGGGTGTGTGTGTTGGGGAAAGTAGGTATGGTTTGTGCAGATGTGTATGAGGTGTGTCAGTCAGGGTGTTTTATAGTGGTATGTTATTTTCACCATAAACCGTGGACATACTCATTAATAAAAGCTCCGTAATGGTGGACACACAAAGAACAAGGACGTCCAACTGAGGATGTCCACATTTTTCAGACCCACAGAATTGGTGATTTTTCTCACATTTTACAGAGATCAATATATGACATGCGACCATGTATATATTTTATATGTTTTGATTTTTAAGCAATTTGTATCAATTTTTAACTGCCTTCTTGTATTCTTATACGTAATAAATAAATATTTTTGTGTTCACTTCCTTTTTTAAATAATAATCGCAAGCTTTCAATACCAGACTGTCCCCTAATTAGCAATTACAAAGTATCTCATAAGCATTACGCACCGCACATCTATAGTGTAAGCATTGCGCCCAACTGTGTGCATGTCATTCAATATCAATACGCTGTGTTATGAGTCTTATTTTTTCCGCCTTACATAAATTGAACAAACTTTACAAATGGAAAAGTGATTACAGCCAATTAGAATTCAGCAATCTGGTCAATTCTTTTTTCTAAATGGAACATGGATGGGAATCTTACTATAAATAGGGGAATGTTGTATGTATCTATGTATCTATCTATGTATCTAGAAAGCAAACACGTAGAAGAATAATTATAATGTCGTAAAAGAATATTTATTACACAAATTTTCGGGCCTCACCCTTCATCAGGTGACAATAATGGTATATTCTTTTACGACATTATAATTATTCTTCTACGTGTTTGCTTTCTTCATTAAATGTCGACGCAGTTAATTTTCTACTATCTATGTATCTATCTATGTATGAAAGTGAAAAGGCTCCGTCAGTTTCGATCCAAATGTCGCCAAATTCATACGGGAGATCAAGGAATATACCGAGACGGTTATGCCAAAATTTGGTTGGAAACGGTCAAGAACTGGCTGTAAAAACAGTGAAAATATGGGTAAAAACAGGGTTTTTGTTATGAAATCGGTTACCAGCCTACGCATCACTGCAGCTGGCAGGCAGCACGTCGACGCTGCATGCGTAATGCGCATTTTAATATATCTTGTTTTATGCATACAACTTGAAACGATCCATCATGTGAGGCAAAAATACACACTTTCAATATGAGTTTGTCAGATTGCCGAATCTGTATTTGCCTTTTAGTAAATTTATGTTACACATGAAGGCATTAATACTTTAGTTAGAGAGGGCATCATATCAATTTTTTAACAGTAATCATCCTTGACCATACTGCACCGCCAGGGGTGGAATTTCGTAAAGTGCCACAGGAGTCCAAGTGGATTCTCGCAAGAGAGTTTTGCGAGAGTCCATGGATTCCCGTAAATGGATTCGCGTTGTACAATCTTGCGGAGTCCAAAAGGTATTATATGTAGGCCTACGAAAAATGCATTCAAACAAACAAACTAACAAATAAACTAATAAAGTTAAGTTTTTAATATATGTGTCATCATACTCTCACTTCCATATATGTCATTGCATCTTTGGCGACTTTTCCTTTATATTTTGCAGGCTTTGAGTTTTAAGGCGTGTTGAACTTAAACGTAAGTTCGCTTAGCTGATCATTTTCACATGGACTCTCGCAATAGGACTTTTACGGGAGTCTCTGCGAGAGTCGACTCTCGGACTCCCGCCGAAATTCCACCCCTGCAGTTCACTGTTACATATTAATACACTGCCCTCTATTATCTAAAGCATTGATCCCTCGTTCGCTAATTGAATGAATAAATCAATCTTTATTTTCATAATAAAAAAAAATACATTGATATTACACATTAAAACATAAAATAATACAAAGACAATTATGGAGGAGATGATCAAAAAGCAAGTAAGGCCAAAATTCAAAAATAATCCATGCATACAATGCTGCATAAATTTACAAGAAGGCGAATACAGATTCGCTGCCTCAGGAATTCGGGGTACTCAGTACAAATGACCATACGGGGCGTGCCTCAAATATGGGTAGCATTTTCAGCCTCTTGGCATATCAATGACCCCTTTTTCAAAGCCTATTTTGGTATATGAATGGGTCCTTTTTTCAAATTTTTGTCAATTTTTTGGAAAATAGCCTAATTTTTTGTTAATTTAGCCAAAATTTTCAAAATTTTCCCACAATTTTGGGAAAATTTGTAAAAACTAGGACAATTTGGGTTAAATTCAGCCGAAAATGTTGACTTTTGGTATATCAATGGGTCCAAATTTCTTGAAAAATTGGTATATTTATGGGTCCACTTTCAAATTCTTAGCTTACCTATTAACTCTGACATTATATTTGGCTTCATCTACTGCCATGGCCCTCGTCATAGCATCTATACCTCCCTGAAACAAAATATATAACAACTTAATCCTCCGCTGCCAGTTTAATGCTGGTTTCATACTTTCTGCCGCTTGCCGCTGAGCGGTGTGACGCTTCATCGTGCAGCTTGTACTTTAAAATAAAATAAAATAAAATAAATGTTGTTTGATTTAACGTGCGCTTCAGCTAGGTATGACCTAATTATCAGCACACTTCAACAATTTATTCCGCTGCCATTAGGATATATCAGAATCATTTCCGCCTCACCAAGTCCGCAACTGATGCGCAGGTACTCTCAGCGACTTAGATTGTGATTACCCCTAGCAGCTCCCCATTTTACACCTGGGTGGAGTGAAGCAATTGGGAATTAAGCTATCTTGCTCAAGGACGCAACACACTGGCCGTGGTGGGGCTCGAACCCACAACCTTTCGATTATGAAGCTCGCGCCCTAACCACTGGACCACCGTGCTTTACTGCAATGAAAGCCAATGTAGCCATTCAGCAATGCCAAATAGAATGTTTCCTGTTCTCATACAACAGAGCCGCTCTCCAGAGTTGACTTGAATTCGACTCCTAGCGATCTGCTGCTTTGGTTAAAGTAGTGGAGTGATCGATCAATATAACGGCTTTTGGGGAAAAAAATCCATATCTTCAATATGAAAGGTCAAAATTTGCAATTGATCGTCGTCTTTTCCTCCCTGCTACATACACTTTAAGAATATATCATTAGATTTATAAAATTTACTTGAGGACTATTATATATCAAAAATTTGAAAAATATCAAATTTTTATAATTTGTCATAAAATTTGTATTATATCGTGATTTTCAAAAATGAAAATTATTTGATATCAGAAAGACATGCTTCAGATTCAGAATGCAATTCGATATGTCTGAGGTGCTCTCATGTTCCATAAAAAATACTGTCGAAACGCTCAAAACGCTCATTCCAAATCCAACTTCAATTGGAAAGTGGTACACATTGGGCTATTCTATTTGAAATCCACACTATCCCTGTAGAAGATTTTGGAAATATCTTCCACAGAGGGAGTATGAATTTTAAATGGAATTAACACATTAGCAGCTCCATTTGAATCTCCCTCTCCCTCAGGGGAAGATTTAGGTTGAATCTTTCTAAGAGGGTGTATGAGATTCAAATGGAACTGCCTAATGTGCTTATTCCAATTGAAATTCATACTCCCTCTGTGGCAGATATTTTCAAAATCTTCCACAGATACTCCCTCTGTGGCAGATATTTTCAAAATCTTCCACAGGGGGAGTGTGGATTTTAAATGGAATAGCCCATTGTGGGTCAAACTCAAGACAAGTCTTATTTTTCATAGGTCTATTCCAGTTGAAATCCATACACCCCCTATGGAAGATGTGACCTTAAGGTGGTATTGGATGCATTTTCTAGAAATTAGGAAGTGCTTTTAGCATGTTTTAAACAGATTAATTGAGTAGGGTAATGTACACTGATCAATATGCCCTTTGTTTGGAGCAAATCGGACATACGGTTTTACAATTTATTTGTTCTTTGTATCCTATTGTTTTTGTCAATAATCAATATAGTTAATGAGCTAAAAGGACTGCAAAGGCTCATTAATATGTCATTTTTGCCAGTATTTTGCTAAAAATCAATACATAAATGTTCATGGTACTTTTATTTTGCATACTTTTGCCCTGAAACTTGGTCAAAGTGTTTCTAACATGTTCTAATGTATTAAATAGTGAAGCTTTCTAATTTGCATATTTGCATAATTAATGAGCTAATTTGCATAAATGCTAATTAATTATGCAAATATGCAAATTAGGGGCGGCTTCATTATATAATACATTAGAACACATTAGGAACACTTTGACCAAGTTTCAAGGCAAAAGAATGCACAAAAAAAAGTACTCTGAACATTTATGCATGGATTTTTAGCAAAATATTGGCAAAAATTATATGTTAATGAGCTTCTCCAGTCATTTTAGCTCATTAGCTATATTGATTATTGATAAAAACAAAAAGTTATAAAGAAAATATAAATTGATATATTTTGAAAACCGTATGTCCGATCTGCTTCAAACAAAAGGCATATTGATAAGCATGCATTGCTCTACTCAATTAATCTGTTTACAACATGCTTGGAGCACTTTCATAATGCCTCCAATACCACCTTAATCCCCACATAGGGAGTGAGAATTTCAAATGCGGTACCTGAATGGGTAACTCCATTTGAAATCTATACCTCCTGTGTGGGGGGATTAAGGTCATATCTTCCATAGGGAAATTATGGATTTCAACTGGAAACTGGAACAGTCCCCTCCCCCTCCCTCCCCCCGATATCAATATCAATACTTTTTGTATTGATACATTTCTTTTGTGACATAGAATCAATACTATTTAAACCTAGAAATTTGAATTAAATCAAAATACTGGTCTTACTATTTTTAGCAATACTATGTTGCATGTCAAACCATCACACTTCATCGGGCAACTAACCCGCTGGACACGACATGACCAGTCCAGCGGGACAGTTGACTGATGAAGTGTGATGGTTTCACACGCAACATAGCATTGCTAAAAATAGTAAGTCGAGTATTTTGATTTAATTCTAAATTGCATGTTACTACAACTTGATGACTGAGAACATTCATCAACTAAACATCTCAAAAAATGTAACTAACCTCTCTTAAATAATGGCCATAATTCAAAAAGGGGCTATTACAGGGCTGTCAACTTTTTGGAATTGCTTGGCGTGAGACAGAGGCGTACCGGGATTTGCGGACTCCAATGTTCATTTTGTACCATGATTATTTGAGCCACAGCACTCGAGAATGTGAAAAGCGGGGTGGGGGGGGGGGGGTAGGAGCAACAAATTATTCATGACGATGCGTGAGATTGTACTCATTTTCCAGCTTTTTGCGTGAGATTTACTACCTAGGCGTAAGATTATACTACCTTGGCGTGAGACCGTGAGAAAGTGACCCAATACGTGAGACTCACGGCCAATGCGTGAGAGTTGACAGCCCTGGCTATTATATTACAAATCTGTAAAATGGGTTGGAAGCAGAATTTATGTCTGCGCATTTTGATACGATAGCCCAGAAAACAATAAAACACTGGTCAATTTAATGTAGTGAGGTCCAGATTTTGAAAGTTGCACTTACATACGATACAAAAACACTCAGATATTATTACACAGATTTCCTTCCATTATACTGAATACAAAATCAATACAATTTACCGCAACTTTCAAATCTTGGGTTACATTGATTTAAATGTACGCTGTGATGTCAATATTTAGTCAACTGCTACAAATGAGGTGTCAAAATGTGCAGAAATAAATTCTGCTTCCAACGCATTTTACTGATTTGTAATACAATTCCCCGTTTTTTAATAATGGTCATTATTTAAGGGAAGGGGTATGAACGTTTGAACAGTATTTATTGTGGGACATTAGAGCACATCAGACATATCGAATTGCATTCTGAATACGAAGAATGTCTTTCTGATATCAAATAATTTTGATTTTTTGAAATTCGCAATGCAATACACATTTTATGGCAAATCATTAAAATTGATATTTTTGATATTTAACAGTACTCAAGTAAACTTTATAAATATGATGATTTATACTTAACGTGTATGTAGGTGGGATGAAAAGCCAATGATCAGTTGAAAATTTTGACCTTTCGTATTTAAGATATGGATTTTTTTTCGCAAAACACCAAAAAAATTAGGTCTTTTGGGAAAAAAATCCATATCTTCAATATGAAAGGTCAAAATTTTCAATTGATCGTCGGCTTTTCCTCCCAGCTACATACACGTTAAGAATATATCATTAGATTTATAAAATTTACTTCAACGACTGTTATATATCAAAATTTGAAAAATATCAAATTTTATAATTTGTCATAAAATTTGTATTATATCGTGATTTTCAAAAAATGAAATTATCTGATATCAGAAAGACATGCTTCGTATTCAGAATGCAATTCGATACGACTGAGGTGCTATCATGTCCCATAAAAAATACTGTTGAAACGCTCATTCCAGATCCCTTAAGGGGGGTTAGTTACTTTTTTTGAGATGTTTATTTAAACCTTGCATACATACCTTGGTGGTGACATAGGGTACAGCATGGGATTGGCCTATCTTGGCTACTAAACTAGACATGTTGATAATATTTCCTTTAGTTTTTCTTAAATGTGGTAATGCATACTGAAATATAAAAGATAAAATATGCTTGTAAACAAAACTCATATATCAGTAAATACATGCATTTGTAGGATTGTAGATAAATAATTGAAACTTTTTAGCTTGACAAATCCATTAAACGAGTACTCACAACTTTAGCTTTCGCCATCAGTTTAGGGAAGCAATCTACAATCGTAAAAAGGGGGCCAAAGCAATCAACCACGACGAAGATCTTGTATCTCTCGAGCATGTGTACGATCCACTGCTCAAAACAAAAACATCTTCACTTCCGGGAAATGTCAACAAGCCGTTTCTCGGGAAAAGCAGTGGACCAATTCACCTGTGATCAAGCCATCAGCCCTGCATGATGGCGAAAGCTTAAGTCGTGAGTACTCATTTAATGGATTTGTCAAGCTAAAAAGTTTGAATCAAAACTCTTTTATATGGTTTTTCTTTTTTTTATACCCCAGACTTATACTTACATTTCCCTCCAAATATCCCAAAATTAGCTTCAAATTTGGGTTCCAAACATTAATTTTCCAGATTTTTTTCAGATTTTTCAAGCGTTCTGTGATTTTTTAGGGTATATATCCAGAAAAGAAAATCCTGACTGACCAACCTTACATGGCAAGTCCATCCACCGTACATTGTAGGACAGGGTCTTTTTACATGGCCTAAAGTGATGAATATGTAGATATATGATTTCATACCTTTGAGAATGTGAAATAGTTGACTAAATTAAAGTTGAGTAGTGAAGTGAATTCCTCTACTGAGACATCATCAATAAATTGCTCTGGTGGATCTGTCAAATAATCAAATCAATGTATTGTACGTTTTACAAAAGTGCTGTTGTTTCAGCCCTCTTTACAACGGAACTCAAGAACCGCAGCACATATAAAAGTATATCTGTGATATTTTAATTCTTCTACACACTCGGTATGAATTGAGCAATGCAGTTTTTGCCAAAGCTCACTACCATTCGTAAGATGCTGTGAACTACCAAATCACAACAGTTTAAAATAATTAATAACCTTAAATACACATACCAATGACAACATCATAAGACCAAATTAAGGTTAGCAAGCAAGTTTTCAAAGTATATGATTTGTATGAACTTTTTCAAAACATCAAAGTGTTATTTTTCAATAATATATTGATTTAAATAATTAAAACCAATTTTTTGGCTGCTTTGTGTAGCCTTAATATTATATCAGAAATTTTATATCAGCATAAAATATTTTAAATATATATTAAGTATTTTTAACCTGTGGCAATAATGTGCAGCTGTTTTGACTGTGCTCAGAACAGTACAAATTCCTGCTCAAGTGGAAATGACTCGGCTGTTTTCTACATGTGACCCCTCGGCACAACTGAGCCCGAAGTCGCCAATCATCATTTTTGAGATATTCAACCAAAATATTCTGCTTGAAATTAGCTTTAAAATGATGTATATCATGTCTATAGTACTTGACATTTAAGTAGTGAAAAATCAATAAAACAGTCAATAAATCCTTTGTTTCCTATTGTTTATTGTTAAGTTCGATGGAGCATATCTCAATAGTGGCACTGGCGACATCCGGGCTCAGTTGTGCCGAGGGGTCACATATTTGAAAGCCAGTGAACACCATTGGTGGAGTCCGGGCAAAACTTCCTCACGGCTGGGACAGAATCATTAAAGGACATTCCTCGCTGACTGTCATCTGTACCAGAAGTTACTGGTCCACAAGGTCATTTTATCACAACTCAGTTGAAGACCGAAAGTTTCAGTCACAACATCATCCGGCAAAAAGAGATATGTATGGTTGACCAGATTTAAATTCAATCTTAATCCTGCCCTGGACCAAAACAAGCATATTTAAAGCACTGTACTTTAAATATGCTTTCTAAACAACATTCCAATGTGCGACATTTGGAACGACGATAAAGTACCTTTAAAGTACAAATAAAGCACAATGACCAGAAAAGTACATTTAAAGCATACTGAAAAAAGCACATTTAAAGTACTGTACTTTAATTGTACTTTATACCAAACAAGCATATTTAAAGCACTGTACTTTAAATATGCTTTCTAAACACTCTAATGTGCGACATTTGGAACGATGATAAAGTACCTTTAAAGTACAAATAAAGCACAATGACCAGAAAAGTACATTTAAAGCATACTGAAAAAAGCACATTTAAAGTACTGTACTTTATACCAAAGAAGCATATTTAAAGCACTGTGCTTTAAATATGCTTTCTAAACAACATTCCAATGTGCGACATTTGGAACGATGATAAAGTACCTTTAAAGTACAAATAAAGCACAATGACCAGAAAAGTACATTTAAAGCATACTGAAAAAGCACATTTAAAGTACTGTACTTTATTTGTACTTTATACCAAAGAAGCATATTTAAAGCACTGTGCTTTAAATATGCTTTCTAAACAACATTCAATGTGCGACATTTGGAACGACGATAAAGTACCTTTAAAGTACAAATAAAGCACAATGACCAGAAAAGTACATTTAAAGCATACTGAAAAAAGTACATTTAAAGTACTGTACTTTATTTGTACTTTATACCAAAGAAGCATATTTAAAGCACTGTGCTTTAAATATGCTTTCTAAACAACATTCCAATGTGCGACATTTGGAACGACGATAAAGTACCTTTTAAGTACAAATAAAGCACAATGACTATAAAAGTACATTTAAAGCATACTGAAGCATACAGTAAGCTTATAATTATAAGCTTACTTATAATTATAAGCTTACCACATTTATGGAGCTTATCAAAGTATTGGTAACACAATTATATGTTCACATACCTATCTCCTGTAATCAAGCCTGTATTTGTAAGTCCATTAAGTCCCTCATTTTATATAAATATGAACAGTTTTATACATCCATTGCATTATACAACCTTAGCACAAGATGGCCGTTGGTATTTTTCAAATCTAGATGAATGTAGTCATGTGACTTGTACCAAGGATTATTAAATCAGGATGTGACACTTCGTAATTTGCATGTGTCCAATTCATATGTTAATAGCATATTGTTATTAAAATGATGGTCTGACCTGGCCAGAGGGCGTTAATATAATAGACGTTTGATCAAGGGACAGAGTAGTTTCCAAATGTATCGGCTACCGAACGAAACATAATTATTATGCTCATTCCGACCAGACTAGCTTTGCGCCAGGCAGGGTAGGCCATGACGAGTAGGCCTATAGTGCCGAACGTACATTTTCAAGTATTTGCATAACTCTTTTGCATGAAAATGTAATTGTCATCTAAAATAAACAAACAAAAACAATATTACTTGAAGTTTTAATTTAAAACAATTACCCTATTTTACTACGGTCAATTAAGATGGCGGTACCATGTAAATTAACCGGTAATTTACCGACTCACAACACTGACATGAATACAAGTTTTAGTATTATTTAATAATATTATTTCCTCTATCGTTTGATGTACAATGGTACAGGTCGGGGGCAAAATAGTTTTGTACTTAATATGAGGGTGGGGGTTATAACAGTTTTAGGTCCATTAACTTGTGAGACCGGGGGTCAACAAAGTTTTGGGTTCACGAAGAGGGGATAGGGGGGTTAAAAATTTGTAACACGAAAAAATACATTGTCCCCCCCCCCACCAAAGTATTTCTGAACACTCCCTAAACTTTGTTGAATTTTCAGCAAATGTTACTTTGCAGTGAGTTTTAATTATGGCAAACGGAAACAATCAAAATATGATGTAGCTAGGAAACAAATATTATAATCGCTCCTGGATGTCACTCATGCATACTTTTTAATGTAGGCCTACCGGTATAGGGGCCTATTGCCAATCACAAAGTTTGAAATTGTAATTGTTTAATGTAGGTTACTCCCTAACAGAATACGTTTATACGTACGTTGGCGAAGTGATGTACTTAAATCGGATTAACTACCATAACAATAGATGAATACAATTTTGACTATATCGCCCGCACTCACGTTCATGTGGTAGGACCTACCGATGCATTGAACCATATACATGTATGTCAAAAAAACGCTAATCACTTGCACCTGTAAGATTAGTCTGTTTGAAAAGAGCGGTATGAACGGCATTGTCTTCAATCTATCATTACGATTGAAGACAGGTGTACAGACGGCTTGACGTGAGCCTATGATTTTTTTTCTGGGGTCTTGTGGTGTACGCTGGTTATCATCGATGTTGAAGTGCCTATAATAGTTCAATGTAAGAAAATGAGCCAATAGACGTGATGAATAAAAGCTACATGTAATAAAAAAGATCGGATTTTTGGATTATTAGTGGCGGTATACAATTAAATGTCAAAATTACGGTGCTATTCTACTTGTCAACAATAATTCATACTGGCAGGCTACACCAATAAGTGTTTTAGTGCAGATTGATATTTTTTCGGGATACTTTTCCACAGGGAGGAAGCACATGGCAAATACTATTGCAGGGCGCCATTTTGAAGGTCACGTGAAGTGACAAATGATTTTGTGACTTCAAATACTCACTTTATTTCATATCTTATGCTTGTCGTATATTTCCTTTGTATTATCGATAGTTAGTCTTAATTTCGACATTACTATATCAACAAGACATTCCCTTATCAAATTAAAAGACTTTCTTGCAGAAACAAATCACTGTGGCCTGATGGGATCATAGTAGGTGACCCACTTCCGCCCGGTCTAACCTTGCTTGGGGGCGCTTTTTACTATCTTCAACAGGTTCGATTCGCTAAACTTACGACATCTTTATGTGGTGACCTCAATCACATGGGCTGAGTAAGAGTCGATGTGAATTATTCATAACCGATCGATACCTTGCCTCACTTTGTTGAGAGCAAGCCAACAAAATTTGCCATAGGTTTGCGTGGCTAAACAAAAGCCGTGAATTTAGTGTCACCCCCCTGCTTGTACATGTAAACATCATATATCCATGATGTCCACAATAAAGTACATTTAAAGTACACTGAAAAGCACATTTTAAGTACTCTTACATTGATGACAATACCGGGGAAAACCAATCCAGGTAAAGTATACATAAAGTACTGATAAAGTATATTTAAAGTACACACTGATGTTCAAAATTTGGTTAAGTCCAAAATAAGCACAATTAAAGTATACTCACTGACACTGGGAAAAAACTAAGTCCAAATAAAGTATAGTTAAAGCATAAAAAATTTCCCATATTTATCAAAATATTCATAAAGTATAATTAAAGTCACATAAAGCACATTTAAAGTACCTTTAAAGTACACAGTTTTTCCAGGATATGAAAAATAAGCACATTTAAAGTACACTTTATATGTACTAATTACCCAGAAAGTACAGTTAAAGTACCCATAAAGTACAGATAAAGTACATTTCTAATGTGCTTTATTTGGTCCAGGGCTGCTATGGGGTACTTACGCCATCCTGCATTGTTGACTAGACAGTCCAGCTGGTTGTATTTCTCTATGGTTTTCTCTATTGTGTTCTGAAATTTTAATCACTTATGATGATTTATTATAACACTTCCTTCGTTCATATCACATAAATACACCAACAATCGTTTATCGAACATCATCACTGCGCATTTCATGTCGGCGTGACGTCAAATGACGAGTTCTCAGGTGTACTTGCAAAGGCTTTATGGGATTTACCGAAAAGGTCAATTACTTCATAACCATTTCAAAATGACCTTTACTGCACATCCAATAATCACTCATGCCATGGCAGCCATCTTGTGTACTGTACTTCCCACATGCATTATATCCCAAGGGACCAATCAAGTTTCATAGTGTACACATGCGCGACCAGAGATTTTCAAAACATACGCTAAACAGGATTTGCCTGGAGGGCATGGGGTGCAAGGGGGATTCTATCAATATTTTTCATATCGTTCCATTTCCCCAATGTACCCCCCTGAAATTCACTCTGCCCCTGCCCCCCCAAAAAAAGTCAAAATGCTTTTTGGAAAAACTTACTAAGTAAATTTTTCTTATCAACATAAACAATCCTGTATTATTTTAAAGCAATTCTGTGCAGCACACTGTAACCAAGTTTGCCACCTAATAAATCCAATGAAAATGTTATTTGTGCTGTGTCATTCATATCCATTCATGCAGAGAATGTCATGTTATTGGTTTGAGCATGGAAATAGTAGTATTTCCATGGTTTGCATAGGTTTTCAGTGCAACATTAAAATCTGTATCTTTCCACTCGAAGTACATTGAATGTGCAAAACATACTTGGTCTTTTGTTGTAATCCATATCACTAATTATTGGAAAATGTGCCAAAAAAGAAGGGCTAGCTACTTGTGATTAGTTTTTCTGCATGACTAACCAAGTCATTTTTCAACAGTATGTGGCCGGAATTCTAAATATATTTTGAAAAATGAAATATTTAGCTGAGTGACAGATTGTTCATATGCTACCGGAAACATGGATATGAAGGCCGGGGTCACTCTCACATAAAAGTGCCTCCCACCCGCGTCCGAACACCTCTGAAATGCACCCTTAATGGCGAATTTTCACATAATTTGATACCCATGGTGTCTTTTTGATGTTGCAGACATATAGATACTAAAGAAAACATGCACAAAGGTAACAAGAATCAATTAAAAAGTGGTGATTGTTATCAAATTAGTGCAAACTCACTCAAACAATAATATTACTGACCCTAAATGTCCAAGGATTTGGCTGAAAAAGGACCCCTAAAAATGGCGATGCCTTCAAAGACGTCGACGCCGCTGTGTGGTGAAAAACATACCCTTTTAGACGTTTTTCTTGGACACGGGTGCATAGCAAGTCAAGTAGTGAGTGACCCCCCCCCCCCTCTTCGAGAAATACCTACTCCCCATTCATGCATTCCAGAAAAATACAGCACTATTTTTGGGGGATTAAAAAATATTATCAAGTTCTGCCAAATGAAACATAGCTCAATCCTAATTATTCATTTAGTACTAACTGGAGATAAAAGAAAAATTTCACTATTCTACTAATTTCTTGAAAAAACAAAAGCCAAAAACATGCATTTTCGGTGTGATTTCTGACAATGAAGTCAAAAAATTAAAGACTTGGAACAAGTCTAAGCATGCAAAAAGTTGTGTTTATTCCAAAATGTTGCTATAATTTTCACTTTTTTTGTGTGTTACTTTAATTAAATTATTTGTTATAAGAATAAATATGTCTTTTCCAAAAATTATTGAAATTAGACTTCATACAAGTCATTAGACTTGGTTGTCACAGCATATGAAATATACCCTAAAAATGCATGTTTTTGGCCCTTTTAATATTTCCAAATATTGACCAAATAGTAAAATCTGACTTTTATTGCCAGTTAGGACTAACTATTGAAGGAAGGTGACCTGATATATTTGGAACTTGCGTATAACATAAAATGTGTTGTAAATCATCCAACTGTGAAGAAAACAATCAGCCAGCCAATCATTATACTGCCTGAGGATGGTAAAAGTTAGTTACTGAAAATATTAGCAGGTTAATATTTTTATTTATTTGCCTTCAGTTTCTGTTGAAAGTTTTAGCATTTTCTTGGTTACAGGAAACACATAAACATTTTTGTGCACTAGCCTACAAATACCTTGATTTCTGCTTCATTTCTCACATCACATTGAATAAAGAAAGCTTCCCCTGGACCCGTCTTGTTTACATCTGCTTCCAATGCTTTACCTGCCTCAACTGAAATGCATTAACATATTAAAGTTGATTAAATGAACAATAAGTAACTTAAAACTTAAAACAAAGAAAAAGACATGTAAAATATGGTCAATTCCAAGCAACCTCGCCCAAATTGTCAAAATTTAAAAATCAAGTCAAGTATGTGATTTTGGTCTCATATTATAGCTAAAAAGCTATATTTTCTGAAAATGTACTTTTTTAGGAAGAAATGGTGTCCATTGTTAGAAAAAACATCCTAATTTGCATACATTTGCATATTCTTGACTGGTAAAAGCAGCAAAACTAAAAACACAGCAACTGCTCTGTACTATAAAATGTTGGAAACAAATTATGCATGTGAATATAAAGTTTATAAGTAAATCAAAATATAAACACCAGAAATTTTCATATTTTATAATGTGTAGCTTCGTCAGCATTGTTTGAGTACCAATTTTACGATTAAAAGCATCATTCCGCAACGCAATAGTATCTTTTATTTTCACTGCCATTCTAATAGAAGGCTTATTTTCATTGAAACTAGAATGCAAAGCAAATTTATTCATCCCTATCCAATGAAACAAAAATAATTTTCAAAAAGTCTAATTTGCGGCCGTAACGACCAATTAAAGTTGCATCATTCCGCATAGCGTTATGAATGATGCATAATTCATAATGAGACAATTAAAAAAAAATATTCACAATTTTGGGTTAGAACTTTCTGAAATGCATTGCACAAAACTATCTTTACAGTAATTGATGTTTCAGCATTGCCTGAACCATTGTAAGTGACATTTCTCCACAAAACCCCCTGCATCATTCCGCAACGCCATAAGGATTCATGGATTGCAAGGATTTTTTCTTTAAATTTACAATAAAATAAAAACAGTGATGATTATTTCTTGATAGATGGTGATACTTGTTATGTTACATCCTATGGCTAACATCCAGTGCTAAATTTCACTTCCAAGAATTTTAGACTAGCAGAATGTTGACATAATTTTAGTTTCAAAATGTGACCATGCAACACAAGTTATCGGATTAAAAAAATCGGTGATAAATATTTTTGGATAAATATTGATATTTGTCAGCTAACATAAGTAGCTAAGTATATAAAACACAATTTACTCAAATTTATTGATATATTTATTTTTATTTTCAAACATGGATTGCTTTTCATTTCCTATGGGATTTTACACACAGCATCATTCCGCAACGCTCCTTGCAACATTCCGCAACGTGACCTAGTGTCGGCAAATTTGGCATAAAGAGACGATGCCAAGTTGTTGTTTTTAATCGATACTGACAATTGTCAGTTTACATCCCAAGCTTTTCATTAAGTGGCAAATTTAATATCTCAGATTACTAAACTCACAGAGTTTGTCAAAAATGTTTTAGTGCAAAAATACTGCTCCCGTGTATGCATCATTCCATAACACGAACTTTGCATATGCAAATTAGGAAATTAGGGTGGTTTGGAAAGGTTTCTCCTACCTTAATCATTCACTTACCAAAATACTTTAACATTATGCTATTCACCTTATGCTGTTAATACATATTTGGCCGCTGCATCAAAAAGAAATTTGTACGAAGGCAGTTTGCATCATTCCGCAACGCTTGGAATTGCCCATATATTGCATGTATTTTAATTGAATAAAATAATGATACAAGAATAAAATGAGTTATCTTGGTATTATTATTTTATCCTATAAGATCACCTTTCCAATCTTATTTCAAATAAGAATACATTTTACATAAATACTGGTAATGATTTTACAGTTACAATAGACAAAACAAAATTATTATTTTTAACATGAAGACATATCAAGGCATGAACAGGTTTTTTCATTATGGTATAAAGCTGACAGGTTGGTGCCTAGATAGCTATATGGTTAACCTCCACATCGGTGTGCCCAGGATCTTTTCCGGGGGCTCAGAGGGGCTTTCAGAGTTATGCTGGGGGGGCTTAATGGCTAAAATTGGCAAAACAACGGCTGATTTTACATGATTTTTAACAAATTGCGGGTGGCTTCAGCACCTAAAGCGCACTGCTCCATGAAGCTACTGTACTATAAGTAACTTTATACTCACCTCCTCTTGCACAGAACGCTACTTTGGCTCCATTTCGAACTGTAGAGCAAAAAGAAAGACAAAATAATTATGATCTACTAACTGACCACTCTGTGGGAATAAGGCAAATATCTTTGGATTGCATAGAGTGTGGCTCATGATCAGTTTCAGGCATCTGTTTGTGCCTTGCAGTGCATACAAAGAAAAGCAAAGTTCACTTTCAAATAAAGGCCATCGTCGACATGCCGACATCGGCACGTATTCCGACATGTTGAAAAAAACAAAATCTAAAAAAAAATATTTTTGGCCACAAAAGCGAAGATTGTAAAGAAAAGACTTGGTCTTGTCCCGGTTGATCATAATTTGGCAGACGCGATCAGATCGGCTGAAGGTCAAGGTGATTTACCATGAGGAAGAGAAGAAGAAGAAGATTGATCCCTTTAAAATCATCTAGAAGAATGTCATCATCAAACAAGTCTGGTTTTGATGTTGCTTTCTTTTATAATTATAAAAATCGGCACGATGGTAGTTTTGGAAGAAGAAAAAAAACCTATGAGGAAATGTGTGGTGAGGTGGCAATGATCGAATCTGTAGAGCAAAATGATAATTCATGATGTAATATTGTATATAAATTCATAAATTCTATGTTCATCCATTTTACAGGAAAGTAACTTCATTTTTGTCATTTTTGTCAAGTCAAAGTCATTTTGTCCAAGTCACAAGTAAGTCTTAAGTCATTTGCAAAAGTTGCAAGTCAAGTCACAAGTCACAGTCTACAACTCTTGTAAAGAAAGCCAAAACTGAAAACCGTTTTGTCAAAGCACTTTCTGTGGCAATTTACATCTTGTCAAAGATTGAATTTCGTCAAATTCTCATGATAGAGCATTCCATGTGCGATTCTCTCATCACAAAATATGAAATTTTAATATATATTTGAGTCAAGTGTAGTATAGACAACATATTATGTATATAGGTTTCCTTTTACCTATCTTTTCTTTTTATAATAACCAAGGGCACGGTTTGCCTTCTAAATTGTGATTCACGCTGCATCTTCTTTCTTCCAATAAGTACAGTCCTCTTACTTAAAAGTTTTCACTCCTGAGTATATAGTTGTACTGTGTGCAGTGCAAAGTGTGCGATGTGCAGATGAAGTGGTGCTGATATGCGAGTAAAAAAGTCCTCTTCCAGTCTAACGAAGCGACAGTGGACTCAGCCGGCTTCGGAAAGTCTCCAAAGACGGGCAGATACGACTGAAGCTGGTAGTGTGTTCCACAGGCAAATGACGCTTGGGAAGAATTGGGGATTACTAAAAAGCTGTGAGTGTGAGTGTGAGGTGTTCCCATGATATGACCATGCGCTTCTTTTGTCCAGTTTGCCATCAACATTTAAACTTGAGAAAGCAGCCATTGCATGATTGCATTGGTTGCATGCCATGATCATGATGATGGTCATGGATACAGTACACTATGCCTGGTCGAGCACCCTCACAGACCCGAACGTAGTGAGGGTGCTTGGTATATCCGCCATGTTTCAAATACAAGGATGGCCAGCATAATGGCCCGCAAATTTAAGCTTTATGAGAAGCCTATTTTAGTTGCAAAATGAGAACACAGAGTGGCTTATCTTTAACCCACATTCTCAATCTCTCATGCCAGAGGTTAAAATAAGACGATCCCTAACTAATTATCAAAAGATCGTAAATTTAATTTCTTGAAACGTGCCGGCGAAACGATTTGTTTACAAGTAACAATCCTTGTTCCGACACCAATACCGTTCATTCGGCTTCATTCGGCAAACCACATAATCACTCAGGTGAACTAGGATTGGACGATCGATTGCGTTAAATTTTGTCCAGGTTACCGGGCCATGCCTAATGGCGATACTCACATCTTTTACGGTCTTGGAAATATTTTTCTAACCACGTTGCAAAATGATCGGAAATACACCATCAAGGCGACTCGATCGGTAAGCATCATTGAAACTAAGCAATATTTAGTATTTCTTCTTTTGATTTTTTCGATAAAATTGTAGTTAACAGTTTTGATTAGTTTGATAAGAGTGGATTTAAAAACCAGTCCGCTAGTAGACGTTGTAATTGACAGTTTGACAGTTCCGCCGGAGGATAAGGCCAAATAAAATAAAAAACATGTTTCACGTCCGGGATTTTAAAAAAAAGGAGGAAGAGGGGGCTTTTTATTTTTTATTTTTTATCGCAAAATCGGTGTAAATACCCATAATTAGAGCTATTTTAGCGTATACAATAATGCCTGGAATGAGGAGGAGGCCTCTTTTTATTTGTTGTTCTGAGAGATAGGCCCCCTCTAACTATCACAAAACCTTATAAAAGTGTTTCTTGTATCTTAGCAAGGCTATAGAAAGCACCTCTACTTCCTAGACATATTTTTTGAAAAGTTATAACTGAATTTCAAAAAATAAAAAATAAAATTGAAGAAACCTCAAAAAAGGAAGCGGGAGGGGACGGGAAAGATGTTTTATTTTTTATTTGGCCTAATGTGAATCTATACCCTGTGTGGGCAAGTCATACTTCAGTATGACTTGCCCTGAACGTCCATATATGTTCGGAAGAGACGGATACATTGCATGAGAGCCTGCCAATTTAAGCTTCCTATAATATCAATTGCACATAACATACAAAGTCACAAACTTACAAACTTCAATATGCACTTCAAATACAGCAGACCAGCTGTTAATTATTACCGATCCTGTAGAATAACTTACATAATCGTCCATTTCATGGAATCCCGTTGCTCAGAATTGCCAATTTCATTTTTATCTGTCAAATGCGTTGTAGATGTGCTCCATTAAATCACAGGTGTGAAACTGACTTTATACCACTCGCTTGCTTTCGCAGAAAAGCCAGCCTCGTGGCGCTAGGCGCATGACGTCATCGGGGACGTATGCAAAATTTCCGACGGGCGTCATATAACCCGTGTTGTGATTGGTTGCAAAAGTCATTCTTTGAAATCGTAAGCCAATCAATGAACGCGACGGCCTTTTACGGTATTAATTAATGTGACTCGCCAGTAAAGTACGTCTAACCTGATTGGTTTACAAAACTACTTTGATAATTGCTAAGCCAGTCAGCGTGCTCGATGCAACAACCTCGTAGAGGTTTTCGAGAGGCGAATTCACGTGGTGATCCAGCGATAGAGTATAAATTCAGGTTGACAACTGCTCTTGCGCGAGATCGCAGGTGCAATAACCATACATGGACACAATCAGTGACATTTACACAATGGAATAATGAATTATTTATGACATGCATCGGCTGGATTTTACGATCGAGGTAAGGTTTTTGGCCTGTCCCTGCGTGAATATCCTTAGTTTTCAGCATCAAAGATACTTGCGATGACCATTTTTTTGCGGACACTTTGATAACAGGTAACTTTTATAGGTCATAGGGTAGAAACTATAGTTGTACAATTTGAACGAAATATACATTTTGTTATAGGCCTAAAATGTTTACAAAAATATATTGGTCCATACGTTGTGCTTGTATTCAGTTGTTCGACGTATTATAAATGTGAATCCATATTGATGTGGCGATCAATTTCACAATTAAAATCTTTCCTTTGGGGTGATTTCCATTTCTTGCTATCATTTAAAGCCTGAAATATACCTGATCTCATGTACCAATACCTTGTGTATTGGTACATGATTCGGCGGGTATACTTCAGCAATAGCGAATAAGTGGTCGTTTTTACTCTGTTCAAAACGTCCATGTACACCAAATACAGCCCCGAAATGGTCTACTTTTAGCGTGCCTTAACTCCGAAACAGTTTAGTCAAAGTTAAAAATGCGATCCCCAACCCTTTGCTTACCTTGGGCCGAATTTGCAGTATTTTCCGCTAGCTCCGTGTTGAAAGCTGGCCGGTACATGCCCGGTACAAACATAGACATGGCCACATTTGCTTCAGTCCTGGTATGAATATTTCTTCCGTAATCCAATGGTTGCAACGTGGGCATCACAATGATAGTCTCCTACACAACCAGCTTGTGTCGGCCTGACGCTCGTCGATCCTAAAAGTGAGGACAGCGTGAGCTCTTACCTGCGTAAAAGTCTGTTCGACAAAGGCAATAAGGATGATTGACAGCGCCGTTCATTGGGCGGAGCCATTATATTACAGCAGACAGGTTGCGCTGTTCTCTGACCTTGACTGTTCGTCACGTGACATACCGTGACCTGGGTACACGTACAAAGCTGGGGGATGCGACTGCGGCCGCCATTTTGACACGCTGGTATCTACTCTTCAGAAAAATTACTTTTGGTGACGTTTTATATCAAACAATTTTCGATAACGGATTTCTACTAGGATTTCAATTTTTTATTAATGAAGGTGCATGTAGTTTTGAGGAATAACACGGGATGTTTCGAGTTTTATTTCAACTGGTGGTGTAGGAAGGTGAGTGAATTCGTGAATGAGGCCGGGATTGAGGTTTTGTTGTTTCAACGATCCGGTAGTAGGATACTGAAACGTGAGGCTAAAAATGTTTAATGACGCCATGTTTACATGAAAACATTAGCTGCTGCGAGGTCAGTGTCGTTGAATTCTTTACCTAAATTCCTTTCAGGATATTCTGATTTCACTTATTTATGATGTGTACGAAAATTAACCATATAAACTCAAAAGTGTGAATGCAAGCTGTTATTGCTGACAATAGAAACATTGTTGCAAAGTCATTAAAAACAGGTATGTATTACAGACGTTCTTTGGCCGAAACGAGATACAGGCTAGTTAGGCAGTCTAAGCCTGAAAGCATCAATACTAAAGATAGGCTATCAGTCACTTGTGCAGATATATGTTAACATTGGATTCAATTTCTTGTTTATTGTTCACTGTATGGAAAAGCCTGTTCTGTTGTATCTTGTATTGGTTGTATTTCCCACGCATAACACAGTACCGTACACAAACTATGTTGCTGACACTTCCTCAAATATTACTTACCAAAAACTCGTACTACCCCTTCACCAATTCCTTTTGATCCCCCAGTAACCAGTGCTACTTTATCTTTGTACCGTAATCCTCCTGTCTCGCTCGCCATTCTGATTCTTACTACAGTACAAGCTATTCAAGTTACACCCCTTCGCTGAACTTTGGATTCCTGTTGGTGATCAGTGGAGCCGTGGTGCCACTGTCATTGGTGCCCACAGAGGATTGGATCAGCTGGTGTGATTTCCCTAATTTGATGGAATGATAAATACAATCCAATTTTATTTCTATTCGTTTATAATAAATTCAACCTGAAACAGGTATTTATCTAAGGTGTGATAATATTAAAGATGTTTCAGCTAAAGAAACCAAAATAAAATAGGCATGATTTAGGTGAAAAGTAAAAACACAAAATAGGATTAACAATTCTAAAAATAGATTGGAGTGATTTAATATTAAAATAGGGTAGAGCAATTGTATTTTTCCAAGCATTAACAAGCAATTCACGTTTTGAATAACAACAAATTCCAAACACAGTGGTAAAATAATACAGTTTTCTGCTAGTATTTATAATTAAATCAATCAATCATTTTTAGGTGATTTTTACAGATACTGAGGATCAAAATTATATAAACACCCCTACTTTATAGAAGTAAACTCCAAAGTTGAAGTCTCGTTTACACAATATTTCTTAGGTAATAAGAATAAATTTAATATATCCAATATTGCATCAGATTTCTAAAATTCAAAATATTTTTATAGCTATAAATTTATTTAAGTAAATAAATTAAGTCAAATAATATATTTTATTTATATGGTTATTGTTAATTTTTAACACCTATACTAGAACGAGGCGCAATTGACGTCCGAAGAAAATATGGCCGTCGTCTCGAAGGAGACGGAATTTGTGAATTGATGTTTCTATTGAGATTTTGTACAAATAAAAAAAACATTCCTGCCCTTCGAGACTTGACCACGCGATAAAAGGAAAGGTAAGATTTAGTTTTCAATTGATTTGCAATATATTCAATGTTTGTTTCTTTTTAATTAAACGTATAAGCTTCCCCATCTGTTATGAAGCCGCCCGTGAAATACCGGTTCATTTTCATTCATCATTCATGTTCATCTTCATGTCTTGGATCTTCATGATCTTAAGCTGAATTTATACTCAATCGCTGAGCGATTGCGATCAAACGCTTTTGAAAAGCGATGGGCAATCGCCGTATTTTGCGATGTATCGCTCGTCGCTTTTGCATAATACTTGATCACGGCGATAGCGATTGCACATGTGCAGACGGCAATTAAAATATTCTAAATGCCACAAAATTATACATTTTTAGAACATCAGTTGAGCCACTGTCAATAATTATTGTTTTGAATTAATTCATCACCAAAAATTAATAATCGGGAAAGGTAAATTAATTAGCAAAATAATAGATTCAGATCGTTTCTTGTATATGATTGGTTGACGCATTCACGTGTCAGCAATATCGCAGGGAAGTTGAGATTCTTCAACTTGCAAAAGTCAAATCAAACATCCTCAACAGACAGACTGGCCAATATCACTCCCATCTACAAGAAGGGGGATAGAAGCACCCCATCTAATTATAGACCAGTATCTATCACCTCCATCTGTAGTAAGTTGATAGAACATATAATCTTCAGTAGCATTATGGACCACTATGATAAGAACAGCGTCCTAGTTGATGTCCAACATGGATTCCGTCCAGGCCGTTCGTGTGAAACGCAACTTCTCATCACTGCCCATGATCTCTCCAAATCTCTTGATAACCGGGAGGAAGTAGATGCTGTGGTTTTAGACTTTTCAAAAGCCTTCGACCGAGTACCCCACCAGCGATTGATGTCCAAGTTAAATCATTATGGCATAAGAGGGCCACTTCTCCTGTGGATCGAGAACTTTCTCACGCAACGTAGTCAGCGAGTAGTAGTAGATGGTCAATCATCTGAATGGGTTCCGGTTCAGTCAGGTGTCCCACAGGGCACAGTCTTGGGGCCCTTATTGTTCCTTTCGTTTATCAACGACCTTCCCGATGGCATCTCTTCACATCTGCGTCTATTTGCGGACGATTGCCTCATGTACCGCACCATCTCAAAACCAGAAGACAACAGCAAATTACAGGAGGATCTTGACCGCCTACATCGTTGGTCTCAAACATGGCAAATGCAGTTCAACGTTGAAAAGTGTTTTACGATGCATTTCACCCTTCGCCGTAATACCACCTTGGCTGATTACCATCTTGGAGGGAGAAACCTTGCCACTGTAACCGATTATCCGTACCTGGGACTCACCTTCGCAAATAATATGTCTTGGCAGAAACACATCAACACCATCACATTACGTGCAAATAGGATGCTTGGCCTTGTGAGGCGTAATCTGCGCAAGTGCTCCACCAAAATTCGCCAGCAAGCGTATGTATCTCTTGTTCGACCCCACCTCGAGTACTGTAGCCCGGTGTGGAGTCCGTACACAAAGAAAGACATAGCAAGGACTGAAGCAATCCAACGCAGGGGCTGCCAGATTTGTCCTTCAGAAGTACCATCGCACAGAAAGTGTGTCTGCCATGCTTAACACTCTCCAGTGGGACACCTTAGAGAAGAGACGTCAAGTTGCTAGCCTCATCCTTTTGTACAAGATGCAAAACAACATCATTGCAGTAAACCCGAATCATTATCTGTCTCCAGCTCTTCCAACCAACACCAGAGCCTACCACCCCAGCAAATACCAGCTTCTTCCAGCCAGAATTCAATTGTACTCCAACTCCTTCCTTCCTCAGACAGTCACGTGGTGGAACTCGCTTCCCGGTACCATCCTAGTCTCACCGTCTGTTGAGACTTTCAGGGGAGCTGTGGCTGCATCAATCTAGTCTGCAGCTGTTGGTTTTTTACTCGCACACTGTATTATACGCACTGGCACACTCACTCCTGCACCGCTCATGGACAAAGTCCCTCGGCTATACATCCACATGTGGATCCTACCGAGTACAGAAGTAGAAGTAGAAGAAGTACTTCTGTATTTTCCACCGATGATGGGTCTCCTCTTCCCGACTTGCCTGAAGTCCAGCACCCTGCCATGGATGATATAACAGTCTGTCAGAATGGTGTGATTAAGCTTCTGAGGAATCTAAAGCCTTACACTGCCTCGGGACCAGACGGTATACCAACCAAACTTCTGAAAGAGACGGCTGTTGAAGTTTCTCCTGCAGTCACCCTTCTGTGCCAGGCATCAATTCGGCAGGGAAGAGTTCCATCTCAATGGAAGAAGGCGCTGGTTGTTCCTTTGTTTAAAAAGGGAAGTCATTCTTCTGCAGCCAACTATCGCCCTATTTCGTTGACTTCAGTGCTGTGCAAGCAAGTTATGTGAACATATCATCCACTGTTCCATCATCCGTCACCTCTCTGACAACAAAATCTTGTCAGACGCCCAGCATGGGTTCAGGAAACGACGTTCTTGCGACACACAATTAATTGCCACTGTAGATGATCTAGCTAAGGGAATCAACAAGAAATCTCAAACTGATGTCATCCTCCTGGATTTTGAAAAAGCGTTTGACAAAGTGTCTCATCGCCATCTCCTAGCAAAGGTCAAGCATTATGGCATCCATGGCAGCACATACCATTGGATCAGCGACTTCCTTCACGCCAGAACACAAGTCGTACTGGTGGATGGTCAGAAGAGTTCGGAAGCCTATGTAACATCTGGTGTTCCACACGGGCACAGGGGAGTGTGTTAGGCCCCCTCCTTTTCCTGATCTTTATTAATGATCTACCTGAGTGTGTTTCATCTGCCACTGCTAGAATGTTTGCTGATGACAGCATCTTGTACCACCAAATATCGTCAAGTGCTGATTCCATCAAACTCCAGAAAGACAGTGACGCTCTCCAAGACTGGGAATCTAAATGGCTAATGAGGTTTAATGCCGCCAAATGCCAGGTCCTCCAAATTACCAACAAGAGGAACCCCCTGCCAGCTTCCTACACAGTTCATGGCCAAGTCTTGGAGGTGGTGAGCTCAGCAAAGTATCTGGGCGTTCACATGGATAGTCATCTGGATTTCAACACCCATACTGATGCCATCACCAGGAAAGCCAACTGTACAAGAGCATTCCTGCAACTTAATCTCAGCCATTGCAGTAATCAAGTGAAGGAGGCTGCTTATACAACATACGTCCGCCCCACTGTGGAATTTGCATCACCATCATGGGATCCTCACACACATTTAAACAAGGTCGAACAAGTTCAGCGAAGCGCCGCTCTATTTGTTGTTGGAAACTATCAACGCACCAGCAGTGTTTCTGATATGATCAGCGCCCTCAACTGGCCTTCCCTTCAAGAAAGACGCCTCCAAAGCCGCTTGCTGATGTTCTATAAGATCCATCATGACCTGGTTGACATCAAGTGTCAACTACCTCACCCCACTCAGAACATCCACCAGAGGTCACAACTCCCGGTACTTCATTCCATCAACCAGCTCTTCAGTTTATACCAGCTCATTCTTTCCCCAAACCATCAGGGACTGGAACAATCTATCTGTGGATCCAGCTGAGTATACATCCCTCGACGTCTTCAAGGCCGCCCTGAGGGACCTCCTGCTGAAGTAGCTCCATCACCTCATCTCCAGTTTTTACTTGCACCTTGTATATATATTTGCACCGAGAACAAAGTTTCTGTCGCCTTTGAGACGACGCATGTGTACAACTACAACGTAGTGCGAGTTATCTTCGTTTTTATGAAGCCTGCACTTCAAAGGGAGAAAGAAAGAAAGAAAAGCGACGTCGTTCATGTCGTTTTTGCCTCGGCGATTTGAATCGGCTTGACGCTCTGGAAATTTAAGTAAACATTGAGCATGCGCGAAAATCGCTTTTCTGCAAAAGCGATTGAGTATAAATTCAGCTTTAAGCTGAATTTATACTTGATCGCCGAGCGATTGCGATTAAACGCTTTTGGAAAGGGATGGGCAATCGCCGAATTTGCGATGCATCGCCCGTCGCTTTTGCATTTATACTTATTACGGCGATAGCGATTGCAGACGACAATTAAAATATTCTAAATGCCACAAAATACATTTTTAAAACATTAGTTGCTGTCAATAATTATTATTGCTTTGAATTATATTCATCACCAAAAGTTAAAAATCAAGAAAGGTAAATTAATTAGCAAAATAATAGATCCAGTTGTATATGATAGGTTGACGCATTCACGTGTCAAGCATTGCTCGAGAACTCTAGCTTCGAATTTGCACACGATAGCTACGCATTCGATGCTAGAGTGCGTTGCTATTGTTTTTCGGTCGGACAGCGTTGCAATTTTTTGCCTTTTGGACAGTCTAAAATTTTGCTGAAGTGTAATTTTAGCAACATTTTTGATGCAGTCGCCTGTCGTGATCGGCTGTGTTTACTTCTTAACTTCCATTGCTTTACACAGTGTTATGCTTCAGCGAATCCGACTAGATTTTGAATACAATGGTCTCTAATGTGAAGCTATCGGTGAGCAAAATCTTGGCTAGACTTCTTGAGCAAGTCAGCGATATCGCTGGGAAGTTGAGATTTCTTCAACTTGCAAATTAAAAGCGACGGGCGATGCATCGCAAAATTTAGGCGATTGCCCATCGCTTTTCAAAAGCGTTTAATCGCAATTGCTTGGCGATCGAGTATAAATTCAGCTTTAGACTATCAACTATAAATAGCCGGGATTATGCACTTTCAGTTCCACACTCGTTTGAATGGGAATTATTTTGCCTACTTTCCACCTGTTTGGGGAGCACATTTCTTCAATATTTTGACAAGTTATAGTTGACATCAAAATGTTCCATTCTATTAATTGTTTGGCAATTATAATAATGCATTTTGCCACGATGTTGACAAATAGTAGTATGTCCATGCGTCCAGACCAAAGACTACTAAATTGTGTTTTTGATCGCAAAAATGATACTAAGATTGTGTTTTCCTCCAGTGTAAAACTTTGTGTAGTCAATGTCCATAATGCTGTTCAGGATCTTATGAAATCAGGAGATTCTGTTTCTTCTGTGGCGTTCTTGAAGAGGCAGCCAGTGGCAGTGACCATAATTTTCCATAAAATGTGATTCCCGGAAAAAAATGAAAGTTAAAAAAAAAAAGTTTTTTTTTCAAAAGCTGGATAAAGTTGTACGTTTTCACTGTTGCTTCTATTGAACAGTCAGGAACATATTGAATGCAATGGCATTGCTAGCTGTTCAATAGTTCTTGAAGCAATTTAGTAATACCGGTACATCTGTATCCAGCTTTGAAAAAACCCTCAGAATTAACTATTTTTTTAACTTTGCAGTGTTTTTGGGAGAAATCTTTGGCTTCTAAACTTGCATTTTCCTCCAGTGCTTAACTCTGTGTAATCATTGTCCGTAACGCTGTTCAGGATATATGAAATCAGGTGGCGCTCTTGAAGAGGCAGCCAGTGTTAAGATTGAAAAAAATATCAGAATTTATAATTTTTTTTGGGGCGGGTCGCGTTTTTTGTCTTCTAAAATTGTGTTTTTCTCCAGTGCTTAACTTTGTGTATTCAATGTCTATAACGCTGTTCAGGATCTTATGAAATCAAGAGATTCTATTTCATCTGCGGCGTTCTTGAAGAGGCAGCCAATCTTAAGATTTTTTCAAGTTCAAGTTCTTTACAGTTACACACCCCAGGTGGGGAAAATAAACCGGATGTGTGCTTTTTTGCTCACTTATTTAGATTTCATGTAGACATGCTTTGAAGGCTGTAGGGTCGGTTTGTTGATTCAAAAAGCATCACCGGGGGCAACTCTTGTGGATTCTATATTATACTAATATTGCACATGTAATACTATCATGATTTACCTGATTCTCATTCACAGAACCATGGCTGAAGCAGTGAAGGTAATCGTGCGGTGTCGCCCTCTAAATGAACGAGAAAAGAATCTGAAATGCAAGACGGTGGTGAAAATGGACGGTGGACGAGGATTTTGTGCAATTAGCAAGCCTGCCTCCAAAGATCCTCCAAAGTCGTTCACATTTGATGGTGCCTACTTTGTAGATTCAACAACGGAAACTATTTATGCTGATATTGCCTATCCACTTGTTGATGTGAGTACATGTACATTGTATACGTAAAAAAAGAAAAAGCATTCGAAGATGGCAGGGAATCAATTTTTTGCAATGATTCTCATGAACATGGTTTGCGAGAATCAAAATTACACATGATAATTAAGTTTCGGCAATCAGTTGACAGGGCCTAGATTTCGTCTTGGTTTGCGAGAATCAAAATCCATCCTAGTTACTGCACTTACAGTATGATACAATGATAGAGGTTGATTCTCGCAACCGAATCTTACGAGAATCGGTTCTGTGATTCTTGTCGATATCTAGGCCCTGATTGATTCTCACTTGATTCTTGCTAGATGAGTTTGTGTAAAGGAGACGATCCTGTATCTTGTTGATGTTAAATCTAAACACATTACATCCAGATCCGAGTCCCCATTTCTCTTTCATTGGCGATTGTGCCCGACTCCTCCATGGATGTAATGTTGCTATAGGGGGATCGCTACACCTCCTCTACAGCGAGTCTGTTACCTTCCCATCATTTAAGAATACCGGTACCCATTTATACACCTGGGTGGAGAGGAGTATTCGAGATAAAGTGCCTTACGCAAGGGCACAACAATGGCGTCGCTGGGGCTCGAACCCGCAACCTTCCGATTATGAGTCGGAGCTCGTTCCGCTCGGCCACTTTGAGAATGCCAACATAAAAAAAAATTTTTTCCTTCTTTTAAATTAGGGTGTATTGGAAGGCTACAATGGAACTATATTTGCATACGGCCAAACAGGGTGTGGTAAATCCTTCAGTATGCAGGGCATCACCGACCCACCCACCCAACGTGGAATCATTCCCCGTGCATTTGAGCACATATTTGAGACCATTCAGGTGACGGAAAATGTCAAATATTTAGTACGAGCATCCTATCTGGAGATTTACAACGAAGATGTCCGGGACCTTCTGGGGAAAGATCACAAGGTGAAACTGGAGCTGAAAGAACATCCTGACAGAGGTGTATATGTTAAAGGTGTGTATGGTTTACACTTGTTTAACAATGGTAAACAGGCTTATAAGTACTCATGCTTTTTTTTACCCCAAGGTTGCCCGGTTTTTACTCCTGTGTGTCCACTATTTTACACTACAACCTATAGGACCAGGAGCCATCTTTGGGACCAGCCAGGGTTCGAATTCAGTCAATTTTTTTGCATCGCAGTTTGTGCTATGCAAAACACATGTTTGCATAGCAGTATAGCCCTTTTAGCTATGCATTTTGGAAAAGTGCATAGCAGTTGATGGAAATTGCATCGCATTTTGCGATGCGATACCGTCGAATTCGATCGCTGGGACCAGCATACTTAATATAAGACCTGACAGTAAAATGGGTCAAAATTAGGGTGGCCGAAAACCAGGCCAAAGGAGGATGCATATATTACAACTTTTGGTAAATTTTGTCCCGCTATTTCGAGCCAGACCTGGTATGCCTCTGGACATCTGTGTCAATTTCTATTATTTATGATTGTTTTTTAAATTGAACTCGACACACAAGTGAGTTAGTATTGTTGAGAAGCACATCACAAATGTTAATACCAGGAAATATTTTCAGCAATTCCGAGTTTTCAATCTACATGTATATTTATGCATATCTGAACCACAGCTATGTTTACATTTACATCTATTCAGGGTTGTAGCTACGCCGGGCGCTGCCGGGCGGGGCCGACCGGCACCCGGCACCAAAAACAAACAAAATAAATAAATAATTTTTTTTTTTTTTTTAATTTTTTTTTTTTTTTAATAAATGATTTTTTCATCATAAGAAGAGCAAAAAAAAATTTTTAGTGGGGTGATACCCCTTAAGCGGGCCCCTGGACCCCGGCCGTAAGTCTGAGAGCTCCACGCGCTCACGCTCGCTCGGCCATAATAATTTGCCACCTGGCATAGAAATTGGCCTAGCTACAACCCTGCATCTATTTCATATGCTTTTCCAAACCACAGGCATGTGTATTTTTCCCTCTGTCTTGTGCATATCTGAATCACACACTTATTTTTGTCGCAAATAGACATACATTTACATTTTTCAGCAAATTTAATCCAATCCATCAAGTTCTAATTCACAATTTTCCAAACATGTTTTTTTCAGACTTGACCATGCATTCTGTACATAACGTGAGAGAATGTGAAAAAGTGATGGAATTAGGTTGGAAGAATCGTTCTGTCGGAGCAACTCTGATGAATGCAGACTCGTCACGTTCACATTCCATCTTTACGATACACATTGAGATGTGTGAAGCGGACCCTAGTGTTGATGGGGAAGATAAAATCAAAGCTGGCAAACTCAATCTGGTGGATTTGGCTGGTAGTGAAAGACAAGCAAAAACAGGTAAGGGAGCAAACCAAAAGATGGATGATGCATTATCAACACAGCTAGTTTTGTTATAAATAAAGCTGACCTCACTCTGTAATGAAAATGGATCCACTGTACTGGCCATCAATGTTTTTACAGAAAGTTACAACCAGTGTCTTAGCTAGCCATCCGTCTGGCCATCATTTTAGATGGGGAGTTTGCTCCTGGGACGGGCAAAATTAATGCCTTTGACAGATGCTACATTATAATTGTAGGTGTTTAGAAAGTCTATTGACCTTTTTAGTAGACCAGGTTTGCCAAACAAGGCTATAGCAGCACATATTTGAACCCCCAATGGGCTGTAGAAGTCTGGTAAATGTTTTAAAGGTCAAATTGGGACAGGCAAATTTATTCAAATGACGGGCAAACCTGAATTTCTAGCTAAGACCCTGGTTACAACAGTTGTAATTTACTGTCTATATGAACCCTAACACCCATAATTACTACGAAATACCACAAGCAAAACCACCAGGCTTTGATGTAATGATGCAATCACCTTAAGTCATATATACTCACAGAATCACTGGCCGAGCCAGCGAAACCCTTAAGATATTTTAGATCATGTCATGAAACATTTTGGTATGAATTGCTACCATTTATAAACTGAAACACAGGTGACTCCAACTCTATCATAACTTCATGCTTTCTCCCTCTGTAACACAGTGTTTGTGTAAGCAGTCAATGATTTTGTTTTTCAAACCATGAAGTACATTTGCAGAATTTCATATGTTTTTTAGGTGCCACTGGTGATCGACTTAAAGAAGCAACCAAAATCAACTTGTCGCTGTCAGCTTTGGGTAACGTCATCTCGGCTCTTGTTGATGGTAAATCTAAACACATTCCATACAGAGATTCCAAGCTTACTCGGTTACTACAAGACTCACTTGGTACGTATCATATTCTTTTTTTGAAATTATTATTATTATTAATCTTTCTTTTTAGATCACAATATTTTACTTAAATATGGATCACTGTGGATTCAAGGGAATGATTAATGACTAGTTCATGAGTTACCCAAGTATTTACATTAAAATTAATACTAACTAATATCAATAGCATTAAGTGGTTGAAAGCAAATCTTCCAAAATAGTAATAAATGATCAAGCACATCAGATTTCAATTTCATGTGTAACTGAAGTTTAAACTAGCCTACATATGGCTGATGTTTTTAGACCAACTAACCATATATAACTTCTCATTGTTAGCATGCTGAAGACAAATAGTTAGAAATATGGTTTTCCGATAATGCGGTTAAAAACGGGCAAATTGAAAAGTTTGATTTTTGAATTTTTGAGTAAGAAGTAGTAGGGCTTGTTATCAAACAAAAGTAGTATAATTCAAGAAAGTGTTTGCAGACAAATAATGAAACCATAGTATCCTTGTGAAATCTGTCATTTGACTATTATTTCCTTTCAAGGTGGCAACACCAAAACATTAATGGTTGCCTGTTTGTCTCCTGCTGACAACAACTATGATGAGACCCTGAGTACTCTACGGTACGCCAACCGTGCCAAGAACATCAAGAATAAGCCCAAGATTAATGAAGATCCCAAAGACGCTCTTCTTAGACAATATCAGGATGAGATCAAGAAGCTGAAGGCTATGTTAATGGGAGAGATTCCCATTCCTGAAGGAGGTCTTGATGGTAAGTTGTAAACATGTCATCAACATGATTCTTGTGGAGAGTTGACATCCTTGCTTCAATTTTTCTAAAAATCACAGCATCTTTGTGAAGTGATATTGACATCATGTTTGTCTGGTTAAGTTGAAAAGATGTTACTAAGTTGCTGCACAAACTACCTTGTGAAACTTTCTGCATTTTAATACGCTGTACATCAAGGATCCATTTTTGCTGGACCATGAAATAGTACCAGCCTATAATAGTGTATGTTACTAGCTTACTAGTTGAAAAAAAATGAGTCAAAAGTAGAACTCAAAGGCATTACGATGAAACTTATAATGTGCAGCAACTTGTAAAAAGATGCTGAGAGTTTTGAGAAAATTGTGGTATCGTGTCAAAAGTAAACCGTCATCAGATGTGTACATTGTTGTATTTAATAAAGCCCAGTAGAGTCAATTTTCAACAGAAAAGTAGATTTGCATGAGAAACCTTTAAATCAACATATTAACTGATTCCTTGTGTTTTGAATGTCATTTTGATGCAAAGTTTTATTGTGCTTTATGTCAGCCAGTAAAGTAACTTTCATACAAAAGCTTTGATATATAACTAAAAAATTATCAGACTAATCAGATTGTAACATGTTTTCTACCCTGGCCCATTACCCAAACATTATTCTTATTCTCATCAGTTTACCTAAAATAATAATAGACTAATCGCATGAATTATAACCCATATGCCCGCCCTTATGAAGGATTGACCCTTATTTAACAATTGAACCCTAACATGTAAAAGTAATTACATTTTAGAGACAGATGTTTGTTTTAGTGCAAAGGAAGCCTTTTCATTATTTTTTTTTTTTTCGTGCATTTTGTTTGCTTTTTTGCATTTGTACCTGTTTGTATGCCATTTTAAATATTGACTGGGTTTGCTCATTCCTCTAATATTCTCTCCTTATTAAGACTTAGGAGGTATAAATTGTAAGTATATCAGTAGCTGTGGTGAACTATAGATGTATATGTGTGTATATTATTCAAACAAAAAGATATATTAACAATTCTCTTGACTATACAACTAATATACTATTATAGTTATGATTTTGATCTTCCATTATAACCATGATTCTTGGTGATCTTAACTAGGGCTGTGTAACAAGTTTGACCATTCGGTCGCTCCAAATGAGAATTTAATGGAGACATACTATTCTGAACTGAAGTAATAATTCACTGCCGTAGTGCACATTATCAACCACTGGTTACTGGTTCAAGCCTGTTCCGAATTTTGATATGCTATAGGCTTTGTGTTGTGATCATCTCGATCAGTGGTTCGTAACAAAGAAAGCGTGAGCCAGTTGACCTATCAACAGTCATATTCTAAAATGCACTACGACAGGGAATAACTTAGGCTTTGCCATTGCAGTATTTTAACTTCATCATCCTGCTAGCTGCTGCAAGCCAGAAAAAACTAAAAGAAGCACAGTCCTGGTTATGATGACTAACTTTAAACTTTTGAAATAACATACTAATTGTTTTCTACATTTGCTGTGAGTGTGAGACCTCTGAAGATCCTTACCCACCTTCCACTGATCTTAATAAGAACACTCTGAAATTTGTCATTGACATCAATTTTTGTTTGAGGCCTTTCAAAACAAAAATTGTAAAGAGAATAACAAATGTAAAGATATTCTGGAAGCAATGTCATTGATGACTTATTTAATTGTAAGCATCTCATAGACATGTCATGTGATTTGCCATTTAAATTTCATTGTGTTCTTTCAACTAGGCATGATGCGCTCACAAGAGTTGTTGGTTTATGCATGTAAAGGGGGGTCAACAGTTCAACAGGGAATTATGAGGTAGTACATGTGCAAGTAGGATGCAAATTTGAATGTTGCAAGACGAGATAATGAACAGGGTTTAAGTTTGGCTGTTGCAAATTAGATAATGAACAGGATGCAAGTTTATACTAACATAAAGAAGGGAAAGAATAAAATTTTACCATGGCATAAACCTTTTCTCTCTCTTTGACTCAACACAATAATTGTGATTGCATTATGTATATTTAATTTTGATATACCAGTGTACAATATAAGTTAACATATCTGTATTTCAACATAATCTATAAAACTACCTGCTTGTAAATTAATGTAGCCATCCCAATTTCATGATCATCTGACCACCTTTATGAAACTAACTAATTCAGGAATGCGAGTGTGTTTGAAAACTGATGTGTTCTTAACAATCTTAACAATATCAAAACTTTTGAATTACACTGTAAATAAAGTGAGTATATGGTGCAGAATTATTGTTGGCTGTGTATTCAGGAAATGGCTTTTGCATGATCAAATTTCATGTGCTTGTGTAAATGAAAATATGGCTTCAACATAACTACAGCCAGTTACTGTGATAATTAATTCAACAGACACAGATTCAGGAGAAGGGGTAGATGAGGCACTAGCCAGCCCCCCCCTGCTCTCCACTCACACCTCCTTTGCAAATTCTTCCAATTTGAGCCTCTTAGCCCCCAATAATTTGACTGTTTTTCATAATGCTGGATCTGCTCCTGATTCAAGGTATACCAAAAGAGCTTACAACCAAAGACAACAGACTCCTCCATGTTTATGTGTCACTCATGGAGGGCAAAATATGTACCTCCGGGGTTCATCATGTACCCATAAAACTTTGATTTAAAGAGTGTGCTTGTGTGCATCGTACATGTGCCGATAATGGGTGCTATTGATAGCAAATGCAAGAGCTAACACTATTTTTGACCCCAAGTGTGGCAAAACAATATGGCGGATTTGGCACGGTGCAATTCTGAGGCAGTGCTCTTTTGGTTTAATCTCTTTGGTTTTAACAGAAAGCTTGTTTGGAAATTCCATTACTGCTATTAGAGATGCTACTTACTCGTGTACATTGAAGGGGAGTGTTTCACCTCAAAATGTTAGCATTGGATCACATGAAATGAATGATAAATCCAAGCAACGGAAAAATTGAAACGAACTCATAGAAATGATTTGTTTACTTGGTTCAGTGATAACTTGATTGAGTATGGGTTCACAAAGGGTCCAGTTTAGGATTCATTTAGATTTCACTTAAAACATTTCCTCCTACAAACAAAAGGACTGGGATTCTAGCACACACAGTTTGGTTTAATTTTTGCTAAAATACTATAGATATATGTATGGCCTGATGAAGGAAAATGATGCCAAATTTATAATTGAAATTACACGTCTTTTTTTTTCATGCGACCCCATACCCCTGAATAAGTTTTAGGTTATTTTTCAGACAATATTTTAACCTATGTCTTCAGCATTACCTTCATGTAGGCCTACATGTAGGCATGTACAGACTTAGCATAATATCAAGACTGGGATGATAAAGCTTACGGAAAGCTGTATAATCCCTCAATAGAGTCCTGATTATAGGCTAATTTGGTGTAGGCTTACATGCAGGATAGTCTATCTGCTTTCTTTCTTGTGTGTTTTGAAACCATCACATATAATGAACTATTGCAGATTTTAAAGGCATCCACCCTAAAGAAGACATGGGATCCCAATGTCTTCTGTACCCCGTAAAGAAGATTTTCCCATGTCTTCTTTAGGGATGGTGCCAAAAATGTCTGGAAACACAAGGGAAAAAAAAGCCAGCAGTACACACAGTATCATGCTCAAGAGTTCTTGTTCATGTCTGTGATTATCAGTTGCATATTTTGTTTTAGAATCTAATTAATTACTAATTGGTCATTGATTATCGGCTATCATTTGTTTCCCACACACCAACTCAATTGCTGCTTGACAATTAGCAGCATGCTAAGTTAAGACTGCGATCATGATCTCTTGAAGCATGATACTGGATATACTAGCCCTGCTGGCATCTTTTTTCTTCTTTTTCTCTTTTTTTCTTTTGATTTGTCTTATGATTTACAAGGTCAGGGGTATCACTGATGTCTTCTTTAGGGGAATACTCAAAAAATTTCTGAAGAGCCCAATATGCAACAATATTCAAAGCTGTTGATAACCTTGCACCATGATTGAATGACTTGTAATCCATATACTTCATCGTACCATGTTATACTATTAACTCATTTTACAGTGGCAGCATTAGTTGGAAAGGCAGGTATACCAGCACTAGCAGCACCAGCACAGGCAGCACTAGCACAAGCAGTACCAACACAAGCAGCACTAGCAGCTCCTGCAGCAGCAACAACAGATAATAGAACAGCAGTAATTACACCACAGTCTAATGAAGAGGCTGAAACACTTAGACTGGTTAGTTCAATATCTATGTTACAGTGTTGACATTCATGCAGTAGGAAGTGTACTAGAGATGCTGAGTGGAACAAAAAACAAACAAACAAGATCACTGAAAGTTATTATACTTAGTTCTCTGGGTTTATAGGATGAACAAATTTAAATCTTTCCCCAGAGTAGCTAGCCAGTGCACATGAACATTGAAAAAACAAAACCAGTGCATCTGGCTGGATTCGAATCGGGTACCTTCTTAATACTAACACAACACTCTAACCAACTAAGCTAAAGAGGCACGCTGGTATCAGAACTGCATATTTATAACAAATACACAAAGTCACATAAGTTATTATAATTGGTTCTCTGGGTTAATAGGATGAACAAATTTTAATCTTTCCCCAGAGTAGCCAGTGCACATGAAGGTGTCACATTTGATGTCTCTGCTATTTAGTCTTGACAAAGTCAGTTAGATATACAGGTTGCCATCCATTAAATACTTGTAGGTTGATTTCATAATTTAGGATACTCTCAATTTGGACATTATCGGAATCATTCAGTTCTTTTCAAAATTCACACACATCTTTTACCTTCTTCTAATCATTGGTTCAGTATAAAAGCACGAAACTTTCAAGATTTTTTCAAGATACACTGCCCCTTGTCTACAAGAGTCTCAAAGTGTCCTGTCCCTTTGCCCAATGATGTGTGAGTAGAGTACCCCTTATCTAATGGTGGCTCTGAAAAGAGTCAGTTATTCTGTGGAAACTTGTTAACACAAAATACCTAATAATACAAAATGTTGGTGAAGTCCCAATGTATAATATAATGACCTGGTAACACAAACTCCAAGGCACCTGCAATTTTATATTAATGTGGTTCCACTGTAATAGGTCCCCCCTTTCCTACTGAAGATTTGGTGATTCTGAAAAGAACCGTTCAAGCAACTTTGTTTGTTTGTTTGTTTTATTTCTTCTTTTGCCTGGGTTACTCATTCAGTGGATGTTTTAAGGTATCCTCTGTTCTTCCATGAGGCCCAGGGGTCACATAAAAATATACATTAAAATACATCAAAATAATGAAACAAAATATTTAAATACATAGGATATATAAGCATACACAATCATGAATTTAAAATGGGGAAACTAACCCATATTTTACATATTATAAAATACATATTATAAAATACATAACCAACACAGCGCATCAAATTTAACTACAAATTGTTTTTATCAAAGATAAAATTAAGAATTCAGAATTTTTTTCAAGAAAGAAATTTCAGATTTCCATTATACTTGCCAAAATACAGCATAAAAGACATGTTTTGGAAACTAAATAATTTACACAGTTTAAGATTTATGACACAATAGAATTTACATAACAAGAAAATTCATCATTTAGTATTTGAATTAAATAAACATATTTCTCAAATTATAAAACAATCAAGATTTTTAACACACTAAAATTGATACAGTAAGAAATTTCATCAGCATTTCAATTTTATATACACATTTGAAAACTAAAATTTTGATTGCAACATTGGCCAAATAAGCCTAAGGCCATGTTCACACAATTTTTTAAAAAAAGGTTTGCTACTTAATTACACAAATGGTCATATTACACTATTAAAGGAGGTTTTCGTGATCCTAGCATCCTCTTTTTATGACATTTTTCAGTAGATATCCACGAAAAAAGCTTATTTTCAAAATTTCAGTTGATTCCGATTTTGCGTTTGCGAGTTATGCATGATTATGTGTTTTACACTGCTCCATAGACAATGTGTTGTAATTTCGTTCTGGTGCACCAGAACGAAATTCAAATTTGGCGATATTTTTGCTAAACGAATTAATCTGCAAGAAATAATTGGTACATAAACATTATGTAGCCAGAGGTATCCAGTGGTGTAAAAATCTCAACTTTTTTTAAGGAAAAGTGGGGGGATGAGGCTGTGGATCACGAAATGCCCCTTTAAATATTGCTAATATTATTACACACTTAAACTGCCTCTTGTTCAGTGAAAGTTTGGTGGCTTTGAAAAGAAATCATGGAAATGATATTGCAAGAAGCATTCTATAAGTGCTGATGTTTTTGGGTTTTTTTTACCCACTGTGCTTCCGTAATACTAACTGAATGATTTTTAATTTGATTTCTTAAGGAATATGAAGCCAAGATCATTGAGATGGAGGCCAGATATCAGGAAGAGCAATCTTCTAAAGCCAAGATGCAGCAAGATATGGATGCACTTAAGATGTTCTATGAGTCTAAATTATCTGATGTAGATAGCAAGCGCATACCTAAAGGTATGTACCTCAATATACAGGGTGTATCAAAATTAAGTATACAGTTTAAAAAATGCCGCTAGATTAAAAAGTATGAGGTCTGTGGTCAAAATTCTCTAGTTGATAACTTAATCAACATCTTGTCCTCCTATAGCTTAAAAATCACTGGCGTGTGACCAATAATAAGGATTTGGTGGCTACTTTTGTGAACCGAGCACAAAAAGTAAACCCTAGCATAAGGAGATAAGTTGCCCAAAGTTGTAAGGAGATAGTTGCCCAGATTTACCAAAAGTCACGTGATATGTAACTCACACATGCACAGGATTGGAACCCTAACAATGAGGACAAATGATCTGTACACCTGCATGCTTCTCTTGGCTGCACAACAATAACAAGCACCGGGCATTTAAACCCAGTTGACTTCGCGCAACTACTTTTTGTACTCGGCTCACAAAAGCAGCCACCAAATCCTTATTAATGGTCACACACCAGTGATTTTTCAGCTGTAGGAGGACAAGATGATAATTAAGTTATCAACTAGAGAATTTTGACCAAAGACCTCATACTTTTTAATCTAGCGGCATTTTACAAACTGTATACTTAATTTTGATACACCCTGTAGTAGGCATGGTCATATTCTTGTGTGTCAGACCATAGAAATAATTTTACTTTTCTGGGAACTAACAAGCCAATTTGAACAAATATCAGAAATTTTCTTGGAGTCAAACAGTTTGTCTAACATACTAGGGATACATTAAGCTTTTCTGGCTACAAAAATAGCCTTTTGATGCACTAATATGAGCATTAGACAATACAAAATTACAATTGCACATGGAAATTGGTGGCAAATGTAATAATTTTTTGCATTTTACAAGTCATCCCAATTATTTTTTGCCACTTATGATGTTTGGGAATGACGTTCCTGAGTTGTTCTATGCCCTGGTGAAGCAAAGCACTTACAACCTTCTTGCACCCAGCCATATTGTTACACTGCATTCATGAATGATTCTCATTCCCATTTGCTCTGTTTCATGGACCTATGCTGCACAGTTTGCGAGAATCAAAAACAATCAGAGTCACTTCACTTACTGCATGATTCAATATAAGAAGTTGACTCTTGCAAAAAATGTTGCGAGAATCGATTCTGTGATTCTCATCGAATTTGAGGCCTTGCTGCAACTTTGCCTCAGGCTCCCACTAGGACCTTTTAGTGGGGTAAAATCAAAAATATGAGATACTAGCCTCACTTAGCTCACTCTTTGCTTTGTTATTATAGTGCTAATTAATGTTCCTACAAACTACAAAGAAAAAGTCCTTACTAGGGAGATAATAACTTTGACTTGACACATCTCTTATTTCAGCTGCAGATAAATCAGTGACAGATGTCCAACAGGATGAGGTTATGAGTGTATCATCAGACCAGGACCATAGGGAGACGGTACAAGCAGAGATCAAATCTGAGCAGGCCAAACCAGCAGCAGATGATGAAGGTGTCGCAGCACCAAGATCATCACCAACAATGGCAAGGAAAGAAGGAAGACCAGTACTTGACCAAGAAGAGGCTATGAAAAGGTTGGTTTGGCTGGGTTTTTTTATTAGCACATTCTTCTTGGCATGCTCTTTTTTTTTAAATGCAAGTGGTAGATAAACATGTCGTTTGCTGACACCGTCTGGTGTCAACAGCGCCCCCACATGCCAGTTATTGGGGCTGAAGACGTCCAAGAGAATTCTGGAAGAAAGCTTCCTCTCGGTAAGCAATCAAAGTTTGTGAGAAATAAGAAAAAGGTAATCATGTTGTTTGCTTATCTTATACTTTTGTACATTGATGATTTATACTTGTACTTATGATGGGACCAAGCATTGACCGGATAAGTGAAAAATCTGGATAAGTGAATTACATGTGATTCTGCATTTAACGTCTGAAGTGCTAACAAAAATGAAACAGCAAAGGTTACTCAAAATAGGGTAATAACACGGAAATATGGTATTTGAGTTATGTATGCCACATAGTTATGTCCTTCTAAATGCTTCAGTGCATGAAATCAAGTTCTCAAAACATGAAAAACATGTTTTTCTATGAAGATCACATGTCCGGATAACAGTGATCCATATAAAAGGTGTCCGGATAAGAGCCTTTATGATTTATATCTGAGAAAGGAAAATGCAATAATACCCATATGTGACATGATCTGATCCAATCAGACTAAAGTCTGCAATAATGAAATTGAGGAGCAAAAATAAGGAGCAAAAAACATATAAAAACAATGGACTTTATGACAATGGACTTTTATAAAGTTTGTAACTTTGCAACTAAGTATGCACAACATGATACCACAATATTCACAAAGTTCTGGCTAGACCGAGTTGTGGGGTCCTTGGGTCCTTTTACGGAGTAAAACCATGAGGGACCCTGTATTTTTCAAATTTTGAAGACTACAGGGTCTACCTGGATCCCATAATAGACTGAAAACTTGATAACTATGTCAGAATTTGTGTCCACATACCTAAAGCAATTATTTGGGACCCCATATAGTTTGCAGAAGACGGTCCCCATTATATTTAGATCTAGCAAGAACTCTGTTAGTCTTGACTAACACTTTTTTAATACATTTATGACTTTATTGTTTCTGAATGTATACATTTATTGTACGTAGGATTTCATTTTCAAAGATCTTTCAAATTTGTTTCATTTCAGGTTACAAGCTTTGGAGCATGAGATGGTGGGTGGTGAGCGTGCTACAGACTCAGACCTCAAGGAAAAGAGACGTAAAAAACTGAAACATTCGGAGATGCGTAAGCTGCAACTGGCTAAAGCTATTGCCAAGATGGACGATGAAGGAATTATGATTAACATTTATAGTAATATTGAAGAAGAATTAAAAGTTAAAAACCAGTTACTTGAAAAGGAAAAAGAAAAGGTATGTCATTAATGAGTTTTGTGTGTAAGAAATAATGTTTGTCAGTTTCTTTCATTAGACATGATAGCATAAGATAATGCTAAGATGTCAAAACATTATTTCTAGATCTATACATCTTTGCTTCTGCGGAGAAAACCTTAAATAATGTGTGTTTCAATTAAACATATGTGACCCCACTTCACCTCATCAAAATTCAGATTTTGGTATCAGGTGAAAGCTTATTATTTTTCTTATAACCCCAGTGCAGGGAAAAAACTTCATTTTGACATTTGTGAGGGCAGCCAGGCAATTCTGCTAAGACCTGCTAGATGGAGCACCGTGACAATCACATGCTAAAGAATACATCCAAAGATAAACATTTTGAGGGTCACCAAGGCAAAGGCATGGGGCACCCAAGGCAATTGACTTTGGTGCCTGCGGTTATTTTTTCCCCTGCCAGTGACATGTGAGGCCTGAAAAGAAGACCCATGTTAGGAATGATATACCGTATTCATTCCAATAAGCGTCCAGGGCGCTTAACAAAGTCATTTTGCATGGGCGCTTATTTTTTACCTGGTTTACCTAATTTTTTCATAAGGGGCGTTTATTAGAGGCAAATTGATGTAGGTTATAAAAGGGTCCTGAGACGATCTAGTAGCTTTTCTGATGCAGAAAATGTATTGCAAGTGAACACAGGACTTGTAGTCCTCCAGCTATTTCCCTGTATTGACGTCTGTCTGTCACTTCAACATTAATGGTACTCTTTGGCAAATTGAAAATACCCTGGGTGGGCGCTTATTGGGGCATGGGCGCTTATTGGAATGAATACGGTAGTTAACATTACGAGCTGGCATTATGATGAGAAAAGTATAGGGTCCCAACTCTGGGAATTAAAATGCTCACATTTAATGTCTATAATCTAATCTAATCTAATCTAATGGACCTACTCTCTATGAGTGGCATTATTTCACATAGTTATTACTAACTGGATGAATGACAATCATCACAATCACTTTCAATGTCATCTTTTCTTACAGGTGCGAGCTGCTGAGTGTGAAATAAGTGATTTGAACTCTGAGTTTGAGTTTGAACGTATTGACTATCTTGACACGATACGAAAACAGGAGAAACAACTCAAGCTGTTCCAACAGATTCTAGATAAAGTAAGCAATAAAACCAGGTAGTATGCGCCGTGCATTCTCTAAATTCAGTAAATTTCCATCGTCAACTGTGTAATTGAATGGGATTATTTTGAAATTTTAAAACGCTTGAAATATCACAGACAAATAGGCCTATGTTAATAAATAATATAAATACAAGCTAAAACCGTTGGTGTTCGATAATGAACCCCACAAAACTAACCGAGTATATGGAAAATGCCATACGGCCGGGCAGTTTCACAAGTTGCCGGCTCTATCATGCCACTTGCCGCCTGGAATAAAACTGTGAATTAGACCTATTTCATTTAATAATCCTGACCCAATATCAAGATTTAAGTTGCACAAAAAATTTGCGATGAGGTTTTAATACATATCAAAAGGGTTTTTGCACAACATTGATTGTGAAGAATCTTTTTCAGTGTAATTTAATGATCTAGTAAATCTTTGTTTATTTATCTAGGCTGGATAACAAATGTAAACCTAAAGCAAGAAAAAGTTTTTACATTTTGTTATTTGATAAAGCAAAATTTAGTGCAGTGAGACTTTATAAAAAGTGGGTTTTTTCCCCATTTCATGATTCAAATACCACCCATATTCAATGCAAGTTTCTTTAACACAAAATGAATGATGTATACTAATTTGTGATGCAATCAAGCTAAATGAGTCTGTCGATTTTTTCAATTTCTATATCATTACATGAGCCATTCTCAGAGATTTATTTTGCTGAAAATCCTATCATAATTAGACTTACTGTTCCAGAGATATGACCATTTTAGTGTTACTCAGAGCAATAAAATACAAAGGAAGATGAATACTACTATTGGCTATATCTTGGGGTCAATATTTCCAACATCCGACTCATTTTGCTTGATCCCATCTCAAAATTGTTTTTTTTTTTTCTTTTAATAGCTCAAATCTGGCACACAGTGTTTGATAACATCATATAAAGTGACAACACATAAGCCTTTGCGGGTAGACCCAAGGTCATGGCAATGTGCACATTGTTACTGTGCATTTGAAAGCCGTGCCAAAGTGCGCAGTAACAATGCACACCTCGGCGTGACAACATCACAGGTCTACCCGCAAAGGCTTATGGGATTTACCAAAAAGGTGAAAAGTCACATATTACTGTCTTGTATTCCTACCATTTCAGGTGCACCCATGCTTACGACGGGATTGTAACTATTATAACATGGATAAAATCAAAGCAGAGAGTGTATGGGATGAAGAAGACGGTCTATGGCAGTTACCTAATCTAGTAGTATCTCAGACCAAGCTACCAGGAAACATTATGCCAGGTGGTCGACCCCCACCCCAAGGACGTATGGTCAATGGTTATGGTCCTGCAGGTAATGGCGGTGGACATCAGATTGGACCTAGCTCTATGGATTCACAGGAAGAGGACAGGTATCTACAGGTGGGTATTGCCAATAAGAACATGGTGTTTATTTGACACAACGAGGGTTGAGAGCCAGAAAGCCTCAACTCACTATCACCTGCTCCCACAAAATGAGCATAAAGTCGCAATGGCATTATAGAAGATACAGTCCATTAATCATGACAAAATTCAATAGAAGGCATTGTGGAGGAAGTATTGATTTTTGAAGGCCAAAGCAAGGAGCCAACTTTATGCTCATTTTATGAGAGCTGGTCAAAGTGAGTTACGGCTTTCTGGTTCTGAACCCTCGATAATAGAGTGGATCAAGGAATTTAAGAAGGGAAGTGAAAACTTCAAATGAGCACTTGTCTGTCATATTAGGTCATTGGGGAAGCCAAATTTGTGTACCTTGTGTATTGTTTCAGCAAAAGCAAAAACTATGATGATTAAGCATTCAAATTGTGCACATGTGTACAGAACCTAGCAATCACCATCAGCAGGGGGGTCATTTTTTTGCCACATGAGTATTAATTTTTCTGAGTTCTTTGATTGGGGCCCCATTCCCATGCTGCCGCTGATCATGGAGTGAAACATTGTATTGTGTAGTATACATTCCCCCTTTTAAATTCCTTGGGATCAACATTTGCATTGTATTATAGCATGTTTGTTTACATGTACTTGTTTTTATTATAATATTATTTTACTTTGCTCTGGTTCATGAGTATCTTTTTCTGATTCAAGTGCACATTAATCACATTTTTGAATTAGGCAAATTGGCACATCTTCAGAAATTAAAAAGTTCTTTTCCAAGAAAAACATAAAACCTTTGTTAAAATAAAAAGAAGTTTCAAATTATATTGTGTCATATAATTTTGTCAAAAAGTAATGCTATTTGTAATATAACATAACAATACATTCCAAATGATAGATGTGAAGTTAATTGTACAATATTGCAGTGTATTTCATGTTTTAGTATACCTTATTTTTCTAACCAATAAGACTTATTAAATTGTTGATAGTAACATGATTGAGACTAGTCCTGGTTTAAGGATGTGACATGTTTAGAAGCTTGATGGATTTCTGTATTGTGATATGAAGATAACAATTTAACCAGCCTTAATGATGTCATAACAAAATAAACAGTTTCCAGGCCTTGCCGTTTGAGGCGAGCGATCGCTCTCGCTCGCCACCGCTCGCCCAAACTCAATTTCTAGCGAGTGATTTTAATCTCGCCAAAGACACTAAATATCGCTCGCTGCGAATCGCCCAAAATAATCCAATATCAATTTACATGTAAGTTTCAGCACTTCAGTGTATCCTGTATCCGATCTACCGTAATAAGTTACCCTTAAACCCTGGATACGAAAGAAAGGTTGTGAAGCTTTGTGAACAGTGTGTAATATTGTTTCATATTAGTATATATGAATAATTTTTCAGACCTAGCGAGTGATTCGATTAAAATGTAGAGAGTGATTCGAACACTCGCCTAGCATCATGCTAGCGAGTGATTGACCACTCGCCTTTAAAATCTAGACGGCAAGGCCTGAGTTTCCTTATTTAAATAGTGTAAAAGACAGATTGAAGTAACATGCTAAATTTGGTGTCTCATTGATAGATAGAATTGTGCTGTTCCATTTAAAATCCACACTCCCCCTGTGGAAGATTTTGGAAATATCTTCCACAGGGGAGTATGAATTTCAAATAGAATGAACACATTAGGTCTCCATTTGAATTTCATACACCCTCTGAGAAAGATTCAATCTGAATCTTCCATTGAGGGAGGGTGTGTTTCAAATGGAGCTGCCTAATGTGTTAATTCCATTTGAAATTCATACTCCCCCTGTGGAAGATATTTCCAAAATCTTCACAGGTGCAGTGTGGATTTTAATTGGAATAGCCCATTGTTCTTTTTCTTTGCATGTTTCCATGTTTTTTCCATCCTGCATCATATTTTTTTTCTTTCTTGTGTGTGTTTGCATGACCTTTGACCTTAACAGAAACTGAATCGTGCCAGTCATGAACAGGCTGTGGATTATTTCAAACCCAAACGAGCCAATAAACTTTTGAATAAGACTGATTCTAACAAGAATGTGATAGGTGAGTGTGAGGGTTAGATGCCCAGAAAAAATGACCAGAGGTATTGTGACCCTTATTCGCTGACAGTGTCAATATGAATGAAGTACTGTATTCCCCTGCTTAAGAAACTTTGCATAAAATATTTTAATATTGCAGGATATTGTAACACTATCACAGCACACCAAACCAAGCATGGCTGCTGTTTATAGTCCATGCATGAGTGTGTTGCAATTATTTCTTATTTTAATTGAAATGATCAAATTATACAGATCATAGATAATTTTTTATTTATTTTTTTTTATTTATAACATTCGGCCGAAGCCAGGCTAATGATATATACCCCAGTATATTTTGGGTTGGAAATGGGATATAACATCATGTTAAGTCAGTGCATGTGTAATCAAGAAGACATGAATTGTCACAAACGAATATTTATTATCTCGCCAAAGCAGGTGAGATTTGTGGTTTTAAAAAAAAACGCCTTGTGTTCCTTGAAATCAAAGTGCAACCTTTCTTCCATCAAACGGTTCTGTCATCAAATGTAAGAATTTAATTCAAATTCAAATTCAAAAATTATGGCAGCTCCTTATAAATTACAATACCCATTAGAATAAGCATAGCCTTACAGGTGCTTCAAACACTGCATATTCATTGTACATCAAACTACCGTGCTTGTGTCTTATAGTTATAGGAGAATGCAAGATCAATCATGCGTAGTTTGAAGGTTAGGGCCCCTGAGGAAAAGATTTAAAATCAGGACAAACTAAGATGACCATGCATGGTTGATGTTATATTCACACAAGCAAGTAGAAAACAAACGTGAATTTTTCGTGGCTCATCTGAGCATCACTTCTTCAGCACTGATGGATTGCTGGTACTTGGTAAAGTTAACTCAATCAATAAGGCGAGATGTTGTGGGTTCAAACCCTGGCTGTGGGTAGAACCTTGGCAGTGGTTGTGCCTGTGCGTAGCACACTATAAATCTCTGAGCTTTTTTTAATCATTTCTTCTTACTCCATGATTAAATATTTCCAATCAATGGGATTTTTCCTCTCGAATAACTGAGCAAGCAAATTGTCTGACAAGTAATGTTATATCATTTTTTGGGGGGGGGGTGATTGCAGAATGCCAAATAGCCTTTGTCTTCTTGCTAACATATACGCATGAATTCTCAGGGAGTAGATGTAACCATGTATGCCACCCTCTGTAGCTCACTTAACACACCAAATAAATATTTTTCCCTTTTAATAATTGATATGCTACCCTCTGGCTCTCTTCCTTTTAAATTAATTAAGTTACCACCCTTTTCACAGACGATTCAAAAATATGCTAAACTTATTGGGTATTATATCAAAATCACAACAGTTTAATTCAATAAAAGTAGCCAGTTTATGAACACATTACAGCTTTCAACCAAAGCAATCTTATGACACAGATTTGGTTAATTTCACACCCCTACACTGTTTGTCACAGCATGGCATGTTTTTGTTATAAATATGTAACAATTCTCCCAATTACTTAGATAGAACAAATTGATAACAGTGCATGGCTAATTGTGCATGGCCTGACTTTATAATTATTATATTTATTGTTATATTTCTACAATGTAAAATGGTATTTCTTTAACATAGGTGGACTAATATTGTCAACCAGTCACTAAGGCGACGAAAAAAAAGAAACCCTGTTCTACGGGCGGACGGACCTTTCAAGTAGGGTCGGTCGGTCAGCTTTTTTTTTTTTTTGAAAAAGACACAAAAAAGTCACCAATATCTGTAAATAATTTGCAATTTGAGAAAATACAAAGAAAAAAAAATTGTTCCTGAAATGTCCAAAATTTGGGTTGGCATTTTTTTCCCAATTTGTTCAAAATCTGGGTCGGTCTGGCCCGTAGAACATGGTTTTCTTTTTTTTGTCGCCTAACCAATATTATAGAGCTGTTGCAATGTTGTTAGTAATGGGTTACTTACTGCACCTCACTGCATGCATTATTCCTAATATTCAGCCATTTTAAAATATGTTGAACTGATCTGTAAGATAAAAACTTGAGAGTTGTAATTGGTATTTTATGTAACCACATCAAAAAAGATGGTTAATTGGTTATATTTTAAGAATTTTAATTAATGTTGGCTGCAAACTAAGTACTATTGAGCCATGGGATCAAATATATGAACAGACCTTTGTTAAAAGAGTCTTTATTAAATTTTTATACGAGTCAAATTTGAAACTTATGTTCTAACCGTTTTCTTTCACAGATCATTCCCCGATAGGACCTCCAGCTAGCTTGTCATCTGTGGACTTCACAGCAGCTGCAGTGCATGGACAATTAGGACCTAACGATGTTCCGATGCGTAAACCCACAAGGCTCACATCTCTTGCTCCGGTTGGTAAACAGAAGAAAAGCAAGAAGAAATCGCACAACGCTTTAGAACCTCTATGAGTGCTATGAATATCGAGCATCGAATTGGATCAGATTATATTTTATTTTATATAGTGCTAGCTTTAATTTATTCATTGTGACTTTTTATAGACAAAAATTATGTTTTTAAACTGCTCACGTTTGTTTTCGTTTCCACGTCTGACTTTTTGATGTGTAACTAACTTGAAATTGTGTATATTTGACGGTTGGATAGGAACGAAAACGAATGGGGTAAATTTATATATATGTGCAAAACGAAATCTTATGTGCAAGTTGTGAACTTACCGTCCATTTGTAAATGTATCAGAAAGAAATCTTATGCATTGTTCATATGAATATGATATTTTTATTTATTATGAGATTAGAAATGTTGGTAGGGTGTATGTGATATAATATATGGCGATAGAGAAATATTACATATACTGATGTAGCTTAACAGGGGTGTCCAGTCTGTATTCTATGGTCTGTGTTACCTACTAAGGGGAAGTAATAATCAAGGAGTTTTTGAAATTAATCACCTACTTGGATTTTCTAAGTAGTGTTATCAAAATGTAAGCATCTCACATTCATCAGGAGATATGTTTTACCAAATCCTTACAAAGCTTAGTCCTTGTATAGCATACGCACAACGGTAAGCGCGCACATTGTACCTTGTGCAAGCGCTAGACGGTTATCAGTATGCTTACCTTATAAAAGGATTGGCAAAACAGTAGTTTTTCACACAGATAGATTTTCAGTGAACATCTGCAAATAACTTCTGAGAAAGATTTTTGAGGTTTTCGAGCCAGATGGCGCTATCTGCAATAGCTGCCCTGTAGACATTTTTATAAATTCTGCATTTTATATTGTTTACATCTAAAAATATAACATCTGGGAGCTATTGTAGATAGGGCCTACTCGCACTAACCCATCGGTTTTGTAACTGTTGCTGCTGGTAACCTTTTGAGGTACACATTAATTTATTTGTGGAAGCAAACGATTCTTGTCATATTCCATTCTAAGAAAAAGATCAATTGAAACTTGGGCTGTCTGATGACATTTGACCCCTGTTACATGTATGTAGCATCAAGGCAAGCATTGTTGCATACAATTAAAAGGCTGGACATTCCTAATTTGGATCATACATCGAAATTTGGCGAGTAATGGTGACTAAGAGAGGATTTTTTTACAACGAAAATATAGAAATGTGCTAAAAAAAGAAAAAGGGGTATTGATTGTCAGAGATAAGTATGTTTAGGTGAAGAGATGCGAATCTGCTGTACTGTAATGATCAAGTCTGTTAGTTAATATAATGCATAGTGTCCGAGTGCTGAACACTGAGTTGTCAGGCAGAATTTTAGTACACATTCCTGTATTTATCAATTAATGTTTAATTTTGTCTGTCACTTTACATGGTCCTGGGTAGGCTGCCACCCAAATCTGCTATTATAGAGCAATTTGATCTGCACATCATTTACATTGAATGTTTTCTTTTGTGGTTATACTCTTCTACAGGTGTGCTTGTACTGTGTATGAGTTTGTTTTCACAAATTTGTTAAATGTTCTTTGCTCCCACCAATAGTGTCGCCACTTCTATACAAGAGAAAAATCTCAAATATATTCTTGCAAAAAATAGTTGAAGCATTTTTGAATAATAGTTGGTAACCTACAGGTAAATTAAGTAATTCTTGGTCAAGCTTAAATATTATGAACGGTAGTGGCTCTGCACGGTACAGAAGAAAGCATACTCGTGTCTTACATTATGTACACGCTTAGTACACTACATGGACACAACACATATTCCAGCTTGGCCAAGAATTACTTAATTTACCTGTAGGTATCACAATTAATTTGGACCTGGGGGTTGCCAAGCATTATTTTGAGTCTTTGAATTAAAGATGCTCTGATTTCACTCAAAAGCATTTTGAGGGCCATGGACTCAAAATAACAATTGGTAATCCACCCTTTTAATTTTAATTTTAATTTAGCAGGTGCAAGTTAAATTAGTTGAGATACCAAGGTGACCAACATTTAATAACAATGCCTTATGAAATCCAATTTATTGAAATCTTGTCTAGTCTATTAGTAAGGATGCTGCTACCATTCTCTGATTTTGGTGCAGGACTATGGCTTTCAGCCCTGACCAATTACAGAGGTGTAAGTCTTCCGAAATTCCCGAATTCGAAATGTGGCCAAAATAAAAAAATTAGGAATAAAAAAAAAAAAAAAATTAATTTTTTTTTTTTTTTAATTTATTTTTTTTTTTTTTTTATTTTTTTACATTTCCGGGATTATATGATGATAATTTGTCATAAAAAGAGCACAAAAATTTTTTGAGGGGGGTGATACCCTGCAGCCTATTCCCCGGACAAGCCCTGTGCACTTCCAGAAATTTGGCGAGGTGCTCGCCTTTGGCTCGCATGTTTTTCAGGGAGTGGATCGTTACCTCGCTTACACGTCTGCAATTAATTGCCAATGATGTAACTGGCAAAAAGAATCTAAGCTTAGGATCCTCTCATAAAATGAAACTCAAATTCTGTATTGCTCTTGAATCAGAAAGAGTTACCCATCATAAGTCACAGAACCCACTGGGAACTGGCATGAGAATTGCGAGTTGTAAACCTGATTTATTTATTTTTTGTCCAAATTTCTGCACATTCTTTCTGGACCATTACCAGTTGGTGATATAACATGTTAGAACTAGTATTGACCCGGACTTATTTCATTCACTTAAATGTGGTGATTACATATACTAAGTCAATGATATGGCAGGAACAATTGAAACAGGTTTCAATGCATGAAAATTCTTTCCACTAAACTTGCAGTCGATTTCAAGCTCAGTTTATCAAGTATTGAATTTTATAAAATGAAATAAAAGATCATTGCTAATAACCAAGAAAATTTTAAAACTTTCAACGGAAACTGAAGGCAAATAAATAAATATTTACCTGCTAATATTTTTGGTAACTAAACTCGGTATGAGCCTACATAGCCATCATTGCTAATCTTGAAGCAGGCTTCTGGACATAATATAGTAAACAAAATGTGTATATAATTGGTGTACTACTATAGGTATTAGGTCATGGTTTAGTATAGATACCCATTGCTAAGAGCTAATAGACTTGACGTGTGCTTAGTATTTACGAAGTCTTTATTTTAGGCCTGACCTGCACACTTTGTCATACTTGCCAAAGTTAGTGTTTGGTTAAAAGAGCAGATCAGTTATTAACATCTTTTTCAATTTTCCTTAATGTTGAAGTGCCAACCAAATATTCTTTAAATATTTACTGTAAATTAATATCCTAGAACTGAATAGCTGATGAAGCTTGTGAATTGGATGCATTAGCACCTTTATGGGTGTGCCATGGTATGCCCGATTTCTCTCTCAACAAGTAATTAACAGGTTTTAATTAGTAATTAAAGGTCCAGCAGACAATTGCAGTGCTTAGAAATGTAGAGAAGTAAGCTAACTTGCCAAGAGTCTGTTTTTAGCCAAATCTGATATTGAGGAGAGTTGCCCGCCCAATCATGACCACCACTTGGTGACACTTTCTCATTGTTGTAGTACTACTGATGAAGATTTACGCTGGGAAAGTGATTTCAGTACTTGCCAATGGTCAATGATGTACATAGGCTTGATATTTATTGCTTCCATATGTAGTACTAGTGTTTTGTGTGTGTGGCTATTATTTCTCTGTAAACTTACTGGTTTGCAATATAAAGTATTTGTTTCTCACCTTGCGTTCAACTTTTCCGTCCTATGTTTTATCTGTATTCCAAATTATGTTACCTTATTGCTGTATTCCAAATGTTATCGTATTTTTTCTTGCTCAAAAAGAATACTGGGTTTCAATGTAAAACTAGTTGTATGTTATAGTCAACATGCAACACTCGGCATTGATATAGACACTGTGGACCCTGATTGGGACCATATGCCTTTGTGAGTACACCTGAGAACTCGATGTCATGTCGATGCACACATCGTTTATCGAACATCGTTACTTACATGCAAGTCAGGTGAATAATAGTTACTAATTGTTGAACATTTTAGAAGCACAAACCAGTTGATACAGTTAGAGAATAAAAGATAGGATTTTGTCTTTTGCCTATCCAATATCGTGTCATAATGGATGGGCTAGCCAATATTTTGAGTAGTGGATGCTGGCGCACACTACGATAAAAATATTGGCCACCCCATCCATTATGACACGATATTGGATAGGCAAAAGACAAAATCCTATCTTTTATTCTCATTCTTATTCAGTTTTAATGAAATTTTTGCGAGAAAAACTGCCTTTTTTCAGAAAAAAATAACGTTACTTTTGTGAGGACATCCCCGTTGTTTTAAATGAACGAAACCATCACGAACATCCAAGCCGCCAAATCGCGTTTTAGTTCTCGCCGACGCGTATTACGCGAACGCATTATCGCACGGTCATTTAGGAGCAATAAGCGTGCCGCTATGCGGGCGGAGCGCTACCTGACTAATATCACTATCAAGTTCAACTATTGTGAGATATTATACACCAGAAAACCAATCAAATTACGTGAATTCTTTACAAGACGCACCCATTGAATAAGAATGGTGCATGTTAATTGCACACTTGAATACAAGCTTGACATGCAGAAATGCAGGTTATTGTATGGTGCACTGGTGTACATTTGCTCTTGAATTAAAAAGTTTCAGTCAACAGGCAAAGTGGATGCACTATTAGGATGCATGACGTTACAAGATATTGTTCTATGAGTCAACTGACTGTGGACATGCACGCCCAGAGTAGGGCTAGGCATACATCCACATATATAACTCTTAACTTAACTGAAGCTTGTGATTGATGAGATGAGCAAAGTGCCTGTCGCACAAGTTCATTATTGTCTGAATCAATGTTAATGTGTAATCTTAATGGCATATAACTGTGATCAGTTCCAAAGTAGACAAGAAATGTGTGGGTTTTGGTGTATCTCTGTATATGAAATAAACCCTACATTACTTGGCATGTGTATGTTGTTCTCAACTCCATGCTGCTCTTTGTCGGTTCAAAATGCCCTTTGGAACTGATCAAAAGTATTTATCAACCATTATTTTCTTAGTCTACCTCATAGACCTGTTCCCTGCTAAAACTGCTATTTCCTGAGAACCACAATGCCACAAGAAGCCTCTCATGACTTGGGAACAGATAGTTAACTATACACTCTAAAAATAACCATGAGAATATCTCATAATTGCTGACTGTACATACGGTCAGTTGGTGCCACAACAGTACCGTTAGAGTGTAGTACACATATATTGGGCATGGATCAGAAGCTACATGCAGACTGGGGCAAGTGTCAGTCAATGCTCCCATTTTGTGATGAATACTTGTGTAGTTATTATCAGTACGACGGCAACTTTGTGACCTCTTTTGTTCGATAGAAATTTTTTACGGGTTGGTGAACACGGGTTACGTAACTAAATGTTGAAAATTTGACCGGCAAACATGTTTTAGCTTAAATAGCTCCAGAAATGGAGACACGGGTCGCTTTTTGCTTAAATTATGTACTATGATCACGGATAAGATACCAAACATTTGTGCAAAGAACAAAAAAACGAGTAAAAGTTGAATAATATTGAAAATAAAGAAGCTTGAACATGTCCAAAGTGGCCGGGAAAATGAGAAAATTGCATGTCACGATCACCAAAATGCTTATATCTACAACAGTGAGTAAACGCCGGTCGATGCTTTTCTCTAATGATAGATATTAACTAACGTTAGCTTGTATTAAATTTTCAGCGAAAATGATTGGTGGAATAATCGAGTCGTAGGTTGGAAAGTTACTCTCAAAAACAGCCCCGTGTCGCAATCTTATGCGACCTGTTAGTGACAAGTGTCACTAGCAAAATAGCAGCCGCCTTGTCATTATATCGAATAATAATCGCCAGAATCGTCCAGTTGACTCCAGTGATATTTATTTATTCAAGAAAATACTGCATTGACTTACAAAATATTGAAGTCAATATAAAAGTAGTATCACCTCATTTGACCGAACTGAAAGCAGTTTTAAAAATATTATCGCTGATCGAGTCCCTGAATGAGAAATAAGATTGTAAAAGATACGAGTATGGTATAGCAGGTTGTGATGGTCTAGTGGTTCACGCCGTGGTTTGAAGTGCGAGAGTTTGAAGGTTCGAATCCTTCAGCATTTCAATTTTTTTCTCTCTTGTTCTGTTAGGCCTATGGTGTATGTGTGTAGGCCTGTCAGTATTTATATGATCATTTGAAAATATTTCTATGCAACACGTTTGCAATGTTTTTCTTTATGTGTAGGCCTACATATTAAAAAATGAGATAGCGCCAACCATAATTTACTTAATTTCAAACCTGATTAATATTTTGGCATAATATATTATTTGTAATTTTTACACCGTTCTTACCCCCTACCCAGACATACACAAAATTGGAATCAGCGTTTAGTTGTCTAGAGTAACTTTAATTATAGAACACCACACGGCGGTCAAGATAAAAAAAAAATGCTTTCTTTCATTTTACCTCATTATTTCTGCTTCAAATGATCAGAAACCATTCCTGAAAGGTGAAATATCATAAATATTTTTAAAAACCAAAAAACCCAAGCAATGGTAGGGTTCGAACTTCCAACCTCTCGCACTCCAGGCACGGCCTTAGCCACTAGACCATCACAACCTGCTAACTTATTCACGCACCTTTTGCAATGTTATTTCTAATTCAGTGTCTCGTTCAACACAGATCTTTTATAAACTGTTTGTAAGTTCAGTCAAATTGATTGAAATTACGTTTTATCTTGACTTCGATATTTTGTAAGACAGGGCAGTATTTTGTATGAATAAATAAATATCACTGTAGTCAACTGGACGATCCTGACAATTATTAATCGATTATATGGACAAGGCCGGTTGTTAATTTTCCTGGTGACACTGGTCACTAATGGTCACGCATTTATTATGTAGGAGAAGCCCTTTGAAAGCAACTTTCCAACCTACGACTAGATTATTCCACCAATCATTTTCGCTGAAAATTTAATACAAGCTCAAGTTAGTTAATATCTATCATTACAGAAAAGCATATAACCGGCGTTGGTTCATAGTTGCAGATATAACCATTTTGGTGATCGTGACATGCATTTTTTTCTCATTTTTAGGCTACTTCGCTACAATAAACATTCATTTTCTCCACAATAATTGGACTTTTACACGTTACTGTTTGCCTTATACTCATGTTTCATATCTTATCTATGGGCTCAATGTGGAAATGAAGGAGAAACGACTGTGTATTCCATTTTTTGATGTTTTCTGAAAAACTGTATTTGCCACCTGATTTTCAACATTACGTTACGTAACAGCAGAGGTCACGCCGGTAAAAATTACCGGAAGTGAGCTAAGTTGCTGTCGTACTGTTATGGGGGTGCCGTAAGGTCAAATCAAAAGCCAGTAGACCCTTTTTTCTCTGGGTGATTATTGGTCACAGTCACCAGGACATGTTTGAATTTGTGTTTGAGTTTGAATAGATAGCGGTAAAAAGGGTCTACAAGGTAGACTATTATTTTCTGTTACATGGCTTAGGCCATTTCTGATACAATGTACAATTAGCCTTTTCAAAAATATGGCGAACACATAGGAGGGCAGTCTTCAATATGGGTAAAACCCAGCAAATTCAAAAGACTTTACCCATTTCGTGCAGCGCCATCCTTTTGTGTCCGCCATATTTCAAAAAGGCTAATTATTATCTGTTCCAGCTTCGATGACACCTCTGTCACTTTCAAAGGGGTATTAGAGTGGTTTGAAAAGGGGAGTACCCTGTTCAATTCGCTGCCGTAGTGCACATTAGAATATGACCGTTGCTAGGTCAACTGGATCACGCTTTCTTTGTTACGAACCACTGATCGAAATGATCACAACACAAAGCCTATGGCATATCAAAATTCGGAACAGGTGTATGATCCCAGGTTTGGAGCAGTAACCAATGGTTACTAACGAGCACTATGAAAGCAAATTCATAGCAAATCAAAGCTGTAAAAGTGAATAAAATCTAACCAGCGTGACGTCACAGGTTGTCACCGTAGCTGGAACGTATTATAGTCAGTATTTTGTATTTAGGATAACTAGTTGTGTTGTGTGTGCTGTGTATAATGTGCTATAATATATTTTATTCCAAAGATGCCTGTAAATTTGTTCATGCATAGTATGTACATGTCAGTCAAGGCACAAATGCAATGACCAACTTGTATCATAAAATGAAACCAAAATTCTTTCTGTGCAATCTGCTCACTTGTGAATAAATAGAAAATGTGTGCAAACTTTGACATCCTGTTTTTTTAATAAGACGGATAGATTCAGGAATGGTATGGATTATTGGGACATGCAGAGATGTTTACAAAATGAACAAAATACCTGCGTAACTTCTCCATGAATAGATTAATTGTAGGTCATAATTACTCATGCAGGGGCCCCGTGTAAAAACGGCATTTTTGCTGATCGGATTACCCTGGGTAAATATGATGTAATAAATAAATTTAAAAACAAATGCTTTTCCATAAATTGGCTGATGTGTGAGCTATGTCCAATAAAATTTGTATTTGCCCAGGGAAGCTACAGTTGGAATTACAAAATAAGTTATTGGTTGTTGGAATGCCATAATATTATGGAAAATGCAATTGAAAATTGCATGCTTTCCATAAGATTATGGATGTTGAATACAGGGATGCAAGACTTCCCAAAATTTTGTGATTTCTGGAAATTTGGCCATATAAAAAAATCTGGAAATGTAAAAAAAAAAAATTTAAAAAACAAGTTTCCATTAAGGTTCAATGCCAAGCATAAGCACTTGTCCGGCTGGCCAAGAGCCAGTTTGACTACGGGCAATTACCTACTTGCATCCCTGAGAATACCATATACAGGGTTCCTGCGGCCCTTGAAAGTCCTTGAAAATTGGAATTTTGACAAGTATAATTTTGACAAAATTTGGGGAGTGGAGAGGAGCTAATACGGGCCGCATGGAGAGCCACATCATGATTTTTGTGTTGTGGCAAGTCCATGAAAATCATGCTTTTGGACCTTGAAAAGTCCTTGAATTTTAAAGGCTTCAAGATGCGGGAACCCTGCATATATTGTGTATGATATTGATCATTATTATGTGAAATGAATTGCCACAAGGTAATCATAACCTATCTCTATACTTGATATAACAATAAGTATGACAGTCAACTATGACTCGCTTGCCAGTCCTATATACGCCGTGCCTATGTATATTAAGGACGGGCTTACGCCATTTTGGATGTCAATGGGAAATACACACTTAACGATTTGCGCAGGTCAGAAATTTGAAAAAAATTCATACATTTCATCAATGTATATAAAATTGGTATCCACCTTCTTGTGCTTGCTAATTAAAGGCTCGGTTGAAACAAAATTAAGGATCGAATGCATTTTAGTGTCCAAAAAGGCCAAATTATCGTCAAAGTTCTGCCGAATTCTGCACCCTTGCGCAGATTTCGTCGGGAATCAAAATATCCGATCTTTGCGATCAAAAACACAAAATTACAATTTTAAACATACTATTGGCAAAAGACATTATTGCCAAACAATATAGAATAGAACATTCGACGTCTACTTGTCAAAATATTGGAAAAATATGCTCACCAAACGTTGGGAAAGTGCGCAATCCAATTCCCATTCAAACGTGTGGGAAACTGAAAGTGCATAATCCCCACTAAGTCAACTATGTGTGTGATGTTCTAGATCTGCAGATATATCTCCTGTACTCCTGCTTAACATCTATAGTGAAAAATTGGCTTGCTGTTATAAACATCACTGTACTGTATAATACAATGCCTGTCTGTGTCAAAGATATATAATGATGTAAAGTGCTATGTAAATCAATGATGAACATGAATTATTGTTTCATTGTAACTATAAAATAAATGACTGCATTGTGTATAAAATCTTGTTTGTTCGTTTTATATTTATTTTGCAAGTATTCAGGTTTATTAAAGGAGAATGCAAGCGATGATAACATGTTCTTTTAAATGTTATAAACATAATTATTGAACACATATCCACTGGTTTTACTGAAAATAAAACGGCATTTACTGTAAATTCAATCAAATGTGTCTGTTCCAGCCCAGTGATATTTAGATTTTATTTTGTACATTTCAGTGTGGGTACAGAGACGTCATACACACAAGGTTCTGAATAGCTATGACATGACTGTACCCGCACATTAAAACGTGAAGCTATCCTATCGGCACGTTCGACACTGGCACAAGACTTAAATACCACATGGTAGGAAACAGCAACTTTATTCGATGTTGTGGTAAATATCATCCCGCTATCGGTCAAACCAGTGTTCAATAATTACATTTATAACAGATTAAAGCATATGTTTTCATCAGGAATATTCTCCTTTAAAAGCACAAAACTCTATTCATTATAACATAGAAACAACAAGACAAATGGGAAATGGAACTTGCCCATTTTTGTTATTTTTCAGTATCCTCAACACAGACTCACAGTGGTTCCAGCAGTAGCCAAAAGAATCCATCTACATTTCAGTAAATAATCCAGAATTCAAAGACAAGGGACACCACCACCACTTATCACCTGGCTACCAACCTGTCATCATATCATGTGATTCTGTACATCTAACGTCTTATCAAAGTCACATGATGATACCGAAATCCTACTCCAGTCAACCACTTATGAAAATTCCATTGAATGTCAGATGAAAATTGAAGTAAGTTTGAATTTCTTGTTGTACAATTTACAAACGGCATACTGTAAAATTCCGTCTACAAGCGTGCCTCTAAACGAAGGGATTTTTTGGAGTTTTAAACAACTATATTACTGATACGGACACCTGTACTAACGCACAGTGCCCCGATATCTTCATGGCAGAAATCACCATGGTAGGTTGAATCCACAGCCACGCATGGCCATTTTGTTCCGACCTTTGAGATGCATAATGAGCCGAGGGACTCCGACTAAGGCTATTGACAATAGCCTGGTAATTGACCTCTCTGTGTGTGAGTGAGCATGTATACGCCATTATGAGGTCAATGGTCATATGCTTTTGGACTGCTTGCACGAGTGAGTGCAGCTAGCCTACGCTGCAATATAGTTCGGCACATATAAGGAACCAAATCTGGCTTCTTAAGACTAAATCAATTACGGGAGATATTCATCATTTTCTATCCCCGGTATCCAAAGATTTATTGTCTAATATCAAATCGTGCATAGCACATTCACGTGTATCAATCCCGCGTATTCATTTCAATGTCTCTGCTGTATAATGTTATTATTAACCGGGCGATGTCGGTGTGTAACGCATGTTATTGTAAGACCAATCTATTATGTTTTGGGGGAGGGTATTATACTTTTGCCTCTTTCGTTAAAAAAAAACCCCTCGTTTATAGGCATATATGCTTGTAGATGAAATTTTACAGTACTTGTTTTGATTGTATGTTTAAATTGATATTCATGACACCCAACTTGTGCTTGAATGATAGCATTATAAATGTTTTACTGCACAGCAAATGGTCCAAACAATATTTATATAGCCATCTCAGTTAGCTTCTCCGACAGGTACTTTGTACAAAATTGTATGTCTGGAAAACCACTTTCAAATAACTTCATTTTACCATATGAATAGATCAGATGGGCACACCCACGTGATTCTTTGCAGAATTTCATATTGATTTTGTGACCCCTATTTTAAGAACTACAAGACTAATTGGAATACAAGTGAAGCATAAGCTTCTATTGAAGCAGCAAGATATGTACATGTTTTACTCTTCTATCTTCTTTAATAATACTGTACTTTGATACTTTAATAACTTCATGATAACTTCCTTTAGCATGTGAAAATTTAACTTCTATGGCAAGAAATGTCCCCAAATTTAGGCGTAAAATTGTTCCAAAACTTGGGCTTAATTTGCTACAAAGAGTCCAGTAAACAAATTTTGCAGCATAACTCACAAAAATAAAATGGTGGTAAAATCAGTTCCTTCAGTATTACAATCATTCATATTTGTACTGCATGAATAGTTATTAACCATTTACATGTTAAAATCACTATTCGCCGTAGAAGTGACATAATTAATCGGATTAATAGCAATAGAGGAATACAATTTTTGAGTAGATCGCCCTGTTCTACAGATGTCAAAGAACGGGATAAAGACCTGGATCGTAATTCTACAGAATATTCATTTCATGCTGATCACTCGCACCTGTAAGATTAGTATCTTTGAAAAGAGCGGTATTGTATTCAATCTATGATTACAGACATAATACACAGGTGGTGAGTGCAACCTGCTTGTAGTGCAGGGCGATATATTAAAAAACTGTATTCCTCTATTGCTATGGTAGTTATCTGATTATTACGTCACTTCTACGGCGAATATAAAGCATCCATGTTATACAGTCATGATGACCAGACTGTCAATCTCTGAGGGGTGGTGCAATAATTATGTGTAATTAAAGCTAGACAAGTAGCAAGATGAGTATATTTCTAAAATATGAACTACCACAATCCTTCAGACTGTCAATCTCTGAAGGATTGTGGTAGTTCATATTTTAGAAATATACTCATCTTGCTACTTGTCTAGCTTTATTTGTGCTGAATTAAAACCCTGTAAATAGTACAATTGAATATATCTGATCGATGAGTTAGTAACATACAATGAATTCATTATTTATATAATAATATCTAGCCTTCCATTCTATTCCAGACCAGGTGGTGTATGACGTGCATTCCCTAAATTCAGTAAATTTTCATCGTCAACCGTGTTATTGAATGGGATTATTTTGAAATTTTAAAACGCTTGAAATATCACAAACAAATAGGCCTATGTTGATAAATAATATAAATACAAGCTAAAACCGTTGGGGTTCGATAATGAACCCCACAAAACTATCCGAGTATATGGAAAATGCCATACGGCCGGGCGGTTTCACGAGTTGCCGGCTCGATCATGTCATCCGCCGCCTGTTCCAGACTTAGTTCTCATGGTGAGTTAAGGTGGTACTACACCCCTGGCCAATTTTGTGCCTATTTTTGCATTTTTCTCAAATATTATAGCGCATTGGTGACAAGTAAGATATGTATATTATAGGGGCAAGGACTACAACTACTGCAATGGAAATATTATTTCAACACAGACAACAGTTGTGTAGTTACAGTCAAAAATGAGGGAAAACCAATATTTGATCATAAATCAATAACTACTTGCCTTGAGTTGCTGAATTTCCAGTGTAGTAGTTGTAGTCCTTGCCCCTATAATATACATATCTTACTTGTCACCAATGTGCTATAATTTGTGAGAAAAATGCAAAAATAGGCACAAAATTGGCCAGGGGTGTAGTACCCCATTAATGAAGTCAAATGTCAAGTTGAGGTAATGAGCCATTTATGCTTCAAGTTCATTAAGTCAATGGGGGCTTAAGGGATGGGACATAAGAGCACATCATGCATATCGAATTGCATTCTGAATACGAAGAAAGTCCTTCTGATATCAAATAATTTTGATTTTTTGAAATTTGTGATATAATACGCATTTTATGGCAAATGATTAAAAAATGATATTTTTGATATTTAACAGTCCTCGAAGTAAAATTTATAAATCTAATGGTATGTACTTACAGTGTATGTAGCTGGGGAGAAAAGCCGACGATCAATTGAAAATTTTGACCTCTTGTATTGAAGATACGGAATTTTTTCCCCAAAACACCAAAAAAAAATAGGTCTTTTTGGGAAAAAAATGTATATCTGTATCTGTATCTGTCGTCGTCAGCAGAATCTCCTCTTGTAGAGGCAACATCGCCAACCTTGACTAAAGAGCATGACTTGGATGGACGTGCAGGTTAAATTGAAAATTTTTTAGTTGCGTAATTCTTTGTTGACTTGGTTCTTGAAGGCTTCAATGGTAGCGGCATTTACAGTTGCTGCAGACAAGTTGTTCCATATAGGGATGGTAGATGGAAAAAATGTATCCCCATAGCGTCAATCAATAATATAAAAGGTCAAAATTTTCAATTGATCGTCGGCTTTTCATCCCAGCTACATACACTTTCAGTACATATCATTAGATTTATAAAGTTTACTTCAGGAACTGTTGAATATCACAAATTTAAAAAATATCAAATTTTAATAATTTGTCATAAAATTTGTATTATATCGCGAATTTCAAAAAATCAAAATTATTTGATATCAGAAGGACATTCCTCGTATTCAGAATGCAATTCAATATGTCTGATGTGCTCTCATGTCCCACAAAAAATACTGTAGAAATGCTTAAAACGCTAATTCCAGATCCCTTAATTGAGACTCGAATCTTACAATTCAAGTTGAGCTGTTACAAGTCTGGTGTTTTCAATATGAATATTGTGAATGAATGCAATACATGCGCGTATTTTGGGGGGGGGGGGTAAAAGTAGGGGCGGCCAAAACGAAGGGGCGGCGGAAGAAGAAGGGGCGGCAAAAACAGGGCGGCACAAACGAAGGGGGCGTCAAAACGAATTAACAAAGAAAAAAGGGCGCAAAAAATTGAAAAAGCATTAAAAATTTTGAAAAAAGGTTGCTTTTAGGGCGCTAGCGCCTAAAATTTTTTTTTTTTTTTTTTTTTTTTTTTTTTTTTTTTTGCTCTTCACTTTTTCAAACGACCGTGAAAAAAAATTGGGTCAACCTTTTCGGCTGTTAAGGAAGGGCGGCAAAATTATTTCTTCTTCAGCCCCGGGTTGGGGCGGCCACGGCACGCCACTGCAATAGCTTGTTCTCTTGCATGCTTTCCTGCACTTCACAAAATACCTTTAAAATGAAATAGCATACACAGCAATCATTTAAAAGACATATCCTTCAGCTTTATGTGTAAATTCATATCAAAATGATGCACTTGTAGGCTGCTACATGTGTCTCTTTTTACATCAATAGTTAGGAATAAATACCAGACTCAAATCATCCCCAGGTCACATGGTTTAGGAATGTTCCCTGTATTTCTAAACAATGTAACTTGGGGATTATTTGTGAATCGTTTTGATATGGATGTACACATGTACTTTATCAGCCTTTATATTTGGCCTATATAATTAATTGCTATACATGTTAGTATTCAGCTATACCGTACCATTAAATTAATTTGTGTACATATATACAAAATACATTTGTAACATGCTAAAAGATATTTAATATGTATAAGCAACAATACAATCACTGAAAAAACATTTGCAGATAACAGGTAAAATTATAGGAAATGTTTGTTGAGGTCAGCATATTAGAGTAGAGCTTCAGATTACAATTTGGGGTAGCATTCAGGGTTGTAGCTAGGATATTTTTAGTGGTGGGTGACATTTGATGAAAATCTTGCATATTTGGCAATTTTTTGCCAAAATGGACCAAATTCTTGACTAATTCAATAAAATAGTGCAATAAATAGATGCATTTGTAGGATTGTAGATAAATAATTCAAACTTTTTAGCTTGACAAATCCATTAAATGAGTACTCACGACTTTAGCTTTCGCCATCAGGGCTGATGGCTTGATCACAAGTGAATTGGTCCACTGCTTTTCCCGCGAAACGGCTTGTTGACATTTCCCGGAAGTGAAGATGTTTTTGTTTTGATGGCGAAAGCTAAAGTCATGAGTACTCATTTAATGGATTTGTCAAGCTAAAAAGTTTGAATTATTAAAATGGTGCAATGTTGGCCTTTGAGTGGTGGGCTCCAGTGCTAAAATTGCAGTTGAGTGGTGGACTCCAAAACTGCGTGGTGGGCTCTGCAGCCCACCACCGCCCACTGTAGCTACAACCCTGGTAGCATTTCATATTCTGAAATTGCTCTACAAGTATTGACAGTAATTACCATATTCATTTCATTAACCCTCCAGGGCACTTATAAAGTCATTTTGGGTGGGCGCTTATTTTATATTGTTTACATAATTGCATGCGTAAAAATGGTCCCAAAATATGGATTTTACGTGTTGATATTACGTCTTTAATACATGCGTGGTTGGATCTTGTACATAATGATGGAGGATCATTATGTAGTTGAATCCATAGAAGATCATGTGTAGTAAGGTTACTGGGTGGGGGCTTATACACCAATGTAGAAGCATGGGCGGTAAATGGAACGAATACGGTACATGTAATTTTCTGTTTCGCTTTAATCTAATAGGAGTTTTGGGACATACCAATCTGAAATCCAACATGGCATTACTCTCAACTTGAGACGAGATCGACACACTAGTTTTCGGACGAGCCTGCGTAATTGGGAAGCTTAATTGGTGCGGCAGTATGGTCGCATGAGTCATCTGATGGTCCAATGCATGGGGGAGGTGTATGAACATAAAGACCCTATGGAAGGCTATGTATGTCCTATTTTAGACTGAACATATTCTTTGCCTAATTACACAACTGCTTGTCACATCAAGATTAGTAGCAACATGCATGTACGCAAGCGTTGTGCTGCGATTCTGAAACAGCATGTGCATTTCAAGACTATGTAACTCGCAGTGACCTGGGGCAGTGATGTCACTACCAATTTCAAGGTGACAAACAGTATAAGGTCCCAGGTTCAAATCCTGGATGGTCAGTGAAATTTTTTTCACTGGCTGTCATTAATGTATGTGGAGACTTAAGTTAAAAACCTTTCTCATAAGTATAAGACTTGATGCTTTCCTGTCTGGGCTTGCCCCTTGCAATCAAACAGCCTAGTCAGGTGGTGTATGACGTGCAGTCCCTAAATTCAGTAAATTTTCATCGTCAACCGTGTAATTGAATGGGATTATTTTGAAATTTTAAAACGCTTGAATTATCACAAACAAATAGGCCTATGTTGATAAATAATATAATTACAAGCTAAAACCGTTGGGGTTCGATAATGAACCCCACAAAACTAACCGAGTACATGGAAAATGCCATACGACCGGGCGGTTTCACGAGTTGCCGGCTCGATCATGTCATCCGCCGCCTGAGCCTAGTTGGCTGTACTCCTGAACTCGGAGAACTACTTTAACACATACTTCAGCAAGCCTCTGCAACATAAATCCATCTCACTTTTTCAATCCCACAAGTTTCAGTTTGATTTCAACTTTCCTTTTATCGTCCACTTCAAAATAATCAGCTGGTTGGAATTGTTGATTACTATGTCCTACTAGAGCCGTTGCCCCTGCGCGCCACTCTGTGCTTGGAGCGGATCCACCTGTAATACTTCTTTGTACGTCACTCTGTTGGACCGATGCGCTGCATGTACTGAATGACATTGCATCAGCTACTATTTCAGAGTCATCATCATATAAGTTGTCATAAAGATCATCAACCTGAAGATGGCCACTGCTACCACCTGTTGACATGTGACACGATCTGGTCCATGGAAAAATGAAATTGAGATAAAGGCAAAAATATGGATTAAAAAATTTTAAGTCATCAGCCCTTAATATTTCTATGACCACCCTATTTTTGGTCTAAAAATTCTATGACCCCCCTATATCCATGACCCCCCCCCCCCCCTTCCGAAGAAAATGGGGCCCCTTTTGACACCATAGGTTGAATTTAGCTCCACAGGGGCGAAAATGAAAAATTGCTCCAATTTTGTTGAAAATATTTGTTTTGAGAAATGTGACCACTTTTTGGCTTATAAAGCTACATTGATACCGATGCCCCCAATAGAATGAGAAGATTTGGCCCTTCATTTTGCATACCACTTTGTCCAATTTTTTCTCATTTCTTCACAAAATTAAAAAAAATACAATGGGTGTAGTACCCCTCTTAAGCTGAACTTAGACTCCAAGTACATTTTGAGTTAGATATATCTATTTATCCAAACACAAATTTTTTTTATCGTAATCGGGGTTACTTTCTCTGACCAAAATGCAAAATGCACTTTTCATGGATTTAACAACTTGATCTAGAACCCATCTTACCTCTTGAGATCATTTAATGCTGGTCCTTTCTCTGGAAGGAAATTTGCAATTATGACGCCATTATCGGGGTTATCTACGCTTACTCCAGACCCAGGGGGCGCTGATTCCGGTTTCACAAAACAGAACTTCTTCTCCTCAATTGTAGGCCTTTCTATCACCATATGTTCGCCTGATCTCAATTCAAACTCGCCGGCCCACTTCCCGTCGTAGGTAACTTCCGTTGCGCATCGCTGCGGTGTGTTGTTGCCTATGTAGATTTTGTATGATGATTCCCATGGTAATAAGACATAACGCCCTTCACCGGTTTCATAATGTTCTGCGTGTGTTGGTTGCGTCATGATTTTCATCTCGAAACCACCGTCTTGGAAAATGGATACTTTCCTCCCATCTGTTAATAAATATACATATACCACAAATAAAGAACTGATGAAATCAGGAAAAAAAGACTACAATTTGCTGGTCACTGTTTAAGAAGTACAGGGCAGGTTGTGTCAGACCCAGTGTCTTAGCTAGCCCCCTGTCTGGCCATCATTTTAGAGGGGGAGTTTGCTCCTGGGACTGGCAAAATTAATGCCTTTGACAGATGCTGCATTATAATTGTAGGTATTGACAAAGGCTATTGACCTTTTTAGTCGACCAGCTTTGCAAAACAAGGCCATAGTAAGACATATTTGAACTCTTTGAACCCCCAATGGGCTGTAGAGGTTGGTGAATGATTTAAAGGTCAAATTAGGACAGGCATCTTTATTCAAATGATGGGCAAACCTCAATTTCCAGCTAAAATCCTGGTCAGACCTAGTGTTGTGGAAACCCAGTCACAGCAAAAGAAGTGTGGGGCGGCCGAGCAAGACCTGTAGATCTTCTGTGTGAGTCTGACAAAAGCTGACCAAGTGAGTGAGTAAATGTTAATGCACCAATTACAATGATGGGTATGGCAAGTTATATGCATAAAGAGAGAAACCTGGTTTTGTTTATTTTTTTTAATTTACATGAATTCTCAAGCACATATGGACTTTGCCTGGTCTGCATCTCTTTAGTCTATGAGACCTACTTATCAACCCCTCTCTGACTACGTACAAGCAAACAACCCTATTACTAGGTATGTCACAGTGGCTGCACAATAATTCTGCTACACTGTGCATGCAAGCATAACAGTGAATTGAAAAGGGCGCGCTTCAAATTTGGCCAATTTTAGAAAACATCCATGTCGATAAATGAATTTCTTTATATGCTTCATTTATCCAAATTGTTTGAATTTTTAATATATGGTGTGTGAAGCCTTCCCGAGGCTACCATCGGGTCCCCCCAAATTAAAAATTATTTTGTTTAAGAACTACTGCCTGTTTTTATGGATTTTTGAAGATCGCTCATAAATCAGTAAATATAGGCCTACTGAAGTAAAGGAACTACCACCATTTAGCTGAAATACTAATCTTTCTTAGCATGTAAATTAATTCCGTCGACAACAAATGAAACACTTCCCTAAAACCAGTTGAAGCAAAACATTAATCAATGTTTTTTGTAGGGAGTAATTTTCCAAACCACAATAGCTCTAAGCCATTGTGTGTGTCCAAGGCCATACTATTTTTGTATACGCGGTCAGGTAAAATTGCTGTTCATTTTAACGATTATCCTCCCATGTTAATCCAGATGACAAAATGTTAATTTAAAGTCTCATTGCAACTGAATTTTAATTTTTACTTTTCGGACTTGGCTTTGAGTAATGGTGACACATACCATGTTTACAGTAAAAATGAAAATTATATTCCAGACACCGTCAAAATGTCAAACTTTTAATTGTTTTGTATTGTTTTAAAATAATTAACTGCAGTTCATTTATTCAACCTCATAACAGGATCATACTTAAAAGATTTATGATGAATGAACAGACGTTCATTAAATATTGAATAAAAAAACCAAAATTACTCATGCCTAATTTGCATAATAATATCATAAATACATAATTAGCTGTAATTACCTAATTTGCATAATTAATTACTTTTTGTGTATTTTTTGTCATCAATTGAAAGAACTTTGTATACATATGATGTGCAAAAAAAACCGCACCTTTATATCATGTACGGTTTTCTATTGGCATCAATTTTGCATATTAATAAGCTGAACTTAGTCATTTTTGAGATTTAATTTGTCTGCAGATTGGCGAAATGGCTAAAATAGTATATTTGATTAATTTATTATAATTATTCAATGATGGATTTTTTTAATTTTGTTTTCTGTAACTTGAAGTCATGAAAGATAGGCATTTAACATGTGCTATTTAAATTAACGCTGTTTTTCCAAGCAAGCGTCCAAATAAACCTTCAAAATCTCGAAATGTGCCAATTTTGTCATTACAGCCATTTGTGGCAGGATTTCATTCCATCTACGAGCATCTTTAAATTGACATTACATCACAATGCATTGACCGATTTCAATTCTGTTTTTTTGATTTTTGATGCTTTAATAACGCTTAATAATGTAGGAACATTAAATAACGCGTTTCTGCTGCGATTATTTTGAGGTGATATACCTACTATTACCTTGTTTCCATCTGGTATATTCTGTTGATGGCCTGACACATTGTACACCATGGATGGCAGATGTCGGCTGCTTGGGTGTGAATCCAGACACTGTAGATGATGGTTGCACTGGATTACCAAGAGTTGGAATATTATTAGGGAGACGATTCACAGCTTCTGTTAAGAAATAAAAAATAAACAAACATTCTAATGAAACCAAGGAAGATTTGACTATACTAGCTTTTCACCTTGATCCCCTAATTTTGGTTCATTTTTGCATCCTCTCACAACTCCTCACCAAAATATCTCTTATGATATCCTTCATTAATCTATTCTCATTTATTGGTTAACATGTATCATGTGACCAAAGTATACAAATATTTACTCCTCATGAGGGATCTGGCGATCTCTGGAAAAATGGTAGGCTCACGGTCTCCAGTACACCTTGGGGGACCAATAGATTCCACCAGATCCCTCATGAGCAGTAAATATTTGTATACTATTTTAAATACAAGGCATCAAGAAATACTATTGATTCAGAGGCTCACATGCATATGCCATGGATGTCTAACAGATGAAGCATATTTTCTGTCTGGTTTAGAATAAGTATACATGCTTAGATTTTTGTTTTTTTTTAGAGCAAGTTATCAAAAGAGTATAATTAACATTTTGACCATGAATATCTGAATGTTTATTGATTATGTTTGAGAAATACTTACTTCCATCAACTTGGAGAGGAGCATCATTCCTATGTGGGTCTGAAATTCAAAATGAAAATAAGAAAAACAACGTAAATAATGGTTTCCATTGAGAGTTGAAGATTTCAATCTTCAGTGGAAGAAAACCTTTGAAACTTTCATGTCAAGAATTGAAAACTGTCACCCCCTCTCCCCTGTGCAATTTTGAGAAATGCCAATGTTTTTAGTGTTCCAACATTGATTGATGGGGAAAGGAGAATGGTTAACTCATTGTTGTAAATGTCATGTTTGTTCATAACTTCATAAACATCATTATTGATCATTACAAATTCTTCACAGAATTTCACCAAAAGTTTACCAAGTACTTTTTACCAAGATTGTAAGTATCACTATTAAAGCAGGGAGATCAGGTCCCTTGTAGAATCTGCCGTAATCAGCCTACTTTGCCTGTCAGCCATTGTTAATGTGATCCTACTTAAAGGCCCTTTCAGTGATTTCACAGGAACATTAGAAAAAATGGAAATTTGTCAGAGTTGCTTAGCAATAAAGAATAAGTCTACAGAATTTCATTAAACCACTTTTCCCTGAATACATCGACAAATTAGTCAAAAACAGAAGTTTTAGAAAGGTTTTCTACTTCAACTCAGATCGACTCGAGAAAATCGAGATTTTCGTACAGTGCGCCACCAATCGACTGGAAAAACTTCCTAGTCCAGTGTTTCTAACACGGGGAAGTAGAGTCTAAATTGATTTAAAACAGAGTAACAGACGCGGCTTAATTTTTGTAGTAGAAAACAAAATAAGCAATTAAACGTCACCGAGGCAAACTAACGGTCAATTCAAATATGAAAAAACAGTTAAAATTGTGTATTTTGTTTAAAATAGTAGCTACTGATGTAATAAGTAGTAGAAACAATACGCGACACGTGTTGGTATGGTGGAGAGTGAGCTTCTTTCGATCTCGAGTCGGACTTTTGTACTGTCAGTATCAAAAGTCCAGATTCATGTAAATGCTTTATTTTGTTTAAAATACACGGCTTTCGACCGAACCACTAGCAGGCTATGTTAGCACATCTATGCCAATTACAAAGGTACCAAAATCTGAATTTTGATGATTTTTACGATCGTCCGGATGAGCAAATCACTGAATGGGCCTTTAAGTATTTAAAATTATTGATGTCAAAAATCATAATGAATAAGCAGTATATTGTATGAGTAGAGTGATGGTATGGACACATCAGTGTATGGCAAATTATTGCATATTTTTAAAAACTTGGCTTTTGAAATCGATAAACCAGGTTTTGAGAGAACTAGTTTATCACATTTAGTGAAAAAAATAGTAGAGAAGGATGTCAAGTGCTGTAAAAAAGTGTGTGGCATGGTATGATAGTTGACACCAATTATGTGCCCTGTTACTCTTACTTGATGCAGCATACTACAGGCAGTGTCATGGTCGAATATGAGTACAAATCGCCAGAAATTGATTGGTTGCATATGTTTTGATGGTTGTGTTTGATCAATGCTTTTTGTAAAAGTCCTCCTGAAAGGTTTCTTGATGATGTCCTATAAACAAATCTAGTTTCACTAGTGGGAGGGGAGTCAAAAAGTGTGATTACATTGAAAGGTAAAATGTGACGTGATCAAGGGGAATGAGTCACATTACATGTGTTTCTAAAGAGGACATTTAGAACTTTCTGAAACTGAAAACCCCATGTTGAAACGACTTTTCTTTGCAAAGTTATATCAATTTATCAATCACTGAAAACAATATAAAACAAAAGAATTTTAACCCTTTCTTTGCCAATATCTCAAAATCAATATTAGCGACATCCGACTCATTTCCCTTGATCGTGTCACAAATATCAATACTGGAAAAGCTACATTTTCAACCTTTCAAAATTCCGTCTAGGCAGGGAGGGAGGAAGTCAGCCTGCTAATAAAACTAGTTTTATTCATAGGATGTTGGTCATTGATTTTTTTTACATTTTCCCTTTTGACTTATTATAAGTGACAAATATTATATAACCTAACCTGTCTTTGCAAACGACACTTCTCCTTGAATGGCATTATGGGATTGCAAATTACCCACAAGGCACTGGTCCTGTTTTGTATTCATCTGTACCTTAGCAACAGGTTCAACCGATTTCAACGATCCACATGACTCGCCCAGATTTAACTTTTCCAGCATTCCAATGGGTGTGTCAACGACAACCTCTCCTTCATCACTCACATTTTCTTCAGAACTTTGGATTTCTAAACGATTTGAGTGAGATGCATGTGTTGGAATGTTAGGTTGGGTTCTATTAGTACTATGAGAGGCAATGCCAGGATTGCTCATTTGCGATTGGTTGCTTTGATGATGTCCCATGTGTTGCTGTGGAGGAAGCGTGTGATTATGCGGTGATATGGCGGAAGGTTGGTACTGGTTTGGTATCATATGCATCTGGCTAGCTTGTTGATTACCATGGTAACTACTGTTTGCAACCATATTTGGATTCATACCAGGTTGATTTTGAGGAAAGAAATACTGAGTCTGAACTTGCGGCATTTGCGTCATATTACCCATTGACTGATTTTGAGGATTAGGGCCCGGTGCAAAATGTGCTCCATAATTTGCTGAAGGATACTGCTGTTGATTGGTAATGATGGGATATCCCTGTTGACCCATTCCTGGTCCTCCATAGACTGACTGTGGTGCCATATTTGGTCCAGGACTAGGGATAGGCTGTTGTGCAGTGGTGTATGAACCTGGTGAAAAATGACATGACACAAATATATTAATTATACAAAAATTGACTTGTCCTTTCATTGGTTGCAGCATTTATTCTACGGTTCATATTTCTCAAACTGAATTGCAGCATTATCTTGCTTGGTAAATGTCCACTTTGATAATCATCCAAAAGACATAAATTTGGGGAATCTCCCCCATCAAATAAAAAAAAAAATTGGCAGCCATGTTTATACTTTTCCTACTCTCCCCCTTCTCTACACTTTAAGCAATTTTAGCCTAGTTCTGTAAAATACCCCAACTTGGCTGGAGCCCAAATTTTAAAATGTTTTTGAAATGTAAAAATTTCATGAAATTATGCTAAATTTTGCCAAAAATCTTGGACTTGGGAACAAAAATGCAATTTTCTTAAAAAATGTGTATATATATGGGTCCACTATCCGATTGTTGGAGGCATGTCCCATCCCAAACCAAACTTGAGTGCCCCGTCCCTGATCCTGTTTACACCACTGGTGTGGGCTCTTAGCCCCCCCCCCCCGCACCGGTTGAAGTTTTATGAGCAAACCCCAATAAAACCATCCCACTCACCTGCATTTATTGCCTGACTTGCAGAAACTTTCTCTTCTGCCTTTCCTGACTTTGTTTCCTTCTCTATATGCCGACCCACTATTTTACCCAACTTCTTCAAGTCATGATTATCCAACAACTGTTTCAGTTGATTCAGATCATCTTCTGCAATGAGATCTTGGTTCTCCATCTCTTGGAGGAGATGGACTCCATTTTTAATGGAAGCTCTCTTAGCTGGTTTGAATCCTAGAGTGTATGTCATATTTTCAATGTCTTCTGGACCAAGTCCATCAGCCACCTGCTTTAGTACTGCTCGGTAAGACCCCGCCATCTGTGAATACCTGTTACTGAAAAGAAATGTGATATGATCAGTGAAGGCCAACAACAAAAATAGCTGCCATGTATGTTTGCAGAAATTGTCTCGCAGAAATTGGCCAATTCCCCCATTTTATAAAAAAGTATGTTTTAAAAGCATTTGATGGAAAAAACAAAAATAGCTGCCATGTATGTTTGCAGAAATTGTCTTGCAGAAATTGGCCAATTCCCCCATTTTATAAAAAAGTATGTTAAAAGCATTTGATGGAAAAAACTTGTTTAAAACACTTTTTGAAGATGGTGAAAATATTTCATTATGCAGGCCTTGCCGTTTGAGGTGAGTGATTGCTCTCGCTTGCCCAAACTCGATTTCTAGTGAGCGTTTTACATTTTTCCACTCGCCATAGCCACTAAATATCACTTTTTGCGAATCTCTCAAAATCAACCATCGAATCAACCAATTCAGCATTTAATCGATTCTGTGCCCCTCCAAGCAGAGAAATATATTAAGCATTGAAAAAAACAGTGCTTCTGGCCGGATTTGAACCAGTGACCTTCAAAAATACTAGTGTTACGCTCTAGGTATAAGGTTCAAATGATGTTCGTCGCATCATGATCAGAACTGCATATATTGATGACAAATACACTATCACATAGGTATGAAAATTATTATACTTAGTTCTTTGGGTGGATAGGATGAACAAATTTTAATATTCATAAACCTTTTTAGAGCGTTTTAAGGCACCCCATGAATGTGTGCCAAAAATTGCTTGCTCCCCCCCCCCCTCTTGGCTTGCCAAAAAATTAATTGCTTGCCCCCCTTTTCAGCTGGCCAAAGTTTACCCTTCCCATTATATTCATGATCATATTATTAATATTATTGCACAACCCCACATTACAACGTCTACTAGTATTACTCGAGAACTCTAGCTTTGAATTTGCACACAATAGTTTATTTAGCTGTGCAATAATTATGAGCCCCCAGGGGATTACAATTTTTCCCCCCTCTCACCAAAAATCGCTTGCTCCCTCCCCTCTCGGCCTGCCAAAAAATCTTTGCCCCCCCCCCTTGAACATGCCAAATTTTTGGGATCCCAATTTGCAAACCTTAAATGGTCTAGATGTATGTTGCGAGTGTAACGAGCAGGAAAAGTTGCATATTTAAGCGTTTCCGTACCGTAGAATAGGGACAGTTTTGGCACTCTCTAGATTGCAGTTTTTTTCCTGTAGCTCCATGAGTCAAACTTTTGAGGGCATATTATGTCCACCCATGATGCCTTTAATCCACCATTATAAAAAATTGAATATATGTGGGGGGTATATATTTTGTTAATAAAATTTTGGCATGATAGTATTAGGGGTGGATGAGGGTGGTAGCCTGGGTAGGGTGATGTGGTAGTGGGGTAGGGCGGTGGGGATGGTAGGTTTAATGAGGCTAGTGGGGTCAGGGTGTGGTATAGTGATTTAAGAGTGGTGGTGGTAGGGTTAAGGTGGTGGGGTAGGTTCATCAGGGTAGTGGGGTATTAAAGGGTGGAGCAGTGTAGGGTGGTAGTGTAGGGTGTGGTGGGGTAAGGGTGGTTGTGGCAAGGGTGTCCCTATTCACCCCGTATTAGGTGACTTTTACCTGAAAAATATTTAAAAAAATTGTCATAAAAATTCCTGTCAGAATTAATAAATAATCTTTTAGAGGAAGTTGTAAGACCTAACAGGCTAGGTCCTGGTGAATTTCCAGCTCATTTTCTAAAATAGTGGCCGTGGGAGCAGGAAAGTTTTGACCACCCCATTTTTTAGAACCCTCTTTTTAGATAATTTTATTTTGGACACCCTGTATCCTAAATTTATTCTAAAACATCTGCTGAACCATTTTCTAAACACTGTTTGATTGCACTTTCAATATGTGGAAATAAAAAAAAATAAGTGTAAAACCAAATGTGAAAAAATGAGATTTCAAAAACTTTTCTCATGTTTGTCCCTATTCACCCCTGCGTTCCTATTCACCCCAATCTACGGTACTGTTTTCCTAAGCCTTTTTAAGAGTGTTTTATTAAAAAGGCGCCCCATGAATTTGTACCAAAAATCGCTTGCCCCCCCCCCCTCTCGGCTTGCCAAAAATTTCTCCCCCCCCCCCCAATTTTACCCTCCCCAAGGCTCATAATTATTGCACAGCCTCACGCATTCGATGCTAGAGTGCGTTGTTATCATTTTTCGGTCAGACAGCGGTGCATTTTTTTGCACCGGTGGTTATTTATTCTGTATTGAAATTTGGATGAAAGTTATTTCGATGAGTCAACTGTATCTTTTGAGCAAGATTTGCCTATTTTGGCCAGTCTAAAATTTTGCTGAAGTGTAATTTTAGCAACATTTTTGATGCAATCGCCTGTCGTGATTGGCTGTGTTTACTTCTGAACTTCCATTGCTTTACACATTGTCATGCTTCAGTGAATCCGACTAGATTTTGAATGCAATGTTCTAGCCTAGAATGTGAAGCTATCGGTGAGCAAATTCTTTAAAAAAGCTATTATAAATTCTTGGCTAGACTTCTCGAGCAAAAGTAGTATGATTCCATTTTGCTGAAAACTTACCAAAGAAAGTAAAGGAATGCGTAAAATGTTTAATACGGTATAATTTGGTTCACCTCAAGTTCGGTAGTGACGTCAATGGTTTTTCGCGGTTGCGCCACAAGCATGCCAACAAACCGCCTCGGCGTGCATGCACACTCAGCGCGTTAAACTTAACGCGCGCGATACGATACTGCAGCGAGCAAAACATGCACATACGTCAGTACCAAACTTGAAGTGAACCAAATTATAGTCCTGTTTGCAGCAATAGTGAAACAATACATGCACTATGCGCGCATGTCTATCAGCAATGTCAGTGGGAAATCCATAGCACGTTCACTGATGCAATACTCTACCAGTACCATGACATGTCTAAACTGAACTTTGATTTCGACGTGAACAACTAAATATTTTGGCATTATTTTCTTACCTTTAAATCCTCAGATTTGTCCGTTTTTTAACAATTTCCAATACAAAACAATTTTTTGCGACGACACAAAGACACGATGTATATGAACGTAGTGGTTTTCTTTATTTACAAACGCAATAACGTGTCAAGTCAAGGACAAGGTAAACCATTAGCTTTTGTGCTTCCGCTGATAAATTCCCCTGATTGCCACACACCCACATTGTTTCTATACTGATGCTGCTGTTTACCAAATTAATGTAAAATTATGATTGTTTGTGACAAATTACCCTAAAATTTATCCAATTTATTGTGTTTTTATTGAAAACATCTCACAGTATATTTTAAATATCAGGATAAGCGATTAGATATTTGATATCACAAAACACTTTAGGAACTTTTTATTTAGGTAAACATTATTCGCGGAAGACGGGAATTCCCCGACATGACGTCAGTGGTTATTTATAGACGATACTAGCCAACAACAAACAGCTGTCTGCGTTTGTAAATCTGGATGATTCGGGGAGGTCAGGTCGCATCCTGAGTCACCATTCAAAATCAATGCATTTTTGTTGAGTGACTGAGTAAATATGTGTTTGTTTATATAATTGATATCAATATATTGTGTAAAAACAGCGCAGTGCGGGCAATTTCTGTATTTTTTATGTAGCACATGTTACTGAAAGTGAAACTTTGCATGGTTGCGGTCACGAGTTGAATCCGGAGCAGAGTCATTGCTTTGGTTTGGGGATTTCCAAATCGAAATCTCGTTCAGTTTGTGCTGTATTGAGTCTTTCAGTTTTGATGCTTTAAGGTCTAGTGGAAACAAAACACTGGACAAGTCGCAAGTTGATGATATCTAAGTTGGTTAAAAAAAGGTGAGTGGTTGATGCAAGCTGTGCATGATGGTTGTTGCAATTGATTTTCTAACATACAATTGAAATGTTCAAGTGAAATGCCTATCATACATCACACAGTAGATTTATGTGCTTCAACTGCATGTCTTTGATGCAGCCCGAAACATCAGGCCCTACTTGTTCCCGCCTCACTATAGGACTGGAAATTGAAAGGGAAGGAGGTGCGAGTACCTCAATTTTTGGACACCTTACGAGAGGGGCCCCTGAAGTAATTTGGCTTGGAATTGGATTTTACTTCAATTTTTGGTTTTGCAAGATTTACTTTGCATTTGTTTTGTTTAAAAGTATGTGCTTGGAATAAATAATGTAATTGATTTTATTACTGTTTACTAACAAGTACTGAATGCAAGTAAAGTGGCTAGTGGTTTTATATACAGCAGGAATTTATGCTTGAAATGTGAAATTAATGAACACACGCAAGATGCCATTGTTATTGCAGCACATAAGATCATGTCTGGTGAATAATAAATCTGGTGTCTACTGCAACCACGAGACACAGTCGTTATTCTTTTTCAATAACTTGCATTTGCGTCCCGCATATTTGAAAGTTATTGTTTGTGATTGGATTAAACACAATTAACACATTGCGTGTATTCATGAAGTTATGAATGTAAAATAAATTTTGGCAAACATTAAAAAACAAACATTTTGTCAACACTTAAGGGCCTAATGTTTTGCACCAACTTGAATGTTTTACAATGTTATTAAAATAACATTTCATACCCTTTTATATAAACCAACATTTAAATGTTTTCTAGCAACCTTTTGTGAACATGTACAAAAAATCCTGAAAAAAGTTTGTGTTTGCTGGGATATTATAATTGCTATTATTATCATTTTTAATTATTCTGTTTCAGATGTTGTCCTCATATTTTTATTATCATTTACTGGATTCCTGACCTACACCAAGTTTTACAAGTATAATTCTATTGATGACACAAACTCAGCAGCACAAGACTTCAACATGGCATATATTCATAAGCTGAAATTATCACACCCTCAAAGGGTGCAGGTCACCAAATTTATTCAAGCAATTCAGAGACATCAGGAAAGGCTGAAATCACAATACAGGAAAGAAGAATATGCTGAGAAAACTACAGGTAAACAGTCTATAATATCGAATTGATTAATTCGAATTAAACAATTGATCGAGTGGCCATGGGCAGCGCCATTAGACATGTTACAAGACTACCAAGTGACAGGTGATGGACCGTACTCCACACAATTGAATAGGCACTTTTTGATAATTTTCATCAAGGTTACTCAAAACTTACCTAGCTAATTTATTATACATCAGGGGTCTCTGCCTTTTTAATATATTATGAAAAACTTAAGTTTAAAAATATCTCCCGACGAAAATAAAAATCCATCGACGGATAGTCTTGTTATGCTCTCACAAACTTAGAAAAAAATCTGAAAAATCCAAAATTTTGGTCTAAAACATGCCCAAAGTTACTGCTGTCCCATTCAAAAGTACAGGAAGACCACCTACAGCGTTGAGGTCAACTTTCTAGACTTCCTGTCTACTGGCAGTAATGGCTACTACCCAGTGCTAACATCAATAAATTGTTTAATTCGAATTAATCAATTCGATATTATAGACTGGTAAAGTTGAAAAAAAAACTTTTGTGAAATGACAAATCAAAACATCTGTGCAGCTCAACCAGGAGCTCAACTCAGTAATGCTTTTGTCATGCAATAACCCAAGCACCGGAGGAAAGCGCAATTTTAGAAGCCAAAAAAATGCACCACGATTTTAAAAAAATAATTAAAAAATTGTGATTTCCCCCAAAAAAAACACATTTTTTTAAAAAGAAGTTATGGGGGACCTTAAATTAGTTGAAGGTTGGAGCCAGAGAAATACTGCTACTAAAAAAAAAAGTTGTAAATTCTGAGGTGTTTTTTTTCAAAGCTGGATAAAGTTGTACATTTTAACTACTTTTGCTTCAATTGAACAGCTATCAATGCATGTTAATTCAATGTGTCCCTGACTGTTCAATAGAAGCAACAATAATTAAAATGAACAACTTTTTCCAGCTTTAAAAAAACTTCAGAATGTTCAACCTTTTTTTTTCTTCAATTTTTGTAAAAAAAAAATGGGAAAAACTCAATTGCACCCACAAATACCGCGATCGCATTTTCCTCTGGTGCTTACAATAACCCTATGGCTATGCACAGATTTAATTATGGGTAAATTATCAAAATCTGAATGATGCTTTGTTAATTGAAAAATAATAATGTATTATTAGAGGGATATAGGACAAAGAATGATCTGTCCCATTTCACTCCCTTACCGGCTTGTAAAATGGAACAATCTCAACTATCACACTCATTGACAGCATTGGCTTAGGAAGATTTTAAACATTGGGGGGGGCTGAAAGGGACAATTTGTTGGGGTTCCATCTGGGGGTGCCTGAGGGAGTGCTCCCGAGGAGTCAGAAAATTTTGCAAAATATAGATCACAAAGACCCATATTCCCTCTAGTTTATCATAATTTGTTTACTTCACCTAAGATTATTGGGGGCTGAAAGGTATTCCAGCCCCTGCATCAAAATTATTGAGGGAGCTAAACCCCCGGTTCCTAATGAATGTATGAAATGATGTTGTTTCTTCTCTACTCTTCAGATGAGAGACTCTTGATTGCTGAGACTTTGTTGAGAACCAACGTTCCTGCTTCTGCTTTGCTTCTTAAGGATCTACTGGAAGAACAAATGTCTATAAAACAGGTGAGACATTAGGCTCCTTTGCCTTGGGGTAAATTTTATGTACAAAATAGAGCTCCCTCCTCTAAAAATCCCAACAAGAATTAAGGGTATGTGCCCTAATTTGCTGGTGGGATTTTTATGGGAGGGCACATTAATTTAGTTTGTGTCTAAAAATCCAGTTATTTGAAGGGAGCCCATAGCGCCATTAGGCGAACGTTTACAGTAATTGGCATAAAATGCATCAAATCATGATGAATATGAAAGACATAAGTGCCAGGGGATGGTATGGGTGGTTATGGTGTACTTATTGGGTTAGGATCAGGTTGTTCCCCTGATGCTCCCTGAAAAAAAAAGGATTTTGCTCCACTATTATGATTATAGACAGGGGCGTAGCCAACTTTCTTGGTCGGGGGGGGGGGCAAAATAAAAAATCAGGGGCAAAAACAAAAACAAAATCCCGATTGCATCATTATCGGAGAGTATTATACATATACCTGGTTTATATTTAGAGAAAATGAACATGTAAAGTCTTTAAGGGGTGGGGTATGAACGTTTGGACAGTATTTATTTTGGAACATTAGAGCACATCAGACATATCAAATTGCATTCTGAATACGAAGAATGTCATTCTGATATCAAATAATTTTGATGTTTTGAAATTCGCAATTTAATACACATTTTATGGCAAATCATTAAAAATTGATATTTTTGATATTTAACAGTACTTGAAGTAAACTTTATAAATCTGATGATTTATACTTAAAGTGAATGTAGCTGGGATGAAAAGCCGACGATCAATTGAAAATTTTGACCTTTTCGTATTGAAGATATGGATTTTTTTCCCAAAACACCAAAAAAATTAGGTCTTTTGGGAAAAAATCCATATCTTCAATATGAAAGGTCAAAATTTTCAATTGACCGTCAGCTTTTCCTCCTGCTACATACACTTTAAGAATATATCATTAGATTTATATAATTTACTTTGAGAACTGTTATATATCAAAATTTGAAAAATATCAAATTTTTATAATTTGTCATAAAATTTGTATTATATTGTGATTTTCAAAAATGAAAATTATTTGATATCAGAAAGACATGCTTCAGTATTCAGAATGCAATTCGATAGGTCTGAGGTGCTCTCATGTCCCACAAAAATACTGTCGAAACACAATAAACGCTCATTTTAGATCCCTTAAGCTTCCAAAAAAGGCCTTATTTGGACAATGTGCGCAAGTAGCACACAAAACCTTTGTATAACACTATTTTATCCCAGGATTTGGGTGAAAAGGGCCTCATTGGGACAATGTTCATGAATAGAGTGGAAAATGTTTGTATTTTACACTTGTTTGGCCCATAAACTGGATGAATTTAGGTGGAAAACTGGTTCCTTGTCCTTTTCTTTTCATTTGCCATTAATTTTCTTTCATTTTTATCTGAGGGGCACTTTTCTCTTCCATTTTTTGTCAGGGGGGAACTCTTCCCCCCTGCCCCCACCCACTGGCTACGCTACTGATTATAGTCCCATGCAGAATTTTACTGCAAATCAGCCTGCAATATTTGGTATTTCTATTACAAAATACAGGGAAATACAGCCGCATGTATAATAGCCTAAGTATTTTCAGCACAAAATAGGACCCATGTTGAAAAATTTCTTGCAAAACAACTACCTGCTGGAGTGGCACATCCCTGTACACCTCATGAACATCCCCACCCTTCTCCCCCGAATAAGGGCAAAAGAGTTATTTCATGTCTTTACTTGCTACTTTGATCAACATACAACTCATCAGGCCCTACACAGGGGGATGTGATGGCACCACCAAAACAAAGTCTCAGAAAATAGCCCCCAAAGTCCACTTTTTGCATGCAAGCAATTTGTTTACTCACTTCCCCCTCCCCCATAGGCAGGGAAGCAGGAGGGCAGGGGACACGCCCCTCTAATTTTTCCCCTGAAATCCTACTAGAAAAAAATTAGCATTCTCCTCTTTAGTCCAAAAACATAGTGTTTTGGGCCAAAATAGGGTAAAATTGAATAACTTTGCATGCTTCAAATAACAAAATTCCCCTTCAACTTAAATTGAAAATTTTGCATATACGGTACTTCGCGAGCAAATGTCCAAGTAAAACTGGAAATTATGCACCTCCCCCTAAATTTTAATGCTTCCGCTTCCATTACCCCCTCCTGCTAAATATCTGCATATGGGCATGCAACTCATATTTATATTCCTCTTATCATTTCAGAAATTACAATGTCTTCATAACCTGTATGTTGCCTACATGGCACTTGGTCCTCTAAGTGAAGGATTGAAATATGCTGAGGAACAGTACCACCTCTCCAAGATGACACCAGCTCCCGAGTCCTTAACCGAATCTGAAAACCAACAACTCCAATTCCAAGCAGCATGTGATGTTGGTAATGCCCACTGTTTCCTTGGTAACCTAGACAAAGCAAAAATCTTCCTGGATGAAGCGAAAGAGATTGCATCCAAAATGGCTGATCCAGATAAGATTGCCTTGGCAACCATTCACCATGGTAATTGGTTGTTGGCAAGTGGTCAGCTGAAGATAGCAATGGGTGAAGTTTTCAGGCCATTGATGGGGGTGTCATTGTGTGAATACAACCAGGGATTAATGCTACAGGGATATGGCAATGCATGCAGGTTAGTCTGTGCCAGAGAACCATAACCAGAATTTAGTTGGGGGGTTGATTTTGAAAAAGTGGACCTTTTTCCCAAAATATGGACCTTTTTGAACTAAAACTAACGGATTTTGAAATAGGGGACTTTTTTCTCAAAATTGTGACCTTTTTTTGACCAAAAAGGCATAAAAAACCCCTATTTTGAAAGCTTTTGAAGTGTGTCTGCCCACAGACCCCCCGAACACCCCGACTGGCATGTCCAGGAATAATAGGGGTATTAGACTTAGTAAAAATCCCTTTAAAAGGACATACTCATCCATATTGAAGTCGTTACTTGGTGATTTTTGTTAAAGCACTTTGAAATTAATTTGAAAGTCAACAAGTATATTGCTGATAACCTATTGCCAGCAAAATCATATGTGACATGATCAAGGGGAATGAGTCACATGTCGACCCTGGTCGAAAATGAGTTTTACATTTGTTTCTAAAGAGGACATTTAGGCTATTCAGAAACTGAAAACCCCAAGTTGATACAGCTTTTCTTTGCAAAGTTACGTCAATTTATCAATCGCTGAAAACAATATAAAACAAAAGAATTTTAACCCTTTCTTTGCCAATATCTCAAAATCAATATTAGCGACATCCGACTCATTTCCCTTGATCGTGTCACATATGCCGGATGCATGGTATGAATTGCACCATAATATTGCTGGGTGCTGCAGGGTGTCCGCCAAAAAACTATGGAGATCCATAGTAGGCCTATATAAAGCTAGCCAGGATATTATGGAAGGACCTGATTTAAGAGAAAGTTGTCACAGGCACAAATAAGTCCAGGGCTGTTTCGCCAATTTTGCTCATTTTTGTACATTTTCACCCAAAGACCCCAATCTCATAATTCAATACCATACCTGCAAAGACTGAAGAGGTTCATCAGGTCTATTGATTGAAAGTTTTGTATCAAAACCAAAAAAACACCTTTTTTTCTTTTGATCTTGACAACAAACTCTAAATAACTCATTTAATACTATTGTTATTTCACTCCAGAAAATTGATTTCAATTCTATTCAAATTCAATTCTTTTTACACCTGGAGTCTTGCTATTTAATTCCAATTCAATCCACCTTGCTTTAGAATTAATTCAATTCGATTCCAATTCAATTTTTCATTTTCAAAATTATTTCAATTCAATTCCAATTCAGTGCAGTGAAATTAACAGCTAATCGATTTCAATTCAATTCTGAGCATTCATTTCAATTCTAATTCAATTCCAATTCCAATACAGTTGCAGTTTGTGTTAATTGATCAAAATTAAGGCACACTGCAAAAACTGCGTCGAGAGATTGAACTTTTTTGTCCTCGATTTGTAAACACATGTAAAATCTAAACACAAATGTCAAACTCCAAAACATCAAGTGTTTAATATTTAAACACAAGGCATTCTTCAATACGAAAGGTCAAAATTTTCAATTGATCGTCTGTTTTTCATCCCACCTATACATACATTTAAGTATAAATCATCAGATTTATAAAGTTTACTTTGAGTACTGTTTTAAATATCAAAAATATAAATTTGTAATAATTTAATTTGCCATAAAATGTATTACATTACGAATTTCAAAAAATCAAAATTATTTGATATCAGAAGGACAATCTTCGTATTCAGAATGCAATTTGATATGTCTGATGTGCTCTAATGTCCCACAATAAATACTGTCCAAACGTACATACCCCATCCCTTAATGGTTTTCTCATAATTTGTTCAAATGTACAATGACTTTTGAGCATAAAAATTAGGAGCTTGAGAAAAATAGGGGCTTTATATTATTGGCAAGTTGAGGGGATCTCATACTCACATTATCAATCATATCAAGCAATTTAAAACATTGGAAATGCTAAGAATCAATTTGCATCATACGGTATTAGAAGATATTAGTGTCTTTATGAACATAGAACCTATAATTTTTCCACATAACGAGATATTCTTCTAAAGAAGAACTCCAAAAAAAGCTCAAAAAGTTTAAGTATACCAGTGTATCATACTTTTAATTTTCTTCAATATATGTGTATTTTATGCTATCATTTTTAAATGAAAGCTTTCCAGAATACTTAGTTGCAATATGTTTTGTAACACTTTATGTTTATGTTTTGTACCAGTTTATGGTGACTACTGTTTCTTTTTATTTATCATGTTTTAAAAAGTGATCTGGAATCACAGACATCTGCTTGAGAATTGAAATGCTGAATTGAAATCGAAGCTGATTTTCATTTCAATTCCACTTCATTCGTCATCACTCAACATGATTTCAATTCCAATCCAATTCAATTCTTCATTGCTCACGATGATTTCAATTCCAATCCAATTCAATTCATGCCCAAGCCCACTCATTTCGATTCCAATTCAATTGCAATGCATTGAAATGAAAATCGCCCAAAATTCATTTCAATTCAATTCGATTTCAATGCATTGAATTAACATTATTTAATACCTGCAAACCCTGCAAATTTTGCACTATTTTCACCAATGATCGAGATGAATTGTGGTCTGAAACTAGCCTAAAAATAGATACATACCGATGTTTGTTCATGTTTTGACTGTTCAGATCTGCAGCAGACTGGGGTCCAGCCAAGGATCACCTGAGGGAATCCATAGCAATAGCAGAAGCCTTAAATGACACCGTATCAGTGGCTGCTAGGCAAGGGGATCTAGGCACTACCTATAGGTCTGAAGGAAGGACAGCTGATGCATTGATGTACCAACAAAAACATTACCAATTTGCTAAGGAAAGAGGTTAGTGGTATATATGTAAAGCCAAGTTATTATCAGTGGCATCACATGGCATAGGGGCATTTTCCAAGAAAATCCTGGGCCCCCTTCAACCCCACCCCCGCCAAAGCAAGTTAAAATTAAATTATCAGAAATACAAAAGGTACCATTTTAGGCAAATTTTCCAATGTTTGCAGAAAAAAATGCAGAAATATGCTTAATTTGTTGTATTGTGGGAAATTGTTATTAATTAAATGTGAAAAGTCCTGCAATCTTGTGCAAAGATATGTATAGGAACCAGTGGCGCTTACGGGGACAAAGGGGATGGACATCCCCAAATATTTTTTTGCCACCCCCCATTTTTGATGCAAAATCACACAAAATTTCCACTTTGCGTGGCAATTTTGTGCAAATTTGGTTTATTTCCCCCCAAAAAAAAAAAAAAAAAAATCACTTTTCCCCCCAATGCCCGAAAAAATTCCTGGTGCGGCCACTGATAGGAACCATTTAAAGTAGTAAACTATTGCAATATTGCCACATATATTCACTGAAATGCTCAAATCTGTGCAAATAACACCCATGTTAGTGGAATAGTACAATTTCCCATTTTACCCCATTGACCTTAAGGGAAGGGGTATGAACATTTGGACAGTATTTATTGTGGGACATTAGAGCACATCAGACATATCGAATTGCATTCTGAATACAAAGAATGTCCTTCTGATATCAAATAATTTTGATTTTTTTTTTTTTATTCTCAATGCAATACACATTTTATGGCAAATGATTAAAAATTGATATTTTTAATATTTAACAGTACTCGAAGTAAACCTTATAAATCTGATGATTTACACTTAAAGTATATGTAGGTGGGATGAAAAGCCGACGATCAATTGAAAATGTTGACCTTTCGTATTGAAGATATAGATTTTTTTCCCAAAGCATCAAAAACAATTAGGTCTTTTTGGGGAAACAATCCATATCTTCAATATGAAAAGTCAAAATTTTCAATTGATCATCAGCTTTTCCTCCCAGCTACATACACTTTAAGAATATATCATTAGATTTATCAAATTTAATTTGAGGACTGTTATATATCAAAAATGTGAAAAATATCAAATTTTAATAATTTGTCATAAAATTTGTATTATGTGAATTTCAAAAAATGAAAATTATTTGATATCAGAAGGACATTCTTCGTATTTAGAATGCAATTCGATATGTCTGATGTGCTCTCATGTCCTGCAAAAATACTGTCAAAATGCTCATTCCAGATCAATTAAGGATCATGTGCAGGGACTTTATTACAGATTTATGCAATAAGTAAAGTGTTACGGAGAAGAAACTAAAGTGGCATACATACTGCCACCCCCCCCCCAAAAAAAAGTTTGTGGTGTGCTTTCTCTTTGGGTTTTTTTAGACCAAAATGAGCCCCATGTCATGCACTCCCTCTTTGTTCCCTCAAAGTCATTCTAGTATGTCCGACAGCAGGACAACTTTGCCATTTTGAGCCCCCCCCCCCCCCCATCCCATGCACATTTTGCCTGGTATGTTGAAAGCCCGGGGGGGTCACTCGCTTACCAAAATGGTACGCATGCACGTCCCCAAAAACGTCGAAAAAGGGTCGATTTTTGGCCTTGTGGCGGCGTCGACGTTTCTGAAAAAAGGGTGCTTTTCAGGTAAAGTTTCAACGTTTAGGGTATCTTTTTTCAATTTCCATGGGTTTGTTTTAGAGTTTACGCCATTTAGGGGTCCATTTTAGTTTCTCACACCGAATTACGCCATATTTTAGGGGTAAGATTTTCAGAGCCTTACGCCAATAAGGGGTGAAATTCTACACTGATTACGCCATTTAGGGTCCATTTTTGAGGTGCTGGGACGAGCATGCATACCACTTTGGTAAGCGAGTGATCCCCCCGGGTTGAAAGAAAGAATAAAAGAAAAGGGAGAAACATAAAGCACACAGTAATTTAATTTTTTTTTGTCTTCCAGGTGATCGTGCTGGTTTGTGTGTGGCTTGTTTTAATCTTGGTTTCACCTATTACACCAGTAAGCCAACTGATGTAAACTCCACCGCACCCATCTATCATACTGTACAACTAGAATTGGCTCATTCTATTGGCTTGCCTGGGATGAAGTCTAGAGCTCTCAACTGTCTGGGTAAAGTCTTCACAAGTAAGTTTGTACATTAATCTTGTAAGGGTAAGACACCCTATAGGGTTACAGTTAGCCACCCATAAGGTCCGTTAATACTACGCTGCAATTGCATTGCGATATCGCAATAAAGTTAAATACATTTTACTTGGAAATGCGATGAGTTGTGGTGAGTTACGGCAAAAAGTAATTGATATATCGGCAATGCACCGCATCGCAAAGTAATTGCGGCGTAGTATGAATGGACCTTTAGGGATGGAGGGTTGAGGTCCGTTCATGCTTCACTCCCGGGCTTTACTGCATCTGCATTGCGTTACCGATATATCAATCATTTTCTGCCACAACTCAACACAACACACTGCAAATCCAAAGTATGCCAGAGACTTACAGATTTCACCCGGGGGGGCAATCCCACTTTGGAGGTGACGCGTATGTAGGGCTGTTAAGACCCCCTTTTTCAGCATCACTGTCACCTAAAGACCCAATATTTTTTTTACGAACACATGCTCTTGTCACCCGAAGACCCCTTATTTTTCCATTTGATCTGTCACCCAAAGACCCTTATTTTTCAATTTGAACAACAAATTTCATGTATCTCTGATTTTTTTACTTATTTTGAAAAAACAAAGAAATTTGAGGCCATTTAGAACTAGAAATTTGATGTTCGAGCTTTCTGTGGCGCTGTTTCGGCTCTCACCGAAAGAGACCATTTACAAAAAGGTCATGTTCTCACCCATTATTTTTTACATTTTGCTCTCACCAAATGCCAAAAATCATGCTCTCACCCATTGACCCCATATTTTTTACATTTTGCTCTCACCGATTGCCCCTTACTGCGAAAGTGCCAGCCCTATACCTATATCCATTTCATATTTAAAGGAGGATTTCGTGATCCTAGCATCCTCTTTTTTATGTCATTTTTCAGTACATATCCACGAAAAAAGCTTATTCCCAAAATTTCAGTTGATTCCGATATTGCGTTTGCGAGAACTTTATGCATGATTATGTGTATTACACTGCTCCATAGACAATACGTTGTAATTTCGTTCTGGTGCACCAGAACAAAATTCAAATTTCGCGATATCTTTGCTAAACGAATTAATCTGCAAGAAATATTTTGTACATAAACATTATGTTGTGGTGAGTTACGGCAAAAAGTAATTGATATATCGGCAATGCATCGCAAAGCAATTGCGGCGTAGTATGAATGGACCTTTAGGGATGGAGGGTTGAGGTCCGTTCATGCTTCACTCCCGGGCTTTACTGCATCTGCATTGCGTTACCGATATATCAATCATTTTCTGCCACAACTCAACACAACACACTGCAAAGCTCTGCAAATCCAAAGTATGCCAGAGACTTACAGATTTCACCCGGGGGGGCAATCCCACTTTGGAGGTGACGCGTATGTAGGGCTGTTAAGACCCCTTTTTCAGCATCACTGTCACCTAAAGACCCAATATTTTTTTTACGAACACATGCTCTTGTCACCCGAAGACCCCTTATTTTTCCATTTGATCTGTCACCCAAAGACCCTTATTTTTCAATTTGAACAACAAATTTCATGTATCTCTGATTTTTTTACTTATTTTGAAAAAACAAAGAAATTTGAGGCCATTTAGAACTAGAAATTTGATGTTCGAGCTTTCTGTGGCGCTGTTTCGGCTCTCACCCGAAGGTTCCATTCCAAAAAAAGGTCATGTTCTCACCCAATGACCCCATATTTTTTACATTTTGCTCTCACCAAATGCCAAAAATCATGCTCTCACCCATTGACCCCATATTTGTTACATTTTGCTCTCACCGATTGCCCCTTACTGCGAAAGTGCCAGCCCTATACCTATATCCATTTCATATTTAAAGGAGGATTTCGTGATCCTAGCATCCTCTTTTTTATGTCATTTTTCAGTACATATCCACGAAAAAAAGCTTATTCTCAAAATTTCAGTTGATTCCGATATTGCGTTTGCGAGAACTTTATGCATGATTATGTGTATTACACTGCTCCATAGACAATACGTTGTAATTTCGTTCTGGTGCACCAGAACGAAATTCAAATTTCATGATATCTTTGCTAAACGAATTAATCTGCAAGAAATATTTTGTACATAAACATTATGTAGCCAGAGTATTCCAGTGATATAAGAATCTCAACTTTTTTATGAGAATAGTGGGGGCATGAGGCTGTGGATCACAAAATGCCCTTTTAAGCACCCCCCCACTGGATTTCAACATCAGTAAGCTACTGTGCCAAGCAAGTTATGTATATTGATAACTCAATTTTCACAATTTTCTATTTTGTCTGAGTGGATCGAATATCATACTGATTAACAAGTTTGATGACTTTTTAAGTTTTAGTGCAAGAACTGCATTCAGAGATTATTATCATTTTTCTTATACTTTTCATCCAGGTTTGAATAATTTTGATGGTGCCATACAACTTTTCAATGAGTGTGTGGAACTACACAGTCAAACTGGCAATGTTGCTGGGTTGGGTATGGCATATGGGAACCTTGGTACAGCATATAGAGCACTTGGTAAGTCTTCTCTAACTTTATTTGTAGATACTATTATGTATGTTTCCACACAGAATGACCTAAATGTATCCAACCCGGGTATCCAACGTAGATGTGGAGGGTACCATTCAAATGGTACTCCATCTACGGCAAGGGTCGTGATTTGGATTTTGGATGACTGGGAGTTCTGGGTGGTATCCTGAAAAATAATCATAAACTTAAAAACTTAAAGAGATCCAAAATGTACTAATGCTCTGGAGTTATAAATAATATATATTCAAAAAGAAGCTAAGTTACATACCATTTGGAATTTTGCCACAAAGCAATCAAAATTGTGTCATGTTGAGATAAAATATTGCTTCAAATCACAAATATCAGTTGCAAAGTTGGTTATATGAAACTAAAAACTGTATGTGGTGCATTGGCTCCATAAAATCTTGCCATATACAAGAAACAAACTCTTTAAAAATAATAATTATTCTGAATGACAAGATTTTATTCCGCGTTATAACCAAAGTTGTGTTTATTACTTAAGGGCACATAGTAATAGTATGGTAATATAATTTTGTACATTTTAACCCAAAGTTTGTTTGTACATTTCACAGCACAATATGATGATGCAGTGATGTACCATGAAAAGTATAAAGACAATGCAAAGGAGAGAGATGACATCGGAGGAGTGGCCATCATGCAGAAGGAAATCGCACTGGATTATATGTTTCAAGAGGTAAATATTGAATACAGTCATGGACCAGTAAAGTGTGGAATACTTTGCATCTTATGGCAGTGACTTTCTTGAAATATAATGTTACACTTGTAATACACGAAATGGGACAGGGGAACATCCATGTAGTATGGTATACACTGAGGAGTGAGCAAAATTTATGCTGTGAAAACCAAAATCGCCTATGTAACGCACCAGAAGACCCTTATTTTGCATCCACTGACTTGTTTTTACCATTGTCCACCAAAAATCACCATTACTTTCACAAATTTAATCCAGATACCCCTTTTTTTATGACAACTCTCCATCCAATGACCTTTTTTTGTGAAGAACAGATTTTACTAAATGACCACACCTTTCTGTATCTAGGGGCTTATCTGCACTAAAAGACTCCTTGTCTTTTCTTTAGAGGGCTATCATTTTCTTCAGAAGGGGGGTCCCAAATTTACAAAAAGTTAGCGTTAATAAAATTGCATCCCACCTATTTCAGCAACAAAAATTTGATGACCCCCCACCAATGGTATACATTACCCCCTAAAAACAGTATTGAAATCAGTCTTTTTGAATAAAATAAACACACTATCTGTGGTCATCTTGTCACTCCCTACATTTTGGTCATCAAAGATTTTATGACTCCCCCTATTTTTCTTTCAAAAAGTTTATGACCTCCCTGTATATTTGGGATCCCCCCTTCCAAAGAATGATAACCCCCTTACATCTTTAGGGTGTGTCACCAAAAAACACATGTATGGGGTTTCCCAACTGTCAAACTATTAGGAGTACACAGTGACAATTTTCAGCATTCAATATTGGTTTACAACTTTAGAATATAAACTGATTTGAACCACTTTATTACTTCTTTTTATCTCAGGATTATTCTATGCTTTTTGCCTGCAGTGCTAGAGTACCCTATAAACTGTACATCAATATTGCAATATGCCTCTCTTTATTTTTCACTTATAGAAATATGAAATGGCTGAAAAATCTATCAAAGATACACTCATCACTTTAGAAGAAATTCGCAGCAAACTCGGAGCAGAGGACACGTCCCGGATCGCAAATTACGAGAAGAACCAAGCTGAAGCCTTCAACCTTCTACAGACAATCCTTGTGCAAAGAGGCAAAACTATAGAAGCTTTGGTGCTGTCTGAGAGAGGCAGAGCCAGAGCTCTTGCTGACATTATTCATTCAAAGCTTACAGAGTTTGAGCAGCATGACAAAGGAATGACCAAACATTTGGTTGGAATGAGTGAAATGGATGAAGTACATGCAGGGTCTGAAAATGCAGAAAACATCATAAAGCTTACCAAGAAACTGAATGTTACGCTTCTTGTGTACTCTATCGTAACTGAATTCAGTGAGCAATCTTCGAGTAGCAAATGGGTGTATATTTGGGTGGTTACCATGGCAACTGACGATACAGATGAAGGTCCTCATGTGCATTTTGCCAAACGACAGTTGACAAGGATTGAGCGTGATCATAGTAAGAGTACAATAGATGATCAGTATGTGAATTCGTTGTGCCGTTCCCTTGGTAACCTTAATATGGATGATGACACACAGGAACAACCAGGTAGGAATCTTGAAGTGCCATTTCATTTGTTAACCCCATGAGAACTACCGGCCGATTGGCCAAAAAGAAGTTTTCATTATCAATTGGACCAATCAGCAACATTGTTAGAATAATTTCACCACACAAAAGAATTGGAGTGAATTATTTGCAAAGCTCCATTCTAATTGGTGATTAAAGTGAAGATATCATGTAATTGACTAATCAGTGGCAATGTTAGATTGGCAGGTAGTGCTCAGGGGGTTAAAAGTTAAAACTTAATTGATCAAATTTGTGATGTCCATCTTCATTTTGGCCTGTTTTAGGCCATAATTGTCTTTATTTTGGCCTTTTGAGCATTAAAATGTCAAATGTCCGCCTTACAGTACCAGTAGTCATTTTGGTACCGGGTCAGAGGAATGATTGTAAAATTTTACCCCCTTGGAAATGCTGCCTGGTACATCACTGAGAATCCATATCAATCCCAATACTTAATATTATTTACTGTTCATTTAATGTGTACATTAATTTAGCAGTAAAATTTTAACAAAGAGGATCCATTCAGTATGTGAAAAATACGCAAATTAATACCAGTTAATGCAATCACGTCCCTAATATATGGTAGCTTATGGTGATTTGTACCCACACCTTCCCCATCCAGGCCATAATTACCATTTTATATAACTAAAACAATTATTCATTGTATGTAACTTAATCAATTATCACAGAAGATGCAAGTACCTGTGAAGATGATGATGAAACTGACTGCCAAGACGATTGGAGGAGAGATGCAGGACACTCCTATCGTAGACACCAAGATCCACATCTAGACATTCCAGATTCCTTACTACCCCAAACCATACAGACTCCAAACATTGGTGGTATCAATTCAGATGCAATACCTGTGACATCAGAGAGCCAAGATAAGGGACAAAGCAAAGAAAAGAAATTGCCACATCAAGAAGAGATTCTGAAGACTCGTCCCCTTAGTCCAGCCCAGCAAAAGGAGCTTGATAAGCTAAGGGCAGATTATGAGCTGTTTATTGCTCCTATTGAGAAATATCTACCAGCATCCAGAGAAGATGAGGAGGGAGATAATGTCCCAAGAATTGCAATAATACCTCAAGGTAGGTTGAGTTTGATTGTCTTGACGCAACATTCCCGAAACCACCGCTAGGTGGCAGCAAACGACGAAAGCTTTGATGGAACACCTTAATTACTTTCATATGGAAAAACCAGGTAATGCTCTGAGATGCCCGAGATATCTATGATGTAGCCACAATTTTGACATTGTAGCGCATGGAATGCCTTAGAATGGTTTCAAAAGGGTTGGAAACGCTGATAAATATACGAAACAGCATAGATCTGGGCCAAAATAGTGCATTTAATCAACAGATCTAATAGACCCGTGACGTCTGCGTGACGTCACATGTCTATACATGTACAGGTAGCCGGGTATAGCCCCCGTCATCTGGCCAGACGCCACCAACGGCATCTATCTCTAGTTCCGAAAAACTCTGGATTTTTGGAAGATTTCTTATTTTTGGAATTTTTTCAACTTTTCTAAATCCTCAGTATTCCATAAAATCAAACATTGATTATAACTTATTCTAAATATATACCGTACATATAGAGTCTGTTTTCACAAAGATTCAATATTTCAAACATCAGTAGCAAGCCAGCAGGGGAAGGTGGGGCAGAGTGCCCCCTAACAATAAATGAAAGAGAAAAGTGCCCCTCTGAAAATGTTAATTTTGTTATTCTTTGGCGAAAAATATTACATAATATTACTAACAACTTAAGCCAAAATAATGAGGTATTAAAACTGAAAGAAAACCATTTAACTATGGAGCTCTAAAGGAGGGGGATTTGCAAATAAACCCAGTTTTATTGTAAAAACTGTACATTTTACTGTACTGAAAATTAAAGTGTTTCAGGCTTAGTCTTTCGCATGGTATTTTAGTACACCATTGGGCATTACAATCATGCAAAAAGAGAAATTTTAAGGAAAATTGAGGTCGTCACTGTGGAGCAAATCACATGTTATGGCCTTAAGAAAGGTCCGTCTTTTCCCAAGACGTTTGTTTACTATATTAATGGTATTTATTGTTTGTTTATTGAATCCAGGTTTCCTGTTCAATCTTCCCTTCTGTGCACTCCTTGATCACAACAACAAACATCTGATGCAAAAATACATCATTTCATTTGCTCCATCAATTCAAGTCCTCCAACTCACTCATCATCGTCTCGACATGCTTCGACAACAAACCACCAAAACGCCCCTTAGTGTCCTTGCAGTTGGCAATCCCAAAATGCCTCATCCAAAGGTAGTGCCGTTACCAGCAGCTAACCGTGAAGTGCAGATGGTGAAGAATCATTTTGATCAGCGACTGGAGGAGATGAGTGATGGAGGAGTTGAATCAGTGGTAGTCACAGGCAGCAATGCAACAGTTGGTTTTGTGAGGTATCATATGGCGAATCATGATGTCTTACATATTGCAACTCATGCAGAACAAGATGAAGGCATTGCTGATGTGAGTAATTCCATGCACGGATTTTGGGGAGCTTTGGGGGCATGAGCACCCAGGGTAAAAGCAAGGGGGTGGCAAAAAAAAAGGGCGGGATAAGATGAAGGGTTGGCAAGATGAATTTTTAAAGAAAAAAAAAGGTGGGGCAGAAGGAAGAATTATTAATGAAAAAGTCACCTACACCTTTTTGGTCGCCAGCCAGCAGGACCACCGCAGTGGGGTTAATTGGGGTGTAACAAATCTAATTTTGAAATTTTAAATAAAATTGTTGAAAAAAGTTTTTGATCCTACCCCCTCCTACTTTTTAGATTCTTGAGCGCCATCCTTGCTGAAAAAAATGGGTCAACCTTTTCAGGCTGTTCCTGCAGGGGGCAGCAAAATTTACATTCTCTGTAGCCCCCGGGTAGGGGCGGCCATGATACGCCACTAAATTCCATCACAAAATGGTTGCTGTCATAATAGATTTTGTAAGGTTTTAACAGGAGGAAACAGTTAAAGTGACCCTACCACCAAAGACCCCAACCTGGCCTGCAAGACTCATATCCTACCCACCTAGGCATGGGAGTTCCATAACTACACAGACTAACATTCAATATGTACAAAGCAGTTAATCATGCAACTCTTCCGGAAATTCCCCATAGGAGTAGTTAAGACCTATACAAGCGACAAATGTATTAAAAATGGATGCTTTAAATGGCAGGAGTAAACATATTTCATAAGGTTGTCCATCAAATGTTCAGTCTGCCTGATCATGGGGGTCTTGTGGCGAGGGTGGTTGCTATTTGTGCCTGGGGTCCTGGGTTCGGTTCCAGAGTAGGGGCCTTTTTCTGGTCCTCCTATATAGAGTGTGTTACAATTACTGTTTAATAAGCCAAATCGGCATTGGAAGTTTGCAATGCATTGTAGGACAGTTTTTGCAGTTTTAGGACACTTTGTCCTTTGACCTTTCAGAAATATTGGGTTTTTGTACGTTCAAAATATAATCTAAAATGTTTTACAACATTTAAAACCAATATAAAAAATATAAATGTTTTAAAATTAATTATTTGGTATTTTTAATGATCAAAATTGTGACAATAATAAGAAAATTAATAATAATTACGTAAATTTTCCCGATATGTCAGAGGTCAAAGTGTCCCAAAACTGCTCTCAAAAACCGGAAGTTAGAATGGCGATTGGGCTTATTGTTGTGTTGAAAACTAAAAGTGAGTAGTAATTTCTTTGGGAATCGTTAAGTATCAAAGAAGGCCGCCTTCTTTGATACTTAACGATTCCCAAAGAAATTACTACTCACTTTTAGTTTTCAACACAACAGTTAAACAGTAATTGTAACACACTCTCCCAGGGGGGTATACTCAATACAAATGACCATACGGGGACGTGCCGCAAATATGGAATATATGGGTAGCATTTTCAGCCTCTTGGTATACCAATGACCCCTTTTTCAAAGCCTATTTTGGTATATGAATGGGTCCTTTTTCAAAATTTTCTCATTTTTTCTTATTATGAAGGTTTGTTTCCTGCGCAAAAGTTAATGTTCACCCCTGTATCCTAAACAGAGGCAGATATGTCATAATTGGAACATGCTTGTTTGATAGCATCTAAAACTACATCATTTTAAAAAGGTGAAAACTGTTACTAGTATCTTAAATCTGATTTTCATCTTTACAAGGGTTAGATACAGATACAATGACATTAAAGCATCAGAAAAAGAGTAACAAATAGCAGCAAAATTGTCAACAAACTTTTTATCATGATAAGTTAGGAATAACTTATATTATTTGGCTATTAAAAATAAATGTAAATAGCACCCTCAACTTGCACATAGAATAAAAATACCACATAAAAGCAGAAAAGGATGAATAAGTTGAAAAAGAAATGAAAATATATGTTAAAAAGAGCTGGAATTTTATGTACATATTAGTATGATGGTTGTTGGTATGAACATTATGTAATGTTTCATTAGAAAACTGAATTAATGATCACATCAAACAACCGTGGGAATCGGCAGCCAATAGCTCAGTGCATCTTTTTGACCTCATTTATTCAATTGTTCAAGAAATAAAGACACCTATGATCATGATGATCCAAGATGCAAATTCAAAAGTTGCCGTTTGCTCCATTGCATGCCCTTTTGATTTGCCATGCTTTCCATTGATTAGCACATGAGGCTAGCACCATGCGTTCATTGATTTAGAACATAAAGTGCATAATGTTCCTTCCTTTAGTTTTAAATCACTGTTTAATTATCAACCAATTTCAACCAATGAGGTCTTGAATCAGACCTAAAGAGTACAAATATTTGCTTGTTTTAATTTTGATTGGTCTTTTTTAAAGATATTCAGGGGTGAACATAACTGGTACCTTAATTCTTTGTGCACTGTAGTCTATTACAGCCTGGGAAACTGCCCGTGAGTCATCAACATGTGTAGAGGCATGGTTTAAATTGAGCTCCGCTCCACCCTCGCTGTCGAGCTTTGCTCTAACCTTTCATCTTTGACACTTGACCCCCTCCTGAACATCATTGCCAAGAACATGCTGAATAGGCAATAGTGTTGCACAATATCCTGGTCTGTAACCAGGATTTATTGGGGGGCTGATTTTGAAAAAGTGGACCTTTTTTCTTCAAAATTTTGACCTTTTTGAGCCTTTGGCAATGAGGAGGGGGGGGGCTGCAAATATCCATAGCACATTCAATTAGACATAGAATCGTGATGTCAAATTGGTCCACTTTTCATGACAGATTCTTTTGATTTTTAAATCACCATAATTTGTAAAATTAACTTCGAATTGTTCAGTTTAGATATTTTGTTTCACAATTTTGAATATATTATGCAGACATGCCTGGGATCAGAACGTTTCATGAAAATTGCTCGGACGATCCTAGTACAAAAGTATATACGCCGGGGGTGTACTCGAATACATTTTGACAGGGGTGTGCTGCTGGAACTTTGAAACCCTTACCCATGTTTAGGGATTATTAAAACGGCTGATTTGACAGTTTTTGAAAAAATTCAAATCTAGACCCATGCTTAGGGATTTTTTTTACCTACAAACGGTTGATTTGACAGTTTTGACCATTTTTTTTTTCAAATCGTGACCCATAGGGTATATTGCTGATCCATTAATTATCCTTTTCTGGTGCATTGTGGGATAGAAAAGGGAGCAAATTAGCGATCGATTTGCCCCCTTTTCAATCCCACAATGCACCAGAAAAGGATAATTAATGGATCAGCAATATACCCTATGTTTAGAGATACAGTACATCTTTCAGGAATTTTTCAATAATTTCATGATTTTTTGACAACACTGACTAGCATTCCAGATTATGGCAATATTTGTTAAATATTTTTTCCAGATGATCCAAAAGGCTTAGATCACATCCCAAAGAAGCCTTCTCCTGCCGGAGACTTCAGTATGCGGGGATTCTTGGTGCTGGCTCGTACCAATGACTCATGTAGTGGATTGCTTACTGCTGAAGAGATTAAGGATCAGCAGCTGAAAGCTGAGGTTGCTGTACTCAGTTGTTGTCAAACTGGCATTGGACAAGTCACAGGTAAGGGACTGGTCATGAAATTAGGCCCAAAAAAAAATTGTTTGTTTGTCCACGTCCGACCGACCGTGTACCCTGGTCCCGACCGTGTCTTTTTTTTTTATTTTTATTTTTTTTTTTTTTTTTTTTTTTTTTTTTTTTTTTTTTTTTTTTATTTTTTTTTTTATTTTATTTTTTTTTTTTTTTTAATCAGATGATCATGTGTCAAATGGGGATGGAAATTTGAATAATCAGGCAAAAAATGGGGACAACAATTTTGTTTTCCCACTCACACTAAAACTAGGCTGGCTATGGCACTGCAGTTTGCCTCACAGAATTAAAACCAGAGAACCAGGACTCGACCTCCATCTTGATACATGCATGCATAGGGCAAAAATTGGGGAGTATTTGGTTTAGATCGAAATGCGCTTGAGGCAATCGTTGTCATGTGAATGTGATATCACATGAGATGCAATTGGGAGTTGCAGTCGATGCGACCAGCATGCGCCATACCTGAACGTTTCAGATGTCTAGATTACTGTTTTCACTTCCCAATTTTCTCCCCATAGCTGATGGCGCCAATGTATGTGGCGGTATATGGAGTCCGGGTTCTCTGGTTTTAGTTATATGGTTTGCCTTTTAACAAAAATAGTCATGGAGTTACATATTAAAGCCATATTATAACATTCCTGATGAGGACGCCCTCAATATTGTTTTACACAATTATATTGTACTTTATTGAACCATACCCTGCAAAAATCAAGACTAGGCTGGTTAAAGTGGCAAGTTTCTGTGTCACGGAAAAAAACCAGAAAGCACAGAAATTTGCGAAAACATGTGTTTTTCCTTGAGAAAAAATTAAAATGAAGAAAAAATAATAAGAATGTGAAGTACAAATAAAGATATCAACCTTAAAACAACTAGATATAGAGTAGACATAAGCTTATATTTAATTTTGATTTGTGAATTGTGATTTTTAATCATGCAATGTGAACACGTATAAATTGAAATTATATTACGGAAAATCACAGAATTCAGTATTTAAAACCACGCACGCAAAATCGCGGAATTCAGTGTTTTAAATCACAGAAAACTTGCCACTCATTCAAGGTGCTATAGTTTTGTCAAAATCTGATATTTTGAATAAAACGCAGGAACTGTTGTTTTATTATTATGATGGAATTATTAGTCGAACGCACTATACGATGTTCATAACACAGTGCATAGTGATCGTACCATAATGCGACAGAAGGAGTGATACATATTGGCGACATTGGATCTGGAACTGGAAGTAAATTCCTTCTTTTTTTTTTTGCTTTGCCTTAATTAGTTGTTCGACTCAAAAATCAAAGGGGATATATCTGACAGTAAAAGCTAACATTTTATATATGGCAAAGAAATGCTAATCTATTTTGATGAAAATGATGTTATAATATGACTTTAACCTTTTAATTTGACATTCTCGGCGATGGAGTGTTGGGTTTGTACAGGTCTTTCTTGGCTGCTGGTGCGGCTAGTGTTGTGGTCACACATTGGAAGATATTTGACAAAGCTACGGCTAAGTTTATGAGACACTTCTATCAGGATTATAAGGTTGGTACTTGGCTTCGTGCATGGCTTGAAATTAGCCAAAATGATCAAGGGCCATAATTATGACCCCGTAAACTGAATTTTTAGGTTTAGGGTCCTTGTATATTTTTTTTATAGACACACTCAATTAAAATACAAAAATAGAAGTAATTTTTTTAAATAGATTAATGAAATATTGCACTTGGCTGACAGACCTTCTTGGTATTGTAATGATAAGGGATACATCAGTTGACTGACTTTTTGGAAAAAACAAAACAAAAAAACTTCCCTCACCCAGTGGCATTTGCCCCCCCCAAATTTTTTTTTTTTGCTTGCCCCTACTTTTGAGGCAAACCCCAAAAATCACATAAATTTCCACTTTTTGCAGCAATTTTGTGCAAAATTTTGGCTTTTACCCCCCCCCTGTAATTCACCCCCCCCCCCCCAAAAAAAATTCCTGGCGCCGCCACTGCTCTCACCACATGAGCCTGCCCCCCAAAAAAAAAACACCTTTCACTAAAAATAACTTTCCCCACCTAACTGTGATTGCAATAATGCCTGCAAATAAAAAAATATAAAAAAACACCTGGACATTAAATACTGCTGTGTCAAAAAAGAAAAAAAAAAAAGACTTTCACACCTTTGGTGGCAAAAAATTAAATTTTCCCCAACATCAACTTCCAGCCCCCCAAATAGTGCATCCCAAAGATGCAAAGCAGTGTTTTTAAATACATTTACAACTTTTAAAGCTCCTTTACCTGATTGACAGCCTCATTCCCCATTTTTCCTCATCAAAACTGAGATTTTGGAATCAGAAGAAAGCTCATATTTTTCTCATTAGTCATTACCCCAGTAAAATTTATCGCCCAAGATGTTTTGTTCAGATATGGCGTGAACAAAATTATGGTGGATTGTGATTTGTGGTAGGCCTACAATCATGGCCATTGTTATACATGTTTTTGCTTCTCATATCAAAACTGCTGAAGCAATTCAACTCAAGGAAACATTGAAATGGTAAGCCTAAGTATATAGAAAACAGCACATGAAAATATTGGACCATGCCCCTTTAACCACAATTGACAATATAGGAAGCAATATAAACCCCCGGGGGGGTTCTCAGTACAAATGACCATACGGGGACGTGCCGCCAAATATGGGTAGCATTTTCAGCCTCTTGGTATATCAATGACCCCTTTTTCAAAGCCTATTTTGGTATATGAATGGGTCCTTTTTTCAAAATTTTCTCAATTTTTTCGGAAAATAGCCCAATTTTTCATTAAATTTAGCAAAAATTTTCAAAATTTTCCCAAAATTTTGGGAAAATTTGTAAAAACTAGGACAATTTGGGTTAAATTCGGCCGAAAATTTTGACTTTTGGTATATCAATGGGTCCAAATTTCTTGAAAAATTGGTATATTTATGGGTCCACTTTCAAATTCTCAGCGGCACGTCCCTACCAAAACCAAACTTGAGTACCCCGGGTATAAACCTTACTATAAAAATCCAATGATTCAAACAATATAACACTCCCATTCAACAGATTTTATGGCTCTGCCAACTTTGAAAAATACAAAATTTTATTTCCACGTCTCAAAACCATATTTCCGGGCCATATTTTCACAGAAAAACCACATGTTTTAAAAAGTAAGTTCACAACTAATCGCCTAGTCCTTATAATCAATTACCATAACCAATTACTGTACAGAAGTACATAAAGCTGAGACTGTATATTTGTCGCTCGCAGCCAGGCCCGTAGCCAAGGGGGGTGCTGGGGTGTGACGCACTCACCCAAATTTGCCAAAAGTGCTAAAAAGGTCCACTTTTTGTCAAAAAGTGGGCCAATAATGGGGTTTTTGTAGGAGGGTTAGGTCCAAAAAAGGTTCACTTTTTGAGGTCCTGCACCCCCCTCAAATTAATCCTGGCTACGGGCCTGCTCGCACCTGTATGATCACTATTAGTGTGTTTGATATGCATTGTCCAGCATCAATCAGCAATTCATCAATTTGTAAATGAACAACCTATTTCAATAACGTTCCATTCGTGGAAAGGGTGGTACCATATTCAGTTAAAATCCTGCTTTAGTGTATATCTTTCAGGTACAAGCCTGTTTAGGGGGTAAAATTTGTTGCGAAACCTCACTAAATTCCTATTTATATGGGTGTATTTTGCTCAGAAAGGCAAATCCTGTTTGGGGTATGTTTGAAAAGCTCATGAGGTCCACAGCAGCTGATAGGTGTATCCTATCATGGTCTGTGGTACTATAGTAGAACTACACATGCCATACAAAGTTTTCACAAACTCCCTCACTTTAACTTTCAATTACTGTATACGCTGAAATTTTCGCAGTGGTTTTATTTTCGTGAATTTTGCAGATCAATATGTGGCCGTGAAAATAATAACCCGCGAATATGTTAAGATGAAGAATTTTCTTATGTATCTTATTATATAAGTTGCCAACAACCGCGAAACTGCACAAACATCTGTACGCGAAAATATTGGCGTATATAGTACTCACTTATTTCAGGGGAGCTTAGACTTTTGTTTGAATAAATGATCTCTAAAGTACTGTGAAACTATCCATATAGGCTCATATTTAAGCGGCTTTTACTTATGTTTTGTATATAAACATCTCAAAAAAATAACTAACCCCCCTTAAATAATGGCCATTATTCAAAAAGGGGCTATTGTATTACAAATCTGTAAAATGCATTGGAAGCAGAATATATTTATGCGTATTTATATTTTGGCACCTCATTTGATACGATAGCCCAGAAAACAATAAAACACTGGTCAATTTAATGTAGTGAGGTCCAGATTTGAAAGTTGCACTTACATACAAATTTTTACAATACAAAAACACTCAGATATCATTACACAGATTTCCTTCCATTACACTGAATACAAAAGCAATACAATTAACTGCAACTTTGAAATCTTGGGTTACATTGATTTAAATGTACACTATGACGTCAAAATTCTGCTTCCAACACATTTTACAGATTTGTAATAAAATCACTCGTTTTTGAAAAATGGTAATTATTTAAGGGGGGTTAGTTACTTTTTTTGAGATGTTTATTTGCTGGAGCAAGCAGGTGCATGATGGGATACTCCCTTCAGCTCCTGTCACTCTGGTCACACATTCATGTGTAAACTTGAAACTTGAGTGCCCCCCCCCTCCTTGGATTGGCCACTAATTAGGTATCCCGGTTAGGTATACCTTCCGCAGATTTGCTGAGGGCTGACATGGCTGATGTCCCCTTGCACCCTTTGGTCTAGCTGCTACTGAAAATAATAATTGCTACATTCTGTGCTCTTTTACAGGTCCATCGAGATCCTGCCCAAGCTTTGCGTACTGCCATGCTGAGGATGCTGGGAGACAGGCTGCATCATGGACCTCAGTATTGGGCTGCATTTGCACTCATAGGAGCATCAACTAACATGAAAGCAATAGTGTAACATTTCCATAAAAGAATAGATTTTTATTTTTATTTTTCACAAAAAAATGTTAGTTTTCATTGTCTATTTTTAATTTTGACTGAACAAATGAGGTAAAACAGAGAAAACCACTATTTCATTCTACCTACATGTATATGTGACATGATCAAGGGGAATGAGTCACATGTCGGCCCTGGTCGAAAATGAGTTTTATATATGTTTCTAAAGAGGACATTTAGAGTTTTCAGAAATTGAAAACCCTATGTTGATACAACTTTTCTTTGTGAAGTTACTTCAATTTATCAATCGGTGAAAACAATATAAAACAAAAGAATTTTAACACTTTCTTTGCCAATATCTCAAAATCAATATTAGCGACATCCGACTTATTTCCCTTGATCGTGTCACATATTGTCTGCGCATGTATCGGTCCATGGATGGTAAATGAGGCTGACCAGCACTCTCCACCCCTGCACCTGTTATCTAATGACATATTGGGCCTCGATGGGCTACTGTAAAGGTGATGATTTTTACGCATGTAATTTTTCGCGCTTTGCTGATTTTGAACTATATTTCTTGTTTTTAATTTCGCTATTTTGAGTTTTCTTACATAGACCTATACATTAAAAGAACATATTGTGTGTTGGACTTGAAAAGCGTGAAAATTAATGTAATGCGAAATTTTTCACTTTTACAGTATGTCATTGTTAAGGGGGCAAGCATATTTTGTGCCAGTACTGGGACATTTGCTTGCAAAAAATGTCAATTTCAGGCTATTTTTGCCCAAAATGAAGGTCAATTTTGGTATTTGATGGGCCAGTTTGTGTGAAGCCAGCCTGCGCTATGGTCTATGTATCTACCTCCAGTCAGCAGCACTTTGAAGTTCAGCATGTTCTATGTTAGCTTAGTGATATTTGGTGCATGTACATACTTTTACGTGTCAGAATAAAAAGTCTTATGATGATTGTCACCCCTGGGTGGGGAATAAATTTTTGATACATTCTGTACTTACTGACCTAGGTCTTATCATTCTTTACTTCTTTCTCTTTCATTTGACACCACTCGGGGGTCATACCTTCTTGGTATTTTAATTATGAAAAGGACCCAAAATATGAATATTGACCCAGGAGTGTTACCCCCGGTGGAGAATTTTTTTAAAATCTTCAACGTAATGTTCTCTTTCATTTAATTGACACCATGGAGGGGATAATACCTTCTTGGCCAGTGGCGGCGCCACAGGGGGGGGCATTAAGGGGAAAATGCCCCAATCAAAACTCTTGCCCCCTGTTTCCCCCAGTAAAAACCCAAAATGACCAAAAATTACACTTTTTGCAGCAATTTTGCGCAAAATTTGTTAATTTTGCCCCCTCCCTGAAATTCACTTTGCCCCCTCAATGCCCCTGAAAAAAATTCCTGGCACCGCCACTGTTCTTGGCATTTTGAGATATGAGGAGGACCCAAAGTATGAAGATCTTATGACGAGTGACACCTCCATAGTGGGGAAATTATTTTTATTATATTCTTTACTTTTATTTGACACCACCTTCTTTGCATGTTGAGATATGAAAAGGACCCATATGAATTTTGAACCTGGTCTTATGATGAGTGTCACCCCTGGGTGGGGAAATATTTTTATTATATTCTTTACTTTTGTCTCTTTCATTTGACACCATATGGAGCTATATGGGGGTCATACCTTTGTGGCATTTCGAGATATGTCCATATCAGACCATGTGACATGCACTATTATTAGCAATATAATTGCAATAAACATAGAATGGAAAAGTAATAAGCTGTACATGCACTATTATAGGTTTTCCCAGAGTATTTCGCACTTGTGTCATTGATTTCTGTACAAAAGACATTTCAATTTCGTCCCGAAAAAATTTCGAGCTAGAAACTCTAGTACAATTTCACTATTGTGCCATTAGATTTTAACATTACAGCATTATATTTTGTGTTTGTGTCATTGATTTTCGTAAAATTGCGGTTCAAATTCATCTGAAAATTCGTCATTTTTCATTGAAATTCATTATCGTTTCATTTAATTTTGTCTCGTATATTATATGCCTATATGCAATATACATCAAACGTGCGTTCAATCTTGGGTGTTTTATATAGGCCTATTTTTATCCGGGATTTTTATCTTTTATTTATGCTTATGAGCTCAGAGGTTTTAATTTCGTTTTACTTTTTCAGTCCAATAATTGTTAGAAAGATTAAACATGTTAAGATTATTCTTTATACATATTTGTATTAGTCCGCATCATTCTTAAGCAACTTTATTTTGTTGGCTGATTACTGGATTGCTTTTATTGCATGTAATTCTGTTCTGTATTTCTTCATTTCTTTGATTTTCTTCTCTGATAAGTTTGCGATAAACCTTATATTGATGCAATATATACTTTATATTCCTTCAGATTATTTTATGTATGCCTATAGGCCTATACATTTTTTTCTTTTGCTTTTTTGATAAATATCCGAATGTGTTTTCTTTCATTCATTTTCTTATATAATTTTGTTAAAAGATCATCAACATAATCTATAATGAACACTGTCCTTTTATAGGCCTATAATGTATCCATTTTATCAACACCTGACGAATATAAATGACTTATGTCTGAAAATGAATGATAAAAGACGAAATTGGCTTTACGATTCGGTAATCATCGTCACACGAGACGAAATTGACCACAGATTTGACAAATATCAATGAAACATACAAATTTGAAATATACTGATACAAATATGAAATTCAATGATCAAATTGGTTTTGAGTTTGTGGGACTTCGATTTTTTAGGACAAATTTAAACTTTCTTTTTCATGAATATGAATGACACAAGTGCTAAATACTCTGGGAAAACCTATTATTAGCAATAATTGCAGTAACCATGGAATGGAAAAGTAATAAGCTGTAGGTCTCAACACAGCCTGGCCTGGGCAATACACATTACTCAGCTACTGTCACACAATATTAAAACACACTATCCATTCAAGCGAATGATCCAAGGTTTGATTGAACGCACTATAATTACAGGTGAAATTGCAGAATCCTGTGGAAAATTCCACAGTCTATTTGGCTTTTACCAATATTGTTCAGTGCATGATGCAGAGGATATTTTTGGATCATTCTCGAACGGTTGGAATTCAACACTTTCCACAGAGGGTTTCTAATTGTAAATGGAATAACCTAGTTATCCCTAGTTATATAAAACTGCATTGGATTGAATGTTGTTTGGGTGAAAAAAACACACAAAACAATGACTTGTTTGTTTGTTTGTTTAATCGGTTGGCCTGGGTGGACACACCCTTGGGTTTGAATAATGTTGGAGCCAGGGTCTTAGCTAGGATTTGACAAGTGCCTGTTTAATATTTTCACCAAAACTCCTGTCCAAAATTTACCCTGCTAATTTAGTGTTTTTTTCAGGGGGGAGTTAATCATCTCAAAAAATGAATGTTGATTCAAGTACGGTGAAGGTAACTGTATAAAATATTTCAAATATGAAATAGTAAATAATATAATATATACAGAAGAAGAATGCAGTTATGTGCTGATATGAAGGCATTGTCACTCTCATCAGTGATCCTTGCGAAAGGGTAGGAAAAAAATTAAATTGCGCCTTAATGTACGATTTCCGTCAAATTTTAATTTTGTTATTAATTTTTTTATTCAAAATATTGAAATAATATTAATAACTGCCAGGAAGGGTTGCTGTCCATTTTAAGTTGAAATAACAAGGTAAAGTGAAAAAGACCCCACTGGTTATTTTGGCCATTTAGAATACAGTTCTATGGGAGGACATAAAATCATAATTTCAAATTATGACTTTATGTCGAACTTTGCTCTGTTGACCCACAACAACAAATTTGGCTGATTCCATTTAGGCAAGTCGGGACATTACAAATATGCAGAAAATTGGGTTTGAAAAAAAATGAACCAATTTCATATTATAAGAATAAGATCGTACATTATGACTTAAAGTGAAGGATAAGTCATTACAATTGTCATTATTTTTTTGAAATGAACAATTTGGCAAAAAACAAAGAAAACCGCAGTATTGACAAAGTTGAACCCCATTCAAATACATGCAGCTAATTTACAGATTCATGTCAAATGTTTTATTTTGTTTTAAAAACACAGGTTTCAGCTTAACAACTACTAGTTGGCCATGTTAGCACATCTACGACACTAACAAAACCTAAAGGTGCCAAAATCCGAATTTTAACAGAATTTTAATAGAAATTAACAGCTGTTTCTGTGCCAGTGGCAAGCCATTTTGCTTCCAGCTAGTGAGGAATATTTGATCACAAGGCAACAAAAAAATCCATTCTAGGAGGACAGGCATTTTCTTGGTAAAAATCACCAAAATCTGTAAATAAATTGCAATTTTGTTACATTTTTACCCTCAATTTTTCATGCATAGGCCTACAGCAAATTATTTTAAAAATAGAACCTGGGACCTGGGTCGGGGGCCCAAATACAGAAATAACAGGGTTTCTCTTTTTGTCTTATGCCCGGAGTCTTATGGAATGTGAATATCTGACAAATAAAATGTGAATTAAAAGGCAAGTGTTGAGTGGTGTTGAAGATTTGTTTACCTTTTGTTTCTGGCATTCTTGGGCCACTCATGTATAAAAGTTGTACGCAAATGGCTTTAAAACAAGGATCCACACGGATCTGCGATTAGGGTGTAAAAACACTCATTTTACTGGAAGAAGGGGTGTTTTTTTTAAGGATGATCCTCGCTTTGGGTAGTTATTTTAAATGTCCCAATTACGGCCATCAGTTGTGACAAATTTATCAAGTTATTTGGCACAAAAGAGTGATTTCCGAGCGATTAAAAAAAATTCTGAATGACACTCATACCGACACATGTAATGTCTTTCCCTGTTTAGGAGCAAATTTCAAACCAATTCTTTGCTTTATAGGGTGTTTTTATTTGAGTAAACTCCTCGTTTAGGGTTAGTTTGACAAATTTTTGACATTCTTGCTTAGCATGCTTAAGGTCATTTTTGAAAGTCAATTCACACAGATGCTTACAACCAGGGCTGTCAACTCTCACGCATTGGCCGTGAGTCTCGTGCATTTGTTCATTTTCTCACGGTCTCACACCAAGGTAGTATAATCTCACACCTAGGTAGTATATATCACGCAAAGAGCTGTCAAATGAGTAAAATCTCACGCATCGTAAAAATAATTAGTTTCCCCTACCCCCACTTTTTAGATTCTCAAGGGCCATGGGTCAAAATGAACATTGTAGTCGACAAAAAATAATCACACCTAGCATTTCCAAAAAGTTGACAGCCCTGCTTACAACTTAATACATGAGTGGCCCCCGGGCTCTTGGGAAATGGATAATTTAATGCTCATCGAAAACATCACCTCATTTGATATCAGGACTAGGTTTTGGTTAATCTAACCTTAATGCATTGCATATATCACAGAGGGGATGTTTGGGAGAGTATCTCCCATCTATTTCTGACAAAAATTTGGGATTTTTAGCTAAAACAGTGTGATTTTCAGTGATTTTGTCTCTTATGACTGGGTTGGGGAGGCATATTTTTTGTATGCAAAGTCTATGGTGAGAGTGGCTATTGAGGGCACTTATCCCAATTCCATAAAAATATGAAACTAATTTTTTGGTTTTAAAAAATAATCCTATTTTTCCAAATGAAACATAGCTAAATCTTATTCCTTTACTTAGTTTTAACTGGCACCAAAAAATAAATTTTAATTTTTGCAACAGTCACAAAATTCAAAGACTTGACGTTTTCGTATACATGTTATTCTGAAGTGTTAGCCTCCTAGGGGCTTATTTTCAATGTTTTTACAGAAAAAAGTGAACATTTTTATTCGGATTGGCATTTTGTCACATTAATGTGAACCAATTTAACAACATCGAAGAAGAGACCACTAAAAACACAGGTGTTCCATAATCTTGTCTTATCCAGCCTTTAAGGGTGGTGCAATAATTATGTGTACCCCTGGGATGGTGAATTATAGGGGGGTCAAGCAATTTTTGGCAGGTCAAAAGGGGGGGCAAGCGATTTTTGGCACAGATATTTTGGGCACCGTTTCTATATTACGCCCTAAAAAGGTGTAGGAAAACGTTTGGAACACGTTCAAATATGCACAATTTCCTGCTCGCTGTGCTCGACATTATAAGACAATTTCAGGCTTTAAATTTAAGTTCCCCAAAATCTTGCATGTGTAAGGGGGGGGGACAAAGAGTTTTTGGCACATCAAAAGGCAGGGCAAAGATTTTTGGCACTTCAAAAGGGGGCCAAAGATTTTTGGCACTTCAGAAGGGGGGGAGCGATTTTGGCACACCACTTTGAGAATTCACCACCCTGGGGGTACACATAATTATTGCACCACCCCTTATTGACACAGGCCAGGCATCCACCTCTATTGAAATAAGCTGACTGGTACTTAGCAATGAATTCAAGTTACAGATCAACTCATTTATTCCCTTGTGTTTTCGTTTCTGAACAATAGACTTATGAAAACTGAAAAGATAAGACCCTTGTCAAGTTTCTTTAAAGGAAGTGTCCGGCAATCACAACATTATGCCTATCATGTTAGAAAAACAATAATTTACAACAAGCACGAATCACATGGTTTTATTTAAAACAACCTCATATTGACCATAAAAACGATTAAAAACAGTTGGCTCTCAACAATCGATATTCAAAATTCCCGCGCCGGAATTGTCTAGGGCAATGACGTCATGGCTATTTGTGCTCAATTGTCGTCAGCCTTCATTGTGTTACTGGGATGTCATTGTCGCAGGCAATTTCGGTGCCCAGGAAATTTGAAAATCGTGTGGTGAGAGACGGCTGTTTTTATTTGTTTTTAAGGTCAATATGATTGTTTTAAATAAATATGTGTTTGTTTTAATAAAACCATGTGATTCATGCTTGATAATTATTTTTCTAACATATAAGGCATAATGTTATGATTGCCGGGCACTTCCTTTAATTCTATGGTTCCCTAAGGCCAAGAAAAAAATATTGTTGTGTTGCCCTCAAGTGGGAAATTTGGGTCGGACGGTCGGTTTCTTCTTTTTTTTAAACCTTCAGTTTTAAAAAAACCTTAAATATTAAATAATGCTTCTTCAATTAGGGACATTTGTCAATTTTGACTTCTGGATACCTGTTAGATATCAATTAAAGACTAGTCTTTCAAAAAAATATTAATTTTAAGTGAAAAACATTGATTTTTTGAACAAATCTGTAAAAATCATCATTCAAAAAAAAAAAAAAAAATGCCGACCCTGATTTTTCAGGATTTTCCCACGGTTGAGGGCAACACAACAATATTTTTTTTTGGCCTAATCTGTGGTTGCCCTCAAATATTAAATATTGAGAAACAAAAGTGAATAAACTACAATAATAACCAATGTCTGTTTTAAATCAAGTAAACAACCAAAGTTGTCTTTATTTTTCTGTAACATTATTCCGTGGTAACAATGAAATAATTTACATAATTATCATTTTTATTGTTTTTATTGTCTAAATTGAAACAAAAGAATGTTAAGGGGGTACCCCTGTGGTAAATTCGTGACTATTTTGCATTTTTCTCAAAAATAATAACACACTGGTAACAAAAGTTATGTATATTATTGGGGCAAGGAATCCAATTACTAAACTGAAATTTCAGTGACTAAAGACAAGCGGTTCAGTTTATATGATAGAAAATGAGGTACATTCTAGTGGTACCTCTTTTCTTATCATAAATAACGAACCGCTTGTCTTGGGTCACTGAAATACCAGTGTAGTAATTGGATTCCTTGCCCCTATAATATACATAACTTTTGTTACCACTGTGTTATTAGTTTTTGAGAAAAATGCAAAAATAGACACAAATTTATCAAGGGGTGTAGTACCCCTTAATGTAACAGTACACTGTTTTTTTTTTAAGTGCAGTCGGTGACATCAACGCATCGAGGTTAGTATTTCGTCTTAAAACGTGCGCAGCTGTCAACAGTGTTTTGAGTGAACCATCACATTTGACACTGCACCCAGAGGAATGCACATTGATGTGACTGACTGCACTATAGAATAATAAGTTGTATTTCAAGTACGTATCCCGAAACAATGCGAATATAAAGTTATACCATAGAACTTACGCTACAAAGTCTTATTCAAGTACAATTATTAACATAAAATACAAAGACAGTCAGTGTAGTAGCGGCACCATTATGTTTTTGCAGTGGGGAAGGGACAATGTGATTTTTTTTGGGGGGGGGGGACCTGGGGAAAATACCTGTAAGTTTGGCGAGTTATGGGCCCCGAATCCGCCATTTAATGTTGATTCGGGGAGATCACTACACCTACAGTTAGTCTGTTACCTTTCTGGCATTGAATAAAGCCGGTACCCATTTTTGTGTTGGGAGAGGCATTAGGGGTAAAGAGCCTTACCTAAGTGCTCAACACACTGGCAACATGGGATTCGAACTCACAACCTCAATTACCTCCAGATTATGAGTCAATATCATGGACAGCTGCACCACCATGCCTATAACTGGGACTGGAATTATCAGCAACTTTATTGTTCCGACAGGGGGCGCCCAAGTTTTTAAGGGGTCAAATTTCCCCCACATGTCCCCAATGGTGCCGCAACTGAAGAGAGTCAACCACATGCTGAATTTTTTTCAACTTTTGATTATGAGAATTGTTTTCAAAAAACAAAGAAACGAAAAGACAATACTATTGTACTTCAACATGTATCATTGTATTCTGTACAGGCAGTGACTATATTATAGCAAATAAAAATAAAAATATTATAACATTCACCAATGCATCTAACTTCCACAAATCTTGTTTACATAAATACATACATAATAATAGTTCTAAACAGCGTTGGATTTGTATTTATTTTGAGTAGCAAAAAATTGCTAAACAAATGTTTTGTTTTTGCAATTCCTATGTTTTGCATAGCATGTTTTTTTTGGTACTAACTTAATCGTGGGGAAAATATTGCAGATCTGTAGACATGCGACATAAGCATGCATGATTAATGTTGAATTTGGCATATCTCAACAAAACCTATGTAATCATGGTTTTGTGGCTATTTTTTGCATATTATTTTTATGCTTTTCAATAGAAAAATTGATAAGCAAGTATTGAAAATTGTGTAGCATTTTGCTATGCCAATCCAGATAAATCCAACACTGCTTCAAACGAGCTTTTTTTCCCAAGGAATCAAAGCGCAATACACACTGCTGCCAAGATAGACAGCTTAATACATAAATAAAACAAAAGAAAATGAACACTCATATGGAAATGTGTGTTGAACAAATCACAGGAGGTAGATCTAAGACCCTGTTCAACTATGACCTTACTACATATCCTGAGTGAATGGGCTAATCTCACTCCCTGTGTGGAAGGTGAAAGTCATATCTTCCACAGGGGGAGTATGGATTTCAACTAAAATAGCCAGTATGGCTCTTTGAGAGTAACAACATTTCCTAGTAACAACAATGTAAATCAAATCAACTTGATTTCAAAATCATATCATAAATAACAAAAGATAAATCATTAACCTCTAAATAATATTAAAACAAGCCAACAAAATAATTTTCTATTCACTACTTTTCTATTCTGCTGCGACCGTCTCCATTCTAACATTGCTTAATTCTATTATATATACATAAGCTTTAAAAACTGCCTGAACTTAATATAAACAACCCAAACCTTTATTATCACACCAAGTTTCACTATTTAAAACGTCCTTGCTTACTACATTTTGACAAATGACAATTTATACAATTGATTTGTAAATAGAAAACCCGAGTTTGCATTTGGATTTAGATAATAAAAGTATAGTTTTGAGACCCAGCCATGTGTCTATCGTCAATAGAACATGGCAGATACCATTTACCACAATTATGGCAAAAATTCATTGTAAGTGCATAATCAAATATTCATGTATATAAAACCAACTTGATTTCAAGTCGCAATATAAAATTTAAGGCCTATTGAAGGCTTAATCAGCGATTTTCTGAACTAGGACCCCCTATAATTCAGATCTTTGCATTTTTGTAAGAACAAAGCATAATTATGCTACTGTAGCGGACATACGGCAAAAAGACAAAATCGGACATCAAAATGATGATGGAATAATAATACATGACAAGGCTGTCAAATTTGGCATGGTATGACCGTGATGCTAGCAGTAGACTTACCTAATAAGAGTTTTTGATACTAACTATCATCGTACTAATTTATGCAATTATTAGCAGCAATCACACATTTTTAGCTCGTCCTAATACCTCATAAAATTAGCAAAATTTGTACAAACTTAGTGAACAACGCGAAACAAGTATAAATAAAGTCATATAATTTGATTTGATATATCTATAGGCACAACATGATTTGACTCTCAGCTAGCCTCTGAGAAAGTCAGAAGAAATCCACTGTCTTTTACGACAAGGATAGTAGTTAGAAACAGCTCTACCAGCAAATTGGCCCTCAAGAATGAGAAATGTTACCGTAACAGGTGATAACCATGGTAACATGCCGAAACTAGTTTCTCTTGCTCCTCTGAAAAGACATACTTGGCAGGATTAGTTTTTCATACATGGACATGGTTTGTGAACATGGTATAGTGCTGATTGGTTACTGTGACATCACACGAGGGGTACTTGGTACAAATGACCATACAGGGGTGTAGCATTTTCAGGCTTTTGGTATATCAATGACCCCAACTTTTTTAGGGAAATAGAAATGTCCTCAAAATTTGGAGAAAAAGTTGTATAAACTAAGACAATTTGTGTTAAATCTGGTTGAAATTTTATCGATGGGTTCAAATTTCTGCAAAAAAGTCAAACCAAATTTGACTACCCCTATGCATCACACGTAGTGTGTCCACATATGAAGAACTAATCCTGTTAACTAATAGCTACAAAAACGGACACAATGGCTAGTGGGTACCATTTACAGTGCCATTTTCGTTTGCGATGCCAATGGGAATGCCACTGGGGTTCTTGTGTACGCCATTGCTTTCCAGCTTGGCTTTTTTGACGGCAGGTATTACTGAACCGACTTCTTGGGTCACTGTTGGCATTGAGAGGGGCTTGCTCAGCTTGTCTTCAAGGGTCATGAAGTTTTGTGGTGGCAGTCCGATACATGCTCTGTAAGAATGAAAAATAAATTGATAACACATTAATACTCAATATCAGAATACAGTTTTCACATATTAAACCCTGGGGCAAAACTGAACACATTCAGAACTGAAATGAATATTTAGAAATTGTAAACAAAATAAATTAGGCATATTGCTGATCGAGATTGATGGGTAAATGTGATGTATGCTGGGAATGATAAGGGCTCAAAAGCTATAAAGTGTGTCACCAGAAATCACAAATTTAAGCCCTTTTCCTTCCCAGCATGCATTACTTTTGCCTATCGATCGCTATCAGCAATATACCTTATGGGAGATTGTGATGAGGTAGTGACAATGAAACATGATGACAATTATTTAGTATACATTATGTAAATCATGATTTTGGAAGTAAAATACAGTAGTTGCACATCGGACAAGTGCATAATCGTCCGACATGATTTTTGACAAGGGAAAAAGCGCTTTATTTCGAACATTGCCTGTGCCTACAGTAAAGTTCCTTGTATCCTGTACAGTCAACTTACCGGAAGATATTTTCAATGCATGCTCTTTGTTTGAAGAGTGCGTTGACCACAGGAGCACCTCTTGGTACCAATGGTGCCTTGCACAGGTAACTCAGGATGGAATATACACAGTTGAAACTCTGGTAGTCTGCGCACGATTCTGAAGTGATACAACAAAAGTAAGAAGAATTAGACATTTGAATGATTAGGTTTTGACATATTTGAATGCTTAGTTTTTGCCATATTTGATTCATTACATGTCTTATTAATTTGTCTTGATGTTATGCTTTTAAGCGATGAAAAACAACAATCATGTTCTACGAGTGAACAGATCTTTCAAGTAGTGTTGATTGGCCAGGTTTTTTTTGGGGGGAGGGGTGTGAAAATGACCCTAAAAATCGTCAGGTCGGTATTCATTTAAACAGGAAAAAAATTGCCCAATGTTTTAAATTCTGGGTTGTTTGGGCAGGTTGGTTTTTTTCTGTCGCCTTACAGTATAGTTCTGTAATCTCACTGAGCTTTTCAAGGGTCAGGTGTGCTAAGCATTAATTTGTTGAGGTGTGGTGGGTGAAGTTGTATAACGCTCTGATGATTTGGATAATACGAACCATGGAAAAACATGGAACCATAGAATTCAAGTCAAGTGTCCAGCAATCAAAAACATTATGCCATAATATGATTCCCTTTCCATTGGGCTAAACGTTCCCAGATAGGTCATACTAAAACATTTAAGTGCACATTTTGTTGCTGCTAAACTGTTGGGCTTATTACATAATAGTTCTGCCATTCTAAAATCTGGAACAAGAATAGTTCTGAAGATGTGAAGGTTGAAGTAACATTTTATTTGCCACTAACCTGTCTTGAATTCAATCCTCTGGCACATATCAGCTAAGATGACGAGATCTAGGATGATTGGTGAGGCTAGTAGGGAGTCCTCACATGTGTTGTGCATTGAGATAGTGTTCTTGCCTCCCATCATGATCTCTGAGGTGTACTCATCCAGGGCGCGTTTGCTGTCAGCGACATATGGGATGTACTTGATAACGACCTGCAATGAGAAGATAATAAATATGTACAAATTTAGTAACATGTGAATATATTTATTTCTAGAATGAAAGTTCATAACTGTTGGTATACCATTTTTCACCCTGGTGTGGCAGTGATGTCAACGCACTGATGCAGTTGTTTCGCTATGCAACATCTTCAATCACGTATGTGTGTATGCCAGCGCTTTGAGCGTACGCTAGCGATTTGAAGCTTCACCCAATAAAATGCACACTGGCATCCCTGCCACATCAGGGTGAAAAATGATATGTAGATTTCATAATTAATTATTTTAATCTATGACCTCGAGTGTATGATCAACTTTGGGGCAAAGTGTCCAAAAACTCACTGATACCAAGCCTGGGTGACCAGTCTCCTCATAAAGGTCCAAATTGTGATGGCATTTTTGAAGCTATGTCATAATTTTATGTTGAGGTCATAGGTTAAAATATTTAATTTTGAATATATAGCCATGTGTTTTATCGATGTGTCTTTTTTAAAGACAGTTCTTGTTCTTTTTTGTAACTATTATTTACAATGCAGCTATGTTTTTCCATGTTAAATTTGGTGACTCCTGAGAGGACACCAGCAAGCAGGTTATGATATGTGGAGCAGTCCACACCGAAAGCTGGCTGCAGCCCAAAGTTAAATGTAAACATGGATGAAATGATCAATTTTACACCAAAGTAGTCTGCCAAAGGCAAATTTTGGACTTCTGTGACTCCCCATAATCGTCTGACATGATTTTTGACAAGCGAAAAAGTGCTTTATTTCGAACATTGCCTGTGCCTACAGTAATCAGAAGTTCCTTGTATTCTGTTAGTGGGGAGTCACATGTCTTTAAATGACACAAGAATTTAAACAACAGGATTAAAGATTGCATGAGCAAATGAAAAAAACCCCGAAAAAACCAACATTATTTACACTGCGTTTTGATAAAGAAGAGGAAATGGTTATTTTTCTTAAATATTTTGTAATTTTTCACTTTATTTTAATTACTTTTCCTCCTTTTATTTCTTTTTGTTCTATTAATATCCTTCCGTCTACTTTCTTCTTTGTTCCCTTATTTTCTTCCTTTCCTTTTCCCCTACCCTCATCAAGCATGTTTATGACCGTAATTTCACAAACATCTCTATCCTATTTTAAGTAGCAATCGGTCACTTTCATTAAATATTTCTCCATATTGGTTCAATCATATTAATATTTTCTTAACTTAGGCCATGTAAAAAAAGAAACAAGTTTCTCGTCCGGACTTTTTCAAAAAAGGAGGAGGCAGGGCTTTACTATTTACTATTTTTCAATTTTTTGCTATTTTTTCCAAGATGGCCGCCATGCTAAATATGACTGTTCAATGTATATTTAATCACCAATATTGTGCTATTTGAGTATACTGATGCAATGTATGACAAAACAAATGATTTGTATCATTTTTAGTCCACTTGCTAAGCATGTTTCAAAATTCAGAAACAGTGAAAATGTACATTTGTTCAGCTTTAAAAATGGGCATATTTGATATACCCAATTTCCCGGTTTATATCGGTTTGAAATCAATACCAAACTTAAACCGATACCGAACATTTTTTTTAATTTTTTAATATTTTTTAAAATGTTTTCCTACCCTTACACAAACTCTAACCCATCCCCAAATATACACCCACCCAAGCCAATCTAACCTTTAACCTATTCCAAAACCCTTGCCCTTACCCCCAAAAGGGAATTAGGGGAGAAATTGATTTCACCTGAAAATCAGGCCTATATTTAAAATTTAATGTTTTAAAATGCTTGAATGTGTTAAACTTTTAATTACTTTATTTTGCCTCAATTCATCGAAATTGTTATTTTTATCGCTAACAAAATAAAAGAGAAACCTTTCATATTATTTTGGAAATTTAATTTTTTTCTAAAATTCTAAAAATACCCAAAAATATATTCGAGCGCAAAAGCTTTTTTCTTCTGAGTAAGAACTTTTTTCTTACATGCAACAGCTTTTTTCTTGCAGGTTAGAAATTTGATAAATAGGTCATCATATACAAAATGCATGCATGGGCCTATTTATCAAATTTCTAACCTGCAAGAAAAAGCTGTTGCACGAAAAAAAAAATTCTTACCAGAAGAAAAAAGCTTTTGCACTTAAATGTATTTTTCGAGTATTTTTAGAATTTTAGAATTTTTTTTAATTTCCAAAATTATGTGAAAGGTTTCTCCTTCCTATAATTAGCCATAAAAAAATTGCCATGAGATGAGATGAGACTAAATAAAGTAATTGAAACTCTTAATATATTCATGTATTTACTAAGTTTAAAATCTAAATATAGGTCCGATTTTGGGGTGAAATCAATTTCACCCCTAATTCCCTTTGGGGGGTTGGGTCAAGGGTGTTTGGCTAGTTGGGCTTGGGTGGGTTTGTATACATGTAGTAAGGTTTGGGGGTGGATCAGAGTTTGTGCAAGGGTAGGAAAAACAGTTAATAACTTTAAAAAAAATAAAAATAAAAAAAATAAAAAAAAATCGATTTTTTTTTTTTTTTTTAATAGTAAATAGTAAACAAAAGGAGGCGGCGGCAAAAAGGAGGCGAGGCGGGGACGAGAAACTTGTATTTTATTTTACTTGGCCTTATTAAATCTGGCTAAACAATTCTTCTTGCCTTCAAGTTCTCTTAAGAATAATATCCCCAAGTCAAATAATTACCAAATGCCAACCAAAATATCCCACATCAAACAATTCATGGGTGTAGAACAAGATGGCCGTACCTGCAATAGCTGCCGTATAGACATTTGACAGTTTCCGCATTAAATATTGAACATGTATGACACCTGGCAGCTATTGCATACAGGGCCTTCTTTGTACTAAACACTGGAAATTCTATTTACAAAACCAACAAGTGTCTCTAAATGTTTTAATAACAACAATAACCCAAAATCATTTAGCGCTGTTTAGCAACAATGGTTGAAATAGCCAAAGCAGAAAGTCAAACGAACACTGTTGACTGTGTTCTATCTCTAGACAAGTAAGCAAACATGCTGCCATGGACACTAAATATTAAACCATTGTCAATATTAGCCTCCATCCTTTTGGCAAAGTTAATCATCTAGATTTCTACAGTGTACTTTGACATTATGACCTCATTTTTTTGGGTATGAGGTTTTTGTACCTAGAGTAGACATTTTGTGAACTAACATGAGTGTCGAGGTGAACTGTGTATTAATGTACTTGCAAACTGAAGAATGACTTAATCTTAAATCTTAGTGTATAACATGTATAACAAGGCGATATCGAAGATAAGCCTAAACACACCCAGGTCTCTAAAGCATATTGCTAGCAAAAAACACCAAACTTCTTATTCTAAAATGGATGAATTCATCTGAATACATTAATATTTTGCTTTTAAACCGCATTGTTAATTGGCAATGTGACAATGCATTTGAGAAAGAAGCAAATTTAATGACTTTCCTTTCAAAAGTACTTGCTTCTACTGCACAATTCAGTAAAATACAACGTTGTGATAACTTCAACACCAATCAAAATGTGTGCTACTAAAGGCAGAGGACCACAGACGGTATTCAGCCCTGCGTTTGCTGAAGGTAAGTATTTGATTTGTTGTAATTTCAGCAGGATAAGTTAAATATCTTTTCTTTTAGTTTATCAAGATTATTTAAACATGTTTTCTTCCAATTTAATTATTATTAGTTTTCATACATAAAAAAGTTTGTAATAAGGTTTCATTTTTTGTTAGGAAGCTTGTGGTATTTGTTTCCACCAACATTGCCTGTTTTATAACATTTTTGAGAAAATTGAATGAAAATGAGTTTTTAAGCATGTACATGGGGATGTTGCCTTCCAAACTTGGGCCCCCACCTTTTTTCCCCAGTCTAGACAACATATCATCAAAAATCTCACTTTTTTTGGCCAAAAATGCCTGAATTTAAGAAACTTTTCAGATTTTACTGTTGTGTCAATGGTTTGGTCGTTGGTAAATAAATATTGAATGGTAGTCAACCAATGAGCTGTCATGAATTTTAGTCTAGGAATGTAATAAATATTTTCTTGATCAAATGCGTTATCATTTTCTTCATTATTTACAGGTTCAGGCCTGCAGGTTCAAGGCAACCGTATCCCAGGGATGCCTGCAATCGCCATGCAAAATGCATCTGGCAACACATACAGACGGAAAAAGTCAAAATGGCGGGGCCCGGTTCCCGTTAGTGCCATAGAGAAGGTGTTGACCCAAGATAATCGCTATGCCGATATGATGCTAACCAAACAACTACGAAGAATTCAGAATGATCGGCACCACGCTGAAAAACTTTTTGAATGGCAACAGCAGAGTTTTGTTGTGAGACAGGCGATGAAGGAAACAGAACTACGAGAAATGGGCGTTAGTCACACTTCATTTTTACCCGAGATGACGATGAAGGTATCTGAGCCCGATGTTCGTGCTCGTCGTCCATTTGGACGAGTTTCTCGGCGTTACGCTGATCAAATAAGAGAAATCACTGCGGCCGACAGAAGCGTGACTCTTCCTGAAATTGCGCTTGCAGAAAGAAGAGACGAAATGGGACTGAAACATAGGGTTTACAGACGAGAACGAACCGATACGTTCACTCGTCTTCATGGCTTTGATTTGCCTTTGTACGGTCCTGAACAAGACGCAAAGAAAGAGCAACGCAAACGTGAAATAGTCAAGAGCAGGCAACGTGCACAAGAATCAAAAGGTTTGAATGATGCCAGGTTTGTAGAGCTAGAAAGAACGCTTACAAGAAATGGACGGAAATTTCCTGAAGCAGTTTGGCGTTATGAAAAGAACAAACCATCAGGTACTGCAGAGGATAAAGCTGATGAAGGGCTGTCAAAAAAGGCACCAAAATCAGCAGAAATCTTGAGAAAACTACAGGAACAGATGACATCAAAACCGATGTCAGAGTTGGCAAAATCTGCTTTAGTTGATTTTGACATTTAACAACTTGATTAGCTGTTGGTGTCTATCCTGATATGGCTAATAATGTTGATTACTGTCTGCTTTGGAATGCATAACATGTATTAGCTTCCCAACTTATTATAGGGTGTTACTCGACAGCGAGTTTTCTTATTTCTGTTCTATTTGAAGTAAATATGGAGGTTTACATGGCAAGACATTGTATGGAGCATGCAAACTTTTTACATGTATGGCTTCATTGGCCAGTATATTGATAAGGATAAAAAAAACACTAAGTTTTTAATTAAACAGAGTTTAATGTTGAAAAAAGCATATATTTATGATGTCAGTCTTCTTTCTTTTAAGTTGCTAAGTTAGTGCTGCGCGGCATCCACTACTCAAAATATTGGACCTGCCTGTCGTCTATCACACGGTAGAGGATAGTCAAAACAAAAATTCCTATCGTTTATTCTCTAATTAATAAAATAAAACTTACACAGTGGTCTGGTTTTTCGTTTGGTTCATACAAGATAGGATTCGATGCCACCATATCATCCACAACATTACTTTTGGAAATCTGAAAAAAAAAAAAACATACAACAGCTTGACAATAGTTCTAACTTTCAAGGAAGAAATATCATTACAGCAAACATGTTGGGTTATATGAGTAGTATAAAACATTTTAATCCTAACGCTTAACATGGTTTTTGGCTATCGGAAAGGAAAGGAGGAACGAAAAAAGGAGAGAAGGTGAACAAATTTTTTACTTGGCACCCCCAGGATTCGAACTACAGACCCCTCGGGTGCCATGCACAAGATCACGCACTTGTAGCTACAGGGATTCCATGGGTATGACTTGCATGCATGCGCAGTGGTTTTCTTTGTAAGATTTTACAGCGTTAGGGTTAATAACATTTGAGAAACATTTCTAAAAGTTGCAAAACATTCTCACTAAAGCTAGGATATTCTGCGATCTGCCCGTCCCCAAGGTACCCAAGTCTGCTTACCCAAAGGTCATTATCTAATGTATTTATAAGCTTAGTTTGTGTGAAAAATTTGTCTGAAAAGTTCAATGCCACCAATGAGTTGATAACTTGGTCCCTATCTACAAACTCCTGATTACAAGAGGTCAATAAGGTAGACATGACCCCAATCTCCTACACAGGGGATGTAGATTTCAAATGGAGTCACACATGATCCCGGGGGTACTCAGTACAAATGACCATACGGGGGCGTGCATAAACATGGGTAGCATTTTCAGCCTTCTGGTATATCAATGACCCCTTTTTCAAAGCCTTTTTGGTATATGAATGGGTCCTTTTTTCAAAATTTTCTCAATTTTTTCGGAAAACAGCCCAATTTTTCCTTAATCTAGCCCAAATTTTCCTTAAAATTTTCAAAATTTTCCCAAAATTTGTAAAAACTAAGACAATTTTGGGTAAATTCGGCTGAAAATTTTGACTTTTGGTATATCAATGGGTCCAAATTTCTTGAAAATTGGTATATTTATGGGTCTACTTCCCAAATCTCAGCGGCACGTCCCTACCAAAACCAAACTTGAGTACCCCCGGGCACATGATTCAAATAACCCATTCGAAATTTACACTCCCTGTGTGAAAGATTAAGGTCATGTCTTCCATACAGGTTGTATGGATTTCAATGGCGCATTTACAAGATAGCCACATGACATGAGCAGCCATCTTGGATGTGAGGTACGGGTGAATTTAAAAACTGTTTATGAGGAATGAGAAATAATAATTTCAAATGCTTGTAAGTAATTGTAGTATGTGTTTTCCCTCACTCACATATCCAAGATGGCTGCCATTATGCACCGTGTGAGCAAGGAGTGGAAATTTTCTCATGGTGCACCCAAGGAAGTGTTAAAATAAAATTATCATGGTTAACATGTCTCGTCAGTCACAGGTCAGTTAGATTGTAAGGTCAAGAGCAGGACAGGTCAGTATTAATTAAGCAGAAAGGATACGTGTCGAAATGGCAAGGAGCTCATCCATAAACACATTAAGAGCAGGTATTGTTGGTCGAAGCAGCCAAAAAAATTGATTTTCATTGTCTAAATCAATATATTATTGAAAAATAACACTTTGATGTTTTGCATAAGTTCATTCTACAAATCATATACTTTGAAAACTTGCTTGATTTCTTGTTGGGAATGAGTTATGTATGTTTTACGAAAGTGTTGTTTCAGTCCTCTTTACAACATAACTCAAGGACCACAGGACCTACAAAAGTATATCTGTGATATTTGAATTCTTCTACACACTCGTTATGAAATGATCGATGCAATTTTCAAGCTCACTACCATTCGCAAGATGCTGTGAACTACCAAATTGCAACAGTTTGAAATAGTTGCTAAACTTAAAGCATCCTGTTTTGGCTACTTGAAATTACCATGGTAGCCCTAGTGTCTATCAGATACATGACAAGTGTTAAAGGACAGGTCACATAGATTTTAAGCTCACTACAGGTCAGTAAAATAAAGGATAAGAAAGGTAGAACAGGGCAACTGTTTTTGTAACAGCTGCTTTTGTATACATGTATCTATATGCTGTAACAGATTAGGAATTGTGCAGCCGACCTTGTCCTTACATAATCACAATGTTTCTAAACAGTTCTGGACCTTGGGTGTTTGGATATTTCAATTATCATAATTATGTTTTGCCATGAAATGTCTAATTTCATCCAAACCGTCTTTTAATACTTCATGAATAAATCCATTAATATTATCTGTTTGTTCCTCTTTGCATTAGAGTCTAGCTGACCAATTCAAATTTCAAGGCAGTTAAGGTCACGACAGTTTAAATAAAATTAAAAGTTCCTGCAGACCAATTAAAATTTCAAGGCAGTGTAAAAATCAGATCAGTCAAAACCTTTTAAGGTCAAGACAGTTAAATGAGTGTTCCTGTTAAATTAAAATTTCAAGGCACTTAGTTATAAGATCAAAACACAGTTAAATTAGTGTTCATGCAGACCCATTAAAATTTCAAGGCAGTTTAAAACATTCCAAAAAATCAATGAAGGCTTGCTGTTTTTTGCAGCAGATGGAAAAAACCATGGCCTTTTCAAGAAAAAACAACAACATGATTTTAACCAATAACCACGTTTTTTTTTCATTTGACAAAAAAATTGCCAGCAAAAATTGCTAAAATTAAAGTGAAGTGAAATAAAATTTTTAATAAAAGTGAAAAATGTTTCAATTTTTTTCATCTGAAAACAAATTATTAAGTAATAAAAATAATTTCCTTTAGGCAAAAAGGCAAGAACTTTAAATTATAAGTAAGAAATTAAAAAGACATGGGTTTTCATTGCTCACTTAGTCTAGTGCATGTAATTAACATGTGATAAGAAAAAAATATGTTAAGTAATTCATTAAGTTGTCATTAGTGGCCTGTATGCGATGTCTTTTACAGTAGGCATACACCCCCCTACATGCACCCCCCTCAAACACAAACACAAACCAACCAAGACTACCACAAACAAAGTGATAATACAACAAATGACGATGCATACCTCTTTTGATCTGAATTGCTTTGGTGCTGAGAGATTCTTGCCGTCATTGTTACCCAGATGGTTATAACTCACGATTGAAACAGGCTGGATTAAGAGAAAGTGATAAAGAAAACAATTGTTAACTCAAAATAATGAACTGTGCATTATTGAATTGTAGTATAATTTCAAATTTTAACCCCCTGAACACTACTGGTCATCTAACAGCATTTCTGATTGGTTGATAACTTAAAATGCTCATTTCAATTGCCAATTATGACTAGGCTTTAAACTATTTATTGTCAAACTTGCATTTGTAGATGATCTTATTAATACCCCCCATGATTGGTTCAATATTGGTCACGATACTCATTTTGGCCAATCGGCAGATGGTTCTCATGGGGTTAATAACACAATATTTGTAGCTTACAAATTACTCATGTGCACTTACATTATGAAGCACAATGAAAAATGTAGATGTTTTATACCAGCTGGAATTTCTATTGATAACGTAAACAAATATTATCTTTTTTATTTTTAATCAGCGCCGAAATATTGCATTCCTTAGGCTATATTACTGATCCATTGATTATCCTTTTCTGGTGCATTGTGGGATAGAAAATGGGGCAAATTTTATATCCCATAATGCACCAGAAATGGATAATCAATGGGTCAACAATATAGCCTATGTGAGCTCCCTACTCTTTTTGACACTGCCTGTAATATACATAAGTCGATAACATACCTTAATCCGGCGTTAACAAGGAAATCAACAAGCACCGATTTGATTTTAGTTTGTCCTGATTTGAAGTCATCTCCTGCAATTGGTACGTTATGTTGTGTGGCTAATTCGACGACGCCTGGTACAAATGTGTTCTGCGGCGAGCCATTAATGTAAGCACACTGAAAAAAATAAGAGTAGAATATTAATATATATATTTATATATATATAGTGCAATGAAATATTATATGTAACTGTTTCAATATTTTGCCACTTTCACTTTGGAAGTTTTTCAAATGGAGTTACCTGAATGGGTGACTCCATTTAAAATTTACACTCCCTGTGTGGGAGATTAAGGTCGTGTGTGCCATGGAGGTGTATGGATTTCAACTGGAATGGCCCATTTAATCTATAAAGTAAAATTTTATATTAATATCATGCATGGACACTTTGGTAAATTCAAGAAAACAAAAATGTTACATGCACTTCTTTACGTCAAATGCTGTGCATATCAGGGGTAGCGTTAACCCCCGATCGGGGGTGAATGACCGCCTAAATTAAAAAAATATTAATTTTTCACCCTCTATATTGGGAATAAGCGCAAGCTCGGGGGTGAACTCTGACCCTCTACTTTTGGTCCTTACTCCTACTCCTGACTACACTGCTAAATATTTTTCATCCCTGAGATTTAATTTTCACCCCATGTATTTGGATTTTCTGCAAGCTCGGGAGTGAAAAACACGGGAAAATAACCCCCGACTTTCGGGCCTTAATGCTACCCCTGGTGCATATCATAACTGGTATTCCTGATTTTTTGAACCAATCTGTTTTCTATAACATTTCTGCTATATTATTCAACAAATTTCTTCAGCGGTGTCCGTCTGCTCTACCCTGTGTCTCTGATTACCATGTAAAAAGAACTAGGCCATGCGATGCTACGCAGCTTGACCAGCGAATGAGGTGCCAATGTGATGATGACATGATTCGATTAGCCAATCAGAACCCCACTTCCATAAACTGGGCCAAATTGGCAGACCGCTGAAGTACTGTGCTGAAAACTATAGTTAACTTATAATGCCTCTATAAGAATAACCAAAATATGAAACTTACCCCCTCTAGAATACAAGCTACGGCAAATAGTGTTGATGGCGATACTTCAGCTGCATTTTTTCGTATACTGTGCATGAGTTCTTCAGCTGTGGAATTCAGACCGACTTCTTCAAGACTAAATCTTTCTGTGTTAGCTGTCCATAAGACGATTACCTGCATTATAAGTAGATATCAAATGAATTCAGAAAATGATGTACGACTATCCAGACTATAAATAAAATCAGTTGCCATTTACCCCCTGAGCACTACCTGCCGATCTAACATTGCCTCTGATTGGTCAATTACATGATATCTTCACTTTAATCAACAATCAGAATGGAGCTTTGCAAATAATTCACCCCAATTTTTTTGCATGGTGAAATTATTCTGACAATGTTGCTGATTGGGCCAATTGATCTGTTACAGAATATGCCCCTACAAAATGCAACTTTTGATCTCCTTGAATGGATAAGCAGATGTGGCTCCAAGATTTTATACATGTATTTCATCACCTTTTCCAAAATCACACATAACAATATTGCTTATCAAATTTGATTTTATCAGTGACAGTATTTCCAATAAAAGCTGGAAGCTGTTTGGAACCTTTCATTTTAATAATAGTCTGCATCTGAATTTTAGCCCAACTTCTGAACAGGGGTGTGATTCAAAGCTTGTGAAATAGCCTGAAAATAGTAAAAAATCCAGAAAAAACAGCATGAAATTGAGCAAATATACACTAAAATGGGCTGAAAATCAATAAAATTGCGTAAATTTAGGCCACAAAAAATCCGGAAAAATCCAGACAAATCACACCCGTCTTAAGTAGGACAGTTTTGGCTTAAGCATTACAGCTCACCAGTATATTTAATGCAGCATAAATGTATAAAGCTAGTTTCTGAGGAAAATTGGCTACAAATTGTAGCATTCATCAAATTTTAACTTGCACTACTTGGCTCACCTTGTCTAGTTTCTTGGAAGTTTTGAAATCTCTAATATCATCGCGGATCTTTTGCACCATTTCCCATTTGGTTCCTGTAAGAAAACATTAATTGAAATTAATGCTGTAACCATGGTAACAAAGGAATGAGACAAGCCGCTAAAAAAAGACCGCTATAAATTGTACTGTAAAAAAAAACCAACAATGACTTTTAAAAAATAACAGTAAGTGTGGTAACCACAATGGGGAATGACTGAGGCTATCACTCTTGAGTTTAATGCTCTGCATGCTAGCCATAGGCTTCAACATAAGAAGTCTTGAGATATTTTCTCAAAATATCAAGAGCTATCTCAAGAACCACTGAACCAATACTAGGCTTGTTTGTACTCATTTTAATGCATTTTTCATGCTGATTCCAAATATGGTCATGAAAATTCATATTTCTGCAATTTTTGACGTTTTAAATTTTTTTTAAAACTTGTCGTCTGCAGTCGACACCCGCGCGAAGAGAGTTAAAGCATCCAAATGAAGCACATTTCGGGCCAAAAATTTCACTGGGATTTTGGGGAAAAATAAGCTTTCCTCTGATTGCCAAAATCTCTATTTTGTCAATTTTGAGAGGGTCAAGTGGCAGGATGAGGCTATTGATCTGGACACACCTCTTGACCATTGGATGTTTTATGGAAAATCACTCTTGGATGAAGGACTTCTTTCTCCCTATTCAGTTTTTTTTTAATTCTCTTACCAAAGTTTTAATTTAGAGTTTGGACACATTGTTAAATGACCGCTGGATGTTATTATGCAAAATCAGTCTTGTATGAAGGACTTCTTCTGATCTTCACACTTTTTCTTTCCAAAGTTTTAGTTGTTCTACAACAGTGACAGCTCAATGACAGACTCTGTATTAAATCTTTTATATTTAACTTATATTATATTAAATTCTTTTATATTCAATCTGAGACAAAAATACCGTAATATATTTTGTCTTAGGGAGACTTAATCAATTCTATGTTTACAATACCATAATATTGTTACCAAGAACCTTGGCCAAGGACATACTTAAAAACAACTTACAGCACTTTGAAGCCTTGCAAAAATATAGAATATAGGCACATTTTGAATGAAAATATAGGACAGCATAAGTCAAATACAGTGGGCATCAGAGACCAGTAACTATACTATTGTTAAGGGGAAAGGTCCCTGAGACATTTTCATTCTGACATGATGTGGGCATCATTTTTGACTGGTATGATATTTATAAATAATATACTGGGCAAAAAATAAAGACTAGGAAAGTCTACCCACTGACCTACTGAAAATTTGCGACAACTGTGCACACAGCACACGGGAATTGTATAGTTTACATAAAATTCACTGATGCAAGTGAAAAAAATATTAATTTCCTAAATTTGGAAAAATATAGGAATTATACAAAAAATATATGACAAATAGGACTGCTTGAAGCCCTGAACTTAAATTTATGTAAGTTTGTTTTGAGCTTTAATTATACATTTATCAAGCAAACAATGGTTTTACATTATGATCAATTTGAGTTTGACCGTAATGAATATGAATAAAATTTTCTATTGTTTACCTGTCATTACATTGTCTGCTCTCTCTGCTTGATTTGCTGCGATGAAATCAGGCAGATAGATTGAAGGGCGTGGTTTCATCTTTTCCATATATGGGCGAAGTTTTTGTTGCAGTTCGCACTCTAGAACTTTGGCACGCCTCATGGAATCTGCCAAATTCATACTTGATATATCCCAACCTGTGAAATGAGAGAAAAGGATTAATTGCCTTCTGATTTGGTCATGTGTTAAATATCGTGTATACTTTTAAAAGTCTTCTTAAAAGTCTTCTTTCAGGCCAGTCGGAGCCGTGAGGTCATTTCCCAGTTTAGGTTATTTTGCTTTAAAATAATACAGTTTATTTCTGCATGGAGTAATACATTGATCTTGTAGGAAATCAGTCAAGGAAGCCGCTGGACACATTTGTATTTCCATACGTACTGCAGTTATTGAGTTACGACAAATAATATGCTAAAGCAAAGGTTTTTGCTATACCTCCCCCTCCCTTCCCCTGGAAAAATCATACACATGGGCTTTGTGAGCGTGGGCTTTATTTTTCTCAATATTTATGCAAAACCACCACTAGCTCAAACTTGCTAAGTTTTAGTTATTCATAGTTGATGTCCCAAAATGGACCAAATCAATCATAAATGGTTTAGTTGTATTATTTCCATTGTTCTTGACATTCAGGGTCAGCACTTTCTGTTTGAATACATTCCATAGATTGAGATACAGATAAAGATATAAATGCACTGAATTGAAAATTGACCTCTAAATTACAACATTTATGGAACCACCCTTTTTGTCAAGGAATTTGAAAGTAAAGGGCATTTCTTAAAATAAATACTTCATTTGTGTGCATAAAATAGTACTTTTGTTTTTTGAAAGTCAAATCAAGCATATGGCTTTCAAATACCTCAAGGCCAGTGAAACACTCAATAGCTAAAAGTCGACAACCATTTTTTGGCATGCAAGAGGTCTTGGGTTCGAATCCTGACCAAAACAGACAATTTCTTTGGTCATCTTATCTTATGATTCCTTCCTTCTTTTCATTTGCCAAAAAAATATTTGATTAAATATCTCTATTTTCCTTCATATAGGCCTTGAGAGCATCTTATGTCATATAACACTTGAATGATAGCAAATCACTGATTCATTGAATAGGCTGAAGGAATTATTAAGGTGGTACTATACCCCCTGATAAATTTTGTGACTAACTTTGCATTTTTCTCAAAAAATAACTCCACACACTGGTAACCAAAGTTATGTATATTATCGGTGCAATGAATCCAATTATTTCACTGAAATTTCAGTGATTCAAGAAAAGTAGTTCATTATGTATATTAAGTAATGAGGTACATTCTAGCGGTACCTCTTTTCTTATCATAAATAATGTACCGCTTGTCTTGAGTCACTGAAATTCCAGTGTAGTAACTGGATTTCTTGCCCCTATAATATACATAACTTTTGTTACCAGTGTGTTACTATTTTGTAAGAAAAATGCAAAAATTGTCACAAGTTTAGGTGTAGTACCACCTTAAAGCAATACAAAAACTTACCATCAAAAATAATGTCATTAGGATGTACCATAGGTAGAATATCTTTAAATGGAATGTACACATCTCCTGTTTCACTCTTGCCGATACACAACGTTGATGCCTGAGTGACTGACCCGTAATAATTGGCATGCTGCAGAGATGGACAGAAATTATAGTAAAAACATGTAAAAAAGTGAGTTTTTGTGTGTGAAAGAAAACGGCTCGCACATTCCTATGTTTAAGTGTTTCCAAACATTGATTTTCATGAGAAAGTGGTGTTTTCAAGCTAGTTGATGAACAGGTAATATTTTTATGGGTCATGTTTTGGTTCCAACTTGTTAAGGGGTGAATTTGGTGTAAAAATCCTTGTTTTGGGGTATTTTGAAAACAGTCATGTGTACGTTCATGTGTGTATCTGTTATCTGTTGAGTGGCCCCCAGGAAAAATATTTTTTATCTTCTAGCTCACAGACCTATAAAATAAACTAAATCTAAGCTATATTACAGACCTGTAACCAACCCAGTATTTGGTACTATTAGGCCAAGTAACAAAAATAACATTTTTTGTTATTTTTCCTATTTGCTCCCTTACTTTATTTCTAAAATTGTTGTGATGAAAAGACATGTTCAGAAGTTCTTAGTTTATAAGTTATCATTTAAGGGCTGGGGTATGAACGTATGGACAGTATTTATTTTGGGATATTAGATCACATCAGACATATCGAATTGCATTCTGAATGCGAAGAATGTCATTCTGATATCAAATAATTTTGATTTTTGAAATTAGCAATTTAATACACATTTTATGGCAAATCATTAAAATCGATATTTTTGATATTTAACAGTACTTGAAGTAAACTTTATAAATCTGATGATTTATATTTAAAGTGTATGTAGGTGGGATGAAACGCCGACGATCAATTGAAAATTTTGACCTTTCGTATTGAAGATATGGATTTTTTTCCCAAAACACCAAACAAAATTAGGTCTTTTTGGGAAAAAATCCATATCTTCAATATGAAAGGTCAAAATTTTCAATTGACCGTCGGCTTTTCCTCCTGCTACATACACTTTAAGAATATATCATTAGATTTATATAATTTACTTCAAGGACTGTTATATATCAAAAATTTGAAAAATATCAAATTTTTATAATTTGTCATAAAATTTGTATTATATTGTGATTTAAAAAAAAAGAAAATTATTTGATATCAGAAAGACATGCTTCAGATTCAGAATGCAATTCGATAGGTCTGAGGTGCTCTCATGTCCCACAAAAATACTGTCGAAACGCAATAAACGCTCATTTTGAATCCCTTAACACATTGCAAACACTTTCTTCAAGCTAGGGGTAGGGCTTTGGGGAAATAACAAAAATATCTGGGGGCCTCCCCGATTTGATGATGTGTTGACAAACACTTTGCAATTGCAATTTTACACAGAAATGAATGGTAAAAAAATAACACAATAACAAATAAGGCCAAAAAAAAAAAAAAGGTTTGTCTCAAAGCTGACGAGAAATTTAAAACAAATGCGAATGCGATTTTTTTTTTTTTTTTTTTTCCCGACTTTTTTCATGGTATTTTGTAGGCCCCAAAATACTGAAAATAATAAAAAATAAAAAAAAATATATATATTGCCTACCTGGCCCTCTGTTGATCAGATTAGGTCAGTTTAGATTGTCATGTAATTTGTGAACAACTCACTGAACTGCCGGCCCGGCGTGAGTCGAAGAAAAAGTGACAAAAATTTGACCATGAATTATGTTTTATAGTCAAAATATTCCACTAATTCGATTAATATGTGACCGTCCACGGCGAATGAGCCGTAAATTCCTCCCCCGGTCAATTTTGTTTTATTTCGTGTTTAAATAATAAACATCATAAACTTAAAAATGGTATATCATTTGACTTCAAACGATATCCAGAAGCGTAGTTATGGTTAGTTAAACTTTGCTCCTTCAAGAAAATTATAGCTTTTTTAGTTTCTATGTGTGTCTCTTTTTCCACATTGCTGGCAATAAATATCAAACAGTCATAATTGGCGGTCATTTCAAATAATCCCCAAGTCAACGAGGTTTAAGAAGGTTATCTCATTGTTAATTGTTGGTTATGCATACCTATACAAATAACCCACCACTTGAAAAGGATTTAGCAAAAGCAAACAAAGACCAGAGCTATTAAAAGTTCTATAGCCATCTAAGGTAGAAGCTTATTATCCACTTCAATAATAGGATTATTGATTGGTGTTGTGACTATCCAAATAAGACAGATGTCGCGCCAGCTTACGTGACCGATGAATACGACCTTCGTACACATTTTACACCATAACTCAGAATACAATTTAGGGAATTTACGGCTCGTTTGTGCTGCCGAGTCACATATAATGATATTTGGCCTAAACTTGAACTCATTTGAAATGAAATGTCAGTTTTATTGAGTTTTTACACTCATCCATGTGCTTGCAATGCTGTTGAATTCTGCACTTTGCAGTCTTTGGCGATGTTGGAACTGCATTTTATTGAATTCGGCGAACTTTTATGGCATAAAGCAACATTTTTATAGTAAGTGCACTGCTTGGAAACTTTCTTAAAAAGCGAGATAGATGGTTTAGAATCACGGCGAGAAAATTTTGAGAAAAAAGTCTGATTTTCGCCGATTTTTTTCTGGAAAAAACTATAAAAATTTTTTTTTTGAAATAAAAAAAAATTCCGCATTTGTTTTTTGTCAAATCTAGGATTTTACAAACGCTGCGTCAGCTTTGAGACGAACCTTTTTTTTTTTTTTGGCCTAATAAGGACCTCCCTCACCGATTTTTTAAAAAGTCCGGACGATATACATGTTATTTTTGTTACTTGGCCTTAATGTTGAGAAAGACCACTTTTTGTGCAGTTGAAACGTTCCTATTTAAATCAGTTGAGTTTTATAATGACAACCATTTTACACTCAGACCCTCCCCCATACATACACACTTCCAAGGAAACCCTGGCTACACCCCTATAGATTAGATACCCAAAGCAGGAGGTTTACCCTTAAATGCGCTTACCTGGACGCCTTCTTTGGTATTCCACGACATTTTGAGTTTATTTGCTAGCACAGCTGCTGTAACGGTGGTACCGTTATTACCACCCCATCCTACAAGCATACAGCCTAAACGGGGCTTTCTTCTTTGTGTCCTGAAGTTGACTTTGACATCGACAGGTGTTACCTGCAACATGGAATATAAATGGATAGGTTTATTTACAGTATATCAACAGATTAAACATAGCAATACAGAATCAAATCCCAGAATCCATTTTTTGCAGAGATTCTCCTATACTGTGTTACATGCATAGATTTTTAAAGCATGCATACTAAATGGGGGAGTATCTAAAGATTCAATTATAAACTGCTGCTGCCAGATTTCAAGTGGATGCTTATAAGGTGAAACAAAATTCTACCCCTGCAATATACGCACATTATTAACAGTGTCCGAAATAAGGAAAATATGGAGGTTGTCCCGAGGATAACTAAAGCATGAATTTTCTGCTTGTCCTCAAAACATTTTGGTTGCCCCCAAAATATAAATGTCATGTTTTTGAGGGCAAAGAATCCAAATAATGGTTGTCCAGGGGATAAGTACACAGCTCAATATGGTTGTCCCCAGTGATTTTTGGACAAGAGGATAAGTGCTTATTTCGAACACTGCGCACATATAAATATTACATACATGTATATAAAAATAAAATAGATTCAATCAAAATAAATGCAAAAAGCATAAAAGGCGGATACTTTATAGATATACTAAGGATAGCCCATTTAAAGAGGAAGCCCAGTCAGAGCAGTTCTTCTGGGGTGAACCAAACCTGCCTGGTTATCAAATTAATCAGTGACAAGGTTATCTCTGAATTTGGCAGGTGTTAATTGATGCAATAACATTGAAACATTAACACCACTGCAGATCTTTGAGTCAAGACATATTCTGGGTGTATGGTTACTCACCTTGTATTTGCCTGGTTTAGGTTCTTCTACGCGACTCGTTTGGTAGGTGTAGTTGGATTGAATGTGTTCGCGTGTGTACTGAACATTAGGGCTATCAACTGTAAAATCTGCCATGATGAAAAACTGCAGTTAAAATCGCTAGCTGTCAAGGTGTTTTAATAGTACGTCTGGAAAAAAGAAGAAACATCAAATTAACAGATTGATCCTTACAAGTGTTTGCAGTTCAGAAGCGAAGCATTGTGTTTTACATAATATAATCACCATTTCGTATTATACCATTATTTTTATAGATTAAGGTGGTACTACACCCCTTGATAAATTTGTGACTATTTTTGCATTTTTCTCAAAAAATAATAACACACTGGTAACAAAAGTTATGATATTATAGGGGCAAGGAATCCAGTTACTACACTGGAATTTCAGCGACTCAATACAAGCGGTACGTTATAAGAAAAGAGGTACCGCTAGAATGTACCTCATTTCTTAACATAATGAACCACTTGTCTTGAATCACTTAAATTTCAGTGAAGTAACTGGATTCCTTGCCCCTATAATATACATATTTTTTGTTACCAGTGTGTAGTTATTTTTTGAGAAAAATGAAAAATTAGTCACAAAATTTATCAGGGAGTGTAGTACCACCTTAAGCCAAGTGTAAACACGTCTGCATCCAGATAATCCAACCGGTCACTGCAGAGTGCAGACCATTTGGTGTAAATTATGTGGCGTTTTATCATACAGCCTCCAAGTTGCATGACGTGTCAACAATTTACAAGCCATCAGCCAACAGGTCATTTGAATATAAAACATGCATATTTAAAAGGTTGCACTGAACAGCCATGCACAATATACATGACTGGTCAATGTCAAGGTCAACCACTCCCAGCAACCACTGAGATGATCATGACCAAGGCTCAAGCCATTGTTAAAGGGCCAGTCAGTGATCCCAGCAAAAGAGTAAAAAAAAATTAAAATTGAGTATTATTGTTGTTTAGTGTTGTTGTTTCAGCCCTCTTTACAACATAACTCAAGAACCACAGGACCTACAAAAGTATATCTGTGATATTTGAATTCTTCCAACACGCTCGCTATGAATTGAGCAATTGATGCAATTTTCGCCAAAGCTCCCTAGCATTCGCAAGATGCTGTGAACTACCAAATCGCAACAGTTTAAAATAGTTGCTAACCTTAAATACACACAAGTTTGCAGGCTTAAGTTGGCACATAATTATATATGACCCAGGCCAAATAAATCACCTGCTACCCATATTTCATTTTTACACCTTTGAATAGGGATTTAGAGTTATGATTTAGGTTTAGGATTTAAAAAACCGGGTAGGGTAAGAAACTAGCTAGAATCTCCCGAGTGCAAGAGACAATTGCTATTTTGCGCTTATACCTTTACATTCTCTGCAAAATTGTTGTATTTATAGGTCTATCCTCAGTCCAAGTTGGCAGTCAGATAACACACTCCCGAACAGACTATATAATATTACTGTTAGTCCAGCAAAATACCACAGTTCGGAGCAAGCTACCTACTCTATTTGGCAGTCAGATAACACACTTTGTTAGTCCAGTAGAATACCACAGTTTGTTAATGGAGATATTTCAGTCTGTCACTTTATGAGTCACCAAGACAATGAAGCACTATGTTGGCTTTAACGGTACCTCCTTTGGTGTATGTTCGATGTTCTTCTCCCCAACACACAAGAACCGCAAACCAAAGTTTGAAGACTTCACACAATTCTATACTGGCTATAAAGTTTCACAGCCCTCGCTGTTGTTACTCTTTAAACTGAGTACCTTATATATAAATTTACTCACGGAATTTACCATCATTCTAGCAGGGAAGTGCCATTCTAGAATAATCACCAATAAAATAAATTTACCCACAGAATTTACCAACATTCTAGCACTTTAGCAGGGAAGTGCCATTCTAGAATCATCACCAACTTAAATAGTAATTATTATACACATTACTGCATATTCAGCATCGAAGTTACGTAATGTTACTATGTCAACGGGATCACGCACTCGAGTAATGAACCACGATCAAAACAATCACCACACAAAGTATATGGCACTCGAAGGCATACCAAAATAGCGTGATCCGGTAACCAAGAGAATTACGTAACCACTTCGATGCTGAATTGCATCATTTCTAATAGCTCATTTTACCTCAACACAGGCCAATCAGAACCATTAAATCTGTTTACATGGTTACTGTAATAGCGCCACCACTTCATTTTCCAGAAATTTCTGCATAATACGGTACATGTAGAATAAATTTCTTGTTCACTTTAATACTCATTAGAATTTTTCCATTTCTAGAATATTCCATGTCATGCACAAACAAATAGTGATTAATATCAAAACAAATTGAAAACAATGTCTGATGACAAACTTTTAACCAATATTGGAATCTTTTGGGGGCACATAAACACAGAGGAGCAAAAAAAAAAAGAATTTTTATGCTTTTCTGAATGGAGCAAAGCACAGCCACAGGGAGCAAAACCCGGGGGGGGGGGCACATCACATGTTAAGGTGGTACGGGTATGTGCGGCGCTCAAGGGTCCCTTTTTCAGGCTCTCTGGGAGTTCCTTAAGCCCCACATTTGGATCTGCTCCAGTTCTTTGAGCCTCAATCTCTGACAATTGTAGCTCTTTAAGCTCAAATTTGGAAATAATTTAGAAATTTTTAGCTCAACAGCCTATAATTTGGCCCTAATTTCAGTTCTTCAAGCCCCTATTTTGCCCGAAAATCAGTTCTTAGTTCCCAAAGTTTGGCGCTCCGCGTCGCACACCCCTACCAAAATTCAAGTTGAGTGCCCCCCGGGAGCAAAACACTGCATCACCTATTCCTTTTTGCCCCGTCCCCCCCCTCCGTTCCCATGTAGTTCACCACGTAAACTTGTATGGCTAAAAATTCGGACCAGATAGTATCAGTTTGTGAATGAGGACAACGTATAAGTTTGTTTGTTTGTTTACCCAGGTTGGTCTGTGACTTGAAGGACACATGCTAATCCATGAGAAATCCATGGACCGTTCCAGTTCCCAGGCCCGGGATCAGAGAGTGGGGGGGGTAATAACCTGGGGGTCACTCACTACTTAGATATTTCTCAGTTGATGCCATAGGGTATGGTTTTTGCAGACCTGTGCTACGCCATTTAGGGTAGGATTTTGCATGTGCTTCGCCAGGGGTGCAATTTGGTTATGTGAAAATTTGCCATTAACTAAGGGTGCTTTTCTGAGGTGGTCGGACGCGGGTGGGTAGCACTTTTGTGTGAGAGTGACCCCCCCCCCCCGGTAATAAATTATTGCACAGCCAGGCCATCATAAATAATTATTTGTATTAAATTAATAATATAATTTTTTTTGGCGAAAAATAGTACACAGACTAAATGGAAAATAATGATTCATTTCCAACTGAGACAAAAATACTCAGATTTCCAAATTGTTCCCATCGGAAAAAGCTTGTTATTGGTATTAATTATATAGTACTCCCATTCACAGATTCTAGAAGCCACGATCATCATCATAATAAATCATGCATTCCCTCCACATACACATTTACTGCATGTTTACAGCTGGTTTCTGATTAATCAATATAATTTGCACATGATATACACGTGGGTTTTTTCACGAACGTGATTGGTCAATCATTCACCATACCATTCTACAACGCACAGCCTGTAGTCTATGACCTTCCAAAATCGTACGATGTTTGAATCAATTATGCTAAGTAGCAAGTCATGTGTAGTAAGCTTATAGAAATTAGGATAGCGTAGCATCACTTTCAACCGTACAAACGCACACAAAGACAGTCGAGTCTCACATATTTTAACACGAATTACTCTTCCATACCTGCCCCCCTACTTCAAGCCTCGCATTAAGGCGTTCACACAGCTACCTATCTGCAATAATGATGTAACTTGAACTGCAGTCATATTAAAAATGCCGACACACACCCAACATCGCGATTTACTGTATAATGTGACACGTGTATAAGCCAAATTCAACACTGGGTATCGCGCAGCGCGGAGATCAGCGTAAGTTCAGTTTATAGTCGATCGCTTTAAAATCGCGCGCATGCTCAATGTGCAAAATGAAATCGTTTTTGCATTAGTGAATGAACATACGTGTTATTCACTTTCTGCAAAAGCGATCTACTATGAAAGTACCGACTACAAAATAGCTCTTCGCGAAATTCCCACTCCCAACATGCCATGCAAGACTCGGGCAAGACTGGGCTGAACACTTTTAAAATAGCCTACTTTTAGATTTAAATTGAGGGTTTGAAGTTTTCAACCGAGGATATCAAATACATTTTAATTTTCTTACACTTTCGCTGGGATCACTGAACTTGGGCCTTTAAAGCCAAACAAATCCCAAATTGTTTGCTTTGGTCAAAGGTCCAAAAAGTGAAAATCACCCCTTGGGAAAAAGGTCCACTTTTCAAAATCCACCCCCCCGAATATAGATTGCCTATCTATCAGATCATGCATTTAAAGCCAAACAAATCCCAAATTGTTTGCTTTAGCCTATTGGTCAAAGGTCCAAAAAGTGAAAATCATCCTCGGGAAAAAGGTCCGACTTTTTCAAAATCCACTCCCCCCACCCCCTCCCCGAATATAGATTGCCTATCTATCAGATCATGCATTTCGTTTTTGGACAGCAAGTACCGTAGGCCTACCGTACCGGTATTGAATTAGAAGATAAGGAATTAACCCTGCATAGATAGGGGCCCGGCCTATGATATGAAAATGATGACTCGATTGTTTAAGCTAAGGCTCTAAGGGCTGTGCAATACTATGAGCCCCGGGGGTAAAATTTCCAAACGGCTCGCCAAAAATCGCTTGCCCCCCTCTCGGCCCGCCAAAAATCGCTTGCCCCCCCCTCTCGGCTCGCCAAAAATTCTTTGCCCCCCCCTTGAACATGCCAAATTTTGGGATCCCAAATTGCAAACCTTAAATGGTCTAGATGTATGTTGCGAGCGCAGCGAGCAGGAAAATTTGCATATTTAAGCGTTTCCGTACTGGTTTCCTAAGTCTTTTTAGAGCGTTTTATTAAAAAGGCGCCCCATGAATGTGTGCCAAAAATCGCACCCCTCTCGGCTTGCCAAAATTGCTTGTTGCCCCCCAATTTTACCCTCCCCCCAGGGCTCATAATTATTGCACAGCCCCTAAGGCATGAGCAAGCAAACTGGTAGTCATTTTTCCCCGCCTTTTCCACTCCATGGATGAATGATTCTGGAGAATGACGATTGTTATTCCATTTTTATTTCTTTATCACCATAACTAATCTGTGAACTTGATACCGGAGACATGTAATAAGGTCGAAAAAAATCGTTTGATTTGCGCAAATCATGTAAATCACTTTTCCAGAAAAAATTGTCCTCGAACCGATGTATTTTCAAACATAACAGGAAATTAGAAATAAGATATTTTTATTCTATATAGCATTATCTTGAAAATTCACAGGCAGCCTGAGTCAAAAAGGGGGTTTACTCGTGTTGGATATATGTGATTTCACTTTTCAACGTCTTTTTTTGATACAAATTACAATCTCTATCTTCATCAACAGCAGATCCGTCCAAAATGGACGCTACTCTCTAAAATGTAAAAGAGTGAAAAACTCACTCCCCAAAAGAGTGATATGAAATGTGTTTTTTAACTTTAGAACCACTCTAAAGAGTGAAAACCACTCTAAAAGAGTGAATTTTAACTCTTTCAAAGAGGTAAATGAAGGACAACTCTAAAATGTGTTCTCCTTCATTTAACTCCTTGAATGAGTTGAAATTCACTCTTTTAGAGTGGTTTTCAGTTTTCAACTTTTCACACTTTTTCTTTGAGTGGTTTTAAAGTTAAAAACAAATTTCACTCTTTTTGAGTGGTTTTATCATGTAAGCGACTGGGAGTGATTTTTTTCACTCTTCTACATTTAAAGAGTAGCTGCATGCAGTCTTCCACTTTTATCACGTCCAACATCATTCTCTCATGTTCTGCATGAGGATTGGAAATAAACAGGGATGTAAGTTTTCAGGATTTTTACAGAATTCAGGTTTTTTTGTAGTCCAGATTTACGCAATTTCTTTTATTTTCAGCCCATTTTGGGGCTTTTTAGCCTGAATTTACACGCCTTTTCCCCAATGTTCAGGTTTTTTTCTTCAGGCTTACTTACATCCCTGAATAAAGAAATTCTACAAGAAAGTTATGGAAGAAAAGATCAATATTGAGCGTGAAATGAGACTTCAAAACATGAAAGAAAGAACAATCCGGGAGGGAACAGTGTCACACTTGACAGTTCCTAGCAGATCAGAACTCAGTTTTGTCAATATAAGACTGAGCATCCTTTAACTCCTGCAACGTCCCCGGCAATCCTGGGGAGATGGCAACCAACTGAACATGTGAACTCATCTTTTTCAACGGCTCTTTTCAGAGCCACCCATACTTCTAAAAAGAGAATAATGAAGCTTCAGTTGTTTTATTATGCTGGTTGCATTTTTAATACTATTTTCCACCCTTCCGTAATTTCTTTAAATGAATACTACTCTAGCCACTATATCACAAATAAACTGTACTTTGCATCGTTTCTTTGCATTCCTGTTCCTAGATAGCTGGCCTTTCTTAGATTCACATAACTTGATTTTATTCTCACTCGCTACCTATCCCAGGTTGCTATACGTCATAAACTTAAAAGTGTATATAAAACGCATTATTTTAATACTTATTTCTTTTAATTTCCTTATCAAATAAATTTGTACGTAGCACGGTGGTGCAATTTCACCACACATTGACCATGTTCATGTTGACATAACGTACGCTTTCCAGTGCTTGTTCTATACAACCTTACATTACTCCTTGACTTGCACAAAAATATCTCTGCATATAGGCCATAGGCCTAGGCTTATATGTTTAGGCCGCTTTGGCCTATAGGCCTAGACTATATGTTTTATATTGCCGTATAGGTTATAGGCTATACGTGTGTAGGCTACTTTTTTGGAGGGGGCATAAATGGTGAGGCAGACAAAAGTTTTTAAATAGCAGCGAAAATTAAGGTCCCTGGATCAGTCTCATTTACTTGCGTTGCGTCACAGTTTGTGCGATTTCCCGCGTTTTCCCCAGTGACACCCGTGCCTATAGGCCTATATATCTACTAATACAGACACTACTCACATAGTAGTTTTCCATACATGGTCGAATGATTCCAGAGAATTTTATTGTTATTCCTTATACATTTCAATTTATCACGATAATTGATCAGTGAACTTGACCGGAGACGTGCAATTACCGTTCCAGCGAAAGTAATAGATAGGTGCCTAGATCATCGATCTCATTAATTCGTGTTCGGTCACATATTAATATGGTACTATACACGGTAGTTTTCCATTCCATGGAAGAGTGATTCGAAAAATAATTATTAGTCCTTGTATATTTCTTTATTTAAGCGAATATATTCTGACGATGAACCCGGGCGATGAACTTAACCGGAGACAGGCAATTATTGTATAGTCTCGGGCCACGACTGCACCCCATTCGTTAGGAACAACATGCGTGCAGAATCTGGCTGTGAAGCCTTTGGTGCACAGCCCATTTTACACTAAATCATCGTGGTCATGATCATCGGGCCAATTTTATCTTTCATTTTTTGTCATAGGGGCACTTCGGCTCACCCCCTTCCCCGGCTGACTACGCTACTACATAAACAGTGAAGAAGACCAGCAGCGTAGCCAGCGGGGGAAGGGGCAGAGTGCCCCCATGACAAAAAATGAAAGAAAAAAGTGCCCCTCTGACAAAAAAAAATCAATGAGAAAATCCGGAGGGCAAAGGAAAAGAAAAAGGGCAAGGAGTCCTTTTTCCACCAAAGTTCACCCCAATCCTGGGCCAAAATAGGATAAAATACAAAACAACTTTCGCTAAAATAGTGTAAAAAATACAAAATTTTTGCTCGCTTCGTGCGCACATTACCCCAATAAAGCCTAGGAAGCTCGAAGACATGTAAGGTCTTTATTAAACACAAAACCGGCATATGTATTACAGTATTGTATGATGCAACTATACATTTTTTTCGTCTGTGCCCCCCGAAATTTAATTTTGCCATCTCTGACCAAGAAAGCTGGCTACGCCCCTGGTACAGACTAGCAGCGGAAATGAGGTCCCTGGATCGTAGCTACGGTACCATGTGTCCTTTTAAACATAGACCATTTAAAAATGGTCTATGTTTTAAAGCCCAAAACATACGGAACATTTTAAGTGCCATCCAGTTGACGAGATTATTATTGCCAATTGCGTTATCATGATGGTTATGAGATTATTATTTCATAACACGTATGCGTTTTCAGAATATTTCTGTGTTTGCTGGGCCCAGTAGCGTATCATATAGATTTTGTTCATATTCTTGCCTATATTTTGTACACAAATCATTGCCAATCAAGCCAATTAAATAGATTAGGCCTATGTCATAATGATTTTTTATACTAACGCTACAGTTTGAGTTGCAGAATACAGCAAAATATGAAAGAAAATGCATAAATTTTTTCCTACCATATTTTGTCTATATCAAAAACAATTAGTGCCGTTGGTTTTAACAAATTTATTTTAATTGATCATCATATTCACCAGGTCACTTGTTGCCATGGTAGCAGGACTCAGTATCACTCAGTTTTCAAAAGTCTGGAATTTTCCATTTAATTAATTCATATGCTAAAGACAAAAACATCTGCCCATTCGAGCATCTGCTAATCATGCATTTATTTTTATTATTATTATTATTATTATTATTATTATTATTATTATCATCATCATTATAGTAGGCCCATATTATCATATCATCATTTATATCATCAAATTTGCAAAAATGTATAGCATTAGCAATTTAGTTCTGTAGCTAGGGGGTTTCGGTGACAACTGGTATTTTAACAAAGTAAGATATGCCATATATACTATTTCCACGATGCAAATTGTTATTGATAATAAACGGTACTATATACCGTAGGCCTAGCCCTTAAGAGGCATTCAGTGATGCGTCAATCACACACTACACTATACTATGATTCAAACATATGTCATTATTTTTGCACTTTAATTTTAGGATATTTACTAATGTAGTAATTAACCCATGCCCTCCCTATCCCAGAAGTTAGAAATTACTATGTCAAGCGAGTCAAAGGTACCTAAGGCCGTGTAAAATTAATATTTTGGTTCTCGTCCCTCCCTCCTCAATTTCTGGGATTTGTCAGATTTTTTTTTTTTTTTTAGATTTTTCAATTTTTTAGACTTTGGAATGATTTATGAAATCTTCATACATATAAATAAGTTTATTAGAGAACAAGCATCACTTCCAAGTCTTTTTGTGGTACTCTAGGGGTTTATCCTCAGAATCTCACATTTGAAAAAAAAAAAAAAAAAGAGCCTCATCGTTTCCTCGAGCACTGTTGGAGAGGACCGAAAACTACTGACAATGCTAATTTTACATTGAAAAAAAAAAAAAAAAAAAAACACCTCCCTCCCTCATCAATTCATGAAAATCCTCTGGACGAGAACCAAAACATTAATTTTATACGGCCTAATTATTAATGCCCATAGAAAGGAATTCATGTGCAAATCCAATTGGGGGTGGGTGCGATCTCATAATTGCGTTATTATTTCGGAAAAGAAAATGGTATATAGAGGTGTTTCCCTAATTTATGAATCATTTTATTCATATGCAAAGTTAGGGGGATGTCATTTTATTCGGAAAGGGGGGGGTCATGGATATGCGGGCTAAACTTTTTTTGGTCCAAGTAAAAATTCTATGAGTCTATGACCCCCCCCCCCCCCAGTATCATGACCCACCCCCTTCCGAAGAAAATGACAGCCCCTTAAGCCAATGGAACTCGATTATTAGTTTCCGATGTTTGAAAAAACAGACGAGGTCGCTATTTCATTATTCATTATTCGGTCTCTTTTCATTATCCATTATGTCAACAAAATCAATGATTTTATGAACAGCTTTATCCAAATTTAGGTTCCCCACCAGTACCAAAGTATATATTGTTGATGAAAGACCATCTCAAAACCGGTATTAATGCTTAGATCATCTTTACAGACATTTTGCAACAGATTGAGAAAAGATTTGAATTTATTTTCATTAAAATGAAAAGAAATTTGCCATTTTTGTAATCACTAGAAACATGATGAGGTAATCCTTAAATTTCCATTATTTACTACATCCTCTACCCCTACAACTAAGAAAAACTGCTGATTATGATCAGCAGGGGATGTCAGACATTTTGAGAGTTTCAATTTTGATTATTTCCATTTCAATTTTCAGATCATTGCCTTTTTTATGAAAATAATGAAAGTTTTGGTCAAATTGAAAAAGTGATGCGGGAGGTCAATAGGAAACTAACAATCGAGTTCCATTAGCCTTACAAGATCTTGAACCCGACATCGCGACATGCAATGTCCTTTTTAAAGAAATTTCTTGAATTTGGATCACGTGTGGGTGGGGTTGGTTGGGGTGTGGAGCGTGTTTAAAGGCCTATTCAGCGATTTGCTCATTTGCAGAAAATCAATCAAATTGGGTTTTTGCACCTGGTTAATAGGAAATTTTTTTAATATCCTTCACTTGCAATTACAATATTAATACACATTTTTTTACACTTTCGCCAGGACCACTAAATGCGCCTTTAATTTTTGACCCATATAATATGATCACTGTGTCGGCATTTTCAAGGTCTTTTGAAGGTGACGTGGAGTTCAAGTATCAGCTTGGCAGATCAGGCAGACAGCATACATTGTGTTGAATTCATTGTACGTACCTGAAGTATTACCGTGTTCAGAAATACCTTGGTGGAGGGTTGGTGGGGAGCGGTCCCGGGGAGCGGTGGGGAAAACGATATAGGGGGGGGGGGGGCAAAAGCCGGCAAACATCGGAAGTAAGGCAATTGGACCAAAAGTGTAATTATTGCACTATATATGCACACAATAATTACGCTAGTTTCATGCGTTTAGGCACAACTTTTTACCATGTTTTTGGAAAGGGACCCGGTAGGCCCATGGCCCCAGAGCTGCATGGCCCCTATGTGGGACAAATAGCCTATAGGCCCTACATGGTATATGAATTAGGCCTACTTTTGAAATTGACAAAAACATGAAGCTACATGACAAAATGTTATGAGATACTGCATTACTGACCTACATGTAGCCCCCCCATACCGTTGCACGATTGGGAGTTTTAATTTCGCGCTTCGCGCAGGAGGGCAACAACCCATTCTGCACCCACCTCATGCTACTATATAGGCTATTACAGGAGACCATCAGGTATCTTCATTATTTTGCGCGCAGCAAGTCATATCATATTAGTGAGCCTATAAGATTTAGCAAAATAACTTGGCAAATCCACCGGAAATGGGCTCAGAGTAAAAAATTTGAGGTTTTAAAACCAAGTCAAAGGAAACGTAGGCCTACACACTAGGTACGGGCCTAAAGTTCTGAACGCTCCCTAACTGAAGTTGGTTGCCAGCTGTAGGCCTACGCAATTTCGAAAGCAGCTAAACATATATTATTTCCAAAAATAGAACCAGACTATTCATGTATACCCACACAATTATTCACAAATGTCTATTTCAGCCCAGGTTTTCCAGGTGCGGGCACGAAACACCGGGCAAAAAAACTTGTCTCATCGCTCACCGTGCTCACGCTCCGCGATCATCCAACGGAGGCAATCAGATAATTAAAAGCACGGTTTTTGCAATATTCGTTTATCTCTTGAAAATAAATCCCAGACATATGTTTCCGAGGAGGATATAATTTTTAGAAAGGTTTGTCTTTACACCTGTAGCTGTATGGCTAATCAGGAAAACTCAAGAGAAGCTTAGAGGAAAGGGCCGGGGAAAGTTTTGAAATGTGCCCGGGAAGAATCCCAAAATGGTTCTAACCTTCCCGGCAATACACCCGGCGATACCTTGTGAGTTCTTCGATGATGATGTTCGTGAACCATTATAGTCTTAAATTGCCTAAAACAAGTGTTAAAATATTAACATGAACACTTTTTAAACACTTGCGCCCTATATGTTAACAAAACGAACACATGCATATATAACGATAGTGAAGTCAAGTTCCCGGTGAAGTTTTAAAATTAGGCCTATAGTTATACTAATATTAAAATTATGTAGGCCTAAACCATGAAACAACAGTAGGCCTATGTATTGTGTAACACGAGTAATAAAATTGTAAATATTATGTTAAAAATTAGTGTTGAAGTCAAATGTTTATAATAAATGTAGGCCTATATAAATGAAAGGATTTAGATTAAACGTTAATATTTGAACGGACGATGTGTTATAATAAAGGTGTTAAAGTTAATCAAATATAGAGTGTAAACAAAAATTGACAGAACAGCCCAAGGCCTAAATTATACCAGTAAGAATCAAGAGTGCCACTCCCACTTTTCTGGACCCTTATTTTTCTAAGACGTGCCACTCCCCCTGGTTACGCCCTTTCATTTAAGCATTTAAGGTAGCTATAGACAAAAATAAAATAAATGTAGGCCTACTCACCAAAAGACAAAATATTGCAGAACAAACAGGTACTTGCAGATGGTTGCCCGAATGTGCAAATAATAAAATGTCAGTAATGTCCACAGGATATAGAAGTTTCAAACTATGATATGCAAGTGGCCACAGCTACTGTGTGTGCATGGTATATATATGGTGCTTCAATAAATTCCCAAGTGGCAATGGTGCACCTTAATTTTTATACCGCATTTTTGTACTGTTTTACTAATCAGTATTTTTCCATGACATTTTGTGCCTCGCCTCCCCCTTTAATAATCTGGGCCTCGTGCTATATTCAAATGTCCCCTCAGGGCCTACCCTGGTAAAATAATTATGAGTTTTATATATAAAATAATGCAAAATATTAAATGTGTATGCTAGTAAATAAATGCTAGTAATTTTCCACGATTTGCTTTAATGGGCCTGCTCATGCTATACATGCTATACATGATAGCACTAATCTGGCAGGTCAATGTCAACATACAAGGTGTCCCAGTAAACATAATACCCAAATTTGAACCATTTTTCTCTTTAAAGGGACGCATCATTTGACTTGGGAGCTTGAAGTTGAGATCAGGGATCAGTGCAATTTTTTTCGTCACCAAAGACGGTGATTTGTTACATCTCTGGATACATATATATATATTTTGCATTAGGTATTCCCGCAAGCGTTTAATTATTTTCACGCATTATTGTATAGGCTACTCCTATCGGTTGTGGCGGGTTGTGTGGTGTGCGGGTGTTCGTCTGCACCTCCCCAAAAGCAAAAAAATCAGGTTTTTTACGCTTTTTTGGTCAAAAAAGGTCCAAATTTGGGGAAGAAAGTCCACTTTTCACAAAATCGCCCCTCCCCTTGGAAAAAAGTCCACTTTTTCAAAATCAGCACCCCCCAAAAAATCCTGCGTACGGGCCTGAATGTACACTGTTAGGTGGGGATTTAAAAAAATCTAATACATCAAATACGGGGTTTTTAAGTGTTGGTGGGCAGGGTTTTTTTTAAAGTGATAGTGGGGAAAGTCAAATTTTCTAAGGTCATTCAATGAATGTACAAATGTATTGGGGTTAAAGAACTGTGCCCTGATAGATGAACATGTTGTGGATCCTATTCAGTCCAGTTGGAAGGATTTGATCCTCAAGTTCTGTGTCAAATTGGAATCAATTTCAGAGATTGTTTTGCTAGGAACTTCAGCACAGCAAAATTGTGCAAAGTTTGTGGAAATGGTTGTCACCATGTTGAACTCTTTTGTTGCAAGTTTGCACATTCCCTATTGCCAATCACAAGCAATTATCTGTCATTTCTCTGGATCATGACACACGATGAGATAACTATCCAGTTTCTCTGTCAGATACGCTGATGACAGAAACTGACAAAGTTGTGTGTGTTTTCTGCACTACACTGCAAAAACAAGTGTTTATATTTAAACACCATATTGTGTTTATAAGAGCAACACTTAATAAACACATAATTCATGTTAATGGTCTAATGTTCATAAATTAACACTTGGTGTTATATTACAAACATTAATGTTTGTAATATAACACCAAGTGTTAATTTATGAACATTAGTGTTAGAACATTAACATGAATTATGTGTTTATTAAGTGTTGCTCTAATAAACACAATATGGTGTTGAAATATAAACACTTGTTTTTGCAGTGTAGTATAGAGAGAAAGGAAGGTATACTTGTTGCTGTTTTCACAACTTCTACCAATTTTCACAAGAAGCACTCACTTTTACTAGTGCTTTCTTAAAGGATTTCCCCAAATTCAATTGAGCGCATGAGCCTTTTTTAAATATGGCGGGCACAAAAGGAGAGGGCGTACTTTGATTTAGGTAAAGTGAATACAGGTGCATATGAGTAAGTAATTAAGGTTTATAGTATAAGTAGGTAAGTAAGTAAGTAAGTAAGTAAGTAAGTAAGTAAGTAAGTAAGTAAGTAAGTAAGTAAGTAAGTAAGTAAGTAAGTAAGTAAGTAAGTAAGTAAGTAAGTAAGTAAGTAAGTAAGTAAGTAAGTAAGTAAGTAAAGCACTGCAAAATTGTGTCTTACCTGAGGACACTATTTTAAGACGCGACTTTGAAGCCACTTTTTAGCCATGTCCTTATGCAAGTCATGTCTTGCATGGAGACATGGCTTGTGGAAAGAAGTTTGAGCTATGTCTTTATCCAAGACATGACTAGCTACAAGACATCAACAAAGTAAGTAGCTAGCCTTAAAGGAGTATTTCGTGATCCTAGCATCCTCTTTTTATGACATTTTCCAGTACATATCCACGAAAAAACCATATTCCCAAAATTTCAGTTGATTCCGATTTTGCGTTTGCGAGTTATGAATGATTTTGTGTATTACACGGCTCCATAGACAATACGTTGTAATTTCGTTCTGGTGCACCAGAACGAAATTAAAATTTCGCGATATCTTTGCTAAACGAATTAATCTGCAAGAAATATTTTGTACATAAACATTATGTAGCCAGAGTAGTCCAGTGATATAAAAATCTCAACTTTTTTTGAGAAAAGTGGGGGGATGAGGCTGTGGATCACGAAGTGCCCCTTTAAGTCATGTCTTAATTATAGGATCAGAATGGGACATGTCTTACTTCATGTCCTAATTAAAGACACATTATTGAGTTAGTGACTTCAAACAAGTCATTATGCTTCGAGTCGTGTCTTATCGCAATTTCCTATGTCTCTACTAGACATGACTCATAATTATGCATAAAAGTCATGTGATATGTGGTTATGATATGTGACTTGCACAAAGACGCTAAATTAAGACATGTCTTCTGAAGTAAGTAGGCCTAAGTAAGTAAGTAACATATACACTATTATATAGGCTGGTACCATTTCATGGTTCAGCAAAAAATTCTCCATTCAACATTTTGATGCTGACTCAAAGTGACTATTGTATACATGCACGTATTCTCAATTTACTAATCTGCTTAACCTATCAAAATGTAGTTTCATTTCACCCGGGAGTTTTCTATTTTTATTGGCAATGCGAATTAACTCAAAGTCAAGGTCGCGGTCGTTTCGCATGCATCGACTGTGTGCCGGCTTTTCCCTGATCATCAGAGCGCATCGACTCCATCGTATATCACGTTTCACTCCGTATATGCATGACCTTCATGACGTAACTGCATGCATCCTTTTATCTCCGCGCCAAGTTCGCCGCCAACGTTCACGTTCAGTGCACAAATGTCAAATAAATTTCACCAGGCACTTGGAATTTTGAGCGTAATTTGATGAATTTGTTTTAACATTTTGGTTAATTAAATATACAAAACAGTAATGTCAATATTTGTTTTGAAAAGTAGCCTGTAGCTCCTACCCGGGGGGTACTCAAGTTTGGTTTGGTAAGGACGTGCCGCTGAGAATTTGAAAGTGGAGTCATTAATATACCAATTTTTCAAGAAATTTGGACCCATTGATATACCAAAAGTCAAAATTTTCGGCCAAATTTAACCCAAATTGTCTTAGTTTTTACACATTTTTCCAAAATTTTGGGACAATTTTGAAAATTTTAGCTAGATTAAGGAAAAATTGAGCTATTTTGACAAAAGGGCCCATTCATATACCAAAATAGGCTTTGAAAAAGGGGTCATTGATATACCAAAAGGCTGAAAATGCTACCCATATTTGCGGCACGTCCCCCGTATGGTCATTTTGTACTGAGTACCCCCAGTGGTGTAACTAGGGTTAGTAGCGCCCGGGGCAAGAAACAAAATTGGCGCCCCTACCCCCTCCCCACCTCCCCATCATCCAAGAATATCTTAGAAGCGGGCAGTGCGGGCGCCCAGGGCCAAGGATAAGTGCCCCCATTTGTTCAATAATTTCGCGTGGAGCGCGCGAAATTTTGGACAAATAAGGCCTATCACTAATTAAGTTTGGTTACTAGAAGTTGAATATCGGACTTAAAATGTTCTTTCAATTGATTTTGGGTTGAAATGGGCGCGAAGCGCGCGAACATTTTGACTTTCATCGACTAAAAGAGGCGCAGAATCGATGCTGAATTGGTCAATTTGGCGCCCCCTAATGGTAGCGCCCGGGGCACGTTGCCCCCTCTGCCCCCCCGCTAGTTACGCCACTGAGTACCCCCCCGGAGCTCCTACCTATATTTGGTTTGCGAGGCATTTTATCTAAGATAGATCAGTAAATGTTTATGTATGTTAAAGGGGCATTTCGTGGTTCTGCAGCCTCATCCCCCACTTTTCTAAGGAAAAGAATTTTTACACCACGTCTAAAACATATAGGGAGGCAGAGGGGGGGGGGGGGGGCTACGCTAGTCTTGCTTCGTTCGCTTGGCAAAAATATCATCAAATTTTACAACCCAGAACGAAATTAAAACACATTGGCCTCCCGGGGTGGCCTGTGGAGTAGACTTCTCCGTAGTCCACTTGCCCATTTTGCATACTCTGCCTATTACATAAAACTCTGATTTATATTGATTTGTGTGCAACTGATAGATTTTCACATCTGTATCTGATCTTTTCAGTCACCGCACTCCCTCTGTTTGTTAGCTTCCCAAGATTTTCGGGGTTCGCTATCAATAAACTGGTAGATTCCAAAATCAGAATTGTTCAGTATTAAAGTGAGCCATTATAATTATGCAAGATAATGTTGCATTCAACTAGTTTTATTGTCACTAATCATCTGATATTTTTAACTCTTTATGACCATTTTACTATTGAATTTCTTTAATTTTAATAAACATCAGTATAATTTTGAGTTCAACGAAATGGGTTCATCATGACTAATAATAACATATTTTTAATAAAATTCGACTATGGCATAGTCTACCTGTGGAGCAGTCTATATGCGATATGCCTACATAACTCGCAAACGCAAAATCGGATCAACTGAGATTTTGGGGATACTCTTTCATCTGTGGAAGCTTGTGGATATCTATTGAAAATGTCATAAAAAGAGAATAGCAGTTTACTCATGTACGGAGCCCCTAGGGGACATTGTAAAAAATATTTTACAGAACAAAAAAATTTTTCATTTTAACAATTCGTTCAAACGAATTAATACTTCGTTCAAACCAAATAATAATTCGTTCAAACGAAATAATAATTCGTTCAAACGAAATAATAATTCGTTCAAACGAATTCTCATGCATGTTTCTTATGAGTGTTATTTGTTTTTACACAGCCGTGACATTAGTCACGGCTGTGTCTTTTTGATATTTGTTTTTTCAAGACAAATTCTTAAGTAGGGTAAAGAGTGTATTTATCTATTTTTATCCATCTATGATTTTCTCATATCCCTGGATTAACATAGAAAACTTTATTTCTATTCAACAAAATCATCCCGGCAAATCATTTTATCGCCAATATCCAATGCTCCTTGAGCACAAAATCGATTTTTACTTTACGTAATGCTGAACTACGGAGGTAACTAAGGGCCATGTGGTTCACTTTGTAACTCAGGATGTCGAGATCACGAGATCCTCGGTCTTGTGTTCCTGACAGCTTGAAATAAAGGAATAGTAAATATATAAAATAAAGAACAAATAGTTAAGACAACTCAGGATCTTTAGAACTCATGAAATCTGTTCTGGTGTTGTTGTTTTTATTTTATATTAAGTGGTTGGCCTGATTTGATTGTTTAGACAAGATAGCAATTAGGGGTCCTGTCAGCAATTGCTGATTTGCTAACAACTTTAAATCCGCCACTGCATGCCCCCAGCAGAAGTTGAAAATGTTTTGAAAATGAAGGCACAATTCAAGCTATATTTGGTGACCCATATACTTTTATTATATTAAGGGACGGTTCACAAACACTTGTTAGGGGGGCCTGATGCAAAAAATTTTAATTTTTCATGTCAAAAATAGGGGCCCGCTTAATGGGTAGCAAAATTGCAATTGCTAATACGCGGAAATGAAATTTAGGGTATGAAATTTACTGCAAGGAATCAAATCCCTGATTAGGGTGTGAAAACAGGCGTGTTACCTGCTTAGGGTATCGTTTTAGCCAAGGATAAAGCCTTGTTTAGGGTGCTTTTCAAAAGTTGATTATCGCGGATGGTGTACAAGCCACATTGGGAGTGACCCAATTCATGTAGTCCTTCAAGAAGACTCAGCTGAGTAAAAAAAACCCCAAAAATCGATGTAGCGATCGAGACGGCGAATGCTTCGGCCTCCTGCACCGCGCGGGGGACGATCATATTTTGCTCGTCCCCCCCCCCAAAAAAAACCCCGTGGATGTTTGTCAAGAAAGTTATTTTCACTGTCAATGACACCCAGTTTGACCATCATTTTCTTGGAACCCAGACCCCTTTAAAAAAAAAAAAAACAACACAACACCGATACACCCCTATAGTAGTGTGCATGTTGTATTCCGATCCTGTATAGGCACGTTATATCCCCCTTCCACCACCATCGCCACCACACCCTGGGAAAAGACCCCGCCTTTTGGGGCCACCTCATCCAATGACCCCTTTTTTGTGTCAAATCTGTCATTAGAGACCCCGCCTTTTGGGGCCACCTCATCCAATGACCCCTTTTTTGTGTCAAATCTGTCATTAGTTCAACTGGTGTCCGGCGGTTTCCGGGGCGGTTCGCTCATCGCCGTCACTTCCAAGAGCAAGGCCGAGTGCCCGCCCCTCAAACTTTGTCTGGATGAAGAAAGTTCTGGACCCCCATCTCAATATCTTATTTTTCGGATTAAAAGTGTTCTATAAAATCTAAATTAAAATCTGGATGTTTGCGTTTGCGGCACTTATGCGGACAGCGTTGGGGTCTTTCAGCAGTGAGGACATTGACGCAAAAACAGGGATTGGGTGAGAAGCCGAAAATGAGCACAATGGGGCCATTGACGGTAAGAAGCTCCGAAGAAATGGGGGGTCATTGATCGGAGTGTGCAATTTTGGACCCATGATATAAACGGCTAAAAGTGTCCTCACCGTTCAGGTCACCGTTCATAACCCCAAGTACGCCGTCACACTCTGTTTCCAAAACAGGATTTGGCAGAATTTTCAGCAGTGGTGGGCCGAGAGGGTGTAAGCGATTTTTGGCAGGCCGTTTGGTAATTTTAAGACATTCAGTGATTTATCCGGACGATCGTAAAAATCATCCAAATTCAGATGTTGGTACCTTTGTCATTGTCATACAGGGTGTCCCAGAATCACAATGATTTAAACCGGGAAAGATGGAATTCTTTAGGTATGAACGGCATTTTTGTTGGTCACATTGTTTTGCATTTTAAGTTCTACATATATTTAGCTTTCTCAGATTTTTTAGATTTTAAAAATTGGACGTTTCTAGTAGAAGTTAGAGAGGATTGCGTAAAAATGGTGAATTCCAAGTTTTGACAAAGCAAGTTTAAGCAACCTATTTAGAAAATCTGTAAAATTACTAAACCGTTCAGCACAAAGTTATTTGGAAAATGTTATGCAGTATATTTGTTGTGTCCTGTTCTTCTACTAAATAGTCGATATCTATCGTTTATTTATGATGTTACGAAGCAATTCTTGTATGGAATAATGATTTGCTATGCTTGAGTGACCTTAAACTATTCTTTCTTTGGTGGCAGTTTTGAAGCCAATTATTGCGGTGTGTGAGTTTCATCATTTGAAATGTCGGCAGAGATACAGTTTTCATAAAAGTATAGAGAAGGTTCGTCCTTAGTGTCACAGCATGCATTTATGTCCACAGTATATTGGCAAACCCACAGCTACGTGACGAAGAAGATTAAAAGTTACTACGGAGGATCCTTGTGGAAGTTACATCCTCTCTAATAATGACATTTTTGGGTAAAAATTGGGGTAAACATTACATAAAAAGTATGTTTTTCAACCTAAATATCTGATGTCATATTGAAATGTTTCACTTAATCCCATATCAAGAATTATTTAGCATTGTAAGCTCTACATCTGTGCCAAATTTGGTGTATTTCCTATCACAGAATGTAGGATTTCTCCAATATATTGCACATGTATTTGAATGGGGCTTCAACTTCATCAATACTGCTGTTTTCTTTGTTTTTTTGCCAAATTGTTCATTTCAAAAATACCAAATGACACTCCTTAGTGTCACAGCATGCATTTATGTCCACAGTATATTGGCAAACCCACAGCTACGTGACGAAGAAGATTAAAATTTACTACGGAAGATCCTTATGGAAGTTACATCCTCTCTAATAATGACATTTTTGGGTAAAAATTGGGGTAAACATTACATAAAAAGTATGTTTTTCAACCTAAATATCTGATGTCATATTGAAATGTTTCACTTAATCCTATATCAAGAATTATTTAGCATTGTAAGCTCTACATCTGTGCCAAATTTGGTGTATTTCCTATCACAGAATGTAGGATTTCTCCAATATATTGCACATGTATTTGAATGGGGCTTCAACTTCATCAATACTGCTGTTTTCTTTGTTTTTTTGCCAAATTGTTCATTTCAAAAATACCAAATGACACTCCTTAGTGTCACAGCATGCATTTATGTCCACAGTATATTGGCAAACCCACAGCTACGTGACGAAGAAGATTAAAATTTACTACGGAAGATCCTTATGGAAGTTACATCCTCTCTAATAATGACATTTTTGGGTAAAAATTGGGGTAAACATTACATAAAAAGTATGTTTTTCAACCTAAATATCTGATGTCATATTGAAATGTTTCACTTAATCCTATATCAAGAATTATTTAGCATTGTAAGCTCTACATCTGTGCCAAATTTGGTGTATTTCCTATCACAGAATGTAGGATTTCTCCAATATATTGCACATGTATTTGAATGGGGCTTCAACTTCATCAATACTGCTGTTTTCTTTGTTTTTTGCCAAATTGTTCATTTCAAAAATACCAAATGACACTCCTTAGTGTCACAGCATGCATTTATGTCCACAGTATATTGGCAAACCCACAGCTACGTGACGAAGAAGATTAAAATTTACTACGGAAGATCCTTATGGAAGTTACATCCTCTCTAATAATGACATTTTTGGGTAAAAATTGGGGTAAACATTACATAAAAAGTATGTTTTTCAACCTAAATATCTGATGTCATATTGAAATGTTTCACTTAATCCCATATCAAGAATTATTTAGCATTGTAAGCTCTACATCTGTGCCAAATTTGGTGTATTTCCTATAAAAGAATGTAGGATTTCTCCCTTATATTGCACAGTGCGGCTGGACGATGGTGATAAAGGATCTATGTGTTATGATGCCTTTGCACTGTAAATTACACACATACAGTTTTCGTCCATTTTCAGTGATAGCAATGTCACGCAAAAACGAATCAAGCTAGTTCCATGAAAGTCACAGAATAAGTAGGAGACATTTGTGGCATATATTGCACTTATTAAGATTAGATACACTGTTGAATATATATTTTTGATATTTTGTTCAAACACGGTATAAATAATTCTGGGACACCTTGTAGATGTGTAACATAGCCTGCTATTGGTTCAGCCAAAAACCGTATGCGACAAAATAAGGAATTTACATGAATCTGTAATTTATATACTGACAGTATATAAATTAGCTACATGTATTTAAATGTGGCTTCAACTTCATCAATACTGCTGTTTTCTTTGTTTTTTGCCAAATTGTTCATTTCAAAAATACCAAATGACACTTTGAATGCCTTATCCTTCACATGTTTAAGCAATTTATAATCAATTTCATTTTTGTTACACTAGTTTCGCTGGGATCACTGGTCTTTAATATTAAAGAAATTATTCCAGAGAGAGAGAGGAAAACGAAAGACACAGGGTAAAGCACAGACCGTCATGTTTGATAAGCATGATGAGGGATCGAGAGTAGCGAGTTTAGTTACAGTAAATTAATTTATACAAACACTATAATTGAAGGTTAAAACATTCTGTTAGAGCAGGGGAGTAAATAATACTTTCATAACTTGTTTACTTGATATTTCTGGAATATAATTGCAACAATAACATAGCCATTTGTCTAGGCAGTCCATTTTGACATATTATATAGAACATGATATTTGTTCTCTTCTGTGACGCTCCCATTATCATACTTTCTTAAGGAACAATGTTCACTTATATTAATAATTGCAGCTATAAAATAACCATTTGCCATGCAGTCCCTTTGTCATATTAGAACGCATTGTCTTCTGCTGTAATGTAGATCAAGTGATGCTCCCATTATCACGTCGGGGCCCATTATAGTTACAATCCAGGCATACTTTCATAACTTGTTCACTTGATTTTTCCCGGAATTATTATCATAATACAGCTATAAAAATAGCCATTTGCAAGGCAATCTTTTTTGTCACAGAAAAGTAAAAACTAACGTCAAATAGACTCGCCAAAATAATAGATAATAATACCAAACTGAGCAAAAGTAAAAAAAAGTACAAATATAAACGTATGTATATAACTTTTCTCTGATAAATGTCAAAAACTGAAGGCAAGTTCAAACAGAACACAGTAGCAAACAAGATAAGCTCAGAGCAAAATAAGCATGTCTAAATATTTTCATTATTCATATACTAACCTACTCTGCACTGATTTGACAATAAATAAGTGATTTGATGAGGCATAAACAATAGGCCTACTTGCATCTTGACTTGGAAAATAATTTTCAAAAAACCTCATTTTGTATTTAGGTTTTTAAGCCACCTAGGAAACAAATTTAGCTATTACTGTGAGGAAAATTACATCAAAATGTACATTGAATCAGCCCGGTCCATCAGATGCTATTTTCTGTTGGATGCCTCATTCCTTTTTAAAAGAAGTTTTATTTGGAAGCAAATCGCATGTGTTTCAGGAACACTGCATGTTGGCCATATGTCAGCTTTTATCAGGGATATTTGTCTCATATCCCAGCTTTTATGAACACCAATTATTTTGTAACTGAAAATATGTTATACATCAGGATATGTTTATACACACATTGCTTGGTTATTACAAGAGTCAATAAACATTCAATTCACTATAGAGAATGGACTTTTAAGTCAAAATTAAAATTAAAATTTTGTGCACTGATGTAGTTATAATGAACTTTTTCTGAAGTAAATCGCCAATTGCAAACATGTTTAATAAAAAAGGCTAAAAATTTCCTACACTGAACAGACTCACTGCCAGTTTAAATGGGCTAACTTGATAGCCCTTGTCATGGGGAGCAGGATTAGATAAAGGCATACGAACGACTCGAAACGAGGGTGTGAGATATTAGGAATTTTTTCCTATAGCCTCTTAACCACAGGGATGGTGGGTTACAATAGCTATTCGAGACACAGGGTATGTAAGGAATAAACTGTGCACATGAGATGTGGGTGCAAGTGGTATAAACGTTCACTTGCGTGAACAAGCTTGAACAAATGTCACTGACTTTGAATTTCTTCTGTTCAGTTAGCATGGTTAGAATTATTGTAATTTGGAATAGTTTGGAGCGCAGAGGGCGATATATGAAATGATTGGTATTCTCAGGCTATTCTGCCCGTTGCATTTCATGCTAGCATGGCTAGGGCAGGGGACCGGTGCTGCGTGCAAAACCACATACCTTTGCAAAATATGATATTTTGCATATGCAAAATTACATACTTTCCAAAAGTATGTAGTTTTGCATATGCAAAATTACATACTTTCCAAAAGTATGTAGTTTTGCATATGCAAAACTACATACTTCGGCAAAATATGTAGTTTTGCATATGCAAAATATCATACTTTACGGTCACTATGAAAAAATACAAGTTTTGCTGGGAAACCCCGTGCAGTTCGTGTTTGTGAATAAGGGCGCATGTCACAATGATTGGTAGCTTATATTTTAAAAGGCAAAAAATAGCGGACTGTGTATGTAACAAATGAATTAGCAATATCTGTATCTGTCTCCACAATCCTTAAGTATTAGGCTACATATAATATAAATTATTCTTTGAAAGTAGAGAATATTAGAACAGTGACCGTATGGATCCATTCTGCCCCTAAAGCGGCCGATACCGAACAACACATAGGGCCTACACGGCCTTGACCTGCGGTTGTCTAAATTCTGAGGGATTTGCATGCTGGTCAGGTAGAAGATAAATAACAGGGCAGAGTGACCTTCAGCTTCTCCGTGTTTGGTCAGACCTACCGTATAGGCGCGTAGGCTGCATGGGGTGTATCCTGCATAAATTAGTGTTCTTGGTCAAACCTGGGAGTAGTATCATAGGGCCTACCTCAGGTTCAAACATGTTTCACATTGGGGTGTACGCTGCATGACTGTATGTTTCTGTTTTCAGGGATGATTATCCTCATGTCTAATAAATGATGAGGGACATTAATTTGGTGGTATGCACCCTTACAACACACATCGCGCGGTGTTTCTTTATGCAAAATAAAAGTTATGCAAAACATCATACTTTGTTAGTATGTAGATATGAATGCTATACCGGGGCCTAAGAGAAATCGCAGGAAACTCAAATGAGAAAAGACATTCAAAATGTGTGCCGAGCTGTATGTAGAAACTTTAATCAATCTAATCCATCTAATTAATTTAATCAATTTAATTCATTAAATCAATTTAAGTAACTGAATTAATTGAATTACTAATAATTAAATTAATTGAATTGATTGAATTAAGGGATCGGATAGCAAAGTTTGCACAGTATTTTTTGTGGGACATGAGAGGATATCATCGAATTGCATTCTGAATACAAGGAATGTCCTTCTGACATAAAAAAAAAAGTTCTGATAATTTTGATTCTTTTAAATTGGCGATACAATAGGGGCCAAAACATTTTGACAAATTATTAAAAATTGATATTATTAAAAATTTTTTAATAACAATCCTTGACGTGAAATTTATAAATCTAAATGTGATATGCCTATGCACTTAAAGTGTATGTAGCTGGGAGGAAAAGCCGACGATCATTTGAAAAATTTGAGTATTGAAGATACACATTTAGTCCCAAAAAGACCTAAATTTCGGGTCTTTTGGGAAAAAGATTAATACGAAAAATCAAAATGTTCAAATGATCGTCCACGGCTTTTCCTCCCAGCTAGCTACGTTCAATTATAAATTTTACTTTGAGGACCGCGACTGTTGAATGTCAATCAATTTTTAATATTAAATTTGACATAAAATTTGTATTAGGCCTTTATCATGAAAAAAAAAAAATCAAAATTCTTATTCAGAATGCAATTCATTATGCCCGATGCGCTCTCATGTCCACAAAAAATACTGTGCAAACGTTGCTATCCGAGCCCTTAAAAGGGCATTTCTTGATTCACGGCATCACCCCCCCCCCATTTTTCTCAAAAAAAGTTCAGATTTTTACATCACTGGAAACCTCTGGCTATAAACGAAATTCAAATTTCACACGAACACAAAATCGGAATCATCTGAGATTTTGGGAATAAGTTTTTTTTGTGGATATCTACTGAAAAATGTCATAAAAAGAGGATGCTATGATCACAAAATACTCCTTTAAAAAAATTAATTCAATTAATTAAATTAAATTAATTGAATTAATTTTGTTCAGTGGTGTGCGCCCTTTACTTTACTTAGGCAGTCGGGCTGTCTTTAGCAATCAGCAGCGTGACCAATTTTGTGAACATGATTTGTGATGTATGCGTAAATAACTGAATTTTACGGTGAGTTTCCAGTAATTTGGCTGAAACATATGTATTATAATATATCGTTAGATTTCTATGTACAGCATATGAGATAGTTGGAAACTATTGGTGGTTAAAAAGGTCGTAAAACTTAGAGTCAACAAACACAAATAGTTTAAGCTTACTTCAACACTTCAAGTTCAAATTTCAATAAAGTTAATTCTTTATTACTTCCGTGGTCCGAGCTGTGCGCCAAGCGTAGACGAACGTACACACAGAAGAAATAAACAATCACGCTGATTGGCTGATCAACGGACTTGACAACAAGCCGGTTGACCCATTGTAGGTAGCCTAGGTGAATTCAAATTTGCCATCAAATTGCATCATTTTATATATCAAATTAAAGCCCTTGAGTAAACTAAGCCAAAACTGAAAACCTTTTTTTCATAGCACTTTCCGTAGCAAAGTTACATCTTGTCAAAGATTGACTTTCATCAAAAGATTCAGCTAGCAAAATTCCCCAAAACGGCATTTCGGGGTGTTTCTAGATCTTAGTCTCATGGCGATAGCAGCTTTTTTTAATGGAACTGCTATCAAAATCCTCTAAAATTCCATGTGCGACTTGATTATCACCATAAAAATCATATATTTGGGTCAAGTGAAGTATAGAAAACATATTTATGTAGGTTTCCTTCACCCACCTATTCTCGAAAAAATTCAAATTTCTATGTAAATATGCATTGTGTTGGGGCCCCAATCTCGGCGAATTCGCTGACTAGTAAATGTGTTAACTAAGGTTTGCCTAGGTTACCTACCCATTGGTCGTCGGCGCGGCGCGTAGTAGGCGACCTTGTCACTTCTACGCGATCGCAATTCACCAGCGCGTACCCGGACCACGGAAGTAAGAACAAATTAACTTTAGTCATGATGGGCTGTGCAATATATGTGTACCCCCTGGGGTGGTGAATTTTCAAAAAACTGCTCTGTCAAAAATTGTTTCCCCCCTTCTGGAATCTGGTTTATCACTGACTAGATGATAATTTACTACTGTTGCTCGAGAAGTCTAGCCAAGAATTTACTCACCGATAGCTTCACATTCTCATGATTCTAGACTCATGGATTGGGCTTTATATGCGTGTGGAATAGGGAGACATGAAGTCCATGTACAAAGACCAGAAATTAAATTTCAAATGTACACCAAGGTATTCTTCCCTGACTATTTCACTTACCATGTCACTGTTGCCCAAAACATCTTTGAAGTCCGAGGGGGTCACTCGCTTACCAAAGTGGTACGCATGCTCGTCCCCCAAAACGTCGAAAAAGGGTTGATTTTTGACCTTGTGTCTACGTCGCCCGTTCTAGAAAACAGGGTGCTTTTCAGGTAAAGTTTCACGCTTAGGGTATCTTTTTTCAATTTCCATGGGTTTGTTTTAGAGTTTACGCCATTTAGGGGTCCAATTTAGTTTCTTAGTCTTACACCGAATTATGCCATATTTTAGGGGTAAGATTTTCAGAGCCTTACGCCAATAAGGGGTGAAATTTTTCTACACTGATTATATAAGCCATTTAGGGTCCATTTTTGAGGTGCTGGGACGAGCATGCATACCACTTTGGTAAGCGAGTGATCCCCCCGGGCTTTGAAGTAAGCTTCCTTGGTTGTATTATGTCTCTGGAAATTTATTGGTCCAAATTTGTAGTCAATATCCTGAAATTGTGTGTCCTGCTTGTAAGCTACACCATGCTTCAAATGGTGTTGATCAAATCTGGCTCTCAAAATGTCTGACAAAACAATCCCTTAACTTTGACCTTTCATAGAGACATGTGTTATTCTACCAATACCCCACAGAACAGAGACTGTGAGTATGAGGTCATATCATGACATTGCTAAAAACGCCACATCAGAATGAAGCATGTCAGCCATGTGCAGGTCAATGAACATGTGGACTCCCAACCAGTCTCTTGTTCAGCATGCATTGGGCTACTGACTGCACAATGCACATGTATGCTAGCTATCAAGGCCTTGTGCATGTATAGGAAAAGGTGGAGGCGTTACATTTTTTCATTTTATTTGGGACGTTTTGTCCCAGATCTCAAGAATGGAGAGGGGTACTGAACTAATGTTGGTCTCATTTTGTTGCTTATTTATCTAGCTCAATTTGTGGAAAGAAAGAACTTCACACTTTATTTACTTCTTGAGATATTGCAATTCAAACGATGTGAAGTCAGGGGTGGAGGATCCTACGGTTGAGGATCCTATGGTTGAGGCATGTGTTAAAGTATAGGGAATGTTGATTTTTAGCACCTCACAAATATATTTTTTGCTGTAACTTCATAACCCAGCAAGGTATTGAGATGGATAATGTACCATTGTTTTGGTATTTATGTCTAGTTTGAAATGTGACCAGTTTTACTCTAAGCTAAGTTAATTTGTTGCAAGTGTGCTGCATTCTGTGTCATGGGTTCTAGGCTTTTCCTATACGTTACTGTGTTAAGTACCGGTATTCATTTATGCTCCGAAATGTTCTGAAGGTCATATATCTTGGAAAGAATTACCCCACTGCTGTAAATGTTAACATTTTTTGGATGGAAATTTGATGAGGAAAGTTTTGATTGAAAATGTAATAAAAATCATAAAAATTATGTACGACTTTTGAACACCCTGTATCTCAGGTAGGCAACATAACTCATCATTACAAGTTTGCTTTTTTGAAAGCCTACAATGTTATTAGCACATCTAAAAAGGTTTTAGCAGAACAGGTGTTTATGTTAGTAAATAAGAGAGAAACAAAATATTATACTTTTTGAACCAAAATTCAACTTTTCCACCCTATATGACATTTGTGGCACCCTGTATATTGACCAATTGTTTGTATGTGTGTATTCCTGGTACTCTAAGCTTTACAGTGATATATAATTTTATAGGATTTTGATGAACAGTTTATGAATTAGATCAGTTTAAGTACAAAAACATGTAAATTGCTCAATTTTTTAGTGTGTAACACATTTGGCCCCCAATTCATGGTGCATGACCTTTTATCAATAAAGTAAGTACAAATTGGGGATCATATTTTTCAGATATGGAATAAGGACTTTGAGTGCATTTTGAAAGTGGGAATTTTTAAAACTGGTGTAGTTATCATGTTTTGAAATATGCTATACACTCTTTGACAGCTCTATCCGTGGCTGTTTGAGTGCATGGTTACACCATGTACCCATACACTAGGTATGGGTACATGAGACCAGGTATAGATTGGGCTATAGTTACTTGAGCGGGAAGTCTAGCCAAGAATTTGCTCACCGATATCTTTACATTCTAGGCTAGAGACCATTGCATTCAAAATCTGGTTGGATTCGCTGAAGCATGACACCCTGTAAAGCAATGGAAGTTCAGAGCCTCTGAATTAGAGGTAAACACAGCCGATCAGGACAGGCAATTGCATCAAAAATGTTGCTAAAATTTACACTTCAGCAAAATTTTAGCCTGCCCAAAATAGGCAAATCTTGCTCAAAAGATACAGTTGACTCATCAAAATAACTTTCATCCAAATTTCAACATTAACAGAATAAATAACCTCCGGTTCACCGACCAAAAACAATAGCAAAGCACTCTAGCATTGATTATAACTGTTGTGTGCAAATTGGGCTAGAGTTCTCAAGTAAGGCTAAAGTAGAGAACATTGCATTCAAAATCTAGTCTGAATTTTTTAAAGCTTTTTTCGGTTTTGGAGTGTCCCTGGCTTTAAGGGGGTACTACACCCCTCGATAAATTTGTGTCTATTTTTGTATTTTTCTCAAGAACTAATAACACACTGGTAACAAAAGTTATGTATATTATTGGGGCAAGGAATCCAATTACTACACTGGAATTTCAGTGACCTAAGACAAGCGGTTCGTTTTTTATGATAAGAAATAAGGTACCGCAAGGATGTACCTCATTTTCTATCATATATACTGAACCGCCTGTTTTGAGTCACTGAAATTTCAGTGCAGTAATTGGATACCTTGCCCCAATAATATACATAACATTTGTTACCAGTGTGTTATTAGTTTTGAGAAAAATGCAAAATAGTCACAAATTTACCACAGGGGTGTAGTACTTCTTAATGATTTCAAAATGCATTGAATTAATCCATTTTGCAATCATTGGCCATAATTCGTAAAGGCCCACAATCTCAATAATCATGATAACTATTATTGAATGACTCTAGCTATAGACTATTTAAATGACTTTGACAAAGGGTTGTGTTGGTTTATTTTGTATTTTATGATCATACATTTAGGGATTCAATCATGTTTCACCGTTGTTCATCACCGATTAACAACGATGCGTCAACGCGTCGTCTGAGTGGTTTATTTCATGAGGGCAGCTTTAGCTGCCCGAGCTTAAGTAAACCACGCAGACGCCCGACGCGAGTTGTTAATCGGTGATGAACAATGGTCAAACATGATTGAATCCCTTTCAACAACGAAACAGGCTATTAAGATGTCTAATTCACATGATTCTTTCATTCGGAATGTCCGTTTGTCATTGCCACTCAACCTTACAAGAAGATCGCGGTATTTCTCTGTTGATATCGGCAATAAAACTGAGGGAATAAAGCGGTAATATTTAGCTGCTACCGCCAACATAAGAGAGTTCATGTTTAGACATACGTTCCAGGCATGACGAATTTTACGCGCTTCTGCGTAACGCGTACGCGTAACCTTGTGTTCGCGTATATGCTACTGAAGTGTGGATTCATCACCGATTAACAACACTTGGCTCCTGTACAAAGGTATAGGAAGAGTTGTTGAATATGTATTAAAACTATAATATTCTAATTTGCACCACATTTACTTACACCATTTTCAGTTCGATCTGTAATTGGCAGAACTAGTGGTCACATAACTTCATTCAGCAGCAGCATATTTACTTCAATACACAGAGTGATGGCAACTCTACTATGCAGCAAACAAGCAGTAGTTTGTATTTCAAGAAACAAGTTTACATTGATTTCCACAAGGTAAGATACACATAACATGTTCATCTATCACCTATGACCTTTGAAAATTTGGGTACAAAAACTGAACTATGCCATTGGGATGAGGCCATTGTGGTCCATAAAAGTATTATTCAGATTTCCTTTTACAAATTAAGCGTACTGCTAGCCGTCCAGCGAGTATTATTTTGCACATGGTCCAATGCACACGCTTGACGTAGCGCACGTATACGCGATGGTTAATTTGTAAAAGGAAATCTGAATAATACTTTAGTGAATGGAAGACACAACCTTAATCTCCCACACAAGGGGTGTTGATTTGAAATGGAGTCACCCATTCATCAGGTTACCCCATTTGAAACTCGCACTCCCTGTGTGGAAGTTTAAGATCATGTTTTACATGTAGGGGTGTAAGGATTTAGCAGTCAGTGCTAGCAACCCCTCACATCCATATGAGATCATATTGATTATAATGTCTTCCTGTTAAAACATTGTGGTATTGTAAGATATGATAAATATTATGTTTCAAGAGATACTCTCATCATGCTTGTTGATGCACTAGTGCGTGCCAAACTTTGATTACTGCAGCTCTGTTTGGTCCATATATTTTACCTAGCTTTACCTACAGGTAAATTAAGTATTTCTTGTAGTTCCAATAATTGGAACTCACGGCTCTGACCGTGAGTTCCAAGGAGCTATGTGTATGTGTTGCAGCGATTTAGCGTGCATTCATCACCATATTCATATGTACATAGTCGTGGAGTGGACTTTTCGCTGCTCATAAAAATCACTCAAAAATCATCTTTTTAAATATTTCTTTGGACAAAAGCTGATGCGTAGAATAAGTTGAGGAATCACAGATGACATACATCAGTGACACAGGTTTCTAAAGTGAGTATTTTACTAGATATACCAATGCAAATTTGCCAAAATAAAACCCTGGAGGGGAGGCACCCTACGGGAGTAACTACAACTTGAGAACAAGCCCTCAAACAATCGAAATTTGAAGTTACTACAACTAGTATTTCTTGGCCAAACTGGAACACTATGAACGATAGTGGCTCTGCGATAAACACACACACATATAGTGCGGTACTGAAGAAAGCATACACATGCCTTACATTGCGTACATGCTTAGTACGCTACATGGACGCAACACGCATGTTCCAGTTTGGCCAAGAAATACTTTAAATTTACCTGTAATATTCTGCATTATTTCGCATCATAGTTAAAACTCAAATGCTGTATATATTTCTTTCTTTTCTTCAGTAATGTAGACAAGATATTTGAGCACTCAAGAAAGAAACCAACCACTTCTGGGTCAGATGGTGCAGAAGGTCAAAGTTCAGAACAGGGTCAACCAACAGCTAATGAAGGGTAAGCAAAATGGTTTTTTTTAAAACTTTTCTATCCAATTGTTGGAATTTTCAAGTAAGCTGGTTGATTTTTGTTGTAAGCAGTGGCATAGCTAGTGGGGGCCGGGTAGGCTAGTGACCCCCCGCTCGTAATTACCGTCGTTTCATCTCAGGTTGTTGGTATGCAACAGGCGTGGGTCACAAAAATTGGGTCAACAATAAACAATTTTGTGTGCACTGCTTATACAGGGTGAAGAAATAAACAAATCTTGCATGTGCCCCTTCCCTTTTTGCCTTTTGACTCTGCCATATTGATATATAAATGTAAACGTAAAAGTGTGTTGAACATTTTTGGAACATTTGCAACACCCCCTCTCCACTTTTAAGATTCTTGAGCAGACTGTGCAAAAAAATTGTGGGTCAACAATTCACAACATCAGTCGACAAAAAATATTTCTGTTGGAACATGAAGTTGTGCCCCCCCCTCCCGGTTCTGAAAACCTGTCTACGCAACTGGTTGTACGAATAACATGATGAGGAGAATAATGCTTTGGTGGCAGAAATTAAGTTTTGAATTAAACAGGTTGTATCAGTGGGCCTGCAGTGATTGTCTCAGGCTATGATCCTATTCACCTGCGATGAAGGATATGGATGACTCACTATAGAGGCCGTCAGTGTGACGTCATATGCCACCATCTTGTGGGTACACGCTGCGATGGTCTTTCGAACTCCATGCGTGATGATACGTGATAACAGCTGTGTGGCAAGTGCGCCCTGCGCGTAGTGTCCGACGCATGAACACGCGTATCATTTGTACCCACAAGATGGCGAAAGGATGACGGCCTCTATTGTGATGCCATTTTTCCATCCATTAGCAGTCATAATATTTCAAGGCCTGCTGTTATGGCCATACTAATTGCTACATGTACGCAGTACCACCAATCAATGTGAGGAAGACCCCCCTCAAATATGGCAGATTTGCCATAGAGTTACACCTGTGCTTTACAAAATCCAAATTCTCATAGTCTAATATTGTTTACATATTTTTGTGTCTAATCTTACAGTGATCCACAGCATTTATCTAATGGCCAAATTTTAGCCAGCAACTTTTCTCCAGGTGGAAGATATTTTGCTGTGTGTGATGATTATAAACAGTTGACAGTATGGGAGGCAAAGACTGAGTGGGAGTCTAGCAGCACAAGGTTAGTTCAGTGTGTGTGATGATTATAAACAGTTGACAGTACGGGAGGCAAAGACTGAGTGGGAGTCTAGCAGCACAAGGTTAGTTCAGTGTGTGTGATGATTATAAACAGTTGACAGTATGGAAGGCAAAGACTGAGTGAGAGTCTAGCTGCACAAGGTTAGTTCAGTGTGTGTGATGATTATAAACAGTTGACAGTATGGAAGGCAAAGACTGAGTGGGAGTCTAGCAGCACAAGGTTAGTTCAGTGTGTGTGATGATTATAAACAGTTGACAGTATGGAAGGCAAAGACTGAGTGGGAGTCTAGCAGCACAAGGTTAGTTCAGTATGTGTGATGATTATAAACAGTTGACAGTATGGAAGGCAAAGACTGAGTGGGAGTCTAGCAGCACAAGGTTAGTTCAGTGTAAAATTGAATATGGATGTAAGAAAAGAAAATGAGGTGGATGTTGGGGTAGTATAGACTCAGTGGGAGTCTGTTTGGCAACATTGTATTTTGTTGCTTGTCCAAATAAAATTGGTTAAAGAAGGTCATGTGAGGGTAAACTGACAAATGGTCAAAGTTAAAATATTTATATTTGTGAAAATCAGTTTGGATCAATTTGTTATAACAACTTAAGTTGAAGTAACACTATAGTCCACATATCTACCTCCAGTCACTGGCACTAGCTTTGAAGTTCAGCATATTCTATGTTAGCTTGCGTTACTTGGTGCATGTACATACTTTTATGTGCGCGATCAAAGTGGCACATATGTGACACGATCTGGTCCATGGGGGCCAAAGGAGGCATTTTTGAAACTTGAGTTACTATAATTATTACATTATACATATAATACGCTATCATTTACTGAAAACACCAAAGGTCTAGCATACTTGGTTCTAAAGTTATGAAGATTTTTGATATATATTTTCTTATGTATTTTATTGTTTTTTTACTCCATATTTGTACCTTTATATCAGTTTCAAATTTGCCGCCTTTGGCCCCCATCGACCAGGTCATGTCACATATGTACACGCAAGAAACAATGCTAAGCCAACACAACACACACTAAACTGATTGGAGGTAGATATAGACTATAATTAATGTACTTTGTTATGTATGGGACCATTGCTGTGAATGCCCCATATGAAACAGGTTATTTGTATTTTTGATAGCACTACAAACTGAACCAAGATGATTAACATGGTATGCTTTAATTAAAGCCAAAATGCAGTGTATGATTTCAGTCAAATTTTGCTGTTATTTACCAAAAATGATACGTAGTAACAACTGTCATTTAAGCCGAAATAATGATTATTTTAGTACACAATTGGACATTACAATCATGGAAAAAGTAGAAATTCTAGAAAAATTGAGGGTGTCACTGTGGAGCAAATCACATGGCTTTAACTTCTGGAATAGTAATTTGCTGCTAATTACAAAAATGATGTAAAAATATTGCTGACATAATATGGCAGAGTGAATCCTGATTATTTAATAAAATTACTGCATTGTTACTCCATTACTGCATTGTTAAGAGCAAATTATTTCTCAGTTGAAGTTCATGTGCTAAAAACTACAGATTCCTTATATCGTATGGGAGGCAACTTGTGTGCCGTATTTGTTGCATTAACCACCCAGGGTGCTTAACAAAGTCATTTTGAGTGGGCATTTATTTTTTATATTGTTTACATAATTGCTAGTGTTGGCCGATCCAACCCAAGATCGGATCTCCGATCTGAAAATTAGCAGATCGGGCCGATCCGATCCCGACTCAGATTCCTTAAATGTTATTTTACAACCAGTACAAGTTCATTCAAGTCGGGCCCCAGTAATGTTAACAGTCAAAGCTTAATTCCCCAAACCTGTAACTATGTAATATGATGACCGTTTTAGAGGTTTTTCATGTCAATATCAACCCAAATAAAATACCATTTTACACCCCAAGTCCCAGCGTTACTCACTCAGTGCCTCCGATTGTCGGAAGTTTAATCATTAATCCATTAAATGATGTACCATCGCATTTGTTTCGTAGTTCTATGCCACTAGTTTTAATATTGACAATGTGGCGACCGCTATAAATAAATGATCGCGCATGCTCAGTTATGACTTAAGAGCTAATGGAATTCCCGTATGTACTGGAGGGGTAGGTATATTGGGCAATTCACAGATCCCTTCGGCCGAATGATGGCAGGCTTTATTTTTGAAAATATTAGTCTTTGCCATGAGCGTGCAAGTTCAATTGATAAATACAACAGCAAGGTTTGCGGTATGTGCAAAAGGTTACAGATGTCAAACAGCAACAAGTCATGACGACAAAAGCGCAAGCACAAGACAGTGAGACACGTGATTGTTTGTTTACATTTTAATTCGGTCTATCAAAGGGTGGATACATACATAAAATACAGTATGAAACGACATGATTCTTGTGGTGGTAACAACGTTTTTTGGAAATATATTGGCATTAAATAGTAGTAATGTTACATAAGAAAGTAATGGTAAGCTTAAAGAATTGTTGTGTACTTTTATTACTGTCAAGTTCAGAGATCGGTAGCTAGATCGGCAGCTGATAGCTCATCTGCCGATTCAGATTCAAGGCCGATGCAGTCCATATCGGCACCGATCTCCGATTCACAGATCGGTATCGGCCAACATTAATAATTGCATACATAAAAAGTGGCCCAAAATATGGATATTATGTGTAGATGGTTCCGTCTTTAATACATGTGTACATATTGATTGAGGATCATTGTGTAGTTGGATCCATAATGACGGAGGATCATGCATAGTAAAGTTGCTGGGTGGGCGCTTATAGGAGCATGAGCGGCAAATGGAATGAATATGGTACTTTATCCTGGACTTGCCCTGTAGGGGGGCCTATAGTTTAGGGAGCTGTCATTTCTTTGGAAGGGGGTCCCAAATTTACAAAAAGTTGGCATCAATAAAATTGCGACCCCCTTATTTTGGCAACAAAAATTTTATGACCCCCCTACCAACGATACACCTTATCCCCTTAACAGGCTAAAATTGTTTTGAAATCAATCTTTTTGAATAAAATAAACACACTATCTGAGGTCATCTTGTGACTCCTTACATTTTGGTCATCACAAATTTTATGACCCCCCCTATTTTTCTTTCCAAAATGTATGACCCCCAGTATACTTGGGACCACCCCTTCCGAAGAAAATGATATCCCCTTACAGCCGCAATTTTATATTTACATGTATTGTACATGTAAAAATTATATCCATAAACTGTCCAACCCAAGCTCAATTAACCATAAAGGAGGAATCCAGCAAATGTGGTATATCCATTACTATTACTATATACTGTACGGGTACGTGTGTCAGCATTGCGTAACCACACCTCATTGCCGGTGGCCATCTGCAGTACAACAGTTATCGATGATTGCTGAAAGTCATTCGCAGAATCTCGAACGTGCGCGGCGGCAATCTTTCTGCCGTCTTTCATCAGTGCAATCCATGGGTTGTGACTCACACTATCACTTGCAATGGTAAATGTAAAAACATAAGTACCTGGGAAGTGACAGATGAACTTATTACTTGCCGTGTCATAATGATTGCCAATGTTTGTTTCTACTCTGTCAAATGTTAACACTTCGGATCCACTTAGCGTCTGAGAAGATGTTTTTATGACTGTAAAAGCTGATTGTTTTATTTCTGGTGCTGTGCCGTTACTTCCCTTCTCACCGATTGGTCCGGGTTGACCGGCAAGCCCCGGACTTCCTCTCATTCCGTTTGGCCCAACTTTTCCCGGTATTCCACGCGGGCCAGCAGGCCCGGGCTCTCCCATCTCACCGCTTGGGCCCAGGGGCCAGGAAAGCCCTTTCACCGCAGGTCCGGCACTTCCTATGTCGCCGCGATCTCCTTTCAATCCATCTCTTCCGGGTAAGCCGTTGTTGCCTGGGGAACCATTGTTGCCAGGGGAACCTGGAATTCCATTACCGGGTATACCGGGGATGCCTGCAGGGCCTTGGCAGCAGGAATTACAGGTCCCAGATTGGTCGGTCTGTGATGTGACTCCCAACAGAAGACTAGACACAGTAATAAGGATCAGGGATGTGATGGCTGGTAGAGATGTGTACATGTTGCTGCTGTGGAGATGCAAAGGAAAAAATACAAGATCTTAGATCCTTGGGGGAGAATAGTTGGATCGCATACAAATAAACATATCACAAAAAGTAACTTTCCTCTTTTTAGAAAAGTCTCAAATCGTAATTAAAGGGTTCACAAGTTCTAAAGTTCTCCCTTTTTAAAATAAATCTAAAGGTTGAACTCAGATAGAGTGAAGTCAAGAAGTGCAGTGGTTAAGACTCTGGACCGGTAATCCAGTGACCGGGGTTCAATCCCTGCTGAGTCCTGATTTTTTTCTCTCTCAAAATTTTCATATGCCAGTTTGCTCGAGCCACAAAATCATCATTTAAATCATAATTTCTTGTACTTGCATGATTTATTTCTGATCCTGGCATATAATAATTACTTGTAATTCATCACAACAACAACATAAAACCTACAATTCTAAAATACCCATATATCCATACAAAATTTGCATAATGATATATGCCACATGGACTAAAATGCTGACTATCTTTAAGGTTATGGGCTGTGCATTGAGGCACATGAATGGGGAAGTGTATAATTCAGGTACATGATGCATTTCTTGCTCATTAGAGGCACAATAGTATAATTAGTAATCATTCCGTACACATACTGTATACATGTTAGTATACATTGTATGTTTAAACTCGTAACTGCTGCATGCAGGGGTTAGTTCTACAATCTGTTTTATACGTTTATGTCATGACTGGTGAGATTTCATATGCATATTTTTGGGGGACTTTAGGGACGCAAGGCACTCGGGGTAAAAGCAGGGGGTGGCAAAAAAGAAGGGGCAGCAGAAGGTGAAGGGGTAGCAAGAAGAATTATTAAAGAAAAATGGTGGTTCAGAATGGGCGGCAAGAAGGATTATGAATGAAAAAGGGCGGCAAATAATGGAAAACTAATGTAAATTGACCTTTTTTGGTGGCTAACAGGGCCATTATACAGTTCTAGGTGGGCAATTGGAAGGGAGTGTAACACCTCTAATTCTTTTAATAAAAACAAAATTGGTTAAGAAAATTTTTACTCCTACCGACATTTTTGAGAGCCATCCTGGCTGGAAAAAACTTGGATCAACCTTTTTTTGGGCTGTTGCTGTAAGGGGCGGCAAAATTTACATTTTCTTTAACTCCCCTCCCCCCGGGTAGGAGCGGCCACGATACGCAACTGGGTTTAGAAAAATGAAATCTGTTTAGTTGACTAGTAATTGTCACCGCTTGTTCCCAAACAACTTTTAAAAAGGGGGCTGTGATATGAACTCCAATGTCTGTCTGGTAGGTGTGTGGCTGTATGATGTGTGCAAAAATGTTAACCCTTGGCAAAAAATGTTAACCCTTGGCAAGAAAATGTTAACCCTTGGCAAAAAAATGTTAACCCTAATTGGCTTCTTTTGTTTCTTCCACATGGTTTGATGAATTTCAGTGGGACTAGGACACAATGACCTTTGGGTACATTGACATGTGTGATGTTAAAAGGTGTGATTAAAAAAATAAGGACCCAAAAGCTGGTTCAGCATTTTGATTCAAGAACAGCCCTTTTGCAGGCATGAGAATTTTCAGTTTAAAAACTGAATTCAGTTTTTTTTATAGTTAAAATTTCCGCAACTTTATTTAATTTCAGCCCGTTTTTGGTACTTTTTGCCCAATTTCACGCACATTTTCAGTTTTTTTCAGTTATTTTTAGGAAGGTGCAGTCTCATGCCTGCCTTTTGGTGGGGGACATATTTTATGATTTATTGGTTACTGCTCGTCTGTGAAGTCAAAATAATGACCAATGCTGGTGATTAACAGAAGAATTAATTGGTTGGCAATGGTCGGCAATGGCCTTAGGAATTTGAAAATGTAGTCGAATTAAAAACATATTGATCGAAAAGCAGACACCCTTCACAAAAACAATACAATAGATTGGTTTTACAATAATACATGTTTGTACAGCCGCCTGTATCAGTGATATAGTCGCTCAAACTCCAAACAATGTTGTCTGCCTTTCGTCTCTTTTATAACCCAATTATATAGAGGCATACACGCTTAGAGAATAATATTTTTTCTTATACAGGCTACATGTGTCTGAATTATGTGTCAATTGATTTACTATCAGTTCAGTTCTTTCTTGAAGATGTTCATCAGGACTGTTCATGTTAAACTGGTATTTGTAATTTCATACAACTAGTCCAAAAATCAGTTCAGTGATTATAGCCAATAGCCAAACCATTTTTCTGTACAGAAAATTTCCGAATGTTTTTTAAATATGCAGAAAGTAAAGTTTACACTTACCTCTGTGATGTCAAGTTGAAAGTGTTGATTCTCTATTAGTGCAAGCTCTCATAAATGTGTTGCCTTCTCAAGAAAAAAGCTGCAAGTTTGAAGAATGTTGTTAAAAGTTCACAAAAATCAAAAAAAAGTTTATGTATGCAAGTTCCAAGTTCAATTATGAAGTAGTGCATTAAATAGTGTCCAGTTCATTCAGATTTTTGTAGAATACTGGAAATTGCAGTACTGAAAAAATAAGTCAACTAAGCTTTGCCTTTAAGTATGTTGTATAGTGATTTTTTTTAATCGCTAGCTTAAAAGCTATCACTGCATAAGGCAAGCAAAGCTCCGATTGGTAGTTGTATGTCTGTCACTTTCCTTATTTGGTTAAGTACTAACACCAATGTAGGAGGTGAGATATGTACAGCATTAACATAGAACTTTATCTAAAGAGCCCTATGGGTTTAACCTTTACATTTGTACTTTTAAAGTTGTTTTCGTGCATGTTTGCACTTTTGATGGTGGTGGTATTATTGCTTTAGAGTGGATGCTTTGCCAACTCAAATAACATAAACTTGTGCAAGATCAGGAAATGTTTTCATGCACCATATGCACTTTTTGACTTAAGTACACTGACATCTTAAACCCTTCTCCCAATTCCAGAAAAATACAGTACTTTATTTGGGGGAGTTAAAAAATATCCTGTTTTGCTGAATGGAACATCTATACTACTAAAATAATGAGCAAAGGGGGTGTGTGGGGGTGTGTATGTAGCTGTCTGTCCGGCTATGCAGTTCGCATGCCTGGTTGTGTGTTTGGATGTCCCGGCGGAAGCAAATTCATTAATCCACTCTGCAGCTTAAACGCAATAACTGATCAACTCTGCAGCTTAAACGCAATAACTGATCAACTTCAAACTTGGTACAGTGATTGGTAATGGTGGCCTGATGTGCTGTATAGTTTTGTGTCATGTTATTTGCATATTTTAAAATATTAATGAACTTATTTGCATATTCCATGTTATTTATATTTTCAAACCTTACCTTATTAAACCTTGTTATTTACACACCTTAGTGTGGTGGGGCCACCTAAATTACATACCGCGTAATTCTACTAGTTGTACTTTGTTGCAGTGAAAGTAATGATCAATGTTTGTCTTGTCTGTCTTTTTGTTCGTCCATCCATCCATTCACTTGTTTATTACATTTATTTGTAGATCCGACAAGCCAAGTGATGGTCAGAATTAAGTCGGCCATAGCAGGGGGCCATCTGCGCCAAACTAGCTTAGATCATTTGGATGCCCACTATCGCGAGTGCATTGGAGCGCATAGCACTTGCACCGCATCATGGGAGCGGTAAACGCTCCCGTAAACGCTGCACGCTTATGATACTGGCATTGCATAAAATGGATGGATGGCCCCCAGCTATGGCCGCCAGTGAGGTGTAGGAATGTGGCTCGTCGGATTCGTCTATAACAGCTCAAATATGCAGAATATTTTTACTTAACAGAACTGTTTCAAGAAGATGTATAGCCTTGGCATTCAACCATAAAGAAGACACAATATATGTGGGAGACAAGTCTGGGGATGTATACAGCTATTCATTAAATAACCAAACAGAAGATGGAGTCTTACTTGTTGGCCATATATCCATGCTGCTTGATGTAGTAAGTAGTAAACCCAGTAGCGGGGCAAGCCCCCTCCCCCCAATATTTTCTTTCCCCCCACTTTTGAGGCGAAATTCCCCAAATTACGTAAATTTCCACTTTTTGCGGCAATTTTGTGCAAAATTTGTTGATTTTGCCCCCCTGAAATTCACTTTGGCCCCAATTCCCCCCCAAATCCTGGTGCCGCCTCTGAGTAAACCCTGTGATCAGGGTCATGTCATGTTAAGGATTTTTTAGCTCTGTGTTAGGCGAAAATTAAATGCTGTTGAAATTATGCTGTGTGAATGTGAACCACTGTGGTGAGCATATTCAGCATTGTCAGTGTATAATTTTAATAAAAGTTTTAAAGATTAAAAAAAATTCTGTATAGATCTCATGTCACAGGTCCATTTGCCTGTAACAAAAATTAATATATTTTTGTCTCCCAGCTTGACAGTCTACTCAAATTCTTTGTTTATGACCATCTATTTCACCACTATTTGCTACAGGTTGTATCACAAGATGACAGGTTTATTATGACGGCAGACAGAGACGAGAAGATACGAGTTAGCTGTCTACCCAACTCATACCATATTCAAACATTCTGTTTGGGACATACACAGTAAGTCAATGTTAGCTGCCTGCCTACCTAACTCATACCATATTCAAACATTCTGTCTGCGACATACACAGTAAATTTATGTTAGATATCGACATGTACAAAATTGTACATAGTAAGTCATATTGATTGAATTGATTCTTTTAGATCATTTGGTCAAGAAACTGTCAACATGCAAGCTATTAAGCCCTTTACTGAATTTTCTTTTAATTAACAATGGACTAAATAAATAAAAACTTACCAATTGATGGCCCATCTTGAAAATTTTTCCTGAGGACAGCACAACAGTTGTTTTTGCCTGATCATATTTCACTATTTTGAACCTGTAAAAGCAAATCGTGATTTTTTACAACCCTTTATCAGGTTCATGCCATAAGATAATATATTTTTTGCTATTATGGATCATTTCAGATTTGTAAGCAGATTAGCAGTTCTACCAAATCTACCTAATGTCTTGGTGTCAGGAAGTGGGGTAAGAAGTCATTTAAGCCAAGTTGTCTTGCTTGATGTTAGGCCTAAAAATAATTGTATTGGTGTAACGGGATGAACAAAAAAGTATAAGATGTTTTAAAGCTCATTCAAACAACATACGCATCCATAGAGGTACTGGATAATTAAGTGATCCTCAAACACATTAAAATGACTTTGCCCCAATATTTTCCAAGAGGGAATAGTTTTAGGGTCAGGTGGGTTATGCCAATACAACAATTGTTTTATGAACAAGTATTTATTCCGTAAGTACATGATTGATTGATTGATTGATTGATTGATTGATTGATTGATTGATTGATTGATTGATTGATTGATTGATTGATTGATTGATTGATTGATTGATTGATTGATTGATTGATTGATTGATTGATTGATCGATCGATCGATCGATCTTGTTGATCGATCAGTTAAAAATAAATGTTCGATCGATCGATCTTGATGATCGAAGTAAATGTTTGTATTATTTTTTTGAATTCATCCTTAATTTATGGTTAGCTCAGTCTGTCATGGTTCCTTGCACATTACAAAAGTCAACGATCATCTCAGAATTTGAACCCGTGACCTTCTGATTTCTGGCAAAACTCTCAAAAAGAATGAAGTAAAATAATTAAAAGTATGTCAAAATACTATGAGCAACTGCATTATCAATCAATCAAATTATGAGCATCATTCCTCAAGACATTTGACATAATAAAAACAACAGTAATTGCATAAAATAATTTCACATTTTACAGCATTTAGAGTTTTAGAACTCATCTGTTTGCTCTCTTAGGATGGAACAGTAAGGTTTTGGAATTACATTGAAGGACATCAACTGCACTGTATTTCATTAGACTCAACCCATCAAGAGAGGTCAAAAGATGACAGTGCAGTTGTTGATAGTGAAACTGGTGAAAATGGGGACAGTGCAAGCAGTAGTGTTGCTAAGGTGGAGGACCAAGTAGACAGACCAACCGTTACATGTATTGCATGTTGTAGGACACAGAATATTGTTGCAGTATCGTTATTAAAGTGAGTATTTGAAAGAGGGTCCCGGGGGGTTCTCAACTTTGGTTTGGGTGGAGGGATGTGCAACTGGGACTCCGAAAAACTACTCAACTTTTAAACCAAATTTGACGAAAAACAGACCCGAAATTATTAAAAAAAATTGCCAAAACAATGAAAAATTGGCACTTTTTTGAAAAATATTATTGATTAATATTTTGTCAACAATCATATTCTCTTATCGACTGTCAGAAATATCTTATTGGCATCAATTTTGGCGACAGTACAAATCTGTTGATAACAACACTATACCAGTTTGATAATGAGATTTGTTCAGCCCCATATTCAAACATTTCTCTTTGTCCATTACATTTTTTTTATGTCAAGCATATCTAGGCATCCGTATGAGATAACACTGACAAAACTTTGGCCAGGCACAAGTGACCTGGTGAAGGGGGTCGCCATATAGCTGGTCTGGGAATTTTTCGGGACAGGCAAGTGTAGCCGACAATCGGGCGTTACCCTGTTCGGAATCGGCTGTAACAAGGTCTTTATTATCATGGGTGATCTGCTCCGCCTTTACAAGATGAGCCACTGGGAGAGCAGAATTAATTAGATTTTTTATAGGTCATGCGGGGAATTGAACCCGGGACCTCTTGCACCAAAGGCAAAGACCTTAACCAGTGTGCCACACTGCTCCCTGCTTTGTGAATATTAAAAAAAAACACCTTCAACCTAGGTAACATTTGCAATTATTCCTTTCAGCAATCCATCAGTACTGTTATACCAAGTGACTCAATCCAATTCTGAACTGGAATGTGTTCAGCTTTGTACACTGGACAGCAAGGTATCACCATGGAGTCTTTGTTTTGATGACTCTGATCAGCTGTGGATCTTAAGACCGGTGGAAACACAACCATTAGTAGTGTATTCACTGAGTGAAGAGAGTGGCAATATAAAGGTGCGTATCAAATATACTGGAAATTGCAAACTTTTGATTACTGTAGAAGGGGATATTTTTGCGAGCAGTTATTTTCATGATTTAGAGTAAGAGAGACATTTTTGCGAATGTTATTTTCGCGATTGCTATGTTCTGCCCTATAATTGTAATGCATTGTTGCATATATTCACGAGGTGTTATTTTCGTGGTTGGAGCTCCAATTACAAAATTCGCGAAAATTAACCCCCCGCAAAAATTTCCCCTTTTACAGTACTCTGTGCGAAATCAGAAGGAAATCATCAACAAATGAATTTTAAACCCTAAAATGTAAAACCAACAGTAAATTAGAGAAAGAAATAAGTGGATGATGTGGTACTTTTTGGGAGGTGTACCAGTGCTCAGGGACACCCTCAGTGGTGGTGTAGATTTGCCATTACAGGGTGTCTCTGAAAGAACTGTATTGTTAGAGCTTTGGGTATTTTAACACTAAACCAAACATAACTAAATAATCGATGTGGTTGAGGAATATATTAGCTATCACATACCTTTAACATTTTGACAATTGACTGCTCCGTTTTTTGCAAGAGAAGAATTTTACCATACTACCGCATTTTCAATCCGTTCCACAGAGACAAATATCTATCAACGACAAAAGACGCTTCATGCGCTGATAATGCACAGTGATTAGCACAGATCATCGATTGATATTTGAATCAATGTAAAGTTTGAAAATGAGGGAGTTTGGTAAAATTCTTATATTTCAAGAAAGGGGTGGCCAATTGTCAAAATTCATAAAACATGTGATAGCTGATTTATTCCTCAGCCAGTTATTTAGTTATGTTTAATTAGTTGTGGTGCTGAAATACCCAAACAATTAATTTTTCGATGATACAATTCTTGTAGGGACACATACTTACAAGTACTTGCATGCTTGTGGAATATAAAGTTGGCATACTAATATTGTTGACTTCCTTTTTTTTCAGCTCACAAAGCTTGATCCAACCACCAGCACATCAAATACCAGCAAATTAATTACAAAGATAAATGACAATACTCAATTCTTTAAAGGTAAGTATGATGAGCTTTTGAACAAATTTTACATCTTTCCCCAGAGCAGCCAGCGCACATAAACGTTGAAACAAAAACCAGTGCATCTGGCTGGATTCGGACCGGCAACCTCTGTAATACTAGTACAATGCTCTAGCCAACTGAGCCACAGGGGCACGCAGGAAAAGAGCAGAAGATATAAATCTATAGGTTTTAGACTATGTGACTTTGTGTATTTGTAATAAATATGCAGTTCTGATGCCTTCTGGTAGGAATGTGACGAACATCATTTGAACCTATACCTATAGATTCTCCAGCGTGCCTCTCAGTTGGCTAGATTGTGCTAGTATTATGAAGGTTGCCGGTTCGAATCCGAATAGATGCACTGGGTTTTATGTGCGCTGGCTACTCTGGGGAAAGATTGAAATTTGTTCATCCTATCAACCCAGAGTATTAAGTATAATAACTTACAAGATGAACTTGTTTAAACACTATGCTCTATTAATAAAAGAATTATTCGTAGTGTTAATGTATTATGACCAAATAGTTTTAATATTTTCAATATCGTGCACTTGTAACAATACATGTTGTTTATGCATTAATTAGCATTGCGACGAAGTATAATTGAATACATGAATACAAAACCCACCCAAGTCCATGGGAAGTGATTTTGAGAGAAAAACCTGTGTATCATTTTAATTCCTTCAGTTAGATTTACCTGGTCAATATGGTAAGTTTTACGTGCAAATGAGTGGATTAACCTGTATTAGGTATGACGATTAGCGTTTCAGGGACTTCGTTGGGTTCATTTTAAATTTTGGACTTGGGTGGTTTTTTGAATCATATACAAAGACAACAATGTTAGAATGAGATTACCACTAGTAAGATAATACAAAATAAAGCACACAGGTATGTATAATGTTGATAAGCATTCTGCCATGTAATATAAACCACACACTTTCCTTTATTAAACCCATTTTTTTTTCAAAAGTCACTCTCTAGCAATGAATGTGTTACAAGTGGACTTGTATACATACTGGATTTCAATCAATGTGTTACAAGACTCAAATCATGGAATTGGGTGGTTCTTTCATACATGCTATTTTTCACATGCTCAATAGATACAGAGGATGAATTTGAGTTGTTCTGTCATACATATGACAGGCCTATGTATAGCAACAATTTCCCATGCTTAACTCAATTTAGCCAACGTATGGACTTGGGTGGGTTTTGTATTCATATATTCAATTGTTTTATTGGAAGCTTGATTGTTCAAGAATACCATGAAAGAAAAGTGTTTTTGAATGCTAGGATCTAACATGTTCTTCCATTTTTACAGCATCGATAAATTAAAGGACATTTCAATTAAATTTTATCCTAAATTCTGAATGGGCTAATCCAGTTGAAATCCAGACACCCCCTATGCAAGACATGACCTTAATCTCCCACACAGGGAGTGTAGATTTCAAATGGAGTCGCCCATTCATCAGGTAACTTCATTTGAAATTAATACTCTGTGTGTGGAAGATTAACCAGTGTATGCATTAGCCTATGGTCATTGTTATACACATTTTCGCTTCTATATCAGAACTTCTGGAGCAATATAACTTAAATTTTGGTAACATTTTGTTTTAACAGTAGGCCTCAATCTAAGATAGAAAACAGAAAATGAAAAATCGTACCACACCTGTTTAAAAGTTGATATATTCATTCAAATTTTGAATTCCTTCAGTATTAATCAATAGGTGTCATGATATCAAGAGACTCAGACTTCTTTCATGATATCTTGCAAAAGTGTTTCAAATAACAAAAATCTTTATTTCTACCAGCATTACATGTATGTGGTCTGTGATACTGTCATTTTAAAGGTAAAACATTTTATGGCAAAAACAAAAACCACAATAGAGCTGCATTGCACAACCTGATAATGCTCCCCTTTTGACGTGCCAAAAAACCTTTGCCCCCCCTTTTGACGTGCCAAATATTTTTTGCCCCCCTCCTTACACATGCAAAATTTTTAGGAACCCGAATTTAAAACCTTAAATTGTCTTATCATTTTGCATATTTGAATGTGTTCCTAACGTTTTCCTACACCTATTTAGGGCGTTATATAGAAATGGTGTCCCCCATTTGCTTGCCCCCCCCTTTCAACCTGCCAAAAATCGCTTGACCCCCTTTCGACCTGCCAAAAATGCTTGCCCCCCCTTTTGGCCTGCCAAAAATCTTTGCCCCCCTATAATTCACCAGACCGGGGTATATATAATTATTGTACCACCCCTGATGGTATGTATGGGTCTTTGCAGTCTTGCAAGATTTTACTAACAATGTAATAATTTCATATCATCTTTTCTAGATTCATACAACCAAGAAAGTTTTTACAGCACACTGCACAAGAGACAAATAGACAATATGGGGCACTACTTGGAAAGAAAACATCAGCGGGAGGAATTCCAGAAGCAAAAGAAGGAAGCAGGGCAGGTCAAAGGTCAAGGGTCAAAGAAACAAAAAACAAACTAATGTGATATGACTCGAGAGGAAGAATTCTGGACAGGGAGAAATGACATGCAAGGAATGTGACTTATGTTGCCACAATGTGTTTCATTTTAGAACTTACATGGTTTTTATTGTCTTATATTGAAAACTGATTAGCTTTTTGAAACAAATTCATCAGGGTTTGGTAACTAACAAATTAAAACAGTTTTTCATTTGCCAAAAGCAATTTGAAGAAACTTACTAATTTTTCTTGCTGACAGTTTCTTCAGTGAACCACCGACTTGTTGTTGTTATGATCCAACAGCTGAGAGAGCGAGGAGTAATGAATAGAGACGAGGGCATCTACATTTTAAGTCACATGTATGATCCACTTTTGGAAACTACTAGCAAGACTAACATCGCTACCAAAAGTAACATAACTTCCCACTAGTCTCTAAGTTTCGATAAAGTCAGTGGTTCCCTGACAAAACTGTGAGGAAAAAAATTTAGTAAGTTTCTTCAAATTATACGAGTGGATATTCATACGTAGTGGTAGATAAAATGATTAAAGAGTTTAACTTCAACACTACACTATTTTTCGCTCACCTGGAACATTTTCACTAGTTCGACTAGCATCTTCAGCAGATGGTGATGCTGTGATGTTATCTTGTCCACGATCGGGATAACCTTCACTGATGACATCATATGATTGACAGAATGACGTCATAGGATCTGGATTAGCTTTTATAACAAGTATGGAAGAAAATGTTTTGAAATCCTTGTACCTGACATATTTTCACATTTTCTACAACACCTTGAACAACTTTCTTAATGTAATTTCTATTCTATTTCACCCTATTTTAACTTGAAAACAGTAAAAAATGGGGTTCAGCGACGTATCTAAAACTACATCAATCAGTGCCTGACCTTGTGGAGCTTATTTTGAAAATTGGCCAAAAATAAATAGTATTTTGCTATATGTGACCATCCAGCACAACTGAGCCCTGAAGTCGCCAATCATCATTTTTGAGATATTCAACCAAAATATTCTGCTTGAAATTAGCTTTAAAATGATGTATATCATGTCTATAGTACTTGACATTTTAAGTAGTGAAAATCAATAAAACAGTCAATAAATCCTTTGTTTCCTATTGTTTATTGTTAAGTTCAATGGAGCATATCTCAATAGTGGCACTGGCGACATCCGGGCTCAGTTGTGGAGGATGGTCACATATGTAATCAAATTCAGATTTGTGTGTCGGAAACCTGTTCGGTCTAGCGATATGTTAAGACTCTATTTTCATGATATCTTAAAAACATGATCATGTTTTCAAATAAATGATTTAAACCATGAGTCTTAAGTTATTGAATGCATAAAGGATGTGTGATACTTCTCGATCTTAAAACTGCTAACATGGACATCAACCATATAGACGAATCCAAGTAGCCAAGTCATGGTCAGGATTTGGTCGGACATCTTTGGGTAGCCGCCAGCACCAACCTGGTGCTTTGAGCGTCCTATTGTGCAAATAAAAGCCGCCTAACACCTAGAGAAGATGCAAGGACGAGGAGGGTTAATAGAATAATAGCTAATAATATATATAAAGGAGATAATTCCACAGGTAATCCCGTCGCATTCTATTCATAGACCCTACATAGTGCTTTTGTTCGCAAGTACATCAATGCATAGATACCGCGTGTAGTTAATCCGATTATTATGTCACTTCAACAGCGAATAGACCAGGCTGTGTGTTTTCGTGGAAGGTGTAAAACGGGTGATGAAATGCAGTTTAAAATTTCCGCCAAGGCGAATCATTTCACATTTTGAGTGCATTGTAGCCGACGGCTACCCAACTAAAGGCTGCTAGTCAGGTGTAGGAATGCGTGAATTTAGATTCGTCTATAAGACTGGTTCTATTTTGGAATAATCAAATTCTTAGCAGCAAGTTTGCATAAAAGTTGACAACCAGCTAATTTTTGCTAATGTGGGTATGCTGAACTCAAAAAGACCCCATAGGACCGTATAGGGGGAAGGAATTAATTTTATCCCAAAACACTTTCAAACATGTCAAATTATGTGTCTGGCCCCACAGAGCCCACTGTAATATTTGTGTGTGTACGACCCATCGTTAAAGGAGTATTTCGTGATCCTAGCATCCTCTTTTTTATGACATTTTTCAGTACATATCCACGAAAAAAGCATATTCCCAAAATTTCAGTTGATTCCGATTTTGCGTTTGCGAGTTATGCATGATTATGTGTATTACACTGCTCCATAGACAATACGTTGTAATTTCGTTCTGGTGCACCAGAACGAAATTCAAATTTCAGCGATATCTTTGCTAAACGAATTAATCTGCAAGAAATATTTTGTACATAAACATTATGTAGCCAGAGTATTCCAGTGATATAAAAATCTCAACTTTTTTTGAGAAAAGTGGGGGATGAGGCTGTGGATCACGAAATGCCCCTTTAAGAGTTATGGGGCACAAAAGGTCACAGGTCGATTTGCTTGTGTATTTGCTGTGTGTATAGGTCAAAAGTCAAAGTTGTTTCAATTGCTTCATAAAAGTTGAGGCAAATTGTTCGTCTTGCTTAGAGGTTTCATAAAAAGAATAGTTTGCACTATCTGCAATGTCTAGTTAACATGTTGCACATCAAAGAGTCAAAAGATATGTAGAACTCCATAGGATTTATGTAGTTATTTATCATTTATCTTCTGAACTTGACATCACATATAGGAACAACTATTCTTTTCCTGAATCACTTGAGGAACAGTTAGCATCCATTTTTACATTTTTTATGTAAAAACCTGAAAAAATGCTCAGATTTTTATGAAAATAGTCTCAAATGTTTCATCTTCTATAAACAAAAGAATAAAAAAGAATAGTTTGCCAGGATGTTTCGTTACCATGGTAACAAGGTGACAAAGGTCGATGCCCATTGAATCGTATAGACCTGACCATTTTTTGCTATGTTACTATGGTTGCCCACGTAAGGAAACATCAGACACAATACAAACTATTATTTTTCTGCATGGATTTTCTATGATGAACAATTTGAGACTATTTTCAGGTTTTGATTATATTTATAGGTTAATACATGTGCATCACTTGTTGGGAGTGAAATTGTACAAAATAATGCACACGTACCGAGATGTTGATGCGTCTAATGCACGAGCCCAGAAGGGGGAGTGCATTAGACGCATCAACATCTCAGTACAAGGGCATTATTTTGTACAATTTCTCGAGTGCTACGCATTTATTAACCTATTTCATACACAAGAAAAAAATCCTGTGATTTTAGCATTTTTATAACAAAATTGTCACTAAAAATTTGGAAAATGCAGGCAAATATAAATGCAACAACCCGCAAGTAAAATGAACACGCCCGAAAGCACTGCGCATAGTATGCGCCTGTGCATTTGTACAACATTTATGCACGGCTAGTAATTAACTAACGGAGGCTCTGATTGGTTCTTACAATCTAGGAGTGTATGAAATATATTTATTTATGTGAACAATTCAAATGAAACAGTTGTGGATTTGTCTAGTGAGGTCTGTACTGTTTCCATGCAAGATCAGTGTTTACTGTTTCCATGCAAGATCAGTGTTTACTGTTTCCATGCAAGATCACACATTACAAACAATTACAAAGTTAGCTTCTCAGTTTTCTTGAAAATGATTTTATTTACATACTTACAAAAGTTCATGACATTGATGTACATTTAATAAATATTTCTTTCTAGAAGTACAATGAACTGAACCATGAAAAATGTTGTCTTCATATTTTTTGTGTTCAAAAGAAAGTGAAGAAAACGAAGTAACCTGAATTTCTAGCATAAACTATTTGTAGGATCTACAGTCTTGGACAGTATGGAGGACACTTTTCAAAAGAACATAAATTGAGTCACTTGGATAGGTACGATCATAAAGGTTAATTTTGTCCAAAATTGTAAGGAATAGAAAGTACATTGTACAGTAAAATGAGGGTTCAATCATATCTGTAATTGGAGATAGCAGAGCCAAAGGCAGCAAAGTGGTCAATTACAAAAAAGATGAATACCCTACACCTGTGAGCATTATGATTGGATAGATGCCTTCTTGACTCAATCAAGCTAAATGAGGCATTGGAAGGAAACATTCATCACTCAATCAAGCTGAGTTGTTGAAAAGAATCATTCTTGACTCAGTCAAGCTAAAGGAGTCATTAAAAAGAATCATTCTTGACTCAAGCTAAATGACACATTTCTTAGGTGGTATCATTTGTTTTCATGTCCATTTCTCCTGTAAAATCCATTGAAATGGGACTTAAAGTTCCAAGGTATGAATATATCCATGTTGCACAAAACGGTGAAAAACAAAAGAAGTTCAATACTTCTTTCCAGAAAATACATTTTGGCAGCAAATGACTAATCTGGCTTGATCATGTCGCACATTCTGCTTTCCATCTCTAAAAAAATATAGAAATATCTGAAACGGCTTGGCAGTCAGATCATAATTTAGATCACCACTGTCTTGAATAGACAGACATTCATGTTACTGTATATCCTCGAATAGTCGCACCCTTCTATCACACGCCTCCCACCTTTTTTTTCAACCAAGATGTTTCAAAAATGCTGATATTTCCATGCTGTATTGTGTAGTAAGCTTACCAAGGTGCACACACGATCGCTAAATGGTATCGGTAGTTGGCGAAAGTCTGATTGTAAACCCGGAAGTGAATGGGAATTCATCGTTCCTAAGCGTGAGTTTTAAGCTTACCTAATGAGTTTAACAGGAATTATCATTCTAAAAATGACCTCTAATCAATGTCCTCTTTTGGAAAATGCAACGCCCCCGGGAGAGACTTTTTCGAGGGTATACGCTTATTCTCAAGTTTAGGCTTTTAAAGTTCCAACTGATGATATGACGGTCGTCTTGAACGTCTTGTTCAACTACAGGGAATGTTCCTACTGCAGCTGCAGCATCCAGCATATCTTACAATCATGTTATTTATCAAGTTTGGGCTTTTTTAACGTCCCAACTGATGATATGACAGTTGTCTTGTTACCTGCTGCTGATGTTGTCGTTGATATAACCGTGGGATGTGTTACTGTAGTGGTAATGATAGTTATCTGTGGTCTATTGACTAATGGGACTGCTCCTACTGCGGCCGCCGCAGCCGTTGCAGCCAGTAATTGTGGGTTGGTCTGCATCCCCCATTTGGATTTTCTTTTTCTTTCCGGTTCTTCACCTGAAAAGAATAATAAACAAAAGTTGTAGTGGTTCATAAAAAATGTAAATCAACTACAGTGGCAACTCGTTAACACAATTTCTGATAACATGAAGTGTTTTTAAAGACCAAAACTTATATTCTACATTATAATATAAACTGATAACACGAATTCCTGTTAAGACAAAGGTTGAGGGGGTAAAAATACTCGATTGTAAAAAAACACAGGCATGAGACTGCACTTTCCTAAAAAAAACTGAAAAAACTGAAAATGCGCGTGAAATTGGGCAAAAAGTACCAAAAACAGGCTGAAATTAAATAAAGTTGCGGAAATTTTGACTATAAAAAAAACTGAATTCAGTTTTAAACTGAAAATTCTCATGCCTGAAAACAGTGTTCTGAAAAAATGTGTCATTATTATTATTATGTCAAAATTTTCAAAATTTTATTATTACGTTTCTGGCAGGGAGGGAGGGTCGGCTGAGAAACGAAACCAGTTACGTTTAAAGGACGTCATCGATCTTTTGGTTTGTTCCCTTAATGAGTTGCCACTGTACATAAGGTGGTACTTTACACCCCTTGATAAATTTGTGACTATTTTTGCAATTTTTTCTCAATAATAACACACTGGTAACGAAAGTTATGTATATTATATGGGCAAGGAATCCAGTTACTACACTGGAATTTCAGTGACTCAAGACAAGCAGTACGTTATTTATTACAAGAAAGAGGTACCGCTAGAATGTACCTCATTTCTTAACATACATAATGAACCACTTGTCTTGAATCACTGAAAATTCAGTGAAGTAATTGTATTCCTTGCCCCTATAATATACCGTACATAACTTACCAGTGTGTAGTTATTTTTTGAGGAAAAATGCAAAATTAGTCAAAAAATTGATCAGGGGGGTATAGTACCACCTTAAAAGCAATAATATGTGATTTGCATAAAGAATAGATTCCTATTTAAATGTTAGTTTTCACTGATCACATTGCCCCCTGTTGATTTTGAGGCAAACAAATGAAAGCCATGTTGCTCCCAATGCTATGTAACCCCTAAACGTACAGTTCGGATTTATGAAGGTTTCCAAATGCAAAGCTTTAAGAGGATCTGCTTTACTCCTTAAACTCACTCAATCCTCATATTGGTTTACATCAACATTGCAAAACTCGCTCAGTCCAAAGAGTGATTTTCTCATATTGAGTCAAATTGACCAGAGTCAGTTTTGGAAAACAACTTCTCATATTGGGCTATTCCAGTTGAAATCCATACACCCCCTGTAGGTGACACGATGAAGTAAACCATTCAGCTCAGACAACCCCATTTAAATTCACTCTCCTTGTGTGGGAGATTAAGGTCATGTCTTCCATAGACATATGGATTTCAACTGGAATAGCCCATTGTTATTAAACCCATTAGGTTTCATTGCCTGAACAGAATTGATCATGTCTCACCTCCTTTTTCAACCAAATCGACGGTAATAACTCTTGTAGTGAGGGATCAACATTTAACCACAAATTGCCTCAGGCAAAACTCACTTTCTGGGAACTAAATACCACACAAGGTCATTTTTATGTAACTCATTGACCCATTTGTGTCATATACTGCCTCTAGCTACAATGACAGCCTGGTGATCTGATCAACTCGTTCACAGATACCAACTTCAGGAGGGAATGCAAGTTTTGATCAATTCTCTTCAGGTAGTAATACATTATGCACCATGATCCCTTTCCTTCTCAAACTCACCTAAGATTTGTGCTGTTGATGCACCCGCTGATGATGACGATGCCACTTGCTTTAGCTGCTGATCAACAGGCAGTGGTTTCTTGGCCATCCCCATCACAAATTCAACTTTGGTCTTTTCTTTCTTCTCTTTTTCTCGTTTGGCCATGTCCTCTTTTTGTGCTTTGGCTGTGGAAAATGCAGATTTTACATCATGGACATATCTGTTATGAAGTTGTTTTTATTCCCTTTTAGCTAATTTGAATAAAGTTTTTCCACCAATTTTCTTATCCCTCAGGACGGGGTACTACAAAATACTACTTGATATATGTGCTGTTTGTGCATGCATCCCACATGGTGTGATGACGCATTGACACAATCCCCCTAAGTGATGTATAGGTACGGTTTTGCTGGCCAGCGAAGTCTAACAGCAACACCCGTGGCAAAGTGTCACCAACCCAGTGCTTGGCATGCGAGGTGTCTCGGGTTTGAATCCCACCCAGAGCAAACAACTTCTTTCTTTGTTTTCTCTCTTTATTCCTTCCTTCTTTCCCTTCCCATCGCCAAAAAGCCCTTAGGCAGTTAGGGTTAGGTTACCACTATCGAAACTCAGTATAGGCTTAATTAACCCTTACAGAACAGGGTACTTCAAAATACTACTCGATATATGCGCTGTTCGTGCGTGCATCCCACATGGTGTGATGACGCAATCACCCAAAGTGATAAATAGGTACAGTTTCGCTGGCCAGCGAAGACTAACACTCGTGGCAAAGTGTCGCCGACCCAGTGCATGGCATGCAAGGGGTCTCGGGTTTGAATCCCACCCAGAGCAAACAACTACTTTCTTTCTTTTCTCTCTTTATTCCTTCCTTCTTTCCCTTCCCGTCACCAAAAAGCCCTTAGGCGGTTAGGGATAAACAAAAATGAAAGTTTTGGATTCAAATCATTTTACCTTTATCGTCCACAGAATAGCTTTTATATTTGCAATGAACAGAGAATCTTATAGAGATTATGTTATGTTCTTTTACAGTTTTCACAAAAATGAATCCTTCCTTCCTTATACGTGCTTACTTCAATTGTTTGAGTATCAAGGCACAGGCTTTACGTGCAGTTTTACCTATGCACAATCCTGGAACCTAGGATTGACTGCAGATATCAGAACTGGGAATGGTCCCCTTATTTTTTTAAATAGATTTGACACTTACCATGTACAGGGTTTGACTCTTCCTGTACATGGGACCAACAGCTTTACGTGACTTCCAAACCACAAGACGTCGCACACACACTACCTATATCTGCACGTGCTAAGCAGTGTATGGGAGTGAGAAGAAATTCTACAATTTTATTCTGTAAAGTAACTGAACACAATTGTAGGATTTCCAACCTTATAGGAACATTTTGGGAGAGGAAGAGAATTCTCACCTAAGGCAAGCCCAAGGCTCAAACCCTCGCCGATCGTATTCTCCCGGCCGACAGCGCAACGTCTTAACTGCTCACCCATCCTCACTTTGAAAAACTAGAATTAAGTGGTTCGTAATTAAGATGGCCCCCACACAAAGGTGTGTAAATAACAAAGGTTTGTAAATAAAAATAATATGCAATATGCAAATAAGCTCATTAATATTCATAAATATGCAAATAACATGACACAAAACTATACAGCACATCAGGCCAGCATATCCAATCACCAAACCAAGTTTGATATAATATTGGATGGCTGAGCATGATACCATAACATATCGGATGAGTCATAAAAATATCGGACGAGCCAACATGCGAAATAAACCATCCAATATTATCATTATTAGGTTTTCTTAAGAGCCAGTCTCCCTTATTATGTACCCAAATCAGGGGGGTTGTGATACAAAAAAAAATAGAATTTTCTCTAAAAAATAATTTTGGTACATATTAGCACCAACAACTCACATGTAAAATATGAGCGCAGCACAGCGCCTCGTTCAGCTTGAAAAAATTCTTGAAATTTCAGCCTCTCTGAGCCTTACTTGCAAATTGTAAACTTTGGAGGTGCATAACATCGCGCGCCATCATCATCCCAACCTGCATTTTGCATTTTTTAAAGTACCAAATGGTTACATTACAAAAACCAAGAAAAAAATTGGGATCTTGATGGCGACAAAATCAGCAAATCCAATGATTTGATGAAAAGCGCCTCGCAAACTTCAAAGCATCATAACGGGCTGCGCCATCAAGATCCCAAGTCCGAACAAGTTTGAAATTAAAGACCTCCATGGCAAGTTTCATTTTTCAGCAAAATTTTTTGGGATTTCAAGTTTATGCACAGAGTTAACAGAGGTCAAAGGTCAAAATTTCCTATTTTCGCACATTTTTACACGCCTGTATTATTGCGCGCCAACGCCACCTGACTCTCCGAATAGGATTTCATCAAAGAAGAGGTAATTCTCTGCAAGAACTGAAAAAATTAGCTTGGGATCTCTTGATCTTCATATTTTTCTGATTTTTTGAAAATGGACTTAGCCTCATTTTGGAGGTCAATTTGACCTCTTTTTCCCACTCGCTGCACAATGTGGGCATTTTACTGCATCACACAAAGATGCGCCAACAAGATCCCAATTTTATTTTTCATCGTATAGCTTCTTTGGCGACCAGTAGACAAAAACAAGCAACAGCTAATTGGGATCATGTGGGCGCACTAATATAAAAGAGGTCAAAGGTCACGCTTTGTGCCAAAGTGATGCATATTTGCCTATGTGCAGCACGAAAGTGGAACTTTGACCCGCAATAAAATAATAATAATATTTATTTCAATTGTCATAAATTACAAACATGAAAAAAAAGAATACTAAAAGCAATTTAAATGACAATCCAGGAAAGAAGAAATAGACTAAACAGTCCAAACACAACGTGTTCTTCTTTCCTGATTATAAGTACATATAAAATAATAATAAATACAAGATACATGTACACATTAAAAAAAAAACATTTTTAGAAAAAAAGAGTGAAACACTCTTAAGACATAACTTATGCACAGATGATGTATCAACAGTGCACAAGATAGGCCGTGTCAGCAAAATAAATTAATACACATGTGAACAAAGTTATTACCTTAGAGTGGGCCTAACTCAAATTATACAACTATTGGAACTATGTAAGTTTCCAAAACATTTTTAGATAAGTATACATGCATATGAAAAACATAATTACATCATAAAATGTTCTTTACACATTGCCTTAAATAAGGTAAGGGAGGCGAGAGCGGACATCAGTGGAAGTTCATTCCACAAACGTGGAAAGGAAACAAAACAGAGTTGAAAAAGGCATTGGTATGAGAACTACAGTGGAGATATCTAAGCTCTTTAACCTTAGAAGGCTTGAAAAATTGGCAAAAGGAAGAAGGACCAATTCCATTAATCAATTTAAAGCAGAAGATCAACCTTAACAAATCAAATAAGTCACATGTTTTAAGTAATCCAAATTCAACTAATCTAGACTCATATGAAAGATCAGAAGGACACCTCTTCCTATACATCAAGACTTTAGAAATCTTTCTCTGACTCTTATCTAACCTATCAAGCAGGCCAGTCTGACAAGGATTCCAAATTACAGCACAGTATGTAAGATGAGGGAGTATCAATGCTTTAAATAGATGCAGAAGAGCACTGAAGTGCATATGGCGAGAAGTTCTGATGACAAAACCAGTTAGGCGAGAAACCTTTTTACAGATATTATCAACATGTGAAGTGAACGATAAGGAAGAGTTGAAAACAACACCAAGCAGTTTATACTCATCAACAACCTTAATTGGAATACCACCTAACTTGTATGTAAAAAGACTGCAAGCCCTAGACCTCGAAAAATGAACAACAGCACACTTAGAAGCATTAAGGGGGAGATTATTCTCAATGGTCCACCTGTGAATTCTGTCAAGATCTTTCTGCAGAGCAAGGTGATCCTCAAAAGTTCGAATAGAACGCACAAGTGTATGGTCATCAGCAAATTGAAATAAGGGAGAGGACAGGTTCTCATTAATGTCATTTACAAATAACAGAAACAAGATGGGCCCCAAAACAGAACCTTGAGGAACTCCCGATGTAACTGAAGCCCAATCAGATTTAGCTCCGCCAAAGATAACTCTCTGTTTTCTATCTGAAAGAAAACTTTTAATCCAGTTTAGAACATTATTCCTGATACCATAGTAATGAAGCTTTTGCAACAAAATTGTATGATCTACCCTATCAAAAGCAGCACTAAAATCAAGAAAAATCCCATCCACCAAATTACAATATTTGCTGTTATCAAGGTTACCACTGAGAAAATGATAAAACGTAGCCAACATCTGCTCACAATTCCTACCATGTCGAAAACCAAATTGATTATCTGAAAGAATGCCATGCTCATCAAGATAACCAAGAAGACGCTTACAAACCAATCTTTCCAGGACCTTACAAAGGATTGCTGTTAAGGAAACTGGCCTATAACTCGAAATAGCATTCTTAGGCTTACCAGAACCTTTGTAAATAGGCACAACATTTGCACACTTCCAGGCAGATGGAATTTCACCCTTTGAAATACATTCATTAAAGAAGGTACACAAAACAGGAGCTAATTCACTTGCACATGATTTTAAGAAAACAGGAAGAATACTATCAGGACCGGGAGACTTGTTGGTATCAAGCCCATTAAGAATGTCAACAACTTCATCAACAGAAAACATGTCAAAGGAGAGACAAGCACCACCATGAGAGGGGGGAGAGTTAGGAAGACAATTTACATCAATGGTAGAGGATGTCCCAAAGTTACTTGAGAAATGCTTATTAAAAGCGCAAGCAATATCATCGGGTCAGTCAAATCACCACTATCAGTAGTAAATGAAAGCTGGGAAGAGTCCTTAGAACTAGATCTTACATAATTCCAAAATTTCTTAGGATTGCTCCTAGCTTGTTTGGAAATACTAAGAGAATAATTACAATGACTAGTCCGAATAGCTTTTTTCAAATTTCTACTACACTTTTAAATTGTTGCTCAGCAACATGACTACCAGATTTCTTAAACCTCCTGTACATAAGCTTCTTTCTTGTACATAATTTCCTAATATCCTTTGTCATCCAAGGAACAGACTTACCCTTCTTAACAAATTTCTTAGGAACAGTTTTATCAACAGCAGCATTAATATAATGCTCAATGAAATCCCATTTGTTACTTATATCATTAATCATATTACAAACATTCCATGGGCTACTTGAGATAATATCACGATTTCACCAAAATTAGCCCTATTCAAACAGAAAACAGGTTTATCAACAGCCTTACTTTTCAATGTATGCAAATTAAGATTCAATACAATAGCTTTATGATCACACTTATCATTTACATTGAAAGAAGTTACACATGACTTAACATACAATGGATCAGATACAAACACAAGATCAAGGAAGTGCTCATTACCATTACGGGTGACATAAGAAGCCTCATTAAGCACTTGAGTGAACCCACAAGAATTAATACAATCAATAAGAAGATTAGGAAGGGCTCTTTTAAGTTAGATGGTTCACCATCCACCCAATCCATATGAATATTAAAATCACCAACAAGTGTAATGAGAGAAAAATTATTTTTGGAAGCATGAATCTTAAGGAGATAGTCATCAAGAGAATCCATGTAATTTTTTGGGTAATCAGGAGGCCTATAAAAAACGCCAATTAAGACCCTACCCTTACGTGTTTTGAACTCAGCCCAAATGATCTCATGATCATTTGTGTCAAACTCGCACTTATCAACTGGATAAAGACCTTCCTTAATAGCCAAAAGAACACCACCACCATGAGAATTTCTGTCATTACGAAACACTCTATAACAAGAAGGGAAAATTTCCCCATCTAAATGAGAATCATCAAGCCAGGATTCACTAATGGCAACAACATCATAATCATCGTGAACAATACGGGTTTGGATTTCAGGAATCTTATTTTTAACACTGCGAGCATTAAAATATAAAACCGAAATACTGTCACGAACAGAAGAATTACTACAACTAAGATTACTACTATTTACAGAATTATCATTGCACATATTATCATTTACATTAATCGTGGTGGGATCAGGATCAACTGATCTACTATTCATGGAAACTGTACCATTCAAGCAAAGATGATCGGTAATACCAGGATTATCATGGTCACATACATTGTAATCAGAAACAGAACAATCAGATTTGTTAACACATTCAGAAGCATAATTAACATCATATTTAGCATTAGCCTTAGTGATAGCATAAGTGTCACTTTGAGTATTATTACAGTCAATCAAGTCATTAAATACGTTACCCACTTTGGGTAAATTGTTCTTGGAAATAAATTTGGATGCACACATCTTAAAAAATCCTGGAAATTTCGTGCCAAGTAGCTCATCCCTCTCGTGTTGGGGTGTACATCATCTGTTAAATTGTCTTTCCTAATAGCACAATTGTCAATGAATGTCCATCTGTTTTGCTCGCACATTTCAGATACAATTTTATTTACTGCATCCACTTTCGAGTCCTGCATATCTTTCCTATGAATGAGAGATGAGAAAGCGATTTCACATTTATTGGAAGCGCGTGTCTTGATCGTGTCTCTGAGTTTCAATAACTTTGTTTTGATCTCATCAGTAGAGTCACGCTTCAGGTTATTAGTTCCAACATGACATATCAAACTGGTGGCACTGGAAATTGTAGAGAGATTGCTGTTTATGTCATCACGCACTTGTTCAATACGTCGCCCTCCTTTACTCAAGTTAGTCACAATCGCTTTTTTTCAGAAGACGCTTATTATCAATGCGCCTTGAGATAGAATCACCAAGAATAACGACATGTGGTTCAGTTGACGAAGATTGAGTTGAAGATGATCGGGGCATGGATGCTGTGGATTTTGGTGACGATGACTGCCTTGTCCTGTTACTAGTCGCAGACGACACAGAAGTAGGGGTCTGAGCATCAAAGGGGATTGGGGAAGGAGTGGATTCAATGTCATTGGGCAAAGTCTCAGCATCATCAGATAGCATGCTAAATCTGTTTGACAATGGGATTTGGGCTTGGGCCTGGACTTGGTATGATGAGAGTCTTGGTGTCCGAGTTGTCCCAAGTTGAGGTTGACGTTTCTGCTGACAGGGTTGAGGGGTAGGGGTTAGGGGTGGCCATTCATGACTACTCATCAAACTGTCTCTAAAACGAGCTGCATTTGCACGGGTTTTGGCCATTGGAGTTGCTGTACTACTAGTACTAGTACTTCCTTGTTGATGCGACTTCGACGACAGTTCCTGAATTTGCTGGAGCAGCGCCTGTCTTTCTGCAGCAAATTTTGTCTCTATTTCATCCTTCTTGCGTTGCATTTCCAAAAGTCTTGTTTGAAGTGTGATAATCTCTGCTTCATGCTTTCCATTAAGCTTGGAGGCAATCATGAGTTGTGCAACAAGTTCATGTTGAAGATGACACTGTCCGTGGGAAGTTGAGATGTTATTCATGGGAGTGGTAGTACATGTAGATCTGTTCACAGAAGCAGGAGTTGACATAGGTCTACTGTCTGAGGGACTGTGGGGGGCTTGTGGAATTGCTATTTCATCTAGCACTGTCCTAGTTATACCAGGAAGAATATTATCCATCCAACTGCAATGACCAGAGCCTTGCACTCTGACTAAAAGTGAGGCTTCTGAGAAGAAGGTGATCACTACATTCATAAGGTCTTCGATGTGCGCCAACAAGATCCCATCTTACTTTTTGGATGATTGGATAAAGGGGCTTATGTATAACTGATAACAAGTAAAAAAAAAAAAAAAGTGGGATCATGTAGCACTAATTCAATAGAGGTCAAAGTTCATACTTTGTGCCGAATTGGCATTACATTGCCCATGTGCAGCACAAAAGTAGAACTTTGACCCGCAATAAGAATGTGCGCGAACAAGATCCCATCTTACTTTTTGGATGATTGGATAAAGGGGCTTATGTATAACTGATAACAAGTAAAAAAAAAGTGGGATCATGTGGGCGCACTAATTCATTAGAGGTCAAAGTTCATACTTCATACAAAATAAAACGATTTTTAGCCTAAAGTTGCCGAATTCAGCAACCTTTCACTCAAATTTGGCAAAATATGACTAAGTATTTTGACAAAATTTTTTTTTACTCTCACCAACTACCATGATGGAATCAGCATCATCTGAAATGCACTCACACAAGTTTCTATGAGACATGTCTGGTGATCCCCATTGAAAAAAAATTCGCACAAAGTATGAACTTTGACCTCTATTGAATTAGTGCGCCCACATGATCCCACTTTTTTAATACTTGTTATTAGTTATACATAAGCCCCTTTATCCAATCATAAAAAAAGTAAGATGGGATCTTGTTGGCGCACATTTATATTGCAGGTCAAAGTTCCACTTTTGTGCTGCTCATAGGCAAAATAATGCCAATTCGGCACAAAGTATGAACTTTGACCTCTATTGAATTAGTGCGCCCACATGATCCCACTTTTTTTTTACTTGTTATCAGTTATACATAAGCTCCTTTATCCAATCATCCAAAAAGTGAGATGGGATCTTGTTGGCATTATTTTTATTATGGGTCAAAGTTCCACTTTCGTGCTGCACATAGGCAAATATGCATCACTTTGGCACAAAGCTTGACCTTTGACCTCTTTTATATTAGTGCGCCCACATGATCCCAATTAGCTGTTGCTTGTGTTTTATCTACTGGTCGCCAAAGAAGCTAGACGATGACTATAATAAAATTGGGATCTTGTTGGCGCATCTTTTTGTGATGCAGTAAAACGCCCACATTGTGCAGCGAGTGGGAAAAAGAGGTCAAATAGACCTCCAAAATGAGGCTAAGTCCATTTTCAAAAAATCAGAAAAATATGAAGATCAGGAGATCCCAAGCTAATTTTTTTCAGTTCTTGCAGAGAATTACTTCTTCTTTGATGAAATGCTATTCGGAGAGTCAGGTGACGTTGGCGCGCAATAATACAGGCGTGCAAATATGTGCGAAAATAGGAAATTTTGACCTTTGACCTCTGTTAACTCGGTGCGCCAACGAAATCCCAAAAAATTTTGCTGAAAAATGAAACTTGTCATGGAGGTCTTTAATTTCAAACTTGTTCGGACTTGGGATCTTGATGGCGCAGCCCGTTATGATGCTTTGAAGTTTGCACGAGGGCGCTTTTCATCAAATCATTGGTTTTGCTGATTTTGTGCGCCATCAAGATCCCAATTTTTTTTCTTGGTTTTTGCAATGTAACCATTTGGTACTTTAAAAATGCAAAATGCAGGTTGGGATGATGATGGCGCACGATGTTATGCACCTCCAAAGTTTACCATTTGCAAGTAAGGCTCAGAGAGGCTGAAATTTCAAGAATTTTTTAAAGCTGAACGAGGGCGCTGTGCACGCCATATTTTACATGTGAGTTGTTGGTGCTAATATGTACCAAAATTATTTTTTAGAGAAAATTCTATTTTTTTTTGTATCACAGATGGGTACATAATAAGGGAGATTGGCTCTTAACTCCTAATAACCCTGAAAACATAATATTGATTTTGGGTCAAAAATGTGATTTTTGGTCAAAAATGTGATTTTTGGTCAAAAATGTGATTTTTGGTCAAAAGTGTGATTTTTGGTCAAAAGTGTGATTTTTGGTCAAAAATGTGATTTTTGGTCATGGCATGGCAAAAAAATTACCCCTAAATAGACATACATGGTGACTTCTGCATATATAAAGTACATGAACTGTGCACTCTATGAAGAGGTTACAGACCGATACACAAAAACCCTGTAGCTCCAGGGGACCGATACACAAATTTATCGGACAGCTGGGTTATGTACAAAGGTATAGGAGGCAAGATTCTGAAGACATAATAATGAAGTTAATCGGTTATTACGTTTAACCTGCAGAGTGGATTAAAGAATTTGCTTCCGCCCGGACAGCCAAACAAACAAAGAACCAGGCAACCATCTGGATGATAACATAAGCCCCACACATGTGTGGGGGCCAAAAATTCCATGGGAAACTTTGTGTTTGAATTCCAATGACTTTGTTGCTGCCAATCCTACCCACACCTGCTTGTGTGATGTACCCATCCCCATGTCTACTGAAACCCACCCATACCTACTTGTGTGATGCATGTATGCAAGCATGTACCCACACTACCCATGCCCATGTCTATTTATTTATACTTACACAGTGCTTCATAATAAGAACTTTCCTCCCATACATGAGGGTCATACATTTCCTTTGGATAGTTGGTGCCCAGTTGATCTATACTCAAGTAAGAGATCAATTTCTCGTATATACTGTGAAAGATAAACATAACAAAATGATCAATGGATGTGTAATGTTCTTTTCAAAATGCATACAACTACTCCAAATTCCAAAATAAAACAACATTTATTTGTTGTTACAATTATATGCATACATATTTGAAATGTTATTGTACTTAATTATTGGGCATTCCAGTGAACCTTATTCACCCTTTGCACTGATCCGCCATCTTGCTACCAAAACGAGGTTCTCCCTGCAAACACATGCGCAAAAAGTGCATTTTTATTTCTCTCGCTATTCTAGCAACTTGCCTGAAGGTTTTTGCAAAGCATACGCAGTAATAAAAGCACACGTTTGATAGGCGTACGCACACCTAACACACACTTTGCGGGTAGAACCGCATTTTGAGAGGATCGTGCAAAGGGTCAATATGGCAAAATGGGTAGCGCCAAATTTGTTTCAATTGACATAGGTATTGTTTTTGGTATTTTTCTTTCATTTTGTTTATTAAGCAATCAGACTGCATATAAACATAAACATTTCTACACCACCTATCCACTAGCCACCCATCAAAACAAAAAACACTTTAAAAAAATGTAATTGATTTGTAACCTTTGTGCTAAAAATTCCATAATTCCATAACAAGCCAGAAACAAGCAACAGGCAAGTTTTGATACTACTGGTCATATAATAGCATTTCTGATTGGTTGATAACTTGAAATACTCATTTCAATTGTCAATTATGACAAGGCTTTACACTATTTATGGTGAAACTTGCATTTTCATATGATCTTACTAATACCCCCTTTGATTGGTTCAAAATTGACATAGTATTCATTTTGACCAATCGACAGGTAGTTCTCATGGGGTTAATTTGAGTTGTGATCCTGACTCTACTTACCTAGGATTTCTAAATTCCTTGTTGTTCTGTATTTTTGGATTCATGTTATCATATTTCCTATAACATCTGATGATTTTCTCCTATAGAAATATTGAGAAAACAAATATTAAACACACACATTTTAAGAAAACTGCATTTTCTACATACTGAAAGTAATATCTCTATTTATGAATATTGATCAAGGGCTCTCAAATTTACTCGGACAGGCACAATGGCCCCATGTAAGGCCCCTTAACTGCCTTTCCACATCATTAATACATACATACATATAGATATTTTATATAAAGCATCTTTAAAATTTATCAAAGTGCTGAAAAAGGAGAGAACAGAAAAGGTGAGTTTTTAGTTTCTTTCTGAAAACTGGAATTGACCTTTTCGTTAAATCCCATAACCCTTTGCGAGTGAACCTGAGAGGTCATCATTTGACGTCAAGCCGATCTGTGCCGATCGTTTAGCGAATATCGTTACTGCGCATTGCAAGTCAATGTGACGTCAGATGACGAGTTCTCAGGTGTACCCGCAAAGGCTTATGGGATTTACCGAAAAGGTCAATTGAGGGAGACTCCCCAATGGCTTTAGGGAGTTTATTCCATTCCCTCGGGCCAGAGACAGACAAGGTATTCAAACCAGCTGCTCTACATGCCCTAGGCTAAGATCTCAATCCTTCTCTTCTGGGAGCATAGGCTGAAAGAAGCTCACAAAGATAATTAGGGGCACGGCCGTCTATTATCAATGGACACTGGAAGAGCTTATTACCTGTAATTGTTTGGAGCATCTTCCTTTTGGTTCCGGTGGTAACGTCACCTCATCAGATGGTTTATTTTTTATGCTCTCTGCAAACGATGAACCTAAATTTGAATTGACTGATGCGTCTAGATATGCTGAATTCACTAGCTGCATGGAGAAATGAAATAGAAACACCATGTCATGTTATACTTCGAAAACTAAACATTATGCTACAAAAACATATACCGTATTCATTCCATTAACCACTCAGGGCGCTTAACAAAGTCATTTTGGGTGGGCGCTTATTTTTTATATTGTTTACATAATTACATCATGTAAAAAATGGCCCAGAATATGGACTTTGTGTGTTGATGGCTCTGTGTTTAATACAGGAGTAGTTGCATGCATGGATCTTGCACATAATGATAGAGGATCATGTGTAGTAAAGTCGCTGGGTGGGCGCTTATAGGGGTATGTGCGGTTAATGGAACGAATACGGTATGTATACAAATACAAAAGGATTCTGAATCAGGTATAATATACAATCTAATTAGCCCCTTCATCCTTAAATTAGCAAACCTCTTTTGAGCTTTTATTATACCAATTCCAGTGATGTAAGTAGTTCTTGTCAAAAAACCCTGAAAATGTGTGAGCAAAGCGATCATGCCAAGTGCTTGACCCAGGAATAGGCTATGGGGTATCACCCCCTCCCTACAAATGTTTTTTTTTTGTTGCTCTTTTGTGATGAAATATTCATTTGCCTAACCATACATAAAAAACCTCAATTCACAAAGCATGTGCAAGCGTGTGTATTCCATGTGATGCGATTGCATCATCATGCGAACTGTCATATGGTCACGGAAAGCTTGGCCAGCCAAGGTAAACCCCCATGGCAAGGTGTGGGCGGGCAACAGGCGTGTGGCACCCGAGAAAACAGTTTTCTCTTGTTCTTCTTTGTTTCTTCCTTCCCTTCCCCCTTGCCATAATAGGCCTGGGGTGTTAGGGTTAATAAAACCGGAATCCGGAAAGGAAAAAAAAACACATCCGGAAAAAAACTTTAATCCTTGCAATTCAGCACACCCTCATTTTTACCATGTAAATGCAATTTGCTGTTCCAGAGGTGTAAGCGGGGTAACGATCCACTCCCTGAAAAACATGCGAGCGAAGGCGAAAAGCACTTTCACAAATTCCCGAAGTGCACGGGCTTGTCCGGGAATAGGCTGCAGGGTATCACCCCCTAAAAAATTTTTTTTACATTTCCGGATTTTTTTTTATTTTGGCCCATTTCGAATTCGGGAATTTCCGAAGACTTACACCTCTGCTGCTCTTATTTTGTACAATGTTTGGCAAGGAAAATGTTCACTTCATAACATAGTAAAGGTAAATATGACAGTGAAACTTACACTATATCTTTTTGTAGTCTACCAGCTACATGTCAGCAATCAAAAAGTGATAGACACAAAAAAATGCACAAAACTCTGGTTGCAGAAAATCTGACACAAATTTGGAGAATCAGCTTCCCCAACTTTTAGGGAAAAGGTCCACGACAAAGAGAATGCAAAAATTGACTCACTTGTACAGTAGACATGTTACTGTTGCTATTTTCTTCTCCTGAATTACCATCTAATTCTTCCTTAACCTCTGGCAACTCTGCATCTGGTTCCATTTCTGTGCTGTCATCTAACTGGCCATCTTCACCTTCATCTCCTGGGTAGGAGACTAGTCGATTAGCTGCAAATATCAAATCAAATACAGTCAATTGATCTATTTTAAAAGCTTTGAACATTAAAAATGTTGGATATATAGCCCTCCTCAAGCAGCTTCAATTTACTTCAGTTCTGTGCTTCTCTTGCCCAGGTTGTACCCAAATAGGATGTGAGATCATCATGCCATCTTTGTTTTTGTCTTCCCCTTCTTCTCTTTCCTGTTCTTGGCTGCCATTCAGTTAGCTTCTTTGTCCATCTAGTGTCCTCTGTACGAGCTATGTGACTCACCCATCTCCCCTGTGCCTCTTTGATCCTTTCAATGATATCTTTGGCATTTGTTTTGTCCCTTATTTCAACATTCTTTATTTTGTCACATATGGTGATATGTAGCATTTTTCTCTTCATAGAATGCTGTGCTACCTGAGTTTTTGTTCCAAAAATGGCAAAAACTCATGTCGGCAAAAACACTTTCTGACAATTGGTTGGCAAAAACAAGGTTTTGCCAGCAAAAACCAACCCTGGTTGGACTATATACCATAATCAAAATATAAAATTTTTTATCATAGGAGAACATACCTATTTGTGAACACCGCACCAAACCCACTTTTCATGCAATAACATCGCAACATACCCATGACCTTGCCTAGCAACGGCCGGATTTGAAGACTGTGATTGGTTAGTTATCAAACAGTCACACTTACTCCATATTGCATGGTCATTGTGTTGTACGCTAGATGTAAATATCTGCATACCGAGTGGGTTCATATGATCGAGAATGAGATATTTTGATTATAGCAACCAAAGGTTTGACTTACGGAATCTTGATGGTGGCTTCATATCTGTGGTAGCGGCAGCAGCAGCTGGTTTCTCCTCCATCGGTTTGTCTTCATTATCAGAGTCAGAGTCTGATGCAGCGTAACTCAATAGAGAGCTGAAAGCAGCTGAAGAGTCCACTCTTGGAAGAGACATGGTGATGAAACCTGGAACACAGTTAAAACAAAAATATCATTTACTCATTAATAATATTGTTAATAAGTTTGTTCAAAAGAATACGGTATCGAAAAAATAACAACACCATCCTATTTAATTTGTGGACACAAATGCAGGTTATTGAAAAAGTACAATAACCGCATCTCGTGACGTAGCTAAAAATACGCTTTACAATTACTGTGCCATGTGATGTGTTATGCATTCTAACAATTGACACGGATGTTGGCCGCCGAATTTGGACATCCTTAGTTTTTAATCGTTGGCGTTGACTGCATTGACTGTCCAGTCCAGCGCATGAGCGGCAGGGCGTATAATTATTTTGGTCCTATACACATAATATACGCAATGATTAACGCATAAAAGGGACGTCATGACCTTGGAACATATTTATAGTCTGTGCTAATTCTTTGTACTTGCATGGTTCAACTTGTCATGCTTGTTGTATAATATTTTGCAGTAAACCTTTGACGAGCGCGTACTACCGTGATGTTGCGGAGTCAGAGCGAGTGAATATGCGTACGGCACTAGCCCTAGAACATGTTTTTACTTCTACTAGGGCCAGGCAGAGGCACTTGCATTGAAAAATTTGTTGAGCATGCTTGAACGATCCAGTACAAAAGTTGAAAGCATTTCAATGCTTGATCGAACCAATACAAATGTGTGTCAGGTTGCTAATAAACATGATAAAGCCCACTTAAGAACACACAATTGCCAGTCATTTCTAAAGATGCATTTATACTCAATCGCTTTTGCAGAAAACTGAATCGCACGCATGATCAGTATGCTAAATCGCCATCTTATTTGCATGCTGAGCATGCGCATGATTCGCTGTTTTTCAAAAGCGACACGTAGCCCTATATTTGACACCCTCTGTCGGTCAACGTTCACTAAAATTACACACATAACTTGTGCAGTTGTAAACGACAATGATTCATTCTAATGATAAGTAACTCATGAGTATAAACACACCCCTACACAATGACTAATTTACATAGGCACAAAAGGCCGTGTCGTACCGTTACTCGGCCAAACATGGCAGAGATGAGAGTAGGGCCCGGATGTCCTATCTTCACAACATTAAATTTTATCAACAAGGAAAGAGATACGAAAGGCGAACGTCTATATGGCACAAAAAAGCTTCGAAATTTGCACACGATAGTTACGCATTCGATGCTAGAGTGCTTTGCTATGGTTTTCGGTCGGACAGCGGTGCAATTTTTTGCACAGGACGTTGCACAGGTTGTTAATGTTGAAATTTGGATGAAAGTTATTTCGATGAGTCAACTGTATCTTTTGAGCAAGATTTGCCGATATTTTTGGACAGTCTAAATTTTTGCTGAAGTGTAATTTTAGCAACATTTTTGATGAAATCGCCTGTCGTGATCAGTGTCATGCTTTCCAGCGAATCTGACTAGATTTTGAATGCAATGGTCTCTAGCCTAGAATGTGAAGCTATCGGTGAAGTAAGACTTCTCGACGTCGACGATGGGAACAGGCACATCTGAGCGAGGGCGCTATTTATTTACTTGATAATAAAAAGGCCACTGAAAACACCATTTTTGGAGAAAATGATGAATAAAACCAAAATTAATCTTCTTCAGATGTGCTAGTTTGCATTGACAACAGATTCAATGCTTTAGGAACCAGAATGCAACATTGGCTTCGCTTTTTAGTATTTTTTTCCGTAAGATATGCCTTGGGAAAAATCATCATTTTGGTCAAAACATGGGTCAAAAAGGGGCATTTTTGGGAAAAAAGTCAATTTTGACCCAAAATTCATCTTCTGACAAACGGGAAACATGGTTTGACAAAAACTTTCACCCTTTTCACATAACAATTCCAGTTTACTTTTTCCTGGGATAATGCACTTTTTTGTAATCGCTTGGTAAAAATCATCGTTTTGGGCTAAAATGGGCTCAAAATGGCCGAAAAATTTGAATTTTCACACAAAATTTCACAGATGTGTTGAAAATGATAATATACATAATATTCAACAAAAATTAGGTTAAATTACAATGAAAACAAAAAATTGACAGGGGGGCACAAAAATTATCAAGTCCCATGCACTCCTATGGTAAGTCTTTAGTTGAAGTAACTACAAATTTCGAACGTTTGAGGACTTGTTCTCAAGTTGTAGATACTCCCGTAAGGTGCCTCCAGGGTTTTATTTTGGCAAGTTTGCATTAGTACCGTATATCTAGTAAAATACTCACTTTAGAAACCTGGGTCACTGATGTATGTCATCTGTGATTGTTCAACTTATTCTACGCATCAGCTTTAGTCCAAAAAATATTTTAAAAGATGATTTTTCAGTGATTTTTATGAGCAGCGAAAAGTCCACTCCACGACTGTGTACATGTGAATATGGTGATGAATGCATGCTAAATCGCGGCTGCACATACATAGCTCCTTGGAACTCACGGTCGGAGCCGTGAGTTCCAATTATTGGAACTAGTAAACATGTCTTATCAGAAAATATGGCCTAATTGCTTGAATTATAAAAAGAGAATCATTTAACTTTTAAAAAATGAGGGGTCAATCATGTATGTACATTGTAGGCCTATAATTGGCAATGTTATGAGAAAAAGTATGCTCGCCTGAATGTCCCAAATTGTGTGTCCCAGCAATAATAATGGCTTCCTATTAACATGATCATTTTTGAGCACGAAGGGCCATTTTACAAAAATGCGCTGTTTCATGAAATGTGGCTTTCATTACTTGATAGTATCAAATGAATCGCTGTTTTTCAAAAGCGTCACATACATGTAGGCCTATATTGACACCCTCTGTTGGTCAACGTTCTCTAGAATTGCACACATAACTTGTGCAGTTAACAACAATGATTCAGTCTGATGATGAGTAACCCATGCACAGTGTCGACTTCCTATTCGATAAATATAAATTTAATACTCCGTTGGTGAGCGACGGGCGACTGGTATTTCACCGAACGCAAGAAAAGGAGTTCTATCTGATTGGCTAGCAATCGATCGCTTAGGTCGCTTAGTAGTCAACTACAAACTCAAAACTGAGCATCGTATTCAATTCGATTGAAATCGATATTCTATTATTGCCGTAAATAAAGAGAGTGATAGTGTGTCAATAATGTACATTGTATTGCAGCTGGATTTTACATGCATTCTTTTATATCAATTTTTTCTCAAAGAGTTGAATATGATCAAAATTTTTACTCAGGATTTCAAATTTTTACCCGCAAATTGCAGTTAAACATATCCACAGCAAAATACCGGTCCTCACTAATTAGTGTATTTAATTTCCAGTTAGTGTATTTAAGATAAAACCTGACAACAAATAAAATTTTCTTGCAATAGAAATATCATATGGGATACTGATATGGTAGGCGCATAACCGCCATGGCGTGGAGCTGCTACGCCAGTAGCTGACTTTTTGCTCCGTGGAGCCAAATTGACCAATCATGATCATGTTAGAGTTTTTTATTACTCGGAGGTAAAACTGACTAATTAAGTACGACTTACTCATTACGTGAAGCGAATTATCCATTAAGAATTTGCCAGACGAGCGCCACGTGGTTGCAAGATATCCTCGGTCACGAAAGTTATGATTCAAAAAGTAGTTTATGAAAAGTACGAACTGACTTATTATTAAGATGGACATGCACTCATAAGAAACTCATACAGTATTGTACATAACTATATAGCTAGGCAGAGTGGTGGTAAACTATGCACACAGTTCTGCGATCTGCAGTGTATCGCCGGGAGCCAATTTGTATAACTTGCGCGGTGTCCCTGCGAATTCGACCTTCAGCAAACTGCAAACCAGTTCGGATTTACTTTATATACTAGTAGTAGGCCATACATACTGTAGTTACTGTCCGTTTTCCTATACACAATACTCAGTGCGCTCACCATTGACGCGTGACCTCTACAAATAGTGTATGTTAGAAGTATAGGCCATTGCCTAGTTGACGTCACTACTGTGTAAAAAATAACCGGCCAATATTTAAAGTATTCTCTGAAATTCTAGAAAATATAGTTTTGCATTAAGTTTCTGATGAGTGAGGGCCTATTGGCCCTTACGAAACAGCTCTGTAAAGCTATGTAGTATCAAACAAATCCAAATTATTTATAGTTTTGCAACATGTCCTAAATTTTTAGCTAATTTAGGTGTTTGGAAATATTGGTACTTTTGTACCAAAAAATATGAAGAAATTATTTCTGAACCGTGTTAAGTCATTAAGCTTCTCATTTTCAAGAACGCTGGTTAACAATAAGCAGACTATTGTCTCATTTCGTAAACAAAAGCCCACAGTATTGTTACCTTGCGTTCGCTTTATAATCGCTCACCCAACTGAAACTATAATACCAGCTCATTGCTCATTGCACAGGTAAAACAGACACAAGTGCAGTGTGTATTTAACCAGAGAAGATCTGATGTAACATAGTTGAGCCGTTTTCATTGAGTGTTATCTTGGTTTAATAGCTTTTAATAGGGTTTAAGTCCTTCAAAGGTCGTGGTGAGTTCTACTGTAGACATGGCTGCATCATGATTATTTTTAAGTCAACAACATTCAACAATATGATCACCGTGATAGTATGAGAGTATCAGTACCGTGGGTGTCAGTGATCCTGGCCTGACACAGTAGACAAACAAACAAACAAACACGCCACACACATGACACATGCATGCAAGGTAACATTGACTATACACTAATCAAACAATGGTATTGATCCTGTACAACTGGTCGTGGTTTATTTACAATCGATTCATTTAAAATCCCCATAGTAAACATTAATTTTGGCAAGAGTTTTCTCTCTGAAGCGAGGATGCATCCACTGGCTCCAGCGTAATGAAAAGATCTAACATGATTGGTCAATTTAGCTCCATGGCGAAAAAGTAAGCTACGCAGTAGCAGCTCCATCGCTGTGGCGGTTACGGCCAGCCATATATTGATCATGCGAAAATCGTAAAACATAGAATAGAAACAGTGTGGCAGGCGCTCAAAATCTCAAATTGTATGCTTAGCCTGAGTTGCACGGCCTATCTCGAATAAAATCACCATGCGTAGTTGTTGAAAAACGTGAGGATTCATCGTACTATCACGGCAATTTTTAACACGAAGATATAGGGATGATGACGTTGTGCCATGGGTATCAGCTTTACACAATGACTAATTTACATAGTATAGGCACAAAAGTCGTGTTCATGACTTCATGTACCGTTACTCAGCCAAACACGGCAGAGTAGGTCCCGGATGTTAGGTACATGTTCCTATCTCGTCAACGTTATACTTTTCCAAGAAGGAAAGAGATACGAAAAGCAAACGTCTACACAGACCCTAGTTCACTCACCACGTAAACTTGTATGGCTCAAAATTTCAGACCGCTCGCCATTAAGTTTACTGCTTTCTGTGTTTTGAAATTTGTTGACGTTTTAATGATCCCCGATTTCCGGTCGATTATTTTAGCTGTGTCATGTCACATGCATGACGCTACTGGGTACCAGCCAAACTTCAGAAAAAAAAAATCACGATCGCCGATAACGATGTGATATGGGACTTACATAGGATTACACAAAGATATTTCTTGCCAAAATTTGACAATTTCTAGGTAGCTTGGTCCACTTTGTCTGCGTTATATGAAAAAGGACAGTCTTAAGTACATGTAGGTATATTACAAAAAAAAAATTGAACTTTTTTTGATTCTCATCAAAGTAATCTCATATTAAAGAGCTAAATGAAAGAAAACTGATGAGACATAAATGAATGTCATACGACATGTGGTTGCGGAGATATGCTAATATGAATGTCTCAATTTTTCAGCCAATTTCCTGTACAAACTTTTTGTGCATGCACATATTAAAATGCTTACATGTATACTAGGCCTATACTGTAAATTGTGAGCATACAATATTAAGAAACAAGCACTTGCCATTTACCAGTACTGAACTGTAAATGTAATGATTGAATTTGTATTGATGTGAACATAAGGGCCTATCATTTTCTTTGGGGGGTCCCAAATATACAGGGGGTCATAATTTTTGGAAAGAAAAATAGGGGGGGTCATAAATTTTGATGACCAAAATGTACGGAGTCGCAAGATGACCACAGATAGTGTGTTTATCTTATTCAAAAAGACTGAATACAATTTTAGCCTCTTCAGGAGGTACATGTAAGGTGTATCAGTGGGTGGTGGAGGAGGGGGTCATAAAATTGTGTTGCCGAAATAGAGGGGGTCGCAATTTTATTGATGCTGACTTTTTGTAAATTTGGGAGCCCCCTTCCGCAGAAAATGATAGCCCCCTAATATACAAATGAACATGTATGAGTAACATTTTGTTTAATTTCTGTTTTCTGATGCAGATTCCAGCTTTGACAGAGGATGGAAACCAGGGACTGTCTTTTGAAAGTTGTAGGAGAGCATCGAGCATTAAATAGCTCTTCTAGAGCCTTCAAGAGCTGTTTAGAACATTTACAATAAAATGTAATGAGAGAATGGTCAACTAAGGAAAGCTAAAAATCACTCTCCTATATCCGATTTAAAGAGAGCAGTAGAGAGCGATTGCTCTCGCTCTCCTCAAAAGGCAGTCCCTGGGAAACCACAGTGAGGGCCAACATCAAATGCAAAAATAAAGAAAAACTTAATTCAAAAAGATGAAATTTGTGTTCAATTGTCTTATTTTTTTTTTTTCATTGAAAAACTCACGGTTTGGATACTATCCACCAGAGTACACCTTTTCACTGATACAATGGGGGGGGGGAGGTAATTTGTTTGAGGGGGCACCCTTTAAAATGTTTAATTATCTAAGCACTAGCTGGTGCATTCACCCCCCGAAAATGTTTTTGAGCAGGCACCCTTTGGAGCACTGGCTGGCGATGCTCCCTATTCCGAAGATCATTGCGGAAACTCTAGGGCCAGTTCACTTGATCATCATAATGGGGTCACTCCTGCTCAAGTATGAACCCCCTGCCCCTTCCCCCAGCTTAAGTTTTGTCTTTGAGCAGGCACCCTTTGGAGCACTGGCTGGCGATGTTCCCTATTCCGAAGATCATTGCGAAACTCGAGGGCCAGTTCACTTGATCATCAGAATGGGGTCACTCCTGCTCAAGTATGAACCCGCCCCTTCCCCCAGCTTAAGTTTTGTCTTTGAGCAGGCACCCTTTGGAGCACTGGCTGGCGATGCTCCCTATTCCAAGATCATTGCGGAAACTCAAGGCCAGTTCACTTGATCATCAGAATGGGGTCACTCCTGCTCAAGTATGAACCCGCCCCCTTCCCCCAGCTTAAGTTTTGTCTTTGAGCAGGCACCCTTTGGAGCACTGGCTGGCGCATGCTCCCTATTCCGAAGATCATTGCGGAAACTCGATTTTCGAGGGCCAGTTCACTTGATCATCAGAATGGGGTCACTCCTGCTCAAGTATGAACCCCCTTCCCCAGCTTAAGTTTTGTCTTTGAGCAGGCACCCTTTGGAGCACTGGCTGGCGCATGCTCCCTATTCCGAAGATCATTGCGGAAACTCGAGGGCCAGTTCACTTGATCATGATGGGGTCACTCCTGCTCAAGTTAACCCCCCCCCCATGACGTAGCGTCATATGAGTACATCCCCCCCATCAATTTGAACATTTAGAAAATCAAATAGGAAAATGGCCAAAAAAGCCCTGTGTCCCCCCGCCATCATACCCGATGTGCCTACCAGCCCTCGAATTAACCCACGGCACCGACGGCATATTGCCGTGGTGCCCACCCCATTGCCGCAATGCCCTCAAAATATGTCCTTTACCGACGGCAGTCACTTGCCGTGCCCCTAAATGAAGTTGCCGTGGGTGCCCTAGCCGGCCAGCCCTGCCCCTTCATTATAAAATCATTAACATGTACTGGTTAAATCCCAGCAAAATTGTGGAAAATTAAATCGAAAATCTTGAACACGATCGCTATTTTGAGCATCGTAACCCAGCTATCAATCACAGTATACACAATAGTTTGTTGTGAATTAATATTCATTACCCCTATGTATTACATATTCAGCCAATCACATCGGCTTATACATCATCTGATTACTAGAAATCTGACTTCATTTTCTCGATTGGTCAGAGAAATACCTTAACGTACTATCGACCAATCAGAAACGCTGTTAGTAACTAAAGCTTCCTCGACCTCGCGCCGATGTCGTGAACAAAATCTGAGCGCTGGGCAAATCAATTGTTCTCTCGATTATCAAACATTGTCTTCCCGATGGCGATACCCTTCCGGTATCGTCTTATCTTGTACATGTGAGCCCATCTCTAGATATGTTTTGCACGAAATAGTTTTTATCCCGGCGAATTTGATCAATATTATTACCAAAGTTACAGCTGTTTCATCGCTACATTTCGAGTCAGTGTTGCAGCTCAGAACTAGGGATCGCAAAATTTAAGTAAATTAAACTGTATTATAAAGCAGGTTTTTTAAGCAATCAGGTTAGTTTTAGTGCAAAGTTGTGAGTCGAACTTTACTTTGGTGTCGAATTCAGTGACGGTAATTTGCATCTATTCACTTTTGAAAAATTGCCTTGATGCCCTTCTCAAATTTTCAACAGTTGCCTTGATGCCCTTTTGAAATATTACAAATTGCCGTGCTGCCTTGCCTTTTCAGTGAAAATCCACAGCAATTATCAACTTGCCCTAAAAAGTTGCCGTGCCCCTTCAGATCCTTAATTCGAGGGCTGGTGCCTACCCCCAGTCATTCAGCATCTGTCATAGTAAAAAAGCGCTATGCACGATGGGATAGGAATAGGAAAGATCCAAATTTGCTTCTTCGACTCATAGTCGGCACAGAATGAGAATCTATCCCAGCATCCACAGTGCTGAGAGCCCATTCAATTAGTATACGCAAACCACGCCGGGTTAAACATGTTCACTCACTGGCAAAAGTCGCAGAATTCGTACTACACGAAGTCCCCAGTTCACTCACTTTTTGCTCAAGGCATCCATCCATTCTCATCAAACCAAACATTTATATACAAAAACTACCTTTATTTACCGCATGCTCCATTTAACTTACCGCTCAACTCCGTTATTTAGATATTTGGAGAGCAATTTCCGAAAAAAATTAGATCGAAATCGTCACTTTCAAACCCACTAGAAAGTCGCCAAAATTTGTCGCGATCACGTGCGAATCATCTGACCTCTTAATATGATCAAGTTTAACCTTTTGACTTGACCTGTCCTTGTAAGCTTTGGAACTGTTTCTAACTCGATATTCTAATTCCCCCAAAAATATTTTTCAAAAACATCGCCGTAAAATTTACTACCGGTAATGAATTTCCAAAATGGCGCCGGGTGCGCGATTTCCCTATGCTGAGAGAGGCTGAATATTGCGCATGCTCAGGTAAGGAATGCTCACATACCTATCTTAACTAAGTAAGTAAGTAAATGAAAATGTGCAACGCTTTTGTCGTTTTGAACTTTTGGGAGACAGAACAAAAAAATGATGGAGCCTATTCTTGACTGTGTAATATTCCTTCAACCAGCTACCGTGCGGTAACAGTCTTATACGATGGACAGATAGTATCAGTTTGTGAATGAGGACATCGTATAAGTTCCTTGTACTACACAGACCCACAGACCCTAGAAGGGGTCTTGCGCAGGGTTCACAGTTTTTCGCGTTTTCGCGTCCAGGACGCTTTTTAAACTCATTGGACCCAGAAAAAGTAAGATTTTGTAACCTGAATGGGTCCAGCAGACTGCTTGGACCCGGAAAAAAATCCCATCCAAGAAATAGAAAATATCATCATAGATCGTCAAATGCGATAACCCAGCTCAATCAGTTCACAGCAATATGTTTTTAACAACTTTTCATTCATAAATTACATTCAATTACTAACATTGTACTAAAACCGCTGCAACATAATGCATACCCCATCGCTATTTCATGCACAGATATTTGATCAGCGATACGAGTGGAACTGCAGAAGAGGTTGACTGGCGATGTTTTTCGGATCGTTCAAATATTATGTTACAATACCATAATAATGTCAACAAAACATGGTCAATTCCTGGTGACATCGCGAAAACACGTTTTCGCGAAAACACGTTTTCGCGGTAATTGTATTTTCAACCGAGCAAATACAACAAAATAAACAAATAATTAGATGATTAAAGTAGTGCATGTTATTAGGTAGTAATTGTACAGACCTTCATTTTTAAGGAGCTCTATAGCTCCGGAGCTCCTCGGAGAGCTCCTGACAACATTTCAGGAGTGCTATTTATCAAGCTCCTCATTTCTTGAAAATATCATGTTTTAAATGCTAAACATTGTAAATTGAGCTCCTTGTTGAGCTCCATGATAAAGTCAGTGGAGTAATTAATAGAGCTCCACCAGTTTTTAGAAATGAAGGTCTGATTGTAGTTCTTTACGAGAAAGGCGGCTGATCGCGGTAAGTCGTCTTTTACCCAGTAATTTGGATCGACTTTGGTAAGTTTTGGTTGCCGAATTCGCATTACTTCAACATTTTTCATGTGCGCCAGTACTGAAAAAACATTTCCGGGTGTTTCTGAAGTTCTGTACATGGACCCACAAAATTCAATTTGGGACCCGCAAATTTCAACTAAATAGGATCTGAATGGGTCCAGCATAAAAAAGTGGACCCGGTTATTTGAGAGCAAACTGTGAACCCTGGTCTTGCGGCAGGCATGCCTGTTGAATTCGTCTACCAAAAAGTCCAAATCTACACGACGCTACTTTTCCTATCATGTTTTGAGCATAATCCAGAAGGGTAAAATCTACGAAACTTAACCACTAGTTAAACATAGATGTAATTTATACATACTTTATAATCAATTAAGTTTTGAACGTTCTGAGAGCCCAAAATTAGGCAGAAAATCGACCCCACTTCACAGTCTTCGGACGTTCGTTCCGTTCTGCAATAATTGGTAGTGATACTGTTCTATCTAAAAATATATTGTTAAAAATATTTGCCATTTTGCTTTTATCAAAATACTATTTTGTAATTTTTCGAATAAATTTATATATTTTTTTTTTTTTAAATATTTCTAGTATAATTTTAATTCTTATATCAAATAAAATGATAAATTTTATGTACTAATATTTTTATATAAATAACTAACTAATAAACCTCATTTACAAACTCTTTAGCAAGTACACGATACACACTTGTTCTTAAAAGTCATATATAGCGATTATTTCAGTTTTGTTAAAGAGTTTGTATACATGTTTTTTGATGAAGAAATTTTTATTTTATGTTAGAAGTGATATAATGAAAGTAATATCAATTCTAAGATGATTAGTTAATTTTCACTCATTTAAGTATTTAAATACAATAAAGACAAGTTTATGATGATAAATAAATTAAAAATTATGCGAAATATTTGGAACGAAAAATAATATTCCATTTGGCTTTCTAGAATTACTGACTTGTAAACAATGTAAAGTTATTTTCATGTTTTTGTGGTGAATCATACAGAAAAACATCTGCTTTTTCCAGGTCGATTGTTGCAGTTCTATTCTTTACGTATTAATTTTCAAGTAAGTAAATAGCAGGCTTTATTGAAACCCTATTGTGTGGAATTCTTTGTTGCTTTAATGTACATAAATGCATGAATGTCTAGCATGCATATGATATTATGTTTGAATCTCATCATATTTGTCAGTTCATCATGAGTTTTAATACAATGTATGTCTGAGTCTGATAATACTTTACTATAGAAAAAATATTGTTACTCCGCGACTAATCATGCTATGTGCTAACTACATGCGCGTACAACGCTACTCTACGACTACGCGTCCATATTAGCGAGGCTATCTGCGTACAACTGCTTACTACTATATACGCACAGCTAGACTGCCTAACTAGCCTGTATCTCGTTTCGGCCAAATACGTCTGTAATACATACCTGTTTTTAATGACTTTGCAACAATGTTTCTATTGTCAGCAATAACAGCTTGCATTCATACTTTTGAGTTTATATGGTGAATTTTCGTACACATCATAAATAAGTGAAATCAGAATATCCTGAAAGGAATTTAGGTAACGTATTCAACGACACTGACCTCGCAGCAGCTAATGTTTTCATGTAAACATGGCGTCATTAGACATTTTTAGCCTACGTTTCGTATCCTACTATCGGATCGTTGAAACAACAAAACCTCAATCCCGCCTCATTCACGAATTCACTCACCTTCCTACACCACCAGTTGAAATAAAACTCGAAACATCCCGTATTATTCCTCAAAACTACATGCACCTTCATTAATAAAAAATTGAAATCCTAGTAGAAATCCGTTATCGAAAATTGTTTGATATAAAACGTCAACAAAAGTAATTTTTCTGAAGAGTAGATACCGTGTGTCAAAATGGCGGCCGCAGCCCCGCAGTCGCATCCCCCTAGCTTTGTACGTGTACCCAGGTCACGGTATGTCTACGTGACGAACAGTCAAGGTCAGAGGACAGCGCAACCTGTCTGCTGTCATGCCGTAATATAATGGCTCCGCCCAATGAACGGCGCTGTCAATCATCCTTATTCACAATCGCTTTGTCGAACAGACTTTTACGCAGGTAAGAGCTCACGCTGTCCTCACTTTAGCGATTAGGATCGACGAAGCGCCAGGCCGACACAATCTGGTTGTGTAGGAGACTATCATCGTGATGCCCTCGTGATGCCCACGTTGGAACCATTGGATTACGGAAGAAATATTCATACCAGGACTGAAGCAAATGTGGCCATTTCTATGTTTGTACCGGGCAAGTACCGGACATTTTTCAACACGGAGCTAGCGGAAATTACTACAAATTCGTCCAAGGTAAGCAAAGGTTTGGGGATCGCATTTTTAACTTTGACTAAACTGTTTCGGAGTTAAGGCACGCTAAAAGTAGACCATTTCGGGGCTGTATTTGGTGTACATGTGACGCTTTGAACAAGAGTAAAAACTACCACTTATTCGCTATTGCTGAAGTATACTCGCCGAATCATGTACCAATACACAAGGTATTGGTACATGAGATCAGGTATATACGCACAGCCACGCAAAGTCAAAGAGTGCACGATTTCCTGACGTTGCATTTACAAATATTACAGATTTTACTACAATTCTTAAGCAGGTGGGTCAAAATGTTGGGGCTTTTATTATTTTAAAAATATAAAAGAATACAAATTTCGTATTTTTATCATCAATTAATGATTAGATTTCGAAGTTTTGTCTGCGTCCACATGCATGTGACATGGACGCAAAATACTTGATTAGCCATGTGAACTTGCTTCCAAATTTGTAAAATACGCGTCTGGACGTAATGACGCACACTAACAGGAAGCCTGCTACAGTATAAGTCTGATTGAGTTCCATAAACAAGGCAGAGAAGTATAGTTCCAATAATTTTCAATTTCCCAAGGAGCTATGTGTATGTGTCGCTGCGATTTAGCGTGCATTCATCACCATATTCACATGTACATGTACATAGTCGTGGAGTGGACTTTTCGCTGCTCATAAAAATCACTTAAATATTTCTTTGGACAAAAGCTGATGCGTAGAAGAGCAATCACAGATGACATACATGTACATCAGTGACACAGGTTTCTAAAGTGAGTATTTTACTAGATATACTAATGCAAACTTTCCAAAATAAAACCCTGGAAGCACCCTACGGGAGTACCTACAACTTGAGAACAAGTCCTCAAACGTTCGAAATTTGTAGTTACTACAACTAGCCAGAGAAGATGATTAATGATATGATTTAAGGGGGTACTACACCCTGCCAAATGTTGTGCCTATTTTTGCATTTTTCTCAAAAATTATAGCGCATTGGTGACAAGTAAAATATGTATATTATAGGGGCAAGGACTACAACTACTGCACTGTAAATTTTATTTCAGTACAGACAACAGTTGTAGAGTTACAGTCAAAAATGAGGGAAAACCAGTATTTGATCAATAAATCAATAATTACTTGCCTTGAGTTGCTGAATTTTCAGTGCAGTAGTTGTAGTCATTGCCCTTATAATGTATATCTTACTTGTATGAAATGCGCTATAATTTTTTAGAAAAATGCAAAAATAGGCACAAAATTGTGCAGGGGTGTAGTACCCCCTTAAGGGCTCATATTGAAATTCCCTTACACAGGAAGGTGTGCGCCATCCTGCAGCTTTCCTGTGCTAGCCTTCTTTGTTAAAATCCTGGGCAGGGTGTATCACTGATGCATATAATCCATCCGCTTTATGACAGAGCTTTCCTGAGGCGCCGCTTAGCGAGGGAATCCTGCCTTCTTTCTGTGTGGAATATATTTATATGTGTGCATCCGTCATTTGACGCTAGCTCTAGGAATAAGGTATTCTGTCGGGACAGCATCTGGGCTACTTCTAGTCTTGGGGCCAAGCTTCACGTGGCTCACGGTTCGTGTTGTGAACAACAGAAACTGGCTGTGAAGGAGGCTAAATATCGATGTTGATCACTCCAAATTCAATTTTGGAAAAACTAACACTTGACTTCCACTCTGTAGACTTAGAAACTTGTTTGATTCCACTGACTATTTGCGATCGAAATATACTCAACACCAATGACAGAAATCATCAACAAAAAAATCGAACCAAGGATTCACTCAACCATGAGTCGCATCATCAACTGGAAGTGATGTGTCACGGACCAACAGAATACTATTAAAGATGATCCAAGTCTGATAGGTTCAGTGGCTTCACGAATCAAGACTTCCTAACTCCAAATCATTGTCCAACGACGGTGGACCTTTAAGCTTTTATCATGAATAATTGCCACTTGTTAGGAATGAAATTGTACAAAATAATGCAAGCCTACTGAGATGTTGATGCATCTAATGCACATGCCCCGGGGGTGCATGTGATGCATCTACAATGTATGTCTCAATACAAGTGCATTATTTTGTACAATTTCTCAAGCAACAAGTGATACGCATTTATTATTACCTACACAAGAAAAATCCCATGATTTTTGTTATTTTTATTAAAAAAATTGTCAAAGCAAAAAATGAACGCTTACGAAAGTTCTGCACATTCTATGTGGAGTGGGTACCCATGTAATTATTATACAATATTTATGCACACCTCATATTTTACTAACTGTTTATTCTCATTGTCTAGGAATGTGAATGGCATAAATGACCAAGAACGATTTTAATTAAAATAATGTATGAGACGGACATGTAAATTTTGGATTCAGGCAGAGCCAGAGGTTGTAGGACACACAGTTATGCATTGGTCGTGATTTGTAGTACACATTTTGAACTTGTTTTAAAATGATTAAATCGACAACACAATATTTTGTAAACAAATATGAAATTCCATGGATATCAAGACAAGACCCTATGTATTCCAAAACTGTGATCAAACAGTTCAAAATGTAGGCAAAATGAGTGTACTGCACAACTTTTTTGCTTGTGCATGACTCTTGAAGCTTGACATTACTGCTACACTATTCAGCAAATTACTTCAGCGTGTCCGTCTGCCTTTTCTGATTATCGCTTAAAAAGAACTAGGTCACGCATTGCTACACAGCTTGTCCAGTGAATGAGGTGCCGATGTGATGATGATGTGATTCAATTAGCCAATCAGAATACCACTTTTGTATACGCCATAAACTGCGCCAAATTTACAGACTGCTACAGTTCTCTGCTGAAAAGTATAGAAATTGTATGTGTTTGCTCTATTTCCAGTTTAGACAGACTATCATAATGCACTAAGACATTTCTCCAACAAGAACAAATTCCAGGTACATCATAATGACTCTATTATAATACAACAATATCAGATGCCCAATCCTACTTCTCAGGTTTTTGATTTTACTTTGTTTCTACCAGGTGGTGGTCGCCGTGCATCCTCTAAATTCAGATTTTCATCGTCAACCGTGTAATTGAATGGGATTGTTTTGAAATTTTAAAAGGCTTGAAATATTACAAACAAATAGACCTATGTTAATAAATAATATAAATACAAGCTAAAACCATGGGGTTCGATAATGAACCCCACAAAACTAACCGAGTATATGGAAAATGCCATACGGCCGGGCGATTTCACAAGTTGCCGGCTCTATCATGCCACTCGCCGCCTGGTTTCTACCATATATGCACAGCACAATCCCTTTGGGACAAGACGAGCTTATAGGAATAATCAAGACTGCAATACTCAAATGTGAATTTAAAAATCCAAAACTTATAATATACTCACCTATCTGATGAGATCACTTTAATTTAATATCCGCCTGATTGGTACACTATGGACCACAATGGCCTAATCCCAGCGGCGTAGTTCAATAACCTCAATTAAACAATCATAGTGCAAAATTTGACCTCAAGTTGCAGAGTATGAGTATGAGTTTTTGTACCCAAATTTCTAAGATCATTCAATGAACAGGTACAAATTTATTGGGGTTAAAGAACTGTGCCCTGATAGATGAAATGATATGTATTCCAGTATAATATGTGGAAGTTTGGTCTTTGCCAGAGTTGAAAATAAACATTGCATGATATTATGCACAAACTAATTACATATACATCAATAATGTTGAGAACTGTAGCAGCTGTAGTGAAAGCAAGATTGTGAAATATCACACCTTTCACAATAGAAATTAACATTACATGTAACACCATTATAAAGTTTATTGTATCTATACAATAAACAAATTTACCTCCTGTGAAAGAGTCTAACCCTGGTCCATAGCTTGTGCTTGGACAAATCAATATGATTGATTTATTGATTGGTTGCCTAGTAATGGCTTTATATAAGCAGGTGTATAAGGACCAATGAGGTTTAAGGTCTATTGTTTGAAGTAGCCAATGGGAAGTGGTTAATAACCCTCTGACACTGCCAGTGGGTCAAGAATTAGGCACATTTTTATCTGTCATGGAAGGAGAAGGTTGGATCTCCAATGTGAAGACAATTTTCCCACCCACCACACCCAAAAATTTAGGTCATATCCCAGTATTCAATACCTTTATGGACAGTCACTTGGGAGCATTAGTTGGCTGGGAAGGCATCCATATCGTACGGGGTTTAGAGGTACATAGACCTAAAGGGTATTGCAGTCTGCGTTTTAATGGTAGCTTCTGGGCATGGGCAAATTACCAGGAAGAGGGCGGTTAAGCTGACCAAGGGAGAGGATTCAATAAGTGCACATTTTAACTTCTCTTGGAGAGGTTAGGCCACATTTGGGTATACAGATCTAGGTGTTCAGGAAATCACTTTAAAAAGGGTTCTGTAGCTTGCTGGTTAATACATTGCTGTTAACTTCTTTTAAAAGTTGGACCACACTTGGCGAGTGTGGAAAGGGCTTGAGAATACCCTGGAGGGCCCGTCTCTATCTTACATGAAATTAATTTGGGTTAACTTCTCTGCAAGGAGAGGAGTTGGGCCACACTTGTGTGTGGGCCAGGGAAATTCCCGGAGGGCCCCGTATCTTTGAGGTTATTTTGGATTAACTTATGCGAAAAGAGAAGTGGGGCCACACTTGCATGTGTGCAAAGGGGCCGAGGAAATTCCCTGGAGGGCCCTGTAGCTTACGAGGAATTTGGGTTAACTTCTTTGCGAGACAAGAAGTGGGGCCACACTTGCGTGCAGCGCAAAAAGGGCTCGGGGTAATACCCTGGAGGGCCCCATATTCATTAATTCATTTTCATCCATTCATTTCTTTCATGCATTTAAAATGTATTGTACAAGGAATTAACTTGGGTTAACTTCTCTCTGAGAAGTTGGCCCCGTATTAAATTCCTTCATTTTCATTCATTCATTTATTCTTCATTGCATTTCATTTATGCATCTTACAAGGAATTAATTTTGGTTAACTTATCTATGATAAGATAAGATTGGGCCACACTTGTGTGTGTGCAAAAGGGCCCGGAAAATTCCCTGGAGGGTCCGTGATCTTATACAAGGAATTAAGTTGGGTTAACTTCTCTGCGAGAAGTTGGGCCACACTTTGTTCGGAGAGGCTCCGTACCTTACGGGTAAGTAGTGTAGGCATGAGCTCGGGAAATTACCGGGATGGCCCCGTATCTACGGGCGAGTAATTTAGGAATTGGCTCGGGAAATTCCCGGGAGGGCCCCGTATCTTACGGGTGAGCAAACACTGTGTGTAGATGGGGACAGACTCTGTATTTAGGGGAAAGTAAAGATTATCCAGGTCAGAAATTGTATGCGGTAAAAAGGGACAGGGCCACAAATTTAATCTTGAATCCAATTATATGAAAATAATTGGATCACCATAGGTAATTGTATAAGTGTTTACAAATAGTAATAATTAAGTAACTAATAAATTTGAGAAATAGTGCATGAGAAGTTGAACGAAATATGTCAAATATCAGATTACTTTCCTGAATGTTTCCGGCTTCAGGAAAGTAGGATTAATGTATATGCACTTTTCTAAGGAATTTATATTAAAGGATTGACTCAATAAATGTATGTAAACTTCTCTGGAGAAATTTTCTCTTGAAAAGTTAAGCCAAGTTTGATGTATTATAACGGTACCCTTTGGGTCCGTATTTTATTGGATAAGCTGAAGTTAAATCCAATTCTGGTTTACAAATAAATGGAGATACTCCTGACAGATATGCCAGCAAAACTTTTGAGTAAAATGTGCCTCATTTCATCTGGGGGTAATCAGTATTATACTATGGAATCAAGGTTCGATTTAACTGGTGTCGTGGAGCAAAATGCTCCCCATTTTGGACAACCTGCTACACAAATTTCAGCTTGTATAGTAATTTTTTACAATGTAAACATATGCTAATATTATAAGAACATTGCCTAAATAAGGTTTTCGCTAAAAATTGCTAGTAAATTGAACCCTGTATAGAATACTTTAATAAACATAGCATATCAGGAAAAAAATAAGCAGACACACCAAGGGCAATTGCCTTTATGTGCCCATGCCATTGGTGCCAAGGCATTAGCCAGAGGGGTGTCCTGGTGTCATTTGGACACCCTGTTTTCAATTTGGACACCCTAAAATTTTGATTTTAATAATGGAGTGAATAGGAAGTGGGCACCCTGATTTTGTAGAATATAAGGTATTTTTGACCATTTTGGACACCCAAAAGACACTCCTCTGGCTAATGCCATGCTTGGTGGCCCTGCATGCAAAATGTGTAGCTTTGGATGTATTTTTAGCGTGTGATTGCAGATACCTTTACATGCAGATGCCTTAACATATTAATTTATGATGAGAACAGTAAACGATTGGAACAATTTAAAACACACAGATATAACAAGTATTTAATACAGACCCAATTCAGTTCAAACCAGAAGTCACTAAGCACATCATTTTACATGCATGTCTAACTCCATAATTGGGAAGTTATGCTAAAGAAGTCCACAACTCTTCAATACACCAGGCATCCGAATAAAGTCTGCACAATGCACTTGGTCATTTGCTTCCACCTGAGATCTTTGTCCAGTATAAATTCAGATTCATCACACACTAAAATGTGACCGTCCACGGCGAATGAGCCGTAAATTCCTCCCCGGTCAATTTTGTTTTATTTCGTGTTTAAAAATAAACATCATAAACTTAAAATGGTATATCATTTGACTTCAAACGATATCCAGAAGCGGGGTTATGGTTTGTTCAACTTTGCTCCTTCAACAAAATTATAGCTTTTTTCGTTTCTACGTGTGTCTCTATTTCCACATTGCTGGCAATAAATATCAAACAGTCATAATTGGCGGTCATTTCAAATCATCCCCAAGTCAACGAGGTTTAAGAAGGTTCTCTCATTGTTAATTGTTGGTTATGCATACCTATACAAAATACAATGCCTGGTAACCCACCACTTGAAAAGGATTTAGCAAAAGCAAACAAAGACCAGAGCTATTAAAAGTTCTATAGCCATCTAAGGTAGAAGCTTATTATCCACTTCAATAATAGGATTATTGATTGGTGTTGTGACTATCAAAATAAGACAGATGTCGCTCCAGCTTAAGTTACCGATGAATACGACCTTCGTACACATTTTACACCGTATCTCAGAATTCAATTTAGGGAATTTACGGCTCGTTTGGGTCACAAATATTGTATACGTTAGTAGGCTTACATTTCACTCAGTAGTAGAGAAGAAGACGTACATTGTACCAGCACAGGACACTCAGACATAAACAAACTAAATGACATTGCAACTGATAGTGAGACTATAGGTTCCTGTGACCAGTCATTGTCCTTAAAGACATTGCACATCCCAGTTCCAGCAGTGCAAGCTCTGCTCAGCTGACTCTAGCTCAAGGGTCTGCTGGGTAATATAAGGGCATTAACTTGGCATGCTGGTTTACGTCACTCATATCAGCTGTTCCTAGCCTGAAAGTAGGATGGAGTGCCCAATCAATGATGATTTAATCTCTGAGGGAAGCAGGATGGTTGGGATCCCATAAACTGGTTTAACCCACCAGAGTCTGGTCCTAAGACTAGAAACCTCTAGAAACCCAAGACAAGGCTGGGAATGCAGCTCAAAAAATACTTCCCGAGACATCTTCAAAGAGGCTCCGAAGGTACTGTGCTGGTGATCTACCAATGAATTACTTCTCTATAATTTACATGGTTTTTTTTTCAGATCCAGCTGTTCAATGATTTTTGATCTGACAATGGATGGTCCCTAGCTCACAGCCAAGGCAAACACCTGTTAACAACAGAATTGTAAACTTGACATCTCTATGTCATCCTCTTCCTCATCAGTGGAGTCTGATCATCATTCATCCGTCCATTCATCTGTGTGTACAGCAGCAGACATGCAAGAGGTACCAGTGAGAGTTGCAGTCAGGGTGAGTATTCTGGGTTATGGTACCTCATATTAGTAAATTCTATAATTTTCATATAGAAATCTGGTTTTAGAATGCTTGAACAGCAAACTTTGATGAGGCTTCTTTTAAAAGCTTCATGGTTTTGTAGCCGTTAGTCGGCTGTATTCCATAGTGGCGTATAGTGATTTTTGGTCATTTTTTTTAAAAATTGGCACATATGTTTTTAATGATGTTCTTTTTCATTTTTCTAAGTCTCATCAGTCAAATAAGTAATTAATTAATTAAATGTGTCGTATAGCTACAAAGTGAAATTTTGTGTTTTCCATAGTGGCGTATCGACCATACATGTACGCCACTTTTTATACACATTTTATAATTATGAAATATCGGCAAAAACATTGTATGTCATAGTGGCGTACACGTATCGGACCTATACGCCACTATGGAATACAAACGACGAAAAGTAACGCCATAGGGATTACACGGCGACCGAGGTGGCGTAAGGTTAACATTAGGTTAGGGTATTGCGTTTTGTTTGTTTTCCATAGTGACGTATAGTTTTGTGCTTTTTATTTTCAGTTTGCCAGCAATAGTATGTATTTATTTCTTTTGAAAAATATATAGCAATAAAATCTATTTAGTTTACTACAGAAATTTCACATCATTTACAAAATATAATGAATGTCTGATTTACACAACTCGATTTTAAATTGGCATTTCTTCAAACCCGATTTTCTCGAAAAGTTGTTTATTCATGGGCGCCCACTATACGCCACTATGGAATACAGACGACGAAAGAAGAGTCACATCCTTACATGTGGTTGCTGATATATGTTTCTCTCGTTTCCCTTACCATATAGGTGCGTCCTCTACTACCTCAAGAGCGACTTCATCACCATCAGCTGTGCGTCAAAGTGCTTCCTAACAAAAACCAGATCATCGTAGGCAAGGACAGGGCCTTCACATTTGACCATGTGTTGTCATCAAGAACATCACAGGTAAGTGAAAACGACAAGAATTGTTTGAAGCATGGATCTAAAACTTTGTGCTCTGGGCTCTCTCTCTCTCGCTCTCTGGGTCAGATGGCGCAGGATTGCACTGCTGTGGTCTTCACAAGAGTACGCCATCTACTTCTATCAAAAGCCACACATATTGCACCATACACTGGGCCTCAAGGAAGAACAGATGATTAATTGTGTTTTCAACTGATTGAGTGTCCCAGGTTAAAGAAGAAATAAAACAAACAAACAAACAAACATTCCGTGTGATGAAACGTCCTTCACATCATTTGTCCAAGATGTTGATGGACGTCCCCTTCCACGATGGCCTTCCACGGCTCCCTGAAGAATCTGCTTCTCAACTCCACCATCCTTTCTTACAATGTGGCCAAAGTAGCGCAATTTCCTCTCAATGATGGACTTTTTGCGTTAGATTTACTACCTAGGCGTGAGATTATACTACCTTGGCGTGAGACCGTGAGAAAGTGACTCAATGCGTGAGAGTTGACAGCCCTGTGCATCTATCTTTTTCCTGTCATTCTTTGCCATTGCCCAGGATTCGCATCCATATGTAGCAACTGAGAAGACTGTTGCACGAAGCAACCGTACCTTTAGGTTGATTGATAAACCACAACTCTTCCAGATCTTTGACATACTCTGAGTTGTTGTCCTTGCCATAAGCTAATCTTCTTTTGATCTCAGATGTGCTATTACCTTTGTTCACATAACTTTGTGCACATAACTGATAATTGTGAAGCTGTGGCAGGTTGCAGTACCAGCCTTTTAAAGCCAGTTGAGTGATGTAGTGTTGGTCATGTTACCTATATGGTGTTAAAGGCCTATAGCAATTTGCTGAATCAAAACACCCTATTCATCCAAATTCAGATTTGTGCACAAGCATAGATGTGCTACTGAAGCGGACAATTGGCAAGCATGAAAGCAATCGGCAAAAGGCAAGATTGGACAATATATACTTGTGTATCAAATTGGGCATTGTACAGCACTAGCAGTAGCCATTAGCCATTTACACTGTCAGAGAGAGTTAGTTACCTGTCTTATGCAATATTGTGATCAAAACGACCTGTATTATAATTGTGGATTGTTTGGTGGTGCAGACAAAAAAATTTGACAGTAAATCGCTAAGTAGGCATTTAATAACAGCTACATGATTATGTTGTAAATTAAAGTAAGATTGTCAGCAACAAGGCAAATTTCTCTCTCTAAATGTCAACAATGGACACAATCAAAGGCTTATGATTGTCTGATACGTCATGAAAGTATGTCAGGGAACGATAAGCGCCCAGTAGCATTACTTACTTAAAAGCGACCTGGGCGATTAATGGAACAAATACGCTGCATTTGTTGCTGATGATTGCATGTGACTTTTATTTTCTATATCCAGGAGAATGTATACCAGACCTGTGTTGATGGCCTTGTACGCAGCTTGTTTGAAGGCTACAATGCAACCGTATTTGCATATGGACAAACGGTATGTTATTAACAACAAAATACTTTTGTAACTTTCACATGTTCCAAATTACAAGCAAAGACTTTTTGTCCCATAGGTTAATTAAGTCCAACTTATGCTTGAGTAAATTAGTGATTTTATGCACCAGTTATACATGGTGAAGTGTACGCCATTCTTTTTCAATTCATGATCTTATTAAAGACCCATTCAGTGATTTGCTCATCTGGACGATTGTAAAAATGATCAAAATTCAGATTTTGGTACCTTTGTCATTGTCATAGATGTGCTAACATAGCCTGCTAGCTAGTAGTTCAGCTGAAAGCTGTGTATTTAAGACAAAATAAGACATTTTACATAGCATTTGTAATTTATATGCTGACAGTATATAAATTACATGTAGCTACATGTATTTGAATTTCATTTTCATTCAAAAATATCAAATGACAATTAGGGTTGCCAAAAGATTTCAGCCCGAATCGCAGGTCAAATAATAGAAAAGTTGCCCATTTTTTCTCTTTACCATTGGTTTCTATGGGGCAGGAAACTATCGGAAATGGCGGGAGCCAATGTTGAAAAGTCGCCCAATTTTTTTAAACCATTGGTTTCTGTGTGACAGGAAATTGTCAAAAGTCGTGGGAAAAATCTTCAAAAGTCGCCCAATTGGGCTACCAAATCGCGGGTTTGGCAACCCTGATGACAATGTGAATGACTTATCCTTCACTTTTAAGCAATTTATAAACAATTTTAATTTTTTTTTTTACACTTGTGCTGGGATCACTGAATGGGTCTTTAAAGGCTTACCTGCAAAGAGCTGGGTACATCTTGAGAGCTGGTAAAAGCCTTATCAGGATAACAACATGCAGATTGGTTTGTTGCCAATGTGCTTGTGTTTAATGCTCCTTAAGCCTGGAGTTTCTGTTATATTCAACAATCAATACTAATGATGCATTGTATTTGTATTTATAAAGTAAAGTGCTTAGGGGCCTTTGGGTATCAAGTCATCACCCTGCTACAATAATTGCCTTAGTCATTTTTGTAATTTTGAGAACAAGGTACAAAATATGGTTTACGCATGCAACAGTTACGTAATCATCCTGTTGATTTCTAATTATAAGAATTTGTCTCATTATCGTTTGTTATGCAAAATTACAAAAAATGACTTTTACAATTATCTTAGCAGGCTGATGAAGTGCTATATTGAATGCTGCTTTATTATTATTATTATTATTATTATGGTATTTTTTTGTATCTAGGGTTCTGGTAAAACCTACACCATTGGAGGTCATAACAGTATCAACCTAACTGAAGATGAAATAGGTATTATAGCTAGAGCAGTGCAGCAAATGTTTGATATCATCAAGGTATGTTAATTTTTACATGCTTGAATGAAGGTGACCAAAAAAAACGTTTTAAGGGACGGACAGACCCAGATTATGTGTTTTGGGAGAATTTTTTTAAAATGTTGCTAAAGTCATGTAAAATATTGGTCAATATTCATTGATTTTTCAAAACAGAACATTTTCAAAATATTGTTAACATTGTTCTTTTTGTACAGTTCCAATTTTTAGTGCCATGTCACCAATACATTATAGGCAAAATATCTAATTCTCGACCATGAGAGCCAACTTATCCAACAGATATCTGCGTAGAGCATACTACCCAAAGACCACATGATGTTGTCTTTTTAAAATGCAAATTGAAAGTACACAATGTCATGACTAATAAGTATGGGTCGGTATTTATTTGTACAATAAACAATTTTTAACACTTTCAAAACAGGTGTTTGTCTGGATATAGGCCAGCAAGCAGGATAGTAAATAACACAAAGCAAAGAAGGGACTTACCAGATTTAAATTTTATGTTGGTCTCTTCCACAGGCTAACCATAATGTAGACTACATCTTGCGAGTATCCTATATTGAAGTGTACAAAGAAGAATTGCGAGATTTGCTTGATATGGAGACTAAGGATATGCATATCAGGGAAGATGAGCAGGGCAATACAGGTGAGTCAATCTCCTCTTGGGGGTTCATAATAAAATAGCTTTCCATAGACTTTACGTGCAAAATAGGGGTCATGTTTCCTGCCATAAGTCGAGCTACCTTAAAGTTTGAAATACAAATTTTATATTATCCTAATCAAAATAGAATTCTGCATAACATAAGGGAAATGAGTCACTTGTCGACCCTGTCGACATATGTTTCTAAAGAGGACATTTTTTTGAAACTGAAAACCCCATGTTGATACGACTTTTCTTTGCAACGCTACATCAATTTATCAATCGCTGAAAACAATATAAAACAAAAGAATTTTAACACTTTCTTTGCCAATATCACAAAATCAATTATTTGCGACATCCGACTCATTTCCCTTGATCGTGTCAAATATATCTAGAAATTCATTTCAAGCCTACTTTGAGAAAGTTATTATTATATTTAAAAAAATTTAATTCTGTGTGTTTACATCCGACTAAAAAACTTCCTTTTGACCTTGTGTGTTCATGCGCACATAATTGTAAACATCACTCAAATTTTGTCATTTTTTGTCAAAATGTGAAGAGATCACATTCGCAAGTTCTAGTAAAACACAATTTTCAACACTAAAATTGCTAATATTTTACAGATTTTGCACAATTTCTATGCAATTTCTTTTGCCGGAAACCACTTCACATGCAGATTTGGTGGTATGAACCCTTGAATGGGTTGACAAAACATGGGGCACTTGCACCCACACCATCTTGGCAGGGTTAGGGTTTAGGGACAATGATGGGGTAAGAGGCAACACCCTGTTGTGAGTCTGGAGGCATCTAGTAGCCTTGGGTGGTGGCCTTCCTCAATTGCCTTAGAAGTTTCTCCTCGGGAAAAAATCATGTTTCTTCAATTATGATTTCTTTATGCATTATAAACAGTTGTATTTTTGAACAGTTGTATTTTTTAAGACTTGATACTATTTTGGGGGAATAAATTTGATTTGATTTTACTTAGTGTTTATTTTGCTCTTTACATAGGGAATTTGTTTTTTATCAAAATGAATTCAATATATTAAAGGGGCATTTCATGATCCACAGCCTCATCCCCCACTTTTCCCAAAAAAGTTGAGATTTTTACACCACTGGATACCTCTGGCTACATAATGTTTATGTACCAAATATTTCTTGCAGATTAATTCGTTTAGCAAAAATATCGCCAAATTTGAAATCTGGTGCACCAGAACGAAATTACAACACATTGTCTATGGAGCAGTGTAATACACATAATCATGCATAACTCGCAAACGCAAAATCGGAATCAACTGAAATTTTGGAAATAAGCTTTTTTCGTGGATATCTACTGAAAAATGTCATAAAAAGAGGATGCTAGGATCACGAAATCCTCCTTTAAGATTCAATAGTCAATTTATTTTTGAATGTGAAACCTGTTGAGTATTGTGACCACACTACTGATGAATAACTCCCAGTTAAGTATGAATTCAGTATGAATACAATGTTGGCTTATTAATGATGATTTTTTGCTGAATTTAATTCAATATATTTGTTCTAATATTTTTATGTGCTATATTGGTTTTCTTATTTTCTTATTATTATATTATTTGCAGTTATTCTAGGCTGTAAGGAGGTCATTTGTACCAGTGTAGATGAGGTCCTGAGCTGCCTAGAAGCAGGCTCAGCTCACAGACATACAGGTGCTACAAATATGAATGAACATTCCAGTCGATCTCATTCCTTATTCACCATTAATGTAGGTAAGTAGTATGTGGTCCCCGTGTAGGGTAGGCTTAGTTCATAAACTAATCACAATTAATAATTATGAGAAGGATAGCACCATATAAACTTACTCATACATTTGGGAATTGCACCATATTAAGTTGGCATTCATGAGGACAAAGAAAATGTACCACCAGCAGTTTTAGTCAAAAGCTGAAGAATGAAGGACGAAAGATAGAAGATAAAGAGAAAGGATGTTTTCTCCTCACCGGGTTTGAACCGCAGACCCCTTGGGTGCGGAGCATCCGACTTGCGATAGCAAGCTATGGTGTGACCGTCACCCGGCCAATGGTTGTGTGCCTATATGATTTCGGGTTGTAGGCGCATTGTAAAGTAGTATTTTGTAGTACTAGATACTGTTAGGGTTAACATATGTTGATGCTTGTGGTACATATACTGTCAGTTGTAAACATCACATTAAAGTATCACAAACATTTGGTATTCCATTTGAAATCCATACACCCCTTATGAAAGGTATGTCCATAACAGGCATATGTCGAAGACACAGGGAAAGTGATTCAAATGGGGTTACCTAAATGGGTGACTCCTTTTGAAATATACACCCCCTGTGTAGGAGATTAAAGGCATGTATTCCAGAGGGGATATATGGGTTTCAACTGCATTAGCCTATTTGCTTGGTGCAGTGTCAAAGAATGAGGAGGTACACTATTTTCACTTTCTTGAGTAACATGCAATAGTGAGATTCAACGTATGTAGGTTTATTTTTAATTTACAAATACTACTTATAATTGTAAAATAGTCCTATAATATGTTGCAGTAAACCTTTGATGAGTTTATGTCATGTATTTACTGTGTTGAAACTCTCTGATTGGCTGCTGAGGCAATTTGCTGTTGCCAAGTGGAAATTTATGAATGAACTTTGTGCCGTACGCGTTGTTAGCTCCACCTTGGCAACATCACAGTAGTACGCGCTTGTCAAAGGTTTACTGCAAAATATTATAATAAAATTTTTGGCTGATGCCCTCAATGTAAATCTGAAAGCTATTTTAGAACTATGATACAGTTTACCTATCAGCTTACCTATCAGCGGTCAAGTTAGGTCAATTGATAAGGTGTTTGACTATGGTGCTAGAGGTTGCGGGTTCGAAACCTGGTGGTGCCTAGTACGCTCTTGTGGAAAAATTGAGTTAGCTTGAAATTCCCCTGGACAAGGAACTTACTGCTGATTGTCTTGTTGTAACCTGTACGACCATGAGCTGATCCTGGTTGCGAAGGTTATTTGTGGAATGTCTAGGGTGTGCGCTCTTGTGGCAGCAAAGTCCCTGAATTGTTGTTAAATGGTTTATGGAATGATGTGGGGCCGTAGTGGTCAGCGACAACCTGTAAAGTGTGCTGAGGCTTGTGGATCAACGCTCACGCATTGTGCCTGCGTAGCGCACTATAAATCACTGCACATTTTTTTTAAGTCACCCCCTCTCTTTCATTTATTTTAGAGCAAAGATGGGAGGATGCTGGTAATGAAGATGCACCTCCCAACTCAACCAGGGAAAGAGATGAAGTAGTAGGAGAGGATGGGGAGGAGGAGGAGAGGATAACAAACTGTATGGCATCCAAATTCCATTTTGTAGACTTGGCTGGATCTGAGAGGGCCAATAGGACTGGCAATGCTGGCGAAAGGTTTAAAGGTAATGTAATAAATATCACCTTGTAATATGTGATGCAACCTGATGTAGGTCAAAGGTCAATGAGTAATTGAGAGCAAAAAGCAATGAAACAAATATGGAAATTTGTATTTAAAGAACTCGTAACTTTGCAACCAAGTATTCTAGGGTGTATTAAGGATTATGAAACACTTGATAACCAGGAAAGTTGATGATAATAGTAACAACCTGGCAATTGGGCATGAGAATTTTCTTGTTTAAACAGGAATTCCTGTTATTTGTGCCCAAATTTTCACAATTTTATTTGTTTTTAACCTGTTTTGGATCATTTTGGCAAAATGCTTTTGCTGGGTTTTTTTTATAGAATTTTCCAGTATATTCAGTATTTTCCTGTTATTGCTATTTCCTTTATTGAGAAGTTCAGTCTAAATTGCTTTCTTACATACACATTTATCTTTGGTTCACCTCAAGTTTGGTAGTGATGTCAGTGCCTTTTTGCTGTTGCACTGCAATTGTAACAACAAACAGCCCTTGTATGCATGCATGTACGCTCTGCGCAATTAATATGCACAATTCGATACGGCACCTTCTGAAATACACGCCTACGTCACTACTGAGCTTGAGGCAAACCAATGTATATTCAAAAATTTTTTCTAAAATCAGATGAGTGTCATTTCATTCAGTAATGTTCAGAGCTGTTCAGGCAAGAGAGCACTTGTACTACCAAGTACTGAAGTACTATGACACTGAAAACACTATGAGAACAGAAAAGATGCAAATCAGGAGTGTCAGTTTCTGATAATTTAATTGTTTTATGGGTAGTGTATTTTCATTGCTGTTAATATTTTCTCTCTCCACAGAATCAGTATTTATAAACAGTGGACTTCTCTCACTTGGCAATGTGATCAGTGCACTCAGTGATCCAAAAAGAAAAACCACACACATACCATATCGCGATTCAAAGATCACCCGTATCTTGAAGGACTCCCTCGGTGGCAACGCGAAGACATGTATGCTGACCTGCATCAGTCCTTCGGCTGTCAACTTTGATGAGACACTAAATTCATTGAAATATGCTAATAGGGTGAGTGGTTACTTTCAGAATTTGACTGTCAGACATTTAAAGTAGGGGTGGAAATATACCATATATATTGTTCTTTGGTCTTTGTAAGTAACACCTACTACTACTACTACTACTAATTGACATTTATACCGCGCCGAAAACCAAAACAATTTTCACTAAGGCGCATGAAAACATAAACAATGGATGAAAACAAGAATAATATAATACATAACATCAGATAAAGTCCAAAATCAAGCATAATGAATACAGTTACTGATTGAAAGCAATATTGAACAGATGGTGTTTAAGCAGTTTCTTGAAAATGTCAGTTGAAGAGGCGGTTTTGATATGTTCTGGTAATGCATTCCATAGTTTTGGTCCATAACAAGAAAATGATCTGTCTGCAAAGGTTGAATTTTTGGTCTTGTGCTCAGTGAGTATGAAAGAGGCAGTTGAAGTTGAACGAAGACAACGATGAGATGTTGAAACATGAAGCAAATCTGAAAGGTACTCTGGTGCTGTCTGATGAAGGCATTTGTAGACGATGACAAGTATCTTAAAGTCAACGCGTTGCTTAATTGGCAACCAGTGCAACTCGACGAGGTCTTTGGAAATTGAGTCATATTTTCGCTTCCTAGTTACAATACGTGCTGAGGTACGTTGGATGTTAACAAGCCGTTTCAGGAGCGAAGCACTTATGCCAACCAGCAAACTATTACAATAGTCAATTCTCGATGTTACAAGAGAGTGGACAGCCATTTTGGTCGATTCGGTTGTGAGCATCTTGCGAGCACGACCAATGTTTATGTAACACCTGTGTTACATCTCTGTTTCCTGTAAGCATGGGTTCTGAATTCAGTTCCCTTGATTGTGCCAATTTTCACTAGGCATGAAAATTTCACATGCTCACTGCTCGCTGATTTCAAAATGAATTGCATTCAGAGAATATGATATGAAACTGCATCTTCCTATGCCATTGTAACATACACCAATTATCTGTGCAGCTCCCCAAATTCCATTGGGTGAAGCCAAACAACTAATCACCGATTTTTGAAAGCAGGAGGAAACCAGAGATCCTGGAGAAAACCTGCGAGAGCAAGCATGGAACCGGGATAAACTAAGTGCACATACAGTCCTTGGGCACGGCCGGGGCTTGAACCTGGAACCTCAGTGGTGCAAGGGGAGGGAACAACCGCTGCACCAACTCGCTCTCCAATAGATCAGAGATGCTACATAAGTTATCCTGATGTAAGATTCAACATGCACATTCATTAGTAATATTTATACAGGGATTTTGATATTAGTGTCTATATTTTTGTTTCACACCTGTTTGACCTATATTAATGGTAATGATCATTTCTTTTAATTGCCAATATTTTTATTTGAAATACAGGCAAGGAATATCAAAAACAAGCCCATCATCAATCGTGATGTGCAGTCTACACGCATAGCAGCTATGCAGACAGAAATACAAGCATTGAGAGAGGAATTACAGAGACATAGGCTTGGAACAGCTAACCCTGATACGGTATTCTATAGTTCTTTAGTTCATAAATACCCTGCCCTAAATTTGGACAACAAGTGCCATCATGAAAAAATACATTAAATGTTAATGTTAGGGCGAAGGTTGGATTCAATTAAAACAGTGATTAAAAAAAAGTAAAAAGGTAAAGGAGACGATCCTGTATAAACAGTGATCGGAGTGCCCATCTCTCTTTCATTGGCGATTGGGCCAGACTCCTCTACGTAATGTTGCTATAGGGGGATCGCTACACCTCCTCTACAGCGAGTCTGTTACCTTCCCAGCATTTAAGAATGCCGGTACCCATTTAAACACCTGGGTGGAGAAGAGTAATCAAGATAAAGTGCCTTACTCAAGGGCACAACACGATGGCGTCGCCGGGCTCGAACCCGCAACCTTTCGATCATGAGTCAGTGCCCGTTCCGCTTGGCCACCGTGCTCCATAAAAAACCATAAACCAGTGATTAAAAACAGCAATTAACAGTGATTAAAAACATGCAAGTAAATATCTTGATATAAAAACAGTCACATTTTGTTTCATAATATGATCATTGCATTTGAACACTTCAAGGTATATAGAGATTGGCAAATGCTTGGATTGTATCTGATAATACTCCTTGCCCCTATTGCTAACTCTCCTTAAACTACAGGTATTTGCAATACATTGAAAGAGGTTACAAGATATTTATACATGTGACCAATACCAGGGACCAATAATGAGTTATTTTCTGTTAATTTTGTAGAAACCTCACAAATTTACTCCTGTTCTAATGAGATGATTTGTCACTGTTGTTTTGCAGGGAGGAGATGACAAAGAGAAAGTGAGGGATATGGAGAGTAAATTAATCAAGTAAGTAGTCAGATTATGTCATGAATCTTGGCAATAGTCTCCTGTGTGGTGTTGGTAATGACTGGCCTTCTTGGACGTTAGACACACTTCCAGTGGTGGCGCCAGGAATGTTTTTTTGGGTGGGGGCATTGGGGAAAAGTAAATTTCAGGGGGGCCAAAATAAACAAATTTTATGTAAAATTGCTGCAAAATGTTTGAATTTTCGTAAAATTTATTGATTTTGTCTCCCTCTGAAACTCACTTTGCCCCCATCCCCCCATTAAACATTTTGCATGCTTACTTTAATGAAATAGTTGTAGATCACTTTGCAAAATGGCAAATACTTTAAAAGAATCACTGTTTCACTGATAACCACACTATGTACATGTAATATATATAGAGGACCCACTGCAATCAAATGGCAGTATGCGATGCATTGGTAAATAGGGTAGTAAATAGTATGCATTTGACTTTGGAAGTGACGGGGATGTGCAGACACCAGTTTGAATATACGGGTCTTTTGATGAGAGGTCTACACCAAATCTGGGTGAGAAGGCTCTACAAAGGGGGTTATTGAGTGGAACTGGGAACATTTGGGTTATAATATTGCCAAAGTAATAGACAAATGTTTGTTACAAAATTGTCGAAAAGCTATTTTAGAGAAAAAACAGGGTTATTCAGTGAGAGGTTGTCAGAAATTTGTTCAGAATTCTTGAAAATTGGGTCTTTATGTGATAGTAAAACCAAAAATGTGGTCATTTTGGTGAGTTGAAAAAAGGGGTCAATGTGACCGGTCAGCCCTGTCACCCATTTTCTGTGACTGCCCCCACTCACACAGAGTAGCATATATATGTGGCTCATCACTTATTCATTTTCCCTGAATTGGCCAGTGTATGATGTTGCCTACAATAAACATGTAAATTTAAATTTGGTTGAAGCTTATGCAAGCATATTTTAGCAACAAATACATTTTTAATTTTTGAATTGCAGCATAAGGACCGAATGTTCGCATTACAAGGTGTGTACGGAGGAAGCCAGTAAGATATTCGACAGTTTACAAGACTCAGAAACGTTGAGTAAAAGTCAGATATCTGCTATCAGGAACTGGATGGATATGGTGGATGAAATGAATGATGCTGCTAATCTTAACAGCGCTTCAATGGCAGGTCATGAAGCGCAGAGGAAAGTGACAGATTTGGAATCTAAACTGAAGAAGGTAGGTATAATAATATAATATAATATAATACACAGATTTAGAGAGCGCTTTTTAAATGAAGAAACAAAGCGCTATGGAAAAGGAAAAATGCAAGAGGGAGGAAACATTAGGTGAAAAGGTGAGTTTTAGGTTCTTTTTGAAAGTTTGGACATTGGGAGAGTCACAAATGTGGGAAGGCAAGCCATTCCATAGAACAGGGGCAATGATGGAAAATGCTCTGTCACCAGCCAACTTGTGGGATCTTGGAATGGAAAGACAAGTGGCAGCAGTAGAGCGCAAAGAGTACCCAGAATGACGGGTGTGAAGGATGGAGGACAGGTATTCAGGTGTAGATGAAGCAAGAACCTTATAAACATGGACGAGAGTGCGGAACTGGACACGCTTAGCAACTGGAAGCCAGTGCAGACTATGAAGCAAAGGAGAAGTATGCGTATATTTTGGTTCTCTGAAAATGAGTCTGGCGCACTTGTTCTGGAGAAGCTGTAGGTAGACAGGATAGTGATTGAAAGTCTGTTGGATACAGTGCTTCAATGGCAGGTCATGAAGCACAGAGGAAAGTGACAGATTTGGAATCTAAATTGAAGAAGGTAGGTAGACAGGATAGTGATTGAAACCAAGTCTGTTGGATACAATCCTGGAAAAGAATAGTTGGCACACTTGTACTAAACAATTGAAATGCATTGAAGAGTCGAGTGAAACTTGCATGCAATATATGTGATGCGATCAAGCAAAATGAGTCGGATGTCGGGAATATTGATTTTGAGATATAATCAATAATAGTATGCAACTTCCTTTGTATTTTATTGTTCTGAGCAACACTAAAATGGCCATATCTCTGGAACCTTAAGTCTAATTATGATGAGGTTTTCAGCAAAATAAAGCTCTGAGAATAGCTCATGTAATGAGATTGAAAACTGAATTTTGATTTTGATCGACATCAGACTCATTTTGCTTGATCGCATCACATATGTGACTCCTCGCCACAACTGAGCCCGGATGTCACCAATCATCATTTTTGAGATATTCAACCAAAATATTCTGCTTGAAATTAGCTTTAAAATGATGTATATCATGTCTATAGTACTTGACATTTAAGTAGTGAAAAATCAATAAAACAGTCAATAAATCCTTTCTTTCCTATTGTTTATTGTTAAGTTCGATGGAGCATATCTCAATAGTGGCACTGGCGACATCCGGGCTCAGTTGTGGCGAGGAGTCACATATTTGAATCACAGACTCACCCTGTATCCTGGAACAACCCGTAGCGTATGTTGCACAGGATCACTTACTTTACGCTGTGTGGGGTGCTAACGGACAGGCTGTTAGAACCTGTATATTGTATTGCAGAAAGGAATTTCGGTCAGACTGACTTCTGTTATAGAAGCCCAGAATCTACATTATACAGATCTTGATCTCCATGTGTGATCACTTCCTGCTCCTGCATCAAGGCTGATGTTAACGCCAGATATGTGTGTGTGTGTGTGATCACTAAGGGTGTGAGTGAGTCTCGAATTGAGTCCCGCCCAGGAATTTCCTGCCCGGTACTCAAATTAAAAAAAATTTTTTTTTTTTTTTTAATAAATTTTTTTAAACATTTTTTTTTGTTTTTTTTGATTTTATGAAAATAAACCTAAATGCTAGGATCATGGTTGACCTGAAAAAAAAAAAAAAAAAAATTGAATTTTGCACATTGTTTTGTAATTTTAATATGAAAATTGATACATAGTTTTCATGTAATACTCTATTAATGATATCAAAATGCATTGAATTTGAATGCATTTTGATATCATTAATAGAGTATGACATGAAAACTATGTATCAATTTTCATATTAAAATTACAAAACAATGTGCAAAATTCATTTTTTTAATTTTTTTTTTAGGTCAACCATGATTCTAGCATTTAGGTCTAGATCCAGAGACACTACAAAACCGAAAAAAAAACTTCGAAGGAAAAAAAAAAAAAAAAAAAAATTTTTTAAATTTTATTATTTTTTTTTGTGTGCAATTTCGGGTACCCGTTACCCGCCTAAAAATGCGCCGGTACCGGGCACAAAATTACCCAAAATCACACCCCTAGTGATCACCTACTTCTACCTCATCATCATTTACATCTACCTGTTTAATGATTTGCATACTAGCCATAGTATTCAACATAAAGGTTTTGAGATATTTTGCATCATTTAAAATACATTGTTCTATATTTTTGATATACAGGCAATGAATGATCTAGCCAGTGATGAAGAAATCTTTGCCGAGAAGAACCGGGAATGCATAGAATTGAAAGCAAAAGTACAGGATTTGGAGTCATCAAGTGAGAAAGGAGGACATGCTTATGAGGACGCTATAGAACGTATTCGACAACAGGAAGCTGAGCTTGTGGAACAGCAAACGCAAATACAAGAATTGCAAAATTTACTACACCAAATGAAGGACAAGGTAATTTGTTAAGTTGCTGCAATCAACTGTCACATGGACATGCAAATGTCAACCCATACAGTAAAAATGGGCTATTCCATACACCCCCAATGGAAGACATGACCTTAATCTCCCACATATGGAGTGTGAATTTCAAATGGAGTCACCCATTCAGTGTCGTCTGCTCCTAAATGGGCTATTCCAGTTGAAATCCATACACCCCATAATGAAGACATGACCTTAATATTCCACACAGGGAATGTGAGTTTCAAATGGGGTTACCACTCCATTTGAAATCTACACCCCCTGTGCGGGAGATTAAGGGCATGTCTTCCATAGAGGGTGTATGGGTTTCAACTGGAATAGCCTAATGCCATATCTACCATGTTATTTGCTTTTAGATAATTTTGATGTATTTTTAAAAGATGAGAAGTAGATCATCATCAGATATAATGTGCCTTGTTCACATTGTGGCGAACATATACTGCATCAGCACAGCAGTGGGGTTCTGATGGCTAATTGAATCACATGAAATACTGTAGAATTTCCATCTACAAGCATATATGCCTCTAAATGAGGGTTTTTTTGAAGAAAGAGATGCAAATACCCTCCACAAAAATATTTCATTAGATTGGTCTTACAATAATACATGTTTGTACAGCCACCTGTATCACTAATACATTTTCTCGAACTCCAAATAATGTTTTGTGGAGGGGTGTCTGCTTTTCATCAAAAAACCTCATTTAGAGGCAATTATGCTTGTGAATGGAATTCTATGGTATTGGCATCTGTGATTCACTGAGGTTGGTGTATTGGGTTATTCCATTTAAAATCCACACTACCCCTGTGGAAGATTTTGGAAATATCTTCCACAGGGGGATTATGAATTTCAAATTGAATGTGCACATTAGCAACTCCATTTGAAACTCACCCTCCCTCAGTGGAAGATTCAGGTTGAATCTTTCTCAGAGGGTGTATGAAATTCAAATGGAGCTACCTATGTGTTCATTCCATTTGAAATTATACTCCCCTGTGGTAGATATTTCTAAAATCTTCCACAGGGGTAGTATGGATTTTAAATGGAATAACCCATTCTGTCCCTGGTCTTGCTAAAAGTAGTGTATAAGTTTAAAAACATTAATCTGCATTTTTATACTACTACAAATGAATCTCCTGCAATATATTTTAAAGGCTGATTGATTTTTGTGCATGTAAGGTGTACATGGTTATTGAGAGAATGCAAATGAGCTTGTGAATCAATATTTGTTTGGGGTGGCTGTGTGTGGTGTTTCATGTAGGTGCTAGTTTGTGAATGAAGTTGTGTATGTGTGAGCAGGGAAAGTGAATGATGTAGGCTGTGGACATTGATTTATGCCATTTTGATATTCTATCTTGTGCAATATTTATTTCTTTTCTTAATTAATGCTGTTTTAATCATTTATGTATAATAATTTGGTTGCAATTGATGTTTTTATATTTTATTATTGTAAAAAATTACTGCAATTTGGCCGGTAGGCCACGATGTTATTTTGAATAAAATTGAATTGAATTTTGCTTATAAAATAACCTTGCTCCCCAGGGAATGGATGATGTGAATGAAAGCTTAACCATTGAAGTACCAGTGACATCAAGACGTGCTATGTCAGTACCAGCTCATATGGTGGGCAGAAGGCGAGTGACATCTACTGGTGAACCGTTACTTAGTGCAAGACCTCAGTCTAGGAAACTACACACCAGTCCACCTCTGGTAAGACAACATGCTTGTGTATTCCAGACAGGGTCTAATTCTGCATAAAACCGGGCAACATTATTTCTATAGATCTGCTGCGCATTCAAATTGCATTGTATTGCATCGTAATTTCATTTGTGTCTATGCTAATTATGTTTACACAACATGAACTCACGTGTTTTCAAGCAAATTAAATGCGATAATAGGTGATCAAAAGCGATCGGAATGTTACAAAAGTACAGATCGCATTCAGCTTACTTCATATGAGATGATCTTTGGAAAAATACGGCATAATTTGTCTTGGTGTTTGCGGAATGCCATGCAGTAATATATTAATACGATGCGGCAATTCATGATTGACAACTAACAATCGGCGTGTCCTTCGTATCCTCCACTGTCAATTTCTTATCCACTCACTAATCCTCACAAAAGTTTTGTGTTGATTACGTAATGTGTGAGGCAAATTGCAATAAGTACAATGAAATAATGAGTAGGGCGGGCTCCGAGGCGGGTTTCTTCTTCATCTTACGTAACAGTATTGTTCTCCAAAAAAACCTGGAAGCTTGTCGTTTGGAGCTCTAGCTGTAAACCTGTATTTTAGCTAGAGTATCTCGAGCTAGTGTATTCCAATCAACTCCTTGATAGTTAATCTTCTTGATTCTAAAAAATTCAGTTGTTTCACTTGGTTTTCACTTCAAGGTTGGTAGTGACATCGATGCTTTTAGGTGGTAGCCCCACATGCGTACCAACAAACCGCCCTTGTATGAGGGCGCATGCCTGGAAAAAATGTGGAATCTGTGAAGTGTCTTCCGGGGAAATTTTTGACATTTGAGGGACATTTTGGCAGTTGGAGGGAAATTCTGCTTTTCCAAATTAAGAAATACATAAGAAATTGTTGAGAAATACTAGTTTAGTGGAAAATGTGGTTTATCTTTTCAGAAAATTTACAATTTTTCTAGACATGCACAGGGTCATATGCTCTATGGGATTTGTTAAGTGTGCGCAATTCAATAAACTGTGGCCTCAAGTCATATATGTATAAATATATTGGGGTTAATGAACTCAGTCCCAACAGATTATTATGTTCAGATACCAGTTTGAATTACATAATGGCTTTGCATGGGTCATATTCAGTTTGACTTTGAGGGGGTACTACACCCATGGCCAATTTTGTACCTATTTTTGGTATTTTTCTCAAAAATTATAGCACATTGGTGACAAGTAAGATATGTATATTATAGGGCAAGGACTGCAAATACTGTACTGAAAATTCAGCAACTCAAAGCAAGTAAAGAAAACAAAACGAGCAAGGTACACCAACTTGATGTGGGGAAACATGTAAAATACAGACTAGACAATATGCAGGGGGGGGCAAAACCAGCAAATGTAGGCATAGGAAGTAGGCAAAGTTCGATAGCCAAAAATTACACCAACACCAAAAAATATATATATTTTGTTGTCTGTCCCTGAAGAAGAGCAGTTTATCTGCTCGAAACGTCGGTTGTTTTTTGTCTGTTTGGTTTTGTTTGTCTGCTCCAGGTTATACTGTTTTGCTGACACTTCTGTGGGCTCTGAAATTGGCAATTTTTGGCCATCGAACTTTGCCTGTTTTGGTACCTACATTGGTTGTTTGGTTTATCGAGTGTGCATAGTGATTTACATCATTGATCCTTGGTGTTTTTGCAGGTTTAGCACTTTTGTGAGCCTTGGAACTGGTAATTTTGGCTATCGAACTTTGCCTACTTCCTATGCCTACATTTGCTGGTTTTGCCCCCCCCCCCCTGCATATTGTCTAGTCTGTATTTTACATGTTTCCCCACATCAAGTTGGTGTACCTTGCTCGCTTTTCTTTTCTGTTGTTCATATTCAAGGTATCCTCTTGTATCATTTATTGATCCTTGATGTGTTTTGTGTCCTCGTCCGTTGGATTCACCATTACCCACTTTTTCAAAGCAAGTAGTTATTGATTTATTGATCAAATATTGCGTTTCCCTCATTTTTGACTGTAACTCCACAACTGTTGTCTGTGCTGAAATAAAATTTCCAGTGCAGTAGTTGTAGTCCCCTATAATATACATATCTTACTTGTCCCCAATGCGCTTTAGTTTTTGAGAAAAATGCAAAAATAGGCGCAAAATTGGGCAGGGGTGTAGTACCCCTTAAGTAGTAGTAACTAGTAGGAGTAATAAGCATGCCCTTGAAATAACTTAATTTATATAAGCGCTTGGGCACTAATTAGGTTAAATATGGTAATTCTTTGCCCTGTGAAATAACGGTTAAACATATTTTTTGCCAGTATATGCACACAATCACATTTGTATCTCTTTTAAAATGCTAGAGTGAACATTCTGAATATAAATTGATCAATGGGATCTTTATCCGCACCCTTCCCATAACCCAGTCCTTATTGTATTACCTCTAACCTGATCATGAAAGAAACATTAAAGTTTTGCCCAAATACCAATGCATACTGTCAATTTTTTTCACAATTGTCTTGTTGCTAAACTGTGTGAAATAAAAATGCAAATTTTAAGGCTGATAGTCCACTTCAGGGTATTTATTGCTGGTAAATGTAAATTCTGAGTGGGGCATATGGTATAGACTCTTTCACAGGAATCAATGACTTTCTAGTGTTTAACCATTCAAGCATTGCATTGTTGCTAGGCAGGGGTTGTAGACTCCTCCGCAGGAAGCAGTACATTCTCATTGGTCTCTTCTCTGAGTGTCAGCGTCTCATCGGCTTGGTCTTCCCACCCTCAACTGGTGTGCATACCACAGTATCTGGTAATGGGATTACTTCTTTTCTTATTTTGCCAACATTTGTGTTTTTAGCAATTATCTTCAGATAGGTTTTTCGTTGCTGATAAACCTACACTACTAGATTCCATTTGCAGCAGCCTGCACAGGTACACTGTTGCCAAGGTACTTTGCTGGTACTGTGCAGTACCACTGCTGGTGGGTCCTTTGTAGTAGCAGCATTGGTACTATGTACCAGTCAGGTACCTTGGCGTAGACGAACCTTTGCAGGTGGCCGCAATACGAGTCTTGTAGTGTAGATGAAGATACTGCTACTCATTTTGATTCCATCAGCATGTGCATGTGACATGCATGAGTTCATTTATAAGGCAAGATAGGTTTCATGGACCTGTTAATTCTTTCATACCCGCTACTAAAACATTTGCAAGCTTTCATTGCTGTGGCAGCTTTCACCACCATACTATGGCACAATAGAGTGAGCATATAGGAGCATGTATATCAAAGTATTCTTAATCTTATTCCCAATAATCATCCACAGGAATCACACACAAGGTTGGGCCTCAGCAATAGTTTGTTTATGCCATTGGCAAGGATGCGACAAGAGCTCTCAATGGTACACTTCAAGGGCCTCATTATTGTAGTTTGGGTCAGCTTCAGTTACATCACTGGTTTGTGTGCATTTTAGCAGAAAACTATTTGAAATAACCCAATTGAGTAGAATGAACTTTTAGTACTTAAAATGAACAATCAATAAATGATTGTAAAATGCAGTATTACTTTCGAAAACAATTTGGTCTGACACTTGCAAAATTAGCCCAATCATAGGCAATTTGTGGTAAGATTGTCTGATTTGTGATCTTCAAGTAGCCCAATTTGGTACCTAAATCATGGCATTGGCATTACTGCCTACCACTAGTACTGCACTAAAAAGCAGACATAACCTTAATCTATTTGTGAACACTTTACTTTTGATTCCTGTGGGGAAAAGTTGTTCTTTGCTTATAAATACATAGTTGGATCATAGAAACATTCAAACACAAGATCATGAATGCTTGCTTTCACAAACATTGTATTAATGTGTTCTATTGTCTTAAGGTTTATTAATTGTAGTGTTGAAATCTGGCAAATTTGTTGAAATGATTTTACATCCTAGGAGGATCTGACATGCTTTCCTATTTTATACTGCAGCAACAAGTATAAAACAAACTTAGCATAGCCTTTCTGAAAGGCCTGTTGGTTATTTTCCCATGAAAAATGTCGTATCAGTATAATTACCCAGAATTTTGAAGAGTGCCACCGCAACTGGGAGCCAGCACTCACACTTGCTGCCCTGTCACTCCTTCGACGCTCCATCACGGCTTCGCCACTCTGAACGAAGCCACTCCCTCCGGCAAGGATCATGAGTTGTTTTTGACAAAGACTAAACCTAGCATGTCCTTTTGTGAGATCCATGATTCTGCTTCTTTCCTCAGTATCTAAGTTAATTGAACACTAGCATGACCATAAATCATGGCATTTGTGCCTGGATCATGCATGTTGCAACTAATGATATTGCAAAGTAATATTTTTGATTTGAATATGGAAACTTATATCAATTAATATACATACAATAATATGTAAATGCATGACAGTCTAACTCAAAGCACGATATTATTGTTATGATTGAATTTATCTTTTATGTTATTATTATTATTGTTATAATTATTATTATTTATTATTATTATTATTATTATTATTATTATTATTATTATTATTATTATTATTATTATTATTGTTATGCCACTAAAATGAATCAAATACAATTGGTTTGGGATTGTGTCTGTAACAAGTTTGCAAAATGTGGCAAGAAAATCATATATCAGTAAATTAAGCAGGATGTTTGCCGCAGGGCCACCGCTAGAGGGGGTATGGGGGGTGTGACACTCCCCAATACACAATTTTGTCGGCAAAAATTGACCGTTGTCATCAAAACCATGTGACTGTTTGCAAATGTAGTCAAAAGGTATGGGTGATTGTCAGCAAATTGCAAGAGTCATATAAAAGATTAATGTGTTACGAAATTGTGCTGTTGTTACGTAATAGACCTATTGTTAATGTTAAAGTAGTTACTAATAAAAAAAAATGAGTCGAAAAATTTTGTTGACTCCTATCCCCCCTTTCTCCCTCCCCCACTTTTTAGATTCTTGAGCGCCGTCCTGGCTAAAAAAATTTGGGTCTACAAATTACAAAAAAATTTCCATCGGCAAAACATGCTGTACAACCCCCGAATCATTTTGGTCTAGCAACGCCCCTGACTTGATGAACAACAAAGAAGGTTTGTACATTGATGAGTTTCCTGTCACTGAAACAAATCCTTATCATGGTTGTGATTTGTTCAACAATGTGGAGGTGACTGGGCCAACATTACAGTATGCAATATTATCAAACAATGTGTTGATGATCGGCTTTTCTCCTTTACAATTTGAACACTCTATTTGTTGTACATTTGGTAAATCAAGTCTCCATAATTTGTTTCCACCGATCGTCTGTTTGAACACATATCAGCTGCAGATCAAGTTTTCATCATGATGTTCTCACTGATGCACCTGTTTCCTATTCTGGTATCCACTTTGGTATTATCCAGTGAATTTTTCTATCCAAAAGGATTACCATGTAAAGTACACAACAGGACAGCATTAGACTGTAGCAATAGGAAACTTACAAGAATTCCACAACTGAAAGATGACAATGCGGCGCCCCGTATGATGGCAATTCCCAGAGTATGTGGCCTTGCACCCTATCTACGCAAACTGCTACAAGAATTAGATTTCACAGCATTGTGAATAACATCCAGTTTGAAACAGACTTGTCCCTGCAAGTGTTGAACTTAATCTACAGCAGGATCCTGTATGCGAGAACGGACACTCTAGATCTGAGCCATCATAATAGTTATGTTCTTATATTACATGGGAGCCCATTTTACTCCACTACATCATTGAAAAAGCTAAATATTTGCTGATAGTGGTTTGCTCAGTCTATCACTGTTTGTATTCAATGGGTTACATGGCCATAACCCATCTCATCTGTTGTAATATCTTTCAAACACACATACATCAATCAGATAGTTGAATGAACTTAGGTTGAATTCACCAATTGGATTATGTGAGACATCCAGAGATTCCAATTGCAAACTGATATTCTGCTTATCTGATGATATATCCTGCATGTTATTATATCTCAAGTCCAAGTATTTTAGTGAGTGTTTCTAAGTATATATTTGGAATAAACTGATATTTTTACACAAAAAGTGCAATAGCTAAACAGTGTTCTCAATTGGAAAAAGTGAGAATTTGATTTTTGTCAGAACAGTGTGTGCCTACAATTGCCATCCATGTTTATAAGGCTAAAAAAATGGTTGATTACATAGGCTGCATATTTCATTTGTGAAGCAATATAATGTAGAACTAACATGACTGCTTTCAATTATGTGTGGGAAATAACCTTTGCATGTTTGTTGTGAATAGTATATGTTTTCATGCTTAAAATGATACAAAAGAGAGTCATTTTCAATGTTTCATACTTCATATGGAAGATATGTGTGCAAGGAGACACACTCCTACACCCAACCCCTTGACAAGTCACCCAGGGCTCAAAATACAAGAGGACTCCCCTCCCCTCCCCTCCATTCAATATACCCTATGAGCAAATATTTTGCCATGGTAAAAAGTATACACATGTGTTAGTTTTGGTAGTATTTCTTCAATGTAGCCTTAGTAATAAAAAAGGAGTATTTTGAGCACTCACTTTGCCCATACATGTGGTCAATAGCCACAAGGAAATCAGTTGAGTGTGGCTGGTTATAATTATTACACCTCATACATATTCATGAGCAAATCATGCCATTTTATTGGTCAATTGCAAATGACATGACCTATTTCATCATGTGATAATTTTCCCTATCTTCATGACAACCTCATCCCCATAACCAAAGTTTGGTGTAATAAAACAAATACTGGTTTATTTTGGAGAAATAGGACAACTATTTTCCCAAGGTACTGGCTACGGGCCTATCACGCCTCACCTTCTGGGTTCGAGGTGATAGGCCCGTAGCCAGTACCTCAGGAAAAATAGTTTGCCTTATTTCCCCTCTAACCATGTAGTATTAGTGTACTACCTGGTGATTCTATATCTGCATTATTGTTTTCTTTCTAATTTTGTAATATTTTTTCCAACAGTTTTCACTTGAGAGAATTGTGCAAGGTTTCCGTGCTCGCAGTCAGCTACTCATCAAGAGGATAGAAGAGGAGGATGAGGTGATGCAGGAAGATATGAGTGGTAGCAGCGGAGATGACGAGGAGGAAGATGATGATGGTATCCATGGAGATGAGGATGGGAGTGAAGTTTTGCATAAAAATAGGTTGGTATACTTCTGTTATCACACAGTATTAATACTTTGAAGGTGTTGATGCATGTGCAGCAGTTGTTTTTAGAGTGTTGTGAAAAATCCAAATGCTTTGCGTATGTTGCCACGCATGCATACAGTGGTTGGCACCCTTGTGACACAACCATGAAAAATAACTTAGGTGAACCAAAATACAGTTACTTTATAAACATTTCAACAGATTATTCCTCAAACAGTTTTAAAATCCCCTACAACTTACATTATATTGTGAATAATTTAATACCATTATCATGCATGCTGTAGCAGCATCTTGGATATCCAGGAAAGGGAAATTCCCATGTGGGCTGAGGGGTAGAAAGTGTTAAAACCATGAATTGGGTTGAAGGCTGTGACCATGCTCCCATCAATTGAAAACACACAAAATTAAAGATAAAACATTTGTGACATCAGCTAAAACTTTTACCATGATATTTCATGTTCACTGGTCTTCAAGATCTAGAGTATTCATGGCAGTCATGGTAGCAATAAATCAGCTAACTATAATTGAAGACAGAGATGAAAAGGCTAGTTTGCGTCTGACGTCACTGTCAATCAAATACTCTACGATCTTTGATTGGTTAATAGTGCGTACAAGGAAGGTCGATGTATCTGGTGCCGATCGGAGAAAAGGAATAGCAGTAAATGGCGAAAAATTGCATACTTTTACAAGGCAAAAAGCAACTTTTCTAGGCATTGTTGACTTGGTGCCTTCACAAAAGAAAGTTTCCAACTATTAAGACCTAACTTTTGAGATGGTTTGTATGTTTGAAGGTGCAAAATTAACAATAAGACGCCCGGTTTGCTTGCCGTGTTCAGCAACTCATATCATCACGACACTTGTAAACAAACCGTGCTCGAGTTTGAGAGATGACGTCAGACGCAAACCAGTCTTTTTATCTCTGTCTTTTAACATATAACTATGTTATTTCATGTTTACAGGTCTTTAGGTAAAACCTGGAGTATTCATGGCAGTCAAGGTAGCAATAAATCAGCTCAGAAAGGAAAGAAAGACAAATCTAAGAAGAGAATGGCTCCTAAGAGACGTAAGTAGTGTGTTTGCTATTTGTGTATATACACTGCCGCCTAGAAGTGGTATCGCACTCACTGACCCACTACCCTGGGAGAATACACCGGGTACCCATTAAGCACTGCACTGTAGCATGCATGCAGCATGTGTGTAACCTTTCATAGGCACTGGGTATTTTATAGGGCATTAAACTTGTTATTTACTGAATTTATTCTATTTAGTATTATTATTAATATTATTTTACTTTATTTTATTTAAATATATGAACATAATGGGACATTATTTGTGGACAATTCTACCTTTGTAATTCATTGGGTAGTCTTGAAAAAGACTGTTGGGTTTTTGTTTTGTTTTTTCAGCTTTGTTGTGCTCAATAAGCAATGTGGTAGCCTTTTGCAGCGATCACCAAACGGCAGCGTTTTGTCATGCTGTCTGACAAGTTGTGAATAACTTCTAGACCAATTCTCTCCCAAGAAGACTTGACCTCTTCAAACAACTCTGCATTGGACTTTGGCTGGACCCCCCTTGTCTTCAAGTCTGCTTCAACTCTGTCCCACAAGTTCTCTATTGGGCTAAGATCTGGAGACTGTGCTGGCCAGTCCAAAACATCAAAGCTCCAATCAACCCCTTCCTCTGCTAAAGATTCTGGAGTTGGATCCTCTAGCCATTCCTTGACTGTCTTTGCCTTGTGACAAGGAGCATTATCCTGCTGGAAAATGAACCTTTCTCCAATCAACCGATGGGCGGATGGCAACATGGCTTCTTGAAGAACCTTTAAGTATTGATGTTGGTCCATGTTGCCCTGCACTAGAAACAGATCCCCAACTCCATTGCGAGAAAAACATCCCCAAACCATTATGGAACCTCCTCCATGTTTTACTGTAGGCTTCGTGTACCTTGGGTTTAAGGCAGAGTCCTTGGGGCGTCTGACGAGTGCTTTTCCATCATTCCTGAAGAAGCAAAATCGGCTTTCATCAGACCAAAGTATGCGGGACCATTCTGCATCATCCCAGTTAAGGTGTCGTTGCCCAAATTCTTTTCTGGCATCCACATGTCTTTGCTGAAGAAGAGGAACTTTTCTGACTCGATAGGCACTCAGATCATTCATTTTCAATCTTTGTTTCACCACGGAAATGCTTGCACATTCACCAGTAGCATGAAGGATGTCATGACGAAGTTGTGTTGCTGGTTTATGAGGTGACCGCTTACATCGAACTACCAAATTGCGTTCTTGAGCTGGGGACATGGCTTTTGGTCTTCCACTTCTTGCTTTATTTGCCATGGTACCCTCCTCTTGTTGCTTCTTTTTGTTGAAGCGAACAGCAAATTCTGATATACCAAGTCTCCTAGCAATTTCTCGGTTAGATATTGGTGGATCAGATTGAGAAAATGCCAAAATTTGGCCTTTCTGAAACTCAGACAATTCTTTTCGTGGTGTTTTAGCCATGGTTATCAGAACTAATGTGATGATGATTGCCCTACTTTCACCTAACCTAGCTAAACACGCACTCCCTTCAAGGCAACTGCCCTGGGCCTGCAGAATTTGGCTGGTTCTCAGTGTTCCTGTAGCAACTTGCATGGCAAATTTCACTACTCCAAAAACCACCTTGTATCAGCCAAATTGTATTTATAGAAAGAGAATGATGTCATTTTCTAAGTATTTTGAGGTCCCTGGAACATGTGGAAATCAACTGCGCATGTGTTTTATCAATCAGTATCTACTGAGTTGGCAGTTTAAAATCCCATGTCGCAAACTCCCATTGAGTGAAGTTGCCGATAATGAGGTCATGAATAAGTAATGAGCAAATCTGAATGGGATTTTTGTGTGTAGATTTCACCTCCTTGGAAAAAAAGTTTATTTTGGAAGGGTTATGCACTAAAAGGTCGTAGAAAGTTGAATTTATTGATGTGAAAGGTTCAAGGAACTGTTATAAACCAGATTTGATACAAGTTGTATAGCATTATATTGTAGTGTTGAGCTTCTGTTAGGATTGTGTGTAGTGCGATTTCACTTCTAGGCGGCAGTGTATGTGTACATCCAAATCAATAGTATGCACCTGTCAGCTGCTACATGTGTCTCTTTTTACTTAATAGCTATACCAGATTCTTCTCAAGTGGAGATCACTTCAAATCATTCCAAGTTATAAGGTTTAGGAATGTTCTCTGTATTCCTAAACCATGTAACTTGAGGATGATTTGACAAGACCTGCACTTGTAGAAGAGTGTGGTATCGACTTGAGACATGAGACATCACATTTCGAATGGGAACATAAAGTTTATACGGGGGACTGTCCCAAGTCTAAACATAGGTGCATTGGGATGTAAATAACCCCAAACTGCATTTAAAATCATGTTTGAAAAATGTCTTCTGTTTGTGCTTTGAAAAGAACAGTCAATTAGGCTGTTCCATTTAAAATTCACACTACCCCTGTGGAAGATTTAGCTAAATCTTCCACAGTGTGAGTATGAGTTTCGCTGACCCGTGTGATATTGTGTCATATCACACGGGTAAGAACCAATAAGATTGTAGGAACGTTCTCAAGTGTTTAAGAATAAACCCATATTCCCCAGAGGCAATAATGTATATGTGGGGGTGGCTGGGGTTGGGGTGAGCTAATGTGTCTTCATGCATGTGTTTGTGCATATACATAGCCAACATTTTTGTCTTGAGGTGTCGAAAAACAAATATCCTTGACAAATTTGATCCTATTCTCATTTGCCTTGAATTCTAGTGTATTTTGTTAAACATTTGCAAACAAATATTTTTTCCACAGGAATCTATCCCTTTTACACCACCCTTCTGGTTGTATCCCATTGTCTGAAGGATATTGTTTTCTAACTTTAAGCCAAATGTTAAGGACCTTTCGACTGAGATTTATTTTCAGACAGAGGCTGAGCCTTTTGTACTACTCTTCAGTCACGAAAAATCATGATGAGAGCTATAGATGTTTATTTATCACATAATGTAGGGCTTCATGTAGAAATCATTATGAGTCTCGACTTATAACCCACAGAAAACACCATCACAAAGATGACAAAGATAGGAGACAGGGAGAAATTGCCAAAAGCTGGACCAGAAATTGACAAATTGAGATCAGGTGCAGAGGAGAAACAACAGCAAGTCAGGGAATCACATATGAGAGTTCATAAAGCACAGCAGAAGACTAGAGATCTGGCTCTTAATATAAGGTGGGTCTATTGATACTACTACTTGGGTGTGTTATGGGTTACAATGGCTATTCCAGTTGAAATCCATATACCCCATATGGAAGACATGACCTAAATCTGAGACAAAAATCTTGTCTCAGACCTAAATCATCCACACAGGGAGTGTGAATTTCAAATGGAGTGACCTGAATTGGTGACTCTATTTGAAATCTACACCCCCTGTGTGGGAGATTAAGTTCATGTCTTCCATTGAGGGGTTATGGATTTCGACTGAAATAGCCCAATATTTGGTAATTATGAAGCATGGAGAGCTCTCTTAGTAAGGAGGAGGCAGCGTTGTACCAAGCGCGGTTCACGTAGGTTCTGTGGCCCAGCTGTGTGCATGCTATTCTAAATCAATCAATGATGTTCAAGTCCAGCTGATTACAAGCTGATCAGAGTGTAGTAAAAGTCAGGAATAGAGGAACTAGTTCGCGTCTGACAATCCTGTCAATCGAACTCCCCATGGCCCGGTTGATTCATTTAGTGCCTACATAACATCGAACAGAAAGTGTGTCTGCCATGCATAACACTCTCCAGTGGGTCACCTTGCAGAAGGGACGTCAAGTCTCAAGCCTCATCCTCACATACAAGATGCAAAATAAAATCATTGCAGTCGATCCGGATCAATATCTGTCTCCAGCTCTTCCAACTAACACCAAAGCCTACCATCCCAGCAAATACCAGCTTCTTCCAGCCAGAATTCAATTGTACGCCAACTCCTTCCTTCCTCGTACAGTCACATGGTGGAACTTACTTCCCGGCACTATCCTAGTCTCACCGTCTGTTGAGACTTTCAGGGGAGCTGTGGCTGCAGCTGTTGGTTTTTTACTTCCACACTGTATTATATGCACTGGCACACTCACCCTTGCACAGCTTGTGGACAAAGAAGTCCCTCGGCTATACCCTGGGGGGCTATACATCCGCATGTGGATCCTACCGAGTACAGAAGAAGTAGAAGTACATCTGAGAAAAGAAATCCTATTTCCTATTTCCTAATATTTTACTAACTTTTGAGATGTTTGAAGGTGCAAAACTAACTCAAGCATTATAGGACATCATTAATTTGTGCAAGGTTTTGATTATTGCTGTGGGTACTATCTTGATGCAACAGGAAATACTTATGATCATAATTAATAAATTTCAAAGTACAGACCTCTGGAAATAGTTTCACGGCATACTCTCACTTACGATTGTCTTTTCAGAGGTCTGTACTTTGACATTTATTTCTACGCTCACCTGTAATGGTTTTGAGCACTCTTAATTCCAAAGATAGTCACCCGTGAAATAATACTTGTTATATGATCATAATTATGTATATAAACTAAATTGGTTGTCGACAAGGTGTGGTATTTATTTGTTTATTGATTTGATTTCAGATTGAAGGAAGAGCTGATTCGTGAACTTGTGAAGACTGGCAAAGAATCTGAAGCCATGAATAGGAAATATTCTGAGAGGATCAAAAGATTAGAAAAGGTAAAGTCTTCAAAATATGTGACAATCATTTCAATTGCCAATTATGACTAGGTTTTAAACTATTTATGGTGAAACTTGCAATTGCAGATGATTTTATTAATACCCTCCTTGATTGGTTCAAAATTGGACACAATATTCATTTTGGCCAATCGGCAGGTAGTTCTCATGGGGTTAAGAAAAAAATATATGAATGAATTCAAATAATGCACTCTCATTTCTGTAGATTTTTAAGTTTCTTGAGTTCAGGTCAAAAAGTGCAAGTCTTTACCCATATTTTAATCCATTTCTCAAGAACCACAGGACTTGTTAAACTGAGAGTTAAATATTTACATTTCTAAAAATCTTGATGTATCACTTTTCACACTGATTTTGAAAAGAACATAAAAAAAAACTTCCAAAAGCTAATAGGACACATTACCAGCCCCTTTAAAGGTCAACCAACAATTTTAAAATAGCGATTAGGACCACTATAAATTAATCAAATGTTTGATTATTTGCACATTTTCCCATGAAACATCAAACCAGGCTTGAAATTAAGTCATCATTATTATCTACTGAGTTGCAAAGCCACTTCTGCACTTGTTTGACATAAATTTTGATATAGTTTCAATACAAAATTATGGGGTGTGGGCAAATCATCAATTATCAAACTTCTATGATCTGATCATTTTAGCTTACATTAGTAACAACAGCTGGAAATTAATATAAGAGAAAGTATTTTGTATGACAATCAAAATTTGGTCATTTTGTTTGTTGTTGCAGGAAGCAGAGCAAGCTAGGGGTGAGTTAAAAGATGCTCAGCAAGCCTTGCATGAACTGTCAGCCCAAGATAAGGCCAAGATGGAAGGAGACTATAAAAAGAAAATGGTCGCTGCTAGGTCAAAGGTCAAGTCTTTAGAAAGAAAACAACAGGTAAGCTGAAGTTGGCGTAACAGGCCAGAAAAAAGTCCCGCCGACTTGTCGACAAAATGACTTTATTGGGACAAAAGTATGTTAAAATTGCATTTTTATAATACTAAACTGGCCTAATATTAAGATAATATGGACCAAAACCAGCCAACAGTAAGGAAGATGCACAATGTTGGTCAATTTTATCCTTGTATTTTTGAGCCAGCGGGAGGAGCAACTTGCCCAGATCGAAGTGACGAGCATTTACCAAGTGTTTATCAAGACTGGATTCAGTTATTTGTGTAATTGGTAGCCATCATTAAAATAAAAAAATATGTGTATGGATTACATGTAGTTGTTCTAATTTGCACTGTTTGTTTCGGAGTTATTGTTGATGTATATGTAAGAAAAGGGACAACAGTGCTGATATAGTTTTAATTTATTTTTATATTTTTTATCTTCTCTTATGTTTTAGGAAATGGGAAAAACAATGAAAGCCCAAGGACAGAGTGAGAAAAAGATATCTGAATTGGAGGCTGCAGTTGGGAGGATGAAACAACATCAAGAACTCTTACAACAAAGACTTAAAGATGAGGCAGAACGCAAGGCTAAGCTAGAGGTATAAGTAATAGTCCATCACAATCACAAGGTGTTTTTTTTTCAGCTTAAAGTCATTTAGTCATTTAATTTACATACAGTCATTTAATTTTGACACCCAAGAACAACTTATCAATATTTTGATAGGGTATGCAAGTTGTGATTAAAATACCTGACCCTGCTACTAAATTTGATTCCAAACTTTCCTAATACATTCTGTAAGTAATAATAGAGCACTCTGAAATAAATGGTACATTTATTACTTCCGTATTCTGTTGTGTGTTTAGTATATATTTACAAGATCTTGTCACGCTTTATAATCATCCTGATTCATCTAGAAGCAGTCACAGGCTTCGCTCATCATCTGACAAAACAAGGCTCTATACAGTGCGCTCCAACAAAAGAGCCGGGGATTGCTGTTTCACCGTTTTCGGGCCCCAGCACTGGAAAAAGCTCCCTGTTTATGTCAGAGACGCGGAATTTGCGGCTGCTTTTAAGCGGCTTCTGAAGACATACCTTTTTCCTAATGTGTAATTTGTTGTTGTTGTTGTTGTTGTTTTTTTTTTTTTTTTTTTTTTCAAATTTTGTTTTGTTTTGGAACAAAAGCGCTATGTTATTTGTAGAGCGCTATAGAAATGTGCTTTAATAATAATAATAATAATAATATAGGGCTACCTTCATACACAGGTAATTTTTTTTTGATATTGTTCACTTTTCTCCTTGAATTGAACTTGTGAAATTGTTGGTGTGAAAAACTCTTAACCCTAACACCCCAAGATCACCGACCTGTAGCCATAGAGGTTTCGTTGGCCCAGCCAGCATATGACTTAGGGTGATTGTGTCATGGCATCACATGGGATACATGCATGCACACTGGTTTTCCTTAGTAGATTTTATTGGATTTGGCAATGTTGGGGTTAAGGTTTGATTTGCATTTAAGGAAGTCAAAACTGAAATCTATTTTGCTGGCAAAATGGCTGCATATCTCTATAGTTTGATCAGCTTGTAACAGGTGGGAATTGTTAGGCTTTTCCCACAACACCGAAAAGTAGACCCACATTAAGAGTGCTATTATAGATGACTTGTATGGTCTATATTGTGCATGTTAAATAAAGTAGACAAAGTATAGGGCTTGAATTGATAATTTGTGATTTGTGGCGAGATGTCACAAGACAATTCTCAAAATAAATTATATTGATATTAATCTGCCATGTTATAAGACCCGCCAATTACGAGCTGATCATACTATATATCTGTCATCATACCAAAATATTTTGTAATTTAGTTTACCAAGGGGCTGGTTACACTCGAGAAATTCCATATAAATGCCAATGTGGTATTTGAGAATAGCTTTTTATGTCTACTTTTATTTTATTTCTCATCTCTGCAAGAGGATACAAAATGTAAAAAACAAGCTAAAACATTGCTATGTATCATAAAAAAATTGAAGTGACCCAGTGTATCTCTTATGTTATGGATCATTGTCATGAATAAATTGTGAGAGACTTGCCTTGTCACAAGCAGGAGGTTTTATTCACTTAGTTTGAATTCTTGTGTTCTTGTTTCAGCGTGAAATGCAGAAAGATCATCAACGTATCAAAGAATTGGAGATTCGTAATGAGCATCAGCAGAAGATACTCAAAAGGAAAACGGAAGAGGTCAGTGTCTCTACATCATCAGGCTAAAAAAATAAATGTTATGTCTCAAATTCCATGCGCAAGTTCGTTTTTGATATAATTTTTTTATGTACTTCTAATGAACCACAATTTTCTGCTGCATACTTTGAACACTCGCAAATGATATCTTAATTTAAAATTAAGTGTTAAAAGAAATCTTTTAAAAAAACAACCCAAAACCCATTCCACATTTGTTTTTGAAACTGCCAGGGGCTTTGAGACATAACATTTATTTCTGTTAGTCTGTGCCTCTAACTGTGTTGTAATATAATAAGTCCTCTCATTCATTTGTATGTACATGTATGTGCCTGTGTGTTAGGGGGTGTGGGGGGTGTGTGCTTGTGTGTTTGTATTTGTTTTACTGTACATCTGAGGATGTAAACTTGAAAGCATGCTAGTTTTCTGAGGGCCTATATCAGAAGACCTTACAAATGTCCTTGGAAGAAACTTTATTGTAACATAGAATCCCCACAGATATCATTTATAAAGTTCGTCCAGTAAGTTCTAAGATCTGAAACTTTGTTTTTAATCACTCAGGTGGCATCAGCAAAGCGGAAGCTGCGTCAGGGCAGTGCCTCATCCACAGGTCCAGAAGGGGACGAAGTATCCAAAATGGAAGAGCAACGACGGTGGCTGGACAGTGAGGTAGAAAAGGTGCTAACTAGGAAAAGAAAAATGACAGAATTAGAGGAAGAACTAGCTAAACGTGAAGAAATTCTTGCCAAAAAAGAAGCCCTACAACGACAAAAAGGACAGATTGAAATTAAGAAACTAAGGTCAAGCCAAGTACTAAGTAAGGTGAGTGAAATCGATTTGGGCTCCTCAGATACTCCAAAAACAAATTCATTTCATCTAGAATATAATGACTGTTTGAATATAATGAACCCTTTTTGACCTCCCCACCACATGATTTAGTTTTACTTAAGGGGGTACTACACCCCTACCCAATTTTTTGCCTATTTTTGCATTTTTCTCAAAATTATAGTGTATTGGTGACTAGTAAGATATGTACATTATAGGGGCAAGGACTACAACTACTGCGCTGGAAATTTTATTACAACACAGTAAACAGCTGTGGAGTTACAGTCAAAAATGAGGGAAAACCAATATTTGATCAATAAATCAATAACTACTTTGAGTTGCTGAATTTTCAGTGCAGTAGTTGTAGTCCTTGCCCCTATAATATACATGTCTTACTTGTCACCAATGCGCTATAATTTTTGAGAAAAATGCAAAAATAGGCACAAAATTTGCCACGGGTATAGTACCCCCTTAAAGGTAGGTGGTCACATTTTTTCGTAATTTATGATTTTAAACTTTTGATCTCAACACAAGATTAGACATACTTCAAATTTTTCGGCCGTAATTTTCATGCTAGATTTTTTCGTATTGTGTTTTGTACCTCACATTGAGGCTTGTACCAAAATAATCCAATTCCTAAGTTTTGAGGTAAATTGCACTAGCCGTTTTGATATTACAAGTAAAAATATTTTTCATGATGGCCCATTGTGGTATACCACAATTGGGGATGGTGCTATCTCTTTTTCATTCATAACATCCAAACGGAATATAATTTAGGCCTAAACTAAAATTTCACTAGGATTATGAGAAAAATATGAACTTTCTTCTGATGCCATTCTGATCTTCATTTTGATAGAAAAAGTGGGGGGGGGGGATGAGGCTATGGATCAGGTCACCCATCTTTAAGTCCGCTTTAATTTGTTGAAATAAAGAACGAAGAAAAATTGAGATATATATTCCTTTACATTGCTTTATATTTCCACAGGATATAACAGGCTTATCATCTCGTATAGAGAGTGTGGAAAGAGAGATAGAAGCTAAAACTAATGTATTGAGGGCTAGTATGGAATCTCAAAGAGGACCTCTAAAAGAAGAAATCAAAGGTCTGAAGAAAGAAAGGTGAGTAACTGAATACACATTAAGACAGACATACATACTCACACACACACCCCCACACACCCACAAACACCCCTTATGTACACACCCACACCCACCTACCTGTCTGCCCTGGTAATCATGCACCTTGTGTATTGCTGTCAAAACAAGGACATCTGAATCAACGTTTAACTGGCATACCAAACCCCACAATGGCAGATTTTTTGTGTGTAATAGAGGTTGTATCTGTAAAATGCATTTGGTTGCAACCTACTGCAGAATTCCGCGAGACTGAGGACAGTGCAGGTACAGCCACTACTTAAAGACCCATTCAGTGATCCCAGCGCAAGTGTAAAAAAAATTAAAATTGTTTATAAATTGCTTAAAAGTGAAGGATAAGTCATTCAAATTGTTATTTGGTATTTTTGAAATGACAAATTTGCCAAATAAACGAAGAAAACAGCAGTACTGACGAAGCTGAAGCCCCATTCAAATACATCAAGCGAATTTAGATACTGTCAGTATCTAAATTACAGATTTGTGTAAAATGTCTTATTTTGTTTTAAATACACGACTTTCGGGTGAACCACTCGCAGGCTATGCTAGCACATCTATGACAATGACAAAGGTACCAAAATCTAAAATTTTATGATTTTTATGATAGTCCGGATGAGCAAATCACTGAATGGGCCTTTAAATGTGAGAAGTCTTGTGTGTATCCTTGTTTGCACTCAAGCACTGACCCATCCCAACACACAAAATATAGCAGTTTTCAAAAGACCTATCAAAATAATCAAGGGAGCCACTATATTCTCCTACATAGGAATATGCAAAGACATGGTTGATTATGAGTGTACCTTCCCCCATTCATTGATCTGAACCCATATACAGTGTTGCTGAATCTTTTCAGTGCTGAGGTGTGTGGAATTGGGTTGCCAGGTCATTATGAATGACTCCCAAGTAGTCCAGTCTTTAGGATTCCAAAAAAGTGCCCTATACCGGAAAATTTGGGCACTTTTACCTATATTTAGAATATGACTCATGCACCCAATTAGGCGGAAAATCACTGACTAAAACTTCCGGTACTTAATGGGAAGTTCATTGACCGATCAATAAATGGTCACAACACCCAATGTCATTGCAATTTAGAGCTTTAGCAAGAGGCTGAAATCCTTTATAATTTGACTAAATTGAAAGAAAAATCAAATTATTGCTGTAGCCTGACACTTGCAAAATAGCCAAATTTTAGGCAAGGAGTGGCATAGTTTTTTTGAAGAGCAGCAAGTGATCACCAAGTAGCCCAATTGTGCGCCCAAGGCATGGTGTTGGCATCACTGTCCATATAATGATTTGTAGTTTCTAGAAACTATTGTCTAATGTAACTGGATTAATGTTTCATCTTATACAGAGATCACTTACACAGACAAAGAGCAATATTGGATGATAAACTGCAACAGGGAAATATGTTGTCTCCAAGAGAAGAAAGAAGGTGAGGCTTTTGTTTTATTATTACAGAATACAATAATGATATTAATTTATGATGGTGAGGATGATGATGATTATCATAACATTAACATAGAAGGTGAGGTGGTTGGTTTAGTAATGACAATGAATAAAGCTAATGATGACGATAATATTAATAGTGATGACATCTTAAGGCCAGAGTAATGGAAGACACATTCGTCCACGACCGAATTTGAGATTTTTTGATATTTATCAACACTTAGATGTATTCTTTCACTTGAAACTGATAAAATACAACTTACTTGATTTATTTCACTCTTTTCAACTCTAAAAAGTCACATGGCTCAAGACAGCTTAGTAAATTGGCGGGAAATAATGAGTCAGAAATGCGCGAATGCGAAATATTATATATTACGCGCGCGATTCGCGTCGCGTGACGCGGCGCAACTCTGTGCGTATGTCCAACGCAGTCAAGACGCATTCGGTATGTTGTTAACGCTAGCAAATGTGGTGTAAACAAAACAAAAATTTGCAGTCAAAATGCCACTTAGATTTTTTAATTATTTTGAATTTTGGCGCACTAAAAGCAGAGATTATAGATTCATTGGTGCAAAAAGATGCATATTTAGACCATGCGCCAGATACAGCTTTTACAAGTGTGAAAGTCTTACCGTTTTAAAATTTAAGGACGTTTTGTGCATAATTTTGACATTTTTTTACTAAAACATCGATTTCTCAGAGTTCACTTTTGACAATATTATGCGCGATTTTTGTGACAAGATAACTCAAAAATATGCAAGCAAAGGGTAAACTTTTTGCACTATCCTTTACAGTACATCAAAGTCTAGGGAAGGTTTTTTCATTTTTTCAAAATAATTGTTTTAAACAAAAATATACTCCATTATGTGCAATTTTTAGCTTAATAGAGTGACAAAATGGCTTTTTTCACATGTTTTTTCAATATTTCAAAAAGAGACAAATTTCAAAAAAAAAAAAAAACCTTCCCTAAGTTCATGTCTCTTCTTTGTGAAAAGCTAACTGATTTTTTTTTTTACTCGAACGGATTTTTTCTAAGTTGTCACAAAAAATTGGGGTAAAAAGTGAATTTTTGTGATTTTTTCAAAAACTTGAGATTTTTGAACAAATCTGACGTCACCATGTGATTCCTTGACTCATTTCCTTTCCAAAAATGTATAGTTTTATATACTTTGGACATACAATTCAGAAATAATGAAGCTCGAAAAGGTCCATGTTCTCTCCCATTACTCTGCCCTTAAGGCCAGAGTAATGGAAGACACATTCGTCCACGACCGAATTTGAGATTTTTTGATATTTATCAACACTAAGATGTATTCTTTCACTTGAAACTGATAAAATACAACTTGCTAATATTTATTCGTATTTTTGCTTGATTTATTTCACTCTTTTCAACTCTAAAAAGTCACATGGCTCAAGACAGATTAGTAAATTGGCGGGAAATAATGATTCAGAAATGCTTGCGAATGCGAAATATTGTGATTACGCTAGCAGCGATTCGCGTCGCGTGACGCGACACAACTCTGCTGCGTATGTCCAACGCAGTCAAAGGCGCATTCGGTATGCTGTTAACGCCAGCAAATGTGGTGTAAACAAAACAAAAATTTGCTGTCAAAATGCCACTTAGAATTTTTAATTATTTTGAATTTTGGCGCACTAAAAGCAGAGATTATAGATTCATTGGTGCAAAAAGATGCATATTTAGACCATGCACCAGATACAGCTTTTAAAAGTGTGAAAGTCTTACCGTTTTAAAATTTAGGGACGTTTTGTGCATAATTTTGACATTTTTTTACTAAAACATCGATTTCTCTGAGTTCACTTTTGACAATATTATGCGATTTTTGTGACAAGATAACTCGAAAAATATGCAAGCAAAGGGTAAACTTTTTGCACTATACTTTAGAGTACATCAAAGTCTAGGGAAGGTTTTTTCAATTTTTCAAAATATTTGTTTTAGACAAAAATATACACCATTATGTGCAATTTTTAGCTTAATAGAGTGACAAAATGGCTTTTTTCACATGTTTTTTTCAATATTTCAAAAAAGAGACGCAATTTCAAAAAATAAAAAACCTTCCCTAAGTTCATGTCTCTTCTTCATGAAAAGCTTGAATTACGTTCTGGTACACCAGAACGAAATTACAACAGTGGCCTATGGAGCAGTGTAATACACATAGTCATGCATAACTCGCATAATGCAAAATCGGAATCAACTGAAATTTTGGGAATAAGATTTTTTTGTGGATATCTACTGACAAATGTCATAAAAAGAGGAGAGGATGCAAGGATCACAAAATCCTCCTTTAAATGATGACTTGGCATAAAGAAATGTCAGAACAGGTAATGTGATCAAGCAATAGTAGTCATTTGTTGAACAATAGAAATAGTCATGTTAATGCCAGTAAGCAGTCACAAAGAGCGGGGCATTTTTATGAGGTTTTTAGAGTTGATGTAATTCCATTATCAGAGCATCAAGCTGATTCATCGATCGATATCCTTTTGCGAACTGGTTGTGTTTGTCCTGTGAACTGCATTACTGGCTTACTCTATTTTTTGCAAATTAATTTACTGCTCTTTAGAATAATAATTATCAATATGCATCAATAAATGTTTGTTTTGTATATCTTGCACAGGGTTAAATCTCAATTCCTGCAAATGAAGAGTTGTAGGAATCATTTTGTGATCCTAACATCCTCTTTTCATGACAGTTTTCAGTAGATATCCGCAAAAAAAAGAAGCTAACTTCCAAAATGTTAGTTGATTCCGATTTTGCGTTTGCGAGTTATGCATGATTATGTATATTACATTGCTCCATAAGCCACTGTGTTGTAATTTTGTTCTGGTACGCCAGAACATAATTCAAATTTGACAACATTTTTGCTTAACAAATAAATCTACAAGAGGTTTCCAGTGGAATAAAGTGGGGGAGGATGAGGCTGTGGATCACAAAATGCCCCTTTAAAGCATCTATCTATAGCTAGTAGAACAAGAAAATTGACAGGAATCATCTTTGATTGACACAAGCCTTTTTTTGTTTTTTTGACCTAAATCTTTACAAGAACAGATTCTCCCTGTTATTTGAAACTTAAATGGTTGTCTCTTCTTTTAGTTTTCTAATCATTCTCATTGTTATATTACAGGTTAATAGAGCTTGATGAAGGGATAGACGCATTGGAAGCAGCCATTGAATTCAAGAATGATGCCATTGTTCACAGACAAAAGGAACTACGCTCAACTGAACTGACTCAGGTACTTGGTCTATCTAGACCTATTTAAGCTACTAAATTCAGTAACAAATTAAACTAGACTTAGCTGTGGTCTAAGACCACGAACACAGCCGTGTTGTGACCTCTTAATGACCTTTGACCCCAAAATATATGAAAACCCCATAGGCATTGGCTAATGTCAATGTATGCGTGCACGTGGCATTATTTTGCCATGTTATTTGTGGCAGAAGGGGCATTTTGAAAGTTTTTCGTCTCAGACCGGAAGTGGCCCCTTAATGACCTTTGACCCCAAATCTGTGTACACCCCCATAAACACTGGGTAATAACAATGCATGTGTGTAAGTGGCATCACTGTCCTGAGTAATTTGTGGGAGAAGATGCATTTTAAAGGTATTTCGTTTTATACCGAAATGACCCCTTCATGACCTTTGACCCCAAATAAAAAAATATCATATATACATTGGTTAAACACAATTCATGTGTGAACATACCATTACTCTCCTATGTTTTTCTTAGCTAATAATTTTTTTTGAAGATATTTCAATTTATACCGGAAGTGGCCCCTTAATGACATTTGACCCCAAATCTGTGTACACCCCATAGACACTGGGTAATAACAATGCATGTGTGCAAGTGGCATCTCTGTCCCACATAATTTGTGGAAGAAGATGCATTTTAAAGGTATTTCTTTTATACCGGAAGTGACCCCTTAATGAGCTTTGACCCCAATTAAAAAATACCACATATACATTGGGTAACTGCAGATCATATGTGAACATACCGTTACTGCGCTATGTTTTACTTAGCTAATAAAAATTTGTGAAGGTTTTTCGTTTTATACCGGAAGTGACCCCTTAATGACCTTTGACCCCAAATCTGTGTACATCATATAGACACTGGTTAATAACAATGCATGTGTGCAAGTGGTGTCACTGTCGTACGTAATCTGTAGGAGAAGATGCATTTTAGTTGAAATCACGTTTTGACCCCTATGACCCCTGCGTGACCTTCTCGACCCCACAAGTTTCATGTGACGTGTAGGGGCACGGTCAATGATCATTGTGACCAAGTTAGGTCAAAATCGATGTAAGCATGTGAGTGCTAGAGCAAATGTAATGGTTGACAGAAAGAAGAAAGAAAGAAAGAAAGAACTAGACTTAGCTGTGGTCTAAGACCACGAACACAGCCGTGTTGTGACTCCTTAATCACCTTTGACCCCTAAATATATGAAAACCCCATACACATTGGCTAATGTCAATGCATGTGTCCACGTGGCATCACTTTGCTATGCTTTATGTGGCAGAAGGGGCATTTTGAAGGTATATCGTTTTATACCGGAAGTGACCCCTTTCTGACCTTTGACCCCAAGTGTGTGTACACCATATAGACACTGTGTTATAACAATGCCTGTGTGCAAGTGGCGTCATTGTCCTACGTAATTTGTGGAAGAAGAAGCATTTTAAAGGTATTTCGTTTTATACCGGAAATGACCTCTTATTAGTCTTAATGATCTTTGACCCCAAATAAAATAATACCACATATAAACTGGGTAACCATAATGCATGTGTGAACATACCGTTACTGTGCTACGTTTTTCTTAGCTAATAGAAAATTTTGAAGGTATTTCGTTTTATACGAAGTGACCCCTAATGACCTTTTGACCCCAAATCTGTGTACACCCCATAGACACTGGGTAATAACAATGCATGTGTGCAAGTGGCGTCACTGTCCTACATAATCTGTGGAAGATGCATTTTAAAGGTATTTCTTTTTATACCGGAAGTGACCCGTTAATGAGCTTTGACCCCAAATAAAAATAATACCACATATACATTAGGTGACTGCAGATCATATGTGAACATACCGTTACTGTCCCATGTTTTACTGAGCTAATAAAAAAATTTGAAGGTTTTTCGTTTTATACCGGAAGTGACCCCTTAATGACCTTTGACCCCAAATCTGTGTACACCCCATAGACACTGGGTAATGACAATGCACGTGTGCAAGTGACATCACTGTCCTATGTTATATGTGGGAGAAGATGCATTTTTAGTTGAAATCACGTTTTTGACCCCTATGACCCCTGCGTGACCTTTGACCCCACAAGTTTCATGTGACATGTAGGGGCACGGTCAGTGATCATTGTGACCAAGTTAGGTCAAAATCGATGTAAGCATGTGAGTGCTAGAGCAAATGTAATGGTTGACAGAAAGAAAGAAAGAAAGAAGAAAGAACCTGTAAGAAAAAAGACACAGTCACGTTGTCACGGCTGTGTAATTGGACTAGTTTTTTAACAGGGTTGCTGATTTAAAAAAAATCTTTTTTATTTAAATCAGATTTTTTTTATGTAAATCGATATTTTTTTTAATTCCAAGAGAACTGCTACAACCTATGATGAAGTCAAAAGAGGCCAGTGGAATGCTAGACATATGTCCAATCCTAAACATATGTCCAATCCTATCAAAATCAAAATGTGGTAAAATTTATGAGTAAATTTGGTAAAATCATGGTAATAAAGATTGGTAAAATGACATCATAGAGGTAATTAAATTGTATCCAAAAGTTGTAAAATAAAAGCATTAGGAGTGAAGTAAAACGATCAATTTAAGAAAGAAATTAAGTTACATTGATCAAAAATGGTAAAAAATTAAAAAATTGATTTAAATCATTGATTGTTTTGAAAAAAACAATCATGTGATTTAAATCACTTGAAATTTTTGGGAAAAAATTTTTGGGGAAATAATGACATCCTGTCAAACAGTATCTGTCGCTGAGATGTTATCTGAAATTATTACATTGTTTGAGAAGATCATTGGATGACAGTAGAAGTAAAATGGGGCCACCAGTGAGAGGGAAGAGAAGGGGACTTCATATGGTTGTACATACAAAGAACTTCCAAAGTTCACATTCAACATTTTAAAACTTATTCAACATTAATCTTTGAAATTGCCATGATTTGTTTCGATTTTCAGAGTGAGGTGATGCTAGCAGGAAGATTCAACTCATTATCAACAGATGATGCAAGAACGCTACTAACACGCTACTTTGAGAAGGTCATTGACCTCAGGGAAGGCGATAAAAGAAAGGATCTGGAAATCAGTGAATTACAGGTAACTAGATTTATTTCTTTTCTCACAGCAAACAAAAGCATGAAAATGATGTCATAGTGGTATGCTAGGAAATGTTATGTAATAAAATAAGGCCATTTTAAAGCAAAGCTTCCTGGTTGAACCCATTTTCGGAATTTAGGTGGAATTTTTCTTTTCTTAAGGGGGATGTGCACTCTCAAGAATGCATTTAGTAAAAGTGCCATAACTTTTTAATTATTCACAAAAGTCGAGGAATCTTAATATAAGTAAATGTTGAGTTTAGATGACATAAATGTTTTCACGTAACTCACCTTAGGGCAGAGTAAGGGGAGAGGATGACTGCATTGGCTCTATGCACAGGTGTGGGCTGTGTCACACAATGTGAAGCCCACTCGTTTTCACAAATTTTGCGGTCACGCATGCTGGACTTATATTTTCCCGCTAATTTGCTTTAACTCTCCTGAGCCATGTGATTTTATAGTAGGAAAGAGTGAAATAGAGATTTGTAAATGAAGAAAATATGGAAGGAAATATTTAAAAGATTATCTCCATATCCTGCCCTTAAAGGAATGTTCCAGAAAACTTTTATAGGTTAATAAATGCATATCACTTGTTGGGAGTGAAATTGTACAAAATAATGCATGCGTACTGAGATGTTGATGTGTCTAATAATGCACAAGCCCCGGGGGGAACCTATTTCATACACAAGAAAAAAATACATGATTTTTGCTATTTTTATAATAAAATTGGCACTAAAAATGTTGGAAATTATAAGCAAATATAAACGCATCAACCCACAAGAAAAATGAACGCGTCCAAAAGCACTGCGCGTAGTATGCGGAGTGCGTGCCCGTGCATATATACACAATCAATGCATGTTTTGCATTTTTCTAACGTTTACTCTGATTGGTTCTCGCTATCTAAGAGTGTATGAAAACATCACGAAGTATCTTTATTAGAAAAATATGTGGTTTATGAGTTAGGATGTTTTAATGTACATGTGCTAAATTTGTTTAGATCACAGCAAATGTTGTGAGAAAATTGTGTCAAATTCTGATAAATCATATAAGATTGGGTTAAATTACACTGAAGTGTGCTAATAAGTAACATCAAATTTGCACTGCATTGAATTCTGCCTTATTCTACTAGAATGGTACAAAATTTGATTTGCATTATTTTGGCAGTGACATTAGGCCTTTTATACCCACCCCCACACCACGACACACCCCTGCACTCATATGCACTAACCTATAAAGGCTGACACATACCTGTAATCTATGAAATCCGATAATACTAACACTCATCAATAGTGAATCTAGATGCCATTAATTAATACATCAATTAAAATGCTTGTGCTTGATAATTTGACTCACAATTCGGGCTGACATTTTTTTTGGTTGGCAAATGATAGATGCATTTTCATCTACAAGGTGTACAACACCTGATTGGATCTACTTGGTGGCAAATGTTAGTGTAAAGAGATATAAATATGAATGAAGTCTGGTCTATTAAATCATCATTAGATTTCATAAAGTAAGAAACCAGAGAAGCTGCTGTATCTATTACCTAAAACTTGCCTGCCACCATATTGAAACTTAAGCCAAACCTGGTCTCCACTCTGCAAATTCAATATTGCAGAATTACTTGCTGCATCAGCATCATTACTGAATCCACCAGTACGGGTGTGGGCGGTCACAACAAGGTTCCCATTTTTGACTAGATTTATGTGTACTTCAGTGGGGTGATATATAAGAATGGAATACATGAACACATAGGTTCCTGGGAAAACACAAGTAAACTTGTTGGTTGCAAGACTGAAATGTTCATTGATGTTTACAGAAGTTGTGTCAAATTCGAGCACATCATTTGCATTGCCAGTTTGGGTGCTGGTTTTAACGGCAGTGAATGCAGATTTTCTACTTTGTCCATTGTCACCTTTCTGTCCTTTTTGCCCAACTGCCCCAGGCCCTCCAGGTATGCCTTGAATTCCAACTGGACCCAGAAGTCCCCTTGGTCCAGTCTTTCCAGGAAGGCCTACTCCGAGGTCTCCTTTCTCTCCTCTCAGTCCTTGTGGTCCAGGAAGACCCACTTGTCCAAATCCTGTCTCTCCTTTATCTCCCTTGATATTCATACCAGACTCGCCTCTGTCTCCTTTCATCCCGTCCCGTCCGTGTCCTGCAAGTCCATTATGTCCAGCTGTCCCTGGGATGCCTGGTATACCCCCTGGGCCTTGACAGCAAGTATTGCAGTTATTTTCAGGTTGATTTTGTTGACTTTGAGTGTATCCCAAAGATGAGATGATGGCAATTGCCAGGAATACAACTGATAGGATCATCTTGCTGTAGGTCTGCAAAGATAAAAAAAATTATTTCCAATATCATGAAATAGTGAGCCATGATTTAGTCGGAGTACAAGCGTAAAAACAGAACTGTTAAACAATGATTGTTTGTCTGATCACCAACCATGACAAGAAGATGGTGGACCCATTGGTTATCAAGCGTGTAAGGAGTGGAGACTTTGGCCTCTTCTAAGTGCTCGATGACCATCATCACATACCCATAACTCGGAAGCATAACAAATTACTGTGGTCTGTAGCAGATCAGTGTCTTTATCATTTGGTCCTCTACTGGTACCGTTGTTAGAAAGGAGGCAAAACAAAAAAATCAATATGCTTCACCATGGTACATTGACAAGGTTCAATGATGTACTTGTGAACTTCTAAAGGCCGCAAGCAGCTTTATTTTCGAAAGTAAGGTCCTTTTAACAGAAAAATTGGAACAAAGGCCATTTTGAATTCTAAAAGTACAACATTTCCAATTTTGCAATACCTGCACCATGTCATCCCAGCAAAAACAAAACATGTAAAATGTTTAAATCGTCAGGTGCATACCGTGCGTTACATAGTGACGGATGTTGATTTTTGTCATTTTTATGAAAATTGGCCAATGTATTTTAAATAGTGAGTAGTGTAATATTACCAAGAATTGAAGCTCAAGTTTGCATAATTAATTAGTTAATTAATTATGCAATTGACGTATGTTGATATCTGACATTACCCAACGTTTTACAAAGTGACGTATCTAAGATCCATCACTATGTAAAGCACCATTTACTCGGATAAACAACTAAATTATTTGGCGTATCTCCAGCCAGGTATCCTGCCAAGATGCTGAATGACCTGGATTTTGCTGATGATATTGCCCTGCTGGAATCTTCCATAGACCGGGCCCAGTCACAGCTTACTAGGACTGCAACTGCAGCAGCAGATCTAGGCCTTGTAATCAGCGCACCTAAGACAGAATATATGACTGCAAACTGTAACGCCTAACCAGCACTTGAAGTCTATGGTAGTACCATCAACCATGTCACAGACTTCAGGTATTTGGGTTCCAAGATGGGCTCTAGTGTTGGAGACCTAAAAAGAAGAAAAGCACTAGCCTGGGCAGCTTTCTGGAAACTGGAACGCCTTTGGAGAAGCCCGTCCCTGCCAATCGAAACCAAAATCAAGCTGTTTCAGACAACGTGTGTTACTGTCTTTCTGTACGGTGCGAGAGTCATGGGTAATTACCAAGGACATGGAAAACAAGATCAATGCATTTGCAACATCTTGCTACAGAGTCATGTTAAACATCAAGCGTGTGGATCGGATTCCAAACGAAACCATCTACAACCTGACCAACACCACTCCACTGGTTGCCAGAGTCAAGATTCATCAACTCAAATTTCTCGGCCATATACTGCGTCTTGAAGATGGCGAGCCTGTGAAAGAATATGCGCTTTATATTCCACCACATGGGAAGAGGAAACCGGGACGACCACAAGACACTGTACTTACAGTATGTCCAGCACCTCCTGGGAGATACTGAAGGGATGCTGCAGCCAAACAAAATTGTTTCGCTTGCCCAAGATCGCATTAGTTGGAGAAAGCTTGTAGTCGCCTGCTCCGCAGCCGACTGATGATGATGATGATGATCTCCAGCATCCGTCACTATGTAAAAACATTATTTTTCAATCTAAGTATACAAAATGTCCATTGAAAACTATGTGATTTTGTTTTTGTTTATATTCCATTTGCATGTTTTTGTAGCGTAAGTCTATTGTAGCTTAAGTCTCTTGTAATGCGCTTTGGTATTTTATGATAAAGCGCAATATAAATTCTTATATGTATGTATGTCTTCTTGGCTGATATTGATAACTGGGTATAAAACAAAAACGTTTATGAAGAGGTGATATTTCAATGGATCATTATTTTAATAAAATATCATTTTAATAAATTTTTAATGGTTCAAGTAGCTTCGACAATTGCTTACAGACACAAATTCATAACTTTCCAATATAAAAGGGATGGTAAAGTAATAATAAATAAAAATATGATCATTTTTAATGAGTAGGTTATTGAAAGATGATCAAAAGATGTTTAGAAGCGGTTCCAAGTTGACAGATAATACAGTGTAAATTGGTAAAAACTAAATACAATCAATGATGCTTTGTAAAAAGAAGTTACAGCTTGTGTGACTAGCTATATCATGAGAGTGAGAACTAGTAAGATCGGGAGTAAATAATCAAATAAAATATGTAATGCTTGTCGTGGGCACTCGTGGCGAGTCGGTTTTATCATGAAAAAGCGTTTTAGAATAAACGTAAAGAACTGACGGATGCTTTGAAGTCTTTCCTTGATCTAATTTTTATGTGCAAGACATACTGACGGATGTGTGACGGATCCTCATAGATCAACATGTCAAACGAGATTAACGTGCACAACATCGGCGCACGACATAGTGACGGATGTTCGGGAGGCACTTTTTCACGTTTTTACATACTGACATATAACTTTGCAATTATTTTACTCATTTAATAGCAAATAATTCTTCATGTGATAGATGTTTCAAGATACTTTAGATACTAGTTTTTCACAATACAGCAACTTTTGGACGATTTTACTTGTTAGTGTTCTGCTATGGTTGATCACAAATTGGCATACACTTTGATCGCGTCTAACTCAAAACTTTTTTCTGGCAGAGTCCAACATCCGTCACTATGTAATGCACCCGACAAAATGTTGGGTTATGTAAAGGGTCTACATGCACAGAAGGGGTTAAAGTGTTTTCATAACTTGGAAATTTGGTGCAAGACATTCTAACATAATGTTATTTAAAGGCCCATTCAGTGATCCCAACAAAAGTGAAAAAAAAGGAAGGATAAGTTATGTTTAGTTTTATTTCAAGTTAGTATTTTTGGAATGAAAAATTTGGCAAAAAAACAAGGAAAACAGCTGTATTAACAATTTAGTTGAATTCCCATTCAAATACATGTAGCTAATTTCTGAAAGGTGAGTTCTGTATTAACCTAATTACTGCCCTTGGTGCTTAACTCTCTTCACGCGGGTGTCGACTGCAGACGACAAGTTTCAAAAATGTTTTAGAAATTAAAAAAATTCAGAACTGTAAATTTTCATGACCATATTTGGAATCAGCATGAAAAATGCATTAAAATGAGTTCAAACAAGCCTAGTATTGATTCAGTTGTTCTTAAGATAGCTCTTGATATTTTACGAAAATATTTCAAAACTTGAACTTTTTCCATGGAGGCGCATGGATAGCACGCAGAGCATTAAGTAAACCATTTTATGGGGCATAATTATTATTTACTGTGTTATGCAATTCACTCACTCTGGACATTTTCTACAGTAACTCATCTGTCATTTTGCCATTTGCTGAATGGACTTTCACAACCTATCCACTCCCCTCCGCTCCCCCCCCCCTCCCTTTAACTCTCCTTGCATCCTGTGCCTATGCGCACCTTCTTCCCTTTCAGGGAACAAGATGCATGATTGTTTCAATCCTTCTTTGCTCATAACTTTTGATGTCACAGGTACAAAATGAAGAGTTCTAAAAAGAGTTCTAAAATATATACGAGTGGATATTCATACGTAGTGGTAGATAAAATGAATTAAAGTTTTAACTTCAACACTACACTATTTTTCGCTCACCTGGAACGTTTTCACTAGTCCGACTAGCGTCTTCAGCAGATGTTCTAAAATGTTTTTTGTCTACAAAATTCAAAACTTGAAAATGTCACCATGTGAAGGTTTTTCATAGATTAACATATCCTATCATACACCATTCTTGGGTACCGCATTTTCTCATCACCATGAATTAGTATGAAAGTGGTCTGTGAAGTCCCACATGGAAGATTTATGATGGTTTGGGGATTGGTTTATATATAGGACCTAAGATGAGTCGTAAATGTTAGTGAAATGTTTCCTTAGTCCTAGTCCAATTTCTGCACTACTGCACTTTTAACAAGTCTAATAGTCTTTAGTTATAATGTAGACATTTTTTCTTATATCATATCCTGCACTTTTCCAGGGTTTGCATATTCCCATCTCCAAGCACAAGTTTGAACTTGGCTGTTGCTTGCACTGAGACATGAGGATTTTGGCAGTGGATCCCATGGTATAAAGCATAAGTCCAAAAAAGACAGGATAATATATCCCCAAAAAGAAATTGGCCTTTCTCATCCTTCTGGGACAGGTATTAATTTAAACTTGTTTGCTATAGTATTCTTTTTATTGTAGTCAGATGCTATTATATCAGTCCCTTTATAAGTCTGTATTGGTGATTTTTATGTGTTAAACTTCCATAAGACGATCATAGAAGAGAGTTGGATATCCTGATGCTATTCATTGTATTATTTTTGTTGTCAGCAGTGTCCAAAATAAGGAAAATATGGAGGTTGTCTTGAGGATAACTAAAGCATAAATTCTGCTTGTCCTCAAAACATTTTAGTTGTTCCCAAAATTAGTCATATTTTTATTTTTGAGTGCAAAAAAAAATCAAATTTGTTTGATGTCTTTTGTTCTGGAAAATCCGTAGCCACAAATTGCTAAACCTGTGCAAGCTTCAAAATTTGCCATTCTGATCATGCGGATCTAAAGCACTGCCATGCATTGGGTAACTCAGTGAAATGGTTAATTAAAAATATTCAGAACTGGACATGCTGAACAAGTGGACATCACATCATATTATAATACTATGTGCTAGCAGTGTGGTCTATAGATCTCGCTTAAGGATACAAATTACAATCAAACATGAAGTCAAAAGTCAACATTTAATTGCAAGTTTTAGGCCTATATTGTATAAATCATGATTTTAGATGTAAAATATAGTGGTTGTCCAAGGGATAAGTACATAGCTCAATATGGTTGTCCCCAGTGATTTTTGGACAAGAGGGCAAGAGAATTTAAGTGCTTATTTCGAACACTGCTTGTCAGTCTAATTTGATGTAATTGAATTTATTTATTTACTTCATTAGTTATTAGTTATTATTATTAAATTGTTTTATTTTATTTAAGCAAAATATTTGTATTTATTTTATTGTTTTATCAGTGAACAAAAAATGAGTATACTTCAGCTTTTGTCTTATTAGTCCGGCTGCAAACACCATATTTTGGGGGTTAGATGGTTTTGGCAGTTTGTTTTTTTGCTGATTATTGATCTTTGAGTGGTGTAGAAAAAGATTCTGTGGGATGTAAAATCGTCACCATTGGGCAATCCGAGATATTCAAGATGGCCACCACATAACTCAGAAATAACATTCAAATGGTGTTTTAGTGACAAAAGGTATGGTACTAAATAACTATAGTGTTTTAGACAGTTAAAGTTTGTTTTTTTGCTGATAAATGATCTTTGAGTGGTTTTGAATAAGATTCTAGGGGGTGTCAAATCGTCATCCTTGGGTAATCCGAGATATTCAAGATGGTCGACACGAAACTCTGAAATACATGTAGCATTCAAATGATGTTTTAGTGACAAAAGGTATCATAGTGTTTTGGGCAGTTAAAATTTGGTGGTTTTTTTGTTGCTGATAATGATCTTTGAGTGGTGTAGAATAAGATTCTAGGGGGTGTAAAATCATCACCCTTGGACAATTCGAGGTATTCAAAATGGCTGCGACACTTACTCTGAAATAGCATTCAAATGATTTTTTTAGTGACAAAACAAATAATTATAGTGTTTTTAGTGCGTATTATTGGGCTATTACAGAAATAAAAGGTACATACCCTATAGAAGACAAATTTGACACATCTGACCTCGTAAATCAAAAAAATTTTATTTTGGGAATCCCAAGTCTTCTATAGGGTAGGTGCCGTTAATTTCTGGAATAGCCCATTATTCCCCCCCCCCCAAAAAAATTTCATAATGCAGAACCATTTCCGACCACGCTAGTAGATGCCATAGTTAAGTAGTGTTTGAGTTGGTGTGGGTGGGGGAGGAGATATAATTATAGATAGTCGATAACCGATAATCAATGATCAATCAGTTATCAACGTTCAGTTAAATTCTAAACCCTAACACGCAAATGATGAAACAGACTCTCATGTTCAAATGGCTAAGGATGATATCCTTGTGGATACTGGGGGGGTGAGGGGGTATTGATTATCGATAATCAATTATTGATTATAGATAATCAATAATCGATAATCAATCATTTAACAAAAATATATAGGCCTACGCAACCGACAAAACTGGGAATCGCTAAGGATGATTTCCTTCTGGGGTATGGGGGGGGGGTTGTGCGTGGAATTAATTATGGCTAATTAATTATCGATTATCGATAATTGATTATCGATAATCAATTATCGATTATCGATAATCAATTATCGATCATCAATCATTAGTTTATCAATATCCAATGTTTAAAAATGTATAGACCTACGCAACCGAAAAAACGGGATATCTGCATTAATTTGAAAATATGATTTTCTCCAAAGTGCTAGAAAAGCACACTCTTTGACCATTTCTATGCACATCGTATCTCTTGCAACCTGAAGGAACGAAATTTGTTTCCGTTTTGGATTTCAACAGCTTAAAATTGACATTTTTCGTAAAATGCACATCAAATATTTTGTTCTGAATTGGAAAATCTCTCTTGGTATAAAATGAAAAATATTTCTGATTTTGGTTGTCAATTTCAAACTTTTTTATATCAATCATCATATCCGTGGGCACGTGGTACTCTATTTTGAAAGCCATCCGAGTCTCCATTTTGACAAACGGATAAAAACAAAAATAGTTTTAACATTGTCATCTATGGAAGAAAAATCACAAAACTGCCTTTTTCTCAAGAAAAAAAATTGGGACTCGAAGATAAATTTTCTTCAAACTCGTTTTTTAAAATCTTTATATATGCTTAATAACTTACTCCACGTAAATGATTTCGTATACGCTAATCCGAACCCAAACCTAACCATTATCCTTCTAATAACCCTAACCCTAACCCTAATCCTAATTTTGTCTAAATTAAGGCCTATATGATGAAGAAATAACCAAACTTTATTAGAATGTTGAAACTAACTCAATAATAGCCTCATACCCCCAACTCTGCCTGCTGCTTTAGCATCACTCTCGAATCTCTGTTATTGAACTGTGACAGAAGATTGATATGCAACCTGTCAGAGCGTCCAAAGTTTTGTGTCACGTGACCCTGCTCTGTATGGGCTATTACAGAAATAAAAGGTACATACCCTATAGAAGACAAATTTGACACATCTGACCTCGTAAATCAAAAAAATTTTATTTTGGGAATCCCAAGTCTTCTATAGGGTAGGTGCCGTTAATTTCTGGAATAGCCCATTGGTAGTTTTGACTCAATATGTAATATATGCATGTGGATTATGAACTGACATGCTTCAGTGGTCCCAAATTGCCATAATAGCGTCCTGTGAGTCGTGAAATGTATGCTCACTGTAACTGATTTTTCTTAACATATTGAATGGTTTGCATAGCATATCATACTCATACATATGTTTCTTGTTATTTAACATAATAACTACATTCTTAACCATGTGCATAAAGTTTTACTTGTCTTTCAAAGCATTTTAGCAATAGAATACATCATTATCTTCATCATCCTTTGGCTGCGGAGCAGGCGACTACAAGTTTCCTTCAGCTACATCGGTCTTGAGCCATTACTGATAGTTGACCTTGACTCAGCATGCTGTCCATATCCCCAAAAGACACTGGATGTATTTCCAGAACAAGGTTCGTTGCCGTCCGGGTTTCCTCTTGCCATGAGTTGGGACATACAATGCATACCCTTTTACTGGCTCATCGTCAAGCGGAGTATATACCCTGCAAATTTCAGTTGATGAGTCCTGGCTTTCTCAACAAGTGGCGCTGTCTCTGTCAGATTGTAGATGGTAAAATTTGGTACTCTGCTCTCTTGATATTCAGCATAATATGGTAGCAGGATGTGCCAAATGAGTTGATTTTATTTTCCATATCCTTAGAGATAACCCACGACTCACAGCCGTATAATAAAACTGTGACGTAGGTTGTGTGAAAACAGTTTAACCTTGGTGCAAATTGGGATGGTAGGACTTTTCCACAGTTGCTCTAATATCCAGAAGGCTGTCCAAACAAAATATTTCCGTCTCTTTAGGTCACTAGCACTGGACCCCATCATGGAGCCTAGGTATCTGAAGTCGGTTACATGCTTAATGGGATTTCCGTACACTTGGAGAGGAGGCTGGGGTTGACAGTTGATGGTCATATACTCTGCTTTGGGTGCGCTGATTATAAGTCGTAAGGTCTGCTGCGGCATTTGCGGTCCTGGAGAGCTAAGACTGGGCTTGGCACATGGGGTGGAAGACTCAAGGAGAGCGATATCATCAGAAAAGTCCAGGTCATTTAGCACTTTGGCAGGATATCTTCTTGATCGACGAGGACAGGTCACAGCTCCGGAGTCTGGTCCTGACGCTTTTCCCAAATAGTCAACAATGATAATAAAGAGAAAGGGAGCCAATACATTGCCTTGCAGGACTCATGTTGTTACATCGAAGGGTTCAGAGATGCCCCCGTCAACCATAACTGCACTGCTGGAGTTACTGTATATTACCTTTATGACACTGACCAAAGTGCTTGGAATGCCGTAGTGACACAATATTGAGAACATTACTGTTCTGTTACTGGAATCGAAGGCCTTCTTGAAGTCAACGAAGGTAACTGTCAAGGGGAGCTTCCCATAATTCTTCTCTGTATATGAATCTGCTGTGCGCAGCTGTGTCCTGGACGTCTGAAACCAGCCTGGTTGCTTCTCAGCAAGGGGTCTACATGAGGCCGGATTTGTTTTAAAAGGACCGTTTTGTAGACTTTTGAATAGCAGCTATGGACATGAGTGATATGCGTCTATAGTTGGTCATCAAAGAAAGGTCACCTTTCTAAGTTTCTTTGGCAATGGTATAATAACATTGGTGATCCATTGGTGTTGTGGAGATAATGTAGTGTAAACTTCTGTCACTCAACACACTCCCTTGGAAAATGTTTTCCAAAATGTGTTATATTTCTACCTTTCATATCGGTGGTGGCCATCTTGGAATTTTGTTTGCGATTGTGAAGAAGTAAAATGTCAAACTGGATCTGCTTGATTCTAGAGTGTGCATTAATTATTGTAAGAAACAAAATCTGGCAAAAGAACTTTACCTAATAGTTTTTGCTTATGACGTTACACAGCGGCCATTTTAAATTTCTTGAATTGTGAGAGTGTCACATTTAAAACTGTACATAATTTATATCTAAAGCATCCAAAAGGCAACTAATTTACACAAAATACTTTTTTTATTATCAATAGCGGCCATCTTGAATATTTCTATTTGCCCAAGGGTTACCATTTTACATCCCCCAAAATCTTATTTTGTACCACTGAAAGAGTAATAATCAGCAAAGAAAACTACTTTAACTGGCAAAACCATCTAACCTTGCTCTGCCACCGGATTATATTGGTATTGTAAATCTGATTATGTCCAACAGATTTTGCAAAAAGGTGCATATTTTATTTTAATAATGACTGACATAATTTTAACCAATGAAATCCATCAAAAAACAAACCTTTTATATTAATTTTAAATTTAGCCTAAGTTATTTTTGTTGTCAGTCTAATTTGATGTAATTGAAAAACTTTTTCAAATTTTATTTATTGTATTGTTTTACCAGTGAAGAAAAAAATAAGTCTACTTCAGCTTTTGTCTAATTGGTATTGTAAATCTGATCATGTCCAACAGATTTTGCAAAAAGGTGCATATTTTATTTTAATAATGACTGACGTAATTTTTACCAATGAAATTTTTTTTTGGGATCCATCCAAAAAAAAACACCTTTTATATTAATTTTAAATTTAGCCTAACCTAAGTACAACAAAAATGGTTCAAAAACATGTTCATGGTCTTTTTTATTAAAATGTGTGCCCACTAAAAAATTACGCTGAGTGAGAAATAATGTCCCCATTTATCAAAACCAAATGCAGTACCGATTAAATTTTAGAAGCCAGTTTTGGGGAAACATTTTGGGGAATCTAATACTATATTATCGATACCTTGATTGTGGAGAGATTGTTTGGAGACATTTTTGGACATTTTTGGGACATCTAACTATACCTATATGCAAAATTGCATGTTTTTGACCCATTTCCCCCCCCATTGCAAAAATATAAAAATTTGTTTTATTGCCAGTTAGAACTTATTAAATGATTAGGATTTAGTTGTTTCATTTAAAACAAAACAATAGCACTGTATTTTTCTGGAATAGGGAGTACCAGTAGTACAAAAATTTGAAAAGTAAAATTTATTATTTTTTCATTTCGTATCACTCACCTTTGATGCAACAGTTATATGTATCCCCGTTGAATAATATCTTAAGAGCTCAAAATGTAATCAGCGCCAATGAGATTCCCAGTAGGTGTCAGCCGACAGTAGACATAAATGCTATACACCTCAAATATATTTCTCCGTAGTTAGAAAAAGAAATTGTGCAATGAATGCCACCAGTACAGTAGGTAATAACAGAACAGACACATTCAGTCTTCTACAATCTATAACATCCAGACAATGACAAAAGCTTAGAGAAAAGCAGATATCCTCAAATAACGTTATCTTTCTTTTCAACAAAATGTGTACTTGTGTATGTTATCAGAAGCAGTCAGCAAACTGATGCTAATGCATGTAAATTAAAGGCCCATTCAGTAATTTGCTCATCCGGACGATTGTAAAAATCATCAAAATTCAGATTTTGGTACCTTTGTCATTGTTATAGATGTGCTATTATAGCCTGCGAGTGGTTCAGCTGAAAGCTGTGTATTTAAGACAAAATAAGACATTTTACACGAATCTGTAATTTAGATGCTGATGACAGTATCTAAATTAGCTACGTGTATTTGAATGGGGCTTCAACTTCGTCAGTACTGCTGTTTTTTTTGTTTTTTGCCAAATTTTTCATTTCAAAAATATCAAATGACAATTTGAATGACTTATCCTTCACTTTTAAGCAATTTATAAACAATTTTAATTTTTTTACACTTGCGCTGGGATCACTGAATGGGTCCTTAAGGGAGGATGATGTGACAAAAGTTTGTTGTGATTTAACATCTTGAAATAGGACTATCTCAGACCAACCAGGATGCCAATTAACAAATCAAGATGCTGATTGCTGTAGTATGATCCAAAACTAAATAATGTATTGGTGCCAAGTCCTCTTATTAGAAGTGTTCAATGCAATGTTATGTTTGCATTACTCTTTTATGTTTGAAAAACAAATGATAATAAATAACATTTATTAAACTGTAACATCATAGTAGCTACCACAGCTCTGCAAATAGCAAGTTTTGTGACTGATGTTTTTTAAATCTACTACTGTACTATCATAGTAGTTAAAATTTGAAAAACTATGTATACCAGAAAACAAACATTAGTTGAATGAAACAGCACATTTTGTGGAACACCTTGTACCCAATGACATTACAAAACAGATGTAATGTTTTTATATTGTAACTTACCTATATGTTGCACTTCTATACTTTCCTGGTGAATTAAGAATGTACTTTGAAAGGTCAATCTGTATGTTAAGCTTGAATGTCAAGCAATACACAGATGAGAAATTACTGTTGCTGTGATATACGTACATGTATGCATTTAATAAAACATAGAGAACTTATAATCTGATAGAATGGGCTCATTTGGTTGTAGACTATAATGTCATGTGATCCTTAACCCCATGGGCACTACTAGCCGATTTATTGGCCTCAAAGAACTATTTTGATTGGTTAGAAAGAGAGCTATATCATGTATTGTGCCAATCATAGATGTAGTAAGGAGAGTCGCTAAGGCTGAAGGAGGTTAAGTTTAAAATTGCTAAGAGCTCTATAAGCTCTATTGGTTATGATTATATTATGCAATTAACCAATCAGGGGCACTATAAGAATGGCAGTAGTGCCCATGGGGTTAATGAGTCATTTGTAAAGCAAAATCAAAATTTGGTTTAAAATTTCATTGTTTGTGCCATTTTCACAGCTTTATTTCAATGATGACTCCATCAGAACTGGACTTTACAGTTCTAAAGTTATTAGTCATTTAAGTGTTGCAACATGTGCCTTGTAAGTGGTAAATAAAGTTTGTTTGGAAAAGTTAAATGAAACTTCCAGAACCTGACATAGTTTTTAAAGCCAATTTGTCCATGTTCATGTGTGAAATAGGAGTGAAATTTGCTCCAGATTTATTTGTTGACCATAATGAGATTGAAATTATCACAAGTGTCACTGTTGAACGTCCAGGTTTGAAACTACACTTGCTGGCACAGAAGAACATAACTTTTGTACATTTTGAGAGTGCACAACAGTGTAAATATGGAAGTGGGGCTCTGATTGCCTGATTCAATCATTGGACAATCATAACAACAAACAATAATCTGGTTGGCTGGGTAAGCGTCATAGCGTTGGTCAGTGCAGAGCGGTGCTCATGAAGGAAATACAAAGCTCTGCGTATGTCACTCACTAATGGGGTACTCGCATCAATCAGAGCAAAAGAGTGCCAATCTTCTCCAGAAGCTAGTGTAAGATATAGCAGTCTAGTCTTGATATGTTTATGATATGGTAATGTCAAGTTTCAAACAATGACTTGAAATCTCATGTATAAATCAAGTTCTTCCAAGCCATGTAAAGTTACAATTCATAAAGTAGGAAACCAGAAAAGCTGGAATATCTATTGGAATTACTGTGAAGTTTCCTTCCATTGTGAATAGCAAACTTAAGCCATACATGGTCCCCAGTCTCCAGGTTAAGGATTGCAGAATTGCTGGTTTGGTCAAAATCATGAGCGGCAGTGGTGCGTGTATGCGCACTAACAACAATATTGTCATTCTTGACAAGCCATATGACTGGATCTGTTGGTGTGTATGCACCCATAGAAAACATGAAGACATAGATTCCAGGGAACAGACAGGTGAACTTGTTCGATTGAAGACTGAAATGACCATCAATGTTGACTGAAGTCTCCTGAAATGTGACCACATCATTAATGTTGCCAGTCTGATCATTCATTTTGATGGCGGTGAAAGCAGATTTTCTGCCTTGTCCACATTGACAATTTTGTATACCTACAGGACCAATTGGTCCCCTTGGTCCAGTCTTTCCAGGAAGGCCTATTCCCTGTAAACCCTGGTCTCCTTTCTCTCCTCTCAGTCCCTGTGGTCCAGGAAGACCGATTTGTCCTGCTCCAGAATCTCCTTTGTCTCCTTTGATATTCATACCAGACTCGCCTCTGTCTCCTTTCATCCCGTCCCGTCCGTCCCGTCCTGGAAGGCCAGCTGTCCCTGGGATGCCTGGTATACCACCTGGGCCTTGACAGCAAGTATTGCAGTTATTTTCATTTTGATTCTGTCCTTGTTGACTTTGAGTGGATCCCAAAGATGAGATGATGGCAATTGTCAGGAATATAATGGAGAGGATCATTGTGGAATCTGTAATAGGAAAAAAAATAAAGAAGAAGAATATAATGAAATCTTGAATGTCAAGGTATACAATAAAAACAGACTAAATGTTAATGGAACCTATTATAATGATTTGAAAATCTTTAGCCTCATGTTTAATTTGTTTCTGTAAAGTTTTTTTAAATATTCAGTCCCAAAAGTATTAAAAGATATTAAAATGAAAATGGCTGATCTGCTTTACTCAAGCAGAGCTTATGTGAACACTGGCCAACCTAGAGCCTGGAGAACTGAGGCACATAAAAGATGGGTCCTGATTTTTCCTGAAGTACATGAATAAAAGGCATTTACAGAAAATCATCACCACAAGATATATTGAAAAAGAGACTAATATGCTCTCTGTCTTGGACCTCTTTCCTGTTGCCCTTCCCCTTGTTGATGGGCCTGTATAAACATTGCAAATAATAATTAAAGTGAAATTTTTAGTCAAGTTCAAGTAACATGTTTTAGTCTAGATTTCCTGAATGAAAGAAGGGACTACCTGTAAGCTTTTCAAGTGGATCATGAATAGTGCTAATTCAGTTGAAATACATACACCCTGTATACCTGGAAGACATGACCTTAATCTCTCACACAGGGAGTGTGAATTTCAAATGGGATTACCTGAATTGCTGACTCCATTTGAAATATACACCCTCGTTGTGGGAGATTAAGGTTGTGTCTTCCATAGGGGGTATATGGATTTCAACTGGAATAGCATATTCCAGTTCAGATATTGTCCCCCCCCCCCTCCCCCGTAAGAGAAGGGACTTGGTGCTCAAATAAACTTATAGTGTGTCTTGTCTCAAGTTGAAAGTAACGCCATGTTGGATTTTGTAGTGGCAGAATCAAATCGTGCGTGCTAACCTTATCCTGCGGGGCATATACACATGCATTAACTCAGTTAGATATAATGTGTCTCTGTTTGAAACAGTCATTGAAGGAAAAAAAACACAAAAATCAAGAAAAAATCAGATCCCTAAAATATATGCAATAATACATTAGTTGAATACTTAGGCAATAGAAACAAATTAGTTTGATCTTTCAATCCACCATCGATGCATGGTCGATCCTTATTATTTATGAAATCAATTAATTTACTATTGTTAATTGTGATAAAATAGTAATGTATGCCTGTATTGATATTGACTAATATAAATTTAGCATTAACTCTGATTAATTAGTTGATAGTTCATTAATAACAAGCATCGAAGCAGCATCGACGGTCCATCCAAAGATCGAACAAATTTGACTCTGGTGCCTTACTTACCTTGAAATGAACTGCCAACTTGAGCAATGTGAATACAATTAATTTGGATGAGAAAATCTGAAGTTTATGCTTACTAATTTCACCAATAGAAACTATGATGTCAGGCTGTTTTGATTACCAATGCCGGTATCGATGTTGGTTAATGAAGAAAACTTTCCTTGGCAAAATCAAAACTTAAGGTGCATCAAAGATGTTCCTCTCAGATCAAATTATTATGATAGAATCAAGTGATATCTAACATCGAAATACTATGTGTCAAAATACTCTCATCTCCTGTGCCATAGTTCAATAACCCCATTTTACCATCATATCTAAACAGTTGACCTCAAGTTGTGGGAGTATGAGTTCTTGTTCCCAAAAGTATTCATAGGTCACTATACAAGTGTAAATGCATCCAAGGTCGATGAACTGTGACCTGATAGATGAGCATGTTTGAGGTCGTAGTCAAAGCATCATGAACAGGGCAGATAGCCAAGATTGCCAACTCATTAGCTCTGACTGGATGGGAAATGTTTATAAACAAAATTCTTGTCTGTTATAGTTCATCTCATTCAAAATTGACTAAAGTATTATGATTATAATACATGTAGCATGTCCATTACTAAAACCTGTTCTTAAAGATAAAGAGCAATAAACAATAATTGCACAACTTTTCCCCATTTTACAGCTCTTTATATAGTTTATTTCTTAAGGTTATTAATTATTTTAAACTGTTGTGATTTGGTAGTTCACAGCATCTTACGAATGGTAGTAAGATAAAAAAAAAACTGCATTGCTCAATTCATAGCGAGCGTGTAGAAGAATTAAAATATCACAAATATACTTTTATAGGTGCTGCGGTTCTTGAGTTACGTTGTAAAGAGGGCTGAAACAATAACACTTTTGTAAAACGTACGTAACTCATTAACAACGATAAATTAAGCAAGTTTGCAAAGTATACAATTTGTAGAATGAACTTTTGCAAAACATCAAGGTGTTAATTTTCAATAATATATTAATCTATATAATGAAAATGGATTTTTAGGTTGCTTCGACCAACAATACCTCGTCTACCCTTAAACAGCCTTGGTTGTTTTTAACATGAATATATCATTGTATAAAAAGTATTTAGGATGATTAAATTTCTGTATTATTTTGAAATACTTTGTACGAATACACGTTTGCTGCGATTTGTGGATTGTTTATTCATAGGTTATATGTATGTACTCATTTAACACTTTAGACATTATGTAAACGTCAATTTTGTTCAAGAAACTTTCTGTGAATGTGCCTTGTGAAATAATAGTTGAACTTAAATAGATCGACATAAATGCAATATATGCTCATGCAATATTAATTCCGACACATTGCCAACAATGTTGAATTATAATTAAAGACAGAGATAAAAAGAATTTATCGCGTCTGATGTCACTGTCAATTACGATCCTTGATTGGTTTACACAGGTTAATCAGCGCGTAAAAGGAAGACCGATCTATCATCTGGTGCTGATCGGAGAAAAGGAATAGCAGCAAATGGCGAAAAATTACGTACTTTTACAAGGCAAAAAGCCGCTTTTCTAGGCATGGTGGACATGGTGCCTTCGGTTAAGAAAGTTTCCTACTATAAAGACCTAACTTTTGAGATGTTTTGCATGTCAAAAGGTGCAAAATTAACAATAAGGCGCCCGGTTATAAATCCGCGTTCAGCAAGTCATCATCACGACACTTGTAAACAAACCGTGCTCGAGTTTGATTGACGGATGACGTCAGACGCGATAAATTCTCTTTATCTTTGTCTTTCATTATAGGAAATGGTATATTTATTTGAAAAAATTCATTTATCAACTTATGTGTTCAATCCAAGAAACTTTTCATACATGATGAATATTGACTGATTTATTGTATTTATGCATTTATGTCAGTATAACACATTACCCCTTCAAATAGATTTCCTAAGGAAAGTGGGATGATAGGAGACATATATATCCAGTTTTAGTCATTTAAGGCCAGAGTAATGGAAGACACATTCGTCCCTACGACCGAATTTGAGATTTTTGATATTTATCAACACTAAGATGTATTCTTTCACTTGAAACTGATAAAATACAACTTGCTAATATTTATTCGTATTTTTTGCTTGATTTATTTCACTCTTTTCAACTCGAAAAAAGTCACATGGCTCAAGACAGCTTAGTAAATTGGCGGAAATAATGAGTCAGAAATGCGCTTGAATGCAAAATATTGTGATTACTGCAGCGATTCGCGCACACAGACTCTCTGCTGTATGTCCAACGCAGTCAAGGCGCATTCGGTATGTTGTTAACGCCAGCAAATGTGGTGTAAACAAAACAAAAATTTGCAGTCAAAATGCCACTTGGATAGATGCATATTTAGACCATGCACCAGATACAGCTTTTATAAGTGTGAAAGTCTTACCGTTTTAAAATTTAAGGACGTTTTGTGCATAATTTTGACATTTTTTTACTAAAACGTCGATTTTTCAGAGTTCACTTTTGACTATATTGCGCGATTTTTGAGACAAGATAACTCGAAAAATATGCAAGCAAAGGGTAAACTTTTTGCACTATCCTTTATAAGAGTACATCAAAGTCTAGGGAAGGTTTTTCATTTTTCAAAATATTTGTTTTAAACAAAAATATACACCATTATGTGCAATTTTAGCTTAATAGAGTGACAAAATGGCTTTTTTCACATGTTTTTTCAATATTTCAAAAAAGAGACAAATTTCAAAAAATAAAAAACCTTCCCTAAGTTCATGTCTCTTCTTCATGAAAAGCTCACTGAATTTTTTTTACTTCGAACGGATTTTTTTCTAAGTTATCACAAAAAAATTGGGGTAAAAAAGTGAATTTTTGTGATTTTTTCAAAAACTTGAGATTTTTGAACAAATCTGACGTCACCATGGGATTCCTTGACTCACTTCCTTTCCAAAAATGTATAGTTTTATATACTTTGGACATACAATTCAGAAATAATGAAACTTGAAAAGGTCCATGTTCTCTCCCATTACTCTGCCCTTAACTAGAAACTGCATTATACTTAATATTAATGTTAATACATTGATCTTATTGGAAATGAGTCAAGGAAGCCAATAATCACATTTATATTTCAGTGGTCTTGAGTTACGGGTACACAATGTATTGTTGGTCGAAGCAGTCAAAAACAAAAACGATTTTCATTATCTTTAATCAATATATTATGGAAAAATGCAATTTTGCAATAGTTCATTCTACAAATCATATACTTTGAAAACTTGCTTGATTTATTGTTGTTAATGAGTTATGTACGTTTTACAAAAGTGTTGTTGTTTCAGCCCTCTTTACAACATAACTCAAGAACCACAGGACCTACAAACTATATTTGTGATATTTGAATTTGTCTATACACTAGCTATGAAATGATCAATGCAATTTTTGCTAAAGCTCACTAATCATTTGCAAGATGCTGTGAACTACCAAATCTCAACAGTTTAAAATAGTTGCTAACCTTAAGGCCGATAGTATATCAAAAGAAAGGTTTTGGGCATATTCCCCCTCCCAAGAAAAATCATGCACCTGAGGTGGAAATGACACCCTTTTATCAATCTTGAGATCTCCTTTATAGAACCAATCATAATTTTCCTCTTGTGTGTCAGCTTTATTTGTCTCAATACTTGAGTGCAAACAATGCTCCCCTCTGAATTACCTTAAATGATTTCTATCACCAGCAAGTTGCTATGTCTTCTTTTAAAATGACCTAAACATTACTCTATATGAGACTTATGGAGTTTAATATACATGTAAAACAATATTTAAATAACATCTATCAACATCATTTTTCTCTCTCTCAGATGAAAATTGATGAACAATCACGATTCGCAAGAGAAGTTGAGGGCGCTTTGGAGAATGCGCGCATGGAGTTGGATCGGAGGTTAACAATCCAAGAGAAGGAACATGAGCAACGAGTTCAACTTCTTGTCCGACAGATGAAAGATGGCAGTAACTTGGACATTACAGGGATGGGAGATGTTGATGTCAAGTAAGTCTGCATGGGAGTTAATTTAAGACCTTTTCCCCCATATGTCACAAGTGGATGACTCCCTTTGCTAAAACAAAATCTTTTGCAGATTACATGGTAAATGGTAAAGATTCATGCTTGTGTACACGGGCCGGTGCCCATCTCGATTTCAAAGTGATTTGGGGCCAGACGACAATTGTGTTTAATGTTCACTCCTCACACACAACAAGTCTGTTCCCAGCATAAACAGGTACCCCTTTACACCGGGATGAAGCAAACAGGATTAAGTGTCTTGCCCAAGGACACAACACATTGGCGATGATGGGACCTGAACCCACAACCTTATGATCATGAGTCTGATCACCATGCTCAATGTTATATGACATGCCCTCATCATCATAATCATCATCCCTTAATAGGCTGCTGAACAGGCGACCACAAGATTTCTCTATACACAGCGATCTTTGGCAAGTGCAGCTATCTGTTCTGCTTGAATCATGCCTACATCATATGATGTTACTCTTCTTGACATAAATTTCAAAAAATACAAAAAAATACAATTTTTCCAAATATACTATCATAAAAAAAGAATTTGTTCGCAAAAATAACTGTGTGAACAGTAGATCATTAACACATTTTCAAAGGGGTTTTACAATTCATGTTCTAGTTGTCTGTGAATTTTATTTGTCATCTTTGTGCTTATATATTTTTTGGATTTATATCATTTAACAGGGCATATGAGAATAAAATCCAAGAGCTGGAAAAAGACTTGTATTATTACAAGAAAACTAGCCGAGAACTCAAGAAGAAATTACGAGAGTTTGTTTCCGCTAGCGCCTCATCAACTACACACAACGGAAAAGGTAGGAGCTTATCATATTTGTGCAACAAAGTTGTGCCCACAATGCCTGTAATACCAAGATACCAAAATGATATCGCTGTGATTTCTCAGGAATTTTCCTGATTTCATGGTGTTTTGTGTGTGTGCTTTTTCTTCCCTTTTCAAATTTATTGAAAAAATTGGGTTTTTTGTAGGATTTTTTATATAATTTTAGGATTCCATTCATAAATATAATTACATCTTTGTATCTCAGGACATACAAGCCTCTTTCAGAGATGTAAGTCTTCCAGAATTCCGGAAATGGAGTCATATATTTACTTATCCAGAATTGGATGATGAAATTTGCTAACAGACAAGGTATTTCCGCATAAAAAGAGCAAACAGGGGATGTGATATGTCCCATAGCTATTACCCGGACAAGCCCCCATAAATGTTCAATGCTGCACACAAGCATTTGGCTACCTGTCCAAGGGCCAAGGTCAATTTTCAGGAAATATGCTATTCCATTTGAAATCGAATACACCCCCCAATAGAGGACACAACCTTAATCTCCCACATGGAGGTGTAGGTTTCACATGGAGTCACCTATTCAAGTAGCTCCCATTTGAAATTATGAAATGATACTAGTAATAACTTAAGGTTTTCTGCGCATTTTAAGCAAAAATAATGAGGTATTCAATGTTAGAGTTTTAGATTTGCTTTTCACTTTGATGAATATTAGAAATGTTATGTGTCATATAAATCCCACATAGTATATAATCAAATACATGTACAAAATTTGCAATCTGGTAGCATTACTGCACATGCACAAACAAAGTGATGATTTCTTATTAACATTTCAGAGAGAAATGAAGTCCAGTCTAGTACAACCAGTATTACCAGTCATTCAGGGGACAGTAGACATGAGGGCGCTCGCACCGGAACACCAGTACGCAAATCTAGAAGAGAAGTCAGAGAATTAAGGTAATCATTTATGTGTCAGGCTTTCATTTTTGCCAACGGGATGACTTTCACTTTGTATGAGGTACCTAACTGAGAATCTCCATGTTGCTGGTGACACGGCATATAGCCCAGTGGCGTGCGCAGGATTTTTTGACTGGTGGGGCACACAATCCTGTTCCCCCGAATGACTGCGCACAAAAAGGTTGACCCAATTTTTCAATGGTTTGAAAAAGTGAAGAGCAAAAAAAGGGGAATATAAGCGCTAGAGACCAAAATGAAACCAAACCTCCCTCGGTCTAAAAAAGTATGATCGTTTTAAGGGTTTGAGTAGTAAAGCTATTTAAGTCTAATCAACTATCCATCAAAATATTTTCCAACTCAAACTGGCATGAACACTGACCACAACAGTTCCCTTGAGTGACCATTTCCCCCGACTGATAGGTCAAACTGGGTGGCTTGTGCCCCCTGCCCCCCCCCCTTGACAGATGAGTGCTTTTGTGAATTTACGCAGGCGTAAGTTGCGACTTTATTGACATGTGCAGTAACAAAAGCCAAATAATTCTTGTCTGCTACAAGCTAATCATATAGTATAACGACCAAGCCACCTGTCAGTATAGCAAAGTGATCACAAAAATATTCTCACTTGTTGCTACAAAATCAATTGATGCTCATCACTTACAACTGGAGCATACATTTTGTATGTGGCCAACGTAGGATATTAGTCAAGTCAATTTAAACTTATTAATCCATTTCTGGAAATTACATGCACAAGAGATCATAAATAAACTACATTAGAGAAAAACCATAATACAAAAAACAGGTATTAAAGCAAAATTAAATTCGTAGGCACTCCCTAGAAATGGTATGAAACATAAATTAACGACGGTACTTGGGAGTTATGATAAAAAATAGCTTGAGGGACAAATGAGTTCAGGTACCTGTCTGTATTTGCACGCGGCAGTTGCATACGACCAGTTTTTGAGTTATGATGATATGACAAGCGATGGTGGAGTGGATGTTTGAGGTCCTCCATCATATCGGTGAGCTTCTACAACAAAAGATCAGTCTACACTGTCTCGAAAATCCTGTCGTGGTGAGCCTATGATTCTACTTGCTTCTTTAATTACTCTTAGGGATGTCAGAGTGCTTCCCTGACAGCTCTGCCAAGGTGGCTAACTGGATCTACCAGACAGATGCGATCAAAATTGCAATGTGACTCTTTTATGCCCATTTAAAGCCAATTGATTATGGGTCAGAATAGTGTCAAATTGCACATTTTCCCATGCATGTCATTCCCCTGTAAAGTAATTTTTGGAGCAGAAGACCCTCTAAACATTTTGGCCATTATATGTGTACACTAGTTATCGTATACCGTAAAACCTTGTCTAAAAGCATATAGAGTGTTTTTTGACGAAGCCAATTTAATACGAAGCAGTCGTAAATATGTCAATACAATAGATTGGTCTTTCAATGTTTGTGTATGATTGTATCGGTAATTTATTTGCTTAAGCTCCATAATGTTATAATTTTCTAGGCGGAGGGTGCCTGGATTTATTTAGCTTTCATCAAAAGCACTCTATATTTAGAGTACCGTGGCTGCTCCTACCCCGGGGGGCTGAAGAAAATTCAATTTTGCCGCCCCTTCCTCAACAGCCCAAAAAGGTTGACCCAATTTTTTCTGGTGGTTTGAAAAAGTGAAGAGCAAAAAAAAAAGCAGGCTGCCCCCCTGCTTTTACCCCGGGGGGCTCGCGCCCCCAAAGCCCCCAAAAAATATGCGCATGTGTCGGACGTCACTGTCAATCAAATTCCCTACGATCCTTGATTGGTTAATAGCACGTAAAAGGAAGGTCGATTTATCTGATGGTGCCGATCAGAGAAAAGGAATAGCACAAAATGGCGAAAAATTACATACTTTTACAAGGCAAAAAGCAACTTTTCTAGGCATTGTTGACATGGTGCCTTCGCAAAAGAAAGTTTCCTACTATAAAGACCTAACTGTTGAGATGGTTTGTATGTTTGAAGGTGCAAAATTAACAATAAGGCGCCCGGTTTTACCGCCGCGTATCTTCACGACACTTGTAAACATGTGTCGGACATTCACTGTCAATCAAATTCCCTACGATCCTTGATTGGTATATAGCACGTAAAAGGAAGGTCGATTTATCTGGTGCCGATCAGAGAAAAGGAATAGCACAAAATGGCGTAAATTACATACTTTTACAAGGCAAAAAGCAACTTTTCTAGGCATTGTTGACATGGTGCCTTTGCAAAAGAAAGTTTCCTACTATAAAGACCTAACTGTTGAGATGGTTTGTATGTTTGAAGGTGCAAAATTAACAATAAGGCGCCCGGTTTTACTGCCGCGTATCTTCACGACACTTGTAAACAAACTGTGCACTTGTAAACAAACTGTGCTTGAGTTTCATTGACAGATGATGTCAGATGCAAACTAGTCTTTTTATCTCGGTCTTCCATTATAGAAAGCAAAATCAAGGAGGCTTCCTACAGGGTGATTTAAAATGAACTGTACCCAACTTCACCCAATTTCTTTATATACATTTGCGGAGATTGTACATATCAAAAAACTATCATAGAAAGCAGTGATAAGTGTTCTGTAGTAGAAATTTTGAATTTTGACAATAAGTGGTTTTAGTCAGAAGATATCGCATTTTCAAGTTATCATCCCATTTTTAGACCAACACACGGAAGTAAAGTTTATCTGTGTTCTACCGCAGTAACAAAATGCAAGTACCATGACTACGTACATGTACAGCAAAACCAAGACAAATTAATGTTATTTCGCATTATTAAATCAATAATATTCATATTCAATTACAATGTCAGCTTTGCAAAGATTACATGTTAAATAATACATGTAGAACAAATGACCTGTTGACTTAAATTGTAGAGGGAAATTTGAATTCAAATAGAAATGGTGCTGTTGCAAATCTATACACTTGTAATTGAGACCTGATATTTTCACCAATAATAGGACACATAGCCTACTACCCTCTTACCAGTAAGTATTTAATTTTAATCGTATTTATTTATCAATTCATCTTATTTTCATTTTTAAATAAACGCATTTATTATGAATAAAATACTCATCTGTGTGCAACATCGTTTTTGGTGTGTTTTATAAGAATGTACTTTTCTTAAAAACGATTAGAGGTAAAGACACAATTTTTTCACCAATAATAGGAAACATAATATCCTGTTACAGCTTTCAAACACAAAGTATTTAAATGTCGGTAAGTATTTTATTCTAATTTTTGAAGTTGGGTACAGTTCATTTTAAATCACCCTGTATGCCATCTTGATGGATCCAGGGTACCGGGTCCCAACCAGGACAAATGTGGTTCACCCTGTAAGTCATGTAATTAATTTACTGTTCCACAGGCCCATATGCACCCCGTCCCCAAGAAAATAAGCCCCTCCAAAATAGTCCACTTTATCATGTTAAACTGTTCAAAATAACCCAGAAACGGTCATTTTCAGAGCGATGACGTCCACTCTTTGCATGTTGGCAATTTTTTCACGGAAAAGTCCACATTTTGGAATTTCTGCATGCCCTGCAAACAAACTTGCATAAAAGGCCTGTTGTTCCAATATGTAAAGAAGTGGAAAAAATGTGTTAAGTCAGTCACCATTTTTGTTGAGAGTGCTGTAATTTCCTTTCACCCTCTTTATTGTTTCATTTTGTCTTTGTACAGTGAGGCAGAAGTATCATTAAGGAGATCCGGTGCCAGTCAGAGTGGTTCACTATCCACAGGTGAGTCCCTATAGATTAATGAAAATTCATAATAGCCAATTAACTTCTAACTTGGTAGGATGAAAGAGTATGATAACCTCATGTGCTGTATAGTTTTAGGTCAAGTTATTTTTATATTTATTTTGAGCTTATTTGCATAAAAATTTGCCAGAAAGCAATAAAAATCAAGCATTTCATAAAAATTGTCTCCTGCTGTGTTTCAAATGCCTTTAATAACAGGGTTGCTAGATAACGTGTTACTGATGTAAGATGCAATCTCCTCTTTGACACTTCATGTATCATCTTTAATTTTATTGGTTTTTTTGTATTCGCACAGACGGCAGGCCGAAAAATGGGTCTAATCCATGGACATAGCAACACAAACTTATGACACAGCAGGTTTGAGTGGAAAACTGTAAGAAGAAAACAGCAGGTACAACAAACTGGAGAGTGAGAGAAAGAGGACTACTGTGTGTGCTGTGCTTTAATATGGCTGGACCAATTTAAGGCATTTTAGACAGTTTATCTTGCCTGGTATTTAGTTCTTATTTCTTTCATGACAGGGTCTCAATGGGTTATTGCAGTTGAAATCCCTACACCACGGAAGATGTGACCTTAATCTCCCACACATGGGAATTAGACTTTAAATGGAGTCATCACTCATTCAGGTAACCCTATTTGGAACTCATACTCTTTGTGTGGGAGATTAAGGTCATGTCTATAGTGGGTGTATGATTTCAACTTGAATTGTCCAATCCAGTATTTTTTTTTGCCACATACAGTGTTAAAAATGCAAGTTCACCATAAAATATGATGATAAACAATGATTTATAAGGTTTGTCAGGCTTGTTTATCGTTATGTCAGGGTTGTGCAGTTGTAATTACAAGTCAAAACATTTTGTAAATTTTATACCAAATTAATTGACATAGAAGATGTTGCCCTATTTTTTCAGAATTTTGGATCAATCAAAAAGGGTAATACAAACTTTTTTAGGCTTAAAGGGGCATTTCGTGATCCACAGCCTCATCCCCCACTTTTCCCAAAAAAGTTGAGATTTTTACACCACTGGATACCTCTGGCTACATAATGTTTATGTACCAAATATTTCTTGCAGATTAATTCGTTTAGCAAAAATATCGCCAAATTTGAATTGCGTTCTGGTGCACCAGAACGAAATTACAACACATTGTCTATGGAGCAGTGTAATACACATAATCATGCATAACTCGCAAACGCAAAATCGGAATCAACTGAAATTTTGGAAATAAGCTTTTTTCGTGGATATCTACTGAAAATGTCATAAAAAGAGGGTGCTAGGATCACGAAATCCTCCTTTAAGTAAGGGTCTGTTGTAGATTAAACTTTATGAATGGTTAAGAGATTAAGTACTGTATAATATGCCAAAGATGTGGACCAAATTATTATTTTTTCAATGTAACATAAACCAGGTGCCATACTGTACGTGTGCATTGTGTCACATACCCAAGCAATAAACTAACCAACTTTGGAGGCAATAATGATTGTCCCATGTTTAAGGTTTAATTCATAATCTTCGCGTATCACACCATACGTGCATCCAATCAAATGACTTGTTAGATGACATACGCACACATCTGCATGTGATGTAGTGAGGGTTTGTGTGGCACAATGATTTCCATTTGCATGCATCCTTTGCGCTGGAACATTTCACCTGTGTGCAATTACCATATTTGCACATCATGTGATTTCACACTGCATTAATTGGCAAGTAAGTTTTAGCCTGTTCAATTTTATGAAGGTCGAAATGTAAGCTATAATTAAAATTGTTTATTTCAACAAATTTCAATTTTAATTTGGAATGACTACTACCTGTGATGTTGTAATTATAATGAGAAGATATTCATTATTTATTATGAAGAAATATAAGCTTGTGGTGATTGGTACAAAGTTACCAAGTAATTCCTTATCTTAGGGAACAAACAAAAATTTGACAACCAATAAATGAAAGTCCTCTTGTTAGGAGGCTGTTCTCTCCCTCTCTCTAATAAAAGTGTGAAATGTTGACAATTTAAACCCAAAAGATCAACTTTGACAGATATTTTAACTAGTCTTGTTTTTAACAAATGTAATCAGACTTTTGACTCCCTCTCCGTAATGAAAGTACTTTTGTTTATAGGACATCATCAAACGTTTGGTTTGTTCCCTAATTATTGTAAGCAAGACAATAAAGTTAATATAATTATAAGGACCCGGGGGGGTACTCAAGTTTGGTTTTGGTAGGGACGTGCCGCTGAGATTTTGGAAGTGGACCCATAAATATACCAATTTTTCAAGAAATTCGGACCCATTGATATACCAAAAGTCAAAATTTTCGGCCGAATTTAACCAAAATTGTCTTAGTTTTTACAAATTTTCCCAAGTTTTTTTTGGGAAAATTTTGAAAATTTTGGCTAGATTAAGGAAAAATTGGGCTGTTTTCCGAAAAAAGGACCCATTCATATACCAAAATAGGCTTTGAAAAGGGGGTCATTGATATACCAGAAGGCTGAAAATGCTACCCATGTTTGTGGCACGTCCCCGTATGGTCATTTGTACTGAGTGCCCCCCCCCGGGTATAAGGACCACTACCCAAAAGTTTGTTAGATTAGTGTCAGGTTGTACATTAGGAATAGAATTAGCATAAGACTTAGAGTCACAATTTGTTGTTCCATTTGAAAACAACACCCCCACTATAGAACACTTTGGCATTCCAATTGTAATTTATTCCATATCCAACTATATTTTCTATCATACAAAATGGAAGATTTTAGAATTCCAAACAAAATTGTTTTTTTGGCCTGGATTTAAAATCCAGGCCAAATTGTGCCAAATTCAACTGGATTTGACAAATTTCCACAATTTTCAGCTGGAATTTCACATAAAACTAGTCAACATTTCCAGTTGAACTGAACATAAGGTGCAACTGGAATTGAGTTGGCAGAGAAATCTTCCACAGGGGGTCTGTTTTATTCCATCATAGGGCCATCATCATACACAGGCAATTTTTGTTTTGGATAGTGTTTACTTATCTTCTTGAATTAAACTTGTGAAACTGTTGGTGTGGAATAATGTTGGGTGTTAATCTAAAGATGTCCAATTGAAATCTATTTATTTGACTGTATATCTCTAAGATCTTTAAGATTAGGGTGGCATGTTTTATTCAAAGTTTTTTTGCTACAGTATTTCATTCCATAGAGTTAAGAGTAGGAGAATGCAGACTCGGCCATGTTTTCCTGTCCCTCATGGAGAGAGAAATGTGTAACTTATAAATTGTTTCTCCTCCATCTAGCAAATGTCCAATATACTTTGTGCTTGTTGGCAATCTGCATTTGCATATGTTGTGGCTATTATGTACATATAGTTTGGTTATGTTTATACAAAAAGATGCCAAATTATTCAATTTTGAGCTATTGCTGCAAATGCAGGAGCTCCACTATTTTGTTCCCATCATGACAATCCAATATGGCAGTGTCCATAGCATTAATCTCAGGCAGTCTATGCCAAGTCTGCACTCCCCTACTCCAATCTCCTTGTGGTATTCATATCACACCACATTTTCAGTACAACCGTCCAAAGTACATATTTTATTTTAAACTGTACTTTTTTGTAACAAAAATGTGTATTCATAGTGGCCTTTTATATATATGAATATGTATTTTGTGCCGGTGAATGTAAAATACATGAATATATGTAAGTTAATTTATTTTTGAGGTATTTCAGAATCACACCCACATTGACAGGCACAAGTTGTTGAGCCAGTATATTTGGTCTAAACCTCTTCCAGGTTTTTTTCCTTTCACTGTGACAGACATTGTATGTTTGGTTCTGTGCATATACCAATTAAGATCATGTCTTTCATAGGGGTGAATGGATTTCGAATGGAATAGCCGATGGACATGTTTAACATTAATCTGGAGCCAAACCCTTTTTAAGATATCCGAGACTTCTGTTTTCTGGTGTACAGGAATAAAGTACCGAAGTGATGACGTCACAGAAAACGTTTTTTTTGCATTTCAGCGTTTTGAATACCATGTATCGGTGGAACATGATGAACAACATCCACAGTCCAAATTTGGTGGGAAATGGATCATGAGGGCCAGAGATATGGCCGCATGAATACCTAATTAGCCCCATTGAAATCAGTCCCCATTCCAAACAGCTATGAACCAGGCCAATTTACACTGATTTCAATGGGGCTAATTAAGTATTCATGCGGCCATATCTCAGGCCCTCATGATCCGATTCCCACCAAATTTGGACTGTGGATGTTTTTCATCATGTTCTACTGAAATATGGTCATGAAAATGCTGAAATGCAAAAAAGAAAATTTTATGACGTCACACTTCGGTACTCTATAGCCCAATGGACAATTTTGGACACGTTTAACATTGATACTGGGAGATACTGAAGGGATGCTGCAGCCAAACAAAATTGTTTCCCTTGCCCAAGATCGCAATAGTTGGAGAAAGCTTGTAGTCGCCTGCTCCGCAGCCGACTGATGATGATGATTAACATTGATCTATAGTTATACCCTGGTCACAATATTCAACACTTCTGTCTGTCATTATCAGGTGTACAGGTTTCATTTTCACAAAAAGTATTCAAGTATTCTAGCATTTTGATTCCTTCTTTTTATTTAATTTTCAATGTTCTTTTTTATCACACAAAAGTGAATTGTAAGAAAAACTTGACCAAAAACTGCAAATGTGACACAATCTGGTCCATGGAGGCCAAAGGAGGCAAATTTGAAATTGAGATAAAGGTAAAAATATGGAGGTAAAAAACAATAAAATACGGTGCATAAGAAAATAAACATCACAAAACTTCATAACTTTAGAACCGAGTATGCTACACCTTTGGTGTTTTCAGTTTATATGATAGCCTAATGTTTGTATAAGGTAATAATTATAGTAACTCAATTTTCAAAAATGCCTCCTTGGCCTCCATGGACCAGATCATGTCACAAATGTTCTAGCATCTTTTCTGTATAATACATTTGTGAATAATGTATAACTGATTGTACCGTGATGTGCCTTGCTTTGTATTCAACTCATATTTGCTCTTAGTGTGTGGGGGTGAGTGGGTAAGACCCCCTCGAATATGGACTTTCTCTTGTTATATTGTGATAAACCAACTGTGGACATCCACGATCTGCCACCTACCTTAGAAGATTGCAAAAAGTCTATAAATGTGTTCAACTGTGAGTTATCCATGTAGCATCTAATTCATGTTTTAAAGGAGCATTTCGTGATCGTAGCATCCTCTTTTTATGACATTTTTCAGTAGATATTCACGAAAAAAGCATATTCCCAAAATTTGAGTTGATTCCGATTTTGCGTTTGCGAGTTATGCATGATTATGTATATTGTACTGCTCCATAGGCCACTGTTGTAATTTCGTTCTGGTATACCAGAACAAAATGCAAATTTGACAATATTTTTGCTAAACGAATTTATCTCTGAAAAATGTTTATTAGTACATAAACATTATGTAGCCAGAGGTTTCCAGTGGTACAAAAATCTCACCTTTTTTTGAAAAAAGTGAGGGGATGATGCTGTGGATCACGAAATGCCCTGTTGCTGGATTGTAGTTGTTGTTGGGTTTTTTTTTTGGGGGTGATCCACAGTTGACACATCTTTAGGTGTTTATATGTGTGGGGTGTGTTTGTATACCATATTTGCCTTTTAATTCAGTTCTAATACACTGTAAAATATGCACACATAAAAAATTGATTTATATAAAGTAATACAGGTGCTTGACACAAGTACAGGATTTTACCTTTGATTCTTCCATTTTGTTTAATAACTTTTACAAGTGTTACCATGTTGTTTTTGATTGGCGTGCTTTGTACTGCAGTAATAGTACAGGTGTATTATGTATAGTGGTCAGTATTCACAAAAGCTTTTTAATTTGTGAGCTAAATAGTGCTAGTCCAACTGGTAGTTTTTCCTTATGTCAGAGAAGGAATGTAAAAAAAAATACAATTTTCTTGACTGGATTTGAACCCATGACTTGGAGATGTCAAGACCAGTGCTCCTACAAAGAGGTGGATCAGATGCCAAACTCCTGGCAAATCAGCCTATTAGCTTCTCAGCCTCCCAGTACCAATTTTTAAATTTTGGATCTGTCCCTAATGTATACTTTGCTAGACTCATAACATCAAGGATTATGTACATGTAGAATAGCATACATAGGTGTTCTGTGGGTATTTTGATTAGAGGTTAATAACTGCGCATCAGTTGTTTTGAGGGTATTGTGAAATATCTAAACATTGTGCTTTGGAACCGAGGAATATCCCGAGGGGCGCACCTCATTGATAACCGTCCCCTTTCACTTTTTAAATTCAATTTACGTCAAATTTTCTTTTAAATTTGAAAACAAAATATAATTTTAACTGTATCTTTCGATTTCCCTGTAAAAATCAAATAGCCCATTAGGGAAATACCGCTAGCCACCAATCACACTATCATGCAATCAGGCGATGTCCAAATACGGCGGCCAGCGCCCGCATAAATTGTTCGAATGCATAACACGTCACGTAACGCGGTCATTGTTAAGTATACTTTTAGCGGTCATTATACTTTTTCAATAACCTGCATTTGCATCCGCATATTTTAAAGTTATTATCTGTGATTGGATTAAACACATCACGTATATTAATGAGTTATGAATGAATTTTGCCAACACCTATTTTAGCCCACTAAGAAAAGTGCTTTTATGTGAATACTGATCAGTGTTTGTATGTGTATTTTGACAACTCTGGTGGATGTGTTTTGTGTAGGAAGCTCAAAAAAGTTAATTTAACAATACAAGGGAATCAAAATGTGAATAATGAAGTATTCTGCATGTTGAAGGGGGCAACATGGAAATTGTGGGAATTTCTGAAACAAAAGCCACTAATGTAAACTTATAAATTCAAATCCTTCATGTAAGGCTAATGGAAGTTGATTGTGAGTGTCCTGTCACCTGTGCAAATCGCCTTTTTTATTTTGCAGAAAGAATTCTTTAGTTTGCCAATTTATTGAAAACTTTGAATATTTCAGTATTTTTTCTACTTTTGTTAGTCTTTTGTGTAAACAAATTCCTCCTGTGAACAGAGGTTGCAATAAACTACATAAGCTGTAGTTTATGACCTGTCATGTTCTTGCCTTTGATGTTTTGTTACCATTCAAAGTCTGATTTGTATAATTGATGTCCAAAAATAATAAATAATGAAAGAGCCCCCTTATCAATCTGCAAAAATATATATGACGGGAAACTCACAATCAACTTAAATTAGCCTAATGAATTGAAAAGGTATGTACCTGGTTGGGTTAAAGTAATCAACATACACATTTCATTGTATTACGTAAATTAAGGGTTTTTTGTATTCCTCAAATTGATGTTCTTTATAACTTTATTTACTTATCTCCATGCAGTGACGTTACTGCAGCTATAACATTGTCTCAAACTGAAAATGGCAAAACAAAGTCCAGTTAGCCAAAATTGAAAAAGTTGTAAAAACTATGACAATTTGTGTTAGATTTGGCCAAAAATGTTGGGTCAAAATTTCTTGAATATTGATGGGTCATCTTTTTCATCAAATTGATTCATTTTAGGCAGGCCCGTAACCAGGGGGACTAGGGGAAGCCACCCCCATCCCAAAATGCCCCAAAAGTCCCATTTGCGAGCGTAGCAAGCGAAAAAATTTGGTTTTTTTTGTGCATTTTTGGTCCAAATTTAAGTGCATTTAAGTCCATATTTTGGAAAAAAGTTCACTTTTTCAAAATCCGCCCCCTAGTCCGAAAAGGTCCAAATTTTGAAAAAAAAATCCACTTTTTCAAAATCAGCCCCAAATAAATCCTGATTTTAGGGTGTTTTTGGAATACCAGCCACACTTCACCACCCAATCTAAAATGGAGAACCTCACCTAGGCTGATGTCACTGTATGGAGGCATGCAAACAGTAGTACTTTTATGGGACCAAGCTTATCACCTTGATATTTTACATGTTTTATTATTTTGTATATATTAGAGTATAAAGTTGTATATTATTGCATAATTTTGATTTATTCTGAACGCACATTCTGTTTAACCAATACATTACCATAATGTACTTGAAATTACAACCAGTTTTTTCTTGTCTATGTGCTGATCAATAACTGATATATTGATCACTAAAATATTTTGCAGCTTGATATTAACAATAAAATTAAATGTCAGAATTTCTGATTTCTGATAAGAAACTTGTTACTGTTTTTATTGTTATTAATGTTTTACATACTTTATATTAAATTTGAAACAAAACTTGTATCTGATAGGACTCATGCTGAAGGGAGATCTGTTGAGGACCAAAAAATATGTGAAATGTTATGAAGTCACTTAAAGGGAGTCTCCGGCAATCACAACATTATGCCTTATATCGTTATGAACACGGCAGAGTGCTGAATACACAAAATTGCTGTTCTGATTTCTCTGTGCGATATTGCGATGCTATAGGTATTATAGTTTCAGTTGAATGCACCATTACAAAGCAAACGCACAGTAACAATACTGTGTGAGTCTTTGTTTCCCAACTGAGAACAATAGTCTGCATATTGTTATGCAGCTTTGTTATGGTAAATAATAGCTTGTAGAGGGTACAACTCATTGTTGCTAATGTCAAACTTGTCAAGTAAATGAGAAGACTTAATATGGTTTGGAAATAAGCTCTTCATATTTGGAAATAATGAATTATTTGACCATCAATTTTCCGGGAGTGCACACAAATATGTGTGTGGAATAGTGTAGTTTGGGATTCAGATCTCCTAATGTTCCTTTTACATTGATAAGTTCATATGACTGACTAGTCCAATAAAATTCCACTTAGATTCAGATGTTTTGAAAACAGACAAGTTTTTGTTGTTGTTGCTATTATTGTAATGATGATCTGTATAGACCACTTGTCATGTGACATCATTGCCCGGCAGTATGCGCGTGAATTATGACAATTTCGATTGTTCTTTGCCCTGCAGTGTGCATACACATTATAGTTTGCTCAGGGCACATGCATTTTAAATCACCCACCACATTTCATATAGTACAAGAAAGCCATTGAACAGTGTAGCGTTACGTTCAAGCATATCGATAGACCAGTCCCTCACCTTTGTTGATAAACAATGTCAAGTGGTCTATACAGCTGGTGTTGAGTGCTGCTTAGCAACCGAGTTGCCAATTGATTTTTTCTCTCAGTTATCAGAACGTCAAATATATGAAGTTGTATTGCCCCTCGTCCCTGTTCATGGTGTTGGGTGGATTAAAGTAATCACCATTCAGGAAGTGCAGCTGAGAGAAAATCAACTGACAATCAATTTTGCCTCCCCCCTTGGAAATCTTGACTAATACATCCTCCCCCACCAATCTCAATAAGAAATATACACAATTCGCTATCGTAGTGCACGTTAGAATATGACCGTTGCTAGGTCAACTGGATCACCCTTTCTTTGTTACGAACCACTGATCCAAATGATCACAACACAAAGCCTATGGCATATCAAAATTCGGCCCAGGCTTGGAACAGTAACCATGCAATGGTTACTAACGTGCACTACGACAGCGAATTCAGAAATAATGGCGGCACATAGACACACAGAATCATAGGAAAACATGAAAATTTTATTGCAACAGTCAATTAGTTTTTTTTGTTCAAAGGGAAGTAAACTCCTGCTTTGCAAATAAATGCATCTGATAGAAAGTGTTTAATTCTACGAAGATTAAACCAAATACACTTGTTTTCCAAAAAGCTAGAGGGCCCCAATTCATCATAACTTCTCCATGGTATCTACCACAGGTAAGTATTGCACTTTTTTCCGCTAACCTAGGGGATTAAACAGGCACATGAATATTCACCAAGTTAACTCTACTGAGCATGCTCAGATTGTTAACTTCTAGAACAATTCCACAATTCCCCTTTTGATTTCTGACCCAATCACATCTGCCAATAATAGAATTTGAATATATATAATATAATACTGATGTACAATTTGAATTTTCACTCACATTTTTCTTGCTTTTTTTTACTTAATTTTGTCATTTTTCACCAAAATTAACTTCTCACACCTTTCAAACAGTTTTGCCTCTGCTTACAGATTGTCACTCTTAGAATTTCACTTACATAGGATTTATGTAATTATACTTGTTTTGGTTTTTCTATTTTTGTTTTAATCTAAAGTGTTGAATTCTGGCCATTGTCATTAAAAAGAAATAATTCCTCAAACAGTATGAGATAAAAAGTCTAAGCTATACTAATAATGTGCTGGAGAAAGCTACTTAAAAGATTTAATTAGCCTACCTTGAAATCTGATGCTACAAAAACTGGACATTTTGCTATTTGTCTATATATAATTGTGTTTATATAGGAATTAAAAGCAGACTGAGTTACTCACTACATAATACATTATGGACCACAAAACACATAGGCCAGCTATATGGCATAGGAAAATCCGACCCAAAACCCAGGCTACCAAAAAAGATGCATAAAAATGGCTGTCCAGGAAATACTGTAATTGAGAAGTCAGTTTATATACAATTCCAAATTTCATTATCACCGTGGACTCATATTTTGTTTAGGCTGAAGCTATTATAGAAATGTACAATTAAGTTTCGAAGCATAACATTTGTCATTTTCATAGATAATTATGTAGCATATATCTTACACTCAACCACCAGGTCTACTGGTCGTAAGTTTTCTACACACATTATCATACAATATTAACATACGATAGTCAAATACATTATGTATAGAGATGAAAAGCCTGAAAAGCACTGATTTATGAATAAAGTCTTTATTAAACAATTCATTTTTTTTTCATTCTGAGCATGTAACTTAAGTAACCACTTTTTACCATGCCATCTTCACAGGCATGCTGCAATAAAGGTAACTGCCAAATTTTTTAACAAATCGAGGGGTCAGTGACACAAAGACGTAACTCCATTTTTTGTGAAAATAATATTTTGACATCAAAATTTCCAGAAACATGAGCACTTATATAAACACATAGAAGTAATCCATTTAGCACCCCATTGAAATCAATGGTCAGTGAAACAGACTTAACTACATAAGTCAATGTGGACCAATATCTTTAAACTCATTTTTCTCAGAATTACCAAAATGGAGTTACGTCTTTGTGTCACTCACTCCTCAAAATAATCCCTTGTACAGTTTATGTGAGTTTTGAAGTTCGGATTTAATAAATAGTTGATGCCAGTTCACCATTCAAATTATATAAAGTGTAGTAACAAACTCAAAGAATGAAAATAAAAATTTGTTTTTTAATGGTCCTTCACTGAAGTAGCTGTATCATTTGCCACTATGTTATTTACATTATGCCTGTTATCTTTTAAACACCTCTGTCAAATGTAACTTTAAAGAGATATTAAAGTAGTTTTAGTTTGGTAACAAATCTCCCATAAGATGCACAGTTCACTTTTCATAACATATAGACCACTTGACATTTTTATCAACAAAGGTGAGGACTGGTCTATCGATATGCTTGAACGAACCACTACACTATTCAATGGCTTTCTTGGAAAGTGCCACAATTTGCGCACATACTGCCGGGCAATGACGTCACATGTCAAGTGGTCTATACTACAGTTATAACCAAAATAAACCTGACATAAAACATTTCAATCAATTCTCTGGATCCAATCATCTAAATCTGCATGTGATGTGTGAAATACGGCTCATGTTTAACAAATGGGTGCAGCAGTGCTTAAAGCAAAGTAACAAAATAATAACAAGGGTGCTTTTTTTTTGGTTCAAAAGTATAAAACATTTTAAAATGCAGAGTGCTTCTCTATACTGGATACATAAGTCAGCCTTTCTAATCAATTTTGGCAAATATAATTGGTATAAATCATTTCAGTTTCTGTGAGTGTGCAAATTAGATACATGAGTGTGCAGATTGCTTGGTTTGGATTTCAGGTGTACTGGGGGCTATTCCATTTAAAATCCACACTACCCCTGTGGAAGATTTAGCTAAAGTCTTCCACAGAGGGAGTATGAGTTTTGAATAGAATAGGCAATTGGGTATTAAATTAAACTTCCATTTGAAATACTCACTCCAGTTGTGGTGGATATAGGTAAAGTCATAATACTGGGGGAGTATGAGTTTCAAAATGATTAACAATGACCAATTCCATTTGAAATTCATACTCCCCCTGTGGAAGATATTTCCAAAATTGTCCACAGGGGGAATGTGGATTTCACCTGGAATAGCCTATTTTATCTCCATATCATAGAATGTTCAACAAGAACTTTCAGACATAATGAGATATAGATAAGTGATGCTGCACAATGAAAACTTGCTGTTTTTCCTTATGTTCGTTTTCCTTATGATGATATCAAATATCTTGCAGGTCCTTGTTAAATTAAATACAGGATCCCTTTTAGACGTAGTATGCTAACGCCATCAAGAAATTGCCATCCGCACAGGGCTGACATCACTATGTGCTAGATGCTTAAAATATGCCCATTTAAGAAAAAAAGGAATCTGGTATTTTACTTCAGAAATAGTTCTTTGAGCAACACTTGACCTTTGTTGTGATGTATCAACGCGAGACAATTCTTTGCATATACATAGTGCTAACATGATAAATGGGCTGTTTATTTGAAATCCATGCCCTCAAGAAGAATTTGGAATTCCGACTCCAACTAGCGTCATCCAGAAGCTGTGAAAAGTGTTTCTAAGTATTATGAATTTCAAACAAGTTGCATCAAATCCAATCTGATTGTACAATTCTTATATTAATGCTCTGCGTGCTAGCCATGCGCTTTAATGGAAAAAGTTCAAGTTTTGAAATATTTTTTCAAAATATCAAAGCTATCTTAAGAACTACTGAATCAATACTAGGCTTGTTTGTACTCAATTTAGTGCATTTTTCATGCTGATTCCAAATATGGTCATGAAAATTTACATTTCTGAAATTTTTGAATTTCTAAATTTTTTTTGAAACTTGTCATCTGCAGTCGACACCCGCGTGGAGAGAGTTAACATATCAATGCAATCTACCACAGGGGGTATGGATTTCAAGTGGAATAGCCCAGATTCAATCATATTGTATCAACATCAGGGAGCAAAAGGTAAATTAATCATTACGAAGGCTTCATGTTTGGTATAAATCATTACAATTTCATCTTTGTGGTTTTGTTAAAACATTTCATTGGTACACAATATTTCTCTTAAACAAATATACAGTAATTTTATTTTAAAAAGAAATTTGGTCATAAACCATGTTAAGTTAAACTCCAACATATACAAATGAAAAACAATATACTGTCTGTGTGTCACTTTTTCTTTTTGAGCATCGCCATGGCAACCATGCATATTATCACAAATATCTGCGAGTTCTTTCATTATTTACACGTTCCGTTACACCAATTTTAATATCATTTAATGCTCTTTGTTTCAATAGCCTTAAATGGTTAAAAAATGAAACTCAGAAATAATGCAAATTGTCGATTTCAATATGCTGCATAATTGACATTATTTGACATTACTTATGTGTAATTTTAAACAACCACAAGAATTAAGCATAACTGGTTTAGATATTTTAGTTATCATATCAAACTGTTTCATTAGTTTATTGTGCATTTATTTTATACACTCACATTCTGATCCATAATTATCTAACACAATCACTCCTATCTATCATTCATAATCTGGTTTTGTCCCTAATTTCATATCCCATACTACTACTTCCGATCATACACATAAAAAATATTTCAAAACACTTGCATTTATTTTTTTTCACAATATCAGCATACAAGCACAAATACCTGCATGTAAAACAAGCAACTTGTCACCATGGCAATAATCAGTTTCCATGGCAACGGTTATCAAAAAGCAGGGATTATGATACAAGCCCTCCATAGTAATCAATAGTGCCAGATGATGAATATTTCACTACACTAGCTAGATATAGTATACTTAACACATCAGTATAGTAAAGAGATGAAGGTAGCGTAACAGATAAGACAAGGAGCTCACTGGCTGGCTGCCACATTACTTTTTTTTCAAATTTTTCGGAATATTAATATAAGAAATGAAAACTTTTTTTGTTTTTATGAAACACACAAATGATCAGATGTCAACCATAAAGCATGTGACCATGGTGCATTATCTGTGTTATATTTCCATTCTATGGTGCTATAAATTTACATTAATCCCATGAGAACTACCTGCCGATTGGCCAAAAAGAAGTTTTCATTATCAATTGGCCCAATCAGCAACATTGTTAGAATAATTTCACCACACAAAAAAATTGGGGTGAATTATTTGCAAGTTCCATTCTGATTGGTGATTAAAGTGAAAATATCATGTAATTGACCAATCAGAGGCAATGTTAGATCGGCAGGTAGTGCTCAGGGGGTTAAGAGCAATTAAGAATGTAAGCTTGTTTCAAATATTGGAAGTTATTAACGCATCTCAAAAGTCAAAACATTGAAGAAAATAATAATATAAAGAGAGTTGGACATTAAAAGTTTTTATTATAGGACTTTTCTTTGGTGATCATTTTGACTGCTACAGTAGTACTGCATATGCAATTCACATCGCAGCCACACAAGCATGATATATATTATGGAATAAGACATATGAACAGTTAGTGGTATTCATGTGACTATCACATGAACATCACATGAGCATGATGCATGTCTAACTGGTATATACACTTCACATCACATGGACACTTCATGACAATCACATGTATGAACATCATGTCATAGTCAATGGAAATATTGCACAGATAATAACATCGTTGGGCAGGAAAAACCTGTGTCATTACCCCCTGAACATGTTTAAAGCAAAAACTCCTATGTTACATGTTAGCAGTTTTATTTTAAACATGTTCAGGGGCCACAAGCACGTAAGAGGTTATTCCTGTCCAACGACGATAAGCTAGTTTGTCACTTTTTGGTCCTCACCCGATACAATAACATGAACTCCAGCTGCGTACCCATGAACTACAGAGCAGAGATAAAACACCCAGTATTCTAGCAATTCATTTATCTTCATTTAAAATATGATACATAATATATATATATATTTATATATTTATATAACACTAGGTCGTGAACTTTGTTCACCCTATTTTGTGAATTGAATCATTCTTTTGAAATATTTACAATGACTGGTAGTAGAAACGATTGTAAAGGTAATAAAGGGAGGGTGGTGAAATTTTCATTTTGAATAATAATACAATTTGTACAACGGGGATATATAGGTGAGTACAAATGGCTATGCCACCTTTGGTTTATTTTATGGAACATTCAACAAAAATGATTTTTTTTTTCGAGGAGAGAGAAATAAATGAAAAAGAAAGAACGGAACAAGCACAAATAATAACTAGAAGTCATAATAAATTTACATTGCTATATTCAAAAGTCACTGCATAGACATCTGTTCCATGTATATCTGTAAAGAGTATATATATAATATTTATATTTATAGATTTTGTACTTTGAATGTTAATATATGTCCACCAAAAACAGACTTCTTTTTATCTATATAAATATAACATCAAATTATAATTTAGTTAATGTTAACTAGAGTAGAAAATAAAGAATGATGGATTTATAAGAACTAATTAAAACAAAGCTCTTGGTTTATACGTTCTTTCTGTACAAATACAATGCAATGGGCTATTCCATTTAAAATCCACACTACCCCTGTGGAAGATTTTGGAAATATGTTCCACAGAGGGAGGATGAATTTCAAATAGAATTAGCACATAAGGCAGCTCCATTTGAAACTCACCCTCCCTCTGTGGAAGATTCAGATTGAATCTTTCTCAGAGGGTGTATGAAATTCAAATGGAGCTGCCTAATGTGGTAATTCCATTTAAAATTCATACTCCCTCTGTGGAATGGAATAGCCCAATATGAAGACAAAAGATATTTGCATGTATGATGGATAATCCTTAGATGGAGAAGTAGAAAATCCTTTTGATGTCATGACAATATCTGCCGCTGAAGAGGGAGGGTTTCCGAGACCAAAGCAGTGAGCACTCAACCCACCACCACCTGTCCGATGTCAGGGGCAGTTGCAGTATACTGAAAGAACTGACAACAGGGTGTATTATAACCTGGGCTTCATAATCCTAACACCATCAAGACTGTGCATGTCCTGAAAAATGTTGATGCTGATTCAGAGAAGATATTTTACCCTTCCCAGAATCCTTTACAACATGATGCATCACCTCATTACATCAAATGACACTCCTATTACTTGGTACGGGTTCCCATTGTTTTCATGTTGAGAGTAGACTGGCTAAGCATCATGGGTCGATAGTCAAGAAATAAACATATTTGGATGTGCGCTATTCACCGAGTACATGTTGCACTATAGTGGAATTCCAATTGAATGAGCGCAGCTTTCAATAGCGTGGCAATTTTTGCTTACACTGCGCTGATGTGCGCCAGCGTGTGCGACTGTGCGTGAGTAACGCGTGGAAGTGAATCAACCATGCCAACGCACTTTCGTGATTGGATAGCATTGTATCCAAGGTCGTGCGTTCGCGTTGTCGTTTGACAGAAGCAATATCCGATCGCGGTTGGATCGAGTGCAGCTGTTAAAAGCTGCGTTCATTTAATTGGAATTCTTACTATAGGTAGCAATCAGTACAGGAAATTAAAATGGGAGAAATGCATTATGGGAAGTGTAAGATATGTGACCCCTCGGCACAACTGAGCCCGGATGTCGCCCGTGCCACTATTGAGATATGATCCATCGAACTTAACAATAAACAATAGGAAACAAAGGATTTATTGACTGTTTATTGATTTTTCACTACCCCGGTACTTAAATATCAAGTACTATAGACATGATATACATCATTTTAAAGCTAATTTCAAGCAGAATATTTTGGTTGAATATCTCAAAAATGATGATTGGCGACTTCAGGGCTCAGTTGTGCCGAGGGGTCACATATCTTCTCAGAACCTGATTCAGCAGACATGTCATGGTAGGTCCAACTCATACATCAAATATCAGTTGTCTACAACTACAAATTCCCTTCGGTATTTAGCCCAATGAAAGCAAACAATGTGACACAAAATGTTAACATTTCTATACGATTAGCATCATATACGCTAACCTTAATGTTTGGAAATTGTTAATAATGTTATCGATATTTGGTTTGTTTCATTGCACAAAATAAATAAACCTTTTCTATTATACACTATACATATGTTCAGTACCTCTTTACATCTACTGCTTATAAGGCAGCAATAAGCTTACCCTATAGCTTTTACACCTTTTACATGAAGACTTCAGATGCAAATTACATTACATCCAAAGGCTGCCTTGTGTAATTGTTGCATCCTCTCTTACAGCATTTCTGATTGGTTGATTACACAGTCTATTCATTTGAGTGACCAATTAAAATACTGCTTCTAAATATTTCACCTCCATACTCTTCTGCTGTACAACTGTTTCTTACTGTGTTGCTGATTGGTTCAATAAATCATATATAATCTACTTGTAGCCAATCAGCAGGTAGTATTCATATGGTTAACCCACCATTCTTACCATGTTGCTGATTGGTTAAATAAATCATACATAGCCCTCTTGTAGCCAATCAGCAGGTCGTTCGTATGGCAGTTAATAATGTTTTATAATGTAATAAGATACTTCTGTAATCCCTTATTAGCAAGGGACAGTCAGTACTAGTGAGCAAAATTTTGAAGAAAAAAAAATACCCAAAACCAATAAAAAATAAACATAAAATAATTTTTTTTTAAATCATTAAAACCAAAAAAAGGCAGACTATGAATATATTATATTATGTATCTGAACTCTTCCCATGCACTATAGTCTGTGTACCTTCCTCGAGTCAGTAAAGTAAAATAAAATTTTTCTCAAAAACTTAATTTTTGCAGGAATCTGTTACAATGCTAGTTGGATGACTTGCATCATTTCCTTATGAAAATGTATACTTTTATATACTTAGCATCATTACATTTTGAATGCAATAAAAAACAATATCTTAATTACTGACTTGAGTAAGGTATACAGACTATATAATTCTTTGCCAAATATAGATCACTACAACATAGAAATAAAAGTTGAATTGTGTTGATTAGATTACTTGTGTGTAAAGGGGGCTTGTACGTGTAGGCATGACATAAATTGACCATAAGTAACTTGATGAAATATGTACAAGCTCACAAATACACACATGTGATACTAAACTGTACCCCCAATAGATAAATAAGGTAATTCTTAGCCAAGCTTGAATGTATTCATCCATGGAGAGTATTAAACATGGCCCAGTGTAAGGCGCATGCATGCAGTCTTCTGGACCACATTTGTGTACATCCATATCAAAACGATGCACTTGTCGGCTGCTACATGTGTCTCATTTCACATAATAACTAGGAATAAATACCAGGCTCATCTCAAGTGGATGTCACTTCAAATCATCCCCAAGTCACATGGTTTAGGAATACAGAGAACATTCTTTAACCATGTGACTTGGTGATTATTGGAAGTGACCTCCAATTGAGATGAGCCTGGTATTTATTCCTAGCTATTATCTGAAATGAGACACATGTAGCAGCCAACAAGTGCATCGTTTTGATATGGATGTACACATTTGTTTATCACAAAGCTACAATCAAGCAGAGTATTCTAACTTTTTCAAGAATTACCTAATATACCAATAGTATTTAATTACTTGAGCAACTAAAACTGACAGTGTGTCCCAATATTGCACATAAAATGAAAACCGTTCTTGTTTTCTGCATGAAGAATACTATTTCTCAATAATATTATCCACAAAACTAAGGCTTGTACAACACAATTGCATAAATAGAAACTTAGACAAAGATGCGATCATGGAACAAAGTTTTGACACACTTACACATCAAGAACTGCAAACTACCACCCCTCTCCCCCATGCAATGTTGAGAAATGCCCATGTTTTCATCAGTATTCCAACATTGATTGATGTGGAAAAGGGAAGGGCAACTCATTGATGTAAATGTCATGTTTAGGACATTTTCTGTAAACATGCAAAACTCTGCACAGAATTTTGGTAAGTGTGCCCAGTGTTCCAAGAATTTTTTTCCACGATTGTAGGTGAGCCTTATATCACACCAGAGTTGCTTTATGTGCTAAATCACCTTGCAACTCCCCAAATCCCACATAACTTAGCACATGCATCAAATGATTTACATTAGGTTTGTGTAATAAGCCCTTGATAACTATTAATCAGTCATAATAGTCCTGGAACAGCCAGTAGACAGTGTCAATGTCTGTAAATACCAACTTTGTATTCCACATTGAATACTAAATTTGTATTCCACATTGAATACTAAATTTGTATTCCACATTGAATACCAACTTTGGATTCCACATTGAATACCAACTTTGTATTCCACATTGAATACCAACTTTTCATTCCACATTGAACACTAACTTTGTATTCCACATTGAATACTAAATTTGTATTCCACATTGAATACTAAATTTGTATTCTACATTGAATACCAACTTTGGATTCCACATTGAATACCAACTTTGTATTCCACATTGAATACCAACTTTTCATTCCACATTGAACACTAACTTTGTATTCCACATTGAATACTAAATTTGTATTCCATATTGAATACCAACTTTGTATTCCACACTGAATACTAACTTTGTATTCCACATTGAATACCAACTTTTCATTCCACATTGAACACTAACTTTGTATTCCACATTGAATACTAAATTTGTATTCCATATTGAATACCAACTTTGTATTCCACACTGAATACTAACTTTGTATTCCACATTGAATACCAACTTTTCATTCCACATTGAACACTAACTTTGTATTCCACATTGAATACTAACTTTGTATTCCACATTGAATACTAAATTTGTATTCCATATTGAATACCAACTTTGTATTCCACATTGAATACCAACTTTGCATTCCACATTGAATCACACAGATTACAGCAACTACTTTAATGTTATAATGAAGGAGTAGAAAAGATCATAATACAGAATTTTCACATCTCAAAATTCAAAATGATCAAACTAATAAGTGTTTACATATATCATTTAAAGAAATCAATATAAAAGAATCAATTTTGTACACAATGTCATTTGATTATTTTTTCATTTTCATTTTACTATTTTTTTCTTGGTTTTGTTTAGTTTTGCTGAAGAAAGTTAAGCTTGCAAGTGCATAGGTCTCATATATGAAGCAAAACAATGTCCATGAGCAGGATTCAAAATAAACTTTGGTTTCAAAACTACACCAATATTATTTGCAGGATCAAAATCTAATATAGGTGACATTCAATTAATTTTACCAAGTCAATTTTTTAATTGTGAACAACTATGTCCCAGCACATCCCTTTTTAAAGGGATTTTTACTTGCCATCTTTCATTAAGTGACATGGTCTGATCCACTCAGACCAAAGTCGGCCATTTTGAAAATTATAACCATTACTAACTGCTTAGTACTTAAGCTTACTGACATTGAAATCCCCATCATCCCTGCATGTTGCAAAATTATCAAATTTTTATATGTTTAACTTGATTTATAGTGTATTTTTGTTTCTTATTTTTGTCTTTATCTCAATGTCATCATTGCCAACTTTGGTCCGACTGCATCAGATCAAGTCATATTGGGCAATTCCATTTGAAATCCATACTCCCCCTGTGCAAGATTTTGGAAATATGTTCCACAGAGGGAGTATGAATTTCAAATAGAATTAGCACATTAACCAGCTATATTTGAAACTCACCCTCCCTCTGTGGAAGATTCAAGTTGAATCTTTGTCAGAGGGTGTATGAAATGCAAATAGAGCTGCCTAATATGCTAATTCCATTTAAAATTCATACTCCCTCTGTGGAACATATTTCAAAAATCTTCCACAGGGGTAGTGTGTATTTCAACTGGAATAGCCAAATTTGCCAGACCATTTTTTGACAGTAACTGGCCAAAGCGTCCATTATTTTCAACCCTGTTCATAGACTTGACCTGCAATCATATATTATGTGGCATCATTTGGCAGACCAAACATTCACATGCTGTTTTTGTAAAAGTAGCAATTTTTACACAATTTTTTCAAAAAACCTGCATTGCAAACCGTATCATATATTAAGAGGCTCCATCCGAGCCACTTACGGCATACATCATTCATGCTGCGCCATACATGTAGCTTTCCTCAAAGTTTGCAGTTTTCTTATACTATTATAACTAAAACCAAACAAACTTTTTATAACCCCATGAGAACTACCTGCCGATTGGCCAAAAAAGAAGTTTTCATTATCAAATGGACCAATCAGCAACATTGTTCGAATAATTTCACCACCCAAAAAAAATGGGGTGAATTATTTGCAAAGCTCCATTCTGATTGGTGATTGAAATGAAGATATCACGTAATTGACCAATCAGAAGCAATGTTAGATCAACAGGTAGTGCTCAGGGGGTTACAGTCTGCATGATTTCGTCAGCACCCTCAGCAGTATATTGGATGCATTATTTTCATAAGCATCTCATAATAGAGAGGGGTTGTATTAAATTAACCACACCCCTCACTAATACATGTATCTCATAATAGAGAGGGGTTGTATTAAATTAACCACACCCCTCACTAATACATGCATACCCTGTTTCACAAAGAAAAAGATAGTGAAAAAAGCTTGCACGGTATATCAAAAAGTTCATCACATCATAATATATATATATAAAAAATGTTTCTTTTTTTATATTTTTAAATTCTTTGGAGAAAGCCCTAATCCTAAAAATGTGATTTTTCTTTTACACGGTTGTCGAGATCGGCGGGAAGTGCTCGGGTGCATTCTTGTTGGCAGCATACTCGCCAAAGAGCTCTTGACCGACTCGTTTGATTTGCGATTCGACCTGCGGAAACTGCGTAAGCACTATCTTCAGATCGGCCACAGAGAGGGAGAGCACATCCACGTGCTTACAAGCACGCACTGAGGTTCTACGGGGCATGTCGTATACCATGTGGATATCGTCAAAGAAGTCGCCTTCTTTTAGGACTTCGGAAACTTCTGACTGGTCATGTTCTTCTAATACTTCAACCTATGAGAAAAACAAATTGTAGAACTTTATAAGAGAATTGAGATATTGCCATTACTTACTCAACACCTAAGCTTACTGATTTTAAACAGCTCTTTTCAGAGCCACCACTTATTTAGTTTTTTCTGTTGACAAGGGGCGGTCTTCAGTGAACAGCTCTTTTCAGGGTCATTAAGACTTTTTCATTACCAGATAGGCAAGGTCTGCTTGTTCTCTATTTACAAGGGGCAGTCTTCAGTGAACGGCTCTTTTCAGAGCCATCAGTAGGCAAGGGGCGGCCTATATGGCCATCGATGCTGCTTTGATGCTTGTTATTAATGAACTATAAACTAATTCATCACTATTAATGGTAAATTTGTATTGGCCAAGAATATTACATGCAGAGATTCATATGTAATCACAATTAATAATAGTCAATTAGTTGATTTCATTAATAAAAAGGATAGACCAAGCATCAATGGTCAATCAAACTAATTTTGTTTTATTGCTTATATCCTTGGCATACTTATTAATTGTGTGCATGTCATACACCGACATCGCCTGGCTAATAATTATTTGGTGCAGCAGAGATACTAAAATAAATACACGGGATTGATACACGTGAATTGCTATGCACGGTTTTGATATCAGACGAAAATCTTCGGATACCGGGGTGGAAAATGATGAATATCTCCCGTAAATGATTTCGTCTCAAGAAACCAGATCTGGTCTTATACACTTGAAAATATGTGTTGAACAGATATGATAGTCGTTAGTTTGCGCTTTGAGAAAAGGCTGTGAGTCTTGAACTCAAAATCTGATCAAATTTTATATTGCGTTGGTCCTGTATGGACTACACCGTGCAGGCTATAGCTGCACTCACTACTCCAGTGGAGGCTGTATGACCACTGACCGCAATGTCGTATACAAGCTTACTCACACAGCGAGAAATCAATTACCCCGGCTATTGTCAGTAGCCTTAGTCAGGTCACTTGGCTACTGCGATTCATATTAAAGGTGGAATAAAATGGCCGTGCATGGCTGTGGATTCAACCTACCATGGCGATTTCTACCATGAAGATATCGGGGCGATGACACTGTGCGCCATACACGGTGTTATTATATTAGTCTTATATTTTTGCACCTTATATAAGCCAAACAAACTTTATTTCATAAATGATAAGCAACAACTTCTTAACATGTCTTTTCATCGCAACAATTTTAGTAAGGGAGCAAATAAGAAAAATAACAAACATATTTGTAAATCTCAAAAAATTGGCAGGGATGATATACATGTTATCTATTTTACTTGGCCTTATTGAAACAACCAACACATGACTTACAATTCCTCGGTGGATGAAGTACATTTCATTAGCAACATCTCCCTGCCTTACTATATAGTCGTTGGGCATGAATAGAACTTGTCTAAGCATCAGAGATATCGAACGGAAAAAACTCTCATCTGCTTCTTGGAATAATGGCACCTACAATGAGAAGGATACAGTCAAAAAAACAATAACATACATAACAATATAGACATCACAAAACTTCTGAACCAAGTATGCTAGACCTTTGGTATTTTCATTTTATTTATGATAGCCTAATTATGTTTGTTTAAGGTAATAGTAACTATTTAGTAACTCAATTCTCAAAAATGTCTCTTTTGGCCCCCATGGAGCAGATCATGTCACATAGATAATAGATATTTGCAAAACAAGATTTAAAAAAATAACCTAATATGTTTTCACACAATAACAGACATAACATTTCAAGAAGTGTTAGGTGATATTGTTACAAAAAATAAATTCTTAAAAAGTTAAATTCTTATTTATTTCTTACCTTTCTTAAATTTTCACCATTAACATTAAGGGAAAGCTCTGTCTGCATACAAAATGGTGCATCCTTAAATAGATTATGCTGGTCGATACCCCTACGCAAAAATGAGAAATAAAACATTTGTGATGAAAGAATTGTAGTCTGTAACTGACAAATTGTGAACAATGAAGTCATACAATTGAATACCTGAGTGGAAGAAGGGCCCAACTCCATTTTTTACAAAAATGAGTTAGACCCACCATTTTATTGCCAGCAGACTGTTCTTCCTTGTGTGTGAAAGATGAGCCAAAATCCACTTTCTAAATAGTCTTCCACGTACACTTAATCATGGCTTTCATGGAAGAAAGGCCCAACTCCATGGAGTTGGGCCCTTCTTCCACAAATATTGGGTTAAAGAAGAATTTTGTTCATCCATGAAATCTGCTTTCCACAGCAATAAACTTTCTTGCTAACATATTACATGCTTATACTTGTGCAATAAATGGACAATTTTCAAATTTCTGTAGCTATTTATAACAAATCTGCTTATGGAACTGGCACTTGCAGTATATGAGTGGAAGAAGGGCCCAACTCCAGCTCGTATTAAGATCTGTACCGTTGCCATGGTGTTATGACCAACGTATACACCAACCTTACTGATGGCCTAGGGACAGAATACCCTTTACTACCAGGTTCACACAAAGTAAACACAGTACACTGTAGTTACTATTTCAGAACAATAAAACACTAGTAACATTTATTTTGGGGTTAAGTACATCATCAGGTGGGGCTTTAACCATGTTAACCTGCTTCACAAGTTATAATACACATACACAATCATATAATGTATAGCATACTAGCATAGAGTAAGCATATTAATATGTTATCATTGGCAGTGCCATCATTGTGGCATGAGATGATCTAGAGTCATTTGTTATCCATATCATGTCTTGATCTGTAGTTGGGAGTTTCCATGAAGACTAGTCTGTACTCTGTAGCCAGTTAATGCATGCTCGCAGTTCGCGTTTTCGTGTACACTACTCAAAGTCATGTCATGACAGAATCAAATAACACAGCACAGCTAGCTTAAGCTTAACAGCTCCTTGGAATGGTTTCATACCAACGTATAACTTTACCTCCACTAGGTTCTTGAATAACTGCTAAGTCTTTCTGGTGAATCCCCTGTATTTACATTGCAAATGTTAGATATAAAAATCTGCAACTATCTCAGCCCATGTGCCATCCGTGTTGCTCAGGTAGGCAGCCATTTTGATCTCCACTATTTTCAGTCTGTAGGCAATTAAGCCTGTCTCCCAATTACTAGTAGCTGGCAGGGGGTGTCTGATGCTGGATGCTCAATGCCTCAATCAATCCTATGATATACCAGTGGACATCACACCTCCCCCTTAAAAGAGAAGTTTACATGTAATGAAAACTTCACACTTTCTTTAGTGTTTTACTTCATAACTGATTACTTAGTATATTATCCTGTAGTTGTTATACCTGAACTTTTTGTCAACAAACACCTTGACTGTATAACACTACATAAACTATAAAATGTTGACATTGGTTCATGACCATGTCACTGCTTTTCTTTTTAAAAGCAATTTTTGTTTGATAACAAAACTCAAAGTTTTATACAGCACAATTAATAGAAAAATTTGAATGCCATGAAAACTTAACTTTGAACATGTTCCATACATGTGATCTACTTGAAAAGTACACTGCTTTCCTTTTTAAAAGGAATTCTTGTTTCACACACTGTTTATGGCATTTGGCAATGTTAATTTAATTGTGTGCTCTTGATAGGGCATCTGTTACCTCATTGTCTCTCCATTTAACATGCTTGGCATCCAGGGTATACTCTTGTTTGAGTGGATTTACCATGTAGGGATACTGTTTTATGGGTGCAAAACCACCTGCATGTACATCAAGATCATGGTATGTCAAGTCAGTTGTAGTTGTCAGGACCTTTTCACCTGGTTTAAATACTCTGTTCTCAGCTTCCTTGTCATACCATGTTCTCATTTTGTCTTGACTCTGTTTGAGATTTTCATGTGTCAGACTTATGACTACATTACATGTACTATCCACCACTACTTGATTATAGACTCTCCATTCTTGGTCAACTTTTGTATCTGGAGGTCTGTATCTCCTCACAAGAACCTCATTTACTTTGTACAAACATACAGGGACCTCATTTGTTTCCTCTGTCATTGATCTTTGACCTATGTTTACTAGTTTTGGGTCCTTCTCTTGTTCACTAACCAGTTTTTCATGGTTACTGGGGTACTGTTCACAGTCCCTATGTTTCTCAGATTTTGTAATTACATTGAATACATTGGGATCTGATTTCCCCATAACAATAGGACTTGATTGTGCATCCTGATCATATACATGTATTTCAGAAAGAAAAGTGTCCTCTAGGTCTGGGACTAAGTCATTTTCCCTTTTCTGACTTTCATGTTTTTCTTGAGCACTCTGTAAGGGCTCCATAATTTCTTTGTTTGCTTGACAACTCATGGATCTGGGAACAAAACCTGATGGGAAAACATAATTTTCTTCATCCCTATCAGTTTTAATCACTGATTTAGTAACTACATGTATGTGATCAGGCACTTTATCAGGTAGTACTTTTTCCTCAGTAAAATCATTATCCAAGAGTATGTTTGCAGCATCTATGGGCAGTTCCTTTTGCACTCCCACTTTATATGTTTTTGACACCAAGTCAGTCTGTACCTCAATTATGTGAGGGGGATTACTAACAATATCCATCCCAATATCAGGGACCAGCACATCCTCTCCAGTGGAAGATTTCTCTGAAAATGACAAGGTGCTTTCCAAATTTGCACTCTTGCCACAAGCTGTATCCTTAATTATTTCTATGGGCTTTGGATCTGATTTGTCATTTGATAACGACACACTAATTCCCTCACTCACCAAAGGTTCAAACATTTCACTAACTTCTATTGAGTCAGATTCCTTTTGTAGGACTTTTTGGTTTTCATTGGGGAGATTCTCATTAATATGCACAGGGTCTACACACATTACAGGAGATGAACAATTTTGTTTCTCATGAAGTTTCCAACATTGGGACATCAGGTGCCCTTTCTTATGGCAGTGATAGCAAGAAGGCCCTGATTTAGGCTTACTTTCATAGATAACTTTTTGTTTACTAGGGTCACTGGGAACTTTTGTACTTTTTGTATCATGAACCTCAGATGACCAAACTTTTTCTCCATGTTGTGTGCTGCTTCTTAATTCCTCATAGGAATTTGAGTGTGAAAATGGCTTTGCCACTCTTGTTTTGTACTGTGAAATGAGCGCATACTTATTCAGGATGGCCTGCTTTACCGTAAGGTAATCTGCATCAGGTAAACAGTAAAATACCTCATAAGCTTTACCCACCAAAACACTCTGAAGTAATAAGCACCATTGGTCTTTTGGCCAGGAGAAACTGTTGGCAATTTCCTCGAAATGTATGAAATATTTGTCTACTTCGCATTCATTGAATTTTGGTACCAACTCGATATGTTCAGTGACATCAAATGTACTCTCTTTGAATACTAATTCTTGTTTCAATTTCTCATGCTCAAGTGACCATTTCATTTCTAATTGTTTCATCCTGAATTCTTCCTCCATTTTTAACTTTGCCATGTTTTCTTGTGCGGCAGTTTTCAATTTCTGCATTTCAATTTCATGTTGTTTCATCCTGAATTCTTCCTCCATTTTTAACTTTACCATGTTTTCTTGTGCTGCAGTTTTCAATTTCTGCATTTCAATTTCATGTTGTTTCAGTTTTACAACATCCACCTCTACATGAATTTGGACTTCCATTTTCTTATCCAAATATTTTTCATCAAGAATATTCTTACCAACCAATACATCTATGAGATCATTTTTAATTACTTGCTTTCTCATTGGCTGTTTAATATCCAATTCATAATATTGGACTAATGACACTAACTTAGGTCTACGTAACTGGTCAAACTTTTCCCATGTTACATCCTTAATGAATTCTTCTGGTTTAAACTCCATGATGATGATTCTGATTAAACCCAATTTTTACAGTGTATTTATTTCTTTACGTTACAGTGTACTGTAATTTTAATTCAATATCTCAGAACACGAGCCCCTGTTTCTGGTAGGGCTCCAAATTACTTAATTCATTCCCGGACGTGAGCCCCCAATTCTGTTATGACCAACGTATACACCAACCTTACTGATGGCCTAGGGACAGAATACCCTTTACTACCAGGTTCACACAAAGTAAACACAGTACACTGTAGTTACTATTTCAGAACAATAAAACACTAGTAACATTTATTTTGGGGTTAAGTACATCATCAGGTGGGGCTTTAACCATGTTAACCTGCTTCACAAGTTATAATACACATACACAATCATATAATGTATAGCATACTAGCATAGAGTAAGCATATTAATATGTTATCATTGGCAGTGCCATCATTGTGGCATGAGATGATCTAGAGTCATTTGTTATCCATATCATGTCTTGATCTGTAGTTGGGAGTTTCCATGAAGACTAGTCTGTACTCTGTAGCCAGTTAATGCATGCTCGCAGTTCGCGTTTTCGTGTACACTACTCAAAGTCATGTCATGACAGAATCAAATAACACAGCACAGCTAGCTTAAGCTTAACAGCTCCTTGGAATGGTTTCATACCAACGTATAACTTTACCTCCACTAGGTTCTTGAATAACTGCTAAGTCTTTCTGGTGAATCCCTTGTATTTACATTGCAAATGTTAGATATAAAAATCTGCAACTATCTCAGCCCATGTGCCATCCGTGTTGCTCAGGTAGGCAGCCATTTTGATCTCCACTATTTTCAGTCTGTAGGCAATTAAGCCTGTCTCCCAATTACTAGTAGCTGGCAGGGGGTGTCTGATGCTGGATGCTCAATGCCTCAATCAATCCTATGATATACCAGTGGACATCACAATGGAAACATCATATATGATTTCGAATGTATGTAATACTGCATGTCCATGTATTAAAGGTCCCCTGAAGATAAAAACATTCTGTCTATAAAACTTTTCCAAATATTATGTTTTTTGTTAATATCTTGAAAACAGTTTTGATGGAGTTGGGCCCTTCTTCCACTCAGGTATTCAATTATTAGTATGTAACAGTGCAGGATGTTGGTTGGATGAGGTTCTTTTCAAAGGCAATTCTTGTTAAGCAATTCTTGTCCCAAATTCAGAACGTGGTAATTTCTGATTTCTTTCGATCCGTTTATATCTGGCCAAGACTGGTTCTTCTTCCAAAATAGTACAGTTCCCACATAGCGTATACCGTAAAAACTTGATAGTTAGCATATGTGCTTACTATCGAGCGCTTTAAAACATGCAAACATGAAGAGCCCCATCCACAAAAGTGTAAAGGGTTTTAAGCAAATCATTGTTGTTATATACGAACAAATAATTCTGCAAATGTGTGTCTCAACCCCATAAGCTCAGTTGGTAAAGCACAAGAATTTGGCAGAGTTTCATGTTTTCAAAGCTCTCGATAGTAAGCACATATGCTAACTATCGAGTTTTTACGGTAATCGTACAGTAGAGAGAGAGTACACAATTTCAGCCAATCAGAGCTCCAGATTGAGTGGCATGAGATTCAGATTAGTCTTGATCATCAGACATCCTTTATCAGTGAGGAGAGAAGTAAAGAAATAAATTACGATTGAATCAACCTAGTTCTTCAAGACCATCTTTATTTGACTGAATCCATTAAGCCTAAATATTATAAGTGCAACATTCTTTATCAGTGAGGAGAGAAGTAAAGAAATAAATTACGACTGAATCAACCTATAGTTCTTCAAGACCATCTTTATTTGACTGAATCCATTAAGCCTAAATATTATAAGTGCAACATTCTTTTGAAAAAGTCCCAGAAAGCATCATTTTCCCATGCAGCACACAAACACACTCCACCAAGACACACTCTCAAATACACCCCCCGACACACACACACACACATTTCAAATACGCCTGTTTACAGTGGTGTCCACAGGTTTTCAAAAGGAGGGGGGGGGCACTTGCCACAAATAGGTAAATCCCGAATCTTCACTCGACTTACCAGTAATATTGGGGGGGGGGGCAATGCCCCCCTTTGTGCACGCCACTGTCTGTTTATGCTGCAAACTTAGCATCAGTATTTATCAAACACATTTCACTCAAGTTAACACAAACTTGTTGGTTTATTTCACTCAAGTTAACACAAACTTGTTGGTTTATAATCAGCGATTAATTACATGTACTTACTTGTTACGCATCCACAGATAATCAAAATATTTGACAACATTATTCTTCATTTTACTGTCTAGTCTCATGTCTTTCATTTGGTTCTGAAAAGAAGACAAAATAAAAACTATAAATGTTTAAACAAGGGTAACTCACTATTGGTTTTTTGCATCGACCCCCACTAGGGGCTTTGCCACCTGGACCCCAGCAGGGGCCCTAAGGTGGGCCCCTGCACCCCACCCTTATGTGTTCGCGCTAAAAAGGTCCACTTTTTCTAAATTTGCACCCCACAAAAAATCCTGGGTACGGGCCTGTGCATCACTGACTTTATTTGGCTTACTTATTGGTAAATACAGTGGCGTAACCAGGACTTTTTCAGAGGGGAGAGGGCAAAGGGAAAAGGTCAACTTTCAAGGGGAGGGAAATGCATCAAAAATGGGGTAAAAGTACAAAAAGGGCCTAAAAAATCTTTAATATCAGGATGATCAGCATCACAAATACTGTTACTCTATGATAAGATGAGATGAGGTAATTATTTAGACAATACACTACATGATTACCTTGACAGCAAGTAGTCTTTCCTCATAGCTGACCCTTCCGGCCTCCTCGTTGGCTAATGTGGAGGCAATGTTACCCAAAACGGAACCAAAGAGTAACTGACCAAGCACCATTACAAGACTGGCAAATACTGTAAACAAAGCATAAGCAATAATAAGCTAGCGCCAAGGGAGTTCTTGCATACTAGCATAATACATTTATGTAATGACTGGATGTTAAGGGCTGGGGTATGAACGTTTGGACAGTATTTATTGTGGGACATTAGAACACATCAGACATATCGAATTGCATTCTGAATACGAAGAATGTCATTCTGATATCAAATAATTTTGATTTTTTGAAATTCGCAATTTAATATACATTTTATGGCAAATCATTAAAAATTTGATATTTTTCAAATTTTTGATATATAACAGTACTCGAAGTAAATTATATAAATCTAATGACATATTCTTAAAGTGTATGTAGATGGGATGAAAAGCCCGACGATCAATTGAAAATTTTGACCTTTCATTATTGAAGATATGGATTTTTTTCCCAAAACACCCAAAAAAAATAGGTCTTTTTTTTTTTTTAATCCATATCTTCAATATGAAAGATCAAAATTTTCAATTGATCGTCGACTTTTCATCCCATCTACATACACTTTAAGTATAAATCATCAGATTTATAAAATTTACTTCAGTACTGTTATATATCAAAAATTTGAAAAATATCAAATTTTTGTAATTTGTCATAAAATTTGTATTATATTGTGATTTTCAAAAATGAAAATTATTTGATATCAGAAAGACATGCTTCAGATTCAGAATGCAATTCGATAGGTCTGAGGTGCTCTCATGTCCCACAAAAAATACTGTCGAAACGCAATAAACGCTCATTCTAGATCCCTTAAGACTGTTTGTAATGTTGGTGTGATGGGCTATTCCATTTAAAATCCACACTACCCCTGTGCAAGATTTTGGGTGTATAAATTTCAAATGGAATTAACACATTAGCAGCTCCATTTGAAACTTGCACTCCCTCAAGGAAAGATTCAGGTTGAATCTTTTTCAGAGGGGGTATAAAATTCAAATGGAGCTGCCTAATGCCCTCACTCCATTTGGAATTCATACTCCCCCTCTGGCAGATATTTTAAAAATCTTCCACAAAGGTAGTGTGGATTTTAAATGGAATAGCCCGATGTGATGTCACACCAAGTAGTTCTTCCACTGCAATGAGCTATTATACGATTTCCGTCAAATTTTAATTTTGTTATTCTTTACCCAAAATGCTAAAATAACATTAGTAATAACTGCCGGGAAGGGTTTCTGACCATTTTAAGCTGAAATAACAAGGTAAAGTGAAAGAAACCCCACTGGTTATTTTGGCTGTTTGAAATGGAGTTCTATGGTGGACATAATATGACTTGCTCAAAATTGTTCTGTTGACCTACAAACACAACATATTTGGCTGATTCCATTTAGGTGCAAGTTGATATTGGTAAACATTACAAATGTGCCAAAAATCAGGTTTGAAAAAATTAACCAATTTCATATTATAAAATCGTACATAATGGCTTTAAAAGATTGTCAGACACGAATTAGGTGTGGTTTTTTTTCTGACTTTATTATAAAATGACCTTGAATTATAGAGTATAGAGCTCAAGTTTCAAAACTCAAACCCATTGTTTACAATTTTGACTCAAAGCACAGCAAAGGTGTGCTCTTTTAGGGTGTTATTTTTAAACATGGTCCCATGTCTAAGGATTTTTTGTAAAAATATCCCCAAATTTGCTGTTTTAGATGATTCTTCAAACTGTGAAAACTGCACCCCAATGTCTAAGGATTTGTTGTGAAAAACAAACCCATTTGAGTGACAAGTCTCATAGGGCTGGTTTCTTGAAGCATGGCTAGTGGTCAGGCTTCCTAAGCCATCAGGCTTCAGCCCAATTAATCCTATATACCAGTAGGCCTACTCATAATTCCACATCGTAGGCCTACATCACCAGAAAAGATAAATAAATAAAATTGTTCCACGATGGTAGGGTTAGCCTGTTAGCTTAGGAAGCCTGACCATTAGCCAAGCTTTGAGAAATCGGACCATATACTTCAACATGGAAGTACCATCCATGTATGCATTAGGGTGTGTGAGAGGCCTCAGACAAAAAAGAGGAAAATTACTTTAAAAAGCTGAAAAACAGCATAAAATCAGGGTAAAAATGCCAAATATATGGGCTGAAAATAAAAGAAAACACATCAATTTTGGCAATAAAAAGAGCTGAAATAAGCTTAAAAGCTGAACTTTCACACCCTTGAATTGAGGACTATGACTTACTCATTTCAGTAAGTGAATGTGCATGTATATCACCATAACCTGTGGACGTTAGTGTAGCAACACACCAGTATAGACAGTCACAATATCTGTCAAATATCCCCACGTCTGCTCCTGGATCCAAGTAACCTAGTCAACAAAACATTCAATCAAATATTTATTGCAGTTCATTATCTACCATTATTATATACATTGTAATACGACGCTTTTAGCTATACCGCAAATTTTTAATACTGCACGGTAACACCGGGCAAGATATCTTGATACTGAACGGGCTCGCACATTTTGTGTTGCCGCTCGCAACTCGTAGCACGTTACGCGGCATAACTCGTGCGCGGAGAGACCAAAGCAGGCGTAATTGATTGAGTTATGCAGTTTGTTGTTTTATACAGCTGGCAAACATGATGAAAATGATTACACTAAACGACTGGATTCCAAATGGCACCAGTATGTTTAGTTTGGTACTTGAAAAGCTTCATATTATATAATAATAATAATAATATTGGATGGCTTTATTTCGGGTTGTATGAGAATAAACTGCACTTGCCATGAATGATATTCAATTCGCCGTACCGGCTCATTGAATATCATTCATGGCACGTGCACTATATTCTCATACATGTACAACCCTCAATGCCATCCAATATTATATAATCCTTTGCTGAAATATGACAGAAGTACACAAGTGTTGTTCCCATTGTAACAATCCAATAGATACAGGGTTTTATCCTTTAGTTGATAAGAATTCTGCAGTCTCATTGGTCAAACACCACAAGGATAAAAATCTGTATTACCTGGGTACTCCTCATTAATATACAGGCAGTTCACCTTTCCTGTATTACCTGCCTAGTCCTAACAGGCCCGCGTCTGCGTAACATGACTGCACTGTTCAAGCAAAGAAAAAACTGGCCTTCTTTTCAGTAAGATTATCAAACTAAATTCCTTCAACAAAGTTTGCAAACGAGTTGGAAGATAATAGAATTCATGTTCATTAAAGGATAAAATCGTTACACCCTGTTTGTTCTCATAAAATACAGGAAAATATCTATGGTCTGGTGCTGTATTCCATTCAGCCATTGGCTTCATGGAATGCAACACTAGACCGTAGATATTTTCCTATATTTTGTGAATAAACATGGGGTAACTAATGATATCTGCTATATGAAATTCCTACTCCCTTTTGGAATTCATTGCATTGGATAAAAAGCCTGATGGATAGATAAGTCTATTGTTGGTCTAATACCATTTCGTCTAATTCATGTTTACTCTATATTCTATTTCCAGAAATTGACAGTCAATCATGATGAAACCAATTAGGCTTGGGTGCATAACTTACCTATATTTTCAGCCCATGTACCATTATAACATCTACCAAGAGGACAAGCAATCATGTACCAGATACTGGCAAATAAATGGATAATAATCACCAGCATCACAAAGAACTTGGTCAGACGTACATGTAACATGCTGCAATGCAATCACACAAAATAATAAATAATTCACATGAGTTTCAGTGGTCATTTCACAATCATTAAAAAAATAATGTAAAATTAAGTGTACTGACAATCCAAAAGCACTTATTTTAAGTACATGGAGCAGCATGGCACACTGGTTAAGGGGGCTGTCTTTGATGCAAGAGGGCCCCAGTTCAAATCCACTCTCCCTGTGGTTCATCTGGAAAAGTCAGTCAGTCAGTCAGTTCCCATCAGAGTGATGCCCAATTGTTGGCTACACTTGCAAAAATTCCACGACCTGCTATCTCCAACAATCTCCTTTAAACCATGTCACTTGGCTTGGTTAACCCCCTGAGCACTACCTGCCGATCTAACATTGCCTCTGATTGGTCAATTACATGATATATTCATTTTAATCACCAATAAGAATGGAGCTTTACAAATAATTCACCCCAATTTTTGTGTGTGGTGAAATCATTCTAACAATGTTGCTGATTGGTCCAATTGATAATGAAAACTTCTTTTTGGCCAATCGGCAGGTAGTTCTAATGGGGTTTTGTCAGCATTATATCTCTGATTGAATGCCTAATCACACACTCTTTGTCAGAGTCCTTTACTTTTTTACTAATGCAACATATGCTCTGCAAAATACAAAAGTTGTATCCTGATTGGCTATAATTGAACCATGTCATGAAATATCATAATGTGCTTCGAGGGTGCACCATATTTTTCTCATGAACTTTGGATCACAGGAAAAAAAAGTTTGGTAAGCTCTGGACTAATGTAAACCATAACAATCACTACAGTCAGTCAACTCTGAAGTCCAAAGTACTGACTCAGCAGAGACGCAGCACTGTGCACTGTTTACACACTGTATACGCGTGAGTTGTCACTTTGTACTTCAGAGTGGACACACTGTAAATCCAACTTACTTAATATTTAGTTCTTGCTCCCAGCTATCAAAGAACTGGTTCACGCGCACAAGGCGCAGTAGATGTATTGTCCTGAGAAATGTGAATGCAGTGAATCTCATGGTGTCATCCGGGAAGCACAAAGCAAAGATATCCAGGGGTAAAGTAGCCACCATATCAAGTGGAAAACTAGAAATAGTTTTGAGATATTGTCTAGACACTTTATTAAAATCTGTTTCAAGTTCTCCATACTCGTCTGCACAGCTTACGTGGAATTTGATGTAAATCTGCAATCAATCAATCAATCAATCAATCAATCAATCAATCAATAAATAAATCAATTTTATTTGACAAATCGTCACTGGGCGGGAAAAACCTCATATGTACATTTGGCCCTTGAATATGGATGAAGCAAACCCTACAATATAAAATCTACACCTACAAGGCTTTATCCATGTTCAAGGGCCAAAAGTAAATATGAGTTTTTTCCTGCATGTACTTTGGCCCTTGAACATGGATGAAGCAAACTCTTCAATATAAAGTCTACACCTACAAGGCTTTATTCATGTTCAAGGGCCAAAAGTATATGAGGTTTTTCCCGGCCAGTGACGAAATACTGCACATACAGTGTGATCAAAACAAACAAACAAACAAACAAAGAATGTTAACCAATAAGCTAAATAGTAGCCTAAAGTTACAATAAAATTAATGCATATTCATAGTATAAAAAATATAAATACGATTGTCATTCTAAAAAAAGGACTAGAAACACATAACCATGTGCTGACAAACCCACGTCATCAATATTTCAGGTCAAAGGTAAAGCTGTTCAAGCACACAAGTTGGAAACAAAATATTTGATAAAATCACTACCATTCTCATCTTGTGTAGGGTGATCACACCGCTCTACAGGTTGTTTTTTTACCTTGATAAAAATATCAAAGTGCAAAATGGCTTGAACTAATCATGGAACACTCTTTTGTGATCATTTAAGGTTACAAATATGACCTATCTCTAGGATAAGAGAGAAATGCAACCTCACAATTTTTGCTGTGAATTTCGCTTTTTAGTGCTTTTCTCGCCTTTAAAAGATTTCTACCACAAAAATCTATTTCTGTGCCGCATGTTTGCAAAATTTAACAACCATTACAACTGAATAAGCTTAACTCATTAATCAAAGTTCTTGATATCTGATCCAGAAATTGCACTTACTTTGTGTACGTTTCAGCAACACTGTTGCCTTTGTCAACACTTGATGAGGAGTGATTCCTAGTAGCGTCGGTTGCCAGTAGGAATCACTCATCATCAAGTGTTGACAAAGGCCACAGTGTTGCTGAAACGTACACAAAGTAAGTGCAATTTCTGGATCAGTTATCAAGAACTTTGGTTAATGAATATACTCTACCGATCCTGATGAATTTGTTCAACCATGAATAAGCGTAAGTTTGATTTTCTAGCCTAAGTTTACAAAAACAGTTCATTTTCCGGCACATCCAATCAACAACACTTAACAGTAATATTCTATAATACAGAAGAAAAACTTACCTCAAATATAAACACAGCCTCACAAATGTAACTAAAAACTAAGATTTCAGTACTTTTCACTTGGAAAAAGGCCTACAAAGTTGGAAACAAGAAAACAAAAATTATCTCAATACAGAACAACTTAAAATGATGATCAATACAAGTTAAGACTGATATTGGCATGCCCTTTTTATATAAGGCCTAAAAAAAATTGTTTGATTGGTGTAACATAAAATTTTTTTTAGGGTAGGTAGGTCGGGATTTTTTTTTTACTTACTTTTTAAGCTGTAAATTTTGTTTCATAAAAGCTTTGGAACTTTTTTCTTTTAAAAAAAAATTTTATTTGTTTTATTTATTTTTTCAAATTTTATTTATTTTTTTGAAAAAATAAATAAAAAAGTTAGGGTCGGGCCTAATTTTAGGGTAGGTCGGGTTACGCCAATCAAACAATTTTTTTTTTAGGCCTAAGGAGAAATTGGATTTTGTTCACAATTAGAACCTAAAATACTGTTAAGATTCACCTAAAGGCATATAGGTTCCCTTGGGCAAAAACTAAAAGTGCCCTCCCGTAAAAATCCCACCATCATATAGTGCATGGACCATTAATTCTTGTTGTGATTTTCTGAGGAGGGAACTATCTACCTTTATGTAAAATTATTGTACTGTAAGGTAAAAGAAAAGGAGCCCATGTGTACCATTAGGCGAATCTTTAAGGTATGTGTTCTTTCAGTTGATGAAGAAATATTTTTGGTAACTCAATATTTTCTCCCACTTTTGTACATTTTTGTTTTAACAATTGAATCACTTTGCTTTAGTAACAAAAATGAATATCAAATCAGCAAAATAAGTTAAAAATCCGAATTATTAAGTCTGAAATTTTAAAAGCGTCACATAACCAATAATATATTAAGCTTTGTTTGGGATGTCTCTTCAATGTGTGATGAGGGTGTGTGTATTTTTGAGGTGGGGTGGGGGTTAGGTGCAGTCTGCACATATTATTATATCACCCTACTACTGATAAATAATACATGTACTACTAGGTGTATATAATACATACCTGATAAATTATGGTCCATGTTGTCAAAAATGTCAGTGCACATGTTACTTGCGAGAGATGGCGCACCACTTTGCTGTCGGGACTCAGCACAAAGCGGTTAACACGGCGCAATGATTCCAGATAATTCTTGTTGCGTAAGCAGCAAAATAGCGAGAATCTTGTCTGGGCTTCATTGGCGCTGTTCTCCATCTCAACTACTGTGGTGGAATCAGGCGCTGTGATGTTGGTACTTGGAGCTACAGAAATATACACACAAAAATATGGTCATCAAAATTTCACACCACATAATCTGTCTGAATCAAATGTTTGCATCAAATTACATTTATTGATCAATTTATAGGAGAGAGCGGACTTGTGTTATTCTTAGCAAATTTCCCTGGCAACTTGCATCTCAAAAACAAAACATTCCAAGTACACACTCGGCGCTAGGTGAAACGCTTGCGATGTGCAACGGGCACACAGTCCAGTGACCTAATTTGATTGATCTGCGCAGTTGTTTTCACCGGCACTTGGTTGTTTTCACCGACATGATGTAGCTCCGTCCCGGCCTATTGATCATTCCAATTTGTATTTACCCAAGTGTGGTATCCTACTGCAGCTAAGAAATTTCCCAAATGTTGCTGTCAATCTTATTGGTTTTCATTAATAGTGTTCAAAGTGATGACCACTCAAAACAGGGGATTTCCTTTTTTACGTGTTTATGCAAATTACAAATCTAAACAAAGACTAAAATCACAATAGAGTGAGTATCAACATGTTATTTTGAGCATCACAAATAATAACATTGTAATAATTGGATCCCATGATTAATGAATCTCTAGCCATAAATCTAATTATGAAATAATAAATAAAGCTCTGAGAATGCTTCATGTAATGAAATTGAAAACAAGATTTGGATTTTGGTCAACTTCAGACTTTTTAGCTTTAGGCCCCCCCCCCCCCCCAAAAAAAATTGTTTGTTTGTCCACGTCCGACCGACCGTGTACCCTGGTCCCGACTGTGTCTTTTTTTTTTTTTTTTTTGATTTTTTTTTTTTTTTTTTTTTGCATCGATGGGATATCGTATAAAACAGTGGTTAGTACAAATTCAAAGAAAGATAATGTAAAGAAAATGAACAGTATAACATGCAGAACCATCTCAAGAGTTAAACCAGTGAAGTGCTGTGTGTTTTGACTTATTTACCAGTCTTCAAATGGTCAGTTTCAAGTGCAATATCTGTAAAAAAAAAAATATTAAAAAAATCCGACCTACCGACCCAACTGTTTCATAAGCCTCTATGGACAAACAAACAATTTTTTTTTGCCTTATCCCATCACATTTGTGAACTATCTATACCTTCATTAACCCTGAACATAATCATTGCTATAATTGGTGTCAGATATAAAAATACTAGTTTGCATCTGGAGATCAACTCTCAATAGACTGTGATTGGTTAGGAAGGTTGACTCAACTGGTGCCTTTTTGGAAAAAAAGAATCGCAGAAAATGGCGAAAAATGACTGTACTTTTACCAAGGAAAAATCAACTTTTCTAGGCATTGTTGACATGGTGTCTTCAAGAAAGAAGTTTCCTATTATTAATTATCAAACTTTTGAGACAGTTTGCATTTTTAAAAGTGAAAAAATAACCACAGGACATGTCAATCATCAGGATAACTCGTAAACAAATTGTTTCTGAGTTTGATTGACAGGTGGCGTCAGACGCAAACTAGTATTTTTTATCTCTGGCTGCGATTATAGTCTTACCTTTTAAGGCGCTCTTCAGTGGTGCCTGTCCATTCTGTGATTTCTTATCTTTCCCATCATCCTTATCCTTTCCACCACCTTCAGATTCAATCTTATTCTTATTCTCGTTTTCATCTTTACCGTCTGCTTTCTTTACTTCCTCCTCCTTCTTATCTTCTGTCTTCTCTTCCTCCTCCACCTTTGTAACTTCGTCTTGTTTGTCCTTGTTTTCTTCCTCTTTGTCCTCTTTGCTATCGTCTTTATTGGCACTACTGGATGTCGCGCTTAAGTTGCTATTGTCGCGACTGGCACCGGCACTTGCCGTTGCACTTCCTGAGCTGTTGTCGTCATTAGCGCTATTTCCAGACACATTCCCACTGTTGCTACCAGAGGGAACATTTTCATCATCTTCTTCAACTTTCTTCTCATCTTCTTCCTTCTTTTCATCTTCTTCCTTCTTATCCTCTTCTTCCTTCTTTTCCTCTTCTTCTCCTTCTTCTTGCTGTCCTGCAGCAGAGTTTTCTTCATCAGATTTGGATTCACTTTTTACATCTGATTTTTCTTCCCCAGATTTCTCAGAGCCCTCGGATTTTTCAGATTCCTCAGATTTCTCAGATTTTTCCTCTGATTTCTCTTCTGTTTTTTCTTCCGTTTTTTCTTCCGTTTTTTCTTCCGTTTTTTCTTCTGCTTTTTCATCTTGTTTTTCATCTGATTTCTCTCCAGCCTTTTCACCATTTTTCTCCTCGGCTTTGTCATCACCCTCCTTGTCATCAGATTTTTTTGGTCCTGGGGAGTTACTCGGTGGGCTTGACTGTAAAATATCAAATATTAACATGAATTTTAACATTTTATAGAAATTGAGCAAGATTTTTTTTCCAGCAATTGCTAACAACTATAGATCCTAAGTCACATGGCTGAACAGCATCATAATACTATACCCTCACATTTTGGGACCCACAGTCAACTGTTGATTTATGATGGTAACCATATTGGACTTAATCTTTTTGGGACATTTCACTATTACCTAAATATGGAAATCGTAAAGGGCTATTCCAGTTGAAATCCATACACAACCTTAATCTTCCAAACACAGACTCAGTGGCTTAGGAAGATTTTCAACATGGGGGGGGGGGGACTGAGAAAATGAAAATTTGTTGATGACCCAGTCTGGTGCCCGAGGGGGGGGGTCCCCCCCCCGATATTAGAAAATTTTGCAAAAAATATGTCAAAAACACTAATTTTTCTTGGTTTGAGATACATTTTTTTCACTTCAACTGGAATGATTGGGGGGCTGAAGGGTATTTGAGTCCCTGCACCAAAATTATTGAGGGGCTGAACCCCCCCCCCCAAGCCTCCCGGTTCCGAAGCCTATGAGGGTGTACCATTTCAAATAGGATTACCTGAATGGGTGACTCCTTTTGAAATCTACACCCCCTGTGTGGGAGGTTAAGGTTATGGTCTTCCATAGGGGGTGTATGAAATTTAACTGGAATAGCACATACTTGCTATCCTGTTCAAAACTCAGGGTGCAGACCTGAGACTAGTAGATGCAGACTACGATAATATTGCAAGCAAAAAGCAGTGCACCTTGTATTAACATACTAACAACCCAAGCAGCATAAACCAAATAAAAAATGGTGCATTAATAAGCCATGCAATTGCAAAGTACTATCTAACGTGCAATCATTATAAACATCTCAAAAAAAGTAACTAACCCCTCTTAAATAATGACCATTATTCAAAAACGGGCGATTGTATTACAAATTTGTAAAATGCGTTGGAAGCAGAATTTATTTCTGAACATTTTAACACCTCATTTGTAGCAATTGACTAAATACTAATGTCACAGCGTACATTTAAATCAATGTAACCCAAGATTTGAAAGTTGCAGAAAGTTGTATGACTTCGTATTCAGTACAATTGAAGTAAATCTGTGTAATGATATCTGAGTGTTTTTGTATTGTAGGTAAGTGCAACTTTCAAATCGGGACTTCACTACATTAAATTGACCGGCGTTTTATTGTTTTCTGGGTTATCGTATCAAATGACGTGTCAAAATGCGCAGAAATAAATTCTGCTTCTAACGCATTTTACAGATTTGTAATACAATAGCCCGTTTTTTGAATAATGGCTATTATTTAAGGGGGGTTAGTTACTTTTTTGAGATGTGTATTAACTGTTGAGGACATGCATGCAAACATTAATTAGTGTAGCAGTAGCAACTAATGTGAACACCTGTGCAAACCAAACAGCCACATTATATGAATGTAAACTACAGAATTAATAAGGGGTTCTAACTGGGATTCCCCTATCCCTATATTTTATCTGTTCATGTGAGGCCTTATAAAAATGTACAGCCTGTTACCAGATGCCCTGGAATGACTTTTGACCCCAATATGTAACCCTGAATGACTTAGGTTTAGTTGTGACTGGATTTGAATTGTTCATGTGAGGTCATTTTTAAATAAAACCTTAATGTAAAGTTACAATAGTATTGGCCTTATTTGGCCATTGGCATGTGAGCTTTGACCTATAATGTAGTCCACAAAATGTTGCTACCCAACAATCATTATGAGCAAAATGGTTGAGATTCGAATTTTAGACTCAATTCCTGAAATGTGCTCCAATTGTGACAAAACAGTATACACAGTAAAAGTGGTCACTTTTGTGGGTGTATTTTTTTTTCTATTTTGCTGATTTTTAAACTATTTCATTTGTTTTTTAATTTGTCATTCGCGAGTTTTCTTACATTGAAATAAACATTACAGAACATATTCAAATGTTTTTATTTTCGCAGTATCTGAGTTGGAACTTTAATGTTCCGCAAGGAATTCAACTTTTAGAGTGCCTTCGGGTCATGAGAAAAAAAGACTCTGAAAACTCAATAATAATAATGAACCCACAGTTTAAAATGATTTGCATTTTGAGCTTCACACGCATGAACTTGAACACATAGTATACACAAGATTGACAATTAGGTATCTACAAACTCAACTAAATGTGGAAAACAAGTGTGTGCGAGTCAAAAGGTTAAACTATATGGATTCCATCATGCTTGCATCTTTCATGGAAAGGAAAGTGTCCCTCCAGATAATTTGCAATGCACCCAGTGGCAAACTTTGATAAAGTGTGTGCATATTGCTATCTGGGTTTAGCTGATTATGTATGCTGATCTTAGTTCAGCAGGCACATGTTGACATTACTGGAGAGGTTCCTCAAGCCTGTTGATTATGATTAATCAGCTATTTAAAGTTCTTTGTCAAGACCAGAGGAAAAATGTATGTTTTTCTGCTGAAAATTTCTGGCAACAGTTTTGACAGAAACCTACTGGCTTTGTATTCTATTTTACAAATCTGTATGGATTCACAAGAGAGGATGAACACCATGAACAGAGACGAGGGAACGTTCTTTTCAAGTCACATCTTTGATCCGCTGCTCAAGACCAATGTTGGAGACAAGAGTATTTCCGGTAAAACAATAACATACGGTCAAGATTCCCGCTCCAAGCTGATGGATCAATAACATCATCAATGCTTTGAGAAAGCCAGCAGAAGGTGTCTGGCAAAACTGTCAGCAGAAAAATGCAAGTTTTTCCTTTGGTCTTTACTAAAAATTTAAATAACAGGTTAACATTTCAACATTGAATCAACATGAAACGTCAATATTCATACCATGATACTAAAAATCATTCAATGTCAGGCCTTTGAAACAACATGCTGAGGCACACTATTATAGCCCACATCCTGGACAATGACGTTTTTCAAAGTTGAAAATCTTTTAAAAACCAGATTGTCTCAGCATCAGGGAAACTTGGGCTTTCATGTGCAGCCAAGTCTGGACAATTATTCTATCAGTTCCACTTGAGCCATATCAAGTCCTCATGAAAGTTTATGCTATTGATTTGGGTCATGTTATTGGAATGATGTAGGAGTTGTTGTGTTGTTATAGCAACAATCCCAGATTCCTGGCCATTCAGATGGCACTTTAGTGGGGTGCAGCCAATCAGGTCTCTGCTTTAATTCCATTTCTTTTGTTGTGTTCACACCTTCTTGGATCTTGGATGCTATACCTTCAAATACTCCCTACAGAAGTTTTAACTGGAGGTGTGATTGAGAGGTCTTATTTTTGGAGTCGGGGTCATACGTCGCTACATTCAGCTAGGACAGACTTGAAAGCTGAATTTGTTTGATGAGTAATGGTGGATGCAGGCAAGTTGTTCCACTCTCTGGTTGTTTGTGGGAAAAATGAGTTGATGAAAGCGTTGGTGTTGGTCTGGTAAATTTGGTATTGGTTGTTGTGTCCTCTTCTGGTCCGTTTTGTCTTTGGGGCGATGTATTTGGTGTGGTCAATGTCCATGATGCCATTCAGGATCAGGCTTAATGAATGCTTTGTATGGAGTTCTTCAAATCCTGAAGAATCTCGTCTGTAGATTGTCTCCACTTTCTACTGCGCTTTGTGCTGGCTTAATAAATGCTTTGTATGGAGTTTCTTCAAATCCTGAAGAATCTCGTCAGTAGATTGTCTGCACTTTCTACTATGCTGCTTTGTCTGGAGTTTCTTCAAATCCTGAAGAATCTCGTCTGTAGATTGTCTCCACTTTCTACTACGCTTTGTGATGGGTTAATGAATGCTTTGTATGGAGTTTCTTCAAATCCTGAAGAATCTCGTCAGTAGATTGTCTCCACTTTCTACTACGCTGCTTTGTCTGGAGTTTCTTCAAATCCTGAGGAATCTCTTCAGTAGATTGTCTCCACTTTCTACTACACTGCTTTGTCTGGAGTTTCTTCAAATCCTGAGGAATCTTGTCAGTAGATTGTCTCCACTTTCTACTAAGCTGCTTTGTCTGGAGTTTCTTCAAATCCTGAGGAATCTTGTCAGTAGATTGTCTCCACTTTCTACTAAGCTGCTTTGTCTGGAGTTTCTTCAAATCCTGAGGAATCTTGTCAGTAGATTGTCTCTACTTTCTACTACGCTTTATGTAGAGTAATTTATGCATATTTGAAGTATCTTTTTGGCTTGATTGTTTTTGTCAGTGGATTATTTCATTTATTAATATTATTTTATAGTAAATTTTGGCTGACTTTTCAATAATTACCAGCTTATATAGGGATTTAAAGATTTAATTCATTGATAGAGTTTGCATTGTTTCTTCTTTTGGAGATTTCTGTTTATTTAATAATTGCGTTATAAATATTGTTTTCCAATTCAATCCTCTGTTTGATCCAAAGAGGTATCTGTATTTGCTTAAGATGAAATTTGGTTAAATGTGATACAGAAGTCAATTCTCGCATGTCCAGCCTATATGGTTGGCTTGTTGTACACATTTTTCCAATAATTCTTGTATTGTGTTATTAATAATATTTATTGGAAGATAAATAATTCAGTACGGTTATCTCTATTTATATTATGTCTTAATTGCTATGAAAGTGCTATGAAATCTATGATTATTTATCTCAATTATATTTATGTATATGAATATAAAATTGTTGAATGGTCATAAATAACTTAATAAATGGTCCTTATGATCGGGAGGGCAATGCGGAGTCTAATCATTGCTTTGGTGTTGTGTTTTCCTGATGTCTCGAGACAATCCAATACGGTATCTTTACTCTGTATGGAGTCTGGACTCTATTAATTGAACCTCTTTGATGTCAGCCAAATTGCCCCCTGTCTATAGTTGATGTGATCATACTTTTGGCTCACATCCATGACAATCCAATATGTTATCATTACGCATAGGGATGTATGGAGTCTGGACTCTTTTAATTTTACCTCTTTGATGTCAGCCAAATTGCCCCCTGTCTATAGTTGATGTGATCATACTTTTGGCTCACATCCATGACAATCCAATATGTTATCATTACGCATAGGGATGTATGGAGTCTGGACTCTTTTAATTTTACCTCTTTGATGTCAGCCAAATTTCCCCCTGTCTATAGTTGATGTGATCATACTTTTGGCTCACATACAAGACAATCCAATATGTTATCATTACGCATATATAGGGATGTATGGAGTCTGGACTCTATTAATTTTACCTCTTTGATGTCAGCCAAATTGCCCCTTGTCTATAGTTGATGTGATCATACTTTTGGCTCACATACAAGACAATCCAATATGTTATCATTACGCATATATAGGGATGTATGGAGTCTGGACTCTATTAATTTTACCTCTTTGATGTCAGCCAAATTGCCCCTTGTCTATAGTTGATGTGATCATACTTTTGGCCCACACCCAAGACAATCCAATATGGTATCATCACATAGGGCTGTACAAAGTCCAGAATCTGTTAATTTTACCTCTTTGATGTGAACCCAATTGCCCCCTGCCTATAGTTGAGGTGATCATACTTTTGGCCCACACCCAAGACAATCCAATATGGTATCATCACATAGGGCTGTACAAAGTCCAGAATCTGTTAATTTTACCTCTTTGATGTGGGCCCAATTTCCCCCTGTCTATAGTTGATGTGATCATACTTTTGGCTCACATCCAAGACAATCCAATATGGTATCATTACGCATAGGGATGTATGGAGTCTGGACTCTATTAATTTTACCTCTTTGATGTGAACCCAATTGCCCCCTGTCTATAGTTGATGTGATCATACTTTTGGCCCACATCCAAGACAATCCAATATGGTATCATCACATAGGGCTGTACAGAGTCTGGACTCTGTTAATTTTACCTCTTTGATGTCAGCCCAATCTCCCCCCATTGCCCCCCTCCCCAATCTATAGTTGATGTGATCATACTTTTGGCTCACATCCAAGACAATCCAATATGGTATCATTACACATAGGGATGTATGGAGTCTGTACTCTATCAGTTTTGCCTCTTTGATGTGAACCCAATTGCCCCCTGTCTATAGGTGATGTAATCATACTTTTGGCCCACACCCAAGACATTCCAATATGGTATCATCACATAGGGCTGTACAAAGTCCAGAATCTGTTAATTTTACCTCTTTGATGTGAGCCCAATTTCCCCCTGTCTATAGTTGATGTGATCATACTTTTGGCTCACATCCAAGACAATCCAATATGTTATCATTACGCATAGGGATGTATGGAGTCTGGACTCTATTAATTTTACCTCTTTGATGTCAGCCAAACTGCCCCCTGTCTATAGTTGATGTGATCATACTTTTGGCTCACATACAAGACAATCCAATATGGTATCATCACATAGGGCTGTACAGAGTCTGGACTCTGTTAATTTGACCTCTTTGATGTCAGCCCAATCTCCCCCCTCCCATTGCCCCCTCCCCAATCTATAGTTGATGTGATCATACTTTTGGCTCACATCCAAGACAATCTAATATGGTATCATTACACATAGGGATGTATGGAGTCTGTACTCTATCAGTTTTGCCTCTTTGATGTGAACCCAATTGCCCCCTGTCTATAGGTGATGTAATCATACTTTTGGCTCACACCCAGGACAATCCAATATGAATATCATTGAATCTGGACTCTATTAGTTTTACCTCTTTGATGTCAGCCCAATTCCCCTCCCCCAATTTCCCCCCTCCATAATCTATAGTTGATGTGATCATACAATAAACCAACATACTGTGCCAAATAAGCAATGCAGTGTAAGTCTTACCGATTTATAAACCGCATTCCCAAGCTGAGCCAAAGTGTCTTTCCTTTTCTTACTCTGTAAACATAAACATGCATTGGACATGCAAGCAAGGTAGATGTATTTGGATGCGAGGAGCAGTTAAAGGAAATAGAGAAGTGAGTTCAGTCAGATTTATGGTGAGGTATTGTAAAATGCATAGGGATAAAAGTACATGCATAGACAAAATGCATGGGATACAATCACACTGATTGGCAATAGTTTACAAGACACAATGCCATAATCATTTTTATTGTCATGCTAAGTTTGCCATAATAAGGTTAGAGTTGAAGCATACAACCATGTAGTTCAATGATAAATGGGTTTAATGTTCTGCATGCTTCATATGCTTCAACATAAAGTTTTGAGATATTTTCTCAAAATATCAAGAGCCAGTGTTCGAAATAAGCACTTATCCTCTTGTCCTCTTGTCCAAATATCACTGGGGACAACCATATTGAGATATGTACTTATCCTCTGGATAACCACTATATTTTATCTCTTAAATATTTTTGAGGACAAGCAGAATTTATGCTTTAGTTGTCCTCAGGACAACCTCCATATTTTCCTTATTTCGGACACTGTCAAGAGCTATCTCAAGAGCCTCTGAACCAATACTAGGCTTGCTTGTAATCATTTTATTGTATTTTTGATGCTGACTCCAAATACGGTCATGCAAATGCATAATTCTGAAATTTTAAAATTAACACAAAATTGAAACTTGTCGTCTGCAGTCAATATCCGTGTGGAGAGAGTCAAGGTTATTATCATTTTGTTCAGCTTATAATTGGCAAAACTTATTCGTTTTTGTTACTGTGTGTGTCGATGAACTGTCAAGTATGTCTGCGTAAATTCACGTAAGCACGCACCAGTCGTACATTACGCAAAGTGCAACTAGCGTAGGTGCTACACCCAACCTGAGACTAGTTCAGGTATACTAGTCTCAGCACCCAACTGCATGCACACCATTCTAATAATTCTATATTAACCCACAATGTGTTATTCCATTTAAAATCAACACTATCTTCCACAGGAGGAGTATGAATTTCAAATGGAATGAACACATTAGGCAGCTCCATTTGAAACTAATTCTCCCTCTGTAGAAGATTGAATCTTTTGCAGAGGGTGTATGAAATTCAAATGGAGCTGCATAATGTGTTCATTCCATTTGAAATTGATACTCCCTCTATGGAAGATATTGCCTAAATCTTCCACAGGGGCAGTGTAGATTTTAAATGGAACAGCCCATTGTTATGAGTCTTCACCAATTATAAACCAAACAAAGTATAGGTTCAGGTTAAGGGGGTACTACACCCCTGTGGTAAATTTGTGACTATTTTTGCATTTTTCTCAAAAAATAATAACACACTGGTAACAAAAGTTATGTATATTATTGGGGCAAGGAACCAAATTACTACACCGAAATTTCAGTGACTCAAGACAAGCGGTTCAGTATATATGGTCGGAAATGAGGTACATCTTAGCGGTACCTTATTTCTTATCATAAATAATGAGCCGCTTAGCTTGGGTCAATGAAATTTGTATGTAATAATTGGATTCCTTGCCCCTATAACATACGTAACTTTTGTTACCACTGTGTTATTAGTTTTTGAGAAAAATGCAAAAAAAGACACAAATTTATCGAGGGGTGTAGTACCCCTTAAGCCAACCCTAAAATAATATCATACATTTTAAATATTTTCTAGACACATTCAGCACACCAAAAAAGTATGTCAATGGTCTAATATTTGTTGATTTTATCCGATTTGAATACAAAACTTGTTAACTGATTTGGTTGGTCATCTGTCACTCTCACACACACACCCCCACTTTTCATCCACTCTTCATGCCTTTTAGCTGTCTCTATAATCAGTAATGAATCACATGGTTACAACATTCATGTATAAGTGGTTATTTTTGCATAGAGATATTTTCACGACTTCCAACAGAAGGCTTTTTTGAGTGTTGATATTTTCATGAAATTTATGCCTTACCAATGTTATCACATGATACAATTTCATATTCGTGTGTTGTTAAATTTGCGGTATAACCTCTACACGTGAAATTTGTGAAAATAAAACCCTCGCAAAAATGTCCACTTATATAGTATAAGCTCTATACACAGCAAAAAATCCTTTCACACCTGCTATATTGGGCTATTCCAGTTGAAATCCATACACCCCCTAAGGAAGACATGACCTTAATCTCCCACACAGACTGCATAGATTTCAAATAGAGTCACCCATTTAGGTAACCCCATTTGAAATTCACACTCCACATGTGGGAGATTAATTTCAAATCTTCCATAGCGAGTGTATGAATTTCAACAGAAATAATCCATTATAACTGCAAATTTCTTCACTAAAAAGTGACTTCCAAATCCCACTTACCCCAACATTGACGACTTTAGCCTTGCTACGTTTGCGGACAGCATTGATTCTTTCCTCTGCTACTTTGTTAATCTGTTCTTTGATGGATGGATAGTGAGTCAGTACTTCATCTAAATCCTCTTTGGTCAACACAAACATGTCACAGTTACCTTGGGCTCTGCAGGTCAAGTCAAATAGTAAAAAGTAAAAAGTTTATATAGTTCGCAATTTTCTTCTCGATGACCTCTTTATAAAGAAATTACTACCCAATGACCCCTTGTTTAATTTTTTAATACCCATTGACCTTCCTTTTGTGGTAGATGTCTCATTTTACACAGACCATCACGTTATGTTAATTAGGGTCAGGGCTTACGGCTATTAGGGTTAGGGTTATTGTTAGGGTTATTAACCCCTGACCCTAATTAACATATTGTGATGTTCTTAATAGACCATGGGACAAGGCTTGCTAAGTGCTTCAGAAAGTAGTTTTCGTTCTCCCTTTCTGGGTAGAGGATGGTTTATACATGAAAATATAGCTATTATATCACTGATCAATAATATAACATTTCCCACTTCAAAAGTTGCACGTTACTGTGTAATTTAGGAGTTATTTGGGGTTAAAAATGTGTTTTTCGTGTTTTTCGTGATTTTTTCCATTTTTGCCCAAAAATGTGAAATATTAAAATAGCTGTAACTTTAAAAATAAATTGAGTAGAAATTTCATTTCTATTGTAGATGTTACATGTCATATGGATTTCCAACACTGGTGAATAAAAATGTCATAGCACAACTCTAAAATATAAAAAAATGGCAAAAACCATATTTTTGTGCTATTTTGGCCATTTTGACCTAAAATGTAATTTTGCATGGGAAAAAAATAAATATATATTTTCTTGATTTAAAAAATATGTCATTATATCAACCTAGTTATTCTGAACAAAAAAGTTAAGATGGTGAATGTCTGTGACCTATAGTTTTTGATCTATGGCCGTTTCAAATTCATATATGGACTAAAATAGCATGTTTTTTGTTCAAGATTTCCAATATTACGCCAAAAATGGTCCTTTATGGCCATTTTAACCAACTTTTAGTTTTTGGAAAGTGGGAACTTCACTTAATAATATGAACATGTAATTGTACTTTAATGTTAAGCTATTTCAAGATCCACTAGTATGCCCACTACCGTGGTAGCAGCAATTTTATCTACTTTCAATGCAGTAAAATGATGACTAAAATGATTTTGCTGCATTGAAAGTAGTAAAATTGACGATATAATTGCTTCTGCCATGGAAACCGAGCTACCAGTCAGTGGCGTAACTTTGGGTCAGGGTGCCCGGGGGCGAAAGTAGTTCGGGTGCCCCTGACCAACATGGTGCAGAGCTAATCAATTTTAGTATTGAAAGCCATAGACCTACCGAATAACTTACGAAGTGTTTCAGATTAAATTTATATCATGTTTCAATGCAGTTCATGTTAATAAAACAAAATGTTTTCACATTCTCTAATGTCTTTACTTTGGAGACTCGTCACTAGCTGCAGTGACGTAGCATATGGCGCCCAGGGGCAAGAATACAAAATACCCCCCTCTTCCTAAAACAATTGCGTGCGAGCGCGCAAAAATGTGCATAAATACCACTAATTTGGTATTTAATCAAGTTGAATTTAGGTCTTTAAAATGACAATTTATATATTTGCAATGCTTGGCATGAAGCCTTGCGAAAAAATTTTGTGTTGAAGGGCACCCAAATGAAGAGTAATTCAATGCATGGTGGGTAAAGGTTTCCACTTCTTTCCTATAACAAAGTAGGCCTACTATCGTGTCAAAGGCTATCCAGGCTTGGGTGCCCCTTAGCCCGGGTGCCCGGGGGCACGCCCCCCCAGAGCCCATAGGAGTTACGCCACTGCTACCAGTGGATCTACAACTAGCTTAAAATGAAAGTACTATAATATATCCATAATATATGTGAAGTTCCCACTTTCCAAACACTGAATATTTTGTTAAAATTACAAAAAGTACCATTTTCAGCCTAATATTGGAAAAATTGACAAAAACATGCTATTTTAGTCCATATGTGAATTTGAAAGGGCCATAGATCAAAAACTATAGGTCACAGACATTCACCATCATTAACTTTTTTGTTCAGAATAACTAGGTTGATATAATGACATATTTTTTAAATCAAGAAAATATATATATATTTTTTTTCCCATGCAAAAAATTACATTTTAGGTCAAAAATGGCCAAAATAGCACAAAAATATGGTTTTTGCCATTTTTTTATATTTTAGAGTTGTGCTATAACATTTTTATTCACCAGTGTTGGAAATCCATATGACATGTAACATCTACAATAGAAATGAAATTTCTACTCAATTTATTTTAAAGTTACAGCTATAATAATATTTGACATTTTTGGGCAAAATGGAAAAAATCACTTAAAAACACATTTTTAACCCCAAATAACTCCTAAATGAGTAAAGTAAAAGCGTGGGAACTTTTTGGATATTAATTCAGACATATATTTACTCTTGATTTGTTATGTTTTTATGTTCTGCCCAAGAGTGGACTACGGAAGTGAAAGATAAATGCCCATGTCCCATAGTCTATAAATGAGATATTTACCTCTTTTTTTAAACATTTGTTAGCGATAGGCCTTTATTTCCTGACGCCAGGTCGCGACATATCCATAACTTCTAAAATTGAGGAATTTTGCTTGATCACATCACAAATTTGTATTATATCTCGAATTAAAAATAATAATCAAAATTATGTCATTATGACATTCATCATATGCAGAATGCAATTTGACGTGTCTGATGTGCTCACATGTCCCACAAAAATACTGTGCAAACGTTGCTATCTGATCCCTTAAATTTTCAAAAAAATTGTTAGAAAGTGTTTTGTTATTTGAATTTTTTGTCTTCTACGACAGCACCTTGTGATCTACTTTGTGGATGGTAAGTTGTACATTATAACTCTGTTATAGAAAACTGCTTTGAAATTTGTTTCTCCACACACCTGATTGAGGCAGTTCTGGGACAACTGAAAACCAGACTGATTTCACCAAAGAATCTGCCTGCTTGCATGGTGTCAAACACAATAGATCCGTCTTCAGAGACGACATCAACACCTCCTCGATGGATGAAGAACATCTGACGAGAAAAACAAATAACTGGTTATGAATATCTGAAAATGGTGCATACATCAACATACATGTATCAGGATCTGCCCAGTGGAGTATTCCAGTCGAAATCCATACACCCCCTATGGAAGACAAATTTCAAATGGAGTTGCCATTCAGTGTCGTCTGCTCCAAAATGGGCTATTCCAGTTGAAATCCATACACCCCCTAGGAAAAGGAGTCAAATGGAGCCACATTTGAATTCCTTGTGTGGGAGATTAAGATCATGTCTTTCCATAGGGCGGGTATGGATTGCAACTGAATAGCCCATTATTTGGCAGATATTCATAACCAGTTTCATTAACGTTATCTTGGTCCAATTTTATGTGACACTTTCATCCCAAAGCAAATACACTTCAGTAGCAGATGCCAACGCAGCCGGTATTATGATAAAATATTGGATATGACATAATAGAGGATAGTCACAACAAAAATCATTTATTCTCATTCTTAGTCAGTTAAATATTATTTGAATGGCTAATTCACAAAAATTAAGTTACCGTCATGAAAACTCCCCATTTTTGAAATTAACAGAACTTGTTTCCACTTCAATTGCGCAGGCGAGTATTTACACACTAGATATATGCAACCCACACCTACACACCCACTGACTAAGCCACACCCACTGACTACGAATTATCCACTTACTTCTTTTCCGAAGTCATATTTTCTCACGATGTATTCTTTGGCGAGGTAATAGACTGGCTTGATACACATGGCCAACATTTTCTGGAAGCCTAACTCTGTATTCTGAAACAGTGGTACCTGTAATAATAGACAAAATGTGACGTGTCATGTCAAAAGGAGACACTTTTGGGCAGGATCGTAAATGGAGAAATAGACAAAAATCTGCCCGGGGTGTTTTGTTCACAATTTGGGTTTGTTGCAAATTTGTGATGTTATTAATGTTAAAAATATTGTCTGATAGTTTCAGACCGGAATATTACTGGCATCTTGTATTTTTTGAGACATTTTTCAAGGTAATTCCTATTCTCAACATTGTCAATAATATTTTTAAAGGCCGATATCTCAATTTCCAATTTTATAATACCATAACTTACGTACTCAATATCTTCGCTTAGGAATGTCCGATTTCATTGGGGAAAACTATATTTCAGAGATGTGAAAACCTCAGAATTGACAACCTGCCCAAAAGTGTCTCCTTTTGACATGACACGTCACAAATGTAACAACGTAAATAGGCCCTTATTCAATTGAAGAGCTTTATACACTTAAAACTGCCCAGGCACGGTTGCTTAAATCTTTTCTTTTTTTTAATCAATGATTTCAATCATTATTATTTTTAATTTGATTAATTATGGACAGTTCAATGTTGTTTTGGTTAAATAATAATCTGTGTTAGCTTATTTGTGATGGTTTTTTTTAGTTTGCTGTGATATCACCCTCTCACTGTGCAGACTTGGAGGGCAGCAAGTTAACCCACTGACCCAAAACAATGTGACAAAAGAGAGAATAACTATTTGTAGGCTACTTTGTGTAGAACTCCCGTATCCCTGCAAAGTCTTCCACAAATAGAGTATAATATTTTTTTGGTTTTTGCAAATGGAATTGGTTAGGGTTAATTATTTTGAAACCCATACTCAACCTTTGTATGGCTTTACCCCTATCTTCCACAACTGGAGTGAGTATATCAAATGGAAGTTACCCATACAGAGATAAGTTTAAGTGACCGCTTATAGGTTCTAATTTCAACCAGCCTAATCATAAAGCTCCTGTGGCCGAGTGTTTAATGCACAGGTCTCGTAAACCTGAGGTCCTGGGCTCGATTCCCTGGTAAAAAATAATGTTTATTTATATAATTCCCGTCGATCATGCCACTATTTTCCGTGGAAGTTATCCAATTCTATTTTAAACCCATACTCCCTCTGTGGAACACTTTAGCTAAATCTTCTACAGGGGAGTGTGGATTTCTAATGGAACCTACCTTGTTAATCATGCCTGCATAGAGACTGACGGACACATCAGCTTTCAATGAAAGTGGCAGTCCATCAAACAGTGAGTCTGGATCAATACCTTTGGTTCTTAGCCATGAATAGTTAAAGTATTCGGTCACTCGCAGGGCTAAGTTCTTATCTACTTTCTGATCCTGTAATTAGAGCAGAGAAAATAATATGAATATTACAATTAACCCAATGGGCTCTAAGAACTGTTTTGATTGGTTACAAAGAGGGCTATATCATGTAATTAGCCAATCAGAAATATGGTTAAGAATAGTCAATAGGGTTGAAGGGGATAAAGCTTACAATTGCTGAAAGATTGAAAGGCTCTATTTTAATGGTTACTCAGATGATTATATCATGGAATTGACCAATTAGGGGCACTGTAAGAAAGACAGCAGTGTCCATGGGGTTAACATTTGACACATCATTCTGCTTCAAGATGAAGCACCAGAGAAAAGAGTCTTGCATTTTCAGGGTACAGGTCTGTGAAGAGTTGCAGTATCCTAATCAGTCTACAGGTAGAATAACCCCTGCACACAGAATCATCTTCTTGAGTTTGAGCTTCATGACGTCATTCAAATAAAAATTTCTTGGGCTTGCAACATTTATTTCTGATTCTCGCATATTTTAATTATTTATTATTTAACCTCTATTTAAACACAATGATCACCTCATCTATACCATCATGGCCAACCAATCGTTAACTTTCTCCACGTGGACGACAAGATTCAAATTTTGTTTTTAAAATGCAAATACTCCAGATTTTCATGACCATATTTGAAATCAGCATGAAAAATGCATCAAAATGAATATAAACAAGCCTAGCATTGGTTCAGTGGTTCTTAAGATTGCTCAATCTTGATATATGAAGAAAATATCTCAAAACTTTTTATTCATCCTGTTTATGTTGAAGCCTATGGCTAGCATGCATAGCAACTATTTTAAACTGTTGCAATATGGTAGTTCACAGCATCTTGTGAATGGTAGTGAGCTTTGGCAAAAAATTGCATTGATCATTTCATAGCGAGTGTGTAGAAGAATTCAAATATCACAGATATACTTTTATAGGTCCTGTGGTTCTTGAGTTATGTTGTAAAGAGGGCTAAAACAACAACACTTTTGTAAAACGTACATAACGAATTATCAACAATAAATCAAGCAAGTTTTCAAAGTATATGATTTGTAGAATGAACTTTGTAGAAAAACATTAAAGTGTTATTTTTCAATAATATATTGATTAAGATAATGAAAATAAATTTTTTGGCTGCTTCGACCAGCAATACCGCCTCTACCCTTAATTATCAGTACTGTACCTTGAGATATCTTGTGATAGCTGTGAGTTTTTCTTGGTATCTTGCTCTCTGAGCATCAGCATTAGCCAAGCTGGCAGCGACACTGGCTATTACATAGCCAAAAACACAATGCCAAATATCATGGACCCCAAAGCCAATATCATCTAAGAAAAAGAAGAGAAATATTCAACATTCGAAATTTAGTGGTTCGCAATTATAATAGCATGTCAACATATTTGATCTATCCTAGTGAAGTTGGGGGGGAAGTAAAAAGTGTGCAAATGAGAAGGTAAAATTCACCTATTTCCTAGTAGACCTTATTCATCATTTTCATTAACCCTAACACCCAAAAATCTTACAAACTCTTACGATGAAAAAATCTGCGCATGCATGAATCCCAGGGTCTGCGATAGCATAATCATCCCAAGTGTTATATCAAGACGCGAATTGCTGGCGGGCAGCAATAACCCGATGTAGCTACCGTCCGCGATCGTGTGCTTGGCATGCGGGGGATCAAAGGTTCGAATCCCGGGGGTGCCAAGTCAAAAATTCTTCTTCTCCTTGACTTTTTCGGATCTTCTTTGACTTCCGATCCCAAAAAGCAGGGTCCAGTGTTAGGGTCTTTAACTACACGACGTATTTTTCCAGATTAGAGCCTACCCTAACCCTAACACCCAAAAATCTTACAAAATCTTACGATAAAAATATCTGCGCATGCATGAATCCCAGGGTCTGCGATGACGCAATCACCCCAAGCGTTATATGCGCACGGAATTGCTGGCCGGGCAGCAATAACCCGTGTAGCTACCGGTCCGTGATCGTGTGCTTGGCATCACGAGGGTCAAAGGTTCGAATCCGGGGGTGCCAAGTCAAAATTCTTCTTCTCCTTGGCTTTTTCGGATCTTCTTTGAAATTTACGATCCCAAAAAGCAGGGTCCAGTGTTGGGGTTAAGGCGGGTGGATTTCCAAAAAATCACAACGGGTCTCTATATAGGTTTCTGTCCTGCATCGCTGTCTTGAAATCTTCTACCTCCAATCCTGGGTCTTCCAATCTTATTTTTTTACAAAAATTGCATGTCGGCGTGCAAAATATCTTATTTGGTCATAATCAAGGTGAATTTGGGCCTTAAACAGTCTCTCATAATTACTATATTTGTTGACATGAGCAAGAGGAATGCAAAAATGTCAACTTATATATGGCCATACAAATATCAGTTGATTTGGCACCCCCTTCAACACAGCGCCCCTGGGGCATGCTCCACCTTTCCCTCTAGCTAAACCCCTGTCAGTATGTGAAACCAGACAGTCTACGGTTTTCACACAATCTTGTTACATACAGCTATGTGATGAGCAGTTTCAGATTTCATTTCTGAGGATACACAACCTATTTGCATTTTCTGAAGCTTATGCCAGACAAAATTTGAATTGTCAAAAAGTGGCTGAAAAAAAAAGGGTCATTCCCCTTGTCCCCACAGGATTGACACCCATGTCCCCACAGGATCGACACCCATGTCCCCGACATGTCCCCACAGGATTGACACCCATGTCCCTGACATGTCCCCACAGGATCGACACCCATGTCCCCGACATGTCCCCACAGGATTGACACCCATGTCCCTGACATGTCCCCACAGGATTGACACCCATGTCCCCGACATGTCCCCACAGGATCGACACCCATGTCCCCGACATGTCCCCACAGGATTGACACCCATGTTGACAGGTAAGCTGGGCCTGGGCCCAGGGGCCACAATCTGGAGGGTGACCAAACTTGATGCCGTGTGTGTGTGATATTGACCAAATTAATAAAATTCTTAAAAAGTTAAATATATGCACACTTCATGTGAATTTGTTCCAATTTCAACCATATTTGACCATTTTAGCTTCATTATCATGTTTTGATGAATCCAAGTGTTTGAAAATATTGGACCCAAAACATAATGATAAAATTGGATGCTTTACACCCAATATTTAGTGGTCTAGTTACAAGTTTTAGAATATTGGACTCCAATATTTTAAACTTATAGCTCAACCAATAAATATGGGCTCAATCAATCTAATTTTATATCAATGGCAAAAAAATGTGCACACAACCATCCAAAGACCAGGTGGAACAAGCATTGCCCAGGGGCCAGCAGAGGTTCATATCAGAAATGTTGCTAATCTTGAAACATTCAAAACTAAGCTGAAGACATATGTTTTTCCATAACATTGTTGCCTTTGTTTAAGTTAATTTAAGATAAATCCGCCCCTGTAGATATGGCAATTCATCTCCAGTGATCGCTTGTCTTACCTCTGCGACATTGTCAGATGTGGCATGGATGTCACCATAGCCAACTGAAGCACCCGTAGCTGATGCCCAATAAAGACTGGTTATATACTGACTGAATAGTGATTGTGTATCTAGAAAAAAAATGAAACAGTTTAAGATTAGAATCCAAGTCTACTGATACTCTTGGTCATGTCCCCTTTGGCTCCTCTTACAAAGAGTCAAAACTATATTACCAGGTTTACACAACTAAGCTATATCAGATATTCCCCTTTCAATTTTGAACCACACAGATGTGGCAAAACAAAAAAAATTGCTATGTAATACCAGCGCATATGTCGCCAATGTGTGTCACTTGTGCCTGTCGATCGTAACTGAGTCGGTCCTTTTCTTGTGTTATGACCTTCCCGACTTACAGTGTTATGAACATTGCGTACACAGTTGACTAATATTTTAATTGTGATAATTAAACGACAGACTCCATCGTTACATTCAAAATCTCAGATATTGTCACGACTACAGCACCTAATGTCTTCATTTTTGCAGGGTATGTTAGTCACCAAAGTACATTACAATTGTGTAAAAATTAAAATTTTGAATTATACATTAATAAATGCGTATCACTACTTGGGAGTGAAATTGAACAAAATAACACACGCGTACTGATATGTTGATGCATCTAATGCACAATCCCAGAAGGGGGGAGTGCATTAGACGCGTCAACATTTCAGTACAAGTGCATTAGTTTGTACAATTTCTTGAGCAACAAGTGATACGCATTTATTAACCTATTTCATACACAACTAAAAAATCTTGTGATTTTCGCTATTTTTATAACAAAATTGTCACTAAAAATGTTGGAAAATGTAATCAAGTATAAATGCATCCACCCACAAGAAAAATGAACGCGTCCGAAAGTACTGCGCGCCTGTGCAATTATACAATATTTATGCACGGCTATTCATTTACTAACGTTTGCTCCGATTGGTTCTCACTTCTCACTATCTAGGAGTGTATGACAACACATTGAGGGCATCATACTCAGTAACTGTTACAATATGACTTTAATCTATTCAAATTTTTAGTGTTTTATTAGATTACTTACAAAAATATGTGTCTGTGTTACTCGTCCATGATCCATTCTTACAATAGTGATAATTTGTTTCCACCATATTGTGAAGATCTAATTCTGTAGGTTCAGCCTTGAATAGCGGAGGACAAGCATTGATGTACCACAGACAGGACAGGATGTGTATAAACAGCACCAAGTAAAAGAAAAACTTCACTTTCCTGAAACAAACAACGGAACACATTAACCCTATGAGAACTACCTGCCGATTGGCCAAAATGAATATTGTGTCCAATTTTGAACCAATCAAGGAGGATATTAATAAAATCATCTGCAAAAAATACAAGTATGACCATAAATAGTTTTAAGCCTGGTCATAATTGGCAATTGAAATAAGCATTTCAAGTTATCAACCAATTAGAAATGCTGTTAGATGACCAGTAGTGTCCAGGGAGTTAAGAAATCAACAATGAATAATGAAAAATGTTGGCAATAACTTTAGAATCTACAAGCCGCTACTTGTCATTCCTCAGTACAAATGACCATATGGGGATGTGCCCAAACATGGGTAGCATTCAGCCTTTTGGTATATCGATGACACCTTTTTCCAGGCCAATTGTGGATTACGGATGGGTCCTTTTTTCAAAATTTTCTCAATTTTTTTGGAAAATAGCCCAATTTTGCCTCACTGTAGCTCATATTTTTTAAATTTCCCAGAAATTTGGAGAAAATTTTTTCAAAATGTTCTCAGTTTTTTTTCGGCAAATAGCCCTATTTTGCCTCATAGTAGCCAACATTTTTGAAATTTCCACAAAATTTGTAAAAATATTTGTGTTAAATTTGGCCGAAAAGTTTGAATTTTGGATATAGATAAGTCCAAATTTCTTGAAAAATTGGTATATTGATGGGTCCCCTTTAAAATTCGTAGCAGCACAACCCTACCCAAACCAGATTTGAGTACCCCCCTGGGTGTCATACACCTGATTTTTTGAGAACGGTGCATCATAATGTAATAAAGTGTAGCTCATGGGTGATGTAACTTAATCTAAAGTTTTGCCAAAAGTTAATTTACTTATATTTTTCATTTTCAAGCACTTAAAATAATGTAGCACTTTTGGCCTAGTGCCGCCAGTGCCATCAATGCATCAAGGGAGTAGAGGGAGTGCATGCAGCCCTGACACACACTCTCTTCTTGGAATTAAGGAGATGGGTCATTAAGGGCTGGGGTATGAACGTTTGGACAGTATTTATTGTGGGACATTAGAGCACATCAGACATATCGTCGAATTGCATTCTGAATACGAAGAATGTCATTCTGATATCAAATAATTTTGGTTTTTGAAATTAGCAATTTAATACACATTTTATGGCAAATCATTAAAATTGATATTTTTGATATTTAACAGTACTTGAAGTAAACTTTATAAATCTGATGATTTATACTTAAAAGTGTATGTATGTGGGATGAAAAACCGACGATCAATTGAAAATTTTGACCTTTTCAGTATTGAAGATATGGATTTTTTTCCCAAAACACCAAAAAAATAAAATAGGTCTTTTTGGGAAAAAAATCCATATCTTCAATATGAAAGGTCAAAATTTTCAATTGACCGTCGGCTTTTCCTCCCTGCTACATACACTTTAAGAATATATCATTAGATTTATATAATTTACTTCGAGGACTGTTATATATCAAAAATTTGAAAAATATCAAATTTTAATAATTTGTCATAAAATTTGTATTATATTCATTGTGATTTTCAAAAAATTAAAATTATTTGATATCAGAAAGACATGCTTCGTATTCAGAATGCAATTCGATAGGTCTGAGGTGCTCTCATGTCCTACAAAAAATACTGTCAAAGCATATAAACGCTCATTTTAGATCCTTAAGACACTACAATGTTTATCAAGGGAGTTGTTTTGCATACACGTCCATAAATAAGCACAGCCATATACCCTACACTTGACTTGGAAGCTTCCAAGCAAACACAAAACATTTTTTTAAACATTTGCCAGAAAACAATTCATTGTCAGCTTATAAAGGTATTGATTGATTGATTGATTGATTGATTGATAAAAGTATAAAACATTTAAAAACATTTTTTTAAACTTAAAAGCAAAACATTCTAACAATGTTATTTAGCTCTTGAAAAGATATTTTGAAAAATGTTTGCAAAAAGATATTTCACAATAATATTTTGACTTTTTAAAAATGTGGTTAGTGTTTTTCCATCCAAATGTTTTAAAACATTTTCATGACCTTTATATAACCCAACATTTATGTTATTTAAACATTTTGACAAAAATCAAAAATATGTTTAAAATACTATGCCTAATGAAAATTCACACTGAGATCACCAATTTTACATTTCTTACCTAATATTTCCCGTGTCATATTCTACACTAGACTCCAGATAATTGAAAGCTAAGGGCTGCAAAATAACAAGAAAACATAGCTTATATATTGTGAAACTTTTCTCTCATTTTCTCTCTCCTTCCTTTCACACCTTCCTTCCCTCCTGTTCTCTCTCCTTTTGAGTCCCTTTTTCCCTACCTGGTCAAAAATGATCCAGTTTCATGCACTTTTGCCATCTTTAGAAAAATCAATAATGCTGCCTCATGTTTTTGGTTCCAAATCTTAAAATCTAGGAAAATTAAATTATATTATCAAGTTGATTTTTGTGTGCTATGCAAAACATGGTTCAAATTTTAATTTTATGATTGATATCTACCAACCCTTTTGGAAATAAATATCTTGCTGGCATAGCCACTCATAAAATATTGTAACAGTCTATTTTCCTTTTAAATTTATCATATAAAAAGTGGCCAAAAGGCCCAGGGGAGTCACTCTGATATAGGAATGAGGAATGCTACACATCGTCATTAATTTACCCTCAAGGCCCAGGGGAGTCCCTCTACCCATTGTCATTAATCAACCCCCATTACTTACCCATCTGTACATTTGGAAGAGGCGGTTTAGTCTAACTACAGCATATACATGGACTGCATCCTCTGTAATAACAACAACAACAGCATGACATGTTACCATGGAAACAAGACATGATCAGGGATGTAAATGGGCAACATATCAATTTCCTGAAAATCCATCTGGTCCATCAGGTGGCTGAGGGCTTGCATGCGGTATTGAACATTTAGGGGGTTTGTCCGGTAAATAAGCTGCAGGGTATCACCCCCTCATAAAAAAGTTTTTTGGCTCTTTTTATGATGAGTTGTCATCATCCAATTCCAGAAATGCAAAAAATAAAAAATAATAATAAAAAAAGGAAGACTTACATCCCTGCATGATTATGGAAGATTTGTGGTGTTCAAATATTTGTAAGCACATGGAAAGATGATTCATGTTAACTCTGAAATGCCCGAAGTACTACCCTAACTATAACCCTAACCTTGACCCTGACTTTCATCTAACACACAGGGTGCAATGGGTAAACCAGAATTATGACAAACACCCAAACACATCATTAGTTATGAACCAATCATAACTTTTGAATTTTTATTTGAATAGAATTAATGAATGATCATTGTTTATTGTCTATAGAGATCATCAGCCATTCACCATCTTGTGGGTACAATTTGATTTGTGTGTATGCATTGGACACTACGCCCATCCCATTGCGCAAATGTTATTATGCGTTGGCAAAGAGTTTTACATTTGTGCATAAAAGCTCAAATGCTGAAGGCACCCAAAAAAGGCCTGTACCCACAAGATGGTGGACACATCGATTACCACTATTGATGAACCTTAAATCATTTGTCCATGATTACAACTTACGTGAAAAGCTCTGCAAAACACAGTAGGCAATTAATTCAGATGGAAAGCAGGATAAAAGGTCAATCAAAAAGTTGGTTCTGAAATGAGAAATAGAAACAAGCAATATTAACATACTGGATATGAACAGCAAGTATATACAGGCTGTATTAAAATAATGGTAACCCGTTTCTGGCATTTTGGAAAAGTGTACCTCTTCTAAACGCACTATTGGATCACTGGAAATGAGTAGACTTAAGCTGGTGGCACTTGATATTTCACACAAGGGAAGAGGCCTTTGTTTGTAATGTTTCTATGTTTCAGTGTATGATGCGTAAGCCTCTTCCCTTGTTTGTATGATTATATTAGGCTGAAAAATGACTCATCTATAACTCAAAATTGGATTACAAAAAGGTGTCATTGATATACCAAAAGGCTGAAAATGCTACCCATGTTTGCGGCACGTCCCATATGGGCATTTGTACCAAGTACCCTACGGGCCATATAGTAACTTGACAGTTTCCACATTCTAAACAGGGTTGCCAAAAGATTTCAGCCCAATTGGGCTACAAATCATGGGTTTGGCAACCCTGATTCTATATTGTACACATCCTGACACCTGTCAGCTATTTTAGAGGGTCCCTTCATACACTTATGCCTCAAACTGTTCATTCTCTACAACTTTCAGCATGACAATGCCAATAATAAATGTTAAGCTTACCTAAAGTAGTGCTTTGCAGTTGATAGCGGATGTGTGACTAGTACGTTGTTTTCATTATAAAAGGCAGTATGGAACTTCATATACCTAAAAAAAAACAACATTGCATCAACAATGATACCAAAATGTGCGAGTTCTCTCTAGTCCGAAGGTTCTCTAGTCCAAAAACCAAATTAAAACATAGAATAAGGGTTAGGATTAGGTTAGTGTTAGGGTTAGGGTTAGTGTTAAGGTTAAGGTTAGGGTTAGGGTAAGTGTTAGGATTAGGGTTAGCGAGCCATATTCTATGTTCAGACTAGAAAACCGTATTTATTATTTGGACTAGGGAACCCGATATTCGGACTAGCGAACCTTTTTCAGAATTTGGACTAGTGAATGGTAAATTATGTGTTCGGACTAGCGAACCTTCGGAGTAAGGAGCCTTTGGACTAGAGAACCTTTGGACAAGAGAGTTGTCAAGAATAAAACTCTTTAACTACTTCTATTACTCCATATTTTTACCTTTATCTCTGTTTTAAATGCTTACCATTGTTTATAATACAAGTAGTGCGAATGTGTATCACACTGAACCATGTTATATCGTGTCATATAACACTGCTAAGAACCAATAAGATTGCAGGAACTTTCTCAAGTGATTAAGAATGCACCTTGGTGAACCAGAGACAACGAACCTACTGTTTTTCCTCAATCCCAAGCCGCTGGGAAAAAGTAAGCACATGGTCTAGCTAGTTCACCTCAATATGGGTGGCTAGTATAAAAAAATGTCATCAGAAAGATAATGAGTAGCAATATCGTTTGGCTATTGCATTTGAAATCTAGATCTGGATCTGAAGCGGATTTTAAACTGGAATTAGCTAGGGTTAATTGAAACCCATGATACTCCTCCTGTATATCGCTTTATCTATATCCACAACTGGAGTGAGCATTTCAAATGGAAGGTACCTATACTCTGTATACCTTCCTTGAGTCAGTAAAGTAAAATCAAATTTTGAGATTTTCTCAAAAACTGTTAATTTTAGCAGAAATCTGTTATGCTAGTTGGATTCCTTGCATCATTTCCTTTTTGAAAATGTATACTTTTATATACTTCTCATCATTATATTTAGAGATACAATAAAAAACAATATGTAAATTACTGACTTGAGGAAGGTATATTGTATTTTCTTTTTGAAACAAATACTCCCTCTCTGGATTCTTTAGCTAAATCTTCCACAGGGGGAGTGTTAATTTCAAATGGAATAGCTCATTGGCTATTCCAGTTGTAATCCATACACCCCTTATGGAAGACATGACTTTAAATAATCTTCCACATACATGTAGGGGTGTGTTTCAAATGGGGTTACCGGAACAGGTGACTCCATTTGCAATCTACACCCCCTATGTGAGAAATTAAGGTCATGTCTTCCACAGGGGGTGTATGCACTTCAACTGGAATATCCCACTGGGTGAAATACAGGTGTATCACTAGGATCCACAACATGCTCATCTATCAGTGCACAGTTCTTCAACCCCAATACATTTGTACATTCATTGAATAACCTTTGAAAGTTTGAGTACAAAAACTCATACTTTGCAACATGAGGTCAAATTTTGCACTATGATTGTTTAATTGAGGTTATTGAACTATGCTATTGGGATGAGGCTACTGTGGTCGATAGTGTATGTATACTTACATATCAAGATAACATACAAAGTCTAGGACATAGTTGATAACCCATAGAGGAATGTCCATGTGTAGGAAGGCAGCTTGGAGCGTAACAGTGAAAGCTGTGATGACTGCTATAGTAACGCGCACTGCCTCCCAAATTTGAAACCTGGATCCACTGGGTAGGAAAGCCCTTCTGCTTTGTCAATGGAACAAAAAAACAAAATATCACATGTAGTAAACTGTACAAATTAAAGACATCTGAATCAACTTGAATTATATTTGAGGTTATATGCATAAACCAAGAAGACATATCAAGAGAACGTATGCATAACATCTAATCTAATCGCAGGTTTTCCTGCGGGTGTCCGGTTTCCTCCTGTATCTAAAATTGGACCTCTTCCCATATCCCTGTGCCGTAAAGTCCGGTTGGCATCCCTAAATTAAGTAGCCTCTGAGCACTATAGGGCTTTGCCTGGTTTCGGCCGAACATAAAAATAAAATAAATAAATAACATTTGGTCTAGAGCGCTATCGGTGCACCAATAACCTTGTGATAATACCTCACAAAAATTAATAGTAAATTTACAATGTATCTCCACAATATTAGATCACAATAGAGGTTATCCACTTTACTCATGTGTGACTTCTAACAAAAGGCGCTGATTCCCGCAGTATTCCTCATTCAAACCAATTCAATGCATGACCTTGGAGTTGCCTGCATGACTTTGGCAGGCTACCGGGGCGGACTATTTTGAAACAGTCATGGTTGCACATGCAGGTACTCTGTATAGCAGTCGCTGATAGGACATGCAACTTAAAGAGCAAGGATAACCTCTATAATAAAAGAATCCAACATGGCATCCTTTTGAGATACGACAGTATGTGAAGCAGACGACGAAATGTCCCTCTGAAAAATTTGCATAAGAGAAGTATTTACTTACCCAAGGAGGCATTTGGCGAATATTCTGCTGAATAGACTCAACTCCCCGAATGGTTCTGCATAGTCCTCATTTTCCCTAAAAATGACAGGAAAAGAAAATGAGAAGCAAATTATGGCATGTAAGTACTGTAAAAGTGAACATTTTCACGCTACATTTATCAAGCTGCTACCGCGAAAACAACACACACAAATCTATTCCTTTTGTGTGGGGTACGGCGTGGGACCCTTTTTAAGGCAGCCCATGGAGGTACAGTGAGTCACCCCTCCCCTTTCCATAGACTTGGGGGCAGTGCCCTGGGCAAGCACTGGGTACCCCCTTAGCCTCCCTGGCCAGGGTCATGGCGAAGACCAACGGCGGATCTAGCGAGCTAGCACCAGCAGTTAGCATCGGTAGTGAAGGCGGATGAGTTACGACCTCCAAAGTCAACGGCAGTCCACTGGCGGATGAACAGAGGAGAAGGGAAATGGTGGTCATCCTTATGCCACTCTGTAGAAGGCTACAGTATTAGCCTAGAGGTAGAGGGTGGTCATGTAGTTTGGTATGCTAGGCTATCGGTCGGAAGGTTGTAAGATCATGAGCTTTCTCATTTATCCTCTATCCCACTCATTGTGGCTCTAAACATGCAGACACCACAGTGGGTGCATAGCATGCCATAGTTCGGAGAGTCATGTAAAATGGTGGTCCCATGTACCAGAAGAGCAATATTTGGACATGTAAAAGTTGCAGGCCTTTTCGTAAAGAGCAGGGGATCAGCCCAGGCCTGTTGTCTGTCACACTCAGCTGCCCTTTGGGGCTTGGCAGCATATCGACCTGTGGCGCGCTTTGAGGAATCCGAGTATTCAAAAAGCGTGGATAAATGCCGTTTTATTATTATTATTATAGGCCAATGTAAGGAAACATAGAACAAAATTGGCAAAATTCCACTTTAACAGTATCGCAAAATTAATTTTCGCTGGCTGTATGCAGCAAGAGTAAGGAACACTTAATAAATCTTGACAAGGGTGTGAGAAGCCACAGACAGATCTTGTGTACTGCTATTTAAATGAGGACACCTAAATCCATTTTTACTCAGCATACCGAGGACAAAATGGATGGCAGATTTGGGGTGTGTTCATCAAGTCATTCAAAGCGAGGACAAGATATAGTTTCCCACATTCAAAGTGAGGACATTTTGGCATAGCGAGGACAAAATCCCAGTCCTCACTTTGTGAACAGGTGCACAGGATGACACTCTTTCTGTAGGGGGTATAGGGGGGTATGGGTGAATTCCTCTCTTTGTATGTGCTATTCGGAGATGTCCTCGCTGTGAAAAATGTCCTCACTTTGAATGTGTGAAACTCACTCTTGTCCTCGCTTTGAATGCTGGGACAGACACACTTTTATACCTATACACACACGTCCTCTCTTTGAATGCCCGCGTACGTAGGGGTGTGTGTAGGGGTGTGAATACAATGTGAAATATTCTTAGCCACTGGGGTCAGTATTTCTAATGCCAAATAAAGGGCATATACATTTGGTATGCATTGGTGACCTACTTCAGACCTCCTCAAACTGTGGACAGTGCTTGTTTGCAGGTATGTCCACAGTTTAAATGTAAAAACTCATATATGTGTCCTTATTTGCTGGCAAACACTAATACACATCCACACAGACAGCCGAGGTCATTAACCCACCTGATTTTGTTTTCACTATCAGTTGCACATGTTTACACTAGACATTATTCAGTTTTCACTATCCAATACCTTATTGTATCTAGAAACACTGTTCAGGAATCACAGATATCTGGACAGTAGTCCTTGTGACACAGAAATTGCTTATGTGTGTGTCCTTGTTTTGTCTGCATTTACAAATGCACACATCCCTTCACCCCAGCAAGCACACCACCCACGCAAATACAACACAAAATATTAAGGATAAGGTTAAGCATTCACAATATATTGCATCCATCATATCCCAAAAACCTAACCCTTTACCACCCTTAATTCTAATTGCTGTATCTGGGTGGTTTGTTTTGGTTTGTTTCTTTTGGTTCTTTTTCTTTCTTTTCGCTTGCCAATTTCTTGAAACTGATTGAATTTTATTTTGAAGCAACATCTCTGGTATTTTTGCATCACCAGAATTGTTTGTACCTTTGTCGTCAAAAAGGTGGCTACACCATTGGAGCAACGTAATTTCCAGACCAGTGCTTTTAAAAAAGAGATTGAAATCCGTCATTTAGTTGCCACTCTGGCATCTTTGTATGCAATTCCATTGTATAATATTCCAAAAGTGGACTTTTTTTTAATTGGCATTATCGGGGAGCGCGTCATACTGCCACACTCCCTGGCTACTGCTTTTTATGCTGTGTAAACAGCTCACAGGTCACACTGTCACTGCAAACATTTTTATAAATAATCCATTTAACTTACGAATCAAACTTCTTGATGGAATCGTCCGTTTTGGTGTGGAGTACCGCTACTATGGAGCTGCCTGATCCTCACGCAAAATTGAATGAAAAAAGCGAAACATCAAAATGCACAATTAATATCGATATGTAAAAAGATGCATTTTGCTACACAAAACTTATGAGATACTAGTCCCCTTGAGGTGAAAAATGACCTTTGACCTTATAAGGTTTGTGCTGCAAAAAAAGAGTAAAAATGTGGTATGAATTATGATGAAGAAAAAGCTTGATATTATAGTTACATGCTTGCAGTAAGTATTAAGTGAAATATCAATGTTATAGCTAGTGACCACCCATTTGGATGGCAAGAATAGTGGTAGTATCTACAACAGGTGATGATTAGAGATACTTGATCAAAAGATTTGAATCGCACAATAAATGGTTGAAAGAAGAAAAAAGAGAAAAGAGTGACTGAAGTGATGTTGACCAAGGTTACAGAACATGCTTTGTGACCGACTACCAGAATTGGCTATTATAGTTAAAATCCATACACCCCGTATGGAAGACATAACCTTAATCTTCCACACAGGGGGTGTAGATTACAAATGGAGTCACCCATTCAGGTAACCTCATTTGAAATTCATACTGGGTGGAAGATTAAGGTTGTGTCGTCCACAGACGGTGTATGGATTTTAACTGGAATAGTCCAGTAATAATTTGTGATATCAAATTTGATGTTTGTGCTATAGGGTGTTATCAATATAACAGGCATCTAAAAGATCTAGCTATGAAGTTGTTAGTAGGAAGCAAAAAATGTCAGTGATCATTAAAATCAAAATACTACTTAGTAACAGCTGATGCTCCAATGGGCAATTCCAGTTGAAATCCATACACCCCCTATAGAAGACATGCCCTTAATCTCCCACACAGGGGGTGTAGATTTCAAATGGAGTCATCCATTCAGGTAACTCCATTTGAAACTCACACTCCCTGTGTGGGAGATTAAAGTCATGTCTTCCATAAGGGGTGTATGGATTTCAACTGGAATAGCCCAATTGTATCTGTATTTGTTCTCTATTTGGTCACCTGCTATTCCAACTGCAAAATTTTCTTCATGTTGTCTGCTACGGTTCTGATATATTAAGGGGGGTACTACACCCCTGTGGTAAATTTGTGACTATTTTTGCATTTTTCCCAAAAACTAATACCACACTGGTAACAAAAGTTATGTATATTATTGGGGCAAGGAATCCAATTACTACACTGAAATTTCAGTGAATCAAGACAAGCGGTTCAGTAAATATGATAGGAAATGAGGTACATCCTAGCGGTACCTCATTTTCTATCACAAGTGTCGAACCACTTGTCTTGGGTCACTGAAATTCCAGTGTAGTAATCGGATTCCTTGCCCCTATAATATACATAACTTTTGTTACCAGGGTGTTATTAGTTTTTGAGAAAAATGCAAAAATAGTCTAAATTTATTGAGGGGTGTAGTACCCCTTTCAAAGCTTTATATCGTGATGATTTATCGGCAATTACAATTTTATCAAATGGTTTCCTCATATAATATTTGTTTGAATCCTTCCTTTATTGAAGTAAAAAATATTTTAGCCCAACATTTTGCAGGCAAGCATAATGAATGAGGTAATAAAAAAATTCAAATGCAAAAATATTTCTGTTCCAATATTTCTATGCAGCCTCATGAAAATTAATGTGATATTTAGTATTTAATGTTTGCATCAGTTTCATCTCCAGTAAAATTTTACAAGAAACACACACACTTTGGTCATTATTGTTTTCTTTTTCGAATTTTGAACAATCCTATATTTAGCTTATATGAATGTTTATACCTATCAAAGTATAGAAATAAAATATTATTGTAAAAGGCAACTGGGACGAGCTTTGAGAGAGCCTTGTTTTCCAAAAAGCAGCAACGGCCGCACAACATCAACATTTTGATACAACAATGGGATCATAAATCTCTCTGTTTCTGTAAACTTTGCAAATTTTGTAAATTGCGTCATTTACATAGTCATTATCAGCATCATTGACTTCTTCACTTGAAAAAAATTAAAACTGGCAGCTTTTTAAAGACATCTTGACTTGTCCATCAACTCCATGGTACAATGGTTCATCTCAATGTTAGGCTGACTAAGGTACTGTGCCTGTGAATAAAGTGTTACACAGCCATGTGGATATAACATAGTAAATCACTGACATTTTAAAAATGAAGATTCAGATTGTTTTAGAATTTTGTTAGTCTAGGAAATCACACAGTTCTAAAGGTGGCAAATATTTACTTGCTAAGATGTAGGTCCGTCCAAACATACATAAATTTGCATGAATAACAACAATTTCAAATGATTGAAACATTGTTTACCCATTCAATTACTCACTTACATCATCGCTGAATAATACTGATATTTTTACAAGCTACGTAAACTAATCTATACCAATATCAAAAAGTTTAATTTTATCAGAAAAATTGAGCTCTGCAAGGTTCACCATCGGACAAGTTGGGAGCTGTCAAGCTTTCGTCAGGAGTAGCGCTGACTTCTTCAGGATCAAGTACCTAAGAATGAGATATATAGGCTGCCCCTTGCCTACTGATGGCTCTGAAAAGAGCCGTTCACTGGAGACTGCCCCATGTCAACAGAGAACAAGCAGACTTCACCTATCTGCTAATGTAAAAGATTTTGGTGGCCGTGGCCCTGAAAATAGTAGTTCACTGAAGACCGCCCCTTGTCAACAAGAAATAAATGAGTAGTGTGCAAGATGTGATTCAAATAGATCTACTATTTTCTGTTGGTAAATTTTGGTAGCTATAATAATTTGGAATGATTAATTTCACACATGTACACATACTGGGATGTTTCATTTAAAATCCACACTACCTCTGTGGAAGATTTTAGAAATATATCTTCCACATTGGGATTACTAATTGAATACCTGAGTGAAAAAAGGGCCCAACTCCATTTTTTTACAAAAATGAGTTAGACCCAGCATTTTATTGCCAGCAGACTGTTCTTCCTTGTGTGTGAAAGATGAGCCAAAATCCACTCTCTAAATAGTTTTTCAAGTTCACTTAATCATGGTTTTCATGGAAGAAAGGCCAAACTCCATGGAGTTGGGCCCTTCTTCCACAAATATTGGGTTAAAGAGGAATTTTTTTCTTCCCTGAAATCTGCTTTTCACTACAATAAACTTTCTTGCTAACATATTACACGCTTCTACATGTGCAATCATTGGATAATTACCAAATTTCTGTAGTTATTTTTAACACATCTGCTTACGGAACTGGCACTTGCAGTATATTAGTGGAAGAAGGGCCCAACTCCAGGTCATATTAAGACCTGTACCGTTGCCATGGAAACATCATATATAATTTTGATTGTATGTAATATTGTATGCTCATGTATTAAAGGTCCTCTGAAGATGAAAACACTCTGCCTATTAAATTTTTCCAAATATTAAGTTTTTTCTTAATATCTCAAAAACAGTTTTGATGGAGTTGGGCCCTTCTTCCCCTCAGGTATTCAATTTCAAACACTTTAGGCAGTTCCATTTGAATTTCATGCACTCTCTGACAAAGATTCGACCTGAATCTTCCTCACAGGGAGGGTGAGTATCAAATAGAGTTGCTTAATGTGCTGCTCCATTTATAATTTGTATGCCCTCTGTGGAAAATAATTCCAAAATCTTCCACAGGGGGAGTGTGTGGCCTTTAAATGAATCAGCCCATTTCTTTATCAAGTAGGTGGCCTGAATGATTTTTCTCTAACTCAGTTAAACATCACATTTGAGTACACATGACAAGTTGTATGATCTTGCAGCAGTGGCAAGGGCATTTGCCCTATCCAATTACCCCCCCCCCCCCAATCAAAGGGGTATTTTTTTAAATCCCTCAACTGGGCTTGCTGTGCATGTGACCCTGATATAAACAAGTTGTGCTTTCCATAAATATAACAAACACAACAAAAAGTGCTTTCAAAAACCAGTAATATATTACATAAATTCTATGCGATTTACAGATATAAAATGTTTACTGAATGTACAAATATACAAATAAGCTACAATCAATGAAAACATGAAGTGAGATTTTCAAACATGCTCAATATTAATTCTTCCACATTAGACTAAAAGCAGACTGTCTCAGACATACTACATAAAACAATGCAATGTTTTGTTTTCATTCTTTGTTCCATGTTCTGACCAATTTTTCTCCCCCCAAAAATGACCTCAAGAAAATTCAAAATGGCGGATATCAAAATATGCATCAATGCTTATACTACTGCATTCTGAGACAACTGTTTTAGCCCACAGCCACACAACGACTAATATAAACATACAAACTTATGTATATTTGGACACACCAAACTAGATATTAATGTGAGAAAAAGTGAGAAATTTGCGGAAAAAAGGTGCCAATTAAGAAAGAAATTGATAGAAGTTGTCTTGAATAGTTAAAATGGAAGTATAGATAATGATAGATGATAGTGATGAAATGGAGACAGGATGAAATTTGATAATAAGAAAAAAATAGTTTGATGTTGTGCATCCTTTGCCTGCTGACTGGTGGTACAGCGGTTCTTGATCTCAACGTCCCACTTACCCAATAACCTACTAGATTTCTTGGGTTTCTTCTCTTGTTGTAGACGCGATGCTTCCTGGAGCACAGTCAGATGGTGTTTGTTTTCAGCGGCTTCTTTGAATTGCCTTGAAAATGGAATAAACATTGAATAATCGTAACGAGAAACAGAGGCATCTGAAGACACATACACAGATGTGCAATGTACAATGTTCATGAATCAACCTTTTAAATTTCCAAATACCCTTCTCAACCTGGGTTAGGGGCAGTGGCGGCATCACAGGGGACATGGGGGGAAAATAACTCCCAGTCAGAAGTCTTTCCCCCCTGTTTCCCCGTAAAAAACCCAAATTAGGAAATTTTTCGCTTTTTGCTGCAATTTTGTGCAAAATTTGTTGATTTTGCCCCCCCCCCTCCTGAAATTCACTTTGCCATCCCTCCAATGCCCCCCGAAAAAATTCCTTGTGCCGCCACTGGTTAGGGGTTAGGATTAGAATTTAAGCATAGGATTATAATTTAGGGCAAGGGATTGTGTTAGTATCATTGATAGCATACAACGGGTATTGTCTAGTAATTCCACATTTGTAAACATTCACTAAGGTACTCAATAATTAGAGTTTGGGGGTTGAAGAAGTCCCAAAGTGTACAATTTTAATTCTACTAAAATTACAGCCAAATTAAAAAAAAAACTAAATAAAAAAATATTGTGGATCAGAAACTTCCCTCTTTTGACTGATAGTTGTGGTGTTAACACTCACTTTTCTTAACTTAAGGAAAGTGAGTTGTTAATAGCTGTTTGAAAACCGGAATGTTTTTGTCTCACAAACACTTGAGAACTTCTACCACCATCTTTTCTTGTGATTTATGCTTGAAAATAATCATTACCATATAACTACAATCGGGGAAGTGAGAATAGAATGAAATACTGTATTTAGTCAAATAAACGCCCGAGGCGTTATTTTCCCAAGGGGCGTTTATTCAAGGTCAATTTTAGAACGATAATTCCCGTTAAAATCATTAGGTAAAGTAAAAACACACGCTAAAATGACGAACTATGAACTAGAAACACTGACTTCTGGCTCACTTCGGGTTTCTGATCCAGATTTTAGCCAATTATTGACACTATTATCGACCATGTGCGCAACTTGGTAAGCTTATACTACACAAGATAGCATGGAAATATCGGCATTTTTGAAACATCTTGGTTGAAAAAAGTGGTGGGGGGGGGGGGTTTATTTGAGGGGGGCGACTATTTGACGAAATACGGTAAATTCAATTTCTTCATTACTCACTTCCTTGATTAAATAAATGATTTAAAGGCAACATACAGAAGTATAATGTAAACCGATATTATACTCGGGATCCACTCACTTTGCTATCAAAGGAAACTGGTCCAAGACTAAATCCAGATCAGGACGTCTCAGCATCAGCAACTCACAGTAGGAGGCTGCCCTCACAGTCGCAGTTCGGTAATCTCCAAATATCAGGCCTACTTCACCAAAATACTGACCGGTCCAATCTTCTACGTAACACGCTGCATATCTCTTGACAAAACCTTGATAGAGATACGTAGAGGATGAAACATTTGGCAATTAAAGGGCCCAACCTACCCACCTATACCCACCATAATGTTATATGGGACCCACATATACCCACTATATTGTTACATGGGACCCACCATAATGTTATATGGGACCACATATATCCACCATAATGTTATACGGACCTGATGAATAATCAATTATAGGCCCAACCTGTCCACCATAATGTTATAGGGGACCGATGAATGAGAATCAATCAGTTATGGTCTCTATCCGACTTCTAAACCCTCCCCTTCCTGAATCATACCTACGGACTATCATATGGGATGATTGTTTTAATGAACATGTTGTGTGTTTGTGTATTTATGTGTATGGGGGTGGGTGTGTGTATGTGGGGGTAGTGTGTTTGCATAGGGGGTGTATGTGTATGTGGATATATGAGCATGTAGTTGCATGTATGTGTGTGTATATAAGGTGTTTGTAAACATCGGCAAATGAGGAAGGAGGACATACATCTTGGTAACAATGGATGCATAGAAACCGTGGATGTCCATGGTTCCTAGACAACGCTTCTAGATGTAAAACGCCCACGAGGGCCGGTCTAAGTAGGCACTGTGCACTCTTATTGACGACTACCAGACCGATTGATAATGACCAGTCTCAACCAGTATACATATGCATGATTGTGGCGCTAGATGGCGGCATTCATAATATTGCCATGATGTCACAATTACCTTTTTTGGGAAAAATGGGATGAGGTTGTAACATAATTCATTTCATAAAATAAGTAAATATCTTTAATTGAGTGCAGTTCTAAAGATGATCCGATAAAATATAATGGACTTATGATCAATTTAAGTTATGGCTTATTCCAGAAATTTCTGATATCTTCCAAAATTCTTTTAAAAATCAAACATTTGTCCATGGTTGGATAGCAAAAACTCTTATTGTGTTTTTCAAATCCATGTTTTGCCGGTGCTTACACATAGGTATGTACATGTAGGCATATGGAGGTGTATGCATGTTGGTGAGTTTAAGTATGTGTGAGCACCCCTATGTGAATATGTGTAGGTGGGTGTGTGCATGTATATTACATACGTGTATGCGCGCATATAGAACTGTACACAGATGAGGGCGATGAGGTAACCATGTGTCTTTTTCTCTTCAATTTTTGTATAAATTTTCGAAAAAGCACCTTAATTTTGAAGCATTTTGTAAACATGGGTGTTAGTGTTGGCTAAATGTAATGAAAATATCCGGCAATGCATTAGCATGAAACGACACCACTCTATAAGAGTTAAGAATAAGAGTAAGGTATTAGGGTAAGAGATAGGGGTTAGGGTTATGATTAGCAGTGTGTTCAAGAGATGTTAATGTTGAGATATAAGTGTTAGGCCTACGGTTAAGATACTATTTCTTATCTTGTTCCAGTGCGGTTACAAGTTCATTTATTCCATCACCAAGACAGAGATTAGTAATACTTGAAGATATCACATCGCTAGTGCATGGTAGAAAAGGAGTAGAATTTTATTATATAGCATTAGTCAATAAGTTTTTGTGCTAAGATGAACAAGATTACCATTTCACATCTAATAAATGCCGTTATAAGTATACCAACAAAAACCAATAACAACAGATTAGTAGTAATAGCACTCATTGTTTGTAAAACAACCCATGCTTCCATTTTATATATTATTACTGACTTGAACAAAACTTGCTGTCATATCCAAAACATTTGTCCTATCACCCCCATATTTTTGTATTTTATTTGAGCCAACTCTCTGTTTTCAAGATAGAAGTATCAAAATGGTACACAGGGGATTACAAAATGGGGCTATTCGAGTTGAAATCCATAAACCCCCTATGGAAGACATGACCTTAATCTCCCACAGAGGGGTGTAAATTTTAAATGGAGTCACCCATTTAGGTAACACCATTTGAAATTTACACTCCCTGTGTGGAAGATTAAGGTTTTATCTTTCATAGGGGGTGTATGGATTTCAACTGGAATAGCCTGATGGGTACTCTCAGTCAAGTGTTGAAAAGGTTAAGGTTATGTTAGGGTCAGGGTTAGGTTAAGGTTAAGATAAAAGGTCATAAGTAGGATTAGGGCCAGGGTTAAGATTAGTGTTACAGTTAAGTTTAGGTTAAGGTTCAGATTAGGGTGACAGTTAGGATTAGGGCCAGGGTTAAGATTAGCGTTAGGGTTCAGTTCAGGTTAAGGTTCAGATTAGGGTGACAATTAGGATTAGGGCCAGGGTTAAGATTAGGGTTAGGGTTCAGTTCAGGTTAAGGTTCAGATTAGGGTGATAGTTAGGATTAGGGTCAGAGTTAAGATTAGGGTTAGATTAGAGTACAGATTAGGGTTAGGGTTAATATTACAGTTAATGTAAGGGTTCAGGTTCGGGTTAATAAGGAAGTTATGACTAAGATTATGGAAAGGTTTAGAGTTGGATTTAAGATGTTGGGCTAAGTTAGAGAAGATGTTGAAGTATAAGCTTAAGGTTAGGGTTAGGGTTACAGTCATGGTAAGAATTAATTTAAGGTAATAATTGGGGTCAGGGATATTAAAAGGTAAGTAACTGTTGACAACAAAGTGTCAAGGGGGGCCAGAAAGGCTCAAGTAATTGACTGAAGATTGGAGTAGATGGGTCTCCCCATCAGTCCGAAACACAGTCAGTCCGAACCACTGCTAGTCCAAATTTTTAGAGTTAGGGTTAGGTTTAGGGTTAGGGATAGGGTTAGGTTTAGGGTTAGGGATAGGGTTAGGTTTAGGTTTAGGTTAGGGTTAGCGTTTGGTAAGCTTAAAATTTGGACTAACGGTAGTTTGGACTGACGGCGTTTCGGACCGACGGGGTGTACCCGGAGTATATTTGGTATACTTCTGTTGTACAGCAAGAGTTATTGTTAAAGGTTTTGCCCAGATTTCAAAATTAATTTTGAATGAAAAATACTAGCTTCATTTTATCTTTGAAACTTGCCTATGTGTTATCGATAGTCTGTATTGTCAGTTTAAGTAATATTTCCAAAAGTCTGGAAATAATATCAATTTTGAGAACAATACAGATCATATATTTTGTTAGCCCCTAACCTATAATACATTCATTTATTTTGTGAGTTTGAAATTTAATTCCATTATTTGATTTAAACTTCCCTAAATACATTCATTCAGTTTGCAGGGTGCACTATTAATGTTTTTGTGGTGTGGATTTATGGGTTTAAAAAATGTGTTGATCTTGAATGTGCACATAGGAATTGGCTGGCTTATATGGTTTACAATGCTCAATGCACAGCGGTTGAGAGCAGGCATAGTGCATATCATAAGTGTACACTTTGAATTAGCTGCTGCATGATGGGTAATACAATCACGGTCAATGATGTGTGCATTCTGCGTACATGGTGCACAATTTGCATATGATTTGCATATGATGAATATGGATGAGTAGTAACGTGCCAAGCATCCCGCCACCCATGATATTTAACAAAACATAACAGTGTCGTGTGATAGTGCTCAAATGCATGGATATGTGTACATATTTTGTTGTTATGAAGATAGGAAAATAAAAGCCGGGTTATTGATCCATTTTGCACAAGTGCATTATGGGAGTCCCTCAAAAAATATCTACGCATTTTTTTAAACGGTCGGCACAAGTCAGCAGAGTTATTTATCTATTATAAAACATTTGGTAGTAAAAACGAGTTTCAACAGTCCTGCCAGTTGACAAAATAACTGGTTTGCATTGCAACTTGCAAATCAAAAACAGCATAAGAAATGCTCCAATGCACATAACCTTCGGACATTCACACACTTTCATTCAATCATTCTATCAATCAATCAAATCAATCAATCAGGCTGGCATCACATCGTCAAGCAAGCTAAAGCACGTCAAGACGATCAAAAATTCATTGTTTTCTCTCCTACTTCCAGCTCCAAGGTCAAACACAAAGCTGGAATATGCATCTACTGTACATTCAGTGCAATGTTCTTTCTTTGAAGTCACTTTTTCTTTACATCGACCGCTCACTAGTGCATAGCCCCGGTTACTGGCTACGGTGTATTGAAACCTTAACAGACACATTTCTAGATTTGAGTGTGTTAAGTATGCCAGTTCTCAGTTAAGCTTATATAGGTCTCCAAGTAAATTGTATACTGCATTCTAACCTTCTTCACTTGAAAATTCCATAAATTATTCTATTTATTTTTCAATTTATCTGTAATTCCTGCTTGCTATGTCCTACAGACAAACCTGCTTTAACAAATTCACCATGCCAAACTCCCCAAATTCATGCACGCTTGAAAAAGTGACTTCATATTTTTAGTGGGTGAAATTTCAAAGTGTGAAAGGCAACTAGAAGAAAATGCAGATAGGGTGGTGTCAAATGGGGGGATGCTAAAATGTGAGAATTTTGTGGAGGATTTTTGTTAAAAAACAATTTTACACAAAAACAAAACATAGCATGGAACCAATGCTTTAGTCACATAAATGACATTGAAATGTGCAGGGTATAGCATGCATATGTGTACATGAAGTGTATCAAATGCAACACGCACTGCATTATTCATGGGCTAGGGTCTGTGCCCTTTGCAAAAACCATGCGGGTATCCGTGCCTTGTGCAAGATGTTAGAAGTGTCATTTGGTGTTATATAAGAAGTGTATAAATATAGTGGTATTGTGGGGGGTACAGGAGGGGTGTAGTTTTTGCCTTTGAGCAGGTTTAACAAACATACTAAATCAGGAATCAAACCATCAACTATGAGATATTTCTTTGGCGGCAGATTCTTTATTTATGGCCACCAAACCTCAACGATCTAAAGAATAAGTTGCCATCAAAGTCACATCTACATGGTCTGTCAATTTGCTCCCTGGAAAGTACATGTACTCTACTGCTCAATATAACTTCAGAATTAATATGATTGTTAAATTTGTTTAGTTTATGGATTATTGTGTTACTTTTTGAATTCTGTTAAAATTATTTAAAAAATGACTAGCTGTTGTGACAAAAATAATACAGGAAAGTGTTTTAAATAATGACATGGTGCTCATAATATACATGATCCCTCACCCTAACTAACCTTTGAACCCTTGTAAATTTCCATCCTTAAATTAATAAGCATTGGATGCAATATGAGGAGCCCATTCTAGATATTCTAACAATATTTGGCATTTGTCTAAATCAACTTCTCAAAACTCAAAGGCACAAAAGTAACACTAAAATTGCATTCTCTCCCAACTTTTGTATCATGTCAAAGATCACAAATAAACTACACTTTATTTGAAGAAAGCTTAAAAGAGGCAAACTTGTAGTGAGCCGATGAAAGTTTTCACTAGCCAGACAGCAGGTGAGTGGTTAGTAGTAGTATTCAGTAGTGTGTTAGTAGCATTGTCTGGATACAAGCAGTCACTCCTGTAGTCATTTACCCCTCATGAGAACTACCTGCCGATTGGCCAAAAAGAAGTTTTCATTGTCAATTGGACCAATCAGTAACATTGTTAGAATAATTTCACCATACAAAACAATTGGGGTGAATTATTTGCAAAGCTCCATTCTGATTGGTGATTAGAGTGAAGATATCACGTAATTGGCCAATCAGAGGCAATGTTAGATCGGCAGGTAGTGCTCAGGGGTTAAGTTATCCAAAATTGTTCACATTTCTGAATTGGTATTAAATACTGACAAGCTTATCTCTTCTTAAAGGTAAACCATGCACTTTCAAATTATAGCATTAAAACATTTTAATAAGACAGAATAGGTTTAAAGTTGAAAAATTTTAATTTGCAAAATCACACAAAATTAGTAACTTTTTTTATAATGAATAAATGAAAGCTATATTTGACAGAATGACTGTGCATTTTGTATCCAGGCATATACTGATATATAAAGCAAATAAATAAGTGGTGAAGCGTTGATCTGCATGGCTGCGCCTTGCCAAGTGTCATAAATTAATAAGGCTCTTGCTCACAAAAGTGTGTTAATTCAGCATTAATTAGCTTGATCTTGAGAAAATAAATCATAACTAACAAAAATAGAATCCCATGGTCATTTATGGTACCTATAAGGTCCACTGGTCAATGACCATTAACATATATGTGTGGACTATGGGTAGGTATAAGCAGATATATAGATATATATATATATATATCTTGATTTTTAGTTAGTATCGGAGTTAGTAGTATTAGCTATTTAAAATACTTTGAAAAAAGGGGTGAGTCTTTAACAACAAGTGAATATTGAGTTCTATAGTATGCATTGAATAGATGAAGATTGTTTGCAATTTTTTAACTTTCTTTTTTGGTTAAAATTATTACTCCCAAATGTTCACAATTGAAAATGTTGTCAAAACAAGTTGCATCGAGAGCAAACAGGTATTTTGCTGGTCATTTTTCAATGTGTCAGTCAGTGTATGTGCGTGGGTCATTTCAGTTAAACATGGACAAGAGCGTGTTCTCCCACATACATCCAATTGGTCCATCTTATCTTGCTGGTCAGTTTTCAATGTTTATCTTCTTTTATGTGTCAGTCAGTCAGTCTATATGTGTGGGTCATTCCAGTTAAACATGGACAAGAGCATGTTCTCCCACATACAACCAAATTGTCCATTTTATCTTTTCACATTCAATAGTACAGAAATGCATACCAGAAGAGCATTTGGCAGTTACATAAAGGTCTGCAGTTGTTGCGCGTGGAAAGGGGCAATGCATGTCTGTCTGTCAGTCTTGATGTCTGTCTGCCTAACTGACTGTCTGTCATGCTGTCAGTCGGGGTGTCATGCTGTCTGTACATCTATGTGGGTGTGTGTGTGCAGAATTGTTAGCCTGGGCATGTGTTTCAAAATTATTATATCTTCAGAAAATTTAAGTACCATGACTTTCCCATGACATTTCAATGACCAAATTACAAAATTCCATGACAGCTTTTTCTTTGTTTCTGGTCTATCATAACTTCAGTATTAATATTCAAAGTTAATGATCTGTCGATTTTATTATTGACAAGATACATTTTGTTAAGACTTTGGGAATTCTTATATTTTCTTTCCATCATATCTCCGTGCCTGGAAATTGACCTGATGGAAATTTCCATGGAAATTTCCGTTGATTTTCCACATTTTCCATGACCAGGGAACTCTGTGGTATGTATACCTTTCACTCTAAATCTCTCAAATGCATGCAACTATAGAACCCAATACCTCTTGTCGCTACAGCTATATAATCCCCTTTCATTATGCTCTAATAGAATTGAACCAGAGAACACACAGAACTTGGATCATTCATTACTTTCTATACATATTCTGATGCAATGTAACATTTGGTTGGTAACAGTTGGTTTTTGGTAACAGTTGGATTTTCGAATGGTACAAACAGTAACATAGTATCTAGTTTTTGGTAATAACATGGACATTTCACTAGTTTTGGTTATAAACAACGAATGAGACGATATCAGACCATGACACACCTTGACACATAAAGGAGTGTGTTATATAGAAATTTGTTACACACATTTCTGAAAAGTGATATGGTCCTTCATGCTATACTAAATCACTCTAGGGCAGGGAATTAATCAACCAGTATTCTCTGATTACAGTCTATATAGATGGAGAACTAAAAAAAATCACACAATTCTTGTCAACTAAGACCGGTATTCATAGCATGAACTTCCATGGTGGAACATTTAGGCCTACATCATGAAATAAGCTAAGACTCACAATAGTCTGAGAGCTTTATCAAACACTAGTAATTTGGTAAGCAAATGTTCTCAAAACAGATATTTCTATTCCTATCAGGAATCTTGTTCACTCTGGTTTGGTGAGTGGTAGTGTTTCTAGATGTTATCGGCAAACATTGTGACGGGTTTTGATGACGTCACATGGGTTGCTTGCCGATTGATGATCTGAACGTAGATCCGATCAAGTCTGTATGCCCCCTCGTCCTTGTTCATTACTAGTAATTTACTTGAATCAGTCAGTGATGTTGCCTTTACAGGAGGACTCCGGCATGTTCTACCGACAAGATTCATATCATCATCTATGATTTATTTAAAGGAATTCTACCAATGGAAGTTGACACTATAAACAGGTGCAATTGTTCTGCTCCGTATATAACTTGTTCCATAAAACTAATTCAAATTGTTCACATCATTTTGGTTTCTTTGATTTTGATCCGCAAATTTTGCTCATGAACAAATTCCAGTTATTTTGCCGACTGAATAGTCGTTGTACGGAGCTCCTTACATCTACCTCAAGTACCTCACATGTGCCCCGTCGGATGAAGTACATCTCGCGGCCTTGGTCTCCTTCGTAGACGATCACGTCACCGGGGGTGAAGATATACGTATGCGTATGAAGGGCCAGCATCTTTAGGAACGCTATGTCACAATCCTTGAACAGGGGAACCTGGGAAACATGCATGGGGTAAAAACAAAATTCCTGGTTCCAAAATAACATGGTTATGGTAAGATATCATGAGTTTACTCAATTTAGTTTCAATAATAACACATTTGAAGCACCAGCAAACTTGCGGATGTGCACTTTATACTCCAAGCTTGAGGTTCAGCATGGTACTGAATTAGATCTAAGGATTAAAGAGTTCCAGTGTAAAAATCATTATAATGATACGCATGAGATATGGATACACAGGTATATCCCAAAGAAGACTATTAACCTAAAGCCATGATTTCTCTGTGGTACGGAAAAACGGAAAAATTCACGGAATTTGGGGTCTGCTCACGGAAATTTGAAAAGCCAAAAAATAGTGACAACTGTGTAAAATGTCTAACTTTTGCAAAATAAAACAAAAATTCTGGCCATACTACAGTAAAAGGTAAGACAAAATACACCTTTAAAACACCTTTCAAACAATGTTTTAACTTTTCAGCGCTTTATTGTGGAAAATGGAAAATCACGGAAATCATCCAATTTGTAAGATGGACTTTAAATTTAATAAAACACTGAGAAATCACAGCTTTAACCTATTGTGCCATGCATTACGATATCATATGACCTTATATTTAATTTTTCGGAAGTGAACTCAACTCAATCAACTGTGAAAACAAGCAGAAAACGTAACTACTTCATTAAATTTGTAGATGATATTCAAAGATGGTTCATTAATGAACCTAATAAATGATCTATTTCATTTAGTCATTTCATAACTGCCTATAGTCTATTCAGTATAAGATGACACATGACCCTGTTCTTTTTTTACTTAAATATTGATAATTTTATTTCAGGAAAGGATGTGTTCAAGTTGTGCCACTAAAGCTAACATACATTTTCAAAAAGTTTTATATACAATTTGACCTTTGTCTCCCCTGGGGACCCTTGTACTTTTCCAAAGGTCATGTGCCATCTTATAGTGAATGGAGTACAGTGATCTGACCTTTCCCAGTGTCTCCTGTGCATCTTCAAAAGCTATTTCCTGCTGCAAACAGATAGGGGTGTCATGCATCAGTCTCTGCCCGCCTGGTATCTGTTCACCTCTACATGGAATGAGATATAAGAAAGTGATGAGAAGAGATGGGTAAGAGGTTTTACAAGTAATATACGGCCCTTCACAAATAAAACTGATTTTATGTCAGCCTGGAAAATCAAGCTTCTACATCAACAATCAAACATTGGGCTATTCTATTTAAAATCCACACTACCGCTGCGGAAGATTTAGCTAAAATCATTCACAGAGGGAGTATAAGTTTTGAATAGAATAGACAATTGGGCTACTTCCATTTGAAATACTCACTCCAGGAAGATATAGGTAAAGCCATAATACAGGGGGAGTATGGGTTTCAAAATGATTAACCCTGACCAATTACAATTAGCATTCTGTCGGTCCGTGCCACTTCACTTCCGGTTGATGATGCGACTCAAATTTGTGTGAAAACAAGTCCTTGGTTCGATTTTTTTCTTGATGAATTCTGTCATTGGTGTTGTGTATATTTCGATCGCAAATAGTCAGTGGAATCAAACAAGTTTCTAAGTTTTCAGAGTGGAAGTTACTTACTTGATTTATCGTTTTATATAATGACCGACAATTAAAGTCCATGGTCGAGTGTTTTTTTTCCCCGAAATTGACGATGTTGCCACTCCAGTCTGGAGTGACTAGTCTCCTTCACAGCCGGTTTATGTCGTTCATTACAAACCGTGAGCCACGTGAAGCTTGGGCCCAAGACTAGAGATAGCCCGGATGTTGGACCGACAGAATAAAACATACTCAACCTGTGGCGGATATTTCCAACATGTTCCACAGGGGTAGTCTGGATTTTAAATAGAATAGCCCATTATTACAAAAGCAAGGTCTGTCAGTGATAAGCCCGGGGCACTCAACTGAAATTTTGGTAGGGGTGTGCGGAGCGCCAAACTTTGGGAACTAAGAACTGATTTGGAGCAAAATAGGGGCTTGATGAACTGGAATTTCAACATTTTTGATGAGTTTTGTGAACTAAAATTGGGACAAATTGTAGGCTTTGGAGCTCAAAAATTTCAAAAATTTGAGCTAAAGAGCTACAATTGTCAGAGTGTGAGGCTCAAAGAACTGGAGCATGATCCAAATGTGGGTCTTTAGGAACTGCTGGAGAGCCTGAAAAAGGGACCCTTGACCGCCGCACATACCCATACCACCTTTACATGCGAGTACCCCCTCCGGGGTGATAAAACCATGCAAGCTGAGATAGTTGACTACATGTTGCTACCCAGATTATGATCCTTGCAGAAAGAAGAATCTTGGACAGCTTATCCAGTTACCCCGATAGCAATTGCTCTATTCCGTGAGGGAGTGACTGGATTTTTGACCAAGATTATGCTCACTGCATGACCCTTATTACCTGTGTCTGCGGAAGACCAAGCTGAGATAGTTGATGACACGTTGCTGGATGTTGGTACCCAGATTATGATCCTTCATGAAGCCTTGTACGGCAAACAACTTTTCTTGGAAGCCAACTCTAAATAAATTTGGACAAATAAAAAAAGAAATGTTGGTCAAGAGGAGAAGTCTGCAGCAGAGTGACATTGGTCTATTCCAGTTAAAATCCACACTCCCCTGTGGAAGATTTTGGAAATATCTTCCACAGGGGAGTATGATTTTCTGATGGAATGAACACATTAAGCAGCTTCATTTGAATTTCATACACCCTCTGAGAAAGATTCAACCTGAATCTTTCACTGAGGGAGGGTGAGTTTCAAATGGAGCTGCTAATGTGTTAATTCCATTCAAAATTCATACTCCCCCTGTGGAAGATATTTCCAAAATCTTCCACAGGGGTAGTGTGGATTTTAACTGGAATTGCCCATTGGTAGTTGTTAAGATGATCAGTAGTTGCCCTGTCTGTTAGTTTGTCACTTTGTTTGTTTAGCCGATCATTCATTATGGAAATGGGATGTTCCATTTGAAAACAACACCCCCACTGTGGAAGATTTTGGAATTCAAACCAAATTGAACAGTGTAATTAATTCTATATCCAGCCATTTTCATCCATACAAAGTGTACGATTTTGGAATTATTTGGAATTTGTTAAATTTTATGCCAAATTGTGCCAAATTCAACTGGATTTGACAAATTTCCACAATTTTCAGCTGGAATTTCACACAAAACTAGTCAACATTTCCAGTTGGACTGAACATAAGGTACAACTGAAATTAAGATAACAGTGAAATCTTCCACAGGGGGTGCATCTTGGTCTGGGGCGGACATTTTAAAAATGAATTTAGAAGAGCAGCAACGACATCATTTGCATTACATTCCAGATGTTAAATCTACATTATATGCAAAATTTGAGGAAATTCGCACGAGTCCGTTTTATTTTAGGGCCATTTGTCTATAACTAGTCTTTACATGTAGCCCTATGGAGAGAGTGCTCGTTGAGGGCACTATAACCCCCATTTTAGGAACAAAAATGTGATTTAAAAAAACCGGACTTGTGCGAATTTTCTAAAATTTTCAGAGTATGTAGTATGAACATGTAGACATATAATCAAGTAGTTGCGCTACCTGCTCTCCTCCGCAAAAATAAAAAGTCCTATACCTCAATGATAATGAAACCTAGGTGGGTGTGTGAATTTTAAATGGAATATCCCGATACACCATTTCTAATAGCATAGCCTCTAGATATGTGAATCACTTGGGACTCACTATGAAACAGCATTATAATTTCAGACTCTAGAGGGCGCCATACAACCCCCAGAGGGCAGTAGATTATAACACAATACCTTGGTGCATCAGCATTGGCTAAAGTTGCAGCGATGGATGACAGACAGTACCCATACAGCAGAAGACCAATCAGCATGAATGCCAGAGCGATGGTTCGTCCCACAGTAGAATGAGCGCTGATGTCGCCATAACCTGTACTGGTCATTGTCGCGGCGGCCCAGTACAACGAGATCACATACTCCTCGAAAGCAGAAGTGTTCCTGTTGCTCTGGCTTTCCATGGTCAGAGTTGTGGACTCACCATTCCTGCAAAGGGCCAATATATAAGTCACATAAACACATTAGTTGCAATCTGTTAGCCGGCAACAAAATAATGAGAAAAAATGAAAAAAAAACCCAACTTTTTGTCTCTCAAATTATCAAAGATGAGTTCTCTACAACAGTTCTTAGCACAGTCCATTCATATTGGGTTATGCCAGTTGAAATCCATACACCCTCTGTAGAAGACATGACCTTAATCTCCCACACAGGGGGTTTAGATTTCAAATGGAGTCACCCATTCAAAGTAACCCAATTTGAAATTCACACTACCTGTGTTAAAGATTAATGCCATGTCTTTAATAGGGTATACATGTATGGATTTCAACTGGAATGACCCCTTTGTAGTCTGTTCAAATATGGAAAGGGGTCCTTATTGCCAAATTAAATTGCATAATAAAAATCATGGACATCATATTGCTCATCAAGCAAACATGTATCGTGTGATATAACAATCAGGGGGCATTGGACAGTAAGTGCAAGTGGGCTATTCCATTTAAAATCGACATTCCTCCTGTGGAAGATTTTGGAAACATCTTCCACAGGGGGAGTACTAATTTCAAATGGAATAAGCACATTAGCAGCTCCATTTGAAACTCACCTTCCCTCCATGGAAGATTCAGGTTGAATCTTTCTCAGAGGGTGTATGAAATTCAAATGGAGCAGTAGTATATTCATTACATTTAAAATTCATACTCCCCCTGTGGAAGATATTTCCAAAATATTCCACAGGGGGAATGTGGATTTTAAATGGGATAGCCTAGTGGAACTGTGATGAGACATGTCAGTCTGCATTTTTTGACCTCAATGACTCCTCGAAATATTTTGAAATACATTTCAAATTAGTATATTGTATTAAACATGAAAATTAATTCTTGATTCATATAAAAATGGACATTTTTTACCAATCTTGAAATAAATTTCTTTGATGTTACACAAGGACTATGTCATAAATATATGTTTACTTTCTAATTTGTAAAATTATGTAAAATTTTGTTGAACACTGCAGAAAAATAAGCTTCCATGAAGAAAAGTAAGTCAAGTATGATTTTGGACAATTTATGAACAAATACTTACTGATGCAAGAAATTGCTGGGCAAGTTTCTAAACTTCAAAGATTGATGATGATAATTTTTGGATTTGTCAGAAATTCAGAAAAAAGAAGTAACAAATATTTTCTTACTTGTGACTAGCCAGTGCAAAGTTTTAAAAGCTTCAAAATAATGTCGATAGATTTTTATCAACAGAATAATTTGCAAATCACTAATTCACATCTATTCAGAAGCAAATCCTCTGTATATGGCATGACACGGAAGATGAGTGTCAGGTTTTTATGATGGAAGCACTTATTTTTCTGCGCAACATACAATTATGCATCCAAATTTGACTCCTAATTGATTCAGATATGTATAACACTCTGAAAACACTAAAACAATAACCTAATCTACTAGAACTAGAAACATTACTTTAACAATATCTAGAAATACATCTTCATACATCTATCATGTCAAATCTCATGAATATTCATCTGCTAATTTAACAGTGCGGTGTGCAAATGGAGTGCTCTGGTCATACCATGATGAAACTGAAGTTCCTCAGACTTGCAAGTCCAAAGAACATTGTTTGAATACTGTAATGCAATGAAGTTTTAAGTGCAGATGAAAATATGTATTGATGCAACTGTATGGGGATAAAAGTGGAACCTTATACTCTACCAATGGTTGGCTATCTTATATTACTCTACATTTACCTTAAAATTAAGTTTTTAAAATGATAAACGATCAATTCACATACCAAAATATTGCATAGTACGAAATTAGAACTTATATATTATACTGAACCTTCCATAGATGCATAATTTCATGATGATTACAACTAGAGCAGAATGCCCTAACTATCTTAATGTGGGAATCAACTGCAAACGACAAGTTTCAATTTTATTTTTAATTCACAAATGTCAGAATTGTACATTTTCATGATCATATTTGGAATCATTATGAAAAATGCATCAAAATGAGTACAAACAAGCCTAGCATTGGTTCAGTGGTTCTTTAGATAGCGCTTGATATTTCTAGAAAATACCTCAAAACTTGGGATTTTTTTATGTTGAAACTATGGCTAGCACGCAGAGCATTAAGTTTTCATATTCTGTGTTCTATCTTACAATGAGGCATACTATAAAAACCAGGTGGTGGCCGCATTGCATTCTCTAAATTCAGTAAATTTTCATCGTAAACCGTGTAATTGAATGGGATTATTTTGAAATTTTAAAACGCTTGAAATATCACAAACAAATGGGCCTATGTTAATAAGTAATATAAATACAAGCTAAAACCGCTGGGGTTCGATAATGAAACCCACAAACTAACCAAGTATATTGAAAATGCCATACGGCCGGGCGGTTTCACAAGTTGCCGGCTCGATCATGTCATCCACCACCTGATAAAAACCACCCATGTCCAAATAATGTCTTGTATTGCTCCAGCAGTTTGTTTAGCTGAGAAGCCCCATAGGATATAGTATTATACTTCCAGGGTACGCTACCACATTTTAATATGTTTTCGTTCACACAAAATAACTAAACTTATCTTGGGAGTTACATTTTACTCCGGTAATGAGAAGCATATTAGCTTTCTCCCAATACCAAAATGTCCCATGTTGATGTGGAAAAATAAGGGAGGAGGCTATCAGTCTGGTGGTACATCTTTAAAACATAAAATTCAGAAAAAATCTATCAACTTTATCTTACTATAATAAACTAGACTACCCATGTTTTTGTGCTATTGGTAGAATTAGAATATTAGATTACATTTGGCAAAAAGCTATAAAATGCATATATCATTCACATTTTTGAAATACAATCACGAGTTATTGTTGACATATGAGATGTGTCTTAACAGTAATGGTCTTTTCTATTTAAAATCCACACTACCCCTGTGGAAGATTTTTTAAATATGTTCCACAGAGGGAGCATGAATTTCAAATGGAATGAACACATTAGGCAGCTCCATTTCAATTTCATACACCCTTTGACAAAGATTCAACTTGAATCTTCCACAGAGGGAGGATGAGTTTCAAATGGAGCTGCATTTTGTGCTAAATCTATTTGAAATTCATACTCCCTCTGTGGAAGATATTTCCAAAATCTTCTACAGGGGTAGTGTGGATTTTAAATGGAATAGCCCATTGATACTGACTGTGAAATCTTGATCTAATGGCTTGTTACTACTCATGCAATATTTTGTCAAATCTACAATATTCATCTTTACTTTATCTTCATTACTTTTGATAAAGGCTAAAAGCATGATGAGAAATGTTATTAAAGCTCAGGTACATATTTGACAAACAGTTTAACTATCCATTTCTTTAGCTCTTTTCTCAGTTTGATACCAAAAAATAACTTAATAAACCGGAACAGATGGTACTTCCATGTTGAAGTGTACGGGGACACCCAAATTCATCGCCCCAAAATGACAATGGGGTAGTATAGGGTTTACGAAAATCCAAAAATTGCCCTAACAGAGCAACATATGGGGTAGGGTTTTGAAGTTTGGGAACTACCCCCCATCAAAACAAAATTCAAGTACCCCCTTTCCCCCTCCCACCAATGCTATAATCATAGTTAATGGCAGCTAATGGCATATACTATTATATGAAGAGCTTTGTTTCAAAACCCCTTATATCCACTTGCCCATTTTTGAGAACACATCAAAAAATCATTAAAAAAATCACTGATATATGGGGCTTTACAATAAAAGCAGTTTTGGTGGGATGCTTGGGTAAGATGAGCATCCTGCCAAAAACTGCTTTTGTTGAAAAACACCTTATATCAGTGATTATTTTGATGATTTTTTGATGGGTTCTCAAAATTTGGCAAGTGGATGTAAGGGGTTTTGAAACAAAGCTCTTCATATATGGATTATCTGAGCCAGTGTTGGAAATATAAAACAACCATGAAGCCAAACGCCTGCAAAAATTGACAATGGCTCGTAAATTTTCGGACCCTGCCCGAGTAGAATTGGTTTATATCAAACACTACCTACAAATTAAATAACTATCTAAGATATGCTTATTCTTTAAGTTTTGCTACGTAAAAATGATGAGGGTCCTAGATTTTCACATCTAAGGGCCAAAATGATCTTTAATCAGAATATGTTTGAACAGAGGCAGTGTTGGCAAGAGCCTTGCCTCGGAATATGATTGAAAACACTTGTTCATCGGTCATAAAGGCTGATTTACAAATTCTTACTTTTAGTATATTTTTCATTGTGTTTGCAACCATCATTTTGTAATGTCATTCATGCATTGTAGGTCACACTTTCTTGGAATTAAATTAATGACACATTTTTTCCCGTAATGGTAAAATCTCAAAAATTCCATTTTATTTGGTTAAGTCACAAAAAAATTTAAATCCCCATTTTTGATGACTATTATACTTTCAGTAATTATATCCAGACCTGAAACTAACCTTTAGTGAAAAACACTGAAATGCTCAAAAAAAGCTGCAAAAACAGCGTAAAATTTGGGTAAAATGGTTCAAATTGGGCAGAAAAGAAAAGAAAATGCAAAATCCGCTAAAAAGAGGAAAAGTTTCAGGTCTGAATATCTTTCATTTCGTCCCTTTAATCACTATGTTTGTGTTTACATTTACTTCTGAAACTAATCAATGAACAAAGAAAAACAAATATTTGTCAAGAAGTAGACAGTAATAATAGTAACATAGTTGTAGCGGTATTTTGATGTGTACAAAAAAGGAAACAAAAACCTATTTGTGGATGTGTTGTGCTTGTCAACAATCTAGGCAATTTTTGCATCATAGTATGAATGATTGGTGATAGTTATAGATATTGAAAGAAAAGTGAAAAAAAAACCCTGAAAATGCTTAAAGAAAGCTGAAAACAGAGTAAAATTGGAAGTACATGTAAATTGGCTTAAATTAGGCTGAAAATGTGTAAATTTGAGCTAAAAAAGCTGAAATCTGCTAAAAAGCTGAAAAGGTTTCAGGTCTGATTCATAGACAATATTTTATCTTTGAGATACAATCTGTCAGTCTGTGTGCGTGTTTGTTGGTGTGTGTATGTTGTAAGCACCTCCAAAGGAGGGCATTTATATGAAATTATAATCATAACCGTGGCCACTCATTTAACCAAGGATATCCTCAGTTCACCGCTATGAGGTGCCTAAAAATGCTACTTTTAGAGTTGAACTCGATGTGGGGAGGGTAGATTTCATGTGTGTAAAGTGTATATCCTCAGTATGGTGATTGACTTTATGATTGCATGTCCACTGTTGGGATAATCATGTCCACTGTTGGATAATCATGTCCACTGTTGGATAATGCACTATGAGATCAAATGAGATGTCCTCATTTTACAGCGCTTACAAGTAGGGGTGTCTTTGAGTGTGGGTGGCTGTCTATTTTTCAGTTTGTTTCTTTTAGGACTCGCATATGTTTCTGCATATTTGCATGTACATTTGAGGCGTTTGTATTCCTATACATAATGCATGTATGTTTGTATATCTTGCAGCGGTGTTTGTATATGCTTGCTTAGCGGTGTTTGTATGTGCATAGCAGTAATGTTTGTATATGTGCAGCAGATGTGTTTGTATATGCGCAGCAGAGGTGTTTGTATATGTGCAGCAGAGGTGTTTATATATGCACAGCAGAGGTGTTTGTATATGTGCAGCAGAGGTGTTTGTATATGCGCAGCAGAGGTGTTTGTATATACGCAGCAGAGGTGTTTGTATATGCGCAGATGTGTTTGTATATGCGCAGCAGAGGTGTTTGTATATGTGCAGCAGATGTGTTTGTATATGCGCAGCAGAGGTGTTTGTATATGCGCAGCAGAGGTGTTTGTATATGTGCAGCAGAGGTTTGTATATGCAGCAGAGGTGTTTGTATATCTTGCAGCAGAGGTGTGTGTATATATGCAGCAGAGGTGTTTGTATATGCACAGCAGAGGTGTTTGTATGTGTGCAGTAGAGGTGTTTGTATATGCGCAGCAAAGGTGTTTGTATGCGCACTGCAAAGGTGTTTGTATATGCGCAGCAGTGAGAAGAATGAAGACAGAACAAATGTGCTCATTGATGTGTGACTTCTATACATTAGCCTATTCCACTTGAAATCCATACACCCCCTATGGAAGACATGACCTTAATCTCCCACACAGGGGGCATAGATTTCAAATGGAGTCACCCATTCAGGTAACCCCATTTGAAATTCACACTCCCTGTGTGTAAGATTAAGGTCATGTCTTCCATAGGGGGTGTATGGATTTCAAGTGGAATAGTCCACTAGACTTGTGCAGCACAAAACCATTTCACATCTCAGACCTTCTTATGTGGCTAATTTAATAACAAAACCAATGGGCAAAATTTAAAATTAAAAATTAAAAATACTTGCCCAAAAACCACAAGAAGGAATTTGTTTAACCGGTGAACAAATGGATACGATTCCAAAACACTTTTGTTCAAGCCACTTGACAATCTACTAAAATGGACCACAACATCAAATCGTAGACAGAGTAGGACACTGTTGTATGTCTATGTATGTGTGTATGTGTACGCGCGTATGTGTGTGGAAAGAATCGACATGCAGGTTAACAAAACTCACATTTGAATTGACCGACAGATCACCGTGGAAACGAGTGCTTTATTCTGGAAGTCTATATTGTTACAGAGTATGTGAGTGCATTTGCCATGTAGTGTGCAGTACGTACGTAGTGTGCATGTTTTGGGTGGCAGCTTGTTTTCACAATGATAGCTCATTTATCCAGCAGGCTATTTCCCAGAAGGCTGACATCACTTCACATGACTTTGTATATTGTTTGATGTGTTATATGTCAGCCCTATGGTAAATGATTCCTGAAGCATAAATGAAGCTATTCAGTCTTTACACTTTCAAAAACTAGATCAAAGCAGCTTTAAAGCCGGGCTTAAAGTATCCGCCATTCTATAATAATATTGTGCAAAAACAAGTTAATAGGGTGTAAACTTGTGAAAGCAAGCTGCTTTGGGGCGAGTAAAAGGAAACCGAAATGCCTAAATTTAGTTGTCCAGAGAACATCAAGTTACCCAAAATGCAATGCAATATGAAATACAAATGTCTGCATAGTTTTCCCATAATGCATTTTCAACAGAGTAAACTCGACTCATTGTTTTCAATTTTTTCCTTCAATTTATGAAAACTAACATTTTACTCACCCTCCATAGACATATCCCACAATGCAATCTGGTAGGAATTATGTGACATTGCATTCAAAAGTTGAACTTCTTATAATTGTCACATAATGCAAAATGCATTATGGGATATTGTCAAATAGGTGTTTCACTGTGTGACTGCATGACAACAGATTCCATCCACAAGTAGCATATTACATATAAGCTCATTTCTGAACAATTTTATTTCTACTTTGTTGTCAAAAAGAAAAACTGTGCTCACCAAGTTCCACATACAGGTGCTTGCACTCTTCACTCGTTTTGAATTCAAATGAGTTTAAAATGATATGCTACTATGTCACGTGTATGTGACGATGACGACATTTTTACCTACCCTGCAGTTTTAAGTATATGATTCATGTAGTTGGTATGTCTAGAAGGGTTTGATGACAAATATGGTATAATGTATGTTAATTTATGTAAATATATTCAACAAACTTAGACTACGATATCTCAGTAGAGATTGTGATGCATAGTTAGCCTACATTACTGTTATATTAATTATTTGAACACAAACAAAAAACTGATTTTAAGCTTACAAAAATACTAAAATTAAACAAAATGGTATGAATTGTCCTAAAATTATGTTAATTGTACATGAATTACCATAAAAGTTAATCACTATTGAGTTCAAAGTTCATTTCAAATTTACAATAATCTTATATCAGGTTTGTACATCACAAGTCACATGAACAAAGTTGACCAATCATCTGCTATGTTTCAGTTCTACCATGACAACAAGTAATCACATGTACAAAGTGCACCAATCATTAATCAGAACTATCAGACACACATGAATAGAAAACTTGGTTCACCAATATTTCAAATGTTTAGGACAATTTTTCAGTGCTGTTAAACACATTAGCAAACTTTGGATTACCCATATAACTTTTCTGAAATCAGAATTTCTTAGTTGCAAGTTTAACAAATTCAAATATCAACCAACTGAACTTGAGCAAACAAACAACAACAAAAAAGACACCTTTAAAGTATAACCTAAAGAGAGATTTTAAAACAATGACAAAGTCTTTCAGTCAATGAACTGTGTAGATTTTTACAAATTTGACAAATTCTCATCACATTAATCATTGAAGGTGACAGAAGTGACCAAAGTCTGTCATTATACATGATGGTACTTTGGGGCTTAACAGGGTGTTGGCTAATTGGACTATACCATTTAAAATCCACACTACCCCTAGCTGTGGAAGATTTTGGAAATATCTTCCACAGGGGGAGTATGAATTTCAAATAGAATGAACACATTAGCAGCTCCATTTGAAACTCACCCTCCCTCTGTTGAAGATTCAGGTTGAATCTTTCGCAGAGGGTGTATGAAATTCAAGCTGCTTTAATGTGTTCATTCCATTAGATATTCATACTCCCCCTGTGGAAGATATTTCCAAAATCTTTCACAGGGGTAGTGTGGATTTTAAATGGAATAGCCCATTCTCAGGGGCGGATTTAGCGGGGGTGCATCCGGCACGCGCCCCCTCTATTTTTTGTAGAGCGGCGCCTGACTTTATGTATTTTTGCAGAGCGGTGCCTGACTTTGTGTGGGCGCCCCCTCTATTGAAAATTCTTGGATCCGCCCCTGATTCTGTTAAATGCACTTCCTTTGCAACAATCAATTTGGAGTCAAATCTTGACAAAATCATATCTTTATAACTGTTGAGCAAATGCTTTATAGAGATGACAAAATGCCTCAAAAGGTACTATATAATCTGCCAGTCAAGCTTTCTCATTCTTTCTGTATTCAATTAAGCTACACCAGGCTATGGAAGGCATGCCTTTAATCTCCTACACAGGGGTGAACATTTTAAACGGCGGAGTCACCCATTCAGGTAACCCCATTTGAAATCCACACTCCATGTGTGGAAGATAAAAGTCATGTCTTCCATAGAGGGTGTAATAATGTGTATGGATTTCAACTGGAAGAGCCCATTTTGGAGCAGACGACACTGAATGGGTGGCTCCATTTGCAATTCACACTCCCTGTGTGGAAGATTAGAGTCATGTCTTCCACAGAGGGATGGATTTCACAATATTTCTTGAGCATTTTCATAGGACTGCGAGAAATAAGGGAAGCACAAAAGTGACTCAAATTTGCTGTCTGACATTTGTAATCCACAGCTGATCACAACATGAGAAAAATGTTGGAGCTTGACTGAAATTATTTAGAATTGGACTATTCCAGATGAAATCCATACACCTACAAAAGACATGACCTTAATCTTCCACACAAGGGGTCTAAATTTCAAATGGAACTACCCATTCAGGTAACCCATTTGAAATGTACACTCCATGTGTGGAAGATTAAGGTCAGGTCTTCAATAGGGAGTGTGGATTTTTACTGGAATATTCCATTGCAGGAATTAGAACAGGGTGATCATAGAAGTGATGAAGTGAAAGAAGTACTCAAGCTCAAATATTTGCCAGATATATTTTGATTAAATAAATCTTGCTTCAGCCATTGTGATGCAAGATACTTGATATTCTGCATCTTGCCTTTGTCATAATTGATATTTTGTTTCATTTTCTCACATATTTTATTCTTTTCAATTTCAACCAATAAAGCCTGTCCAAGAAGCGAACATTGAAATAAACAACATAATGGACATCACAAAGCTTGAGTTTTCCTTAAAGAGGAAGCCTCGCCAGAGCATTCTTTTGGGGTGAACTAAACCTGCCTGGTTATCAAATTAATCAGTGATAAGATTATCTCTGAATTGGACAGGTGCTAGTTGATGTTTTAATGTTATTGCATCAATTAGCACCTGTCAAATCCAGAGATAAACCTTGTAACTGATTAATTTGATAACCAGGCAGGTTTGGTTCACTCCAAAGAGCTTCCTCTTTAAATAATAGTTATTTTGTTTAGAGTGCACAGGAAAAGTTATAGAATGCATGATAGCGTACCTTTTGATGACATTAATTTAGATTTTGCTCATACCACACCTGTAATGTACTTGTATATCAGTTGTACAAACTTGCAACAAATCCTATCCATCATCTATGCAATGGCTTATTCTATTTAATATCACACTCCCCTGTGGAAGATGTTAAAATATCTTTCACATGGGGAGTATGAATTCAAATGGAATGAACACATTCCCTGGAAAAGATTCAACCTGAATCTTCCAAAGATTTCCAAATAGGAGTAGGTTAATGCATTAGTTCCATTTGAAATTCATACTCCCTCTGTTGAAGATATTCTTCCACACGGGGGAGTGAATTTCAAATAGAATAGCCATATGTCTAACATAAGGACCTGCATGTGCAACATCACAAAGTACCCTATGAGCAACCAATGGCTGTATCCTATTCCTAACTGTGCTCTAACCCTAACACCCAAAAATCTTACAAAATCTTACGATGAAAAAATCTGCGCATGCATGAATCCCAGGGTCTGCGATGACGCAATCACCCGAAGTGTTATATGCGGATGGAATTGCTGGCCGGGCAGCAATAACCCGTGTAGCTACCGGTCCGTGATCGTGTGCTTGGGGTCAAAGGTTCGAATCCCGGGGGTGCCAAGTCAAAAATTCTTCTTCTCCTTGACTTTTTCGGATCTTCTTTGACTTCCGATCCCAAAAAGCAGGGTCCAGTGTTAGGGTTAATGGTTGATGCCTTTGATTGCTATCCCACGATCTTCACATCATTGAAATAGAGTACAAACTAAGCCAATAAATTGGAAGTTCTGAAGAAATGCAATGGATAGCACAATTGTACCTTAAACCCTAACCTAACCCTCTCACTGGTATTTCTGCTAATCCTAACATATATCCCTAATCATAAAGGGGGGGGGGCAGCATTATAATCTGGTACATCTGTTACTGCCTTGTAATCGGTGGATTGTGAGTTCGAGCCCTGGCGGTGCCATCGTGTTGTGCTCTTGGGCAAGGCGTTTTACCTTACTTGCCTCTCTCTACCCAGGGGTGAAATGGGGAGCTGTTATGAATATTGTCCATTGAGCGCCGCCCAAAGGTATGAGCATGCCTTGGGCATTGTATGGCAGCTGACATATTCTAACGACAGCGGAATAAATGTAAAGCGCTTTGGTACATGTACACATGTGGAAGGCGCTGTATAAATACCAACATTTATTTTTACATGTATGCCACTGATTATTTGCATACTCTCAGAATCTGAGATGACTAGGTATATTCGTCTCAGCTCAGAATAACGCGCACCTTGTGGGTGACATCTAACTGTAAAACCAATCAGGCCATCAGGTTGTAACCCTATCAATAAGACCTAATTCATACCAATACCTTTCTCTCTTGTATGGAATGAACATCAATTTGCTATCATAGACATGACGTCATATTGGTGACCCCGGGGCGTTACCATAGTGACTGGATCACATTTTCGTGAGAACCGCAATGGTGATATCAATGTATGGAATTTATATATCAAATTTTTAAATTACCAGTCATATTTAAGACCAGAAACCTCATGATTTCAGAAGGAAAACATCTTGCAAAAGTTTACTAGGCAGTGAAACCCATAAGAAATGGCTAAAACTTGATTTTCAAACAGCAAAACATCGACGTGTACCGCGTAGATAGCGTCGTCATGCAACCGCTTGATGCATCACTACAGAAGTAGTTGTGACGTCGGACTACGACAGCGAATTAGACTATAAAATATAATGGTTATTAAAGAGTGTTATGGATTAAAAAAATATTTGTTTGTAAACATTAAGTCACCAAAGTCAAATTTTTATTAATCATCATAAAACAAATATGTATATTTTTAGATGTTAGATTAAATATTGGGTAATAATTTAAGGGTTACTCCATCTAGTTATTTTTACAATTGTGATTATATATTAGTACTATCTATCACCTGCCATATACTCCCGCTCTGGATTTCAGCCTAACAAGACTAAACAAAATCAAATTGCAAAAAAAGGAAAAACTGTCAAATTTTATGTCATAATTAAGGAAATATTTTCAGTGTTAATTCCATTCAGACATAAATTTGTATTTCATTCCTAGGCTTGTTATTATGTTAATGATGTATTCTGGGTAACTGATAATAATTTTAGACTGCTATACTCTCATTAGTATGTAAAAGTCGGGCCTCACAACATATTATGAATTGATATAACTTAACGCTTTGTTGCAGTTCTCAAATGTATCCTAAGCTGTGTGTTCATATTGCAAAATGTATGCTATGTATTGTAATGAACATGATCTCAAATTGGACTTTTCCACTTAAAATCCACACTCCCCTTGTGGAAGATTTGGGAAATATCTTCCGCAGGAGTACAAATTTCAAATGGAATGAACACATTAGCAGCTCAATTTGTAACTCACCCTCCCTCAGTGGAAGAATCAGGTTGACTCTTTCTCAAAGGGTGTATGAAATTCAAACAGAGCTGCCTAATGTGTTTATTCCATTTGAAATTCATACTCCCTCTGTGAAAGATATTTTCAAAATATTTCACAGGGGTAGTGTGGATTTTAAATGGAACAGCCCGATGAACATGATCTCATATTAGGCTACTGCATTTAAAATCTGCACTCCCCCTGCGGAAGATTTGGGAAATATTTTCCACAAGGGAGTCTGGGGGAGTATGTATTTCCAATGGAATGAACAAATTAGGTAGCTCCATTTGAATTTTATACACCCTCTGAGAAAGATTCAATCTGAATCTTCCACAGAGGGAGGGTGAGTTTCAAACAGAGCTACCTAATGTTTCCATTCCATTTGAAATTCATACTCCCTCTGTGGAGGATATTTCCAAAATTGACCACAGGGGGAATGTAAATTTTAAATGAAACAGCCCAAGGTCTGCAGGTACAGTACAGAATTTCTACCTATATTATATACTAATCAAACTATAAGGCGATGAAAAAAAAACCCTGTTCTACGGGTGGACGGACCTATCAAGTAGCGTCGGTTGGTCGGGCTTTTTTTTCCTTCTTCTCTCTGGAGGTTAAAATTACCCTAAAATATCACCAAAATCCAAACAAATTTTTTTTTGCAAACATATTTTCTAAAAATGTTCAGCCAACATTAATCAAATTTAAAAATTCTCCTAAATGTAAATTCTGGGTCGCTCTGGCCTGTAGAACTGGGTTTTTTTGTTGCCTATCTGTAAAGTTCATATTAGTCTAGGATACAAAAACTGAATGTGAAATCATAGGGGTCAATTTTGGAAAGCAATTAATAAAACAGGTCCTGATTTTCGCATTGCCAACAAGAACTTGCACATATTCTCAGATTCAATATTCCTCATGACTCTTGACATTTACAAGAATAGCAAAATGAAATGGTTAGTCAGAATAAGAGAAAACATCTGATGCTTCCCATAATGCATTTCTCCCATTTCAATTTTCAGTACTGATGTACTATCTAGTCACAGAATTAAAACCAGAGAACCAGGACTCGACCGCCATCTTGATACAGGCATGGAGCAAAAATTGGGGGTATTCGGTTTCCCTCGGAATGCGCTCGAGGCATTCGTTTTCCGTGCAAGCGCGACATGGATGATGGGCGCATTTGAGAGACGCACTTGATGCGACCTGCACTTGATACCAAAACGCTTCAGATGAGGCGCAGAATTGTTTTCGTTCGTCTCCAAGCGCACCGTCGGCAAGGACCCGAATACCCCCAATTTTCTCCCCATAGCTGACGTCGCGATTGTACGTGGCGGTATAGGGAGTCCCGGTTCTCCTTCTCTAATTCTGTGTATCTAGTTCAATATGGGTCGATGGTGACGAAATGGTGAACAGAGCACCGAGCACATCCAGATCTGGCAAAATATGTTAAAAGTCAACCAATGTTTACCCAGTCTATTCTCAAAATGAAAACAAAGGAAACCTGTATATTATTGTAATGGGAGTGTCATTTGATGTAATGAGGTGGTGTATCTTGTTGCAAAGGATTCTGGGAAGGGTACGATATCTATTCTGAGTCAGAATGATGTATTTCAAGGTTAAATGACAATGTTAAGAGTACTGATGAAAACAAAATGTTGTTAATTTTATTATTATATTAAGGCCCTAATATATTCTTTGCCAAAAGTTATGAATTATTATGCCGATCTAACATTGCATCTGATTGGTTAATTACATGATATCTTCACTCTAATTAATCACCAATCAGAATGGAGCTTTGCAAATAATTCACCCCAATTTTTTTGTGTGGTGAAATTATTCCAACAATGTTGCTGATTGGTCCAATTGATAATGAAAACTTCTTTTTGGCCAATCGGCAGGTAGTTCTCATGGGTTAAGTTGAAATACTGTGATAAAATGAAAGAAAACCCACTTATTTATCTTGGCTGCTTTCACTCTGGAGATCAAGTGACGGTGCCAGGACTTTTACAGAGGGGGGACGGGGTAAAGAGGGAAAGGCAACTTTCAAGGAGAAAAATTTGATGAAAATTGTCAAAAATGGGCTAAAAAGCACAAAAAGGAATAAAAAATCATATATATCAGGGAAGCCAGCATCCCAGGGGGGACAAGACTTCTTACAAGGGGGAGCTACCCCTTTCCCACTGGCTGTACCACTGTGGAGATCTATGTGGGATAATTATGACATTAATTCAAAATTGGTCTGTTTTCCTACAAACACACAAATTTGGGTGATTCCAATCAATTAAGTGTAAGTTGAGACGTGCGTAAACATTACAAAAATGCTACAAAATCAGGTTTGAAAAAAATTACAAAATTCACATGAGCTTTAAAGGCAAATAGACTATGGGACATGGGCATTTATCTTTCACTTCCGTAGTCCACTCTTGGGCAGAACATAAAAACATAACAAATCAAGAGTAACTATATGTCTGAATTAATATCCAAAAAGTTCCCACGTTTTACTTTACTCATTTAGGAGTTATTTGGGGTTAAAAATGTGTTTTTCGTGATTTTTTTCAATTTTAGCAAAAAAATATGGTTTTTGCCATTTTTTTTATATTTTAGAGTTGTGCTGTGACATTTTTATTCACCAGTGTTAGACATCCATGTAATATGTAACATCTACAATAGAAATGAAATTTCTACTCAATTTATTTTGAAAGTTTCAGCTATTTTAATATTTGACATTTTTGGACAAAAATGGAAAAAAATCACGAAAAACACATTTTAAACCCCAAATAACTCCTAAATTACACAGTAACGTGCAACTTTTGAAAGTGGGAAATGTTATATTATTGATCAGTGATATAATAGCTATATTTTCATGTATAAACCATCCTCTACCCAGAAAGGGAGAACGAAAACTACTTTCTGAAGCACTTAGCAAGCCTTGTCCCATGGTCTAAAATAGAAGCTATCTTTCATGTTTGTTTATAAATTCATATGACTAAATTTTGATCTAAATTCAATGCTAGTACAATTGACTACTGGTCAATTAAACTACTCTGGGTTTTATCAAAAATGTTGTAATTGGTGTATGTTTTGAAACTAGGTGCCAACTAAACAATTGTTCATCTTGTTGCAATATGTAGCTGATAATTTATCAATAAAAGTCAAAGTCACTTGTATATCCCAATTCTGAGCAAGAAAACCAAGCAGAAAGCGCTTTGCTTCAAATAAACCAGACTTAATAATATTTTAAAGAAACATTCAGCACAGAAAATGCCATACCAAATCATATAAGGAAAACAAAAAGCAACAAAATCAATTACCCAACCACCCACATAAAATAGTATCATTTTGGCCAAGTGTCAGCTGACGTAAAGTGTTGTAAAGAAGCGCAAAGAAAAGTTGCCATGGCAACTCCAGACAAATGGATCAATTGTGACCAGACAAGAATGCATTAAGAGTATATTTTCAAAGAAATAATAGAATTTTTAGCACAATTACACCTTAGTCTTCAATCACAGCGTTTCATCATTTTGAAGCATATTAATTACTAAATGCTCTCTTCTATAAAGTTGTAGATCTAAAATTAACCAGATTCATTGATATAATATAACAAGAAAATTTGTGACACCTTAAATATATATCGGACATGAATATTGATCTTAATGTACAGTGTACCTGAACATCACTGCTATGTTTCTGTACATGACTACATGTATGTACATTATTCAAGCCATTCTTAATAATAGAGGACATTAATGTTTACATACATACTGCTTATGTTTAATATTTGCCATAATGATGTGCAAAACTGTGCATCTTTTTTACTTTGAATGCCGTACACTATTAACTGATTTGTGCATCATCCACAAAAGTATCCTGAATTTTTCCAGTAAACTATGAAGATAATTTAATATAGGTTTCCTCATGACATGTGGTTGCACATTTAAGAGAAACTATGTATTAGCTGACACAACCAGTACTAATATGATAATATTAGTAGGCCAGTAAATCAATAGATGAAAGATTCTTTCTCAAATTTATACGTTCACAAATGGGCCAGTTTCACAAAGCTTGCAATAAATCTTATCTTAGTGAGGTACCAATATTTACGTAAGACATGCTGGTCCAGTAGTACATACTTTTAGTCATGATCAAATGGTTGTGGGTGCGAACCTAGGCAGTGTCATCATCATACAGGCAAAGGTTCTTCATAGTCCATTGGACTATTCCAGTTGAAATCCATACACCCCTATTGAAGACAGACCTTAATCTCCCACACAGGGGGTGTAGAATTCACATGGAGCCAACCATTCAGGTAACCCCATTTAAAATTCACACTCTCAGTGTGAGAGATGAAGATCATGTCTTCCATACGGGGTGTATGGATTTCAACTGGAATTGTCCAATGCGAGTGTCTGTTGTAAGTTGTATCAAGCAATCTGGCTCAAATGCCAAAAGAAAAGTAAATCCTTGCTCCAGCATGACCTTTATCATTTTAAATATTTTTAAATTTTAGCATGATCCATCGTACATGTAGTATGTACGCTGTGCACTATGAAACCGGCAAAATTATTTCATATTTCATGCATATCGTTATCATTAATTATCATTAATTATTATATCTAGTAGCACTATTTACTATTATTTAATCAACCATTATCAGGGGTATACAATATACCTGATGTATATTCCCTGTTAAGAATACTTAACTTCAAAATTTACAACATATCAAACACAGTACTAATCAATTTGTCCTAAAATACATTTAACTCTTACTTTTAACATCAATCCACTGACATTAATAAGTTATACACCACTGTATTCAAATTAGATGACCTAGCTATCCCATAGAATGTACGGTACTACTACAATGTCATGCAATTAGTGTTCCAAGTTTACAGTTGAACAGGCTATTCCAGTTGTTATCCATACACCCCTGATGGAATACATAACCATAATCTTCTGAACAGGGAGTGTGAATTTCAAATGGGGTTACCCAAAATCGATGGCTCTATTTGGAATTTACACCCCCTGTGTGGGAGATTAAGGTTGTGTCTTCCACAGGGGGTATGGATTTCAACTGGACTTGCCCAATACTATATTTAAGACATAATTACAGTTTGCTGTTATTAATGAATACTACAGTGTGGTTATTACATATTGTGAGTGGCTCCATCCAGATTAGGGATTCTTAAAAATTATATTTTTTCCTGAAATATTTTGGAATTTTATGTCAAAATATGATGCAAGTAAGTTGTTACAAAATGTAGTTAAAAATGTTCATATCAGTAAAATCTGTAAAATATATAACATTTAGCCTCAGGATTGCAGGGTTCTAATTAGCATTGATTTTTTTCCAAAAACTTATGCTGTTGAAAAAATTAACGCTTTTGTTTTACTTTTTTTCAAGTTTTTTTAATCATTTTAAACAATACATAGTTTTAATCAAATCCAAAAATCATCAACATTTGTTAGTTTGGCTAAAAGTCCCAACTTGTACCTCTATTTCTTTCCTCTTTTAATCTCAACAATATTCAATAGAAATTCATCTTTTATGTATTACAACCAAACTTATGCAAACAATTTACAGTGTTTCGATGAATAAATTTTGTCTATATTCAAGAGAATCATCTTTTATGTATTATGATCAAATTTATGCAAACAATTTACAGTGTTACCGTAACCACAATTCTGAGGCCCAATTGGGCTGCATTTATATTGTTTAAAAATAGCAACATTTTACAAGTCATCCAGTGTTGCCATATTGAGGGGTAAATGGAGACACTCACATATGTACGCTAGTGGTGAATGTTTTAATTAAGTATTGAATAGTCCATGCAAAATGGTGCTGTTGGAATAGAAATATTAATGCTTCTGAAATGTGGCCTGCTGATAGCGGTGGCGTATGAAACGTGAATGACGGTGTGGAATAAATGAAGATAATGGTGAAATAAACAGAATGATGAAAATAAAACAAGATTTTTTACACCGACTGCATGCACCACATTGTTAGACAACATGTACAGAAGTTCGCTCAGCCGCTTTTTGAGCAGTTTATTCTCTGAGGTGTCAACAATAATGAACTTGTTATTAGACTATGTCTAGCTACATTCAATGTAGCACATTTTGTCACATGACATCAGTTGACCAATCACGTACATTCTAATTCATTCATGCACTATGCACTCTCTAGAGAGTGACTACTTTCAACTTAAACTAGAACATTTCCAAATCATGCAATCTAACTTACATCAAAATCAGTATTAATCTACCATTACCATAGTAACATGCATAAGATATTATGAAGCATGCTGCAACCATGCCACGCATCTTACATGCAAAATGCGTACCAAGGTTTCATAGTGCCATGATTGGATGGACACCATCCATCCCTATGCACATGCTCAGTATTATAGCGTTGTTCGTCCAATACATGCAATGAAGACATGCAAACATGCATGGAATGTGCATTGTGCGTAAGAGTGCATCAGGCATGCGACATAATGCAACAAGCAAACACATATTCAGACTAGGTGGCTGACCTGGAATTCTTTACGTTAAACACAAAATCCGCCCTTTCCGCCATCATATCCTTGTAGCATCTTCATAGGGGACACACACGTACACGGAAGAAAACATGGGAGTGGTGGGTGGGATAAAAGGTTGGGTGGGTGGTACGGGTCAAGAAGTCAAAAGAAGGTTAAATATAGAGGAAGGTAAAAAGGAAATTGAAAATATACAATACGGTAAATGTAATGGGTAAAATAGGTTAAAACAATAGGGAAACAAACGAGAACAACGGAGAGGAACAAACAAAGAAGGTCATAAATTTAATTCAGGGCTGGCATGGACGAGTATTACAGCAAGACACCCAAGCAGGGTCAAAGGTCAATCAAATCAATCTGCAAAAGGAAACTTTCAATAAAAAAAACTGACAAGTAAGCACGTCAAAAAAAAAAAAAAAATAATAAATTATGACAACAACAAACTGATAGTATATATCATGATGATAAACTTCATTCATCTAAAATGTTTCTTGATAAAATAGAAAACATTTCAAACATAAAAATGCATAATTTCAGGGTCAGCATTTCAGTAGCAATAGGTCAGTCATGACTAATTAAAGCTAAATTATTTGTGGAAAAAAAACACAAAGAAAATGAACGGGAAAGGAATCTTCATATCATTCCGGAGTAGATGATGTTTATAAAAATAAATGAAAATATAAAATAATTTATGGCGCAAACACAGGATTACGTTTGATTTGCAAAATATAAAAGAATCAATCGCGTTAGTTCAATGAATTTGATCTTGTTGTCTTTTTTTTTTTTTTGTGTATGGCAAAGTATTCTGGGATTTGTGGCTATTGCACTACATATTATGTAATAACATACCACTACAGTTACAGTATGGTATAGGGGGAATGTATAGAGTATTATATGTGCACTATTAGGATTATATTAGTAACTGAAAAAATGCCAAATCCTGTCAATTCATCAATGTTAACCAAACATATTTTTCAATTAATTCAATTTGGTTTCTTCACTGTAACATTTTAAATTTTCAAAGAGTATATCTTGCTTGCTAGAATTTGGATTGTTGGATTTAAACAATTTGATACATCAAAGTTAGAAAAAAAATTATATAATTTGAAATTAGTTTAATCATATTTAAAAAAAACAAAAATCTTGCCTTATGTGGAAGACAAATGGGTACATTCACAAATACAAACATAGATATGACAATGTAACTTTAATTTACAAATCTTTTACAGTACGCCAAGGAATTATATATATATGACAACATTGTTAACAATAATATTACGGGTTTGACGCTATATATAAAGAGGCAAAACTTAATCATCATGTTATTAAACGAGACAAAAGCGTATCACATTGTTTAAAAATACAATATATATACATATGACTTGAAAAATTATTCAAATTGTAAAATTGACATGGTATGAATGAATATAACGGTTCTGATACACTGTCACGATGAAAATAATAATAACTTGAAAGAGAGAGAGAGAGACAACGTATTTGATCGGCAAAATTATAAACCTGGCCTATTACAGGCCTGCTAAAATCCAAAAGGCATAAAAACACATTCCAAGAAGAGAGGTCAATCTCTGTAACAGACCTCCATACCATGCTCAGTTATAGACTGCATGCACCCTTTAAGCAAACTAATCAATTGCACAAATAAACTAAAGAATGAGCCAGAGATTGTTCAATACATTGTATAATCTTGTTCCTCTGTTCGGTATTTGGTAATTTTTGATATTCAGCCGAATTCATTATATTGAATACATAAAAATGTTCTTCATGGAACCTAAAATAGTTAAGTGATTAAAGTCCTATTTGGTTTTAAGAGGTCATTTTGCATATTTCATTATGATTAAATCAAATTATAAAATTGATTTTCTTCAAAATTGAGCAATATTGGTAAATGATTTAAACAATGACATATCTCTCTTCTGTTTATTTACTATTATATAAAATCTAATCCTCATTCTCCAAACTAAAATGTTAATATTTGACATTAATTTTATTTTGTTTTACTAAATTTCATTCTTAATCTCGTGTCAATTTTGGTTTATCCTTCATGTGAAAGAGCACGGGATTAGCCTAGTACACAAACCATCTATTGAAGGATTATACAGCTTTGTTCTGCAAGCTGCTTAATTCCTCAATGGAATCTTTAAACTAGTCTAACTCATGAATCTCTTCCACCAAGGACACACCTAAATTTTGATCATATGCAATACTTCATTTCTATCAATAGAATCTGTTTAGATAATATAATTATTTAATTGGTTCAATAAAACAATCTAATCATATAACTATTTAATTGATTCTCAAAAACCCTACCCTAATCAATATTAATCAATATAATCAATATATTGATTATTGATCTTTTGGCGATACTCACTTGCCCTTTTCACATGCAAATAGATACCACAGACAAGAGCTCCAATGAGATAGCAAAGCAATGTAGATGAGGAACTTGAAGAATCGGATTGTGCCTATGTTGACGTCTAGATCCTTCTGCATCTTCTCAAAGAAATGAGGAACCTGAGAACAGAAAATGTTGACAATAGAAGATTATTTCTCACATACTCTCCCAGGTATTTGGAATGCCTAATATCCCAATTCACACCTACAGTCCAACATCTTTTATCCGGACCTCCTTAATATGGATCTCTCTGTTATCCGGACATGTGATCTTCATAGAAAAACATGTTTTTAATGCTTTGAGAGCGTGATTTCATGCCTTGAAGCATTTAGAAGGACATAACTATGTTGCATACATCACTCAAATACCATATTTCAGGGTTACCCCAATTTGAGTAACATTTTGCTGTCTCAATGTTAGCACTTCAGACACTCAATGCAGAATTACATAGAATTCACTTATTCAAATTTTCACTTATCCGGACAGTGCTTTGTCCCATCATGGACGGATAAAAGAGGTTGACTGTATTTGGGTATGACCTTTAGTAAATTAAAAAATCTGGCCAACCGAACCTAACCCTTAGAAGAGATCTATGGACAATCAAACCAATTTTTGTTTCTGGCCATAGGGTAACGTCCATTTGAAATACTCACTCTAGATGGAAGATAAAGGTAAAGTCATTTACAGAGGAGCTACAATCATAGCCACTTTCATTTATAAAACATACTCCCTCTGTAGAAAACTTACCCGCCAGTACTTAATTAGTCTGTTGAGAGCAAGGAGATACAATCTATTTGTCCGCACGGATCCTTTTTGGAAAAACAAGCAAAATAGGTCTAGTGGTAGAATAGCGATGACGTCTAAGACAAAACCCCAACTCTGCACGTAGTAAACTCGTATACTTTTAAAATCTTTGTGTGTACCTGAAAAGAGAGAGGTGATGTATTCATGATTTACGATATCAATATGAGCAGACTTATTTGAAAGAAAAGTCAAGAGACTTTGTGTACAAATTATTTTGCTTGACTGTGTTCTACTACCACTTTCCAGGCCACTAATTAAGTCCATTAGGTCCATTTATTGCTTTAATTATATTGTTTGTTCTTTTTTCTGTTTGTTCTTGCTAAGGGCTGCAATTTTGTGTAGGGCAATATAACTGCTTTGTAGTAAGCAATGATCTGCAAGCATAATAGGTCTAATTTGAATGCATTAGTACATGCTTATTTTAAAAAATGTTGCAAATATAATTGTTAGGTAATTTTAATACACCTATCCCCAGTAATGACTGCTCAACTATATTAATGCTCTCCATGATAGAGGCTTCAACATAAAAAGTTATTTTCTCAAAATATCAAGAGATATTGTCACAAACTGCTCACGGAAGTATCCTGCGCCTCCTCGAGCCACTTCCGGTCCTGCTGGGACTCGAACCCATGACCCTGGGATTAAGAGGCGAGCGCGCTAGTGTATAGACCAAAAGAGGACTTCCCCGTCAGGTCTATAACACTAACGCACTTATACCTCCGTGACAATGCTCCCCCTCCTCGTAAGGCACGTCCCTGTGCCTTACTTCCTGGACTCACTGCCAGCCACTGTATGAACGCCTAACCCTTTCCGATAGGTGGATCCGCCTGGTGTTAAGAAACACCAAGGACCACCGCTGTCACCATTTTTGTCACAAACCGCTCAAGGAAGTTTCCTGCGCTTCCTCGAGCCACTTCCGTCCTGCCGGGACTCGAACCCACAACCCTGGGATTAAGAGGCGGCGCTAGTGTATAGACCAAAGAGGACTTCCCGTCAGGTCTATAACACTAACACACTTATACCTCCGTGACAATATCTTAAGGCTACACAATCTATTTTTGGTAGAAGCAGCCAAAAAAATCTATTTTAATTATCAAAATCAATATATTATTGAAAAATAACACTTTGATGTTTTGCAAAAGTTCATTCTACAAATCATATACTTTGAAAACTTGCTTGATTTATTGTTGTTAATGAGGAGAAATGACTTTATGGGCACCATGTAAGTGCAGCTGTAAATAAATGCGCTATTCCAGATGAAATGCCTACACCCTATGTGGTATACATGTCCTTAATTTTCCACACAGGGAGTGTGAATTTCAAATGAGGTTACCTGAATGGGTGACTCTGTTTGAAATCTACACCCCCTCTGTAGGACATTAAGGTCATGTCTTCCACAGGGGCATATGGATTTCAGCTGGAATAATAAATGTGAATAATTAGCCAATGTGTGAGCAGGCCCATTATTTCAATATTCCATCAAAATGTTTTGCAGGCTTGATCTAAAATTCCCCTATTTTGCAACTCATGAGAGGAATGAGTAGTCCATTGTCTTGTTTTGATTTCACTTCAAATGTCAAAAACATCCTTTGGCAACGTTTTTGAGGGCTCTGGTCTACATATCCGTCTCACTGTATACCTTAAGGGCATTGCGCCATTGCTTGATGTGGTCAATCTTTATGCATGCAGACACTATTTTACTGTCCACTCTTCTGCTTAACCCCATGAGAACTACCTGCCGATTGGCCAAAATGAATATTGTGTCCAATTTTGAACCAATCAAGGAGGGTATTAATAAGAGCATCTGTAAATGCAAGTTTGACTGTAAATAGTTTAAAGCCTAGTCATAATTGGCAATTGAAATGAGCATTTCAAGTTATCAACCAATCAGAAATGCTGTTAGATGACCAGTAGTGTCCAGGGGGTTAACATAAATCTATAAATTGTATGTACTTGACAGTAAAGTTACTTACCATTAGGAGTAACCACAGCCATTCTTAGTCTTACAATAATATCAAATAATAGGACAAAATCCATGATGTACATGAGTGTTAACCGCACCAAGGTCTCATTGTCACGTTTGTCATCAGATCTATTGGCTGTATGAAAATAAATCCAACAACACCAACATAATATCATGTAATATAAACCAAAGTTACATTAGATATTTGTTTCTTATGATTCATGAAACTATAGACCACTTGACAACATTGTTTAATTTTAGCTGTATCTATTTTATAAAGTTTTGAAGGCTGCATGATCTACATTGTATGCTATGAGGTATGCTATGATTTTTCAACATTTGTTGCTGGATTGTATCATTGGTGTTAAATTTGTGCTTTTTTTTGTGATCTTTGTGATTTGTTTTGATTGCTTTGTAATTCTTTTTTGTGTGATATCTTGTAAAAATAAAAAACACAGAAACATAAAAAAAACATTGTTTATCAACAAAGGCAAGGGACTGGTCTATCGATATGCTTGAACGAACCGCTAACTCCTGGAGCTACACTGTTCAATGGCTTTCTTGTACTATATGAAATGTGGTGGGCGATTTAAATGCATGTGCTCTGAGCAAACTATGATGCACACTGCAGGGGAAAGAACAATGGAAATTGGCATAATTTGTGTGCTTTCTGCCGGGCAATGACGTCACATGTCAAGTGGCCATTTAGATGTGGAGCTCTATTATATATGGGAGATACAGAATTGTTCTGTTTTTGGACAAACACAACCATGACAACAAGGCTGATTACAGTTAGGTGTAAATTGGAACATTTGTAAAATTACAAATATGCCAAAATATAATGGTTGAGAACATTTCATGAAATTTATTAATTTCAAAAGATTTTTAAATTATGAAATCAATGACAAAAATTAAGTTCAAAAATCAGAAAATGGAAAAAACTTTCTGTAGGAAATAAAATTTACATGAGGAATATTTGACTAAATTGGTTCCATTTGTGTGTTTAGTTTGTTTATAAAATCAACAAGTTGCTACAGCCTTACGACTTCTGAAATCGAAGATAATGAACTCTAATCTCACTAAAACAGCCTTACTTACCAATAAAACTAGCACAGTAGGGATAGAAGAAAGATATAATGAGAGTGACCAGTAGCACAAGACGCTCCCACATTTTGGCAAATTTAGAGTCGGGCATGATGACTGTCTCTGTCACAAATTCGTATACTTCCAGCCACCATTCAGCCATTCGTCGCTGAATTCTCTGTAGATAGATGCAGAGATGGATACAGATTCAGAAAAAATTTATTCATTATATAAGTAACAATAAATTATGTTCACAGTATTGTATTTAATTTGGATTTTTCACCATCATGAAAGAAGCATACTCAGTATATTGATAATAATAGAGGTTATCCACTTCACTCATGTGTGACTTTTAACAAAAGGCGCTGGTTCCCGTAGTATTCCTCATTCAAACCAATTCAATGCACAACCTCGGAGTGCATGACTTTGGCGGCTATTTTGAAACAGTGATGGTTGCACATGCAGGGGCTTCTTTTGAAAGTCCTAAACAAGGTATAGCAGTCGTTGATAGGATATGCAGCTTATAGAACACGGATAACCTCTATACAGTTTGTCATCTGCATCACATACTATTGTATCTCAAAAGACTGCCTTGTGAGATTTTTTAGTATCAATATTATTGTCATAGAATTGTGATGAGGTACACTGTAAAATTGTGATGAGATACACTGTAAAATGAACTTAATATATTAATTTTGATGTATTATCACAATATTACAATCTTACATCTATTCATAAAGAAAGAAGCATGCTGAAATATGAAATACAACAATGATAATAAAAATCACACAAGGCAGATTTTTGAGATACGGCGGCAGCATGTGATGCAGACGATAAATTTAAAAGGCATATCAACTGTTTGGAGCACAAAGAGAAGTGCTTTGTCAAATTAGTCACTTATACACTGGACTATATGAGCATGTGTAACAAAAGGGTATCAGACATTTCAAAATCTTCCATGGGGGGGGGTGTCGATTTTAAATGTTATAGCCCCTACTGCCAACTATAATCATATACACCATATACATGGTTCTCCTGGATTCAAATTGCATGGACCAACAAATGTATGACCAAAATCACACTGTTCACAATAAATATGGATTATATATTTTTTAATGTTTGTTAGAGTACTGCCCGCATTAGTATTAAAACTGTTAGCATGCATTGCTGAAAATGTTTATCAGTACTGAAATATAATAGTCAATTATTCTTATTCCAGTCCAGAAAACAGCACTCAGTCACTCACTGTGGGCGTTTCGGAGTCTTACAGACGCCGTTTTCTACACTATTGTTGTTGTGACCATCTTCTGTTTACCACTGATGCTGGTTGCACAGCAACACAATTGCCAGTTCTTTTTCCAAGAAGAAACATGTGACTGAGAATATATTGCCCCTCGTTTGACAATCTTCTTGGAAAAAGAATCAGCAACCGCGTTGCTGAGCAACCAGCATCAGTGGTAAACAGAAGATCGTCACAACAACAATAACATAGAAAAAGGCGTCTGTAAGACTCCGAAACGCCCACAGTGAGTACTGTTTTCTGGACTAGAATAAGAATAATCTACTATTATGTTAGCATGCATATTAATATATAAAATGTCTGGGGTTGTACATGCAACGTGCAATGTCAAAAAGTGAATAAATAGATTAATTTCTCTAAAATTGGCACATAATGGCAGTACTGATTTTAAGGAAAGTAGAAGTTTGTTAGAAGAGCACCAAAATGTTTTGGGGGGATTTGATAGCAGATTAAATTATTGGTTTGACATTTCTTGCTTTCTTCTACACCCATGCAAATCATTGCGGACGGGGGTACCTACAGTGTCAGAAACCACTTCATGACACCATGTAAGGATAGCCTCTTCGGTATAATTTATCAGTATTTAATCAGGAGCTCTGGCAAACGTGGTTTATACTGTAGTCCGACATCTTGGTACCCGATTAGTCTTGGGCGTTTATTGATACACATAACCTGGCGATACTATTGATGGGCGGTATCGCTATTATCACATATTATAACACCATGATTGAACCAGCTTGACAGGATTTCAGTCTCTATATTTTAAAATATCTTTGCTACATGTGGGCATACAAGATCATTCATGCTTTACAATGAGTGCCCTTAGGTAAAATTTTACATCCATTTTCTCAAAAGTGAAAATTCTTCATTGTTTTTTAGCAAAATTTGTAAAAATGTGTCCAGAATCAGGAAAATCTACAGAAATTTTGAACAGAAAGTATATTTTTGGGTCTCTTTTTCATTAAATTTGGCAAATTAGAGCACTGGTAGACAGTGATAAGAGTGGCTCTATCCAGTACAAACTGGTTTGTGAGATTTTGTATTTTACTAAATTCTAATCATTATTTCACTATACAATGAGTAAACAATGAAACAAAATGCAGCTGCACAGAAATAATACAAGGGTCATTCAAAAAGTTCTACCTGTTGGTTCATAAATTTTGTTTTGTTAAAGGTAGCTACTTGAAAATTTGCATACATATAGTTCGTAATGTCACCTACAGGTGGTGAAAAATTCATGTCAAGACCATTTTCAGATTTTTGTTGGTGACCTGAAAACCACAGTAAGATATGGTTCACCGGAAACGGTCAAAATATGTACAATATTTACAAAGGCGTCTCAAGTACAGTGTGTTGAAGATCCCATAATTATTCCATTTGGTCATGTTATACAGTAGGAACTGTATAAAACACAAGAATAATCATAAAATTATATGTACTGGTTAAACGGTTGCCACAAACTGAAAATGATGGACATTAATATGCACAAAACTAATAGAACTGGTTAAACGGTTGCCACAAACTGAAAATGATGGACATTAATATGCACAAAACTAATAGAACAAATAGCCAGTGTAGTATAAATGACCACAAACACAGTTTATGAAGATATTGACTTTAATAAAACATGGTGTAAAATGGTGGCATTATGTCGCTTTCTTTGGAATAAAATACCACAATAGATCACAAAGGGAACTAAATTTACTTTTTTGACTGAAAAATGTGTTATAGTAGCTTTAACTTTTATATTTTATCTAAAAGTGCAGCTAGAAAAGTCATGCTGTAGGGATGTACACTATGCTGATTCTCAATACCTGAGATGTTACAAGATATCCCTCCTGGTGTACCATATCTTACTGTGTTTTTCAGGTCACCAACAAAAATCTGAAAATGGTCTTGACATGATTTTTTCACCACCTGTAGGTGATATTACAAACTATATGTATGCACATTTTCAAGTAGCTACCTTTAACAAAACAAAAGTTATGACCCAACAGGTAGAACTTTTTGAATGACCCTCGTATGAAGTCAATATACAGTAATTTAAATGGATCAAATGTATAACAATTAAATTATAAATATCATTCCTATTTGAACAAACAATGGCTGCACATATATCGTGCCATTCTGAAATTAATGATCCTTTATATAGACAATACAGCATGAAATGGTCGAAGCTCTACTGAAGCATGTTGAAAAGACCAATCCTGTTTTTACAAAAATGGCTGCACACACATCTATATAATGTTACAAACTATATGATCCCTTTTATAGATGCACACAATCAATTATGAAATATATGGGGTATGCAGTGTCCTTTTCATCAAATAATGTGTCCGAGACAGTAAAAACGTACCAAAGCCATTTTTTTTACTTCCGAGGATACATTATTTGGGTGTAATGATACACACTTTACTTTGATGCAAATTGTGCGGTTTGAAGAGAAATATCACTTTTTTGCCCAAATATTTTCAGTTGTTTACTTCAAGGTGGAGTGCGTACGCGTATCCACATCATAAGTGACACTGCATATCGCGGAATTTTTTTATGCGTAACCAAGCGTAATGCTATGCGTAGAATGTGTTACACTTTGCACATTATTGCAGAATATTATGCTTTTATGTGATGCGTTTGACAATTTATAGTGCATGTGCAGTTTATAATGTTTTGTCTCAAAGCTCACGAGAAATTTAAAACAAATGCGAAATGCGATTTTTTTAATTTTTTTTATTCAGACTTTTTTCATGGTATTTTGAGAAAAAAGTCTGATTTTCGCCGATTTTTCTGGAAAAACTATAAAAATTATTTTTTTTTGAAATAAAAAAATTTCTGCATTTGTTTTTTGTCAAATCGTGGGATTTTACAAACGCGCGCGCAAGCTTTGAGACAAACTTTTTTTTTTTTGGCCTAACAGGATGTGAATAGAACATGAAACTGATTTCTATGATGCGTATATATAGGATCCATAAATTGGAAGTTCCCCTGACGCTTTTTGAAATAAATGGACAAAATATTTTACGACATGTAAAAATGTAAAATGGTATGTATAGCCTTATTTGTTTTACACATCTGGACCAATTGACAGCATCGCATATCATTGCGTTCCATCACAATGGTTCATTATGCAAAAAAGAGGCTGTTTTAACATTGCATCAACTCTCAAGCAAAGTTGACTCCTATGAACTCAGGTGGAACTTTTAAAATGGCTTCTTTTTTACGCAATGATGTGTGATGCTTTAAATTGGTCCATATGTGTAAAACAAATAAGGCTACACATACCTCTACAAATTTTTACATTTTGCATTATCAAAAAAGTGTTGGGGAACTTATTAGAAAGAAAAAGAGCAAGGTACACCAACTTGACATGGGGAAACAAGTAAAATACAGAAAAGCACGCAGCGGGGGGACAAAAACAGCAAATGTAGGCATTAGAAGTAGGTACAGTTCGAATAGCCAAAAATAACCAGTTCCAAGGACCACAGAACTGCTAAATTTGTAGAAACAACAATGGGAATATACAATGCACTAGAACAAGTGATGAAAATCACTGTGCACATAAACAGATACGATAAATCAAACAACCAATGTAGGCACAAAAACAGGTAAAGTTAGTTGGCCAAAAATTGCCAATTCTAGAGCCCACATAAGTGTCAGGAAAACAGTACAAAAGTACACTGGAAAAAGCAGTGAAGCACACATAAAAATCACTTTTGCACAAGCAATCTCAACATGAATTCATCTTCATAGAATTCAAATTTCTGTTATACAACATTTTTACATGTATAGATTATGAATATTAGGTAATGTTATTCTAACCTGTGAGGATTGCGTGTTGCCATTCTGCTGTTGAGCGGTAAAGCGTGTAAGAAAATCAATCGCATAAGGAGAAAACATTGTTAGTACAACATAACAACACAACAATTGGATACATCGCTACCTCATTAATTAGTCATAGCCTTAAGCTGATATTATAAGCATTATTTCTTACGGCTAAAAAACTATGTTATATAAAAACATCTGGGTATTAAGAGTAGGATTTGGTATAAGTTACACATATCGACTGCTCAGTGCCAGTATAGTGGGTAAGTGCAATAGCTGCCCTGTGAACATTTGGCAATTACCGTAAAACCTCGTCTACAAGTATATAACGTTTTTGATAAAAGCTAAATTAATACGGTACATGCGTAAATATGCCAATACAATAGGTCTTACAATAATACTTGTTTGTATATGTTTGGATCTGTAATTTATTTGCTCAAATTCCATAATGGTACCTGGATTAATTTAGCTTTCATCAGAAGCACTATATGCTTGTAGACAAGGTTTTATGGTATTGTACTCATCTACACATAGACGGCAGCTATTGCACTTACTCACTTCAGGCACTTAGCAGTCGATATATAGAGTACCTACAGTACCCTTTTTAGAATATATAAAGAGATTAAATATAAATCCTTATTCTGAAATGACACTACAAAATATCTGAACTATGAAAAAATGTAAGAAATCAGAAGGTATTTCATGTGGTCTTAAATAAAAGTACCCTGGTGAAAAAACAACAGCTGCAACCCCTAAGCTGTATGAGAATATTGATGATATGCTACCTGGTTATGAAACGTACACTGAGCTCTGATCTAAAGTAATCAACGTTTTATGATTTACTACAAATGTCAACAATGGACTATTTCAGTTCAAATCCACACTCCCCTTATGGAAGATCAGTATGACCTTAATCTCCCCTTTAACATAGGGAGTGTGAATTTCAAATGGGGTTACCTAAATGGGAGAACATTCAAAAACAGGTATGCAAAAGCACACATACACCACATACACATCCCAACACTTAATGTATATAAATTGTAGCCTCAACAAATAGGCCTACCCCAATTATTTGAAAATTGTTAACAGTGGTGTGGCATCATATGGGCATGGGGGGGGGGGGGTACATGCCCCCAATCGATTTAAAAATTCCAAAGGAAAAATTGCTGAAAAATGACTCACGCTACGCTACGCTACTGATCGTTAAAGTTAAATGTTCCAACTAATTTACATGAAATGGGTGATGTTTTCCATTGTAGAGATATGGTATGGCTTTTCAAAATTAAATATCATAACATATGCAAATATACATGATGGCTATTTTGTAGTATCTGTTAAAAATAGCTCTTGTAAATTGGGCTATTCCACACATCCACACACCCTATGGAATACATGACTGCAAATCTTCCACAAAGGGATTGTGAATTTCAAATGGAGTTACCTGAATGGGTGACGCCATTTAAAATTTACCCCCCCCCCCCCCTGCCCAGTGTCTTAGCTAGCCACCTGTCTGGTTGTCTAAAGATAGAGAGTTTGCTCCTGGGATGGGCAAAATTAATGCCTTTGACAGATGCTGCATTATAATTGTAGGTATTGACAAAGGCTATTGACCTTTTTAGTAGACCAGCTTTGCAAAACAAGGCCATAGCAAGACATATTTGAATTCTTTAATTGAACCCCAATGGGCTGTAGAGGTCTGGTAAATGTTTTAAAGGTCAAATTAGGACAGGCATTTTTATTCAAATGATGGGCAAACCTTAATTTCTAGCTAAGACCCTGCCCTGGCCCTCAAGTAAATGTGATATAATTAGAGAATATTGTACCAAATTGTTCATTCAAACACCCACCTCAATAGCAAAACTATATCAAACAAACCAAAAAATAATAACAAGTAATAATTTCACGAAAGTTGTCAAAAAGTAGCTGCCAAAAAGGAATCCAGATTTGCGTATTCCAGATGTATCCTGTGTGTTTAGAGTAGTAAGAGGAGACTAGTTCTTCTGCCATTGTGGGTTCCCCTTTCCTCATTTGCTCACAATTCTAATTAAATTACCTCCAGGGCTAACCTTTTATACTGTATAGCTGGATACAAAGCTGGATATTTTTGCGGCATTCATTTTTTGTGGATTTTTGAGCACTACCTGCCGATCTAACATTGCCTCTGATTGGTCAATTACATGATATTTTCACTTTAATTACCAATCAGAATGGATCTTTGCAAATAATTCACCCCAATTTTTTTGGCGTGGTGAAATTATTCTAACAATGTTGCTGATTGGGCCAATTGATAATGAAAACTTCTATTTGGCCAATTGGCAGGTAGTTCTCATGGGGTTAAGAGTTTATGGTTTTGTTTATTATACAATTTTAAACAGTTACACATTAAAGCCTATCAGTCAAAAAATGTTGTAAGCTTTTAAATTTGCAGTTTTGGAATTAGTAACTGAACAAAAATAAAAATTTTGCATTATTGAAATCAGGTACTGTTTGTGGACATTTTGACATAATAATATCATACATCAATTGTTTCCAGAAAATTCTATTCTACATATAATTATACCACATAATTAAAATATTACTGGTAAAAGAAACATCTGATTATTGGAAGCAATATTGATTTACATTTTCAATTTTGGAAAAAGAAGAAATCAATTATGTTTTATAAAATATCAACAACAAAAAAAACCCCAAAAAATAGGAACCTGTAAGATTGTTATGCAGCAGACTAATTTTTCACCAATTGTATCAAGTTCCACCAGGGCAGTCAGGATTAGGGCTTTGGTACAATTACCGAATAGGGTGCAACTTCCTATACTTGAGTCCAGTCCTCGTTTACGGAGTTTAGGGTTAGGGTTTAGGGTTGGGGTAGGGCAGTCTTGTAATAAGACTAGTAGAGTTGCACCCTATTCGGCAATCGCTCCAGGGCTTTATCAAAGAGGAGGGTCTGGACTAAATGAAAGTCTGTGCATAATGCTCTAGTAAACCCACCATACTGGAGTGTCACCCATGGGGACCAAAAGATTTGTGCTATTATCAACATTCATGTAAATTCAAGTGTAAACAATTTTATTTATTTATTTGTTTATTTGTTTGTTTATTTATTTAAGTTTTCTTATATTGCAAATTAAACCAAGCTATACATGAATCAGCCTGAACAATGTGAAAATAAATTGCCCTGAAAATATTGCAAATTAAACCCATCTACAAATGAAGCAAACCTATAATGTAGGCCTGAATGTGAAAATAAATTGCCCTGAAAATATTGTATATTAAACCAAGCTATAAATGAAGCATACCTGAATCTGAACCATGTGAAAATAAGTTGCCCTAAAAATATTCCAAATTATACCCAGCTATTAATAAAGCATATCCAGGTTTAAATGATGTGAAAATAAATTGCCCTTAAAATTGCTTCATTTTCCCTGGGGATCGTATTTCCACAAGGCACATTAATGTTACAATAGAAGCACAGCAATACATGCATGCCATACACTAGGATCCACAACATGCTCATCTATCAGGGCACATTTCTTGAACCCCAATATAGTTGCACATTCATTGAATGACCTTTGAAAATGTGGGTACACAAACTTACACTCCGCAACTTGAGGTCAAATTTTGCTCCATGATTGCTTAATTGAGGTTATTGAACTATGGCATTGGGATGAGGCCATTGTGGTCCATAGTGATACACTAGCTATCATACCACTTATGACATACGATAATAGACAGCATCCCATCATGTCACTCACTGCATACAATGCTAATGTATACATCCCTATTCTTTTACTTCTTATCTTCTTTCTTTCTCTCTATTGCTTTTTTTTTCATCTAAAAGCATTTCATCAAAGAAAACTTGTCAATTCACAACATTCCATGGGCTGCTTTTGTTCGTCTTTGTACCAAAAATCTATGGAAGGCGAATGGCTTAGAAATTTAAGTAAAATTTCATTTAAAAGTACATGTAAGTGCACAATTTTCATGTCAGATACGTTATGATGTTAATGATTTGTTAGGATAAATTGATGTCAGATTGGCGGTGATTTTGTAACACAACATATAATCAGGAAGCTAATATTTCACAACTTCCACATTCAATATTTACCATCTAAATTACTGTAATGCACTATTCTATATTTTCCCCATCCCCTTATCATGGGGCATGTGGGAAAATGTTACGGCTTGCAATTTTCAAGTTATTACATTTAAACCCCATGAGAACTACCTGTCGATCAATTGGACCAATCAGCAACATTGTTAGAATAATTTCACCAAACAAAAAAATTGAGGTGAATTATAATATTTGCAAAGCTCCATTCTGATTGGTGATTAAAGTGAAAATATCATGTAATTGACCAATCAGAGGCAATGTTATATCAGCAGGTAGTGCTCAGGGGGTTAAGTACATTTCCCGACCCTTGGGGATCACTGACATGCCCCCAAATGCACCCAAACCCTTGGTTGCAGGGTCAAGATAACATATTAAAAAAAAGCTGCCTGTGAAGCGCAACAATTGGTTAAGACCGATGTAATCCAAGATTGAGGGAGTATTTGAATTAGAGGTACTAGAGTAATACATAAGGAGCTGTGCAATAATTATGACCCTTGGGGGGAGGGGAAAGAAATGTTTGGCGAGCCAAAAGGGGGGGCAAGCAATGTTTGGGAGCAAGTGATTTTGGCACACATTCATGGGGCGCCTTTTAAATAAAACGCTCAAAAATGGCTCAGGAAAACAGTACAGAAACGCTTAAATATGCAAATTTTCCAACAAGCTGCGCTCGCAACATGTATCTAGACCATTTCAGGTTTGTAAATTGGAATCCCAAAAATTTGGCATGCGCAAGTGGGGGAGGGGGTAAAGAATTTTAGACATGCCAGGGGGGCAAGCGATTTTTGGCAGGCCAAGACAGGGGGGGCAAGCGATTTTTGGCGAGCCGTTTGGAAATTTTACCCCCCGGGCTCATAATTATTGCACAGCACCTAATCGTTAAATTTGCTTAGTCGATCCTTAGTTCTAAGAGCATCTACGGTTGATCCAAGATGGCACAAGTTTGGCCGTGTTGCCTCCCGGTGGGGTCACTCAACTTGCAATACTGACCGCACGATCGTTACCAAAATCAAGGAAAAAGGGCTCATTTTTAGGGCATGTCCGCGGACAAAATTGTCTGTGAAATTGGAAAAATAGGGGTGTTTTATTGCACAAATGTCTGCGAAATTGAAAAAAGGGGTTCTTATTATTTTCTCCTGATCCCGTGGCCAGATAAAAAAAATCACAGGAATAAATTTGGTTTCCTACTTTGTACTCATCCCGTGATCAATATTGTTCTCGGTTCTGATCTGTGATGCCCTTGTTAATTACTGGGAAAAAACATTCATAGGCCTAAAAATCCCTTCCTTGAAATGTTGAAATAGGGTCAAAATTGCTAATGTGTCCTCGGAATCTAAAAAATAGGGGTGTTTCAGAGTACCATTTTGTCCTTGTTTTGGAGTAAAAAAGGGGGTAAATTTCATGATTTGTCCTTGAAATCGACTGCGAAAGGGGGTAATTTGCACTTGTGGTAACAGTCCTATGCGTCCCCCCTGCCAGGGAGTGACCCCACCGGGTGTTGCCTTACCGTAACACATGATCCTCTGTGTACAGTGACCCATTCACTGCTAACTTCTTCTATATCAAAGGCCTCTATGGATCTATTTTGTGCAAATTGTTCTCGTTTCTGATTGGCTCCTGGGTGCTCTGTAGGCAGCAAAAGGTTTCAGCAATATTATTATATCACTAAGAATATTAAAAATATCTTGTAAATTTGGAAACATAGGTTCTTTATAAATAACATTTTATAATTTGCCGGTTTACAACATGTAATCATTGTTTCTCTTGCTTGTGTTTGATTATAATTAATCAAGTCATACAAATGTAACAACATAATAAATGTTTTTTGGGTGTTTTTTTTGGTATCTTTCAAATCTCCTCTCTTATTAGTTCATATTTACTTGATATTGGGATATTCCAGTTGAAATCCATATACCTCCAATGTAAGACATGTCCTTAATCTCCCAGGGAATGTAGATTTCAAATGGAGTCACACTTCCAGGTAACCCCATTTGATATTCACACTCCCTGTGTCATGTCGTTAAGATCATGTCATGGTAGTGTATGGATTTCAATTGAAATAGCCCATTTCTTAAGTAAATAGATAGGGTTTCACGACGGGATTCCATAACAACTGATTTTTATTCGGGTGCGCTGCCGGATATCACATTACCGGTGCAGCCGGTCAATGTGTGAAATTGGTCAAGCTTTCGTCAGATGTGGCTCTGACTTCATCATGAACTATGTCCTGATGAAGTCAGAGCCACATCTGACGAAAGCTTGACCAATTTCACACAGTGACTGGCTGCACCAGTACTGTCGTTTTCACACATTGACCGGCTGTACCGGTAATGTGACATCCATCGGCGCACCCAACCCGAATAAAAATCAGTTGTAGCCCATTTCTTATTCTCTGTATTATGCATTGCCTATAGCATCAACTTTGACCAGCACTTACTTGGTGACGCTGTTCCAATACCACCTGGCATATTTCTTCGTAGACTTTTACTTGCTGGAATGATACCTTCACCTGCTCTAACTCTCTCTTCAAGCCGACCAGCGGCATCACATCGATCCTCTGCAATCTGCTGAAGTTTCTTGGCAACTGTGGAGAAAAATGATGATGATGATGATGATGATTGATGATGATGATGATGATGATGATGATGGGATTTTAACTTGTTACTTTGCAATATGTTCACAAAGAACAAAAATCCAAACCCATCAGGTGGACAGACTTTCCAAGTAGGAACGGTCAGTCAGGATTTTTTATCTGGAGGCTAAAATGACCCAAATTTAATTATCAGCAAAAGCTTGGAAAATATGGCAAAAAACATTACATACGTATTATAAACACATGTGTTAAAGTTTCAGTTCTATTCAAAATGTTTTAATAACATATTTAAATGCCAGGTTATATAAAGGTCATGAAAATATTTTTAAAATGTTGTATGAGAAAAAGCACTACGACAACATTTTGAAAATGTTGTCAAAATGTTATTGTAAAACATTTTTGGCAAATATTTTTGCAAAATATTTTGACAACTCTTAATTAGAATGTTTGCATCAAGTTTTCAAAATGGTTTTCAAACGTTATCACAATGTTTTATACCTTCTATATTATTATTATAGTCAAGTTAGCTCAATCGATAAGGCGTTCGACTGTGGTGCGAGAGGTTGTGGGTTCAAACCCTGGCGGTGCCTAGTACGCTCACGTGGAAAGAAAATTGAGTTAGCTTGAAATTCCCCTGGACAAGGAACTCACTGCTAATTTGTCTCGTTGTAACCCGTACGAAACTCGGGGAGCTGATCCTGGTTGTGATGGTTATCTGTGGAATGTCTAGGGTGTGCGCTCTTGAAGCAGCAAAGTCCCTGATTTGTTGTTTAATGGTTTGTGGAATGATGTGGGCCGTAGTGGTCAGCGACAACCTGTAAAGTGTGCTGAGGCTTGTGGATCAACATCTAGGCGTTGTGCCTGTGCGTAGCGCACTATAAATCACTGCGCTTTTTTAAATTATTTTTTATATAACCCAACAATAAAATGTTTTCTGTAAAAAGGTTTTGTGTTTGCTGGGATGTTCTGGATTTAGACCAAGTCAAGGTCTTGGACAGAGACCACGAGACCACAAGCGGTTTGGAGGCATTGGGCTATTCCATTAGAAATCCACACTACCCCTGTGGAAGATTTTGGAAATATCTTCAACAGGGGGAGTATGAACTTTAAATGGAATTAACACATTAGCAGCTCCATTTGAAACTCACCCTCCCTCAGTAGAAGATTCAGGTTGAATCGTTCTCAGAGGGTATACATATGAAATTCAAATGGAGCTGCCTAATGTGCTCATTCCATCTGAAATTCATACTCCCCCTGTGGCAGATATTTCCAAAATCTTACACAGGGGTAGTGTGTATTTTTAATGGAATAGCCAAAATGAGGTTTTTTCAGCTTACCTGCAGGGTAATGGCGTAGTACATTTTGTAAGTCACTCTTATCCAACTGTAGAAGATCACAATGTACTGCAGCTCGTATACTATTGGTCCTGGGCATACTAAAAATGAGGCTGACCTATACACAACAAAATCAACAACAATAAATATTAATGCTCTGAAAGTGCGCTAGCCATAAGCTTCAACATAAAAAATCCAAGTTTTGAGATATTTTGTCGAAATATCAAGAGCTATCTTAAGAACCCCTGAACCAATACTAGGCTTGTTTGTACTCATTTTGATACATTTTTCATGCTGATTCCAAATATGGTCATGAAACTTGACAATTCTGATTTTTTAAATTTTGATTTTTTAAAACTTGTCGCCTGCAGTCGACATCAGCGTGGAGAGAGTTAACTGACATTGTCAGTGCGTGAAAAAAGTAGTAGTCCAGTTGTCTACTAGACTACCAGATTTCCTACCACAGTAATAGAAAATTAAACAGTAGTCTGGATGACTGCAGTTTTTGTCACAATTTTTCACAAGTGTCAACAAAAGTTTAAGACTTTTCTCGACTGAAAAAGACATTTAATATTGACTTTGAGATATTATACCCAATATTAAAAAGTGCACAACTTTCAATGTATTTTATTGTTCTGAGTAAAATTAAAATAACCATGTAGTCTGGAACATTAAGTCCATTGGTGTAGTATTTTTCATCAAAATAAAGCTCTGTAAATAGCACATGATGAACCTGAAAACTTAGTATTGGATTTGCCCGACAAATGACTCAATCGCATAACATTTATTTTAGGAACGAGAAATTAATGCAATGCTTACCTCTCCAAATAGTCTGCCACATCGCAGAGTTGCAAGAGAGGTCTCATCATCTTCAGCTGACAGGACCTGAAAGTGACAATTAAAATAAACAGAAAAGTAAATTAGAGTCGGTCATCAGTGTTCTAAATTGGTAAATTACCGGTATTTTATATTAGTAATTACGGTACTATAATTACCTGGTAATTTACCCAATTTTATTTTACTTACCGAAAAATAGGTAAGTGTTTCTAGACTTTGATTTGATTTGATTTATTAATATTCCAGGCAAACATACATACAATAGCAGAAAAAAGCCACAAAAAAAAAATACAAACACAAATAGTCAACGGGGTCCCTGGGTAGACTGCTGCCCTCAGTCGTCAACCGTCTGGATTGACGACTGAGAAAACTACGTGGAAAAAAAGTGACGGATTTTGCAACAGGATTCCTGAGGCATAGAGCATGCGCAGTTGTGTCCAAATTGACCTTTTGACCGAGTTTGTTGTTTTTAGAAGTTCAGAGCGCGATCTTGTCACAGCGGCGCGGTACAGCTGACAGCGGTATACGGCGCCGCTAGTCAGTCGCGCCTTCGGCGCAACACTGAAATCGCATTGAATAGTTTTCAAAAGTCCGTCATGATATTGGCTGTAAGATAATCAGTCGTCACTACGAAGCATACACAGTACATGCGAAGTGTAGACGGCTGATTGGAATTAGTCTAGTCCCTGGGGTCCATACTGCACACCTGCATTTTGGTGTCCCCTATAATTGTTACATACATTGTGTATATTATGTACATGTACATAGTGAACCATGATTTTTCACTATTCTGGTTAGAAAATAGCATATTTTGAACCTGTTACAGCTTGGAAATATTTGGATTATCACCTTTATTCATGATCATATTAAATATAACCACAAGGCACATTCACTGATTTAGGGCTAAAAATGCTCATGTCATAAGTTGGTACGGTACCCTTTAAACACCGCCAACACGAAAAGTATTATATTCTGAATATTAGTATCAATTAATCTCATTTAATATAGTATGTATTCCAAGTAAAACAGCATTGTCTGAAAGGATATCTTTTGATTTTCTAACCATGCATCGTGTTTTGAGCCCCAGTAGCGATCAATCTCATTAAGTATAATTATGTATATATTCCAAGCTAAAATACCAGAGGTTTATTTTACTTGTACCGACTTACAGTAATGGTCAAATAGACAAAATATTAGTCTCTCATTTAGCACGTCATTTTTTCACAATTATGTTATTTTGTATTCTTAATTGAAAAGGAGTACTCTGAAAAATGGAAGCCAACGCTGTGCCCAACACATAACCTCAATTTATTCGTAAGGTATGGTCTAGGCCTAGTTCTTTTTACACGATGATCAGGAAAAGCAATTGGCCAGCATAGCAGTGAGTGACAGTGATGAGGACTTTTTTGCAAAATAGTAATTTAATAGTATACTAGAAATTTTAACTGACTGAACACAGCTTTGAACAGCTGTATGTGATCCAACCGCGTTTGTATCACATATTTCAAACTACAACACGAACGCATGACCTTGTCCTTGCCGGATATGATAATTAATATATAAACCAATCACAAGTGCAGTGCGTTGGCATGATTTTATTCATTCACTTCTATGTTACACAAGCACAGACACACATGTTGACCAGTGTACATCGTGCAGTGAATGCGGAAAATCGCCACCCTGATGTCAGGCTGTGTTCATTCATAAATTGAAATTTCATGGTATAAACATATTAAAATTCTAGTCATATGACTCATAAATGAACTAATTGTAGGTATGCCAGGCAAACCTTAGTTAACACATTTGCTAGTCAGCGAAATTCGCCTAGACCGGGGACCAAACACAATACATATTTACATAGAAATTTCAATTTTTTTTTCAAGAACAGGTCGGTCAAGGAAATAACCTGAAATATGTTTTCTATACTTCACTTGACCCAAATATATGATTTTTTATGGTGATGACAGATGAGATGAGACACTCACACATGGAATTTTAGAGGGATTTTAATCCATTAAAAAAAGCTGCTATCATCATGAGACTACGAGATCTAGAAACACCCCCGTAATGCTGTTTTTGGGAATTTTGCTAGCAGAATCTTTTTGATGAAAGTCGATCTTTGAAAAGATGTAACTTTGCCACGGAAAGTGCTATGACAAAAAGATTTTAAGTTTTGGCTTTCTTTACTCAAGGGCTTAAATTTGATATAAAAATGATGCAGTTTGATGGCAAATTTAAATTCACCTGGCATATGGTACCTACTGCTACTAATTGTAATTGTAAGCTTACTGGTGCAAGCATATTTCGACCAAAAGATCAAGTTTACACATTATAGTTTTACTTACATAATAGAATGAAGACTTAAAATTAACGGTCAAGTGTCACTTGTTGCTGCTATTATGAATAGGGCGTGAAAACTATAAAATCATAAGGGCGCACACCACTAAATAATCTTCCCATTGAAACACGTGTAAAAACACCGGTTTTCTTTGCTCATTTTGAGGCCTTTTGGGCTCGTTTTAAAATATTTTATGATGACCAGTCGATTGCAAATCGATGAAAGTTTAACATATGTTTCAATGTATGGGGTTCTTCCATCTCGTTTTTTCCCGCTAGGAGGCCGCGAACAGCGCCCTCACTGTTTTGACATGCTCTCAAGACTGCAAACCCGATTCTGCCATTTTTAATTCGCGGACCTATTTTCTCAATAATTATAAAATGCGACTCTTTTGGCGACTCAAATTTATGTATAGGCTTTACACTTTTATTTAAGCTATAATTCGCCACTCTTTCTGATTAATAAGTCTACAGACCAGCCCAAAATACCTCAAAAAGTTTCTGTTTTTACCGGAACTCATTAGGGTTACACAAATGGCGCATTGATTTAGTGGTGTGCCCTTCAAGGAATAATGATGTTCATAAAATCGAATTTTTTTATATTTTTCTTAAAATATAAAATGTTTTGAGTAAAACACTCAAGGTTTGAGTGCTCTGTGACATCCACATCAAGAGAAATGTCCTATCAAAGATACATGGTGCATTCCAAAAATGTACACATTTTCAACATTTTGACCATCTGTGCTTATTTCCCTAGATTTGCATTAAATACCAATTCTCAACATATAGTTTTAGACCGTTTATCTGCTAAAACCGCTTTAAAATGAAAAGAAATTAGGTTTCATAATGGCAAAGGTCTATATATTAATGATTTTACAACAATCACCCCCCTACAAAATAATTAAGATTTGAGAGGTTTAAAGACTTGTGCCGATTTGTCACCTTAAGACAATTTTGCTTCAAATCTGAGAAATATTAGTTTTCACACAATATTTGACAGTTTCTTTAACTTTGAAGGCCTCTGAGAGAATAAACTTAGCGCGACTTGCATCTAAAACGCATTAAATATATTCACTAACATTAAAACTATCTATATAAATCAAAAAACCGCAATTTAATCGAAAGCCAACTTCAATTTTGGCTGAATCTCTCAAGAGCCCGATTTTACGCCTAGGCCCTTCGAAGGGCGCACACCACTAAATAATCTTCCCATTGAAACACGTGTAAAAACACCGGTTTTCTTTGCTCATTTTGAGGCCTTTTGGGCTCGTTTTAAAATATTTTATGATGACCAGTCGATTGCAAATCGATGAAAGTTTAACATATGTTTCAATGTATGGGGGTTCTTCCATCTCGTTTTCCCGCTAGGAGGCCGCGAACAGCGCCCTCACTGTTTTTGACATGCTCTCAAGACTGCAAACCCGATTCTGCCATTTTTAATTCGCGGACCTATTTTCTCAATAATTATAAAATGCGACTCTTTTGGCGACTCAAATTTATGTATAGGCTTTACACTTTTATTTAAGCTATAATTCGCCACTCTTTCTGATTAATAAGTCTACAGACCAGCCCAAAATACCCCCAAAAGTTTCTGTTTCTTACCGGAACTCATTAGGGTTACACAAATGGCGCATTGATTTAGTGGTGTGCCCCTTCAAGGAATAATGATGTTCATAAAATCGAATTTTTTATATTTTTCTTAAAATATAAAATGTTTTGAGTAAAACACTCAAGGTTTGAGTGCTCTGTGACATCCACATCAAGAGAAATGTCCTATCAAAGATACATGGTGCATTCCAAAAATGTACACATTTTCAACATTTTGACCATCTGTGCTTATTTCCCTAGATTTGCATTAAATACCAATTCTCAACATATAGTTTTAGACCGTTTATCTGCTAAAAACCGCTTTAAAATGAAAAGAAATTAGGTTTCATAATGGCAAAGGTCTATATATTAATGATTTTACAACAATCACCCCCCTACAAAATAATTAAGATTTGAGAGGTTTAAAGACTTGTGCCGATTTGTCACCTTAAGACAATTTTGCTTCAAATCTGAGAAATATTAGTTTTCTCACAATTTTTGACAGTTTCTTTAACTTTGAAGGCCTCTGAGAGAATAAACTTAGCGCGACTTGCATCTAAAACGCATTAAATATATTCACTAACATTAAAACTATCTATATAAAACAAAAAACCGCAATTTAATCGAAAGCCAACTTCAATTTTGGCTGAATCTCTCAAGAGCCCGATTTTACGCCTAGGCCCTTCGAAGGGCGCACACCACTAAATAATCTTCCCATTGAAACACGTGTAAAAACACCGGTTTTCTTTGCTCATTTTGAGGCCTTTTGGGCTCGTTTTAAAATATTTTATGATGACCAGTCGATTGCAAATCGATGAAAGTTTAACATATGTTTCAATGTATGGGGTTCTTCCATCTCGTTTTTCCCGCTAGGAGGCCGCGAACAGCGCCCTCACTGTTTTTGACATGCTCTCAAGACTGCAAACCCGATTCTGCCATTTTTAATTCGCGGACCTATTTTCTCAATAATTATAAAAATGCGACTCTTTTGGCGACTCAAATTTATGTATAGGCTTTACACTTTTATTTAAGCTATAATTCGCCACTCTTTCTGATTAATAAGTCTACAGACCAGCCCAAAATACCTCAAAAAAGTTTCTGTTTTTTACCGGAACTCATTAGGGTTACACAAATGGCGCATTGATTTAGTGGTGTGCCCCTTCAAGGAATAATGATGTTCATAAAATCGAATTTTTTTATATTTTTCTTAAAATATAAAATGTTTTGAGTAAAACACTCAAGGTTTGAGTGCTCTGTGACATCCACATCAAGAGAAATGTCCTATCAAAGATACATGGTGCATTCCAAAAATGTACACATTTTCAACATTTTGACCATCTGTGCTTATTTCCTAGATTTGCATTAAATACCAATTCTCAACATATAGTTTTAGACCGTTTATCTGCTAAAACCGCTTTAAAATGAAAAGAAATTAGGTTTCATAATGGCAAAGGTCTATATATTAATGATTTTACAACAATCACCCCCCCTACAAAATAATTAAGATTTGAGAGGTTTAAAGACTTGTGCCGATTTGTCACCTTAAGACAATTTTGCTTCAAATCTGAGAAATATTAGTTTTCTCACAATTTTGACAGTTTCTTTAACTTTGAAGGCCTCTGAGAGAATAAACTTAGCGCGACTTGCATCTAAAACGCATTAAATATATTCACTAACATTAAAACTATCTATATAAATCAAAAACCGCAATTTAATCGAAAGCCAACTTCAATTTTGGCTGAATCTCTCAAGAGCCCGATTTTACGCCTAGGCCCTTCGAAGGGCGCACACCACTAAATAATCTTCCCATTGAAACACGTGTAAAACACCGGTTTTCTTTGCTCATTTTGAGGCCTTTTGGGCTCGTTTTAAAATATTTTATGATGACCAGTCGATTGCAAATCGATGAAAGTTTAACATATGTTTCAATGTATGGGGGTTCTTCCATCTCGTTTTCCCGCTAGGAGGCCGCGAACAGCGCCCTCACTGTTTTTGACATGCTCTCAAGACTGCAAACCCGATTCTGCCATTTTTCAATTCGCGGACCTATTTTCTCAATAATTATAAAAATGCGACTCTTTTGGCGACTCAAATTTATGTATAGGCTTTACACTTTTATTTAAGCTATAATTCGCCACTCTTTCTGATTAATAAGTCTACAGACCAGCCCAAAATACCTCAAAAGTTTCTGTTTTTACCGGAACTCATTAGGGTTACACAAATGGCGCATTGATTTAGTGGTGTGCCCCTTCAAGGAATAATGATGTTCATAAAATCGAATTTTTTATATTTTTCTTAAAATATAAAATGTTTTGAGTAAAACACTCAAGGTTTGAGTGCTCTGTGACATGCACATCCAGAGAAATGTCCTATCAAAGATACATGGTGCATTCCAAACATGTACACATTCTCAACATTTTGACCATCTGTGCTTATTTCCCTAGATTTGCATTAAATACCAATTCTCAACATATAGTTTTAGACCGTTTATCTGCTAAAAACCGCTTTAAAATGAAAAGAAATTAGGTTTCATAATGGCAAAGGTCTATATATTAATGATTTTACAACAATCACCCCCCCTACAAAATAATTAAGATTTGAGAGGTTTAAAGACTTGTGCCGATTTGTCACCTTAAGACAATTTTGCTTCAAATCTGAGAAATATTAGTTTTCTCACAATTTTGACAGTTTCTTTAACTTTGAAGGCCTCTGAGAGAATAAACTTAGCGCGACTTGCATCTAAAACGCATTAAATATATTCACTAACATTAAAACTATCTATATAAATCAAAAACCGCAATTTAATCGAAAGCCAACTTCAATTTTGGCTGAATCTCTCAAGAGCCCGATTTTACGCCTAGGCCCTTCGAAGGGCGCACACCACTAAATAATCTTCCCATTGAAACACGTGTAAAAACACCGGTTTTCTTTGCTCATTTTGAGGCCTTTTGGGCTCGTTTTAAAATATTTTATGATGACCAGTCGATTGCAAATCGATGAAAGTTTAACATATGTTTCAATGTATGGGGTTCTTCCATCTCGTTTTCCCGCTAGGAGGCCGCGAACAGCGCCCTCACTGTTTTTGACATGCTCTCAAGACTGCAAACCCGATTCTGCCATTTTTTAATTCGCGGACCTATTTTCTCAATAATTATAAAAATGCGACTCTTTTGGCGACTCAAATTTATGTATAGGCTTTACACTTTTATTTAAGCTATAATTCGCCACTCTTTCTGATTAATAAGTCTACAGACCAGCCCAAAATACCTCAAAAAGTTTCTGTTTTTTACCGGAACTCATTAGGGTTACACAAATGGCGCATTGATTTAGTGGTGTGCCCCTTCAAGGAATAATGATGTTCATAAATCGAATTTTTTATATTTTTCTTAAAATATAAAATGTTTTGAGTAAAACACTCAAGGTTTGAGTGCTCTGTGACATCCACATCAAGAGAAATGTCCTATCAAAGATACATGGTGCATTCCAAAAATGTACACATTTTCAACATTTTGACCATCTGTGCTTATTTCCCTAGATTTGCATTAAATACCAATTCTCAACATATAGTTTTAGACCGTTTATCTGCTAAAAACCGCTTTAAAATGAAAAGAAATTAGGTTTCATAATGGCAAAGGTCTATATATTAATGATTTTACAACAATCACCCCCCTACAAAATAATTAAGATTTGAGAGGTTTAAAGACTTGTGCCGATTTGTCACCTTAAGACAATTTTGCTTCAAATCTGAGAAATATTAGTTTTCTCACAATTTTGACAGTTTCTTTAACTTTGAAGGCCTCTGAGAGAATAAACTTAGCGCGACTTGCATCTAAAACGCATTAAATATATTCACTAACATTAAAACTATCTATATAAATCAAAAACCGCAATTTAATCGAAAGCCAACTTCAATTTTGGCTGAATCTCTCAAGAGCCCGATTTTACGCCTAGGCCCTTCGAAGGGCGCACACCACTAAATAATCTTCCCATTGAAACACGTGTAAAAACACCGGTTTTCTTTGCTCATTTTGAGGCCTTTTGGGCTCGTTTTAAAATATTTTATGATGACCAGTCGATTGCAAATCGATGAAAGTTTAACATATGTTTCAATGTATGGGGTTCTTCCATCTCGTTTTCCCGCTAGGAGGCCGCGAACAGCGCCCTCACTGTTTTTGACATGCTCTCAAGACTGCAAACCCGATTCTGCCATTTTTTAATTCGCGGACCTATTTTCTCAATAATTATAAAAATGCGACTCTTTTGGCGACTCAAATTTATGTATAGGCTTTACACTTTTATTTAAGCTATAATTCGCCACTCTTTCTGATTAATAAGTCTACAGACCAGCCCAAAATACCTCAAAAAGTTTCTGTTTTTTACCGGAACTCATTAGGGTTACACAAATGGCGCATTGATTTAGTGGTGTGCCCCTTCAAGGAATAATGATGTTCATAAATCGAATTTTTTATATTTTTTCTTAAAATATAAAATGTTTTGAGTAAAACACTCAAGGTTTGAGTGCTCTGTGACATCCACATCAAGAGAAATGTCCTATCAAAGATACATGGTGCATTCCAAAAATGTACACATTTTCAACATTTTGACCATCTGTGCTTATTTCCCTAGATTTGCATTAAATACCAATTCTCAACATATAGTTTTAGACCGTTTATCTGCTAAAACCGCTTTAAAATGAAAAGAAATTAGGTTTCATAATGGCAAAGGTCTATATATTAATGATTTTACAACAATCACCCCCCTACAAAATAATTAAGATTTGAGAGGTTTAAAGACTTGTGCCGATTTGTCACCTTAAGACAATTTTGCTTCAAATCTGAGAAATATTAGTTTTCTCACAATTTTTGACAGTTTCTTTAACTTTGAAGGCCTCTGAGAGAATAAACTTAGCGCGACTTGCATCTAAAACGCATTAAATATATTCACTAACATTAAAACTATCTATATAAACCTAAAAACCGCAATTTAATCGAAAGCCAACTTCAATTTTGGCTGAATCTCTCAAGAGCCCGATTTTACGCCTAGGCCCTTCGAAGGGCGCACACCACTAAATAATCTTCCCATTGAAACACGTGTAAAAACACCGGTTTTCTTTGCTCATTTTGAGGCCTTTTGGGCTCGTTTTAAAATATTTTATGATGACCAGTCGATTGCAAATCGATGAAAGTTTAACATATGTTTCAATGTATGGGGTTCTTCCATCTCGTTTTCCCGCTAGGAGGCCGCGAACAGCGCCCTCACTGTTTTTGACATGCTCTCAAGACTGCAAACCCGATTCTGCCATTTTTTAATTCGCGGACCTATTTTCTCAATAATTATAAAAATGCGACTCTTTTGGCGACTCAAATTTATGTATAGGCTTTACACTTTTATTTAAGCTATAATTCGCCACTCTTTCTGATTAATAAGTCTACAGACCAGCCCAAAATACCTCAAAAAGTTTCTGTTTTTACCGGAACTCATTAGGGTTACACAAATGGCGCATTGATTTAGTGGTGTGCCCCTTCAAGGAATAATGATGTTCATAAATCGAATTTTTTATATTTTTCTTAAAATATAAAATGTTTTGAGTAAAACACTCAAGGTTTGAGGGCTCAGCGACATCCACATCAAGAGAAATGTCCTATCAAAGATACATGGTGCATTCCAAAAATGTACACATTTTCAACATTTTGACCATCTGTGCTTATTTCCCTAGATTTGCATTAAATACCAATTCTCAACATATAGTTTTAGACCGTTTATCTGCTAAAAACCGCTTTAAAATGAAAAGAAATTAGGTTTCATAATGGCAAAGGTCTATATATTAATGATTTTACAACAATCACCCCCCTACAAAATAATTAAGATTTGAGAGGTTTAAAGACTTGTGCCGATTTGTCACCTTAAGACAATTTTGCTTCAAATCTGAGAAATATTAGTTTTCTCACAATTTTTTACATTTTCTTTAACTTTGAAGGCCTCTGAGAGAATAAACTTAGCGCGACTTGCATCTAAAACGCATTAAATATATTCACTAACATTAAAACTATCTATATAAATCAAAAACCGCAATTTAATCGAAAGCCAACTTCAATTTTGGCTGAATCTCTCAAGAGCCCGATTTTACGCCTAGGCCCTTCGAAGGGCGCACACCACTAAATAATCTTCCCATTGAAACACGTGTAAAAACACCGGTTTTCTTTGCTCATTTTGAGGCCTTTTGGGCTCGTTTTAAAATATTTTATGATGACCAGTCGATTGCAAATCGATGAAAGTTTAACATATGTTTCAATGTATGGGGTTCTTCCATCTCGTTTTCCCGCTAGGAGGCCGCGAACAGCGCCCTCACTGTTTTGACATGCTCTCAAGACTGCAAACCCGATTCTGCCATTTTTTAATTCGCGGACCTATTTTCTCAATAATTATAAAATGCGACTCTTTTGGCGACTCAAATTTATGTATAGGCTTTACACTTTTATTTAAGCTATAATTCGCCACTCTTTCTGATTAATAAGTCTACAGACCAGCCCAAAATACCTCAAAAAGTTTCTGTTTTTACCGGAACTCATTAGGGTTACACAAATGGCGCATTGATTTAGTGGTGTGCCCCTTCAAGGAATAATGATGTTCATAAAATCGAATTTTTTATATTTTTCTTAAAATATAAAATGTTTTGAGTAAAACACTCAAGGTTTGAGTGCTCTGTGACATCCACATCAAGAGAAATGTCCTATCAAAGATACATGGTGCATTCCAAAAATGTACACATTTTCAACATTTTGACCATCTGTGCTTATTTCCCTAGATTTGCATTAAATACCAATTCTCAACATATAGTTTTAGACCGTTTATCTGCTAAAAACCGCTTTAAAATGAAAAGAAATTAGGTTTCATAATGGCAAAGGTCTATATATTAATGATTTTACAACAATCACCCCCCTACAAAATAATTAAGATTTGAGAGGTTTAAAGACTTGTGCCGATTTGTCACCTTAAGACAATTTTGCTTCAAATCTGAGAAATATTAGTTTTCTCACAATTTTGACAGTTTCTTTAACTTTGAAGGCCTCTGAGAGAATAAACTTAGCGCGACTTGCATCTAAAACGCATTAAATATATTCACTAACATTAAAACTATCTATATAAATCAAAAAACCGCAATTTAATCGAAAGCCAACTTCAATTTTGGCTGAATCTCTCAAGAGCCCGATTTTACGCCTAGGCCCTTCGAAGGGCGCACACCACTAAATAATCTTCCCATTGAAACACGTGTAAAAACACCGGTTTTCTTTGCTCATTTTGAGGCCTTTTGGGCTCGTTTTAAAATATTTTATGATGACCAGTCGATTGCAAATCGATGAAAGTTTAACATATGTTTCAATGTATGGGGTTCTTCCATCTCGTTTTCCCGCTAGGAGGCCGCGAACAGCGCCCTCACTGTTTTTGACATGCTCTCAAGACTGCAAACCCGATTCTGCCATTTTTTAATTCGCGGACCTATTTTCTCAATAATTATAAAAATGCGACTCTTTTGGCGACTCAAATTTATGTATAGGCTTTACACTTTTATTTAAGCTATAATTCGCCACTCTTTCTGATTAATAAGTCTACAGACCAGCCCAAAATACCTCAAAAAGTTTCTGTTTTTTTTTTTTTTCATTAGGGTTACACAAATGGCGCATTGATTTAGTGGTGTGCCCCCTTCAAGGAATAATGATGTTCATAAAATCGAATTTTTTTCTATTTTTCTTAAAATATAAAATGTTTTGAGTAAAACACTCAAGGTTTGAGTGCTCTGTGACATCCACATCAAGAGAAATGTCCTATCAAAGATACATGGTGCATTCCAAAAATGTACACATTTTCAACATTTTGACCATCTGTGCTTATTTCCCTAGATTTGCATTAAATACCAATTCTCAACATATAGTTTTAGACCGTTTATCTGCTAAAAACCGCTTTAAAATGAAAAGAAATTAGGTTTCATAATGGCAAAGGTCTATATATTAATGATTTTACAACAATCACCCCCCCTACAAAATAATTAAGATTTGAGAGGTTTAAAGACTTGTGCCGATTTGTCACCTTAAGACAATTTTGCTTCAAATCTGAGAAATATTAGTTTTCTCACAATTTTGACAGTTTCTTTAACTTTGAAGGCCTCTGAGAGAATAAACTTAGCGCGACTTGCATCTAAAACGCATTAAATATATTCACTAACATTAAAACTATCTATATAAATCAAAAACCGCAATTTAATCGAAAGCCAACTTCAATTTTGGCTGAATCTCTCAAGAGCCCGATTTTACGCCTAGGCCCTTCGAAGGGCGCACACCACTAAATAATCTTCCCATTGAAACACGTGTAAAAACACCGGTTTTCTTTGCTCATTTTGAGGCCTTTTGGGCTCGTTTTAAAATATTTTATGATGACCAGTCGATTGCAAATCGATGAAAGTTTAACATATGTTTCAATGTATGGGGGTTCTTCCATCTCGTTTTCCCGCTAGGAGGCCGCGAACAGCGCCCTCACTGTTTTTGACATGCTCTCAAGACTGCAAACCCGATTCTGCCATTTTTTAATTCGCGGACCTATTTTCTCAATAATTATAAAAATGCGACTCTTTTGGCGACTCAAATTTATGTATAGGCTTTACACTTTTATTTAAGCTATAATTCGCCACTCTTTCTGATTAATAAGTCTACAGACCAGCCCAAAATACCTCAAAAAGTTTCTGTTTTTTACCGGAACTCATTAGGGTTACACAAATGGCGCATTGATTTAGTGGTGTGCCCCTTCAAGGAATAATGATGTTCATAAAATCGAATTTTTTATATTTTTCTTAAAATATAAAATGTTTTGAGTAAAACACTCAAGGTTTGAGTGCTCTGTGACATCCACATCAAGAGAAATGTCCTATCAAAGATACATGGTGCATTCCAAAAATGTACACATTTTCAACATTTTGACCATCTGTGCTTATTTCCCTAGATTTGCATTAAATACCAATTCTCAACATATAGTTTTAGACCGTTTATCTGCTAAAACCGCTTTAAAATGAAAAGAAATTAGGTTTCATAATGGCAAAGGTCTATATATTAATGATTTTACAACAATCACCCCCCTACAAAATAATTAAGATTTGAGAGGTTTAAAGACTTGTGCCGATTTGTCACCTTAAGACAATTTTGCTTCAAATCTGAGAAATATTAGTTTTCTCACAATTTTTGACAGTTTCTTTAACTTTGAAGGCCTCTGAGAGAATAAACTTAGCGCGACTTGCATCTAAAACGCATTAAATATATTCACTAACATTAAAACTATCTATATAAATCAAAAACCGCAATTTAATCGAAAGCCAACTTCAATTTTGGCTGAATCTCTCAAGAGCCCGATTTTACGCCTAGGCCCTTCGAAGGGCGCACACCACTAAATAATCTTCCCATTGAAACACGTGTAAAAACACCGGTTTTCTTTGCTCATTTTGAGGCCTTTTGGGCTCGTTTTAAAATATTTTATGATGACCAGTCGATTGCAAATCGATGAAAGTTTAACATATGTTTCAATGTATGGGGTTCTTCCATCTCGTTTTCCCGCTAGGAGGCCGCGAACAGCGCCCTCACTGTTTTTGACATGCTCTCAAGACTGCAAACCCGATTCTGCCATTTTTAATTCGCGGACCTATTTTCTCAATAATTATAAAAATGCGACTCTTTTGGCGACTCAAATTTATGTATAGGCTTTACACTTTTATTTAAGCTATAATTCGCCACTCTTTCTGATTAATAAGTCTACAGACCAGCCCAAAATACCTCAAAAAGTTTCTGTTTTTACCGGAACTCATTAGGGTTACACAAATGGCGCATTGATTTAGTGGTGTGCCCCTTCAAGGAATAATGATGTTCATAAAATCGAATTTTTTATATTTTTCTTAAAATATAAAATGTTTTGAGTAAAACACTCAAGGTTTGAGTGCACTGAGACATCCCCATCAAACGAAATTTCCTATCAACAGACACATGGTCCATTCCAAAGATGTACACATTTTCAACATTTTGACCATCTGTGCTTATTTCCCTAGATTTGCATTAAATACCAATTCTCAACATATAGTTTTAGACCGTTTATCTGCTAAAAACCGCTTTAAAATGAAAAGAAATTAGGTTTCATAATGGCAAAGGTCTATATATTAATGATTTTACAACAATCACCCCCCCTACAAAATAATTAAGATTTGAGAGGTTTAAAGACTTGTGCCGATTTGTCACCTTAAGACAATTTTGCTTCAAATCTGAGAAATATTAGTTTTCTCACAATTTTTGACAGTTTCTTTAACTTTGAAGGCCTCTGAGAGAATAAACTTAGCGCGACTTGCATCTAAAACGCATTAAATATATTCACTAACATTAAAACTATCTATATAAATCAAAAACCGCAATTTAATCGAAAGCCAACTTCAATTTTGGCTGAATCTCTCAAGAGCCCGATTTTACGCCTAGGCCCTTCGAAGGGCGCACACCACTAAATAATCTTCCCATTGAAACACGTGTAAAAACACCGGTTTTCTTTGCTCATTTTGAGGCCTTTTGGGCTCGTTTTAAAATATTTTATGATGACCAGTCGATTGCAAATCGATGAAAGTTTAACATATGTTTCAATGTATGGGGTTCTTCCATCTCGTTTTCCCGCTAGGAGGCCGCGAACAGCGCCCTCACTGTTTTGACATGCTCTCAAGACTGCAAACCCGATTCTGCCATTTTTTAATTCGCGGACCTATTTTCTCAATAATTATAAAAATGCGACTCTTTTGGCGACTCAAATTTATGTATAGGCTTTACACTTTTATTTAAGCTATAATTCGCCACTCTTTCTGATTAATAAGTCTACAGACCAGCCCAAAATACCTCAAAAAGTTTCTGTTTTTTACCGGAACTCATTAGGGTTACACAAATGGCGCATTGATTTAGTGGTGTGCCCCCTTCAAGGAATAATGATGTTCATAAAATCGAATTTTTTATATTTTTCTTAAAATATAAAATGTTTTGAGTAAAACACTCAAGGTTTGAGTGCTCTGTGACATCCACATCAAGAGAAATGTCCTATCAAAGATACATGGTGCATTCCAAAAATGTACACATTTTCAACATTTTGACCATCTGTGCTTATTTCCCTAGATTTGCATTAAATACCAATTCTCAACATATAGTTTTAGACCGTTTATCTGCTAAAACCGCTTTAAAATGAAAAGAAATTAGGTTTCATAATGGCAAAGGTCTATATATTAATGATTTTACAACAATCACCCCCCTACAAAATAATTAAGATTTGAGAGGTTTAAAGACTTGTGCCGATTTGTCACCTTAAGACAATTTTGCTTCAAATCTGAGAAATATTAGTTTTCTCACAATTTTTGACAGTTTCTTTAACTTTGAAGGCCTCTGAGAGAATAAACTTAGCGCGACTTGCATCTAAAACGAATTAAATATATTCACTAACATTAAAACTATCTATATAAATCAAAAACCGCAATTTAATCGAAAGCCAACTTCAATTTTGGCTGAATCTCTCAAGAGCCCGATTTTACGCCTAGGCCCTTCGAAGGGCGCACACCACTAAATAATCTTCCCATTGAAACACGTGTAAAAACACCGGTTTTCTTTGCTCATTTTGAGGCCTTTTGGGCTCGTTTTAAAATATTTTATGATGACCAGTCGATTGCAAATCGATGAAAGTTTAACATATGTTTCAATGTATGGGGGTTCTTCCATCTCGTTTTCCCCGCTAGGAGGCCGCGAACAGCGCCCTCACTGTTTTGACATGCTCTCAAGACTGCAAACCCGATTCTGCCATTTTTTAATTCGCGGACCTATTTTCTCAATAATTATAAAATGCGACTCTTTTGGCGACTCAAATTTATGTATAGGCTTTACACTTTTATTTAAGCTATAATTCGCCACTCTTTCTGATTAATAAGTCTACAGACCAGCCCAAAATACCTCAAAAAGTTTCTGTTTTTACCGGAACTCATTAGGGTTACACAAATGGCGCATTGATTTAGTGGTGTGCCCCTTCAAGGAATAATGATGTTCATAAAATCGAATTTTTTATATTTTTCTTAAAATATAAAATGTTTTGAGTAAAACACTCAAGGTTTGAGTGCTCTGTGACATCCACATCAAGAGAAATGTCCTATCAAAGATACATGGTGCATTCCAAAATGTACACATTTTCAACATTTTGACCATCTGTGCTTATTTCCCTAGATTTGCATTAAATACCAATTCTCAACATATAGTTTTAGACCGTTTATCTGCTAAAACCGCTTTAAAATGAAAAGAAATTAGGTTTCATAATGGCAAAGGTCTATATATTAATGATTTTACAACAATCACCCCCCCAAAATAATTAAGATTTGAGAGGTTTAAAGACTTGTGCCGATTTGTCACCTTAAGACAATTTTGCTTCAAATCTGAGAAATATTAGTTTTCTCACAATTTTTGACAGTTTCTTTAACTTTGAAGGCCTCTGAGAGAATAAACTTAGCGCGACTTGCATCTAAAACGCATTAAATATATTCACTAACATTAAAACTATCTATATAAATCAAAAACCGCAATTTAATCGAAAGCCAACTTCAATTTTGGATGAATCTCTCAAGAGCCCGATTTTACGGCCCTTCAAGGAATAATGATGTTCATAAAATCGAATTTTTTTATATTTTTCTTAAAATATAAAATGTTTTGAGTAAAACACTCAAGGTTTGAGTGCTCTGTGACATCCACATCAAGAGAAATGTCCTATCAAAGATACATGGTGCATTCCAAAAATGTGCACATTTTCAACATTTTGACCATCTGTGCTTATTTCCCTAGATTTGCATTAAATACCAATTCTCAACATATAGTTTTAGACCGTTTATCTGCTAAAAACCGCTTTAAAATGAAAAGAAATTAGGTTTCATAATGGCAAAGGTCTATATATTAATGATTTTACAACAATCACCCCCTACAAAATAATTAAGATTTGAGAGGTTTAAAGACTTGTGCCGATTTGTCACCTTAAGACAATTTTGCTTCAAATCTGAGAAATATTAGTTTTCTCACAATTTTGACAGTTTCTTTAACTTTGAAGGCCTCTGAGAGAATAAACTTAGCGCGACTTGCATCTAAAACGCATTAAATATATTCACTAACATTAAAACTATCTATATAAATCAAAAACCGCAATTTAATCGAAAGCCAACTTCAATTTTGGCTGAATCTCTCAAGAGCCCGATTTTACGCCTAGGCCCTTCGAAGGGCGCACACCACTAAATAATCTTCCCATTGAAACACGTGTAAAAACACCGGTTTTCTTTGCTCATTTTGAGGCCTTTTGGGCTCGTTTTAAAATATTTTATGATGACCAGTCGATTGCAAATCGATGAAAGTTTAACATATGTTTCAATGTATGGGGTTCTTCCATCTCGTTTTCCCGCTAGGAGGCCGCGAACAGCGCCCTCACTGTTTTGACATGCTCTCAAGACTGCAAACCCGATTCTGCCATTTTTTAATTCGCGGACCTATTTTCTCAATAATTATAAAAATGCGACTCTTTTGGCGACTCAAATTTATGTATAGGCTTTACACTTTTATTTAAGCTATAATTCGCCACTCTTTCTGATTAATAAGTCTACAGACCAGCCCAAAATACCTCAAAAAGTTTCTGTTTTTACCGGAACTCATTAGGGTTACACAAATGGCGCATTGCTTTAGTGGTGTGCCCCCTTCAAGGAATAATGATGTTCATAAAATCGAATTTTTTATATTTTTCTTAAAATATAAAATGTTTTGAGTAAAACACTCAAGGTTTGAGTGCTCTGTGACATCCACATCAAGAGAAATGTCCTATCAAAGATACATGGTGCATTCCAAAAATGTACACATTTTCAACATTTTGACCATCTGTGCTTATTTCCCTAGATTTGCATTAAATACCAATTCTCAACATATAGTTTTAGACCGTTTATCTGCTAAAAACCGCTTTAAAATGAAAAGAAATTAGGTTTCATAATGGCAAAGGTCTATATATTAATGATTTTACAACAATCACCCCCCTACAAAATAATTAAGATTTGAGAGGTTTAAAGACTTGTGCCGATTTGTCACCTTAAGACAATTTTGCTTCAAATCTGAGAAATATTAGTTTTCTCACAATTTTTGACAGTTTCTTTAACTTTGAAGGCCTCTGAGAGAATAAACTTAGCGCGACTTGCATCTAAAACGCATTAAATATATTCACTAACATTAAAACTATCTATATAAATCAAAAACCGCAATTTAATCGAAAGCCAACTTCAATTTTGGCTGAATCTCTCAAGAGCCCGATTTTACGCCTAGGCCCTTCGAAGGGCGCACACCACTAAATAATCTTCCCATTGAAACACGTGTAAAAACACCGGTTTTCTTTGCTCATTTTGAGGCCTTTTGGGCTCGTTTTAAAATATTTTATGATGACCAGTCGATTGCAAATCGATGAAAGTTTAACATATGTTTCAATGTATGGGGGTTCTTCCATCTCGTTTTCCCGCTAGGAGGCCGCGAACAGCGCCCTCACTGTTTTTGACATGCTCTCAAGACTGCAAACCCGATTCTGCCATTTTTTAATTCGCGGACCTATTTTCTCAATAATTATAAAAATGCGACTCTTTTGGCGACTCAAATTTATGTATAGGCTTTACACTTTTATTTAAGCTATAATTCGCCACTCTTTCTGATTAATAAGTCTACAGACCAGCCCAAAATACCTCAAAAAGTTTCTGTTTTTTACCGGAACTCATTAGGGTTACACAAATGGCGCATTGATTTAGTGGTGTGCCCCTTCAAGGAATAATGATGTTCATAAAATCGAATTTTTTATATTTTTCTTAAAATATAAAATGTTTTGAGTAAAACACTCAAGGTTTGAGTGCTCTGTGACATCCACATCAAGAGAAATGTCCTATCAAAGATACATGGTGCATTCCAAAAATGTACACATTTTCAACATTTTGACCATCTGTGCTTATTTCCCTAGATTTGCATTAAATACCAATTCTCAACATATAGTTTTAGACCGTTTATCTGCTAAAAACCGCGTGAAAATGAAAAGAAATTAGGTTTCATAATGGCAAAGGTCTATATATTAATGATTTTACAACAATCACCCCCCTACAAAATAATTAAGATTTGAGAGGTTTAAAGACTTGTGCCGATTTGTCACCTTAAGACAATTTTGCTTCAAATCTGAGAAATATTAGCTTTCTCACAATTCTTGACAGTTTCTTTAACTTTGAAGGCCTCTGAGAGAATAAACTTAGCGCGACTTGCATCTACAACGCATTAAATATATTCACTAACATTAAAACTATCTATATAAATCAAAAACCGCAATTTAATCGAAAGCCAACTTCAATTTTGGCTGAATCTCTCAAGAGCCCGATTGTTACGCCTAGGCCCTTCGAAGGGCGCACACCACTAAATAATCTTCCCATTGAAACACGTGTAAAAACACCGGTTTTCTTTGCTCATTTTGAGGCCTTTTGGGCTCGTTTTAAAATATTTTATGATGACCAGTCGATTGCAAATCGATGAAAGTTTAACATATGTTTCAATGTATGGGGTTCTTCCATCTCGTTTTCCCGCTAGGCGGCCGCGAACAGCGCTCTCACTGTTTTTGACATTCTCTCAAGACTGCAAACCCGATTCTGCCATTTTTTAATTCGCGGACCTATTTTCTCAATAATTATAAAATGCGACTCTTTTGGCGACTCAAATTTATGTATAGGCTTTACACTTTTATTTAAGCTATAATTCGCCACTCTTTCTGATTAATAAGTCTACAGACCAGCCCAAAATACCTCAAAAAGTTTCTGTTTTTTACCGGAACTCATTAGGGTTACACAAATGGCGCATTGATTTAGTGGTGTGCCCCTTCAAGGAATAATGATGTTCATAAAATCGAATTTTTTATATTTTTCTTAAAATATAAAATGTTTTGAGTAAAATATTTATGGTTTGAGTGCTTTGTGACATCCACATCAAGAGAAATGTCCTATCAAAGATACATGGTGCATTCCAAAAATGTACACATTTTCAACATTTTGACCATCTGTGCTTATTTCCCTAGATTTGCATTAAATACCAATTCTCAACATATAGTTTTAGACCGTTTATCTACAAAAAACCGCTTTAAAATGAAAAGAAATTAGGTTTCATAATGGCAAAGGTCTATATATTAATGATTTTACAACAATCACCCCCCTACAAAATAATTAAGATTTGAGAGGTTTAAAGACTTGTGCCGATTTGTCACCTTAAGACAATTTTGCTTCAAATCTGAGAAATATTAGTTTTCTCACAATTTTTGACAGTTTCTTTAACTTTGAAGGCCTCTGAGAGAATAAACTTAGCGCGACTTGCATCTAAAACGCATTAAATATATTCACTAACATTAAAACTATCTATATAAATCAAAAACCGCAATTTAATCGAAAGCCAACTTCAATTTTGGCTGAATCTCTCAAGAGCCCGATTTTACGCCTAGGCCCTTCGAAGGGCGCACACCACTAAATAATCTTCCCATTGAAACACGTGTAAAAACACCGGTTTTCTTTGCTCATTTTGAGGCCTTTTGGGCTCGTTTTAAAATATTTTATGATGACCAGTCGATTGCAAATCGATGAAAGTTTAACATATGTTTCAATGTATGGGGTTCTTCCATCTCGTTTTCCCGCTAGGAGGCCGCGAACAGCGCCCTCACTGTTTTGACATGCTCTCAAGACTGCAAACCCGATTCTGCCATTTTTTAATTCGCGGACCTATTTTCTCAATAATTATAAAAATGCGACTCTTTTGGCGACTCAAATTTATGTATAGGCTTTACACTTTTATTTAAGCTATAATTCGCCACTCTTTCTGATTAATAAGTCTACAGACCAGCCCAAAATACCTCAAAAAGTTTCTGTTTTTTACCGGAACTCATTAGGGTTACACAAATGGCGCATTGATTTAGTGGTGTGCCCCTTCAAGGAATAATGATGTTCATAAAATCGAATTTTTTTATATTTTTCTTAAAATATAAAATGTTTTGAGTAAAACACTCAAGGTTTGAGTGCTCTGTGACATCCACATCAAGAGAAATGTCCTATCAAAGATACATGGTGCATTCCAAAAATGTACACATTTTCAACATTTTGACCATCTGTGCTTATTTCCCTAGATTTGCATTAAATACCAATTCTCAACATATAGTTTTAGACCGTTTATCTGCTAAAACCGCTTTAAAATGAAAAGAAATTAGGTTTCATAATGGCAAAGGTCTATATATTAATGATTTTACAACAATCACCCCCCTACAAAATAATTAAGATTTGAGAGGTTTAAAGACTTGTGCCGATTTGTCACCTTAAGACAATTTTGCTTCAAATCTGAGAAATATTAGTTTTCTCACAATTTTTGACAGTTTCTTTAACTTTGAAGGCCTCTGAGAGAATAAACTTAGCGCGACTTGCATCTAAAACGCATTAAATATATTCACTAACATTAAAACTATCTATATAAATCAAAAACCGCAATTTAATCGAAAGCCAACTTCAATTTTGGCTGAATCTCTCAAGAGCCCGATTTTACGCCTAGGCCCTTCGAAGGGCGCACACCACTAAATAATCTTCCCATTGAAACACGTGTAAAAACACCGGTTTTCTTTGCTCATTTTGAGGCCTTTTGGGCTCGTTTTAAAATATTTTATGATGACCAGTCGATTGCAAATCGATGAAAGTTTAACATATGTTTCAATGTATGGGGTTCTTCCATCTCGTTTTTCCCGCTAGGAGGCCGCGAACAGCGCCCTCACTGTTTTTGACATGCTCTCAGGACTGCGAACCCGATTCTGCCATTTTTTAATTCGCGGACCTATTTTCTCAATAATTATAAAATGCGACTCTTTTGGCGACTCAAATTTATGTATAGGCTTTACACTTTTATTTAAGCTATAATTCGCCACTCTTTCTGATTAATAAGTCTACAGACCAGCCCAAAATACCTCAAAAAGTTTCTGTTTTTTACCGGAACTCATTAGGGTTACACAAATGGCGCATTGATTTAGTGGTGTGCCCCCTTCAAGGAATAATGATGTTCATAAAATCGAATTTTTTATATTTTTCTTAAAATATAAAATGTTTTGAGTAAAACACTCAAGGTTTGAGTGCTCTGTGACATCCACATCAAGAGAAATGTCCTATCAAAGATACATGGTGCATTCCAAAAATGTACACATTTTCAACATTTTGACCATCTGTGCTTATTTCCCTAGATTTGCATTAAATACCAATTCTCAACATATAGTTTTAGACCGTTTATCTGCTAAAAACCGCTTTAAAATGAAAAGAAATTAGGTTTCATAATGGCAAAGGTCTATATATTAATGATTTTACAACAATCACCCCCCCTACAAAATAATTAAGATTTGAGAGGTTTAAAGACTTGTGCCGATTTGTCACCTTAAGACAATTTTGCTTCAAATCTGAGAAATATTAGTTTTCTCACAATTTTGACAGTTTCTTTAACTTTGAAGGCCTCTGAGAGAATAAACTTAGCGCTAGTTGCATCTATAACGCATTAAATATATTCACTAACATTAAAACTATCTATATAAATCAAAAACCGCAATTTAATCGAAAGCCAACTTCAATTTTGGCTGAATCTCTCAAGAGCCCGATTTTACGCCTAGGCCCTTCGAAGGGCGCACACCACTAAATAATCTTCCCATTGAAACACGTGTAAAAACACCGGTTTTCTTTGCTCATTTTGAGGCCTTTTGGGCTCGTTTTAAAATATTTTATGATGACCAGTCGATTGCAAATCGATGAAAGTTTAACATATGTTTCAATGTATGGGGGTTCTTCCATCTCGTTTTCCCGCTAGGAGGCCGCGAACAGCGCCCTCACTGTTTTGACATGCTCTCAAGACTGCAAACCCGATTCTGCCATTTTTTAATTCGCGGACCTATTTTCTCAATAATTATAAAAATGCGACTCTTTTGGCGACTCAAATTTATGTATAGGCTTTACACTTTTATTTAAGCTATAATTCGCCACTCTTTCTGATTAATAAGTCTACAGACCAGCCCAAAATACCTCAAAAAGTTTCTGTTTTTTACCGGAACTCATTAGGGTTACACAAATGGCGCATTGATTTAGTGGTGTGCCCCTTCAAGGAATAATGATGTTCATAAAATCGAATTTTTTATATTTTTCTTAAAATATAAAATGTTTTGAGTAAAACACTCAAGGTTTGAGTGCTCTGTGACATCCACATCAAGAGAAATGTCCTATCAAAGATACATGGTGCATTCAAAAAATGTACACATTTTCAACATTTTGACCATCTGTGCTTATTTCCCTAGATTTGCATTAAATACCAATTCTCAACATATAGTTTTAGACCGTTTATCTGCTAAAACCGCTTTAAAATGAAAAGAAATTAGGTTTCATAATGGCAAAGGTCTATATATTAATGATTTTACAACAATCACCCCCCTACAAAATAATTAAGATTTGAGAGGTTTAAAGACTTGTGCCGATTTGTCACCTTAAGACAATTTTGCTTCAAATCTGAGAAATATTAGTTTTCTCACAATTTTGACAGTTTCTTTAACTTTGAAGGCCTCTGAGAGAATAAACTTAGCGCGACTTGCATCTAAAACGCATTAAATATATTCACTAACATTAAAACTATCTATATAAATCAAAAACCGCAATTTAATCGAAAGCCAACTTCAATTTTGGCTGAATCTCTCAAGAGCCCGATTTTACGCCTAGGCCCTTCGAAGGGCGCACACCACTAAATAATCTTCCCATTGAAACACGTGTAAAAACACCGGTTTTCTTTGCTCATTTTGAGGCCTTTTGGGCTCGTTTTAAAATATTTTATGATGACCAGTCGATTGCAAATCGATGAAAGTTTAACATATGTTTCAATGTATGGGGTTCTTCCATCTCGTTTTTCCCGCTAGGAGGCCGCGAACAGCGCCCTCACTGTTTTTGACATGCTCTCAAGACTGCAAACCCGATTCTGCCATTTTTTAATTCGCGGACCTATTTTCTCAATAATTATAAAAATGCGACTCTTTTGGCGACTCAAATTTATGTATAGGCTTTACACTTTTATTTAAGCTATAATTCGCCACTCTTTCTGATTAATAAGTCTACAGACCAGCCCAAAATACCTCAAAAAGTTTCTGTTTTTACCGGAACTCATTAGGGTTACACAAATGGCGCATTGATTTAGTGGTGTGCCCCTTCAAGGAATAATGATGTTCATAAAATCGAATTTTTTATATTTTTCTTAAAATATAAAATGTTTTGAGTAAAACACTCAAGGTTTGAGTGCTCTGTGACATCCACATCAAGAGAAATGTCCTATCAAAGATACATGGTGCATTCCAAAAATGTACACATTTTCAACATTTTGACCATCTGTGCTTATTTCCCTAGATTTGCATTAAATACCAATTCTCAACATATAGTTTTAGACCGTTTATCTGCTAAAAACCGCTTTAAAATGAAAAGAAATTAGGTTTCATAATGGCAAAGGTCTATATATTAATGATTTTACAACAATCACCCCCCTACAAAATAATTAAGATTTGAGAGGTTTAAAGACTTGTGCCGATTTGTCACCTTAAGACAATTTTGCTTCAAATCTGAGAAATATTAGTTTTCTCACAATTTTGACAGTTTCTTTAACTTTGAAGGCCTCTGAGAGAATAAACTTAGCGCGACTTGCATCTAAAACGCATTAAATATATTCACTAACATTAAAACTATCTATATAAATCAAAAACCGCAATTTAATCGAAAGCCAACTTCAATTTTGGCTGAATCTCTCAAGAGCCCGATTTTACGCCTAGGCCCTTCGAAGGGCGCACACCACTAAATAATCTTCCCATTGAAACACGTGTAAAAACACCGGTTTTCTTTGCTCATTTTGAGGCCTTTTGGGCTCGTTTTAAAATATTTTATGATGACCAGTCGATTGCAAATCGATGAAAGTTTAACATATGTTTCAATGTAGGGGGGTTCTTCCATCTCGTTTTCCCGCTAGGAGGCCGCGAACAGCGCCCTCACTGTTTTGACATGCTCTCAAGACTGCAAACCCGATTCTGCCATTTTTAATTCGCGGACCTATTTTCTCAATAATTATAAAAATGCGACTCTTTTTGGCGACTCAAATTTATGTATAGGCTTTACACTTTTATTTAAGCTATAATTCGCCACTCTTTCTGATTAATAAGTCTACAGACCAGCCCAAAATACCTCAAAAAGTTTCTGTTTTTACCGGAACTCATTAGGGTTACACAAATGGCGCATTGATTTAGTGGTGTGCCCCTTCAAGGAATAATGATGTTCATAAAATCGAATGTTTTTATATTTTTCTTAAAATATAAAATGTTTTGAGTAAAACACGCAAGGTTTGAGTGCTCTGTGACATACACATCAATAGAATGTCCTATCAAAGATACATGGAAAAAAAAAAAAATGTACACATTTTCAACATTTTGACCATCTGTGCTTATTTCCCTAGATTTGCATTAAATACCAATTCTCAACATATAGTTTTAGACCGTTTATCTGCTAAAAACCGCTTTAAAATGAAAAGAAATTAGGTTTCATAATGGCAAAGGTCTATATATTAATGATTTTACAACAATCACCCCCCCCGTACAAAATAATTAAGATTTGAGAGGTTTAAAGACTTGTGCCGATTTGTGGCCTTAAGACAATTTTGCTTCAAATCTGAGAAATATTAGTTTTCTCACAATTTTTGACCGTTTCTTTAACTTTGGAGGCCTCTGAGAGAATAAACTTAGCGCGACTTGCATCTAAAACGCATTAAATATATTCACTAACATTAAAACTATCTATATAAAACAAAAAACCGCAATTTAATCGAAAGCCAACTTCAATTTTGGCTGAATCTCTCAAAGCCCGATTTTACGCCTAGGCCCTTCGAAGGGCGCACACCACTAAATAATCTTCCCATTGAAACACGTGTAAAAACACCGGTTTTCTTTGCTCATTTTGAGGCCTTTTGGGCTCGTTTTAAAATATTTTATGATGACCAGTCGATTGCAAATCGATGAAAGTTTAACATATGTTTCAATGTATGGGGTTCTTCCATCTCGTTTTTCCCGCTAGGAGGCCGCGAACAGCGCCCTCACTGTTTTGACATGCTCTCAAGACTGCAAACCCGATTCTGCCATTTTTTAATTCGCGGACCTATTTTCTCAATAATTATAAAAATGCGACTCTTTTGGCGACTCAAATTTATGTATAGGCTTTACACTTTTATTTAAGCTATAATTCGCCACTCTTTCTGATTAATAAGTCTACAGACCAGCCCAAAATACCTCAAAAAGTTTCTGTTTTTTACCGGAACTCATTAGGGTTACACAAATGGCGCATTGATTTAGTGGTGTGCCCTCTTCAAGGAATAATGATGTTCATAAAATCGAATTTTTTATATTTTTCTTAAAATATAAAATGTTTTGAGTAAAACACTCAAGGTTTGAGTGCTCTGTGACATCCACATCAAGAGAAATGTCCTATCAAAGATACATGGTGCATTCCAAAAATGTACACATTTTCAACATTTTGACCATCTGTGCTTATTTCCCTAGATTTGCATTAAATACCAATTCTCAACATATAGTTTTAGACCGTTTATCTGCTAAAACCGCTTTAAAATGAAAAGAAATTAGGTTTCATAATGGCAAAGGTCTATATATTAATGATTTTACAACAATCACCCCCCTACAAAATAATTAAGATTTGAGAGGTTTAAAGACTTGTGCCGATTTGTCACCTTAAGACAATTTTGCTTCAAATCTGAGAAATATTAGTTTTCTCACAATTTTTGACAGTTTCTTTAACTTTGAAGGCCTCTGAGAGAATAAACTTAGCGCGACTTGCATCTAAAACGCATTAAATATATTCACTAACATTAAAACTATCTATATAAATCAAAAACCGCAATTTAATCGAAAGCCAACTTCAATTTTGGCTGAATCTCTCAAGAGCCCGATTTTACGCCTAGGCCCTTCGAAGGGCGCACACCACTAAATAATCTTCCCATTGAAACACGTGTAAAAACACCGGTTTTCTTTGCTCATTTTGAGGCCTTTTGGGCTCGTTTTAAAATATTTTATGATGACCAGTCGATTGCAAATCGATGAAAGTTTAACATATGTTTCAATGTATGGGGGTTCTTCCATCTCGTTTTCCCGCTAGGAGGCCGCGAACAGCGCCCTCACTGTTTTTGACATGCTCTCAAGACTGCAAACCCGATTCTGCCATTTTTTAATTCGCGGACCTATTTTCTCAATAATTATAAAAATGCGACTCTTTTGGCGACTCAAATTTATGTATAGGCTTTACACTTTTATTTAAGCTATAATTCGCCACTCTTTCTGATTAATAAGTCTACAGACCAGCCCAAAATACCTCAAAAAGTTTCTGTTTTTTACCGGAACTCATTAGGGTTACACAAATGGCGCATTGATTTAGTGGTGTGCCCCTTCAAGGAATAATGATGTTCATAAAATCGAATTTTTTTATATTTTTTCTTAAAATATAAAATGTTTTGAGTAAAACACTCAAGGTTTGAGTGCTCTGTGACATCCACATCAAGAGAAATGTCCTATCAAAGATACATGGTGCATTCCAAAAATGTACACATTTTCAACATTTTGACCATCTGTGCTTATTTCCCTAGATTTGCATTAAATACCAATTCTCAACATATAGTTTTAGACCGTTTATCTGCTAAAAACCGCTTTAAAATGAAAAGAAATTAGGTTTCATAATGGCAAAGGTCTATATATTAATGATTTTACAACAATCACCCCCCTACAAAATAATTAAGATTTGAGAGGTTTAAAGACTTGTGCCGATTTGTCACCTTAAGACAATTTTGCTTCAAATCTGAGAAATATTAGTTTTCTCACAATTTTGACAGTTTCTTTAACTTTGAAGGCCTCTGAGAGAATAAACTTAGCGCGACTTGCATCTAAAACGCATTAAATATATTCACTAACATTAAAACTATCTATATAAATCAAAAACCGCAATTTAATCGAAAGCCAACTTCAATTTTGGCTGAATCTCTCAAGAGCCCGATTTTACGCCTAGGCCCTTCGAAGGGCGCACACCACTAAATAATCTTCCCATTGAAACACGTGTAAAAACACCGGTTTTCTTTGCTCATTTTGAGGCCTTTTGGGCTCGTTTTAAAATATTTTATGATGACCAGTCGATTGCAAATCGATGAAAGTTTAACATATGCTTCAATGTATGGGGGGACTTCCATCTCGTTTTCCCGCTAGGATGCCGCGAACAGCGCCCTCACTGTTTTTGACATGCTCTCAAGACTGCAAACCCGATTCTGCCATGCCATTTTTAATTCGCGGACCTATTTTCTCAATAATTATAAAATGCGACTCTTTTGGCGACTCAAATTTATGTATAGGCTTTACACTTTTATTTAAGCTATAATTCGCCACTCTTTCTGATTAATAAGTCTACAGACCAGCCCAAAATACCTCAAAAAGTTTCTGTTTTTACCGGAACTCATTAGGGTTACACAAATGGCGCATTGATTTAGTGGTGTGCCCCTTCAAGGAATAATGATGTTCATAAAATCGAATTTTTTATATTTTTCTTAAAATATAAAATGTTTTGAGTAAAACACTCAAGGTTTGAGTGCTCTGTGACATCCACATCAAGAGAAATGTCCTATCAAAGATACATGGTGCATTCCAAAAATGTACACATTTTCAACATTTTGACCATCTGTGCTTATTTCCCTAGATTTGCATTAAATACCAATTCTCAACATATAGTTTTAGACCGTTTATCTGCTAAAAACCGCTTTAAAATGAAAAGAAATTAGGTTTCATAATGGCAAAGGTCTATATATTAATGATTTTACAACAATCACCCACCCCCCTACAAAATAATTAAGATTTGAGAGGTTTAAAGACTTGTGCCGATTTGTCACCTTAAGACAATTTTGCTTCAAATCTGAGAAATATTAGTTTTCTCACAATTTTTGACAGTTTCTTTAACTTTGAAGGCCTCTGAGAGAATAAACTTAGCGCGACTTGCATCTAAAACGCATTAAATATATTCACTAACATTAAAACTATCTATATAAATCAAAAACCGCAATTTAATCGAAAGCCAACTTCAATTTTGGCTGAATCTCTCAAGAGCCCGATTTTACGCCTAGGCCCTTCGAAGGGCGCACACCACTAAATAATCTTCCCATTGAAACACGTGTAAAAACACCGGTTTTCTTTGCTCATTTTGAGGCCTTTTGGGCTCGTTTTAAAATATTTTATGATGACCAGTCGATTGCAAATCGATGAAAGTTTAACATATGTTTCAATGTATGGGGTTCTTCCATCTCGTTTTTCCCGCTAGGAGGCCGCGAACAGCGCCCTCACTGTTTTGACATGCTCTCAAGACTGCAAACCCGATTCTGCCATTTTTAATTCGCGGACCTATTTTCTCAATAATTATAAAAATGCGACTCTTTTGGCGACTCAAATTTATGTATAGGCTTTACACTTTTATTTAAGCTATAATTCGCCACTCTTTCTGATTAATAAGTCTACAGACCAGCCCAAAATACCTCAAAAAGTTTCTGTTTTTTACCGGAACTCATTAGGGTTACACAAATGGCGCATTGATTTAGTGGTGTGCCCCTTCAAGGAATAATGATGTTCATAAAATCGAATTTTTTATATTTTCTTAAAATATAAAATGTTTTGAGTAAAACACTCAAGGTTTGAGTGCTCTGTGACATCCACATCAAGAGAAATGTCCTATCAAAGATACATGGTGCATTCCAAAAATGTACACATTTTCAACATTTTGACCATCTGTGCTTATTTCCCTAGATTTGCATTAAATACCAATTCTCAACATATAGTTTTAGACCGTTTATCTGCTAAAACCGCTTTAAAATGAAAAGAAATTAGGTTTCATAATGGCAAAGGTCTATATATTAATGATTTTACAACAATCACCCCCCTACAAAATAATTAAGATTTGAGAGGTTTAAAGACTTGTGCCGATTTGTCACCTTAAGACAATTTTGCTTCAAATCTGAGAAATATTAGTTTTCTCACAATTTTGACAGTTTCTTTAACTTTGAAGGCCTCTGAGAGAATAAACTTAGCGCGACTTGCATCTAAAACGCATTAAATATATTCACTAACATTAAAACTATCTATATAAATCAAAAACCGCAATTTAATCGAAAGCCAACTTCAATTTTGGCTGAATCTCTCAAGAGCCCGATTTTACGCCTAGGCCCTTCGAAGGGCGCACACCACTAAATAATCTTCCCATTGAAACACGTGTAAAAACACCGGTTTTCTTTGCTCATTTTGAGGCCTTTTGGGCTCGTTTTAAAATATTTTATGATGACCAGTCGATTGCAAATCGATGAAAGTTTAACATATGTTTCAATGTATGGGGTTCTTCCATCTCGTTTTTCCCGCTAGGAGGCCGCGAACAGCGCCCTCACTGTTTTTGACATGCTCTCAAGACTGCAAACCCGATTCTGCCATTTTTTAATTCGCGGACCTATTTTCTCAATAATTATAAAAATGCGACTCTTTTGGCGACTCAAATTTATGTATAGGCTTTACACTTTTATTTAAGCTATAATTCGCCACTCTTTCTGATTAATAAGTCTACAGACCAGCCCAAAATACCTCAAAAAGTTTCTGTTTTTTACCGGAACTCATTAGGGTTACACAAATGGCGCATTGATTTAGTGGTGTGCCCCCTTCAAGGAATAATGATGTTCATAAAATCGAATTTTTTTATATTTTTCTTAAAATATAAAATGTTTTGAGTAAAACACTCAAGGTTTGAGTGCTCTGTGACATCCACATCAAGAGAAATGTCCTATCAAAGATACATGGTGCATTCCAAAAATGTACACATTTTCAACATTTTGACCATCTGTGCTTATTTCCCTAGATTTGCATTAAATACCAATTCTCAACATATAGTTTTAGACCGTTTATCTGCTAAAAACCGCTTTAAAATGAAAAGAAATTAGGTTTCATAATGGCAAAGGTCTATATATTAATGATTTTACAACAATCACCCCCCTACAAAATAATTAAGATTTGAGAGGTTTAAAGACTTGTGCCGATTTGTCACCTTAAGACAATTTTGCTTCAAATCTGAGAAATATTAGTTTTCTCACAATTTTTGACAGTTTCTTTAACTTTGAAGGCCTCTGAGAGAATAAACTTAGCGCGACTTGCATCTAAAACGCATTAAATATATTCACTAACATTAAAACTATCTATATAAATCAAAAAACCGCAATTTAATCGAAAGCCAACTTCAATTTTGGCTGAATCTCTCAAGAGCCCGATTTTACGCCTAGGCCCTTCGAAGGGCGCACACCACTAAATAATCTTCCCATTGAAACACGTGTAAAAACACCGGTTTTCTTTGCTCATTTTGAGGCCTTTTGGGCTCGTTTTAAAATATTTTATGATGACCAGTCGATTGCAAATCGATGAAAGTTTAACATATGTTTCAATGTATGGGGGTTCTTCCATCTCGTTTTCCCGCTAGGAGGCCGCGAACAGCGCCCTCACTGTTTTGACATGCTCTCAAGACTGCAAACCCGATTCTGCCATTTTTTAATTCGCGGACCTATTTTCTCAATAATTATAAAAATGCGACTCTTTTGGCGACTCAAATTTATGTATAGGCTTTACACTTTTATTTAAGCTATAATTCGCCACTCTTTCTGATTAATAAGTCTACAGACCAGCCCAAAATACCTCAAAAAGTTTCTGTTTTTTACCGGAACTCATTAGGGTTACACAAATGGCGCATTGATTTAGTGTTGTGCCCCCTTCAAGGAATAATGATGTTCATAAAATCGAATTTTTTATATTTTTCTTAAAATATAAAATGTTTTGAGTAAAACACTCAAGGTTTGAGTGCTCTGTGACATCCACATCAAGAGAAATGTCCTATCAAAGATACATGGTGCATTCCAAAAATGTACACATTTTCAACATTTTGACCATCTGTGCTTATTTCCCTAGATTTGCATTAAATACCAATTCTCAACATATAGTTTTAGACCGTTTATCTGCTAAAAACCGCTTTAAAATGAAAAGAAATTAGGTTTCATAATGGCAAAGGTCTATATATTAATGATTTTACAACAATCACCCCCCTACAAAATAATTAAGATTTGAGAGGTTTAAAGACTTGTGCCGATTTGTCACCTTAAGACAATTTTGCTTCAAATCTGAGAAATATTAGTTTTCTCACAATTTTTGACAGTTTCTTTAACTTTGAAGGCCTCTGAGAGAATAAACTTAGCGCGACTTGCATCTAAAACGCATTAAATATATTCACTAACATTAAAACTATCTATATAAATCAAAAACCGCAATTTAATCGAAAGCCAACTTCAATTTTGGCTGAATCTCTCAAGAGCCCGATTTTACGCCTAGGCCCTTCGAAGGGCGCACACCACTAAATAATCTTCCCATTGAAACACGTGTAAAAACACCGGTTTTCTTTGCTCATTTTGAGGCCTTTTGGGCTCGTTTTAAAATATTTTATGATGACCAGTCGATTGCAAATCGATGAAAGTTTAACATATGTTTCAATGTATGGGGTTCTTCCATCTCGTTTTTCCCGCTAGGAGGCCGCGAACAGCGCCCTCACTGTTTTGACATGCTCTCAAGACTGCAAACCCGATTCTGCCATTTTTTAATTCGCGGACCTATTTTCTCAATAATTATAAAATGCGACTCTTTTGGCGACTCAAATTTATGTATAGGCTTTACACTTTTATTTAAGCTATAATTCGCCACTCTTTCTGATTAATAAGTCTACAGACCAGCCCAAAATACCTCAAAAAGTTTCTGTTTTTACCGGAACTCATTAGGGTTACACAAATGGCGCATTGATTTAGTGGTGTGCCCCTTCAAGGAATAATGATGTTCATAAAATCGAATTTTTTATATTTTTCTTAAAATATAAAATGTAATGAGTAAAACACTAAAGGTTTGAGTGCTCTGTGACATCCACATCAAGAGAAATGTCCTATCAAAGATACATGGTGCATTCCAAAAATGTACACATTTTCAACATTTTGACCATCTGTGCTTATTTCCCTAGATTTGCATTAAATACCAATTCTCAACATATAGTTTTAGACCGTTTATCTGCTAAAACCGCTTTAAAATGAAAAGAAATTAGGTTTCATAATGGCAAAGGTCTATATATTAATGATTTTACAACAATCACCCCCCTACAAAATAATTAAGATTTGAGAGGTTTAAAGACTTGTGCCGATTTGTCACCTTAAGACAATTTTGCTTCAAATCTGAGAAATATTAGTTTTCTCACAATTTTGACAGTTTCTTTAACTTTGAAGGCCTCTGAGAGAATAAACTTAGCGCGACTTGCATCTAAAACGCATTAAATATATTCACTAACATTAAAACTATCTATATAAATCAAAAAACCGCAATTTAATCGAAAGCCAACTTCAATTTTGGCTGAATCTCTCAAGAGCCCGATTTTACGCCTAGGCCCTTCGAAGGGCGCACACCACTAAATAATCTTCCCATTGAAACACGTGTAAAAACACCGGTTTTCTTTGCTCATTTTGAGGCCTTTTGGGCTCGTTTTAAAATATTTTATGATGACCAGTCGATTGCAAATCGATGAAAGTTTAACATATGTTTCAATGTATGGGGGTTCTTCCATCTCGTTTTCCCGCTAGGAGGCCGCGAACAGCGCCCTCACTGTTTTGACATGCTCTCAAGACTGCAAACCCGATTCTGCCATTTTTTAATTCGCGGACCTATTTTCTCAATAATTATAAAAATGCGACTCTTTTGGCGACTCAAATTTATGTATAGGCTTTACACTTTTATTTAAGCTATAATTCGCCACTCTTTCTGATTAATAAGTCTACAGACCAGCCCAAAATACCTCAAAAAGTTTCTGTTTTTACCGGAACTCATTAGGGTTACACAAATGGCGCATTGATTTAGTGGTGTGCCCCTTCAAGAATAATGATGTTCATAAAATCGAATTTTTTATATTTTTCTTAAAATATAAAATGTTTTGAGTAAAACACTCAAGGTTTGAGTGCTCTGTGACATCCACATCAAGAGAAATGTCCTATCAAAGATACATGGTGCATTCCAAAAATGTACACATTTTCAACATTTTGACCATCTGTGCTTATTTCCCTAGATTTGCATTAAATACCAATTCTCAACATATAGTTTTAGACCGTTTATCTGCTAAAACCGCTTTAAAATGAAAAGAAATTAGGTTTCATAATGGCAAAGGTCTATATATTAATGATTTTACAACAATCACCCCCCTACAAAATAATTAAGATTTGAGAGGTTTAAAGACTTGTGCCGATTTGTCACCTTAAGACAATTTTGCTTCAAATCTGAGAAATATTAGTTTTCTCACAATTTTTGACAGTTTCTTTAACTTTGAAGGCCTCTGAGAGAATAAACTTAGCGCGACTTGCATCTAAAACGCATTAAATATATTCACTAACATTAAAACTATCTATATAAATCAAAAACCGCAATTTAATCGAAAGCCAACTTCAATTTTGGCTGAATCTCTCAAGAGCCCGATTTTACGCCTAGGCCCTTCGAAGGGCGCACACCACTAAATAATCTTCCCATTGAAACACGTGTAAAAACACCGGTTTTCTTTGCTCATTTTGAGGCCTTTTGGGCTCGTTTTAAAATATTTTATGATGACCAGTCGATTGCAAATCGATGAAAGTTTAACATATGTTTCAATGTATGGGGGTTCTTCCATCTCGTTTTCCCGCTAGGAGGCCGCGAACAGCGCCCTCGCTGTTTTGACATGCTCTCAAGACTGCAAACCCGATTCTGCCATTTTTTAATTCGCGGACCTATTTTCTCAATAATTATAAAAATGCGACTCTTTTGGCGACTCAAATTTATGTATAGGCTTTACACTTTTATTTAAGCTATAATTCGCCACTCTTTCTGATTAATAAGTCTACAGACCAGCCCAAAATACCTCAAAAAGTTTCTGTTTTTTACCGGAACTCATTAGGGTTACACAAATGGCGCATTGATTTAGTGGTGTGGCCCCTTCAAGGAATAATGATGTTCATAAAATCGAATTTTTTATATTTTTCTTAAAATATAAAATGTTTTGAGTAAAACACTCAAGGTTTGAGTGCTCTGTGACATCCACATCAAGAGAAATGTCCTATCAAAGATACATGGTGCATTCCAAAAATGTACACATTTTCAACATTTTGACCATCTGTGCTTATTTCCCTAGATTTGCATTAAATACCAATTCTCAACATATAGTTTTAGACCGTTTATCTGCTAAAACCGCTTTAAAATGAAAAGAAATTAGGTTTCATAATGGCAAAGGTCTATATATTAATGATTTTACAACAATCACCCCCTACAAAATAATTAAGATTTGAGAGGTTTAAAGACTTGTGCCGATTTGTCACCTTAAGACAATTTTGCTTCAAATCTGAGAAATATTAGTTTTCTCACAATTTTGACAGTTTCTTTAACTTTGAAGGCCTCTGAGAGAATAAACTTAGCGCGACTTGCATCTAAAACGCATTAAATATATTCACTAACATTAAAACTATCTATATAAATCAAAAACCGCAATTTAATCGAAAGCCAACTTCAATTTTGGCTGAATCTCTCAAGAGCCCGATTTTACGCCTAGGCCCTTCGAAGGGCGCACACCACTAAATAATCTTCCCATTGAAACACGTGTAAAAACACCGGTTTTCTTTGCTCATTTTGAGGCCTTTTGGGCTCGTTTTAAAATATTTTATGATGACCAGTCGATTGCAAATCGATGAAAGTTTAACATATGTTTCAATGTATGGGGGTTCTTCCATCTCGTTTTCCCGCTAGGAGGCCGCGAACAGCGCCCTCACTGTTTTTGACATGCTCTCAAGACTGCAAACCCGATTCTGCCATTTTTTAATTCGCGGACCTATTTTCTCAATAATTATAAAAATGCGACTCTTTTGGCGACTCAAATTTATGTATAGGCTTTACACTTTTATTTAAGCTATAATTCGCCACTCTTTCTGATTAATAAGTCTACAGACCAGCCCAAAATACCTCAAAAAGTTTCTGTTTTTTACCGGAACTCATTAGGGTTACACAAATGGCGCATTGATTTAGTGGTGTGCCCCTTCAAGGAATAATGATGTTCATAAAATCGAATTTTTTATATTTTTCTTAAAATATAAAATGTTTTGAGTAAAACACTCAAGGTTTGAGTGCTCTGTGACATCCACATCAAGAGAAATGTCCTATCAAAGATACATGGTGCATTCCAAAATGTACACATTTTCAACATTTTGACCATCTGTGCTTATTTCCCTAGATTTGCATTAAATACCAATTCTCAACATATAGTTTTAGACCCTTTACCCGTTAAAACCGCTTTAAAATGAAAAGAAATTAGGTTTCATAATGGCAAAGGTCTATATATTAATGATTTTACAACAATCACCCCCCTACAAAATAATTAAGATTTGAGAGGTTTAAAGACTTGTGCCGATTTGTCACCTTAAGACAATTTTGCTTCAAATCTGAGAAATATTAGTTTTCTCACAATTTTGACAGTTTCTTTAACTTTGAAGGCCTCTGAGAGAATAAACTTAGCGCGACTTGCATCTAAAACGCATTAAATATATTCACTAACATTAAAACTATCTATATAAACCAAAAAACCGCAATTTAATCGAAAGCCAACTTCAATTTTGGCTGAATCTCTCAAGAGCCCGATTTTACGCCTAGGCCCTTCGAAGGGCGCACACCACTAAATAATCTTCCTTCCATTGAAACACGTGTAAAAACACCGGTTTTCTTTGCTCATTTTGAGGCCTTTTGGGCTCGTTTTAAAATATTTTATGATGACCAGTCGATTGCAAATCGATGAAAGTTTAACATATGTTTCAATGTATGGGGTTCTTCCATCTCGTTTTTCCCGCTAGGAGGCCGCGAACAGCGCCCTCACTGTTTTTGACATGCTCTCAAGACTGCAAACCCGATTCTGCCATTTTTTAATTCGCGGACCTATTTTCTCAATAATTATAAAAATGCGACTCTTTTGGCGACTCAAATTTATGTATAGGCTTTACACTTTTATTTAAGCTATAATTCGCCACTCTTTCTGATTAATAAGTCTACAGACCAGCCCAAAATACCTCAAAAAGTTTCTGTTTTTACCGGAACTCATTAGGGTTACACAAATGGCGCATTGATTTAGTGGTGTGCCCCTTCAAGGAATAATGATGTTCATAAAATCGAATTTTTTTATATTTTTCTTAAAATATAAAATGTTTTGAGTAAAACACTCAAGGTTTGAGTGCTCTGTGACATCCACATCAAGAGAAATGTCCTATCAAAGATACATGGTGCATTCCAAAAATGTACACATTTTCAACATTTTGACCATCTGTGCTTATTTCCCTAGATTTGCATTAAATACCAATTCTCAACATATAGTTTTAGACCGTTTATCTGCTAAAAACCGCTTTAAAATGAAAAGAAATTAGGTTTCATAATGGCAAAGGTCTATATATTAATGATTTTACAACAATCACCCCCCTACAAAATAATTAAGATTTGAGAGGTTTAAAGACTTGTGCCGATTTGTCACCTTAAGACAATTTTGCTTCAAATCTGAGAAATATTAGTTTTCTCACAATTTTTGACAGTTTCTTTAACTTTGAAGGCCTCTGAGAGAATAAACTTAGCGCGACTTGCATCTAAAACGCATTAAATATATTCACTAACATTAAAACTATCTATATAAATCAAAAACCGCAATTTAATCGAAAGCCAACTTCAATTTTGGCTGAATCTCTCAAGAGCCCGATTTTACGCCTAGGCCCTTCGAAGGGCGCACACCACTAAATAATCTTCCCATTGAAACACGTGTAAAAACACCGGTTTTCTTTGCTCATTTTGAGGCCTTTTGGGCTCGTTTTAAAATATTTTATGATGACCAGTCGATTGCAAATCGATGAAAGTTTAACATATGTTTCAATGTATGGGGTTCTTCCATCTCGTTTTCCCGCTAGGAGGCCGCGAACAGCGCCCTCACTGTTTTTGACATGCTCTCAAGACTGCAAACCCGATTCTGCCATTTTTTAATTCGCGGACCTATTTTCTCAATAATTATAAAAATGCGACTCTTTTGGCGACTCAAATTTATGTATAGGCTTTACACTTTTATTTAAGCTATAATTCGCCACTCTTTCTGATTAATAAGTCTACAGACCAGCCCAAAATACCTCAAAAAGTTTCTGTTTTTTACCGGAACTCATTAGGGTTACACAAATGGCGCATTGATTTAGTGGTGTGCCCCTTCAAGGAATAATGATGTTCATAAAATCGAATTTTTTATATTTTTCTTAAAATATAAAATGTTTTGAGTAAAACACTCAAGGTTTGAGTGCTCTGTGACATCCACATCAAGAGAAATGTCCTATCAAAGATACATGGTGCATTCCAAAAATGTACACATTTTCAACATTTTGACCATCTGTGCTTATTTCCCTAGATTTGCATTAAATACCAATTCTCAACATATAGTTTTAGACCGTTTATCTGCTAAAAACCGCTTTAAAATGAAAAGAAATTAGGTTTCATAATGGCAAAGGTCTATATATTAATGATTTTACAACAATCACCCCCCCCTACAAAATAATTAAGATTTGAGAGGTTTAAAGACTTGTGCCGATTTGTCACCTTAAGACAATTTTGCTTCAAATCTGAGAAATATTAGTTTTCTCACAATTTTGACAGTTTCTTTAACTTTGAAGGCCTCTGAGAGAATAAACTTAGCGCGACTTGCATCTAAAACGCATTAAATATATTCACTAACATTAAAACTATCTATATAAATCAAAAACCGCAATTTAATCGAAAGCCAACTTCAATTTTGGCTGAATCTCTCAAGAGCCCGATTTTACGCCTAGGCCCTTCGAAGGGCGCACACCACTAAATAATCTTCCCATTGAAACACGTGTAAAAACACCGGTTTTCTTTGCTCATTTTGAGGCCTTTTGGGCTCGTTTTAAAATATTTTATGATGACCAGTCGATTGCAAATCGATGAAAGTTTAACATATGTTTCAATGTATGGGGTTCTTCCATCTCGTTTTCCCGCTAGGAGGCCGCGAACAGCGCCCTCACTGTTTTGACATGCTCTCAAGACTGCAAACCCGATTCTGCCATTTTTTAATTCGCGGACCTATTTTCTCAATAATTATAAAAATGCGACTCTTTTGGCGACTCAAATTTATGTATAGGCTTTACACTTTTATTTAAGCTATAATTCGCCACTCTTTCTGATTAATAAGTCTACAGACCAGCCCAAAATACCTCAAAAAGTTTCTGTTTTTTACCGGAACTCATTAGGGTTACACAAATGGCGCATTGATTTAGTGGTGTGCCCCCTTCAAGGAATAATGATGTTCATAAAATCGAATTTTTTATATTTTTCTTAAAATATAAAATGTTTTGAGTAAAACACTCAAGGTTTGAGTGCTCTGTGACATCCACATCAAGAGAAATGTCCTATCAAAGATACATGGTGCATTCCAAAAATGTACACATTTTCAACATTTTGACCATCTGTGCTTTTCCCTAGATTTGCATTAAATACCAATTCTCAACATATAGTTTTAGACCGTTTATCTGCTAAAAACCGCTTTAAAATGAAAAGAAATTAGGTTTCATAATGGCAAAGGTCTATATATTAATGATTTTACAACAATCACCCCCCTACAAAATAATTAAGATTTGAGAGGTTTAAAGACTTGTGCCGATTTGTCACCTTAAGACAATTTTGCTTCAAATCTGAGAAATATTAGTTTTCTCACAATTTTTGACAGTTTCTTTAACTTTGAAGGCCTCTGAGAGAATAAACTTAGCGCGACTTGCATCTAAAACGCATTAAATATATTCACTAACATTAAAACTATCTATATAAAACAAAAACCCGCAATTTAATCGAAAGCCAACTTCAATTTTGGCTGAATCTCTCAAGAGCCCGATTTTACGCCTAGGCCCTTCGAAGGGCGCACACCACTAAATAATCTTCCCATTGAAACACGTGTAAAAACACCGGTTTTCTTTGCTCATTTTGAGGCCTTTTGGGCTCGTTTTAAAATATTTTATGATGACCAGTCGATTGCAAATCGATGAAAGTTTAACATATGTTTCAATGTATGGGGTTCTTCCATCTCGTTTTTCCCGCTAGGAGGCCGCGAACAGCGCCCTCACTGTTTTTGACATGCTCTCAAGACTGCAAACCCGATTCTGCCATTTTTTAATTCGCGGACCTATTTTCTCAATAATTATAAAATGCGACTCTTTTGGCGACTCAAATTTATGTATAGGCTTTACACTTTTATTTAAGCTATAATTCGCCACTCTTTCTGATTAATAAGTCTACAGACCAGCCCAAAATACCTCAAAAAGTTTCTGTTTTTTACCGGAACTCATTAGGGTTACACAAATGGCGCATTGATTTAGTGGTGTGCCCCTTCAAGGAATAATGATGTTCATAAAATCGAATTTTTTATATTTTTCTTAAAATATAAAATGTTTTGAGTAAAACACTCAAGGTTTGAGTGCTCTGTGACATCCACATCAAGAGAAATGTCCTATCAAAGATACATGGTGCATTCCAAAAATGTACACATTTTCAACATTTTGACCATCTGTGCTTATTTCCCTAGATTTGCATTAAATACCAATTCTCAACATATAGTTTTAGACCGTTTATCTGCTAAAACCGCTTTAAAATGAAAAGAAATTAGGTTTCATAATGGCAAAGGTCTATATATTAATGATTTTACAACAATCACCCCCCCTACAAAATAATTAAGATTTGAGAGGTTTAAAGACTTGTGCCGATTTGTCACCTTAAGACAATTTTGCTTCAAATCTGAGAAATATTAGTTTTCTCACAATTTTGACAGTTTCTTTAACTTTGAAGGCCTCTGAGAGAATAAACTTAGCGCGACTTGCATCTAAAACGCATTAAATATATTCACTAACATTAAAACTATCTATATAAATCAAAAACCGCAATTTAATCGAAAGCCAACTTCAATTTTGGCTGAATCTCTCAAGAGCCCGATTTTACGCCTAGGCCCTTCGAAGGGCGCACACCACTAAATAATCTTCCCATTGAAACACGTGTAAAAACACCGGTTTTCTTTGCTCATTTTGAGGCCTTTTGGGCTCGTTTTAAAATATTTTATGATGACCAGTCGATTGCAAATCGATGAAAGTTTAACATATGTTTCAATGTATGGGGTTCTTCCATCTCGTTTTCCCGCTAGGAGGCCGCGAACAGCGCCCTCACTGTTTTTGACATGCTCTCAAGACTGCAAACCCGATTCTGCCATTTTTTAATTCGCGGACCTATTTTCTCAATAATTATAAAAATGCGACTCTTTTGGCGACTCAAATTTATGTATAGGCTTTACACTTTTATTTAAGCTATAATTCGCCACTCTTTCTGATTAATAAGTCTACAGACCAGCCCAAAATACCTCAAAAAGTTTCTGTTTTTTACCGGAACTCATTAGGGTTACACAAATGGCGCATTGATTTAGTGGTGTGCCCCCTTCAAGGAATAATGATGTTCATAAAATCGAATTTTTTATATTTTTCTTAAAATATAAAATGTTTTGAGTAAAACACTCAAGGTTTGAGTGCTCTGTGACATCCACATCAAGAGAAATGTCCTATCAAAGATACATGGTGCATTCCAAAAATGTACACATTTTCAACATTTTGACCATCTGTGCTTATTTCCCTAGATTTGCATTAAATACCAATTCTCAACATATAGTTTTAGACCGTTTATCTGCTAAAACCGCTTTAAAATGAAAAGAAATTAGGTTTCATAATGGCAAAGGTCTATATATTAATGATTTTACAACAATCACCCCCCTACAAAATAATTAAGATTTGAGAGGTTTAAAGACTTGTGCCGATTTGTCACCTTAAGACAATTTTGCTTCAAATCTGAGAAATATTAGTTTTCTCACAATTTTGACAGTTTCTTTAACTTTGAAGGCCTCTGAGAGAATAAACTTAGCGCGACTTGCATCTAAAACGCATTAAATATATTCACTAACATTAAAACTATCTATATAAATCAAAAACCGCAATTTAATCGAAAGCCAACTTCAATTTTGGCTGAATCTCTCAAGAGCCCGATTTTACGCCTAGGCCCTTCGAAGGGCGCACACCACTAAATAATCTTCCCATTGAAACACGTGTAAAAACACCGGTTTTCTTTGCTCATTTTGAGGCCTTTTGGGCTCGTTTTAAAATATTTTATGATGACCAGTCGATTGCAAATCGATGAAAGTTTAACATATGTTTCAATGTATGGGGTTCTTCCATCTCGTTTTCCCGCTAGGAGGCCGCGAACAGCGCCCTCACTGTTTTTGACATGCTCTCAAGACTGCAAACCCGATTCTGCCATTTTTTAATTCGCGGACCTATTTTCTCAATAATTATAAAATGCGACTCTTTTGGCGACTCAAATTTATGTATAGGCTTTACACTTTTATTTAAGCTATAATTCGCCACTCTTTCTGATTAATAAGTCTACAGACCAGCCCAAAATACCTCAAAAAGTTTCTGTTTTTACCGGAACTCATTAGGGTTACACAAATGGCGCATTGATTTAGTGGTGTGCCCCCTTCAAGGAATAATGATGTTCATAAAATCGAATTTTTTTTTTTTTTTTTAAAATATAAAATGTTTTGAGTAAAACACTCAAGGTTTGAGTGCTCTGTGACATCCACATCAAGAGAAATGTCCTATCAAAGATACATGGTGCATTCCAAAAATGTACACATTTTCAACATTTTGACCATCTGTGCTTATTTCCCTAGATTTGCATTAAATACCAATTCTCAACATATAGTTTTAGACCGTTTATCTGCTAAAAACCGCTTTAAAATGAAAAGAAATTAGGTTTCATAATGGCAAAGGTCTATATATTAATGATTTTACAACAATCACCCCCCCTACAAAATAATTAAGATTTGAGAGGTTTAAAGACTTGTGCCGATTTGTCACCTTAAGACAATTTTGCTTCAAATCTGAGAAATATTAGTTTTCTCACAATTTTTGACAGTTTCTTTAACTTTGAAGGCCTCTGAGAGAATAAACTTAGCGCGACTTGCATCTAAAACGCATTAAATATATTCACTAACATTAAAACTATCTATATAAATCAAAAACCGCAATTTAATCGAAAGCCAACTTCAATTTTGGCTGAATCTCTCAAGAGCCCGATTTTACGCCTAGGCCCTTCGAAGGGCGCACACCACTAAATAATCTTCCCATTGAAACACGTGTAAAAACACCGGTTTTCTTTGCTCATTTTGAGGCCTTTTGGGCTCGTTTTAAAATATTTTATGATGACCAGTCGATTGCAAATCGATGAAAGTTTAACATATGTTTCAATGTATGGGGTTCTTCCATCTCGTTTTCCCGCTAGGAGGCCGCGAACAGCGCCCTCACTGTTTTTGACATGCTCTCAAGACTGCAAACCCGATTCTGCCATTTTTTAATTCGCGGACCTATTTTCTCAATAATTATAAAAATGCGACTCTTTTGGCGACTCAAATTTATGTATAGGCTTTACACTTTTATTTAAGCTATAATTCGCCACTCTTTCTGATTAATAAGTCTACAGACCAGCCCAAAATACCTCAAAAAGTTTCTGTTTTTACCGGAACTCATTAGGGTTACACACATGGCGCATTGATTTAGTGGTGTGCCCCTTCAAGGAATAATGATGTTCATAAAATCGAATTTTTTTATATTTTTCTTAAAATATAAAATGTTTTGAGTAAAACACTCAAGGTTTGAGTGCTCTGTGACATCCACATCAAGAGAAATGTCCTATCAAAGATACATGGTGCATTCCAAAAATGTACACATTTTCAACATTTTGACCATCTGTGCTTATTTCCCTAGATTTGCATTAAATACCAATTCTCAACATATAGTTTTAGACCGTTTATCTGCTAAAAACCGCTTTAAAATGAAAAGAAATTAGGTTTCATAATGGCAAAGGTCTATATATTAATGATTTTACAACAATCACCCCCCCATAGAATAATTAAGATTTGAGAGGTTTAAAGACTTGTGCCGATTTGTCACCTTAAGACAATTTTGCTTCAAATCTGAGAAATATTAGTTTTCTCACAATTTTGACAGTTTCTTTAACTTTGAAGGCCTCTGAGAGAATAAACTTAGCGCGACTTGCATCTAAAACGCATTAAATATATTCACTAACATTAAAACTATCTATATAAATCAAAAACCGCAATTTAATCGAAAGCCAACTTCAATTTTGGCTGAATCTCTCAAGAGCCCGATTTTACGCCTAGGCCCTTCGAAGGGCGCACACCACTAAATAATCTTCCCATTGAAACACGTGTAAAAACACCGGTTTTCTTTGCTCATTTTGAGGCCTTTTGGGCTCGTTTTAAAATATTTTATGATGACCAGTCGATTGCAAATCGATGAAAGTTTAACATATGTTTCAATGTATGGGGTTCTTCCATCTCGTTTTTTCCCGCTAGGAGGCCGCGAACAGCGCCCTCACTGTTTTTGACATGCTCTCAAGACTGCAAACCCGATTCTGCTATTTTTTAATTCGCGGACCTATTTTCTCAATAATTATTAAAATGCGACTCTTTTGGCGACTCAAATTTATGTATAGGCTTTACACTTTTATTTAAGCTATAATTCGCCACTCTTTCTGATTAATAAGTCTACAGACCAGCCCAAAATACCTCAAAAAGTTTCTGTTTTTTACCGGAACTCATTAGGGTTACACAAATGGCGCATTGATTTAGTGGTGTGCCCCTTCAAGGAATAATGATGTTCATAAAATCGAATTTTTTATATTTTTCTTAAAATATAAAATGTTTTGAGTAAAACACTCAAGGTTTGAGTGCTCTGTGACATCCACATCAAGAGAAATGTCCTATCAAAGATACATGGTGCATTCCAAAAATGTTCACATTTTCAACATTTTGACCATCTGTGCTTATTTCCCTAGATTTGCATTAAATACCAATTCTCAACATATAGTTTTAGACCGTTTATCTGCTAAAACCGCTTTAAAATGAAAAGAAATTAGGTTTCATAATGGCAAAGGTCTATATATTAATGATTTTACAACAATCACCCCCCCCCACCCTACAAAATAATTAAGATTTGAGAGGTTTAAAGACTTGTGCCGATTTGTCACCTTAAGACAATTTTGCTTCAAATCTGAGAAATATTAGTTTTCTCACAATTTTTGACAGTTTCTTTAACTTTGAAGGCCTCTGAGAGAATAAACTTAGCGCGACTTGCATCTAAAACGCATTAAATATATTCACTAACATTAAAACTATCTATATAAATCAAAAAACCGCAATTTAATCGAAAGCCAACTTCAATTTTGGCTGAATCTCTCAAGAGCCCGATTTTACGCCTAGGCCCTTCGAAGGGCGCACACCACTAAATAATCTTCCCATTGAAACACGTGTAAAAACACCGGTTTTCTTTGCTCATTTTGAGGCCTTTTGGGCTCGTTTTAAAATATTTTATGATGACCAGTCGATTGCAAATCGATGAAAGTTTAACATATGTTTCAATGTATGGGGGTTCTTCCATCTCGTTTTCCCGCTAGGAGGCCGCGAACAGCGCCCTCACTGTTTTTGACATGCTCTCAAGACTGCAAACCCGATTCTGCCATTTTTTAATTCGCGGACCTATTTTCTCAATAATTATAAAATGCGACTCTTTTGGCGACTCAAATTTATGTATAGGCTTTACACTTTTATTTAAGCTATAATTCGCCACTCTTTCTGATTAATAAGTCTACAGACCAGCCCAAAATACCTCAAAAAGTTTCTGTTTTTTACCGGAACTCATTAGGGTTACACAAATGGCGCATTGATTTAGTGGTGTGCCCCTTCAAGGAATAATGATGTTCATAAAATCGAATTTTTTTATATTTTTCTTAAAATATAAAATGTTTTGAGTAAAACACTCAAGGTTTGAGTGCTCTGTGACATCCACATCAAGAGAAATGTCCTATCAAAGATACATGGTGCATTCCAAAAATGTACACATTTTCAACATTTTGACCATCTGTGCTTATTTCCCTAGATTTGCATTAAATACCAATTCTCAACATATAGTTTTAGACCGTTTATCTGCTAAAAACCGCTTTAAAATGAAAAGAAATTAGGTTTCATAATGGCAAAGGTCTATATATTAATGATTTTACAACAATCACCCCCCTACAAAATAATTAAGATTTGAGAGGTTTAAAGACTTGTGCCGATTTGTCACCTTAAGACAATTTTGCTTCAAATCTGAGAAATATTAGTTTTCTCACAATTTTGACAGTTTCTTTAACTTTGAAGGCCTCTGAGAGAATAAACTTAGCGCGACTTGCATCTAAAACGCATTAAATATATTCACTAACATTAAAACTATCTATATAAATCAAAAACCGCAATTTAATCGAAAGCCAACTTCAATTTTGGCTGAATCTCTCAAGAGCCCGATTTTACGCCTAGGCCCTTCGAAGGGCGCACACCACTAAATAATCTTCCCATTGAAACACGTGTAAAAACACCGGTTTTCTTTGCTCATTTTGAGGCCTTTTGGGCTCGTTTTAAAATATTTTATGATGACCAGTCGATTGCAAATCGATGAAAGTTTAACATATGTTTCAATGTATGGGGTTCTTCCATCTCGTTTTCCCGCTAGGAGGCCGCGAACAGCGCCCTCACTGTTTTTGACATGCTCTCAAGACTGCAAACCCGATTCTGCCATTTTTAATTCGCGGACCTATTTTCTCAATAATTATAAAATGCGACTCTTTTGGCGACTCAAATTTATGTATAGGCTTTACACTTTTATTTAAGCTATAATTCGCCACTCTTTCTGATTAATAAGTCTACAGACCAGCCCAAAATACCTCAAAAAGTTTCTGTTTTTTACCGGAACTCATTAGGGTTACACAAATGGCGCATCGATTTAGTGCTGTGCCCCCTTCAAGGAATAATGATGTTCATAAAATCGAATTTTTTATATTTTTCTTAAAATATAAAATGTTTTGAGTAAAACACTCAAGGTTTGAGTGCTCTGTGACATCCACATCAAGAGAAATGTCCTATCAAAGATACATGGTGCATTCCAAAAATGTACACATTTTCAACATTTTGACCATCTGTGCTTATTTCCCTAGATTTGCATTAAATACCAATTCTCAACATATAGTTTTAGACCGTTTATCTGCTAAAAACCGCTTTAAAATGAAAAGAAATTAGGTTTCATAATGGCAAAGGTCTATATATTAATGATTTTACAACAATCCCCCCCCCCCCATAAAATAATTCACACTCGAGACGTTTACAGCCCTGCACCGACTTGTCACCTTAAGACAATTTTGCTTCAAATCTGAGAAATATTAGTTTTCTCACAATTTTGACAGTTTCTTTAACTTTGAAGGCCTCTGAGAGAATAAACTTAGCGCGACTTGCATCTAAAACGCATTAAATATATTCACTAACATTAAAACTATCTATATAAATCAAAAAACCGCAATTTAATCGAAAGCCAACTTCAATTTTGGCTGAATCTCTCAAGAGCCCGATTTTACGCCTAGGCCCTTCGAAGGGCGCACACCACTAAATAATCTTCCCATTGAAACACGTGTAAAAACACCGGTTTTCTTTGCTCATTTTGAGGCCTTTTGGGCTCGTTTTAAAATATTTTATGATGACCAGTCGATTGCAAATCGATGAAAGTTTAACATATGTTTCAATGTATGGGGTTCTTCCATCTCGTTTTTCCCGCTAGGAGGCCGCGAACAGCGCCCTCACTGTTTTTGACATGCTCTCAAGACTGCAAACCCGATTCTGCCATTTTTTAATTCGCGGACCTATTTTCTCAATAATTATAAAAATGCGACTCTTTTGGCGACTCAAATTTATGTATAGGCTTTACACTTTTATTTAAGCTATAATTCGCCACTCTTTCTGATTAATAAGTCTACAGACCAGCCCAAAATACCTCAAAAAGTTTCTGTTTTTTACCGGAACTCATTAGGGTTACACAAATGGCGCATTGATTTAGTGGTGTGCCCCATTCAAGGAATAATGATGTTCATAAAATCGAATTTTTTATATTTTTCTTAAAATATAAAATGTTTTGAGTAAAACACTCAAGGTTTGAGTGCTCTGTGACATCCACATCAAGAGAAATGTCCTATCAAAGATACATGGTGCATTCCAAAATTGTACACATTTTCAACATTTTGACCATCTGTGCTTATTTCCCTAGATTTGCATTAAATACCAATTCTCAACATATAGTTTTAGACCGTTTATCTGCTAAAAACCGCTTTAAAATGAAAAGAAATTAGGTTTCATAATGGCAAAGGTCTATATATTAATGATTTTACAACAATCACCCCCCTACAAAATAATTAAGATTTGAGAGGTTTAAAGACTTGTGCCGATTTGTCACCTTAAGACAATTTTGCTTCAAATCTGAGAAATATTAGTTTTCTCACAATTTTTGACAGTTTCTTTAACTTTGAAGGCCTCTGAGAGAATAAACTTAGCGCGACTTGCATCTAAAACGCATTAAATATATTCACTAACATTAAAACTATCTATATAAATCAAAAACCGCAATTTAATCGAAAGCCAACTTCAATTTTGGCTGAATCTCTCAAGAGCCCGATTTTACGCCTAGGCCCTTCGAAGGGCGCACACCACTAAATAATCTTCCCATTGAAACACGTGTAAAAACACCGGTTTTCTTTGCTCATTTTGAGGCCTTTTGGGCTCGTTTTAAAATATTTTATGATGACCAGTCGATTGCAAATCGATGAAAGTTTAACATATGTTTCAATGTATGGGGTTCTTCCATCTCGTTTTCCCGCTAGGAGGCCGCGAACAGCGCCCTCACTGTTTTTGACATGCTCTCAAGACTGCAAACCCGATTCTGCCATTTTTTATTTTTCGGTCCTATTTTCTCAATAATTATAAAAATGCGACTCTTTTGGCGACTCAAATTTATGTATAGGCTTTACACTTTTATTTAAGCTATAATTCGCCACTCTTTCTGATTAATAAGTCTACAGACCAGCCCAAAATACCTCAAAAAGTTTCTGTTTTTTACCGGAACTCATTAGGGTTACACAAATGGCGCATTGATTTAGTGGTGTGCCCCTTCAAGGAATAATGATGTTCATAAAATCGAATTTTTTTATATTTTTCTTAAAATATAAAATGTTTTGAGTAAAACACTCAAGGTTTGAGTGCTCTGTGACATCCACATCAAGAGAAATGTCCTATCAAAGATACATGGTGCATTCCAAAAATGTACACATTTTCAACATTTTGACCATCTGTGCTTATTTCCCTAGATTTGCATTAAATACCAATTCTCAACATATAGTTTTAGACCGTTTATCTGCTAAAACCGCTTTAAAATGAAAAGAAATTAGGTTTCATAATGGCAAAGGTCTATATATTAATGATTTTACAACAATCACCCCCCTACAAAATAATTAAGATTTGAGAGGTTTAAAGACTTGTGCCGATTTGTCACCTTAAGACAATTTTGCTTCAAATCTGAGAAATATTAGTTTTCTCACAATTTTTGACAATTTCTTTAACTTTGAAGGCCTCTGAGAGAATAAACTTAGCGCGACTTGCATCTAAAACGCATTAAATATATTCACTAACATTAAAACTATCTATATAAATCAAAAAACCGCAATTTAATCGAAAGCCAACTTCAATTTTGGCTGAATCTCTCAAGAGCCCGATTTTACGCCTAGGCCCTTCGAAGGGCGCACACCACTAAATAATCTTCCCATTGAAACACGTGTAAAAACACCGGTTTTCTTTGCTCATTTTGAGGCCTTTTGGGCTCGTTTTAAAATATTTTATGATGACCAGTCGATTGCAAATCGATGAAAGTTTAACATATGTTTCAATGTATGGGGTTCTTCCATCTCGTTTTCCCGCTAGGAGGCCGCGAACAGCGCCCTCACTGTTTTGACATGCTCTCAAGACTGCAAACCCGATTCTGCCATTTTTTAATTCGCGGACCTATTTTCTCAATAATTATAAAATGCGACTCTTTTGGCGACTCAAATTTATGTATAGGCTTTACACTTTTATTTAAGCTATAATTCGCCACTCTTTCTGATTAATAAGTCTACAGACCAGCCCAAAATACCTCAAAAAGTTTCTGTTTTTTACCGGAACTCATTAGGGTTACACAAATGGCGCATTGATTTAGTGGTGTGCCCCCTCAAGGAATAATGATGTTCATAAAATCGAATTTTTTATATTTTTCTTAAAATATAAAATGTTTTGAGTAAAACACTCAACGATTGAGTGCTCTGTGACATCCACAACAAGAGAAATGTCCTATCAAAGATACATGGTGCATTCCAAAAATGTACACATTTTCAACATTTTGACCATCTGTGCTTATTTCCCTAGATTTGCATTAAATACCAATTCTCAACATATAGTTTTAGACCGTTTATCTGCTAAAAACCGCTTTAAAATGAAAAGAAATTAGGTTTCATAATGGCAAAGGTCTATATATTAATGATTTTACAACAATCACCCCCCTACAAAATAATTAAGATTTGAGAGGTTTAAAGACTTGTGCCGATTTGTCACCTTAAGACAATTTTGCTTCAAATCTGAGAAATATTAGTTTTCTCACAATTTTTGACAGTTTCTTTAACTTTGAAGGCCTCTGAGAGAATAAACTTAGCGCGACTTGCATCTAAAACGCATTAAATATATTCACTAACATTAAAACTATCTATATAAATCAAAAACCGCAATTTAATCGAAAGCCAACTTCAATTTTGGCTGAATCTCTCAAGAGCCCGATTTTACGCCTAGGCCCTTCGAAGGGCGCACACCACTAAATAATCTTCCCATTGAAACACGTGTAAAAACACCGGTTTTCTTTGCTCATTTTGAGGCCTTTTGGGCTCGTTTTAAAATATTTTATGATGACCAGTCGATTGCAAATCGATGAAAGTTTAACATATGTTTCAATGTATGGGGTTCTTCCATCTCGTTTTCCCGCTAGGAGGCCGCGAACAGCGCCCTCACTGTTTTTGACATGCTCTCAAGACTGCAAACCCGATTCTGCCATTTTTTAATTCGCGGACCTATTTTCTCATTAATGATAAAAATGCGACTTTTTTGGCGACTCAAATTTATGTATAGGCTTTACACTTTTATTTAAGCTATAATTCGCCACTCTTTCTGATTAATAAGTCTACAGACCAGCCCAAAATACCTCAAAAAGTTTCTGTTTTTTACCGGAACTCATTAGGGTTACACAAATGGCGCATTGATTTAGTGGTGTGCCCCCTTCAAGGAATAATGATGTTCATAAAATCGAATTTTTTATATTTTTCTTAAAATATAAAATGTTTTGAGTAAAACACTCAAGGTTTGAGTGCTCTGTGACATCCACATCAAGAGAAATGTCCTATCAAAGATACATGGTGCATTCCAAAAATGTACACATTTTCAACATTTTGACCATCTGTGCTTATTTCCCTAGATTTGCATTAAATACCAATTCTCAACATATAGTTTTAGACCGTTTATCTGCTAAAAACCGCTTTAAAATGAAAAGAAATTAGGTTTCATAATGGCAAAGGTCTATATATTAATGATTTTACAACAATCACCCCCCTACAAAATAATTAAGATTTGAGAGGTTTAAAGACTTGTGCCGATTTGTCACCTTAAGACAATTTTGCTTCAAATCTGAGAAATATTAGTTTTCTCACAATTTTGACAGTTTCTTTAACTTTGAAGGCCTCTGAGAGAATAAACTTAGCGCGACTTGCATCTAAAACGCATTAAATATATTCACTAACATTAAAACTATCTATATAAATCAAAAACCGCAATTTAATCGAAAGCCAACTTCAATTTTGGCTGAATCTCTCAAGAGCCCGATTTACGCCTAGGCCCTTCGAAGGGCGCACACCACTAAATAATCTTCCCATTGAAACACGTGTAAAAACACCGGTTTTCTTTGCTCATTTTGAGGCCTTTTGGGCTCGTTTTAAAATATTTTATGATGACCAGTCGATTGCAAATCGATGAAAGTTTAACATATGTTTCAATGTATGGGGTTCTTCCATCTCGTTTTCCCGCTAGGAGGCCGCGAACAGCGCCCTCACTGTTTTTGACATGCTCTCAAGACTGCAAACCCGATTCTGCCATTTTTTAATTCGCGGACCTATTTTCTCAATAATTATAAAAATGCGACTCTTTTGGCGACTCAAATTTATGTATAGGCTTTACACTTTTATTTAAGCTATAATTCGCCACTCTTTCTGATTAATAAGTCTACAGACCAGCCCAAAATACCTCAAAAAGTTTCTGTTTTTTACCGGAACTCATTAGGGTTACACAAATGGCGCATTGATTTAGTGGTGTGCCCCTTCAAGGAATAATGATGTTCATAAAATCGAATTTTTTATATTTTTCTTAAAATATAAAATGTTTTGAGTAAAACACTCAAGGTTTGAGTGCTCTGTGACATCCACATCAAGAGAAATGTCCTATCAAAGATACATGGTGCATTCCAAAAATGTACACATTTTCAACATTTTGACCATCTGTGCTTATTTCCCTAGATTTGCATTAAATACCAATTCTCAACATATAGTTTTAGACCGAATAAAAAAAAAAAACCGCTTTAAAATGAAAAGAAATTAGGTTTCATAATGGCAAAGGTCTATATATTAATGATTTTACAACAATCACCCCCCTACAAAATAATTAAGATTTGAGAGGTTTAAAGACTTGTGCCGATTTGTCACCTTAAGACAATTTTGCTTCAAATCTGAGAAATATTAGTTTTCTCACAATTTTGACAGTTTCTTTAACTTTGAAGGCCTCTGAGAGAATAAACTTAGCGCGACTTGCATCTAAAACGCATTAAATATATTCACTAACATTAAAACTATCTATATAAATCAAAAACCGCAATTTAATCGAAAGCCAACTTCAATTTTGGCTGAATCTCTCAAGAGCCCGATTTTACGCCTAGGCCCTTCGAAGGGCGCACACCACTAAATAATCTTCCCATTGAAACACGTGTAAAAACACCGGTTTTCTTTGCTCATTTTGAGGCCTTTTGGGCTCGTTTTAAAATATTTTATGATGACCAGTCGATTGCAAATCGATGAAAGTTTAACATATGTTTCAATGTACGGGGGTTCTTCCATCTCGTTTTCCCGCTAGGAGGCCGCGAACAGCGCCCTCACTGTTTTTGACATGCTCTCAAGACTGCAAACCCGATTCTGCCATTTTTTAATTCGCGGACCTATTTTCTCAATAATTATAAAAATGCGACTCTTTTGGCGACTCAAATTTATGTATAGGCTTTACACTTTTATTTAAGCTATAATTCGCCACTCTTTCTGATTAATAAGTCTACAGACCAGCCCAAAATACCTCCAAAAGTTTCTGCTCTTTACCGGAACTCATTAGGGTTACACAAATGGCGCATTGATTTAGTGGTGTGCCCCTTCAAGGAATAATGATGTTCATAAAATCGAATTTTTTATATTTTCTTAAAATATAAAATGTTTTGAGTAAAACACTCAAGGTTTGAGTGCTCTGTGACATCCACATCAAGAGAAATGTCCTATCAAAGATACATGGTGCATTCCAAAAATGTACACATTTTCAACATTTTGACCATCTGTGCTTATTTCCTAGATTTGCATTAAATACCAATTCTCAACATATAGTTTTAGACCGTTTATCTGCTAAAACCGCTTTAAAATGAAAAGAAATTAGGTTTCATAATGGCAAAGGTCTATATATTAATGATTTTACAACAATCACCCCCCTACAAAATAATTAAGATTTGAGAGGTTTAAAGACTTGTGCCGATTTGTCACCTTAAGACAATTTTGCTTCAAATCTGAGAAATATTAGTTTTCTCACAATTTTGACAGTTTCTTTAACTTTGAAGGCCTCTGAGAGAATAAACTTAGCGCGACTTGCATCTAAAACGCATTAAATATATTCACTAACATTAAAACTATCTATATAAAACAAAAAACCGCAATTTAATCGAAAGCCAACTTCAATTTTGGCTGAATCTCTCAAGAGCCCGATTTTACGCCTAGGCCCTTCGAAGGGCGCACACCACTAAATAATCTTCCCATTGAAACACGTGTAAAAACACCGGTTTTCTTTGCTCATTTTGAGGCCTTTTGGGCTCGTTTTAAAATATTTTATGATGACCAGTCGATTGCAAATCGGTGAAAGTTTAACGTATGTTTCAATGAATGGGGGTTCTCCGTCTCGTTTTCCCGCTAGGAGGACGCAAACAGCGCCCTCACTGTTTTTGACATGCTCTCAAAAATGCAAACCCGATTCTGCCATTTTTTAATTCGCGGACCTATTTTCTCAATAATTATAAAAATGCGACTCTTTTGGCGACTCAAATTTATGTATAGGCTTTACACTTTTATTTAAGCTATAATTCGCCACTCTTTCTGATTAATAAGTCTACAGACCAGCCCAAAATACCTCAAAAAGTTTCTGTTTTTTACCGGAACTCATTAGGGTTACACAAATGGCGCATTGATTTAGTGGTGTGCCCCCATAAACAATTTTGCGGGCCGAATACAAATGCGTAATTCGCAGCTCGTCTGCCCGTAGTTTTAGCCCGTATCCCAAATAGTTAGCGACCTCTTCGTTTCATTTATGGTTAATTTTATGATAACTTCGTTTCATTTATGGTTAATTTTTAATATGATAAAGAAGTCATCCCGATGATTTATAACTCATTAGAATAAAAAAATATTAAAGAATAAGAAAAAATAAGAACAGAAAAAGATTAATGCTGGTTTCATACTACCCTGCCGCTTGCCGCTGAGCGGCGTGGCGCACTCGCATTACAGACGAACGGACACAATAAAGGCTTGTCATTGGTTGAAACGCCCTGCCGCTTGCCGCAGCGGCAAGCGGCAGGAAAGTATGCTGGAGGCTTAAGAATGAGAAGAATAAGAATAAGAAATAGAATAAGAAATAGAATATGAAATAAGAATAAGAATACGAATAAGAATAAATAGAATAAGAAATAGAATAAGAAATAGGAATAGAAAAATAAATAGAAATAAATATAGAAATAGAAATAGGAAAAGAAATAGAATAAGAATACGAATATAAGAATACAATAAAAAATAGAATAAGAAATAGAAATAGAAGAATGAGAAGAATAAGAAATAATATAAGAACCAGAAATAGAACAAGAATAAGAATTAGAATAGATATGGTTAATTTTATGTTAAAGAAGTCATCCCGATGATTTATTAGAATAAAAATAAGAATATGAAAGAGTAAGAACAGAAAAAGATTAAGAATGAGAAGAATAAGAAATAGAATAAGAATACGAATAAGAATAGGCCTATAATTATAACAATAATAAATAGAATAAGAAATAAAAAATAGAAATAGAATAAGAATGAGAAGAATAAAAAAGAATAAAACAATAAGAAATAGAACAAGAAATAGAAATAGAATAAGAATACGAATAAGAATGTAAGAATAATTATAACAATAAGAAATAGAATAAGAAATAGAATAGAAATTGAAATTAAATTGAAATAGAAATATAAATATAAATATAAAAAAAAAAAAAATAGAATAAGAATATAAGATTGGAATAAGAAATACATGTAGAAAAAGAATGAGAAGAATAAAAAAGAATATAATGTAAAGAAATAGAATAAGAAATAGAATAAGAATAAGAAATAGAATAATAATAATAATAATATCAGAATAAGAATGAGAAGAACAAGAAAGAAATTAGAATAGACATATAAATATAAATAGAATAAGAAATAAAATAATAAATAGAATGAAAATAAGAAGTAAACAAGACGATAAATAAGAGTAAGAATAAGAATACAAATAAAAATAAAAATAGGAGCTAATAAGAATAAGAAATAAGAATAAGACTATGAATAAGAATTTAACACTTAAAGGGGCATTTCGTGATCCACAGCCTCATCCCCCCACTTTTCCCAAAAAAAGTTGAGATTTTTACACCACTGGATACCTCTGGGTACATAATGTTTATGTACCAAATATTTCTTGCAGATTAATTCGTTTAGCAAAAATATCGCCAAATTTGAATTTGAATTACAAAACATTGTCTATGGAGCAGTGTAATACACATAATCATGCATAACTCGCAAACGCAAAATCGGAATCAACTGAAATTTTGGAAATAAGCTTTTTCGGGGATATCTACTGAAAATGTCATAAAAAGAGGATGCTAGGATCACGAAATCCTCCTTTAATAAACAAAAAATAGAAACGTAATGCCTAAGAATTAGATAATAATAAGAGTATGTATACAAGTGAATATGATAATATGATAATAACTTTTAAAAATAATATGAATAATGAAGAAAGAAGTTGCACTGACCTCTACTTCTCCTCGTTGGATGTAGTACATATTATGACAAATTTCGTTTCTATCGGCGATAACTTGACGGGGAAGATAGAGGGAGGGTTTAATCTCTAGAGAAAGCATACGTAGAAAACCATCACTAAGTCCTTTGAACATTGGTGCCTGTAAAAGACAAAAATAACAAAATGTTGTCAATAAAGTAACTTTTTATATATACAGAACGTCTACCGTACGGCACAATGACACAGAAGTTTTATAATGCTAAGTACCAATAAAACATTTGAATATGAAGATCGTTATGAATATATAAATTCATCATCATCATCATCATCATCATCATCATCATCATCATCATCATCATCATCATCATTCATCATCATCATCATCATCAATATCATTATCATCATTATCAAAAGCTTTCCACATTCCACATTCCACATTTTGATTTTCCACAATTGATGCATGTACAGATTAGCATTGTATACCATTCAAAACGTTTATTTAAAATAATAAAAGTTTAAGCAAACCAGATCCGGACAACAAAACAATGATGCAATACTGCATTGGCGATTTTGGATAATCAGTCCAAGAGAGCGCCAAATATGGATCAGGAGTATTACATAATAATACCCTGCTATGACAATAGCTGCACTAGGTTAATCGTATAATCTCCTTATGTGGTTAGCATGGCTGGGCCAGGAAATCCACAAGGTCAGCCAATGTATGTACATGTATTCGGTACATGTGCCATATCTTTTACAATGGGTGATAAATTTCTGGTTTGTTTTATTTCAAAATGCAACAGTCGATATTCTAAAGCTTGGTCCAAATCCAAGAGAAGAACCAACTCTAGTAATTTATGTGGTTTCAAATTATATCGGCCGTTGCCTTTTTGATAGAAATGGTGTTTGTTGATGTGCACAGTTTCCCATTAGATCATAACATGCTGTTGTACATCCAAGGGCAAAGGTCTTTTAATCCATATTTGGCGTTGTTCTGGGACTGATAATGCAATACGAAATAACGAATCGAATGACTTGACCCGTAAAAAGCACATCAAATTTAGCGCGAAATCTTCTCTTATATCCACAAAAACCTACGCATTGATGATGATTATAATGGATCTCAATTAGTGGCACTACATAATCTCTTTCCTTCCATATACGTACATCAAAGTACCTTATATGGAACGTAAAGTGCCATATACTATTGATCTACAATCTGCTGCACTTTGGCAGCCTATTACTTTCCCAGCTCAATACGTGATGTGCATATAAACAACATACCAAAGCTACAATTGGGTTTCGAGTAATACTGAGAAAAAAATCAAATCTATGTAACTATGTTAAGCATTGGTTTTAGGTTACGAGTTATCGGAGACTATAATAACTACACCAACAGGGAGATTATGCGCATGGTTCGACTTCACCTACTTTCTAACGGAAAATGGGCTATTCCATTTAAAATCCACACTACATGTACCCATGTGGAAGATTAACCTAAAGTCTTCCACAGAGGGAGTATGAGTTTTAAATAGAATAGACATTTGGGTAACTTCCATTTGAAATACTCACTCCAGTTGTGGAAGATATAGGTAAAGCCATAATACATGTGGAGTATGGGTTTTAAAATGATTAACCCTGACCAATTACATTTGAAAAACATACTCCCCTTGTGGAAGATATTTCCAAAATCTTCCACAGGGGTAGTGTGGATTTCAACTGGAATGGCCCAATTTAGCTGCATATATCACTCGGCTCTGAATATGTAACTATATTCAACAGAAGTTAATGCCCCAGATTTGGCACTCTGAACCGAAGACGCGCGGGTTATCTAACAGTGCTTAAACGCTTTATTTGAATAAAGAATGTGAAATCAACAATTATAATAGAGATGGCAAATCTAGGCTACATTTGGAATTACCATCGGCAATGTAAGGTTAAAAGGGACTGTGAGAGTTGACGCTGGTAGTATACGTTATGCTAACAAAAAATGTGTTAGTTTATTTCAACTGCTCTATACTTTTGTTTTTCAGCTTTTATTTTATTTCAATTTAATTGAGATGCCATTAAAACATTACATTTAATTAATAGAAGACATGATTACACATGCTTCCCAATATGTTAGTGTAACATGGAGGTAGTACAAGGTCATCCTTTTACACAAATATACTTTATCATGAAATGAAAGGAATAGGCCCAATTAATATTATTGGGCAAAATATATGTAAATAGCGCCCTCAGTTTTCACACAAATATACAATTTATAGAAAAATACCACAAAAAGGCAGAAAAGATGAAAGATTTGATAAAGAAAAGTTAAAAATAGCTAAAAAGATATATATGTGTATAATGTGTAGCTTTGGTATTGTAAAGGTCTAAAATTTAAAATTATGTAATGTTTTGTTAGAAACATTAATAAATGAACACGCCAAACAACCGTATTGTCATTGTTAAAGCTGGTTAACTGATGGGATAAAAATCTGAAACATTAACTACTGTATAATTTGATCGGGTCTTAATAGGCCGGAAATGTTAGGCTTTATTTTACCACTACGCCGAAAAGTAGACCCACGTTAAGAGTGCTATTAGATGACCTGTCTGGCTTATATTTTGTGTGTTAAAGAAAGTAGACAAAGTACAGGACTTCAATTAATAATTTGTGATGCTTCTGGCGAGATGTCACAAGACAATTATCAAAATAAAAGTTTGATATTAATCCGCGATGTTATAAGGCCCGCCGATTACTCGAGCTGATCAAAGTATATACATGTGCTATTTGGGGTTCTAAAAATAAATGAAAACATCGTTGCGGCTTTTTCGGTTGGATCTTGTTTGTTTGTTTGTTTATTTGTTTGTCGATGTTGTTCAAGATTTTCTTACCTTATCAAATATGTATTTATTTCCGCTCAGTGTCACTTCTGCATGGAAGGTCAATGGCAGAGCATTGATCAAGCTCTCATCTGTGACTCCTTTCTTTCGCACCCATAGATATTCGTAATAACCTACCACTTGCTGTTCTAATGTTTCGTGGACATTTTGGTCTCTCTGTAAAATACAAAGAAAGATGGACAGATACATAACGAGTGCTATTTTTTTGGCAAATATTTTTGCAACATATCTTGTCAACACTTAAAACATTATGTTAAAATGTTTTACAACAATTTTCAAAAATGTGTTTTTAAATGTTACTCAAACGTTTTATACCCTTAAATACTCGTAACTCTCTCCACGTGCAGCTGACAAGTTTCAATTATTTTTAATTAAAAAATTTCAGAATTGTTAATTTTCATGACTATATTTGGAATTAGTATGAAAGATGCATTAAAATGAGTACAAACAAGTCTAGTATTGGTTCAGCGGTTCTTGAGATAGCTCTATATATTCTGAGAAAATATCTGAAAACGTGAACTTTTTATGTTGAAACATAGAACAATGTGACAAACTGAAATTGATTAATGGATCCTGCTCTATTACATACAATGCCAGAGGCAAATCAAATGGCATACAAATGTAATGATCTATTGATCATTTCCGTAAAACAAAAAAAACACGATGATACCTCTATCCAAAGTCACCACACACTGCCCTGTTTATCCTTAGGCGCCATATTTTGTTCTACAAATATCCCGTGCACCTGTTTCACTACAGGCATTACTCTTATACAGCTGCACAAGAAGACTACTACAACTTTCATATTTTATAGTTGTACGTAACGAGCAACAATCACCTAGCTTTGTATCTTTGGTAAAGGTAACCACAAACTTAGAATACAAAATGTCACCACAATTGAACACAATCCGTTATAACGCGCCTCCTGTGTCATTATTAGTAATATTAATAACAGAAAGTGTAACACAGACGGACATCAGATTCCATAATTAGATTCTGTCTATCTCAAGACACAACTTCACATCGCATATTCAATTCTCTGTGTTCGGATCGTCTCAAAATGGCGGGCCAATGTAATATGGCCGCCAGCTATCGAACAACCTTATCGGTAAGTTGTCCATTTTTCTGAGTGACATGTATCCTGTGAGAGGAAGGAGAACTGTCTAATATGAGATAGCATCTGCTCCAACCACTTGTTAATCATCTTACTATGGACCACAATGGCCTCAACCCAATGGCATAGTCCAATAACCTCAATTAAACAATCATAATGCATAATTTGGCCTCAAGTTGCAGAGTATGAGTTTTTGTACTCAAATTTTCAAAGGTCATTCAATGAATGTACAAATGTATTGGGGTTAAATAACTGTGCCCTGATGGATGAGCATGTTGTGGATCCTAGTGTATTTTGTTGGCTGTTTATTTAGCCTTGTTATTTTATTTGATTGCGCTCTAAATTAAATCTGATCTGGGTGTTAAAGAGCATTTCGTGATCCACAGCCTCATCCCCCCACTTTTGCCAAAAAATGTTGAGATTTTTACACCACTGGATACCTCTGGCTACATAATGTTTATGTACCAAATATTTCTTGCAGATTAATTCGTTTAGCAAAAATATCGTTAAATTTGAATTTCGTTCTGGTGCACCAGAACGAAATTACAACACATTGTCTATGGAGCCGTGTAATACACATAATCATGCATAACTCGCAAACGCAAAATCGGAATCAACTGAAATTTTGGAAATAAGCTTTTTCGTGGATATCTACTGAAAATGTCATAAAAAGAGGATGCTAGGATCACGAAATCCTCCTTTAAGTGTTCGTTTAAAAAGAATAAATTGTGAATAGTTATTATTACCACAACATAATAACTGTTGGCTAACTTTCAGAATGTTTGTTTTTTCCAGGCACTGGGTGCCATATATGACGGCCAAAATTATTGGCTAAGTCTAAGAATGTTGTTTTGCAGGCGCTGGGTAGGCATATGGGTGAGTTCCCTAATTATTGACTAAGAGTCAAAATGTCGTTTTCCCAGACGCTGGATACCCATGGATGAATATCTTAATTATTGGTTTAAGAATGTCGTTTTCCAGGCGCTGAATACCCATACCCATAGATGAATACCCTAATTATTGGCCAAGTTTAAGAATGTCGTTTTCCAGGCGCTGGATACTCATATCCATAGATGAATACCCTAATTATTGGCTTAGTTTAAGAATGTGGTTTTTCCAGGCGTTGGATACCCATATCCATAGATGAATACCCTAATTGTTGGCTAAGTTTAAGAATGTCGTTTTTCCAGGCGCTGGATACCCATACACATAGATGAATACCCTAATTATTGACTAATTTTAAGAAATGTCGTCTTTCCAGGCGCTGGATACCCAAACCCATAAATGAATACCATAATTATTGGACAACTTTAAGAATGCTATTTTTTTCAATGGGGCAGATGTTTACCTGAGTCCATTGTCTTCAAGGTGAATAAAACCATTTCCGCTATAGAGTAATTATTCAGATAAATATATAGATAATAGATAATTACCAGAGTTTGCTTAATGACGTTTAGTCGGTGGGTATAACGCGCCCTTTGTGCGTCAAAGTTGGTTAACATTGAAGCCATGCCGCCGAGAATCATGCCAAAAAATACGGCAATACCGACCATCATGGCTGCCACTGAAAACCACTTTTCTCTTACATTAACGGCACTGATGTCACCATAACTGTAGAATAAACAAAAATATATGATTGTAACTTGAGATATAAAGAGTGCAAATGGTTTTAATCAAATCTTGAATATATAATATGCCTAAACTCGGCGCATTAGGACACGTGATCGTTCCTCCACCAGTATTTTTTACGTTTACGCAACAACCTGGTAGATTAGGCAATCTATACTAAATACATCTTAAATAATCTTGGGTGCTTAAACCGTTATTTCCTTTTTAGCACAGGGGAATTAAACTGGGTATTATGAATCACTGTCGTTATGAAATTGGCAAGCACCCATGATGAATGTATACCTGGAGGTATAGTTACTTATATAAGGGGAACCACAGTACTAGAATACTTGAGTTTTAACACTGAGCAATTATACAATGTAATAATCTGCAATATTTTTTTAAAAGTCTTGATAGTATTAAAATATTAGCATGATTAGTAAAAAGATAATACTAAACTGAATCGACTAAGATATTATTTTGGCAATATTTATTCTCAAATCATTCACTCTCCTGATTTACAACGTGAAATAAACGTAACCCCCTGTGCACTACCTGCCGATCTAACATTGCCTCTGATTGGTCAATTACATGATATCTTCATTTTAATCACCAATTAGAATGGAGCTTTGCAAATAATTCACACCAATTTTTTGGCGTGGTGAAATTATTCTAACGACGTTGCTGATTGGTCCAATTGATAAAAAAAAATATCTTTTTGGCCAATCGACAGGTAGTTCTCAAATATAGCCATTACAAAATATGATAATATTTACCCTGTTGAGGTTGCCGTAGCAACCGCCCAGTACAATGCGATAACGTAAGAATCACCGGTAGTCGCGTTTGTAATATCTACCCCTGAAATGAGAAAGAAAATCATAGAATTAGACGATCACTAACTTAACTATTTGTTCGAATACATTATTCAACACCACACGACTGAATATTTATGATCTTATATTTGAAACCATGCAGCCAGTGCATAATTCAAAATCGCTGAATAATTTTCAATATAAAGCCAAGCCACTTACAAATACAGCTCTGGAGTACATTACAAGTTCAGGTAACTTAATTTATTCAAATATAAGTCATTATGTTTTGATCAAATGTTAACGAAATCACACCGACGGAAATCTATACGTGTTGTTCTTAGCAATTATGCATGCAACCAACACCATAATGTTTTTGTATGTGTGGAGCTCTATATCTCATGGATCGATTTTCGGGCAAAAAGACATAAAAATGGCGTCAACATTTCTTAGCGAGACTGAATGCGCGCATGCTAAGGTTGTCTTTCTTAAAACTTTATAAGAAGTCCCTGAGCTCTTGTTCTGTACACATGTATAGCATGATGAAAACCAACAATTGCTTCTACGACACACACACTAGCTTTCCGCTTAGTACACGGAATTGCACGCCTGAATTGAAGCTCTCTTGAGATTCGAGGAGAGCCCATCATCAGAGCTAGAAACTTATGCCATACTAATAGCGGTAAATTGAACTTAACATGCTGTGTTGGATGAATTAATGAATGAATTGCTGGATGGATTAGAATGATGATTTAAATCAAAAACAATTGAGGTTATATGAATTCAACAGTCTTGGAGATGACTTGATGAATATGATTAAGGGAAGGATAGAAATGTCAAAGTTCCTATAACGTTAACTGTTGAACTATAGTTGTATTGCGACCGTGTCAATGTTTGATATCAATAATAGTAGGCTTTCCTTGTCTTAGCAATTCACTACTGAAAGAAATGTATAATACCGTACGATATCAACCACTGGTAGTAGCAATTGTGATGTGCAGAATTATATAATTGTATCACACATGTTGTGACATTGAAAGTTATTTCATGTTAGATAGATGGGAAACCCCCTTTCATGGATTATAATTTCTTGGGAATCCCATTGAAATTATAGCTAAGTACTCTCCTAGGACAAAGAAGAGCAGCTGTAAACCAAATAATTGGAGCGCGGCCAGTTCGGTCACTGATTGAAGGAGATCGTCGATTACGCCAAAGTGCTCGCATTTGTCCAAAAAGGGATTTATATATTTGTTGGGCAGGAAAAACCTCTTATGTATCATTGGCCCCTGAAATCAAAACCACCTATGTAATCTGTTGGCAGTTTTGTTTTAAACATACTCAGGGGCCAAAAGCATAGGAGGTTTTCCTTACGACGATATTGGTCTTCTTTGATATGATGAAGTCTGGTTTGTGAAATTCTATTGGTATTATGTCGGTCGAACATCCGGGCTATCTCTAGTCTCGGGCCCAAACTGCATGTGGTGCACGGTTTGTTGTGAACAACAGAAACCGGCTGTGAAGGAGGCTACATAGCGATGTTGCTGGAGTGGCATTCAATTTCGGAAAAAACGACACTCGACCATGGAATTTAATTTTAAGTTTGTCAGTATATAAACGGTAAATCAAGTAAGTTTCTTTCACTCTGAAGACTTAAAAACGGTTGTTTGATTCCACTGACTATTTGCGATCGAAATTTACATAACACCAATGACAGAAATCATCAACAAAAATCGAATTAGGGACTTGTTTTCACTCGAACATCATCAACCGGAAGTGACGTGACACGGACCGACAGAATATCAAGTGGAGCAGATTGGATTACTATTACTGTTTCCTAAAGAAAGGAGTGAATGGAAAAGCAACACTATTTTCTGATAGTCCTCTTTGCTTAGTGGTCAATATAATATGTTCTGTCAGTTGACTTAATCACTACATTGGACTTCATCACTGGACATACATTTGGAACAACTGGTTATTACTTCTGGAACTTAATAGTGAGCAAAACTGATCAAGTGATTACCGGGTATCACATTTAAAATCATTGATTGTCTGTATTTTGTGATTTATATGCAAAAGCATTGTCCAGTAATACTGCACTTCAAAATAAATAGTTAGCTTGTTTTGAATCATTCAGAACAGCTTGTCAATTGTGTATCTATGAGTCAACACGGAGAGAAAGGTGATTTCGACCTTCGGTTTTGCCAGATCGGCACACATTGTAAACTCAAACTGCAATCTATTGCTCATCTCTTAATGGTTCATATTACAAATTGTGTAGTTCATCGAAGTAGTCCCAATAAGCCCAATCGGCATTGGAAGTTTGCAATGCATTGTAGGAAAGTTTTTGCAGTTTTGGGACACTTTGTCCTTTGACCTTTCAGAAAATTCAGAAATATTGGGTTTTTGTACGTACAAAATATAATCAAACATGTTTTACAATATTTAAAACAAATATAAAAAAATATTATTATTTTATAAATTAATTATTTGGTATTTTTAATGATCAAAATTGTGACAATAATAAGAAAATTAATAATAATTACGTCAATTTTCCCGATATGTCAGAGGTCAAAGTGTCCCAAAACTGCTCTCAAAAACCGGAAGTTAGAATGGCGATTGGGCTTATTGACCAACTTTTCGTTTCCAGTAGATTGCACAAATTTTAATGTATATCGCAACTATAGCTACCGGAAATGTGAAATCACGATCATGTGCAATCCTAAATGGTACTGTACACGCCTAATACACCTGCTACACATATAAAGTGAGTATTTGTTTTACTCAACAGACATAGTCGATATCAATACGAGTCCATGATAGCTCATGATTAACATAAATTCCCCGGCATAGTATTAATATGGTCAGTAATGGTAAAATGAACACTTCGGAGTACCTTATGCAAGCTCCTGTTTCTCATTGCAATGTAGATGGAAGCGTATTTAGCAAAAATACAAAAAACAAAGTATCTATGGCACCTCCAAAATAGATTAAACGGAAATGGGGAAAAGTTATATATAGTTGTGCCATAGTGCTTAAATAGCATAAATAGGGCGCTATAAGCTCCTGGTTACTCCCGACCTGTTCTGTAATCGGTGATGCTGTATAAGTATTCGTATGATGTCCTTTAGACAAGTGGTCCTAGGTTTCCATCTCTCCTACTCGTCACCTATCATCAGTCAAATAAGTATCGTCATCAGCAGCCATCTTAGGCTATTTAATAATTCACCTTTTCGGTAAATCCCATAACGCTTTGCGAGTACACCTGAGAACTCGTCATTTGACGTCACACCGATCTGCGCCGATGCGCACATCGCTTATGGAACATCGTTAGTGCGCATTGCAAGGTGGCGTGACGTCAAATGACGAGTTCTCAGGTGTACTCGCAAAGGGTTATGGGATTTACCGAAAAGGTGAATAGACACTTAATTTAATGCCCACGTGACCCATTGGCGCCGCCATATCAAGACCACCAAGATCAGTAGATGTGCTACAATGCTAACAGATAGGAACTTTTAAGACGAAATGATGGGAGATTCTGAATTTTTTGTATGTTTTCAAGAACTAAATTTTGAAAGTATTTACCGAGGGGAAAAAGAAGTTATCGACGTAAACATGGTAAACTCCTGCAATAATACTATAAAGTTGCAAAAAAGCAACAAATTTGCCAGAAAATCTGGTCACGCTTCCGCATTTCCAATTGAAATACACGAGAAGACAATGTACTCGGTGTGCTAAAGGTCACTTTTCCAGACTTCCTGTCTATAAGCTGTAATGGCTCGAGCCCAAAGTATAGGTTCAATACCACTAATTCCCTATAACACAGTTTTCAATTGAAAATGGATAATTTCGAGCACGATTTTCTCCTACATGGAACTCTCACAGCGAAAAGACATTATCTACAAATGACCAAAAGCGTTATGATGATCACAATTTTACAATGCGCCCTCTTTTTGGGACGAGATAGGAGCACACCGGCTGGGTGGGAAAATGCAGCGGATGAATTCGGGGAACTTTTCATCAAAACTGTGAAATAATTGTAGAAAGCATATCATTTCTGCATGGTACTCTGAAATTTACACATTTTTGGCTACATAGCTTGGTATTTTTCAGTGATTTTAAGCACCTTTTTCAGATGCCATGCAAGAAAATAGTCCCTCTCCTTATGCCATGTAAGGAAATAGCCCCGCTCCTTTTTTCAAGCAATGCCCAGTGCCACGAGCCTGCTGTTGCTTCACTGAATTCCCCTTTCACTGTAGGCTAATTGATAAGCAAGGCTAAATCGTAATCTTTCACGGTGAAACCTCAAATTCATATATAATCTTCAGTAGCTATTTATGTTAAACATGTTTAATTGGTCAGTCTACCGCCAAAAGAAACCACCAATGCAGTGCCTGTTTTAGCTTATTTTACCATAAGTAACCCGTTTTAAAATCGATTTATAAAAGTTACCTAAACATTATGTGAAGTTAATAAACAACTTGACTATATCACAAAGTAGTTTTATTATCCATCTGCGTTATCCGCTTCATATAAGACTCTATCCTAATTTTACAGGAACACTTGTTCAGTTTCAATAACCATCGAACCATAAATGGGGTTTACTTGTGCTCCATTATTATACGCGTTTTATCAGGTAGATTTTGTGAGGTCATGCAAATTTTGAAAAGGTCTAACTAGTATGTATTTTCATGATGTCAACTGAACTCGACATTTAATAGTCACCGAAAATTAAATGTCTACAAACTACGAAATGATGAGTAAGTGGAATAGTGTAGAACAAGATCTGTTTCTTGAAGAAAGTGCGAGAAAAGCAGAAATCAGGCCCGTTCCACACTATTCCACTTACTCTTTGGAAATTGTCATCTATGTAAGTGCATTCTCTCAGATTTCTTGTGCTGGGTGCCAATGATTGGGCTGTGAATGTTGTCCAGGAAGCTGTGCAATGTCAGTGCATTTTGCTGTTGCGTCAGTTGGACAACTGATTGGCTACTGACTTGTGTTTAGAGAAGAGTATTGAAGTAATCCTGTGTGTAATTTTAGTTCATTTTGATGCACAGAATATTAAGATATGACCTTGTGAAAAATTATCAGTTTCTTTTTTGCAACCATAATACATGATGGAGTGCGTCTCTAAATCTCCACTGAGCATGCAGAAAGAGAAACGGATAAATCGATCGCCAACCAAAATAATTAAACGATTTCAGCTCACTTAATTAGCTTCATGTAATCATGGAAGTACTGATATAATTGATTTTGTATGACACTTACACACCGATGCAAAAATAACACCAGTTTATTGTCACTATATGTCATGTTTCTTTTACTGTCCAGATTATTTCAATATTATTATTGATTACTTGAGATAATAATTTAGCCGGGCGATAGCCTCCGGCATTGTGTCTGGTTTCTAAAGGCGGCAAGTCCTTTCTCAATTTGGTTCATAATTATAATAATATAAGGGAATACTTGAATATGATTATGAAGATGTAGTCAGTTGATGTGAGATCTACAGCCGCATATGAACTGATTTGAAGTGGTTTATGTGGGGATCCAAATCTATTTAGAAATGTAGATACGTCTTGGCGCTTGACGCATAACACGCATTTCTGCTTAAACGTATGCGTATCATATACCATTCGACCTCGTCAGATATAGAACGGCTCTCGACGTTGCCAGTGTTGACGCTTTATTAACAGTGGAAATGGTCGTTAATTCAAATTAGTCTGAATTATGCGAGCAGTATGCGAAACGCTATCTAGTTTAGTATGATCATAGACCATCGAAACATATGGTATGATATTCTAAATGTTATGCGGAAGCAAAATGATGCATATCGTTCCACACATTAGCATATTTAATTAGGGTCACTTTGGTTTCCTTATTATTTTTGGCCTAGCTCCAATTATATTTATAGTATTTTGAGTTACATAATTAATTATTCACTAATAGGACGGATCGTACTTTTTCCTTTCATTTAATTGGTCAAAAATCAATCTCTAAGTAATAACGACGGAACTATTAAATGAGCTGCTACCCCCCCCATTTGTGACATGATGATGATATCGAGCAATGTCTGTAGAAATCGTATAGAAATGCTTTATCCCCATCCCCTATGACATTTGCCCAAAACAAACACTAGTTTATTATATCTGAATAATCTACGTCAAACTGTTATCTAAAGTCACCAGTAAAAATACAATGAGCAAACAGTGCGTTGTGTTTGAGAATGCCTCTCAAACCAAGATTGGTTAGATGGTGCAAATTCTACAGACAATTTGCTGCTCCCGCCTGATAAATTGACATTTATCGAGGTATATGGCATAATTAGAAGACTGGTATGTTTATATTTATGGTTATTAATGGGGTTAAGCAGGATTGGTGAGTTCAATAAGTGTTGACATAATGTGTGTACCGTGTAGACACGAATTGTCTATTCAATATGAACCCGGGGGGGGCACTCACATTTCCCAGCTATACGGGTATGTGCCGCGGCGACGACCCCCTTTTTCAGAGCCGCTAGCCGTTCCTTAGACCCTCTGAATTCATTGATTGCCCGCTCTGAAGCCCCGAAATTTTTCTAGCCGTTCCACAGTAGTCTGTGTTACAGACCGTGTACCTATATTATCCATAGGGAGAGAAACTACTGGGAACCACACACTCTCAGAAACCATAGTGGCTCCTGATTTAATAATTTAATGCACAATTCAAAGTGAAATCGATTCCTTCAAAAATCTGTGGCAAAAACGCAACAAAATTGAACCCTGGTTTGGCCTGCATGGTTTAGTTGCCGAGATTTTTCAGATTTTGGCAGCTGATCAGTTCCCAAGACCCCCTTTTGGCCGGTCAAACAGTTCCCAAGACCCCCCTTTTGACCGGCCGATCAGTTCCCTAGACCCCCTTTTGACCTGCCGATCAGTTCCTTAGACCTCAAGTTCGAAACTGGCGGTGGCACACCCTACCAAAAAAAAACTTGAGTGCCCCCCCCGGGAATATGAATAGCAAAGGCGACATGATCACATAACAATACATATTAGAAGGGTTAGGAAAGCCTTTGCATCGGAGCTTGAGATTGGAATTCCAGTTTCCTTTCTTACGAAGTAAGGGCTAAGAGTAAAATTGTACAATTGTGTTTGGAAGTGGCCTTGTCTCCTTTCTCCTTTTCCTTGCTATTTTCTTCCATTTCTTGCTTTGTTTATCAAAGCTATCTAGGCCAGCATGCATTTTATTAGCCTACACTGGCTATCCAGGCTTGTACTTTTTTATTCCAGGCTTGTGCTTTTGTTTATTTTAGTATTAGCTTGGAACGGTCCATGGATTAGCATGTGTCCCTCACGGACCAACCTGGGTAAACAAACAAACAAACAAACAAACAAACAAACAACATCACAGGCGAATTCTATAAGACGTCAGTAGACAGGTCGCACCAACATGAACCAAAGGAGTTTCCAAGTTTTAGTTCAATACAGAAACATGTATGTATCTTTAACAAAAACAAGTATGTATCTTTAACCCACCATTCGTTTTTGGCAAGATAGAAATAACAATTTTTGTGTACTCCCAAATGACGGGACTTTGGACAAATCGCCATATGTTTGACAAAATGGTTCGATTTTGGGTTTCGCTGGTTTTATTCAATACAAAAATACCGAAGTGATGATTATGATTATCATGATTATACTACTTCACCACAAAATATCTTTGAATAGGTTGCCACCGAAGCCTTCCGGTACGGGTCGTGTAGAGGTTACTTTCGTTTGTCACTTTTTCGAAGCTTGTGCAACCAACTGTATCGATGACTACACAAGTTTTACCAAATTTCTTGCATACAAATCCAAAAGTATTTCGGTATAAAGATGTCAAACATGACGTTTTGTACTACACCGTAGTAGGCCTACTTTCTCAAATTGACTGATCAACTCTCACACTACGCGTCTGTTTCCTGTTGGAACTTGAAGTTGGTGACGTTTTGGAGTGGAGTAATTGGTCATAAATGTGGGGTAGGAAGTGATCGCCCTCGCACACGGTCGACGTCCTATACGATAAATATAAATTTAATACTCCGTTGGTGAGCGACGGGCGAGTGGTAGTGAGCGACAGGCGAGTGGTATTTCACTGAACGCAAGAAAAGGAGTTCTATCTGATTGGCTAGCAATCGATCGCTTAGGTCGCTCAGTAGTCAACTACAAACTCATGCATTCAATTCGATTGAAATCGATTATTCTATTATTGACGAAGATAAAGAGCGTGATAGTGTGTCAATAATGTACATTGTATTGCACCTGGTTTTACCAGCATTCCTTTATAAAATAATTTTCTCAAAGAGTTGAATATTATCCAAATTTTTACAGCGGATTTCAAATGTTTTACATCAAAATTGCAGTTAAACATATCCACAGCAAAATACCGGTCCTCACCAATTAGTACATTTAATATCCAGTTAGTACATTTAAACGAAACCTGTGATTTACGTGACAACAAATAAAATTTTCTTACAATAGAAATATCATATGGGATACTGATATGGTAGGCCGCAACCGCCACAACGTGGAGCTGCTACGCGTAGCTGACTTTTTGTTCCGTGGAGCCAAATTGACCAATCATGTTAGAGTTTTTCATTACTCGGAGGTAAAACTGACCAATCAAGTACGACTTACTCATTACGTGAAGCGAATTTAGTCATTAAGAATTTGCCAGACGAGCTTCACGTAGTTGCAAGATATCCTCGGTCACGATAGTTATGATTCAAAAAGTAATTTATGAAAAGTACGAACCGACTTATTATTAAGATGGACATGCACTCACAAGAAACTCATACAGTATTGTACACAACTATATAGCTAGGCAGAGTGGTGGTAAACCATGCACACAATTCTGCGATCTGCAGTGTATCGCCGGGAGCTGATTTGTACATCTTGCGCGGCGTGGCCTACGGAATTCGACCTTCAGCAAACCAGTTCGGATTTACTTTATATACTATTAGTAGGCCATACATACTGTAGTTACGGTACTGCCCGTTTTCCTATACACAATACTCAGTGCGCTCACCATTGACGCGTGACCTAGTGTATGTTAGAAGGTTTTATGCCATTGCCTATATGACGTCACTGTGTAAAAAATAACCAGTCAATATTTAAAGTATTCTCTGAAATTCTAGAAAATATAGTTTTGTAACATTTCCTAAATTTTTAGCTAATTTAGGTGTTTGGAAATATTGGTACTTTTGTGTTTTAGGAAGGATATGTAAACGACAGATAACACCAAAAAATATGAACAAATTATTTCTAAACTGTGTTAAGTCTGCAAACCATTATGCTTCTCATTTTCAAGAACGCTGGTTAACAATAAGCAGACTATTGTCTCATTTCGTAAACAAAAGCCCAGACAGTATTGTTACCTTGCGTTCGCTTTATAATCATTCACCCAACTGAAACTATAATACCAGCTCATTGTTCATTGCACAGGTAAAACAGACACAAGTGCAGTGTGTATTTAACCAGAGAAGATCTGATGTAATATAGTTGAGCTGTTTTCATTGAGTGTTATCTTGGTTTAATAGCTTTTAATGTGGTTTAAGTCCTTCAAAGGTCGTGGTGAATTCTACTGTAGACATGACTGCATCATGATTATTTTAAAGTCAACAACATTCAACAATATGATCACCGTGATAGTATGACAGTATCAGTAGGCCTACCGTGGGTGTCAGTGATCCTGGCCTGACACAGTAGACAAACAAACAAACACGCCACACACATGGCACATGCATGCAAGATAACATTGACTATACACTAATCAAACAATGGTATTGATCCTGTACAACTGTTTGTGGTTTATTTACATTCGATTCATTTAAAATCCACATAGTAAACATTAATTTTGGCAAGAGTTTTCTCTCTGGAACGATGATGCATCAACTGGCTCCGCGTAATGAAAAGATCTAACATGATTGGTCAATTTAGCTCCGCGAAGCGAAAAGTAAGCTACGCGTAGCAGCTCCACGTTGTGGCGGTTACGGCCAGCCATATACTGATCATGCGAAAATCGTAAAACATAGAATAGAAACAGTGTGGCCGGCTCTCAAAATCTCAAATTGTATGCATAGCCTGAGTCGCACGGCCTATCTCGAACAAAATAGCTCAAAATCACCATGCGTAGTTGTTGAAAAACGTGAGGATTTATCGTACTACCACGGCAATTTTTAAGACGAAGATATAGGGATGATGATGGTGTGCCTCGTCTCGGTTGAATGTGTTGGCCCCCTTTTGTCGGATCAAGATAGCTTCCTTAATGTGTCTTCACTTTCTGTTTTGCTCTTTGTCCCTGGTGTTTGCATCTTCCCAACCTATGACATGGCTTTCCTCCGCTACGTGGTCCGTTATGGCTGAATAAGTTTACCTCTCATGTTACCGAGGCTTTTCTCTGTGATCTTGTGAATGCCTTATTTGAGGCTTTGTCAGCTTCGGTCTTATGTTTTTTGAGGCGTGATCCGAATACTCTCGTGGTTTCCCCTATGTAAGATTTGTCACAGTTAAGGCATGGAATTTCATAGACACATTCCGCTGTTTGTTATATGTCGTGGGGTGTACCAGTATGTTCCTGAGAGTCTGATGTGGCTTGAATCAGATGACTGATGTTTTCTAAACACACGTTTCGCTCGCTGAGAAAGTCTCTCTTTGTAAGGGAGGACAACCATGCCTCTGGTGGTTGTCTGCGTCTGATCTTTTTTCAGAGGTATCTTTTAAATGCCCATTCAGGGTAACCGCACAATTTCAGAGCTTCTTTGATTTTGTTCTCTTCAACAAGCTTGTCTGCCTCTTCCGTGATAACCTTTTCCTTTCTGTCCATTAGCATACGAATGACACTGAGTTTGTGTTGAAGTGGGTGGTGGGATTGGAAATGAAAGTATTGATCTGTATGTGTTTTTTCGGTAGACTGAAAGTTTGACTGAACCGTCCTGCTTTTTAACAGAGTATCAAGGAAAGCAATTTGTCTGTTTTTTTCGTTTTCATACGTAAATTTGATGTTGCCTGTTTTGTCAACCTGGCGCGATGTGAGCTGTTCTGCTGAACCTTTGCTAACTATCTCTGATACATCATCTACATATTCTGGGCTACCGTGGAGTCCATCGTGGTGCCGAACTTTTGTTGGTAAATCTGACCACGGAACGAGAAATATGTGGTGGTGAGCTCCATGATATCATCAACAGTTAGGTTGGTTCTATCACATGGAATGCGATCTTCCGTTAGCCGCCGTTTAATGATCTCTAAGGCTTCACTAATGAGGGTGTTTGTTTGTGAACAGGGACGCAGCATCGTGGGAGATGAACTCGTCACCATCGTCGATCAAAATCCCTATAGAGGCCGTCAGCGTGACGTCATATGCCGCCATCTTGTGGATACACGCTGCGATGCACACCGACACCACCTGGCTAATAATTATTTGGAGACACTAAAATGAATACACGGGATCGATACACGTGAATTGCTATGCACGATTTTGACATCAGACGAAAATCTTCGGATACCGGGTTAGAAAATGATGAATATCTCCCGTAAATGAATTTTTCTCAAGAAACCAGATGTGGTCTCATACACTTGAAAATACGTGTTGAACAGATATGATGGTCGCTAGAATGCGCTTTGAAAATTGGCCGTGCGCTTTGAACTCAAAATCGGACCAAAACTCTAATTTTATATTGCGTTGGTCCTGTATGGACTACATCGTGTAGTACAGCTGCACTCACTACTAGGCAGTATAAAAGTCGATGCCCATTGACCTCAATGGGGTATACAAACTTATTCACGCACAACCAAGATCAATTACCCGGCTATTGTGAGTAGCCTTAGTCATGTCCCTCGACTAATTATTCGTCTCAAAGAGCTTCAAAGGTCTGAACCAAATGGCCAATCGTGGCTGTGGATTCAACCTACCATGGCGATTTCTGCCATGAAGATACAGGGTCGATGACACTGTGCGATGGTCGTTCGATCTCCATGCGTGAACAGCAAAATCACTGTGTCGATGCGTGATAACAGCTGCGTGGCAAGCTGCGACCTGCGCGTAGTGTCCAACCCATGAACAGTTGAACACGCGTATCATTATTTGTACCCACAAGATGGCGAAAGGCTGATGGCCTCTATCAAGTCCTCAGCGAGATCTTTCGAGTTCATGGCATGGTGGTCGGATTGTCCTACTAGAGGACCTAGTATTTCAGCAAGTGCTTTTGAAGTCTCATACATAATTGAGCCACAATAGTCTACAGAAAGCGAAGACACATTAACGAAGCCATCTTGATTCGGCAAGGGCGGGGCAACACATTCAACCGAGACGAGGGCAACCACTTCCTACCCCACATTTATGACCAATTATTCCGCTCCAAAAACGCAACCAACGCCAAGTTCCAACAGGAAACAGGCGAGGGATGTGAGAGTTGATCAGTCAACCCAGGTTAGTCAATTTGTAGCACAAAACGTCAGTGAGGTATGTTTAACATTTTATTCCGAAATAATTTTGGATTTGTCTACAAGAACCTTTGTAAATTATCATTTTCATGTGCTTTTCATGATCAATAGCGCATATAAAGAAAAAGGGGAATCGGATCAAGATTGCATAATACTTTTGTGCTTCATTTATTAGTAGGTAGATGCATGAACCATCAAGGGCTATCCGTGGAGAACAGAAAAACAACACTTCTATTCGTGGAGACCGGGCCGAAACCGGGTAGGGCTACTTATTTTGCTGCCGGCGGGTTTGGGGAGGTTACGCACCTAGTTGGTGGAACCGGGACCATATACTGTACTTATATCTTTAATCAATTTAGTTTCACGTTGAAAATATAAATGCATTTCACCTGAAATATTAACCATTTACCATACATTGTGATTAACATAATGTGACCATCATGATTATTTTATACTATAAATTTCTTAACTCTCTCCACGCGGGTGTCGACTGCAGACGACAAATTAAAAAAAAAAAAAAAAATTTCAGAATTGTATTTTTTCATTACCATATTTGGAATCAGCATGAAAAATGCAAGTAAATGAGTACAAACAAGCCTAGTATTGGTTCAGTGGTTCTTTAGATAGCTCTTAATATTTTGAGAAAATATCTCAAAACTTGGATTTTTTATGTTGAAGGCTATGGCTAGCACGCAGAGCATTAAGCATACCCTAGCATACAATTGAAGCGTATCATACATTATCTTACAACATCATGTCGACCTACCTACCCAAAGGGTTTTCTTTTATCAGTATACCCCCATCCCATTATGGATATGCATAGCCCTGCATTACACAAGAGAATCGAGCATTTAAAAACCAAGGTACCGTAAAACCCTATCCAAACATTGGGTTGATTGAATGCATGCATGTGCATCAATACATTTCATACAAAATGTCTATCAAGCGATCTCGTTGAGCAGGGTTATACAATATAGACAATTCACCTGTTATACGTGTGCATGGAATATATAAAGCATAGAAGCATATCCTGGATAGACGAGCTTATACTGAGGCGTATGACGTCATTCAGTCCATCCACAATGATTACCCGGGAATGGTGAGAGTTTATTGTACGAGGTAGTATGAATACAGATTTTATCCCAAATAATCCTGATTGCAACGAGTATTATAGTATTATCTAAATCCTTTTCTTACTCCAAGGTTTAAGGGGCATTTCGTGATCCACAGTCTCATCTCCATGGGGTCACCAATTAAAATATATTCCTAACATATTGGACTAACACCACAGCTATATGGTACTTCACAATATAATAGTGATAGGACAGAAAAGTGCAAATGTTCGTATTTTATTTCGGTACAAATAATTCTGACACAAATTGACGTCACGGACGTGAACATCAATTTCATAATTTGAATATAGCCGCCATTCCTCCAACTAGCTCGTCCTAATACCTTGTCCATGATTGATCTAGGTATTTATGTGATGTCTATGACCTTAACCACCACCTGCGAGGTTTCATATCAGTATTTCGCTACATTTTGAATGTATTTTACAGTATTTTTACTCCATTTTGAATGAATCCAAAATGTGCCTTTAAATATTAAATAGAATAATGTGTGAATTTGAGACACATTTTAGCTTACCAATTTCCAAATAAGACATCTTTCAGCCCTAATATTTTCACGGAGTCAATCTAAAAAATACAGGCTTGGCAAAGTCTCCATTTATATGGAGAAAAAGTGAGGATGAAGCTACTGATCGCATTATTATCAATCACGAATAGAAAGACTGCTTTGATATGGTTTTGTACATTCAAGTTTATCTCAAACAATTCTGATACCAAAGTGTAACAGGGTTCGCAGGTTTTTGCCGCAGGTGGAAAAAGCCGCGGTTTTAACCACGGTTTTAACCACTTGGCAAAAACAGTTTTTGCCGGCAAAAATGGCAAAAACTAAAAAAGTGATTTATAGTTCAATTTTTCATCTCAAAACAAATTATTAAGTTACAAAAATAAGTTCCCGAATGTAACAAGGCCAGATTTTGTAATTATAAGCAAAATATTAAGAAATTAAAGGCATGTGTTTTTATTGCTCAAGTGCATTTAATCGAAATGTGGCATGTATCAAATTCAAAACTTTTTCATTTTAAGGACTTGATGAGACAAAAAATATGTTGAATGATTCGTTGAATGATGTGCGTTACTGTTTATGAGCTTTCTGTGTCACTTTTTAATATTTGAGTGACTATGTGTGAGTTTTTGCCAGTATTTGCCAAAAACAGTTTTGCCAGGTTTTTGCCACTTTGCCGGCAAAAAACAGGTTTTTGCCGGCTAAAACCGAACCCTGAAGTGTAATCTAATATATCGGTGGTAAAAACAAAATGGAAATGAAAGCGGGTTGGATATCGATTTTGTGTCTGCATGTGCTAGCCCTTGCTGTTTTTGAACTTGAATAGAGGATTACTTACATTTAGATTTGAAGACGCAGAGTTTTTACTTTGTACATTATAATTCTAAACTAATGTTAAGGTAGAATGAATGCAATTTAGTATTATAGATTTATTGAGAGGGATTATTCAACCTTTTCTATTCCCCGGGACAGTATATCAAGTCATGCATCAACTTACCCAGTTCAAAATTAAGCGGCCAACTGTCACTTTCACATGTGACTCTATCTTGATCATGATGCCAACCTGAACAACCAATAGCATACCAACCACACGCCATGGCGTGGATTACCAGGCCGGCTATTGTCGTATATTTAATAGTCCTTACTAGTGCTGTATTTGTACCGAGTTTGGATTCCGTTTTTTCTGCAAAATACAAAAAGAAAGTATAATAATTAGTGTTTATTCGTCATAGATTCTAGTGTTGTAGATGGTCTGAGCTCGATCACAGGTAGACAAACGGTCACAAGCTGCTCTCAGGAGGTATATGACAAGTGCGGTGCCACCCGTGCATGCAAACGTTTCACATTCAGTTAGGGTAATAATCATGATAATGACCTGTTCTTTATTGTGTTATGCGCAACAGTCCCTGACGTTTACTTTGAGTTATTTGGTACTACCATGTATAACCTTATTAAGGACCACGGAATTTCAGAGCAATACCAGCTCCATCATCAGCAATAGTTACGCTGTTCTAATGGCAGTACACACAATATACAGCCTGTCTCAAAAAAAGTTGTGCAAGTGAAAAGCGCCCTCTATGGCAATTAGAAAATACCGCTGTGACATGATGCTTACATCAACGTCAAGGGCACACTCTTAGCTCTTTTAAGAAATACCGTTTGTTTTGTTCAATTTGCTTGTTTTAATCTCGAGATATGTTTAATTAACAACGAAAGGGTAAAATCACAATTGTGCCACTTTTACTAGGGAAGAGGGCTGCACATGTAAATCAATGATAGCTGATGTTGATGCGTCTATTGCACTCCCCCTTCGGGGATCGTGCATAAGACGCATCAACATCAGCGCACATGCATTATTGTGTCTAATTTCTCTTCCAACAAGTAATACGCGCTCATTAACCTATAAGTTTTTGTTTGTCTTTTAACATGTCTTGAGTGACAATGAAAACAGTATTTACCATGATAAAATCATTGACATGCCCATGTATTTAATTTTACAGCATCCAGCAGAATGTGAAATATATATTTCTCTTTTGATTTGATTTAAGTGGGAAAAGAGAATCATATAATTTAATATCTGTTTCATGATAAAACAGTAAAACCTATTTTTATTGTTGTATAATTGATGCGTACTTTTGATTTCACGAAGGAACTCTGGATATTCTTGATGCTATCATTGATTTAATTGTACAGTCCCCTTGATCTTCCCTAGTAAAAGTGGCACAATTGTGATTTTACCCTTTCGTTGTTAACTAAACGTATCTCGAGATTAAAACAAGCAAATTGAACAGAACAAACGGTATTTGAGAGCTAAGACTACGCCCTTGACGTTGATATAAGCATCATGTCACAACGGTGTTTTCTAATTGCCATAGAGAGCGCTTTTCACTTGCACGATTTTTTTTTGAGACAGGCTGTACTGAACAAAATGTAGCAACTGCTCAAATGACTCCTTATTTGTTACATTTTACACGTTTTACACTTAGCGGTCATTCGATGTGGAAACGGGCTCAAACCCTGATGGGACATAATCAAGCAACTCTCACGTTCAAGAGGAAAGCGTGAATTATGTAATCAAGAAGGCGGAACAGAGGAAAGATTAACGGAAAATTACAAAGGACAATTCCCAATCATCACATTAATGAGTCGTATTGCCAGCTTACGACTGTTCCTAATATTTCTATGGCCGACCACATATCATCGAATCCTGTAATAGTAAGTTGTAGTTGTAATTTTATCAAATCAAAATTTGTTGCCGATGTCTCTGTTAATACTGCCATGAATAATCATCGTGCTATACCCCAGTCGCTAACACCGCGCGATATATGATTTGACTTATGAGCCAGATCGTTTTATTCATTCGCTGGTAAGAACAATCAATTTCATTGGTCAATAATGAATCGCTCGTAACATAACCGAGTGGAGTATCACACGATAATAAGTCATATTGATGTGCAAGAAATCGTGTGTTTATTTCCCAGGTAAGCGACGTACGCATATATCATTATGCATTACCACTTACTATTACACAAGCATTCACGGAATTATAATAACACATTATCTTTACTTTATTCAATTCTATTCTGGAAATGTCAAATCTTATCTTAGCAATGCTTACACGAGATATCTGTATTTGTTGAATTTATTTGTTGTATTTTTGTATATAAAACATTACTGTTTTTTATTATTTGTAGTAAAAATGTATAAATACGACGCTTGTGTAATTATTTACGTAGACACAATGTTATTCTGTAATTTGAATACATAAAAAGTCATGACTGTACACCCGCGTCTTCTTCCCATTTGAGCGGGGTTTCATGATACTTCTAAATTGACTAATGTTAAGATTATTAAAATATTAAAATCAGCACCAATATTCAACGACTGTCAAAAGCAATGTCAAGGTTTTGAATGTCGATTTCAGATATAAAACACATAATTGTCAAATTCAGGATTATTTAACATTTCAAAATGTTGCCCTTTGTTTTTTGCGATATTCGACCTCTGCAAAAAAGGATTAATCAATAAACTGGGATTGCTGTAACACCACTATATTGACAAGCAATATCGAGTTTCTATATAATTTATAGAACTATTGCTAGAATAAAAATAATAATATACTTAATTAATGCACAGAATATGGAAGCCCGATTTCCTTTTAAGAGCCGCGTGGGAGATTTTTAAATAAATATTCTTTTGTGTAACAACTGACACGTCCGATTTATAAAGGAATATATGAACATTAATTGTACATGTTATTTAACGATTCATAATACCCGATGCACAATTATGATCTGGTGTACATCAATTTTCATTTTCAGAAAATCGGGATAGCCGAGTTTATGAATGGGGTATGGCGGCGTGGATTGCTATTATTTTGGTAAATATAAGGATCGATAAAATTATTAACGCTTGTCATTATGTCAATCAGCTCGTCTGACATGTAATATATTTTTTCAAAATGTATAATTACTATAATCATAAAATTGAATAACTAGGTTAGGAAGACAATTATTAAGCTTGCTGTAGAGCAGCTCAACAAATATTTGTCGTCAAATTCAGTAATTTAAATCAATATTTTTCACAGGATTTCTACAAAGCTGTTCAACAAGATAACTACATAACGAACTGATATCATCACTGACAAAACATACAATCTTTCTGTGTCCATATCTTTCTAAATCCGAATCCTCTCAGATTTAGCTTAAATCCACCCACGCGCAACACATTTTAAAGATCAATCCATGTAACAGGTATGCGAGTTAATGTATTTTAAGTGCCTCGATTTGAAGAAAAAAATATAAGAATTTTTATATATGATACATATTATCAAAGGAGAAGGGTTTTACCTTTTTGGTTATCTCTGGCGTTGCATTGCAGAAAAGGAGCAACATAAGACGAAATATAAAAAAAATTCAAATGTTTTACTCTAAACACAGATTATATCAAATGTTTTTAGAGTAGGCCTACTATGTGTTTGGGTTTGTTTCAACCAGAAGAACATTATAATGAATCACAATGCTATGTTATGAAAAATAATAGAGGGCCGATAATGAGACACAGGCTACGTTGAAAGCAGGTGTTTGCAGTCATTTTTAAGTAAAGTTGAACATTGATGGCGCTATTTACCTTTAAATCTTGTTTGCATCAGTACAAGAGGTCGACACGTGTATAATGGTATTTAGAACATTGGGGAAAAGGCTAAAACGGAATTAACTCATATTATTTAGATACTTTATATTTTAAAGTATATGTAAATAGCGCCCCCAGTTTGCACACAAATGTACAGTTTAGAACAAGAATTAGAAAAAGATGAACAATTTGATATAGAAACGAAAATCTATAGTAAAAATAGCTACAAAATATAAGTATGTATTAGATTGAGAGCGGTTGGTATTGTCCAGGCCTAGAATTGAATATTATACAATGTTTTGTTAGAAAAATTAATAAATGATCACCACATCAAACAACCGTGAGAGGCAGGTAACAGGGAATCTGATGCTAATTCAGCGTCATACCTTGATTCAATGACCTTGAACAACTGATTAGATGAATAGAGTAAACCCCACATTGATGAGTATATTGTCATCTTTGTTATTCATTTAGGATATCCAGAATTGAAGATACACTGTAGCTTCCTCTGATATAGACCAGACAGATCAACTAGTAGCACTCCTAACGTGGGTCTACTTTTCGGCGTAGTGATAAAAACCGAACATTTCCGGTCTATAATGAGCTGATCAAACTATAGTGTTGATTGAGAGTGAAGTATTAGTCTCTGTCGTCTGTAAAGTAGCCTTTACTGCAACAACGGTCGGGGCATGTTTCGTATGTAAAAAAAAATACATGTTACATATTTTTAATAATATTGAAAGTTTTTCTTTCTTTAAAATAGATGGACTTTGATATAATATAATAAAGAAAATTGGAAAGATAAAGAAATTTCGGCCGAACAGGTACAGCAAGCCATTGCACTGAATGTGAACAACCAGAGCGACAATTTGCATCACCCAGTTGGCCAGCCCTCCAATCGGTCAGTCGATTTGTCTCGTCAAGAGGTATTTCCACTTAGGATAAACTAAGAAAATAAGTATGACGTGCTTTACTCAAGATTCGGTCACTGAACTTCTTAGTTCTACCTCACGATGTTCGTCAACCCAGCCTCGGTACATGCCTTTTGATGTTGTTATACCTTCAATTAAAGCGTAATACTATGAAAAAGCCTAAATCAACTGTGTTCTATCAGTGCACAAGACGAAGGGCTTCAGCCACACGATTCACATCCACATCCCATGATCCATATCGCATGTGTTCAAACTACGTCGACTTCAAACTCGTATCTGATTTTCAATCCTTAAGGTTATTAATTATTTTAAACTGTTGTGATTTGGTAGTTCACAGCATCTTACGAATGGTAGTGAGCTTTGGCAAAAATTGCATTGCTCAATTCATAGCGAGCGTGTAGAAGAATTAAAATATCACAGATATACTTTTATAGGTGCTGCGGTTCTTGAGTTACGTTGTAAAGAGGGCTGAAACAACAACACTTTTGTAAAACGTACATAAGTAATTAACAACAATAAATTAAGGAAGTTTGCAAAGTATACGATTTGTAGAATGAACTTTTGCAAAACATCAAAGTGTTAATTTTCAATAATATATTGATTTTTAGGTTGCTTCGACCAACAATACCTCGTCTACCCTTAAAGCAAATCAGAAATAATGACGTAGTTTGCACCCTACTGCTATTGAATTATGGGATACACACAAATACTGACTAACAGACGATGAATTCGCTAACACCCCTCGCTGTGTTGACGTCATAATGTGCGGACTATTAATATACCTCAATGGAAAATATCGTATATGAAAATGGATTCTTGAAAATTGGGTTCACATCGCATGCCTGGAAAAAAGGTAAGCTTGAAGTTGTCTTAATAATGTGCATCTTTGTAGGAGTAGTGTGTGCCGATACAATTATGTAAAAGACACATCGGATGGTTGCCAGAAGGGAAATAACTAAGCCCAATCGCCATTGCAACTTCCGGTTTTTGAGAGTAGTTTTGGGACACTTTGACCTCTGACATATCGGGAAAATTGCTGTAATTTATTTATTTTTGTCATAATGTTATCATTAAAAATATTTAAATAATTAATATATCCAATAATAATGCTTTTTGATTTTGATTTCATTCTTGTAAAACATTTTAGAGTACATTTTGTACGCACAAAAACCAATTTTTCTGAATTTTCCCAATAGGTCAGAGGGCAAAGTGTCCCAAAACTGCAAAAACTGCCCCACAATGCATTGCAAACTTCCAATGCCGATTTGGCTTATTAACATATCTCTGTTTAGTATACCTTAATCAAATATAAAAAAGCATCAAATAGGAAGTTACACAATAAAACCAAGTTATATTATCCATTAGGATTTCCTTTCCTTTTACATAACGGACTCAAAAGAAGAAACTAAGAGACGTTGATTGAACTCGTAAAAGGTCTTTGATTTAACATCCTGCAATTGGTCGCAATTGCTCTCATTGGCTTTGCATTTCGAATTTCGATTAACAATACTCGAGGGAAACACTTAAGTGTTTTGCTTCAACGCCGTGCTTGTTAAACCTGAGGATCTGTTCTCCTCAGAGGACTAGTGTTATTTAGGTAGTCCCTTGCATCGTGCAATACACGAGCTACTTGAAAATCGACCCGATCTATCTATGATAAGATAGATATTTTGTTGGGTGCTGCCTACAAGAAGTGCAAAAGGTTGCATTTTGTGGAATATCTTGGTGTGTTTTATTTCTACGAAATACTGGTGACCTTGATATGAATTTAGATCGCTTTGCGTATTTGATGTCATGCGTACACTTCACGTTGACCTGACGCGCATTTGCGAGAATAACGAAAACCACATGAGCGTTATGCGTACTACTTATATGCATGAATGGTCCCATTATATGTTATACAATGCTGAACGCGAACCCAATGTGATATACTGACTGCCCTTCTCGGTCTCGTAGCTATCTACTGTTGAAATTGGTATTGATGAAGTAGCTATCTACTGCTGATATTAGTATTGATGAAGTAGCTATCTACTGCTGATATTGGTATTGATGAAGTAGCTATCTACTGCTGATATTAGTATTGATGAAGTAGCTATCTACTGCTGATATTAGTATTGATGGAGTAGCTATCTACTGCTGATATTAGTACTGATGAAGTAGCTAACTACTGCTGATATTGGTATTGATGAAGTAGCTATCTACTGCTGATGTTAGTATTGATTAAGTAGCTATCTACTGCTGATATTGGTATTGATGAAGTAGCTAACTACTGCTGATATTAGCATTGAAAAATGCAAGGTAATAAATGCGATCCTAATATGAATAATTATGCCACGGATCGGAGAAGACCCCACACACCAACCCCAACATAACACCCACCACACACTTTAAACAATATATTTACACGCGCAATTTACATTGGAAGCAAAAGCTATCAGAACTTCAAATATATGCATGTGTGGGAATATCAACACAACAGAATCTATTTAAAAACTCAAGCTGAGCTATTTTGAAATTGCTGAAGGCTCCTCTATTCCATGCCACACACAGTTTAAATCTTGCACCAAATTATAATATACCTATATTATGCGATAAGGGTGTTGATCTTATTTCACGGTCCACTGGTGAGGCATGTCAGAGCCGAGTATGCTTGGATGACGCTAACCTGGTTATGAGCTAGTACAGTACCAGCGAAAATACTGGTAAATTATCACTATTACCGAAAATGCATATGTATTCAGAACAAAAAATGGTATGTGTATGTTATTGCTATATGCTTAACGTTAACAATGCTGTCAAATCTCCCATTTATTATAACACAGTGCGACAAAGTGATGTGCAGGTCCTGTAGGCTGTGTGCATATATCTGCCTTAAGCTAGTGTCGATCGTGATTTTCTATCATGTATACTATTTCTTTCTTATTAAGACTTTGTCGATATTTTAAATTACATGTACTCTTTTTAGCCCGATGCTCGATTTTTGGAGTGTAAGGTCGATATCCCCATGAATGTAGGTCGTAGTCATGCACTTTTCTCTTCAAGACGTCATTATTAGATCCATCCATGCATTAACTGGGCTTACAATAAATGACAACTACAGGCTGTTAGTTAACTTTACAATGCAATGCTGTCATTTCTGTGTTGCTAAATAGGGAAACATATTCAAACAATTTTCAAACCTCGTTTGTAGCTGGTCGTTCTTTAGAGCGATGTTGTCGATTCGCTGAATGAAGAATTGGTAAATGTCACGTCCGGAGGGACATACAACCCCGCGATTTTGACTAGGGCTCAAATATAGCGGTATGTTCCTAGAATTGGCGTGCTAACTCAATGCCATTAAGTATATTACATTCTTTTGTTGTAGAACAAAAAACTTAAGCTTTAACCATCTGTTCACAAATATCGACTGCGCCTTTTCTTAGTACCATATTTCATATCACTATAATGATTTTAAACTGATGGAAAGTTTAACTACTTATAGCAGCTCTTAGTTAGACCTGTGACTCGTAAGGGAGATATGTAGTTTTCCCGGATCATAAAATTACGGTAAAATATATATTATGTATATTATACTGTGCGGAAAACATTACGTATTTCCCCTTTCCCAACTAAATATAAAAAAAACCTACTCGAATTTCTCCACGCGGAAAAAGTCACTACACTAAATTGCAACTGTTATATTATTATATTTCCAACCTACATAACAATACATTGAACAAGTACAAACATGCCCTCAACTTAGCGATCTTAAAACAAACCCTAGAAGTATAGTGACAATCTCGAAATTGGGTAGATATTTACACGATATAGCCGCACGAAAAGCTTTCAGTTCAGGGTGTGATTAGTAAAAGGCAGTGCCAGTTACCGGAGGGTAGACATGCAATTGCATATTTTGCAGGATTCATTGTTGTCGGTAGGCAAAGACGCGCTATTTTTAAGCCAATACACATCGGCCCTTTATACCCTGGCGTAGCTTCCTTATAACAACACTGACTGCGAGAAATTATCTTACACATAATCCCTTTGAGATAAAATTTTGTTTTTCAATGAATTTGCAGACTATTCTTTATGTTATCCTGCGTGTGTATGTAGCCTAGCAGCTTGTATACGACACACTTTTGAAGATCAAAGGATAAGAATTTTAAACATCTTTTAAGGGCTGAAATAATGAAAATCACACATTGTATAGTCAACAGCAATAGGCGATAGCTATTTGCCCAATCAGATTGATCGTTTAATTTGCTTAAGAAGGACCAAATCATTTCATTGGTTAAAACTAAAATATATCCTACCGTTACAGAGATTTTTGTTATCTTGAAAATATCATTTGACTCTTTAACACTTGCAGGTGTTAAAAGCATGTCGTTGATGTATATATTTTTTCATGAAGATTATTACAAATATTGAAATGGCGGTAAGTTGAAATCTGCTTGTAAGTTCTTACGATGTATTTTTTGATGACCATTTGTAAAATTTCTTATCTACTTTCTGTGTGTTGCAATATGATGTTCTTCTACACAATAATGTAAATGTTTTTCTGATGTTATCTACTTCTTTTCTACAGTTTTTTCATTAATATATTGATAGCAATGTTCGATTAATTCTACGTGTTTTTCTGATTTTCTGAATCTTCTCTTGTTTGTTTGTTTGTTTGTTTGTTTCATTGGTGCTATGAATGTATCGTTCACAAATGGTTCTTGATCAAAACCGTCTCAACTTTTAACAGCTTTGTATACCATTTACATGAGCATTATTCAATGATTTGATTAGCCTATCCAACCACTCCAATCATCCGGGCAAAGTCTAATGCGGCTATTTACTTAGCATCCTGTTAGTGTTCATAACAAACATTGAACATGAAAATATGATTTTAATAAAAAGCTGCAATTGAGACATACGGTTGTGTAACAAATCTAATAACATTAAGGGCTGGGGTATGAACGTTTGGACAGTATTTATTGTGGGACATGAGAGCACATCAGACATATCGAATTGCATTCTGAATACGAAGAATGTCATTCTGATATCAAATAATTTTCATTTTTGAAATTCACGATATAATACAAATTTTATGACAAATTATTAAAATTTGATATTTTTCAAATTTTGATATATAACAGTCCTCGAAATAAATTTTATAAATCTAATGATATATTCTTAAAGTGTATGTAGCAGGGAGGAAAAGCCGACGATCAATTGAAAATTGTGACCTTTTATATTGAAGATATGGATTATTTTCCCAAAAAGACCTATTTTTTTTGGGTGTTTTGGGAAAAAAAATCCAAATCTTCAATACGAAAGGTCAAAATTTTCAATTGATCGTCGGCTTTTCATCCCACCTACATACACTTTAAGTATAAATCATCAGATTTATAAAGTTTACTTCAAGTACTGTTAAATATCAAAAATATCAATTTTAATGATTTACCATAAAATGTGTATTACATTGCGAATTTCAAAAAATCAAAATTATTTGATATCAGAAGGACATTCTTCGTATTCAGAATGCAATTCGATATGCCTGATGTGCTCTAATGTCCCACAATAAATACTGTCCAAACGTTCATACCCCAGCCCTTAAAAACTCAGCGCTTTCGGAAAACATAGAATGATATTATCTTTATATTCGGCTAAACAATGTAGTAGAACATGGAAAATTCAAAATAGACATGGGATTCTGTACAGCATTCCGTGTTTAGAAACATTAATGGTCGCTACTGAATAACAGGATAAACAATACTATTCACATGGGAAGCTGTACTCCGCAAGGACAGAATAAACCTCGTCTTATTGCACGCACAATTTTGGTCAAATCTATTGATTAGTTGATCTATAATGCCACTTGCTTATATACTCTGATTTAGGACGCACCCTAAACAAACACGCAGTGTCTTTGGAAAAATCAAACCTGTCCCAACTTGGGTTTATTTGCCAAAGGTAAGGTTTTTTGCCCTGCGATTTTTAGCTCAGACCAACAGAGGGCGTACCAAATGTAAACACATGTCATCTATATTGTGGATATGTGTTGTTGTACTCCACATGACAGAATAGCCAGCATCCCATGTTTATTTACATGTCATACGTTTATTTCATTTTACTGATTGCTCAATTGTGTTTCGTTATAAAATGTTTGGTACTACCAACTTAATATTTTCGCACTACCTGTACTAAATACTAAATTGTATGCAGCTCACTTTCTGTCGAAGGTTGTTTATATAGTTCAACCTCATATCACCTGCGCCACATGTTAGGCTTGCTTGCTACGTGTAACACTACCCCGTATGTATACCCTGCCACGTAATCACGTTAAGAGCGACTTCTTATGCCAAATTAAAACTGTCATAACAATGATTGCCCAAATGGCAAACCCTATTTTTCTTGCAAAAATTGAATTGAAATTCAATAAGCATTCTCCGGTAAAAGGTCACCCAAGCTCGTCCAGCTGTTTAGGGACTGGTTTAATTCATGTTTCCTCAAATTTCTGGTATATCCAGAGGCAAATGTCGCACTTTATGACGTCATAATGAAATTATAAGGTAGGGAAGACAAGAAGCTATAGGACGGCACAGCGACCGGATTAAGTTTGAGGTGTATAATGTACAGTGCAATGAACGCTCTAATTGATGGTTATGGCCACTGGGGCCATTGGTTTTCAATACATTGACGAAGTGCATGACGGTACAAGAAGATTTGTCGTTACACTTCTGGTTTATTATGTTTACAAATTGTCAAAATGCACATTTGGGGATTAAGAGTTGTTGATGTGACAGATGCTTATACTCTGTCCGGCGTAAGTATGACATAATTTCACTCCGACTATACCTTGTTGTTTTGATCCAAGTATTTACTATATATGACGTGCCATTCATCTCTCATTGGTGGTTGGCATTTTTATGTAAATTAGTTAACATTGCGCGTGTTTAACACATGTAATATATGTGTGTGTGTTACAAGAGCCTGTTAGTAATAATGTAATATGTCCCAGAAACCCCCAAAACAACATCAAAATATAGAAAGTAACTTTGAGACCTTTGACCTTGACACGTCAATAAATCACATTCTATCATAAAGACAACGTCCAATCCACATTTGGATCAACACAAATGACTACAATGGGTGACTCTCTTGAATTTGGATAAAGCTTTAGAATATACACAGTATCCAACTAGAACGTTAATCCCACAGTAAAGGATAGGGCGTAATCATGGTAATGTACTGGGTACATGTACAGACCTTGGCTGACCGTGTGAGTACATGGGGTATTAATTCAGTGCAGCCAATGTCCTAGAGGGTATTTTAATATTAAAATATGCAATATTCATGTTCCATATTTGGTATTCTACTGGATTGCAAATGTGTCCATTTTTGTCAATTGTCTGACAGACGGTTTAAAATTGCAGGCACGCAAATTTGTTTTCATACAAGCTCCCAGTCATTATTTTGATATCATGTTCATCGTATAACACAGGGGTATAATCAACAATTTCTGTGCAAAAATCAATTTCGGCCAATTCTGCAACACATTTCGTCAGATTTGTCGACGGGCCTTCGGTGATATCCTTTTTCCCCCACATCGTTTCCTAGAATGGAGTCGAGGATGTCGGGAAATATAGTTTGACCAGCTAGTAATAGGCGGGAAATGTTAGGCTTTTACCACTACGACGAAAAGTAGACCCACGTTAAGAGTGCTATTAGTTGACCTGTCTGGTCTTTATTTGTGCGTTAAGGAAAGTAGACAAGTATAGGATTTGATTTTATAATTCGTGATGCTTCTGGCGAGATATCACAAAAAAATTCTCAAAATAAAATATTTTGATATTAATCCGCGTTGTTATAAGGCCCGCCGATTACGAGCTGACCAAAGTATAGGCTGCCTCAAAACCAAGACCGTATTGTTTGGTAATGCCAGCAGGTCATGAGCCATTTATTCCTTTCGAACTTTTCATTTACTAAAATTCGAGACATTTTGTATTTATATGACATGATTTCACTTCTTACTTCAGATTGGACAGAGCAAATATTACCCAGGTCTCTTCGATACGAAATGCATGATGGGAAATTAGTGTAAAGCTTTTACTGGTTCGTTATTTTGGTATCGCGTCAGTATTAAAGTGGACGATTTGAAAAGAATATGTGGCCCGTGTCATTTGGTTATAACCGGCTGACATTTCAAAACTTGTTAAAGTCAGGGTTATCCTTGCGATTAATTGATAATTGATATTAATTGAAAAGGTAAGGGTTATATCAAGAGGCTGCAGCACAGTGTCATCGCCCCGATATCTTCATGGCAGAAATCGCCAAGGTAGGTTGAATCCACCGCCACGCATGGCCATTTTGTTCCGACCTGTTTAATAGTTTTGAGACGCATAATGGGCCGAAGGACATCTGACTAAGGCTACTGACAATTGCCCGGTGACTAACCTCGCTGTGTGTGAGTGAGCATGGTACGCCATATGGCATCTGCTTTTAGACTACCTCCACGATTGGCCTATACACTGCGCTATATAGTTCGGCACATATAAAATCAGAATTATTGTCAGTTTTTGAGTTCAAGACGCAAGCTTCTTTCTCAAGACGCTAGCTAACGACTATCATATCCGTTGAACATATATATTCAAGTGCAAGGAACGAAATCTGGTTTCTCAATTACGGGAGATATTCATCATTTTCTAGCCCGGTATCCAAAGATTTTCGTCTGAATATCAAAATCGTGCATAGCACATTCACGTGTATCGATCCCGGGTATTGATTTTAGTATCTCTGCTGTACCAAGTAATTATTAGCCAGGCGATGTCGGTGTGTGCAGTCAAAGCTTAATAAATTTTGTTGAAAGCTTTTCCGAATTTTTAAACAAATAAACGGTGCCAAAACAAACGTTTAACACACGCTTATTTTGCGCCATATCCTAGAATCTGAGTTTTGGGAATGTTTGCAATGAAATGCTTTATGGGCTATTCCATTTGAAATCGTCACCCCCCTAGAAGGAGTATGTTTAAAAAAAGGATTGGCTAGGGTTAATTTTAATCCCATGATTTATATATCTGCCACAACTGGAGTGAGTATATTCAAATGGAATTTACACAGTTGTCTATTCAATTTGAAAACCAATACTCCCTCTGTGGAAGACTTTAGCTATTAAAATCTTCCGCAGAGAATGTGCGTATTTCAAATTGAACAGCCCATTTCACCAGAGTGAATCTTGAGGATATAAAAAACATTATAAAAAGTTGACCAAACTCATGATACTTTTCCGGTAGTTGTTAGCCCGGAGACATTGTGTTATCTGGGTATGGTAACACGATGGACCTGGCACACACATCATGAAAGCTGCGAACAAGTTGATTCCGTGAATAACCCATTCCCATAGGCTTGGTACAGTTGCATGTTGTACTCACGGTAGTCTTAATTGATTCCACCAACGCTTTTCCCACTTATTCCACAAATCTATAAAAATGCTTAAATAAGTTCTACACTCATAGAAATGACTTGTTCGCTTTGTTGGCGCAATTCAAAAGGAGTAAGTTTGGACAACTCAAAAATAGTGTAAAAGTTGCCAAAACAAAATTCATTTTAGAATATCCGAACTTAAAAATGCTGAAAAAGCTCAAAAAGTTCCGTCAACTAATCAACTTTGTTGGCATTACTTAAAAAGTTGATGTAAGTCGTTGCGTCAACTTTTTAAGTAATGCCAACTTCTGAATTCAAGTTCAGGGAACTTAGAAAATAAACAAGGTTCAAAGAACCAATTAGTTGAGTTATTGTAACTCAACATGTAAGTTGATGTAACTCGTTCATATTAAGTTACTGGTACTTATTGTTTTGAGTTATTCCAATTTAGTACTTTGTTACTTAATTCACGTAATTGGATCATTTTCTGCACAATTAGCAGTATTCAAATATTTATTTTTGTAATCAGTGCAAAATGTTGTATACTATAGCACACCTCTAGAAAATTATGCTAACCTAGTTTTATTTTCTGAGTTGTAATCACTCAATAAAGTAAGTGCAAATGAGTGCGACCAACATAATGATATCGAGTCAGCGTTACTCAAAATTGCACGCGTTGGCATTACTCGGCAAGTTGTCGCAACGACTTACATCAACTTACTGAGTAATGCCAACGAACAATTTCTATGGGTGTAGAATTTATCTGGTGTATTTGTCTGTAATTCACTACTGTTTCCATTACTTGCTTTTTTATCATTCATAGAATTGTATAGAGATTTAAAATTCAAATTGAAACTTAAAATCAACGTGGGTGTTTAGGTGGCTATTTAGCCACGTTTTGAGTAGTATATGGGATGCTATACGGACCGGTGTACACCATATTACGTGATGTGACATGGTGCATAAATGCTCTAATGGAATCCGAATCAGTCAGATTCATAGCAAAGCAGATTTGAGTCATATATAGGGGTGGAATTGTGCAATTTTCCTTAAAATCGCCAAACTTGGCACAGTGGTATATTTAATTTAGTGAGCTGAACATTTTAGGCTAGGGAGGCATAAACAATACGTCCCCTATCGGTGCACAACGCCCTCTATAGTTTGATGAACTGAGTTTACACGTTATTCAATATAAAGCGAATGTACAATGACTAAATTGCACCAAATTTGGCACAGGGGTAGAGTTTAGTGAGCTGAACATTTTAGGCTAGGGAGGCACAAAAATTATATTGGATAAACTCAGTTCATCATTAATTGGTTCATAAGTTAAGATAAAATAAGTCTTATGCAAAGTCTTTGTATTCACTGTTCATCTTACATCCATTGCTTAAAATCCGTTGCCCAAATGTTTTGCAATTCTGAAGGACACACAAAAAGGTTTATCATTTCTTGCATAAGCTGCAAAGCACATTCAATTACAAAATCAAAACGAAAATCGAACACTTGAATCAACCTATTGTGTGGATTACCCTGTGTAGCCTAATTCCTATGATAAATCTCACTCAATCTCGATTAAAAGAAATCTTACGAATTACCGCATAGACACGCATGATAATTATGCGCAAATCAAGAATCAACAAGCTTACCCGCGATCTCCGAATTTTGTTATAACAAGTCGTACATAAACAGTTGTAGTACATCAGACATTTGAAGTGATCATTGCATTATGCTTATATTCACGTATGCAAACATTTTCAAACCAAGTTTGTTCTGTTATATGGTTTCATTAAATAACAATAAACACATCTCATTTGTTTAATGTCTAAACCCTTAGTATTATTATCCCCCCTATTGTTAAGTTCTAGAACATAATCGGCTGGTCCTATTGATGAGCATAAATATGATTGACATACTTATTATCATTGTGCACTCACAATCAATTACGGAAGGCTTGGTTATTTAATGAAGCTAAACATTTAAACCGGGTTAAGACACGACAAAAATATTTAAACCTGGTTACGATACGACAACAATATTTGAACCTGGTTACAATAGGACCAAAAATGTTCTCAGCCGTTGACTACTACGCAGAGTGTTTAGTGCACGTAGCACTCGTTAATATCGCTCTACTTTGTAACTTAATATGACTTCCAAAATTAAACTTTTGGTCAATTTAGCTTCAAATATCAAAGTTGACCCAATTAGAAGTAGGTCTACTGTGGTTTACTTTGTGACATCAAATATTATTATCCGCGGGCCCGAAATGCAAAATTTCACACCAATTTCAATCCATTTCAAGATGGCGGGATAACCAACCCCATATTACGAACCCATCTACAATTGGCTACTACATTTAAAAAAAACACTCCCCCTGTGGAAGATTTTGGAAATATGTTCCACAGAGGGAGTATGAATTTCAAATTGAATTAGCACATAGGCAGCTCCATTTGATTTTCATACACCCTCTGAGAATGATTCAACTTGAATCTTCTAGGGAGGGTGAGTCAAATGGAGCTACATAATAACATATTTCCAAAATCTTCCACTGGGGGAATATGGATTTTAAATAGAATAGCCCAATTTTTCTTAGCATGAATATGGGACTATGCAATATTGCTATTGAATTACCTAAGGATATTTTTCTGTATATAGTTTGCATGAGATGTTATAAACCCTTCAAACGCGCCAATATATGCATAAAGCAGACGACAACGGTTGGCCCAAATTTACCAGATTTTCCTTGAAAGTGGTACAAATATGGCAACACCATCTTGACCATTGACCGGTCGGTTAGTGCTCAACAAAATGTCAATTATTATGTTATCTATTGTTTCCTTCCTACTAAAATTAGCAATTGGTTCTGTAGAAAAGTGATTTTTTTGTCAAGATTTATGTTGGTGTTCTTGTTTTATCCTATGTTATCCCCTATATACACATAATTATTCGCGTGGGACAGTTCACCTGCGGCTTATCACATATCCTTGCGTATACACAGTGTGTACAAACATCAACGAGCAACAACGTATATTTTGATTTCCAAAAAAATACACTGAGATTTTGTCTTGAAGTCTAGTTTCATTTCTAACTTTAACTTGCATAGAAAAGCAGATTTTTACAGTCATTAAGGGCTCTGGAATGAGCGTTTGGACAGTATTTTTTGTGGGACATGAGATAAAATCAGACATTACATTGCGAATTTCAAAAAATCAAAATGATTTGATATCAGAAGGACATTCTTCGTATTCAGAATGCAATTCGATATGTCTGATGTGCTCACATGTCCCACAAAAAATACTGTACAAACGCTTATACCCCATTACTTAAAAATGTATTTTTGATATATCCAATCCTTAATATTTAGGACTTTCGACTGTACACATTATCATCTTATTCTCCGATAGATCGTTACTTACGTCAAAGAATCTGTTTAGTTATACATATGGAAACGGCAGATTTGAAGAGCTTTTTTCTTTGGGTTATCTTCAATTTAAGGCGCTTTTTGAGCAAATCATGTACGATCATGATCCAATGCACCCAACGTACCCTTAAACTACTCACACCTTCCGCTGATTGTAATGTTGTATCACTACAATTGCCTGTAACTACATTTATGTACCTAGCAAAAATTAAAGTGCTAAATATCGCTGGCAGCTATATCATATTACTAACGGTATCTCTACATCTGCTTGAATTTTTTTAATAATAAAATTCATCAACCGCTCTAAACGGAGGAGAGGTTACTAGCATTTGGATACGTTATATAGTATATTATACATGTACATGATGCAGTCATGTCTACAGTAGAATTCATCTCGACCTTTGCAGGACTTAAACCCCATTAAAAGCTATTAAACCAAGATAACACTCATTGAAACAGCTCAACTGATTAAATCGGATCTTCTCTGGTTGTGCACATGTGTCTGTTTTCATGTGCGATATCGCAATAAAGCTGGTATTATAGCTTCAGTTGGGTAACCGATTATAAAGGAAACGAAAGGAAACAATGGTATGTGTACCTTTGTTCACGAAATGAGACAATGGCCTGCTTTTTGTAAACCAGCATTCTTGAAAATGAGCAACATAATGATTGTTGACTTAACACGGTTTGGAAATAATTTCTTCATATTTTTGGTGTTATCTGTCGTTTACATATCCTTCCTAAAACACAAAAGTGCGACTCTCTCCAAACACCTAAATTAGCTAAAAATTTAGGACATGTTACAAAACTATATTTTCTAGAATTTCATAGAATAGTTTAAATGTAGCTTGTACCGTTTTTTTGTGGCATCCTTCAGAACGGAGCGGTCCGTTACCAATATAGCTCAATATTTTCGGTCAAATCTCCATTCAATTAACACGGGGGAGTTGCCTAGCTATGAGCTAGCTATGCTTTGCCCTCACTCATATTCTACGAAAGTGCGACCCCTTCTGAACATCTAACCTAGCTGTAATTTTAGGTCATGTTAGAGAAATATATTTGCTAGAAGTTTTGCTAGAATAGTTTAAATATTGGCTGGTTATTTTTCACACAGTGATGTTAACTAGGCAATGCCCATATATCTATAACATACACTATGTAGAGGTCACGCGTCAATGGTGAGAGCTCTGTGTATTGTGTATAGGAAAACGGACAGTAACTGCAGTATGATTGTGAGGGTAACAAGAAGTGCACATGTTCAATCTGTATTATGATAAGCAATATTGAATTTTCAAGAAAACTGTCATGTAACTTGTTCAACAGATAGACAACAGGCATTTATGGTACTTCAAATTTGCGATGGCCGTCCATGTGTCATGCTTTGCCTAAATAATACAAATCTGAAAAAAAAAATCTTATGGGTATTATTCGTTTAAATGTAAGAATGAAAATTGGTATGTGATTCTGGTGTGTTGGTAATTGTTTTTACCTTGGTTAACATGATAGTCAAATATATTTTACATGCTGCTTTTGAGCATAACACGGGTATTATCTACTGCTGATAGCAAAATATATGTAATATTGAGTAATATTAAGTCTTATACGGATGATATCAGCTGACTTTGGTTTATCATAAATATTGCCAACTAGCATTATTGCAATCAATGTGACATAAAAACTAATGATATTTGCTATAAAGGTTTATATACTACATAAATGTCATATACGGAAGTAAAGTAAACCAATGCTAGCGACCATTAAAACCAATGATATAATGCGTTTTGTTATTGCATCGAAAATGTTGATGTCAAATGACCTCCTGTCACAATAAATATTTTTGTTACTTCTAATGGGTACGTAATATCATAAATGACTATACTGCTGATAGCAATCTATTTTTTGTTAGATATAAATAGCCACCAAGCACATCACCGATGCAATCATAATAAATTCTATGACTTTCTGAAGCCATTTTTACAGGAATTATGATCACGTGATTAACATAATATTTCAAACTTATTTCGGGCATTGCTTTTATAGTTTGCCCATGGTTACTTGTGTTCAACCAATCATATCTGCAATCAGTATAGCTCAGAATAATTTGTCATTAGTGGTGTACTGAGTCTTATCCTTTGGCTTAATAGCCGAATTCCACACAGTAAATAAAACAAGACTCCATTCGTGCGTGTAGAGACTCACGATGTTTTGTCATCCGTGTTGGCAGGATCTGTTATGGTAAAAAGAGGCTATTTTGATACGATTTGTCGGACGTGCAAGTTTTATGCATTGAATACATTGGTGTAGAATCCTTGATGTGGCGTAACAGTAACGTCGTCTGCTTCCAGAATGACTTTCGCGCGTAATTTGTATACCAAATCTTATCCATGCTGCCTAGTAACCTTATATATCATACTGTATTCATTCAATGGTATATAGAGACATTATACGGCGACTGCTTCGAAGTCTGAAAAATTGCACCGCCGTGGCTTATTTCAAGGTCACTGCAAAATTACCCCCTTGTGGGCTTTCCCAATCCATAATCTCAGCAAAGCAAGCTTATTATGTTTTCCTTTCCTTTAGTCGAACGAATACTTCGAGGGTTGACAAACAGAAGGCCTTAACTCACTTTTGGCCATTTTGAGATTTTGGTACCAAAATAATCTGTAATACCCACAGATTCTTAAAATCATAAAGCCTTAACTCAATCAACTTCCTATTGCATCTATAGCACAATAATACTTGGGTCACATTTCAATGCAAAATATTATTTTACTCATGTTTCTCAAAAAGGCACTTTTTGAGTTAAGGGCTTCTGTTTGTCAACCCTCGACTTGTTGTTGACCTCATGTTAGCCCGACCCCAGGACATGTTATTTCCACTGGATTAACATTGATCTTATGTGCTGTTCTGCTGCAACTACCAGTCCGATATTGCCGTAGAATCGGGAATATCGTAAGCACCAAATCCAATATCGTAACTTGCCTATAATTCACGATGTCGTGTTGTAAATTATGACCCTTAATTTGATAAAACTTTGTTATTTTTGTTCCGTTTTGCCCATTTTATATAGTAGGTAAACTACGCATTGCTTTGTGTTATTGTAGACAAGGTACCTCTTCTGGGTACCTCTTCTAAGAAAACATCAAACCGCTGCCATATCGAATGAAATAGTGAATGTCATAGTAAACGTATGAGTGGGTGTCGGGTCAGGGTTGCCATATATGTGTGGGCTGCGCAAGGGTGAGTAAAATAGGCATAAGATTACAAATAATTGTCTTCGACTATCGCGGTTTGTTTTTTCATAGGCTTTTTTTTCATCGACATTTCCTCATAAGATAGAGAACGAAGTCCAAAAAGATCAGGGTGTCCAAAAAGATCTTCTTAACACATTTATATAGTTGCAGATTCTTTCTGTATTTGGTTGACTTCCTTTCTTAAACGGTGGTACTCTCTATTATCCTTGTCCAAACTCTATGTGGTTACTCAGTCAATGCTGTGCTGAGATTCTGTGAAAAAACGAAGGTTGCTGAACTTCAATTCGCGTGATTAATCTTTTTTGAACAAAATAATTGTCTTAACAAAGCAAATGACCTTGAAATGCAAAATGTATAGATGTCTCAGATGCTTTTTCGTTTGCTTGTTTTGTTTTGTTTTGCTTTTGGTTGTTTGCTCAGTTTGTGTTTTCGTATTTTTTGTGCCTTTCTTTGTATTGTAAGTTCTTTCTGCCTCTCATCTCCTTACGACTTGAGTCATTGTGATGTACGTATGGATAGAACGAACTCAAAGTTCAAAAAGAATTAACTCAACTTATTTCTTTTGTTTAGAAACATTTGATTTACTTTCCAAAATAAATGTATTGTATCGTTGCATTAAGAAATTATTATTATTATCGTTTAGCTAACATGACAGGTATGAGATTAAGATGCACGTTCCAAGCCATTGGTGCAAAGCCCGACTATTTTGTAGTATAAAAATACAATAACACATGTGTTTTTTACATCTCGTTTGTCTCATTAATATACCCAGGAATAGACCGTACTACATGTAATGGTTACTTGCTCTTGCTGCTCATGTGGAGAGGCTACATTGCATGATTTGAATTTGCGCAATGATTATAACGTATTTTGCAACGAAGATAATTTAAAAATAAAGTATTGTGTTCTTTTAATTGTTTTTCTAATACTTGCCGTTGTTTAGTGATCAAACATGCAGCTTTTGGTTGCTGATTCAGGAGTTGGTATGTTCGTCTAGAAATTCTGTGATTACTTGTGATCTTTACTCATTAGAGACCCTTACCCATTATACAGGGATGCAAATTGTGCGGGAGCGGGGAGCACCGCTCCTAGGAAACGAGAGTCAAATTTGAGGAAATAATGCCATGAGAAGAAAAAAGGCCCATTCCATGTCAACTCCAGGGATGTGCACCGCAGCACCTCTTCAATTTTTTTTCTTTTTCTGTGTGGTGGTTGATATTAATGAGAAAGTAAAATCCTGAAAAATTGAGCTTCATACTCCATTTCGTTTTCCCGTGGCATCAATTTGAAATTTAGGGGGTCAGCGTAAAAAATGTGTCGCAACGCGAAAGACGATGTTTGGAGGTCCATAAATGTATAAAGGGAACCCTTTAAAACTTTGAAAAGTATGTATCCTGGGGTACTTTTTGGTGTAGAAATCAAATCTGGTATCAGGAAACTTGTAACCCCTTTACTTTAAAAGATATAGGGCCCTCAAAATGCAACTTCGTCCAACCAGGACCAACTTTGGGGGTCAGAACTCCAAAAGTAAAAATAATTTTATTGTCCATTTTTTTTTTTTTCAGAGCCCTTTGGTAGGACATTACTCTTATCCAATATTGAGCATATTAGAATACATTTAGCTGAGATATTACCCATGCAAAACCACTTTTTTTACATTTTGACCCCCCTGAAAACCAATGTCAGACCATTTGCCCCACCATCAATTTCAGGTATGTTGAAGATATGTAACTGATGTGTTGAAGCCATCACGACCCCAAGCCAATATCTCTCAGAAATGTTGTCCAAGAACATATCTTCAACATACCTGAAGTTGATGGTGGGGCAAATTGTCTGACATTGGTTTTCAGGGGGTCAAAATGTAAAAAAGTGGTTTTCCATGGGTAATATCTCAGCTAAATGTATTCTAATATGCTCAATATTGGATAAGAGTAATGTCCTACCAAAGGGCTCTGACTGGCAAAAAAATTGACGCTAAAATTATTTTTACTTTTGGAGTTCTCACCCCCCCCCCCCCCCCCAAAGTTGGTCCTGGTTGAACGAAGTTGCATTTTGAGGGCCCTATATCTTTTAAAGTAAAGGAGTTACAAGTTTTCTGATAGCAGATTTGAATTCTACACCAAAAAGTACCCCAGGATACATACTTTTCAAAGTTTTAAAGGGTTCCTTTATACATTTATGGACCTCCAAACGTCGTCTTTCGCGTTGCGACACATTTTTACGCTGACCCCCTAAATTTCAAATTGATGCCACGGGAAAACGAAATGGAGTATGAAGCTCAAATTTTCAGGATTTTACTTTCTCATCAATATCTACCACCACACAGAAAAAGAGTTGACATGGAATGGGCCAAAAGAAAGAGAGGAAAAAGGAGGGAGAGAGAATAAAAGAAAAGATAAGATAAGAGGAAGAGGGGAAAGAGGAAAGAAAAGAAGAAGAGTGAGGTACAAGATAATAGGGGATGGCTGTGAGGAAGTGAAGCTACTGAATGGAAGAGAGGAAACACTGGTTGTGCAAAATTTGGAAGAATTCACATTATTGTTCAAGAAATAAGAGCAAAAAAGAGGAAGGTGTTGGTGTTAGAATATGAAAATTTACAATTCATCACCATAGGAGGTATTCCATGTTATTTAACAGGAAAAAAAGAAGTAGGATGAAGACAGGTGGAAACAGGGCTCATATCTGAGGAAATTTAGAGAGGCGACAATCATACCTGAGGAAATTTATAGAGAGGCAGCAATGAGAATTTTCTGGGAACAAAAGTCATGAAAGAATTCAGTGTACTTAGTATCAATACTAATGCCACTGAGAAGACGACAAAACTGACTGGAAAATATTGAGGAAATTTAAAAAGAAGAACCATATAAAGCACTAAACAAGTTGTGCTCATCTGACAAAAAATGAAAGAGGAAAGGGGGTAAAGGAAAATAAAAGGGGAAAGGAGCCTCTGTCCGACCAAAATTGACCCCAAACTAGTGTAAAATACCAAATTTTTGCGCGGTACGCGCACACATTGTCATCATAAAGCCTTTTTTGGAAGCTCTAAGACCTAACATATGTACAGTCGCTCTAAAAATTCACGGTATGTTAACATTCTCATCTTTTGAAGTGCAGAATAAAGCTATTTTATGCATGGTATGATTGAGGAACTCTTGAGCCTAAAAACCTTGCTCCTGAGAAAGAAATCACAATTTGCACCCCTGCCCATGCATATCATCTGATATGATACTTCTTGTGCAATATTCTGGTTGCGTGAAAACAAGTGAAGGCCTACACAGAAAAAACAATATGTAAAAAAAAAATATGTATTCTCTTGTTTGGTAAAAATAACATAATATTAGGTAAAAAAAGTGAACATAACTTCTGTGTAAATTTTAAACTACACGTTTGTTATGTAATCCTCACATTTTGCAAACGTTCAGCGTTTTTTACACATTGTTATGTTCAAAATTACAATGTTTTAAGTAAAAATAAAAATACCGAAAAGTTATGTAAATTCGGTACATGTGCTTTGCATAGTTACTGTGTAGTTTTTCGTGGCAACAGCGCAAAACGAAACGATGGCGGATGACACGGTGGAAGACATTCTCGAGCGATGGGGCCTGTCCCAATATATCGAGAAGTTTGAAGGTGAGTATAGCAGCATTTTTGTTTGTATCTAGTGTTTTGTCATGTTCTTTTTAAATGCAGAGCGATATTTCAACTTTTGGTGCCGGGTGTATGTGTTGCCGTTGTATATCTGCACACGCACGTGATGTACACATGTACGTAAGCTTATCGATGCATCACACACATGACACACGAACTATACGAAGATAAAAATTCCTTTAAAAAAGGAATGGGGCGCCCAATGTGAGCTTGGGCGTGATATGGTGAATTCCATGGCATGGTGTTTAGATTTGATATTATAATGATTTTTTTCTAGGGAAGAGTAGAAGATGATCCAATGCAAATGTGTTTGATTGGGGAAGGTGTATCACAGGACCGTTTTACAAGTTTTGATTTAGTCATGTTAGGCCGTATAAAATTAATGTTTTGGTTCTCGTCCAGAGGATTTTCATGAATTGATGAGGGAGGGAAGTGTTTTTTTTTTTTTTTTTTTTTTTTTCCAATGTAAAATTAGCATTGTCAGTAGTTTTCGGTCTCCTCCAACAGTGCTCGAGGAAACGATGAGGCCCTTTTTTTTTTTTTTTTCAAATGTGAGATTTTGAGGGTTATTCCTTCTAGAGTACCAAAAAAAGACTTGGAAGTGATGCTTGTTCTCTAATAAACTTATTTATATGTATGAAGATTTCATAAATCATTCCAAAGTCTAAAAAATTGAAAAATCTAAAAAAAAAAAAAAAAAAAAAATCTGACAAATCCCAGAAATTGAGGAGGAGGGGCGAGAACCAAAATATTAATTTTACACGGCCTTATAAAAGTACCTCGGCTTTTTTTATCACCGCGTATGCAATAAGATTAAGAAAACCAGACAGGATTATGATTTGGCCCATAATTTGGCTAGTTCCAAATTTGATCGATTCCACAGTTCATAATGATTCCACATAATTATACATAAATATATGCATTAAAGGCCCTTTCAGTGATTTCACAGGAACATTAAAAAAATGGAAATTTGTCAGAGTTGCTTAGAAATAAAGAATAAGTCTACAGAATTTCATTAAACCACTTTTCCCCTGAATGCATCGACAAATTAGTCAAAAAACAGAAGCTTTAGAAAGGTTTTCTACTTCAACTCAGATCGACTCGAGAAAATCGAGATTTTCAGTACAGTGCGCCACCAATCGACTGGAAAACTTCCTAGTCCAGTGTTTCTAACACGGGGAAGTAGAGTCTAAATTGATTTAAAACAGACGCTTAATTTTTGTAGTAGAAAACAAAATAAGCAATTAAAGGTCACCGAGGCAAACTAACGGTCAATTCAAATATGAAAAACAGTTAAAATTGTGTATTTTGTTTAAAATAGTAGCTACTGATGTAATAAGTAGTATAAACAATACATAACGCGCAAGATGGTACGGTGGAGAGTGAGCTTCTTCGATCTCGAGTCGGACTTTTGTACTGTCAGTATCAAAAGTCCAGAATCATGCAAATGCTGTGTCTAAAATACACGGCTTTCGACCGAACCACTAGCAGGCTATGTTAGCACATCTATGCCAATTACAAAGGTACCAAAATCTGAATTTTGATGATTTTTACGATCGTCCGGATGAGCAAATCACTGAATGGGCCTTTAAATCACATGACTTGGGGCCTCATATGGAGGACAAAGATGAAAAGTCACGAGTGACGGCACATCATCAGTGGCTGAGAGAGCAAGAAGGGGGAAGGAGGATGGGTACGATGAGCAGAGGCATAATCGGGGAGGGTGGGCTGCCAATCCACTTTTTTGATAAAAACATTGAAAATTAGAAGTTTTTTTGAATGAAAAATGCACAAAAGGTCCACTTTTTTGAAAAAAAAAAAACCTGTTGAAATTGCCCTTTTTTGAATGAAAGAGGTCCACTTTTGCCCCCCCTCAAAAAAAAATCCTGGCTACACTGCATACTTTGTTCATGATGTTACTGGGCGGCGTGCGAAGTGTTCGAAAAAATTCCATTTCAGACTATTTTAGCTCAAATGAAGGTGAATTTTGCTCACTTTAGTAATAGACCAAGCAATGACCCCCCAGTTTTTTAACAGTTATACCCAATGACCGCCAGTTTTTTTAGGTTCGGCTAACCAATGACCCCCTTTTTACTATAATTTTATCGACAAAATGCCATAAAATAATATGAAAACTCTCAAATTCTCTTATTTTAACAAATTTGTATTTCCGTTTAATATTTGGAACTGATCAGACTAACTTTGATGTCATTATTTTGCAGATGAGGAAATTGACATGGAGACATTTCGACAGCTGGATGAAACTACCATTAATCAGTTGTTTCCAAAACTTGGGCCACGATGTAAATTCATGAAGCATCATCAGTCAGAAGTAAGTTGGAAGTTTTGCAATATCATGATCAATGTTTGAAATTATGGGAAAAATGTAATTATTTGGTTTCGTTAAACAATCAGTTTAAATTATTTAAAGGGACATTCAGAGATATCTGTCAATCCAAAAAATTCCTTTATTTCCCAGACTAGTTATTTTTAGAGCTGATATGCAAAAGCTGGACCACATATGGCTGAAATCGAGTTATTGGCATTACGTTATAGTGCCGATTAAAATACACATTTTGCTGCTTGTTTGACTTTCATACCACCTTCCTTTCCTGAGATATCGTACATTTTCCCTTTTGGAAATCTTCAGGAATTTCCAGAAACTTGGATACCGTATATAATCTCCGAAAAATATTTTAGTTTTCCTTCGTTGATGTTTTATGGTAGGTAGCCTTCAATGGTCTTTTAAAACTTTTAAAACCAAAATAAACTGTTTTTGAGTCATTATGTTTGATAAAAAAAGATTTACAAGTAATAAAAGTTGTAGCTTCAGAAATACCGGTACTAAAAAAGGCACTCTGGTGAATTTAATATAATTCATCTAATTAAAGAAATAAATTTGATATTTAATTTATTTTTTTTTATTTTGAAAGCATTAATCAAGGTGCATAATGCAATACCAAAAGGCTCGACTTGCTAAGGTGGTTTTTAGAAATGGGGTAAATTAGTTGTGCTGTAAAAGGGCTTTCATCCACAATGACCACAAAAGGCATGATATAAAAGAAATAAGAAAAATATGAAGGCTAAAAATTTGTATCAAATCTATTATTTTACTTTCAATTCATCAACACTTTATTCAAAACCAGCATGAATCAAATCAAGCAAATAATTATTGCACAGGTAAAACATCATGTTTTTCTCAAAAAGTCAAAAATAGATGTAAGCCCATTTGCATATCAGCTCTTCTAATGTAGAGTAGCTACCAGGGCTCCCAGCCAGTCAGAGAAATCAAGGAAAACTAGTTTCCTTTTTTTTATACAGGGAAAACTAAGGGAATTAAACAAAAAGGTGAAAATAACAGAAAACGCAGGGAATTTTGTTGGCACAAGAGGAATTTTTTGCCACTTTGGCCATTGCAAGAAATTGAAAACTCAGGGGAACTTGTTGACCCAGGAGGAAATTGTTTTGCTTTGCCATTTTGGCACACATACATTGTGCGTCAAAGTTACACCTTTCACTTGCCAACAACATTGTCAAAATGGAAATATTTATGGTATTATGGAAATCCCTCAAGGAAATATCAGAGAAAACTCAGGGAATTTTGTTTTCGAGAAATGTTGGGAACCCTGAGCTATGGCAATCAATAAAGTGAGAAATTGCATTTTCATTCAAAAACTCAATCATCCCTGATTCTTTTTCGTCCTTTTCCACATTTCTCTCATTTCCCCTTTTTTCAGTGTGCATACAAAATATCCAGGAAATCTTCCTAGTATTAGCAAGTCACCCCCTTGCCCCTGTAAGGCCCCATATCACCTGATCGATAACGCAAAATAACGGAATATCCTAAAAAACACAAGAATATTGTAAAAACAGTAAAATATCACAAAAATTCACAACATTCTATAAAATAATGGAAAATATTCTAAGATAACAGCGAATTTTAGGAAATATTCTAAAATAACTTAGTAAAGGTTACTTTGCGTTATCGATCAGGTGACATGGGGCTTCCTGTACTTTGTGAGATTTCAACATGCATTTTGTGTGTGAAGGGGTGCACATCTGTGAGCGAGTTTCACATGTAAATGTAATTTTTAAATAAAGTAACATATTTTTATCCTGCTATAGATAAACCTTAGATAACATTATTAGGAAATCAGTGAACATGCAGTTTTCTTTTTCAAGGTGTAAGAAGCAAAATCTGTCTATTTTAAACATTGCTTTCCAGATTTTTGAATGAAGACGTGGTGTATCATATATCATGAAGTCCTTTACATGCTGTAGGTGTCTTAGGAAAGTAAATGGAGGAATTAATGGCCTATTCCTTCACTTAAAATTTGTTCACAAGATTCTTTCATCAACATGCACAAAAATTGTGTGTGGAGAACATAACTGTAGAGCAATTTTTTGGAGGGGTTCATCATACAAGAGACATTTGACAACCATTCACAACAATGCCATAGGGGCTGGAGGTGCACATGTTGGTCCAGCAGAGGAATTACTTGTAGCTGGAGAAATTGGAGGGAATGCTATTGCAGCTGGAAATGGTGTTGGTATAAATCAAGGTGAAGACCAAGTGGGAGAATTGGCTGGAGAAATGGAAGTGAATGCTGATGATGTTAATGCAGCTGGAAATGGTGGTGGTATAGGTCAAGACCAAGAAGGGGAATTATTAGCTGAAGAAATTGAAGACGATGAAGAAACTCTCACAGATTTTGTTGCCGCTTTTTTAGCTCGTATGAAACACAAATCTATTCCTTCTTCGGTTATTCAAGATTTTATAAATGAATCAAAGAACCTAGTTGAAACTGCTGTCAAGCGAGTAGAGAATCAATTCTCGCCAATTCTTGCCAGTATACAAAATGGCATATTGCCAACAGAGGAAATGGTGACTGAAGCCACAGAGGCATTAGAAGTTAGCAAGAATCCATTCAGTGAACTAGATACTGAATACAAACAAAGAAAGTATTTATTGGAGGCAAATGTGCTTGTTGAACCTGTGCCAGGGAAGACACATGGAAAAGTTTACAAAACTAGAACTGCAAAACAAACAGGGAGAAATTACAAAAAACCACACGAAGAAGCTATCCAGTATGTTCCTATTAAGGAGAATGTGAAACAATTCCTTCACCAACCTGGAGTAATGTCAAGCATTTTACTACAGCACCCATCAGATGATGATAACATCCTAGAATCATATCGTGATGGAATTTTCTTCAAAGACACTTTCAATGCTGACAATCAAGATGATGTACCAGTTTTGCCTTTTATACTCTATTCAGATGACTTTGAAACAGGCAATCCTTTAGGTTCAAAGAAAGGGGTCAATAAACTTACTGCTGTATACATGACTTTCATAGCCCTTCCTCCTAAATATCGAAGCAGTCTTCGCAACATTTTATTAGTTGCATTAGCCCCTTCATCAATTACCAAGAAGTATGGAATGAACAGTGTATTTCTTGAAATAGTGCGGGACTTGAATGAAATAGAAAGAACGGGTATAATGGTTAATGTACCGGATGTCTTTGTTGGCATGGTAAAACCTAAACTCTTTCAGGTTACTGGTGACAACTTAGCTTTAAATTTAATGTTGGGGTATGTCTGTAGTTTTGTGAGTAACTACTTTTGTAGAATATGCAAAATGCATCGAGATGTAACACACAGAGTAACTGTGGAAGATGAAGCTGTTCTTAGAACACTAGAAACGCACACTGCAGATTTACAACTAAATAATTATTCTGCAACAGGACTAGTAAGAGAAAGCAAACTAAATTCACTCTCTTACTTTCATGTGACTCTGAACTTAGCGATGGATATAATGCATGATTTCCTGGAAGGAATTCTTCCATTAGAATTTAAACTTGTCATCAAAAAACTAATTGATGATGGGAAAATAACATTGGATGAATTGAACAGCCGAATTCAATCATTTAATTATGGTCACACGGACAGAAAGAACCTACCAAGTCAAATAACTATGTACCAACTCAATCACCCAAATGGTTCAAGTGGGCAGAAAGCAGCACAAATGTGGTGCCTTTCCCTCTATTTTCCACTCATTATTGGTGACAAAGTTAATGAAGATTGCTGTGAATGGGAGCTGATGTTACTAATTTTGGATATTTTCAAAATTGTGACTTCTCCAAGAATCAGCAAATTAGGAACTTTCCTATTGAAGTGTATGATTGATGATCATCATGCCCTATTTCTGGAAATCTTTCCAGATAACCATTTGACCCCAAAACTACACAATTGTATACACTATCCTGGTGCAATTAGATTCCTTGGACCACTGATCCAATATTATGTTATGAGAATGGAAGGAAAACATAAGCAGTTCAAGGATTGGGCAAATAGTTCAAAGAACTATATTAATGTATCCAAAACTTTGGCAAATAGGCATCAGTTAGCCCTAGGATTTGAACGCCTTCTGCAACAACCAATTGATAGCCGAAGTATAGACATAGGAAATCAGAGCCGAGTGTTGGTATCATCACTTGGTCAGTACTGTGCACAAGTGTGTGCTTACCTTAACTGTCTGCCAAATGAAAGCATCACAGTTGCAGCTACTGTCACAGTAAATGGATATGTTCTAAGAGAAAGTGTTGTCGTGCTTCTTTCCTGGAATGAGGAACCAGAATTTGGCACCATAAAGAAAGTACTGATCAGAGATGGAAATGTACTACTCATTGTTAAGAAGTGGGAGACACTATACTTTGACAATCACTATGCTGCATATGCTGTCAAAAGCTATGATGGACATGATCAGATTCAAGTGAAGGTTTATGACAGTTTGTATGACCACAAACCCCTTCATGCTACTAAATGTTCTGATTTAAGAAATAAGACCTGGTATATTGTCACACGCTTCAACTTGGCATAGCTATGTACATGGAAGTATATAGTCAGATGTTTTACATTTTGCTGTTTTGGTGGTGGCATTGTAAAGGTGAGCACACATATGTAAGGGTTATCTGCCTATTTACATTATCTTTGGGCTGCCACAAAAATTGATGTTCATTGGCCTGTTCAAGACAGTATATTGCAAGTTACATTGTGCTTTAGTTAAATGGTATGGATTTGTGTGCTTGGTCACGCAGAGATGCCACTTTTCCGGATTATCCCGGAATTCTGGATTTTTGGCCATAAAAATTTTCAAAAAAACAAAAAAAAAAAAAAATGGGGGGTGACCCCTCTCACCCGGCCTAGACAGCTCCGCCTGCTCTGTGGGCATTGTCACTGGGCTTTTAAGTTTTTCTGATTTTTAGAAGAGTGAGTGGTATCTCTGTTGGTGTGTGTGTGTGGGGGGGTGTTGGAGTGCAAAAGAGGTGCATGCGACCTTATTATTCAGTCCACTCTGGCTCATGTTGGCAATTATGAAATTTGAGGTATTAAAATTAACCAAAACAAAATAAGGTTTCAAATGTTGCAAATCCCATAATGCATAAGTTAATACAATGCTATAGACCACTTGACATGTGACGTCATTGCCCGGCAGTATGCCCACGCATTATGGCACTTTCCATTGTTCTTTGCCCTGCAGTGTGCGTGCGCATCGTAGTTTGCCCAGGGCATGTGTATTTTAAATCTCCCACCACATTTCATATTGAACAAGAAAGCCATTGAACAGTGAAGCGGTTCGTTCGAGCATATCGAAAGACCAATCCCTCGCCTTTGTTGATAAACATTGATGTCAAGTGGTCTATATACTTGAAAGTGAACAATTTCTTACGTCTTCTATAATTGTTTTTAACAATTATTATTACATAACTCTGTACTTCTCACCTCAACTTTGGTAGTGAATTTATAAAGCTGTATGGTTGGTGTGTGGTTGTGTCGGTGTATGGTTGTGTTTGTGTCAACAATTATGTCAGACTTTTTGCTAAATATATGGTCCAACATGAACAGTTCAAATCATGAGTTGAAATTCAAATTTTGACCTATCCGGGACCAACATCCAAATTATTTGTTTTAATATCGGTCTTGCATTTTCATTGAAATTGAAAAACCACCTTGTTTTCAGTTTGTGAATCCTAGATTGAGTCTATTAATACCAATTTTTATCAAAATACCAAAATCCACCATGCATTATTGACTCAAAACGATATAAACACTCACTCTCTTTTCTCACTGCATTGAATTTACAGTTTGGAATGGGGTCAAGTACCATCCCCTGCTCATTAACCTCAATGATATTTGAAGATGGCGCTGGTTTAGCACTAGCAGATGTCAAACAACTGTCGGGACCACTGTATTCAGATGTACCAGGTATATATTGACTACACATATTAAATAATTTGGATACATTTTGTCAACTGTATTTTGTATTATTTTGTCAAATGTTTAATAATGAAGAAATGTATGGCTTGTGGAGATTGACAAATTGTTATGACAGATGTTGAAATTGTGTACAGCACAAGCAAGAATTTTGAGATAAGATCAGTATCCCTTTACAGTTTTGTCACACTTAAGGACATAAAATTATTGTTTTGATTCTCGTCCAGAGGATTTTTTTGGAGTTTTTTCCCAATGTAAAATAAGCATTGTTAGTATAGTTTTCGGTCTTATCCAACATGGTGCTCGAGGAAAGGAGGAGGCCCTTTTTCTTTTCTTTTTTTTTTTTTTCAAATGTGAGATTCTGAGGATAAACCCCTAGAGTACAACATTTTATTTTATATACAGTTTTCCTAAAGCATTCTGAAGCCTTACTTTTTTTGAAAAATCTAATAAACAAAAATCTAGTTAGAGGCATTATGTTCATACCATTTGTGTGTACATTTTATTTCTACAGAGAGTTTGATATCTGAATCTGATTTCGAGAAATCAATATGTAGTGATACAGACGTAACAGTGATATGTGAAACACCAAGCCCTAAACAGTCAGAAGAGAAAAGCCATGAGAACACATCTACTCCCAAGCCGTCCCTGAAGCGAGAGGATGCCTTCAGTGAAAACACATCGTCTTTATTTGTAAGTTTGTAAGACGTGTCTTCTTTGAAATAAGTTTAAGGTCCAGTTTGCTCCTGTCTTCAAACATGTGCACATTCGGTGATATGCAAACATTACAATTCTTCAGAGTTGGGATCATACTGCAATTTTGAATTCATACCTGGAACACCATGTTTATGCACAACTTGAAATGGCCCTAAGTAATCCTGGTGTGCATACAAGTCTGAAGTGATGAATGTGCGCTGACTACATGCTGATAACTTCAAGCATACAGAAAACATACAGATAATTATTAAGTCCATTATACATGGTAATACTAATTTACTTCAAACAGTTACAATTGCCAGAAAGTTACTACCCAAAAATAACATCAGTTGCAGCTTATGGGCATTAATTAAGAAATAGGTTAATTGATTTTGCACCTTTTTCAATGATAGAATTGGTTTAAGCTGATGTGGTTCAGGTACTAATGAAACTCACAATCTTTTTGAACTGAATGTCAGTGTTTCTTGTTTTTAACATTATTTTATATTTCTGTTTGTTTCAACTCTACATGCAGGATGTTAAACAAATCCTAAGTAAAGACAAGACAGGGAGAAATATAATAGACCATCTTGACCGATACAACATGTTGAGTAAAATGGACAAAAAGAGAATGACACATATCTTATGTGAGCATATTGTTGACACATTTGGATACAAGTAAGTCATATGTTGCATGCACATGTATCATACTGTTTTTCAATATGTAATGTTGTTTAAGACATACTAATTGAAGTGTTGCAAGTGAACATGGTGTATCTAATAAGTTCAGCCTGCATACCTCAGAGCTCCTCAGTGACCTTGACATTTGAGTTGACATTTGTCCGGGGTGTCAATTGAATAATGGTCGGTAGGCCTATTTTATATTAAATGTAGAAAGGACGTCCGTGAAAAATGCTTTAGAATACAAATGATCGATCAGCAAATACTCCGCTATTGTCACTGTGAACTATTATAGGGAAGTCAATCGAAGATCAGTTTTGGCCAGGGAGCAACAGTTAAAAAATGGGTAGTGTGACTAAATGCAGTTTACACACTTCAATGTGGCTGATTTGTTTATTTACCCTTACTAGCTGTTTATTTAGGCTGGCAAGCTAAGCTTGTATTACAGTATTTTGAGCACTAAATGGTGACACTGAGATTCATTGTGTTTGATAGGGATTCCACTGCCTTTTCCTTGGTATTTAGACCAATTTTAGGAGAGGGAACAAAATAACTTGCTTCTTATGAACTTCAATATTATATCTGTTTTGATAAAGTAAAGATATGAAAAGTATAAAATCCTGTTCGCTCAAGGTTCCATAACCTTGACATGAGTTAGTAGTATATTGTATTCCCCTAGCTGTTATGCCCACAAGTATACCACTTTTGTGTTTTATCATTGAAGTGAAATAGCTCCCTAATGCTGTCTCACTCTCAATTTGTTCTTTTCTTTTTATTTCACTGGTAGACCACCTTCATACATCAAATCTGATATGGCCAGAGGTATTATAGAAGCATTCCCTGTTCTGAAAGATCCTCGTGGGGAGACTGGATTTGTGAGTACCGATTTATTGGAACCAGTAACATGAGCTAACATGTAGCTCTGCATTTTTTTATAACTGAGATATAAGCATGGTCAGATGCGTTGTCATGGAATTAAAACTTGCACCTCCACCATAATCATTTGTATATGTATAAACACTCCATTTATTGGCAGGGACAATGAGCCAAGCTGAGTGAAAATCCTGGTGAAAATGTAATCTTTTATTCTCTTATATCTGCTTGGCTAATGTAACCAAGCACCAGTCATCGCAATAACCTGAATATTGACTGCAATTGTAGCATAGTGTCAGTTAGGTTATAGTTACATGGTCAAAAGTCCTTTCACTGACAGAAACATCAGAAAAAACAGCGTAAAATGTGTAACATTCAACATGCTGGAACATTCCAAACATTTGTTTTAGTACATGCTTAAACTTGATACAGATATTTCACCAAATAACTCAATAATACTTTGTTGTGTTCACCTTGATAAGAGCCATTAAATAATTGCAGGAAATATAATTAAGTTGCAGAAAAATCTCATTCTGTTTGGCAGTTTGCATTATCACTAATATTCGGATCATCTTGTAATTCATAATGTTTGATATTATATGTTACAGGAAGGCTTTTATTGTAAAGGATCTGCTAAGTCACCAGCCCGTGGAGTGTTGGAGGATCGCATATGCTACCTCCGACGACAGTATATGAAAGAGCAAGCAACTCCAAACCCACCAAAGAAATTAAAGACTTCAAAAGAGACTTCAAGTTCAAAAGAGACAGTTTCAGAATCTGGAAAAGCTGAAAGTAAGTATATTGTTTTTTAATTTAGAATTGTCACTTACGAAACTAGTTACAACACTGATGTTAAGTTTGCTTAAGTTCTAATGATCTGTTTATGATCAATTTAAGTTTTCACCTTCAAACTTATTTTTTCAGTGTAGGCCATGTTGTCAAAAGGTTTTGAATGCCACTATTGGTATATGTTTGCAGTTGTTGAGAGAAGTTGAATTCTATTGGTTTAAATTAGAATTCACAGGGATGTTTGCTTCAGAAGCCATGATCCTCTGCACATACAGAATGTGAATAAATATTAGCAAAGACTTATGGAATCATGCATAGTGTGTCAATATGTCAATCAATCAGTCTGTCAGTTTCCAGGCCATCCATCTATCCATCATCAAATTATGGTTAAAATGAGTAGGTTTCAGATGAACAGCTACAAATCCAAATGACACCACATTGGTTTAGTTTGTATCAAGTCAGATCCAGTTGCATCTAAATCTGCTCTCCCCCTTCAGCCAGCTGAAACTGGATGTATAGACTCTCAATTACTTAAGCATTTTTTAGATTTACAGCTTAATATTATTTCATATCCACTATAATTATTATGAACTAATAATTTTTTCTGTATTTACATTTACAAGGTGACCTATCAGAAATGCAGGAACCGACTCTGCAGCTTCAGTGGTTAAAGTCAAATGCAGAGGACCCAGAGAAGGTCAAACAGTATATGAAGCAGACAGCAAAATTTCGCCACAACTGGATAAAGGGAAATGCCAAACCAATATCTGAGATTTTGATGGAGTTTCCACACATGATGGACAGTGCTTTGGTAAGTGTCATTCTAAAAAATAGAATTTAGTTTTATTGCAGCCTGCATTCCCAGCCCCTGCAATCCCCAGGCTCTTGGATAAGAATTAAAAATACCCCTTTTCACATTTTTCAATGAAAAGAAACCCATTTTTACACAAAATTCAAAATTGCGGTATTGTGTGTTTAGCAAAACATGAAAGCATGCAGTGTTGGAAATTAATTCTTACATACCCATTATCGTTTCTTTTCAATGGGTAGGCCTGTCCATGGTGACCAAATTGTGATGCTTTATAGAGGTACTTTTTAATGGGTAGATTGGGTCAAAGTACCCTTTTCAAAACTTTTTGAAAACGAACATTTCAATTTAAAAAACACCCTTTTTGTTGATTTTGCGAAGAAAATTTGTTGCAAATTTGATCTCGGAACAACTCTTTTATTTGTGAATATGTCCACTAGTCTGGTACCCGACATTTTGGAGAGTACAGGGGCTGGGCCTTGATTTCACCACTCTCTTATTGATCTGATTGCCAGGTATGCATATCAACCTTATAGTTTTGGCACATTGAAATTGATTGGGAGATGCAGCAGGTATAAATAAAATAAATGTAGATATTTATATAGCGCTTTATGCTGTAAACAGCCTCAAAGCGCTTTACATTTATTCCGCCGTCATTAGAATATGTCGGAACCACGTTTGCAGCCTACAAGTGGCGCCGGGTCCATCAGTACAACGACTGTGACTATCGCTAACAGCTTCCCATTGCACCTGGGTGGGGTGAGACAAGCGAGGCAAAGCGCCTTGCCCAAGGGCGCAACACGGTGGTGGGACGGAGAATCGAACCCACGCACGCTGAGCAAGCTCTCAGATTATGAGTCCAAGGCTGTAACCACTGAGCCATCATGCCCTCGTATGTTTAATGTAAACTATGCTCTTCCTGTTTGTTTTGAGGTGATCATATGATTTGGACTTGGTCTGTAGGTATTATACACCACATCACAGTGAAGCTGCTGAAGATATATAATCTTATCAATGTTTGGCAAAACATAACACATGTTTGTCTGACAAAATGATGATATTCGTCCCCATGATGTTTTTGAAACATAACAGTTCTTGTGTAATTTTAATCTTTAATATCTTTTTGTGATTTATAGATTGAACAGGACTTTGAGGTTCTGTATCCAGATCATGCAAACAAGCTGTATGCAAGATGGGGAAAGATATCAGAAATTCTGCTTGAGTGGTGTCCAAAGGTAGCACCATTTACATTACCATATCTTATGGAAAATGAAGATGTCAGTCTTGTGGAAGAATTAAATCCTGGTATGTTACCCTACTATGACTATTCCTCTATTGAAAGTAATAAGTACCTTTGATGGAAAAGCACAGAAGTTTGTAGCTTGTGAAAAATATTGCTGTGATCATATATAGTAATATGCAGGCATACATACTTAGAAATTAATATAAATCATAACATTTCATGATTGCTTCATGAATCAGGAATATCAGTTTGTTAAAGAAAATGCTGCAAATTGTTGCTACCATGAATAAAATGTTGTTGCCATGAATTCTTAATAATTATAGATATTTTGGAAACTTGAAAAATTAGTATCAGATAGTTGCTTCATTAAGGCTCTATGCAATCAATAGAGAATGGCATCAGAAAAAGTGGTGCAAGTATTATGTATAATCCAAGATATCAAAATCAAGATTTCTATTGATTATTTGGACATAATTATATAAATTCAGATAATAAGTGTCACATAGAGCTCCACAGTTGACCTTGTTATTTTGGCTTTAAAACATTCCTGGCAGTTATTACCAATACTACCATAACTAATAAAATTGAAACTTAACCAAAATTACAGATTAAAGCTTTAATAATTGCACCACTCTAAGGCTCAATTTCTTGTGCAAATTTTTATTATCCTTAACTCTACTTCCATTTTATTTGTCAGATCAAAGGTTGAACATTGGACTTGCTGTTCTACCCCTGCTCTTTGCAGGAGTCAGAAAAAAGAAAGGAGGAAAAATATCATCACAAGAAGCCTTGGATTCGTTCATAAATGTCCAAGGGGTGAGTAAAAATGCTGCCTGGGATTTCATTCATCTGTCTTAGGCTTAATAATGAAAAAGTTGCCACATTAAGATATACAAATATTAAAAACCTAGCTCTTGTGAGCTGAACTTGTATACAGGAACTATATGGACTGTTTAAATTATTCTAATTAGAAAGGCTACAAACTTGTTTGTAAAAAGTTCCTTTAAAATGTGGTTTATGTGAGGCTCGTAAAATATTGTTTATATCTGACAAAATTCAACATCCTAACTGGCAGTTCCTTGAAGCTATATGGGCTGTAGTGTGAGGCATCCAATTTCCATTGCTCCAATATTGAATCACTATGCTAATAATGACAATGGTTATAAATATGTGATGCGATCAAGCAAAATCAGTCGGAACTCGGAAATATTGATTTTGAGATATAGCCAAACAAAGAAAATATTTCCTTTTGTTTCCGCTTGTTTTGGAAGCTCTTTAATTGCTGATATCTTTGGAACTGGTTGTTCAATTTCAGTGGGGTTTTCTGGAAATCCAGCTTTGTAAATGCTTTTTACTATCATATAAGAAAGTGAAAAATTTTTATTGCAGAGTTCCGACTGATTTTGCTTGATCGCATCACATATTGCTTCCACAAAAACAATAACTTATTTTTCTTTTCTTTTTTTTCATTTTACAGGAAAGCACGGATTTGGAGCATTGTGTCACCAACAATCAGGGGGGATCGCAACCATACGTTCTGATTCTCGGTGGTTCCATAGCCAACCCCCAACAGGTGTTCACAATTGTGGAAAACACAATCATACCTCAAAATTCACTCCTAAAGGCTGTTGACATATGCCTGAAACTAGTGTATATCTTTGACCTACAGTACCAGCCTAAATGCTCTGGTGCCTGGCAATTCTTGGAGAATGTTGTCTATGAGTTCAAAGGAGTAGTGAGAAGCAATTTGCTTCGTGACTTCAGAGCCTACATGGCATTTAAAGATTCTGCAATGTGTTAAGTTAACATATGCCATGCATGGGACTATCTGACTTTTGATTCAATGTGCACCAACATTGAACAACTGATAAAATTAGCCAAGATTGTAAAGACAGTTATTATCTACTAAATCAAAACACACAGGATCTCTGTGAACATTATTTTTTAATGAACGCTCTGGTGCCTGGCAATTCCTGGAGAATGCTGTCTACGAGTTCAAAAGAGTAGTGAGAAGTGAGAAGCCATTTGCTTTGTGACTTCAGAGCCTACATGGCATTTGAAGAGTCAGCAATGTGCTAAGTTACATATGCCATGCATGGCACTATCTGACCTTTGATTCATTGTGCACCAACATTGAACAACTGATAAAATTAGCCAAGATTGTAAAGACAGTTATTAATACTAATCTATACACATGGGATCTCTGTGAACAGTTTTTTAATGATTTTAGACAATTCTGTTAATTCACACACTTATTGCAGAACTGAATGCACTTTTTAAGTTGTTGTTAAAGCATACGCCGCACCAGCAAGATGTCAACAAATTTACCTCATAATGGTTCATATAGATGGTCTCAAGCACAAATATAGTTGGGATCATGTTGGTGCATGCAAAGGCCTGAAATCCGGGGGGGGGGACACTCCCATTGTGGCCTGTACACCATCCGCGATAATCAACTTTTGAAAAGCACACTAAACAAGGATTTAACCCTTGGCTAAAACAATACCCTATTTTACACCCTTTAAACAGGTATTTTATTCCTTGCATCAAATTTCATACCCTAAATTTCATTTCCGCGTATTAGCAATTGCAATTTTGCTACCCTTTTTTCCAATATTTCATGTTTTTGACACCCTAAACGCGTTACGTGCGTATCGTGCTTACCCAAGAAAAAATACCCGTTTTACACGTTTTCATTATCGCGGATGGTGTACAGGCCACAATGGGAGTTACCCCCCCCCCCCCCCGGGCCTGAAATACTCTTAATTTTGAAGTAAAATCCATGACCTCACTTGAATCACCACATGGACCACTGTTGCAGGCATGCAGTTGCAGTTAAAAATGCCATGGGAAAGTGGTTTTCTTGGGGGTTCAATGGACCCATGTGATTTTATTGTTTGTGTTCATTTTGACAGCCATTGTAGAATGTGTATTAATTTATTGATGGAGAAAGATTTATACATCACTGATATGATTCATTTGTAATTTTTATCAAAATTCACTTGGAGCTTACTCAAAGCAAGCATGATCAAATAGAATGGTCTTGAACATTGAACAACTGATAAAAAATAGCTTAGATTGTGCAGACAGTTATTATCAAAATAATAAATCAAGCCACATGGCATCTCTGTGAACAGTATTTTTAATGACTATTGAAAAGTATGCACACACTTGGTAAAATCAGCACAGTATGCACTTTTTTAAGTTTTTAAGTTGTTGAAGCATGCGCCAGCCAGAAATAATTATAGACAGGCTCAAGCACTCAGTTGAAAAAGTATTTGGGATCATGTTGGCGCATGGTTAATATCACAAAGGTCTAAAATACTAATATTATTTTTAAGTAAAATCCATGACCCCACTTGAATCACCACAACAGTGCCATGGGAAAGTGGTTTTCTTGGGGATTCAATGGACCCTGCATGTGATTTTATAGTTTGTGTTTCTTTTGAGAACCATTGTAGAATGTCTAATGATTTATTTATGGAGAACGATTCATACATCAATAATCTGATTTATTTGTAATATCAAAATTCACTTGCAGCTTACTCAAAACAAGCATGCAGAATATAGTCACACAATATTCTAAAATAAGTAGTTTGTTTTTTTTACCCTGGTTAAAGGGTGTGAAACTTAAGTCTCAGAAATTCAGCATCTATAGAATTGATAATGCCATAAGTTCTTAATTATTCATACAAGATCATACTATATATGAACAGTAAATCAGTAATCTATAACATAATGAGCCAAAATGATAACAGTACTGCTCAAATTATAACTTAATGGTGTGTATATATAGTGTAAAAGACATTTTTGGACCTTTTTCTATAGTTTGTTGTATTGCTCACTTTCAATCACATACCAAATTTGCTACGTTAACGTATAAGCAACTTTTACAAATCATGCAAAAATCTTGCCCTTTACAGCATAATGATAATCTACCGTGTGAGTCTCAAAAAATGTAACAGTCAGAAGAAAAATATTAGGTCTTGTTTTATGAGCCTAAATTGAATATCACTGCAATGCTAAGTAATTAATCTATAAAATAACATATACCCAAGCTCATTTTAGCATCTGCATCCAAAGTTATGACCATTTGCATTAAAAAGTGTGAATTCCTCTGTGGTCCAAATTTTGTATGCTTTTCTACGGATTGATGAAATTGCTTGCAGCTCAATACGCTGAGAGTGGACCAATTGAAATTTGACACGTCTTAGTAATCTATACTATAACTTTTAAACAAAAGCTCCAAATGGTAGAATTCTTCACACAGCTGAAATCATGTTCAATAGTTTCAATATAAAATAATTTCATATTATGGTTCTTACTCGAAACAAATTATTTAAAACTTACATTTTTGTGACTCACCATGTATTGGAAAAGTGATTAAATGTCAAGTGTAATATAGATCATTGATCAGCTTTCAAGGTATTTTAAGTGATAAAACACATACTTTAGTGTGCTTTTAAAAGTATATTTTGTAGTATATGCTCTTGGGCTATGTTTAAGTGTTATCTTTCAATAAAACCTTCAATGAGTTCTTGTTTACACATTGGTTCTGGCAAGTGTGTTTATGTTGTGTCAATGTTCTTCTTTTTAAAGCCTCATTTACAAAGAATTTAATTAAAATTATTTTACATAATTTCTTTGTAAATAATTTTACATAATAGTTATGGTGTTCTATTTTTACATCGGAATTGTGTAAATAATTTACTTAAAAGCTATGTAAATTGAATACTTATTCATTATGTAAAATTTACATAAATAATTGGTAAAATTTTACATAATAAGTGTTATGTAAACTTTTACATAATAATTATGATATTCTATTTTTACATCGGAATTGTGTAAATAATTTACACAAAAGCTATGTAAATTGAATACTTATTCATTATGTAAAATTTACATAAATAATTGGTAAAATTTTACATAACAAGTGTTATGTAAACTTTTACATAATAGTTATGGTGTTCTATTTTTACATCGGATTTGTGTAAATAATTTACACAAAAGCTATGTAAATTGAATACTTATTAATTATGTAAAATTTTACATAAATAATTGGTATAATTTTACATAACAAGTGTTATGTAAACTTTTACCTAATAGTTATGGTGTTCTATTTTTACATCGATATTGTGTAATATTTTACACAGGTTGTGTAAACTGTTTTCTCAGTGTATGATAGAATATAATAAGATTACAATAATACAATTGTTTACATGGCTCGTAGACATAGTTGAAGAACAGGGAGTTACTTATTTTTTACTGAATCAGAAATCCAGGTCAAAGAAGACTGAAGACTCCACTTTTTACAACTAGGCTCTATAACCACCATACTCAGCTGCATGTTGATCAAAATAGTATATGCTTTCCATAAAACAAAAAAGGTCAACGTGCTGTAGTGTCTTATCTCTAAGTAGATCTACATGAAAGGATTCAACTTTTTTTCAAAAGCTTAAGTTTAAGATTGTCACGGCTTATTCGTATCCTAGAGCTTGTATCACTAAGATCCACAACATGCTCATCTATCAGGGTGCAGTTCTTTAACCCCAAATACATTTGTACATTTATTGAATGACCTTTGGAAATTAGTGTACAAAACCTCATACTCTGCAACTTGAGGTCAAATTGTGCACTATGATTGTTTAATTGAGGTTACCGAACTATGTCATTGGGATGAGGCCATTGTGGTCCATAGTGTATGAATCTCATAAAGGTCTAACGCTATGGACCACTAATCCTGGTAGCCTTAGACACACCAGGAACTACATAGGACAATCTCGTCCAGACTGTACAATATTCTTTGCACCCAATTACAATAACATACCCATCATATGACCTTTCGCTAAAAATAACGCAGTGTATTGGACCATGCCTCTGGATACGATGCTGGGCTCATATAATAGCTTATAGTAAAACCCGGGGTAAAACATTCCCATTTTCAGGCTACTTTCGCTTTTAACGGACAATGACTTAAGCATATTTTCAAATGTATTGAAGCATTGAATTGGAGGCGTTTTATCTGAATTTCGGCATATCACTTTGTAAACCAATGCTTTATATGTTGATGAATAACGACAGGTGCCCAGACATGATACATTCAATAAGACGTGTTATCTCCAAAGTGTAACTGAAGTGCATAATATAATTACATTACAAGGTGCGAACCGTCATCTTAACATTGTTACATGAGATGAGAATAGCAATTCTGAGTTCGTATGGGTTCTGCTATACTGTCAGATAATGTTATTCTGAGCTGGTATGGGTTCTACTACTGTCCTTCTACTATGTCAGATAATGTTATTCTGAGTTCGTATGGGTTCTAGTACTGTCGTCCTTCTATATCAGAGTATGTTATTCTGAGTTCATATGGGTTCTACTACTGTCCTTCTACTATGTCAGATAATGTTATTCTGAGTTGGTATGGGTTCTAGTACTGTCGTTCTTCTATGTCAGATAATGTTATTCTGAGTTCGTACGGGTTCTGCTATACTGTCGTTCTACTATGTCAGATAATGTTATTCTGAGTTCGTATGGGTTCTAGTACTGTCCTTCTACTATGTCAGATAATGTTATTCATATGGGTTCTAGTACTGCCATTCTGCTATATGGCAGATAATTGTGACTTGTGGAGTCTGATAATCGTGTGGCGGTTCAACCCAGTCTCTTCACAACAGTGCTAATATAAAGCAATGAGTAACCTTAATGGTGAAGGGCTGTCTCTAATAAAAAACACCTTAATTAACCTTAATGTTAAAACCTTGAGCAACCTTAATGTAATGACCTTGAAAATACGTACTTAAGTAAATTTTGACGGAGGGCGCTATCACTGCACTAAAGTACTATGCACTTAGGTGCTCAATATTAGCACTTAAAGACTGTTGTAAAGTGCTTAATATTGGCACTCTAGTGAAGAGAGTATATTGGGCGGTTACGTATAGGGACTGTAAGTACTTTAAAGGTTTTAAATCACGAAATTTTTATATCCCTCACCTTAAACCTAACCCTAACCCTTACTCTATCCCTACTCTATCCGAAAAACATTTTTTTTCTCATTCTTTAACACTATTATTCAAATAAGGTGATCGTACTGATAGATATAGATAGATTAACCCCCTGAGCACTACCTGCCGATCTAACATTGCCTCTGATTGGTCAATTACGTGGTATCTTCACTTTAATCACCAATCAGAATGGAGATTTGCTAAATAATTCACCCCAATTTTTTTGCGTGACAAAATAATTCTAACAATGTTGCTGATTGGTCCAATTGATAATGAAAACTTCTTTTTGACCAATAGGCAGGTAGTTCTCATGGGGTTCATTTACCCATGGAAGTACCTGAACTTTGACATGTTTGGATCGATCAGTCCTGTTGTCATCGTGCAACTCGGCTCATAGGGAGAAATTGCAGAAAGATTCTCAAGTGTTTCAGAATTTTAAGTTGAATAAGTAACTATATTACGCAAAATTCAATTAGCTGAGTAAACCATAGATTGCACAATCATCACCAGAGTGTTCTTGTATACAGTAAGTAAGAAATATACAGCACAAGCCAATATTTTCCGTTACACCACAAGACTCTTCTTGCAATACCATTTAGTAAGAAATGTGAACAAGCCTTCTCTGTTGCAGGCCCATCACTTTGGAATTCACTTCCGCAGCATGTAAGAAATGCCGGCTCAATTGCAGTTTTCAAAAAACTCTTGAAAACTCATTTGTTTTAATCTGAATTTGTATTTTTGCTTTGTATTATATTTCATGTGGTATTATTTGTTGTATTTTGTATGGCGCCTTGATCATACTGGATATTGCGCCTTATAAGAATTTAATATATGTATGTATGTATGTATGTATGTACCCCGTTTACTCACAGGATTTGAATGGCTGATGGCGTTGTCAAACATCCTATCTTGTGTTTCACAAATTTATATAATATGATTAATTATTAGTTAAAAACACCGGCTTGTTTGATTCATAAAAAGCGTTGAACTTGACCAGGTCACTTCGATGAAAAGCAACATATTACTGCTTGTAGAAAGCGCTGATTCTATCAATATTATTTATAATATATATACTATTTATAGTAATAGACTCCTCCCAGGACCATTTTTCCGAGTAGCCGGTTATTTTAAATGGCGTATGCGTAGTTCTTGAATACACAACTATAATGTAGGTGCGCCATGTTTATTGTTAAGATTGAGATGACATTTTATATATCGTGGTTTGTGTAATATCCCTAGACAAATACAGAGCTACATACAGGGTGTAACAAACCTTTGTAAATAAATCAAATGATTTATATTTTAACATGAAATGTCCGTCGTCAAGTGAACATGATAATTGTTTTCTTTCGATTTTCTGTCACTCGAGAATCATGCTGTTACACACAATGCCCAGATATTGTTTTCTGATTTTAACATTTCTAAAATGGAAAAGAGGAAACACTGCATAGACACTGCAATCGGACATGAAGATTATTGAGTTGGTAAAACGTAGTGAAATTAGATTTTCAAAGCAGAACAGTCTGGTTTCTCCTTGTAGAGTATACGTACTGTACATGCACATTTTTTTTGCGTGTGCAAAGCATAGAGCATAATTTCCACTCTGATATTTGAATACTTTTATTTTGACACACCCTGTATAATTGTATATGCAAGGATTGGGCATAAAACGTGTAAAAATAAATGACATTGCACAGAGAAAACATGTAACAATTAATTCTCTTTGCCATTTCACATTGGTTGTAGCTCAAAGTTGGTCTTCGGCACACATTTACACGCGAAGCTAGGGCAGACCGTACATCTTATAGCCAATTACGCCAACACATAATGTAGGTCACCATAGAGCGAGTGTATTATATTTGGCGGGATTTATCGACTTTTCAACGCGAAGCATAAAAACACCTTTAGAAAGCGGATATTTTGCATTGATGAAATGTGATTTATTTGAATATTTAATTTGCCGGTAGGTATTACGTCATGCAAGGGTGTGATGATCAATTCAATATTATTTCATTGCCTTTCACTGGCTAAACCTATACCCAGATACCAGCCCGATGTGAAGCAAACTACTAGCTTCTTGCCTATCAACCTACCTACATAAATTCATACCTACTAAAAAATCCAGAAAAATCCATTTTGTTTTGGATTAAAAGAATATTATCCTGTTTTGGCAAATGACACATAGCGAATTAGCTAGCAATTTTTGGAAATAAGGGCCAAAACATGCATTTGATTGGCCGTTTTTGGCCACGGTATATTCAAAAATTGTTTTCACCTATTGCTTTATGGTAGTTAATCCGATTATTATATTACTTCGCCAGCGTGTTATGACGTATCTGTCTTTGTTTAGGATATACAGGAGCTTGTTGTACAGGGAGTGAACATAACTGGTACATTAATTCTTTTGCGCACTGTATCATCTACCTACATGTAGGTACATGTAGGTCCTACATGTACCTATAAAGCTACATGTACCTACATACCTACAAAGCTAAATTTATTAAGGGTTATTTCAGTGCTTCAAATGAATATAATTATTGGTTAGTCTGTTCTAGGTATTAGTGTTTACTTTTGTTATTTCTTTCTTTCTTCCGATAAAAGCTTCAAATATCCAATGAAAATTATTTATTGACCTAAGGCTGTTTTAAGTTATTATTTTATAAATTAATTCCTCGTCAATTTGTTATTAACATACATGATCTGAATTCTGATGTGCACCCTAAAAATTAACATGCCTATTTGGAGCAGATTTGCACTTCTTTAATTACGCAGTCAAATGCCGGCAATAAAGATAATTTGATGGGGATTCCCATTCAAGCAAACGGTCTATTCAATCATGTATATCAAATAATTAATGCACATGTCATCTATCAATAAGCAGCAGCATAAAAAAAACCTCATTCTTATCTTGGTTGGGTCTCTTTTGCTTCAATATTTAATACCGGCATCAGATGTGAAGCAGAAATGAAATTGCGTTTACACATGATGAAACAAGGTGCTATTGGGGAAACTTGACCTCAAATCTCTATCTTACTCTCTCTTCCTCTCTCCTCTCCCCACACCTACACCCATCTCCCTCACTCTCTATATCTCTTTCTCTGACGTAATAGTAATAGTGTCTGGTAATAGGAGACTCTATATTCCATGTTTGAGAGAGTTTTGTAAAACTTTCATAAAAATTTTCATCATGGGGCCGGTATCCATGTTGGATACGTTGAATATTTTGGATTCGTTGGTAATAGGAGATTCCATATTCCATGTTTGTGATGGTTTTGTGAAGCTTGAATATAAAGTTTCGTCATGGGGCCGGTATCCATTTTGGGATTCATTGATACTTTGGATATTTTGGATTTATTCGTAATAGGAGACTCCATATTCCATGTTTGAAAGAGTTTTGTAAAACTTTCATATAAATTTTCGTCATGGGGCCGGTATGCGGTATCCATGTTGAATTCATTGATACTTTGGATATTTTGGATATTTTGGATAATTCAGATTTCATATTCCATGTTTGAAAGAGTTTTGTGAAATTTTCATATACATTTTCGTCATATTATTGATACTTTTATCAATGTCGTTACTATTATCAGTGACAATTTTAGAAAAAAATGTTATTTTTCTAATCGTAATAATTATTTATCTATATAAAAGCAAATATTACTAGTGGTAGGCTTTATTTAGCTAACGCTATGGGACATGAGGAGCTGGTCTGCTTTGCCAATCCAATCTAAGCTTTATAAACATAACTGCAAGCAAAAGTAAATCCAAATGGAAGGACAATGCCAGTAAACCGTTCTATGAGACAGATTAGATAACCACATCATATTTCCGACGGGAGAAAAATATGAAGCATTTGTCTGGAAAATCACGAAATTCACGCGAGATGAAATAACGCATATGAATATCGCTCTAGGCTCCAATTCTCTCTGTAGAAATCGATGTAAAATTGATTCTTTATTCGACAACTGGCCAACTTAAATGATAGCTCCTTAGGGACGGTCCAAATTTAAATCTTTCTTATAGCATTGCACCACAATCAGTATGTTTGTTTCGTCTTCATTCACCACATGATATGACCGTTTAACGAGTGTTTTACCTGCAGCTATTTTCAGCGCCTTTTTTTATTGGGCAAGTAAAACAGTCAGGACAAATAGCATCTATATTCAAGCACTTAAGGCAATTGATTGGGATTTGTTTCGAACCTATATCGCTCGGAACTCAATATTACTAATGAATTCCATCGAAAATAACAGGCACTATATTGAAATTCCAATCTTTGGGATCAACACCACTTCGAAACCAAATATGAACCCTACTGCCGATATTAAAGGCTACTAACCCTACCCTACATAATCCCAGTCCTGCCATGCATTAATCTACAATCATAACCCTTAAAAATAAGCGTCAAGACCACCTGCATATAAAATTGTTTACCCAGTAGCATAGATCCTGATCAAATACAGGTGCAAAATTCGACATTGGTTTTCTAGTCGTGAAATCTCTTATTTTTCTTATTATTATCTCTTATTTTGGTCATTGTCATTATTTTGTTAGCATCTGATATTTGGATGCAAAAATACAAACTAATATAATGAAAGACCGTGAGATAAAAACACTATTTCGCGTCTGACGTCAGGGCAAAGGCGCGCCGTGATTGGTTGCCGATCTGCGCAGTACGGCATTTTCTATCTAGGTGTCAGAATTTCAGACGCGAACTAGTCTTTTTATATCTGTCTTTCATTATATCAAACTCGTGATTTATGTCACCGCCATGTAAATATTTAAATCATGCTATAATTAAAAAAGACTATGCGTATGACATCCTGTCAACCAGACCAACAATGCCGTATACTGCGCAGGTCAGTCACGAATCACGCCGCACCTTTGCCCTGACGTCAGACGCAAACTAGTCTTTTAATTTGGTCTTCAATTATAGCTGATGAAGTAACAGATCCCCCTTAACTTTGAGCCACCATTCACCCATTTTCAACTATAACTTAATTCCACTCCTTTCACCGTTGTTTTCGGAAGCAAACAAATGCCCGAGGCTTACAGTCGGTGTCTATTTAGTACAGTGACATCATCAACACTAAGCAATTGATATTGAATATCTCCGTTTGTATGGCAAAATCTATTTGATGTTTGTAGTTGTTGCGCGGGTGTGACCTTGGAGTTTGCATTGTAAAATTCTAATAACTGAAAAATGATAGGGGAAAATTGCTCACAACATGATTCTCATCCATTCATGACTGCTAGATAATGTAAATATTATTTAGTTGAAGTCACCCCTCCTACATTATAGCCTACGTGATTATATATGTACATGTAACTCTCTTTATTACACCTCATAAATATTCATGAACTAATCGTGCCAATTCATTGGCTAATTCCTATTAATTCCTATTAAAAGTAGCTTACGTTTCCGCTAGGGAAATAATTCGGTCTATTTCCCTATGAATCAAAATGTACTAGAAACGTTAGAATGGATAAATGACCCAGCACTGTGACCCGGGTCACCCGACATTGCCCTTATGAACTCTGATCCTCCCGGTAATGCCACACCATATCAAAGCTGCTAATTTGACAAGTTTATTCAGGTAATCAACTCACCGTCAATCAAGCAGTTAATAATCACCATGTTGAAACATGGAATGAATGGGATAAATGTGACATAAGAACCCAGCAAACACAAAACGTTTTCGACATCATTCGCAAAAGGTTATTAAAGGTTGTCAGAAAACGTTTAAATGTCGGGTATAAAGGGTATATAAAGGGTATATTAAGAGTATAAAACGTTTTCTTTACCTTAAAAAACATCCTTTGATAATCTACTGCTCAGCAAACAAAAATGTTTTACAGAAAACGTTTAAATGTCGGGTTATATATAAAGGGTATAAAAACGTTTTAATAACATTCCAAAAACATTCTTGAAAACTTGATACAAAACATTCTAAACAGAATGTTATTTTGGGGATTGAAAAATATTTTGCGAAAAATGTTTGCCCAAAATATTTGCAATAACGTTTTAAAACGTTTTCATGACCTTTATATAACCCGACATTTAAATGTTATTAAAAGGTTTTGAAAAGAACATTTTAAGAACGTTTCTGTGTTTGCTGAGTTCAAATATTTTAACATAATGTTATTTAAGTATTGACAAAATATTTGGCAAAAATGTTTGCAAAAATAGTTTAAAATAACATTTTTTGAAAACATTTAAAAAATATTGTTGTAGTGTGTTTTCATACAAAACGTTTTAAAACGTTATCATGACCTTTATATAACCCGACATTTTAATGTTATTAAAACGTTTTTACCTAAACCAAAAGCCAAAATATAACTTATTTAAAACGTTTTTAAAACGTTTTTGTGTTTGCTGGGAATGGTGATAAAACGGTCTCCCCCCTAGTCCTATAATGAATACAAGCAATACCGTGGTAATACCTTGAACATCAACCAATCAATTACAATTCAGAATACTCGAGGAAGAAATAATTTGTCCCCTTCTCTCTACTCTCATAGCTAGATCACGTGATCTACTTATATCCCCCTTGTGGGAGAGCCATGCCATTAAGCTGAAAACATTATGGAGGATGGGCTCAATATTTGTGGCTAAATGGAAATAGGATCGATCATGGTCGCTGTTTACGCGAAAGTGTGAATATTCCTTTTAGTGGGTGACATGATATTATCCATATCGCAGCACTACGTGTACATGTAACATGTGCTTAATATGGGAGACTGACGCATACCGTATGTGATTTAGAGGTATATTCTGAAAGCGATAGACCTATGTATGAATATATGTATGACGAAGCAGAATACTACATTTGAAGACCGTACTTATATTATATATACAACTGATAAAGCGTCATAAACATGATAAATGGTTAGAAATATGCGTCTATTATCATTGAAAATACCATGAGGTAAGAATGGAGTTTTGCATGTTTATCGAAGGCATAGACTTCGGTAGATATGTGAAAGTTTTCTTCTCATTCATGGTCATATTTTTATTAGAGCAATCTACAGTTATAATTATTTTTAGACCTTACTGTGGTCTATTTAGGGCTGAAATCAAAAATCGACCTGCGGTTGACCGCCGGTTCCGTCCGGTTGTTTGAAACAGGACGGAACCGGCGGTCGAGTTTTGTTTCATCCCTAAAGAATAGAAGAGTTATTAAAATAGAGGCATAACAGCGCCATCATTATGGCGAGAGTAAAAATGACAACATTTCATCTAAAATAATGTGACTTATTTCTTCTTAGTATTAATTAATCATCTTTGAATAAATCAAGTTTGGATCACATGTATGTATACGCTAACATCATTTAATTTTTGGGTATCTTGATAATGAAAACAATTGAGACTAACAAATTTTTTTTTTTTTTTTTGATCAGCGACGTCTTTCCCCATTTGTAGCAGTCATAAGGCCACTTGTTCTAAATACAATTTACCATGTAGAAAATACAGACCTTGAGGGAAATAAAGACCTTTCTTATTCCCTACAAATGAGTTTAGACAAAATGACGCTTAAAATACCTCTTTCACATACCTCTCCTATATGCATACCACATTAGTTTTAAAATTAGAAGCAATTGCAAACCTCCACAGCCACATGTTCCCTTTGAGACTGGAACAAGTTGAACATTTTAAGCTTCTTCTCATAATGGCATTTTAACAATAGCTTATCGTTTCGTGTTACTTATTACAGGCTATTTATAGCTGCCGTTCATTAAACCTTCGACCTTTACCGTGCTATTGCGATGCATATGTATCTGTCTATATACATGGTCTAAGAGCTAACAAGAACTGGGCCCTGGCCCTGTTACGATCTTTGAATATAGTTAAGGGTATTAGCAGCTAGTATTCCCTTTACCTATCATTTTCGCCTGGTTGGCGATGAAGTGCTGAGTTCTTTATCTTATAAACGAATCAAAGGCAGACCATGAGGCTCGGGAGGACACCAAGGTTTTTCGTTAGCTCTATCTTGCCGCTATGCGTGCTAAGGCATGAAAATTCCTCCGACATTCTAAGTCATGTTTTAATTAGATATATTGTACTCTGTACAGCAATACACATTGCTAATGTTATCTCTCTTTGATTGTCACCCTGATGAACTGATATTTCAAAAGCAGGTGGTAGCATATTTGGCTATTCCTGTTGAAATCCATACACCCCCGATGGGAGACATGATCTTAATCTCCCAAACAGGGGGTGTAAATTTCTAATGGAGTCACCCATTCAGATAACCCCATTTGAAATTCACACTCCCTCTTAGCAAGATTAAGGTAATGTCTTCCATAGGGGGTGTAAGGATTTCAACAGGAATAGCTTCAAGTTGACTTTGTCCATATCTGCTGTACAAACGATTAACTATGTAATGCCATCACTAAACGTCAAAATTTTATTTATACAATTCAAAAAATACAATCCACTAGATCATGTAGATGATGAAGTAGTGACATTTGCTGTCAAGTAGTGAAAAATGAAACATTGTATTACTAGTATACCGTATAGATGAGGTGACCTATGATGTCACATGTTTACATTCAGACCGCCCTCTGTTGTTTCAAAGCAGGCAAAATAACACAGAAGTGTCTATGACAGACCACATAAATCTCTTTAAAACTCAACTTTTAAAACCTTTGAAGTTTTGTGTGATATAATGTATATAGCTTGATGCATTTATAAACAAGATTGATACCATTTTTTGTATTATTTGCTTTGAAACCAAAGTTAATGAATAAAAATCAACTTCTTCCATGTAAACTATAGTGTTTTTTACCTGACAGTTTTGATCACAGACCAACAGAGGGCGTATCAAATGTAAACACATGTCACCTCATCTATAGTGACAGAATAATTTTCTTGTACATCAAATCGTAATGGGTTCCTTTGATATAGAAAATAAAGAATAACTTATGAAATGTTCAAATGTGCACATTATAAAATTTATATTGTTACATGATAAGATTGGATCGGAAAGTTTGTGAAGAGGCCATCCTGATACAATGGAGTGATGTAGGCTATGGAAGAAGATACATGACTATATAAGCCCAATCGGCATTGGAAGTTTGCAATGCATTGTAGGACAGTTTTTGCAATTTTAGGACACTTTGTCCTTTGACCTTTCAGAAAATTCAGAAATATTGGGTTTTTGTACGTACAAAATATAATCTAAAAAGTTTTACAATATTTGAAACAAATATAAAAAATATAAGTGTTTTATAAATTAATTATTTGGTATTTTTAATGATCAAAATTGTGACAATATAAGAAAATTAATAATATTTACGTAAATTTTCCCGATATGTCAGAGGTCAAAGTGTCCCAAAACTGCTCTCAAAAAACCGGAAGTTAGAATGGCGATTGGGCTTATTCAAAGCGAGTATGTACACTCTGCACACAAATAATCACCATACCTTACACAGACATGACAGAGGCAATGTATTGAAGAAGTTAACATTGGTAGAATTATGTTATAAAACAAAATGTTCTTGACACAGTGTCACTTAATTCTTTGAAGTTATCCCAATGATAAATGGCGGAAGGATTATTGAGCATAACTCTAACATCTGAATTTCATTTTGAACGACTATCTTATTCGATGTTAATGGCCACAATTACACGATATCACTTATGTACCCATATGCTTGAATGTAAACAAGGAATTTAAAGCCTAGTTGAAGCATTCCCATGACATCTATATAGAGTCCGTCCTTCGCCAGGTGGCCATGTAGAGATATATCCCATAGACCCCGTATTAAGATCGAGAAGCAGGCGAGAGCCAATCGTTGTATTCTAGAGCACTCGTGTTGTTAGAGAAGGCAGTACAAGTAGCCGTGTGAGTGGCTGTCGCTTAGTCTGAAATGGCCGTTAGGGACTCTGGGTCATTCTTAACTTAACTACAAGTACTTACTCTTGTTAACGTGCTACGATCTAATGTATAGCCAATTTTTACTTTTCTTTTTGTCAATGGGCTAACTACTAGAGTCATTAATAGGTAGTGCGTTTGATATGGCATTGCCATTCAACAAATTGTAAAAAGCTACGAAAAGTGTGGAACATAGGTAAAGTAAATATAATGTAATACCGTATTCTGATAGGAATTTGTATTATGCATGTATTTTAATATTTAATCTAGGATCAGATGGTTTGAAATGGTTTTCCCTAATTAAGAAAAACTACAGCAATATGTGTTGTCATCTTTGGGAATTGATATAAAAGGTAGACGACTATAATGTTTAAGTCTTGCTTGAAAAGAGGTTTTCTATTTTCTATTTCATGCTCAACAAATGAATTGATTTAAAGGATCTATAACCTCCAAATACAACTCTAACATCTTTTTTAAACACAGCAGGTGGCATTCTCTCTGTAAGCATTAAAATAGTTCATTGAACGACAACTGCCCTTTTTAATGTTAATGGCCACAATTACACGATATCACTTATGTACCCATATGCTTGAATGTAAACAAGGAATTTAAAGCCTAGTTGAACCACTCCCATGACATCTATATAGAGTCCGGCCCTCGCCAGGTGGCCATGTAAAGATATATCCCAGAGACTCTGTATTAAGATCGAGAAGCAGGCGAGAGCCAATCGTTGTATTCTAGAGCACTCGTGTTGTTAGAGAAGGCAGTACAAGTAGCCGTGTGAGTGGCTGTCGCTTAGTCTGAATTGGCCGTTAGGGACTCTGGGTCATTCTTAACTTAACTACAAGTACTTACTCTTGTTAACGTGCTACGATCTAATGTATAGCCAAGTTTTACTTCTCTTTTCATCAATGGCCTAACTACTAGAGTCATTAATAGGTAGTTCGTTTGATATGCTGGCATTGTCAATCAACAAATTGTAAGAAACTATATGCGAACAGTTTTGAAACTTAAGAAAATTAAATATAATGTAATATTGTGATAGGAATTTGCATTGTATGATATTAACCTAGTGGAAATTAACACCCATTTTAAACACAGCAGGTGACATTATCTCTGTGAGCATTAAACTATAAAATAGTTCTTTGAACGACAACTGTCCTTTTTGATGTTATGCCACAATTACACGATATCACTTATGTACCCATATGCTTGAATGTAAACAAGGAATTTAAAGCCTAGTTGAACCACTCCCATGATATCTATACAGAGTCCGGCCCTCGCCAGGTGGCCATGTAGAGATATATCCCAGAGACTCTGTATTAAGATCGAGAAGCAGGCGAGAGCCAATCGTTGTATTCTAGAGCACTCGTGTTGTTAGAGAAGGCAGTACAAGTAGCCGTGTGAGTGGCTGTCGCTTAGTCTGAATTGGCCGTTAGGGACTCTGGGTCATTCTTAACTTAACTACAAGTACTTACTCTTGTTAACGTGCTACGATCTAATGTATTAAAGTTTTATTTCTCTTTTTGTCAATGGGCTAACTACTAGAGTCATTAATAGGTAGTGCGTTTGATATGGCATTGTTATTCGAAAATCGGAAGAAGCTTTATACAAAAAGTTTTGATAAATAGTTCAAATTAAATGTAATATATTATTTTGGTAAAGTTGCATTAGATCTGAATATTTATTTAATCGTGAATTAGATGGTTTGAGATGGTTTTACTTAATTAAGAAAAAAAAACATTCTTAGGCAATTGAAAGATATGAAAAACATAAAACATGTTTATATGTTGAGTGAGTAGTTGTCTAAATTGCCATCGTAGAAAAAATCATTGGGATTTCTTACATCCATAGTCTGGCTTGCGCATTGTTGACATATTTAACCCATCTGACGTCATCTCTTTACCCATCACATCATCACACTAACCACCATTAATTTAACTCTATGAGAACTACCTGCCTATTGGTCAAAAAGAAGTTTTCATTATCAATCGGCCCAATCAGCAACATTGTTAGAATAATTTCACCACACAAAACAATTGGGATGAATTATTTGCAAAGCTCCATTCTGATTGGTGATTAAAGTGAAGATATCACGTAATTGACCAATCAGAGGCAATGTTAGATCGGCAGGTAGTACCCAGGGAGTTAAAAATCTACAACTCTGTGTGACTCGTAATGAAGCAGTGAAGCAAACGAACGAAGCAGGTTAAAAGTGTTGTTTTAATACCTAGCTCTCTGCCTCTATCTCTCCTCTCGGCCACCTAGTTGTTTTATGCCAATTGGGTTATCCATTTCTAGATAATCATCTAATGCTATGCAAACCGCTTTAATGCTCTGCCTGCTAGCCATGCGCTTCAACGGAAAAAGTTCAAGTTTTGAAATATTTTCTCAAAATATCAAGAGCTATCTTAAGAACTACTGAACCAATACTAGGCTTGTTTGTACTCATTTTAATGCATTTTTCATGCTGATTCCAAATATGGTCATGAAAATTTAAATTTATGAAATTTTTGAATTTTAAATTTTTTTTTTAAACATGTCGTCTGCAGTCGACACCCGCGTGAAGAGAGTTAACTTCACTATTCGCATGATCGAATGCAAATAACGTTATCTTGGGAAGTCAGTAAAGATGGCAGATTAAAGCTCAGATAGGACTAAGTGATCGGTTGCTCATTTATCAACACCTAGCTTTCAAAACAATAGTGACTTTGATCTCTAGTGTGTTTAAATAGTTATTAAAGGAGTATTTCGTGATCCTAGCATCCTCTTTTTATGACATTTTTCAGTAGATATCCACGAAAAAAGCTTATTTCCAAAATTTCAGTTGTTTCCGATTTTGCGTTTGCGAGTTATGCATGATTATGTGTATTACACAGCTCCATAGACAATGTGTTGTAATTTCGTTCTGGTGCACCAGAACGAAATTCAAATTTGGCGATATTTTTGCTAAACGAATTAATCTGCAAGAAATATTTGGTACATAAACATTATGTAGCCAGAGGTATCCAGTGGTGTAAAAATCTCAACTTTTTGGGGAAAAGTGGGGGATGAGGCTGTGGATCACGAAATGCCCCTTTAAAGAAGTCTCCGGCAATCACAACATTATGCCCTAAATTAATTATCAAGCACGAATCACGTGGTTTTATTTGAAACAAACTCATATTGACCATAAAAACGAATTAATACAGCCGTCTCTCACCACGCGATATTCAAAATTCCCGGGCGCCGAAATTGTCCAGTGCAATGACGTCACAGTAATACAATGATGGCTCACAACAATTGAGCACAAGTAACCATGACGTCATTGCACTAGACAATTTCGTCGCGGGGATTTCGAATATCGCGTGTTGAGAACATAAGGCATAATGTTGTGATTGCCGGAGACATCCTTTAATGTTAGGATTAAACTAGATCTGCGAATTGTACTGCATATGAGAGATTATACTAGGTCTGTTAGGTGACAAAAAACCCAATTCTACAAGCCCGACCGACCCAGATTTTTCCGTTTTGGGATTTTAAAAAAATTGCAGTATTCATGTGAAATCAGCAGTTTTTGGCGAAAAGGGGATTGAATTTCATTGAAATTGCTGTATGCGAGTAAAATCATCTGTTTTGAACAAATTGAATGTTGACGGAAAATAACCGGAGAAAAAAAGCAATTTTTACAGATTTTGGTGGTTTGCCGACCGACCGACCCTACTTGAAAGGTCCATCCGCCCATAAAGCAGGATTTTTTTCATCGCCTACTGTAATTCAGCAATAGAGGTATAGGGTCCACAACTTATAAGTTCCCCTAATACTTTTTAAAATAAATCGAAAAATATTTCACAAAATGTAAAAATGTAATAAGGTATGAATAGCCCTATTTGTTTTACACATGTGGACAAATTTATAGCGTCACACGTCATTGCATTCAGACACAATGGTTAATTGTGTAAGAAAAGAGGCCGTTTTAAAAGTTGCACATGAGTCCGTAGCAATCAGGTTTTTTTAACAATCATATGAATATGCCTGGCCAACTGTATTGTTTGAGAGCTGACTCCGATGGACTCAGATGCAACTTTTAAGACTGTTTAAACCAGTCTTTTTTACATAATGAAAAGGCATTGTGACTGAACGCAATGACTTGCGACGCTATAATTTGGCCCATATGTGTAAAGCAAATAAGGCTACCCATATCTATTTACACGTTTGTATTTCGTCAAATATTTTTCGATTTATTCTAAAAAGTATTTAGGGGGAAACTATCATCTATTATCTATTAACTATTATCACACCGTTTCCATTTGCATATTAAATGACCAGAACATTATGATCAGTAAATAATGGTACGAAGAGAACTGTAATTCCTAATTTCAATTACATTACGGTACCCATCAATACGCAGGATTTATACGATTATTGAAACACCCGACATCTAACCAGATCACATTTTTATTGAGCTTATTTCGTGTACTTGAGTATATTTCAATATAAATCAGTGGCGATAGCTGTATCCAGCGATAAGCTCGATTCAACAATTCGCCGATGAAATGACTAAAGATATCGGCTTATGGATAACCTGACCTGCTTATAATTAAAACAAGATTTCACTGACCTAAAATCCCAGTGGATTGTCATATCTAGTAGGCTACTTCAATGTACTTAACTGTCCTCTACTGGTATCTAAAGTTATTTAGTACATCAAAGGATAAATGCCGCTCAAAAATAAAATGGAAGCCAGCAAATCATAAATTATAAGTATATATAATTCATCCTTGCACAATATAAGTTTGAAAAGGTGAGTGTATTTTCAATTCCAATTATAAACTCAACCCAGAAAGTATCGAAACGATTATAGATGGTCAGATATATCGAGAACTGAAATATATAGCAAAAACTTATTTAATGTATATAAAGCGCAGCTTTCTCCTCCGCATTTTGATACCTCTTTTGTTGCTCTACGATATCATTTGGTCGAGTTATGGGCGCTTGAGTGGCTTCAAGTCGGATTTTGAAGAGCAACAAAAGAGGTATCAAAATGCGCAGGAGAAAGCTGCGCTTTATATATATTAAATACGTTTTTGCTATATATTTCAGTTCCCGATATATCTGACCATCTATAATCGTTTCGATACTTTCTGGGTTGAGTTTAGTACATCGGAGCCACGTGAGACAAAACACAAAAGGTATTACCCACCTGGCATCAAATGAATATAAATGCAGGAAAAAGCACATTAGTGGCGCCATTGCATTTGGTGTTACAGAATAACCGGGTGAGGATATCATTAAAATCGACGGGATTTTTGAAGATAATGTGTTCGCTTTTATGAAACCGGCCGGAGTAAACCCACATATAACATGGTGATGGGTGTATGAGAGTGGGTGTGTAGATGTTATATATTAAAATTCAAGATTAAATAATGGTCACTTCTTTTGACGCAGCCCGTTCTTCTTTATATTAACGTGATGAAATAATAACACTTCACGTACATCTGTGTACTCACGAAACTAAGACATTTCAAAATAGTCATTTTCAGCGGTCGTCTGCTATTAATAAGTGTAAGAAATGTCAATTATATGTCTACTCTGACGTTAGCAAAACAGTTTTGTGAGACTGGGCAGTACAGCTTGAGGTTGACATGTCCTTCTGCTTAGGTAAAACTAAGAAACTGAGTGGGCTTCTTACGTTACAGTAATTTGTACAATTTTAGACGACTTGGCTTGGCTTGTTGCTTAGTAAGTACGCATATGAAAGGGTGTATTTGTTGCTGTAAGAAGCCATTCCAGTTGAAATCCATATTATACCCCCCTGTGAAAGACAAGATCTTATAAATCTCCCAAACAGGGTGTGTAGATTTCAATCGGAGTCATCCATTCAGGTAGCCCCATTTAAAGCCATTGTCAGTCTGAAGAAGTTCTCCCGGGGAAGTTCTGCGTAGCAGCATGAAACTTTAACAAGGCATGTCACCAAAAATTATAATGTGAATTTCTATATCAATCAAAACAAAATACTATCTTTGTTATTTTCTGTTTAATGTCTTCAAAATTATGTTTCAATTTCAAGGCAGAAAAGATACACATAAAAGACAAATAATAAAATGGTTGTCCACAAGTTGACCGCAACGACAGCGAATTAACAAAATAGCCATCGTTTTTTCTTAGACGTATCTGATTCGCCTGTTGTTAGTAAATTATCTTCATAGGATAGTTGGGACAGTCTCAGTTTTATTTTGATTTAATTTAAGATCCTTAATTTCCAAGTATACGTCACAGCGCGAGTTAGGGACTCATTGGAAATGCGATCAATTCGACACATACCGTATCGCATTATATGCCAACGACCTATTGCGTCTTATTTCACTAGTAATATTCTGAGATATATGCCCAATAGTAGCATTAACATCGGCAGCACATGCGCAGTAAAGAAAACGTAGAAAAAATACATTTTTGATACGTTAACTCTCTCCACGCGGGTGCCGACTGCAGATGACAAGTTTCTTTCTTTATTTTAATTCAAAACTTTCATAATTGTACATTGTCACGACCATATTTGGAATCGGCATTAAAAAATACATTAAAATGACTACAAACAAACTGTTGGATTTATTTAAGTTGAAGACTATGCATGCAAAGCATTAAAACGACTTGTTGCGGAGATGGAAGAAATGGTTCTCTGTAATAACGTTAGAAAAAGTTACAATCCATGAGGAATTACCTTAAGAAACGATGTAATTTCAACAAGTCAATTTGTTTATTTTATAACGGTTTAAAACTCACCCTCCCTCTGTGGAAGATTCAAGTTAAATCTTTCTCAGAGGGTGTATGAAATTCAAATGGAGCTACCTAATGTGCTGATTCCATTTAAAATTCATACTCCATCAGTGGAACATATCGTTATGAATTCGGCAGACGGCCGAATCCGGATTCGTCTTTTGGTAAATTCATTTTACGCATGCATTACTTTTGAATTTGAGAACAAGGGATCAATGCTGTACATGATAGAGGGCAGCATGTCAATTTTTTAACGGAGATCAGATGATAAGTATTCAAAAGAGGGCGGCATACAGGGTTAGCTTTAACTAGTAACAAACGCACGGCGCATGCGCGAGCCGGGAAGTTCAAGCTTGCTGTAGACTCGGTCCCTACACATATATGGCACGTTTGCAACGCCCTAACTCAGGTGTCAATTTGTGGATAAAATTAAATATCTTTTCTTCTATATGTCCGTTTTTCCGTCTCCCGGGGAATTGACTTGAAAACACTATGAGGATTACTCAGTTAATTTTTGAGGACAAAAATCATGAAATTGGTGGTGTACGGGAATTTTGTTATGGCCAAGTTTTAGGCCAAAAAAATATGATTTTTTTCGAAAAAATTTTTGACCGAAAATTCGACCCTTTCTCGCTTATCTGATGAATTTTCAACTTCTTTTTGACATATGTGGTAGATATGACTTTGGTGTTTATATTCCCTGAAGTAATTGTTGTAATTTTGCTTAGTTTTATAAAAAGAAGTGATTTTCTGCATGGAGTTGTTTCGATATTCGGCTTTGTTTACGTTTCAAAACCAAAACTGAATTTCCTGGCTCGCGCATGCGCCGTGCGTTTGTTACTAGTTAAGGTTAGCTAACGGTGACTCGCAGTACGGTCAAAGACGATAGCCGTTAAAAAATCGATATGCCGCCCTCTATAGGTAAAGCATTGATCCCTTGTTCTCCAATTCAAAAGTAATGCATGTCAAAAATGAATTTACCAAAAGCCGAATCCGGATTCGGCCTTCTGCCGAATTCATAACGATATGTGACGTGTCATATCAAAAGGAGACACTTTTGGGCAGGATCGTAAATGGAGAAATAGCCCAAAATCCTCCCGGGGAGATTTTTTCACAATTTGGGTTTGTTGTGAATTTGTGATGTTATTAATGTTTAAAATATTGTCTGATAGTTTCAGACCGGAATATAACTGGCATCTTGTATTTTTTGAGATATTTTTCTAGGTAATTCCTACTCTCAACATTGTCAATAATATTTTTAAAGGCCGATATCCCAATTTCCAATTTTATGATACCATAACTTACGAACTCAATATCTTCGCTTAGGAATGTCCGATTTCATTGGGGAAAACGGCATTGTGGAGCAAAATATCTCTATACTTAAGATATGTAAAAACCTCCAAATTTATAACCTGCCCAAAAGTGTCTCCTTTTGACATGACACGTCACATATTTTAATAATCTTCCACAGGGGTAGTGTGGATTTCAGATGGAATAGCCCAATGGGTGATACGACAGATAACATCATGGTACACCTGAAGAGTTGTATATAATCCATAACCTTTTGAAAGGCTTGCTACTGCTATCTATGTGCCTAAAACAAAGGGAACCTATGGATATTAAGACCAGTTAGCGTAGTTAGCTGTTGTGAATTTGGAGATTGAGCAACTATACTGATACAGGCGGCTGTACAAACATGTATTATTGTAAGAACAATCTATTGTAATGTTTTTGTGGAGGTTGTCTGCCTATCGTCTCTTGCGTTAAAAAAAACGTATTTAGAGGTATATGCATATGCTTGTACATGGAATTCTACGATATAAAAGGAAATGGACATACTTGGTAAACCATTATCTAATTAATTCTAATTTTAAACTTATTTCAATAATAATTTCTCATTGTATAATAATTTTTGTCAAGATATCAAAGTATCCCAATATAATATCAACACTTGAAGAAAAATATTTGTCCATTTCAATTGCTATGATATTATTACCCTGCACAATTTAACATGAACAAGTGTAATGTACCTATACTTGTATTTGTAAATATTATGCACAAATGGACAAACTAGCGGATTTTGAATGCCACATCCCCACACCTGGGAATGGTTATGTAAGAAGAATAAGTCCCTTTTAGTACTGATAGGTAGGTCCCTTGAACATAGTGATAGGAACTGGATGACCTTAGGCTGTCGCTTCTAGTTTGGTGCAGGTGAAACACCATTCGCTGTGCCGTTATCAACAACAAACTATAGCCATAGAGAATAGTATAAAGCCTGGCATGCTAGCTACAGGTCTCAACATTCAATAAAACCCTTTCGAATGTCGCTTTCAAAATGGCATCTGTCATTTCAAGAACTACTCGTATGCCAATTCTAAGGATGGGTGTACCAATTTGAATGTAGATTTAAAATCGTTCATACGAATATTTTAACTCGGTATTTTTATTACAATTTTATTTGGGTAATCACTTTTCGTCTGCAAAAATAGTCTTCCACAAGGAGAGGGATAAATTGATTGACATTACGATAAGCAGTTGTCCTAGATACAAAACCAAACGGGATAATATTCAAATGAACTCTGACAAGCGCTGCGAATTTAACGCTTAAAGAGGAAGCCCCGTCAGAGCAGTTCTTCTGGGGTGAATCGAACCTGTCTTGTTATCAAATTAATCAGTGACAAGGTTTACTGTGATTTTGACAGGTGCTAATTGATGCAATAACATTAAAACTGCAATTAGCACCTGTGAAATTCAGAGGTACCATTGTCACTGATTAATTTGATAACCAGGCAGGTTTGGTTCACCCCAGAAGAGCTGCTCTGTCGGGGCTTAAACAGTGCTAGAATTTCAAAAAGACATTTCGGAAAATTGACGTTTTATTATTTATTATGATTATTTTTTTTGTGAATCAGTTTGATACGCATTATATTGTTGACTAATATGAAATGTGGCGTTTTAGATCAAATAAATGCTGATGCATTGGCGTAGTCAGCGGGATATGTGACAGAGTGTCCCTCGACAAAAAGAGAAAGGAGAAAAAGGATAAGAAAAGAAGCAAAAGAAGGGAAGGTGCTCGGTGCATCTTCTGTGATGACCGTTTCCCACCAAAATCCACCTCGATCGTGGCTAAAATATTGCAAAACAAAGCCCTGTTTGGAAGCTCGAAGACTTAGCATGTACAGGGAATCTAAAAACCCGGTTTATATATCCCACCAATAATACCGGGTCAAAATGATGCATCACTGGCCAACAAAATTTAACTTTTTTTTCTGGTGACTTGGATTTAAGAGTTGTTATTATCTAATTTCGGGTCGCTGATTTCAAATATGGCATCAGTTTTTCCCTATCAGGTCAAGTTTTATTTTCTATGACAAATGGTGAAATTTCAGGAATTACTATTTAGAACACATATGTTTAATAAGCAAGGACAGGATGAGTTATACTTTTTGCCTTTGTCTTAAAAATATTGTACATTAAGTGGAATTGGACTGATAAATACAGCTTAATAGCAGACAATCATACCTTCCCATGATGCTTTGCACCACATAATGGAGCTCTGAAACACATGGAATCTTGTATATTTCTACATGATTTATAGTCATGCATTTAATTGTTATACAATCAGATTTCAAAACATCAATTAGAAAAATTAGTGTACCTTTATATAGTTGATATTATTATGTCAATATTTATGCATTTACCTTTTGACTTTGAATTGGGTTCATGTGATTTAGTAACTTTATGGACCCGGGCAATACACCCTCTCATATAAGCGGGGGTATACCATAGAGTGAAAATTTGATGTGATATGCAAAAACTAATGCTATATTTGAAATCAGCGACCCAAAATTACCTAAAAACAACTCTCAAACCAAAGTCACCAAAAACTGTGTTGGGCGATTATAATCGATGTAACCGGGATTTTTTTTCGTCTTTTTTTTCGACCCTGTTCTGATGGGCCGATTGGTTTGCTGCAATATACAATCACCGGTCTTATAAGTAAAAAAATGCTGATTCGTGTTCACGGTGACAAGACTTTTAATTGATAAACCAACACTTAAATAATTTGGTAACATTTATGTAACATTTAAATGTCATCGGTTTTGTACAGAGAAAGTGATAGTAGGCTATTATCCAACTTGTATAAGGAATGTGTATTTTCAAAATAACAGTATTATTATAAATGAACTTTCCTCGTTTAACTTTCTATGTTGCAAAAACATGCATTTGCCAGAAGTAAAATACACATAGGTTTTTGCAACTATATATTCGTTATACAAAAGCATCTTTCCTTTTTAGAGAAAAATGCAACCGACATAAAGCTTTCAAAAGGCGTGAAGGTGTTCGTGTTACCCAAATCCAAACCTTACCCTCCGATTAAAAAGATTTCAACCTCATATATAGCATAGCTTACGGGTGTAGAGTAAGCAGAATGCAAACAAACTGGAGTAGTAGGAGAAAATGGCAGTGAATAACAAAACTATATGCACCTGATGCATACAACGCTACGCATACTAAGTTGAAATCAACATATGTGATGCGATCAAGCAAAATCAGTCGGAACTCGGAAATATTGATTTTGAGATATAGCCAAACAAAGGAAAAGTTTTCTTTTGTTTCCTCTTGTTTTGGAAACTCTTTAAATGCTCATATCTTTGGAACTAGTTGTTCAAATTTAATGGGGTTTTCTGCAAAATCTAGCTTTGTAAATTCTTTTTACTATCCTATAAGAAACTGAAAATTTAATATTTCCTAGTTCCGACTGATTTTGCTTGATCGCATCACATATACGAGAATGAAATCGTACACTCTATGCTACAACTGAAGAGAACATAACGACGTTACCAAGAATACAAACTTATGCTTGTTGTACGAAGCCTTTGTTACATGAAATGATAGATGGCGGGTAAAAACAACATAAATAAAGTAACGTATCAACTAGAGGGTAGCTTATCGGAGTCTTGTATTCTATTTTACACATATGAAGCAACGCTTGGGAGCAAGAGATATCATACACCGCGCGCTAATATGCAGCCTGTATGTTTTAATGTTGTGAGCATACTATACAGTTTTATGTAGCAACATAATACAAGATAGAATTTTCAGTTCATGTAGCAACTTTCAACAGTGCATATAGCAACTACATGTAGCATACAGTTCTATGTAGCAACATAATACAAGATAGAATTTTCAGTTCATGTAGCAACTTTCAGTGCATATAGCAACTACATGTAGCATACAGTTTCATGTAGCAACATAATACAAGATAGAATTTTCAGTTCATGTAGCAACTTTCAGTGCATAGAGCAACTACATGTAGCATACAGTTTTATGTAGCAATATAATATAAGATAGAATTTTCAGTTCATGTAGCAACTTTCAGTACATATAGCAACTACATGTAGCATACAGTTTCATGTAGCAACATACAACAAGATAGAATATTGGGTCGTGCTAGCTTATTTTGTATTATTATTTATGGCATTTTTATATAGTAGGCATTAATCAGTGTTGAAGCATTGCTTTCCATATATGGGCATGCACTTTTGGGATGTATACCCGGATTGGAACAGTCGGGTTTTCACCATACTCTTTTCGAAACTGACTGTGACGCTTTAAACATGGCACTGACGACATAAGATCTCCTCCAAAGGATGGAACACTTTCATGCTTCATTTATCAATGGGGAGAGTGGAATTCTGCGTGTTGCCAGTCAAAGAGGGATATACAGTATCTTGGACCTTATTAAAAAGAGACAAATTTCTCTAGAATAATGAGTTATCATGTAAAAGATACTTATAGTCATACAATTTTACAAAGGATAAGTAAGGCTCGATCCAGTAAGATTGCTAACACAACGCAAGTCGTTAATCAACATTCGAATTGAAATGAATTAAAATTTGTCATTAAATACAATTAACTTTTAATTTAAATGAAAACGATAGATGACAAAATGTTGAGCACCGCCAAACCAAGGTTACGTTAATTGCATGCTGCTTAGTAGCATCTCAATTTCAATGTTGCAGCCATGAGTAAAATAATCGTCAATATATTCACTCAAAATAACGTTCATCATGTAACCACATTTTATTTTATCTTCATATTTTCATGGTTTGCATTTTTATGGTGCAACTCCATTCTTATGGGCAGTTAATATATTCATTAGAATAAAATTTATTTAAAATAACAAAATGCAAAAATATCAATTGGCAGAGGTAAATTTACCAAAATTGAAGATTCGTCTAATTTTATTTGGCATTTAAGCGCTGGTTTGAAGTCATCTTGAAATGGAATGTATTGCCTAGGTCCTTTATTTATCGAATTTTATTTTGTTACACTGCAGGTAATAGGAATGTTGAAAGCTATATGTTAGTAGTTCTGTCATATAGCATTTGGCATTTGCAAATTGTATACTTTCAAAATACAACACGTACAAACATAATACTTGTGATTTTCCCCATTAGATATTAATCAACTATTGTATCACTAAGAAGAATCCCAATCGCAACATATCACGTTTATATCGTTAAAGAATACCATTGTATTTGTGTTACTTTTAACTTTTTACTATGCTTATTCCGACCATTTGCAAATTTCCAATATGGCGCCGCTCATTGAGTGCAGCAGTAAGGGCATGCATGTTTAGCATAAGAGTTGAGGTATATCTGAAACACGAGATGTAGAATATATGAGATCAAGCAACGTAGGTACGGTATAATACTACATGCATACGCACCTGTACGGTGCTATAATAACGACTCTAAACAAATTAATACATGGGTAAGATCCCAATAATATTAACATCAATTTTGAAAAATGGCAAATAAAGAACATCTGCGATTAATATGATGGAAGTGTCATACCATTCTAGAATCCAGATTTTGAAATGTATTGAAATAATAATAATTCTTGATTGTACGCCCCGGCAGTAATGGGTAGATTTTTCTCTTATACAGATGGATTAACATAATGAGATTATGACATTTTCATAATGTTAGCAATTCAAGCAGCCATTGTCACGATTTCTTACCATTTCTAAGCAATTAGATGAGGAACTGGACTATTCCGTTTCAAATCCACACTCCCCCTGTGAAAATTTTTGTAATTATCTTCCACAGAGGGAGTATGAATTTCAAATGGAATTAACACTTTAACAGCTCCATTTGAAACACATTCTCCCTCAGGGGAAAATTCAGGTTGAATATTTCTCAGAGGGTGTATGAAATTCAAATGGTGCTGCCTAATGTGCCAATTCCATTTGAAATTCATACTCCCCCTGTGGCAGATATTTCCAAATTCCTCCACAGTGGTAGTGTGGATTTTAAACGGATAGCAAAGTTATATCAATTTCAGAATGCAAATTTGGCTTCCATAAAATAATATAAGCTAAGCATTTTTCATTTTACACATTCAAAATCGAAGATCTGTGCAGTGTATGGCATATTCAACGGATCCATTAAGAGCAATGCATTTAAACATACACGTTATGTCCCAATTGGCAACACTCCACCAGGAACAAGCTCAACACCATATCTCTCTCATATGTTTGATCACTGACCTCAATAATCTCAATCAACAATAAAATGCAACCACTTAGTGAATCAAAAATCCTACAATTCTGTTCAGTTTGCTCAGAAAGCACCATTTTTATAATCAAGGATATTACTTAATTCATGGTTTTGAGTAAAACGTTGCCTGTGTTTTGAGGTAACAAAATTGATTCATTTAATTTTGTCCAATACAATCACGATTATGACGTCATGGGTACTATCAAGGGACGCAATGACTTCACACAGCTTTGCTGGTGCTGTAATTGCATTTTCACGCTGAGAATCACAGTAGATTACAACATTACAATACACATTTTAGAATTATTATGAAACTTTTATCCCATGTGTTGGGATTTATTGGCTGTAAGATGTACATAAAAGGATTGAATTTGCTTGAGTGTCCTTTTCTGTGATTTCGTCTTTGTTATAGTTAATAGAAAATTATATATAATTATTTTGATATTATTTAGATTAAACTATGAGCATATAATTCTTCAGACATTACACCATTTAGTATAGACAACTGACCGGGCATACGCACAGCCCTCAAAGGATGGAAGTGGCAGTTTTCAAAAATACACAATCGTTATCTGTCTCCTACAAGTTCAGTGTTAGTGTAGACTTTCCTGGTCCCGGTTAACCGGAAGTATGAAATTACGATCGAGCCTCAAGATTATGATCTTTATCTTCAGAATAACATCAACAAGAGAACACGAATAATAATAATAATAATAATAATAATAATAATAATAATAATAATAATAAAAATAATAATAATAATAATAATAATAATAATAATAACAATAAATGACGATAACAGCCACACAAGAGGAGGAGAAGAAGAAACAGGAGGAGGAGGAAAAGAAGAAGAAGGATAAGGAGGAGGGGAGGATGACGATACTAGCCATAAGTAGATCAACAAAAGTAAGTACAAAATAAAGAATAACATAATACTAACATAAACAAAATACGACACACACAATAAAATGGAAAGTAATAAGCCTAGGTGATTATATTTGAGTCACAAATGACAAATTTCAAACAAATTATCGATAAACGTGAAAGCTCTTCACTCAACCAGCAAAGACTGGGGTCACAGTATATGGTACTATGATGACATGTCTGGCGATCGCTAGATATAATTAATTGATTTCACAGACATGTAGCGATTCAATGTCTCCCTAAATGATAAAACCAGAATATTGGAATTAATTACAATACAGTTCGTCACATTTTAAGTCATTAATAATTTCTTTTAAAACTCAAATCCTGACATATGTCATTATTCATTTGATTTGATTGATATCACAATTTTGCTTTGGGACGAAATGTTCTTTTCTGAAATACAAATTTAACCCACCCATAGTCACACAAGCACACCCCACACACGCGTCGCTACATCCCCATACATGTGCACCCCACATCCACCCAACCCACCCTAAACACGCATTAAAAAAAATGACAATAATAAAAATGTGGAAAACCGGAAACAGGAAAGTCTACATTAGTGTTGCTATTGTATTACAAGATAAGAAAGAGAGAAGCCTCGCGTACAGGAAAACGCACGCTTGTATGAACATGATGAAGTCCTTCATTGAGTCAACATTGCAAACCACGTGAAATGGGTTTACCAACTCCAAAAAGTCCAATACTATATTTAAGAAATAAAGGGTACTGCATTATCCTTTACACCCAAATAATGTGTCCGAGGCAATAAAAACGTAAATAATGGGTGAGGCGCAGCCGAACCCATTATTTAAACGATTTTACTGCCGAGGACACATTATTTGCGTGTAAAGGATAATGCTGCACCCTTTATTTCTATTCTATTACCACAAAATAGTGCGATTTAAAGAGAAAATATCACATTTTTTGCCCAAATATTTCAAGTTGTTTACCTCAAGGTGTAGCGCCTACACGTAGCCAAAGCGTATGCACATTCCAATAACACAACCTAACATTCCATTCTCCCCTATAAGCAGGTATGCACATACAATAACACACCCCTGGCATTCCATTCTCCCCTACATAAGCAGGTGTGCTGTGCGCTTTGCTGTGCGCTGTGATGATAGAAGAACATAAAGTTCGTTGCCCTTGACACTTTATCGCTAATTAATGGTCTGCCACGTGACGCGTTTCAACAAATCACAGTGCGCGATTTTGAATAATGGGTCGTGGGGGGTAATATAATATAATATAGCGTCCTTTTGTTATATTTGTTTTAGAAAAAAGTTTCTTTTTAGGCAATAAAGGCCTATGATTGCACACATATAAAATAACTGTTTATATAAGTATTCACCGTACAGCTCAACTTACCGTACTTTGCCTAACCAGACAGTCCATGCCAAAATTGTTACTACACTTTTACATTTCATCGAATCTCTTTTTGATGTCTGTCATTTTGAACATCACACTTGAAAGATGTATGCTATGTAGAAACTTTATTTTGCAATTTCATAATTTGCATATTATTAGCATATTTGCAAGAAAAAACATGAAAATCAATAAATACCTATATTTTTCACAATTTCAATATTTTATTAGAAATTAAGCATGTAGGCCGTTTGTTATGACTTGATGAATGAAGCTGTTAAAACAGATTTTGATATTTTTGCTTATTTTTCCTTTTTTGCCCCAAAATGTGTAAAAATCAAAATTTTTGGATGACCTATATTTTCTTTGAATATTTATCAAATTTCTTAATTTAGGTATAATACAGTGCAGAAAAGATGTCAAAAAATCTGTTAAAACAGATTTCCAATAAATTGTTCCATTTTCCATTTTGGGTTAAATACTCAATTTTCATGCGCGGGATATTTGAAACATAAAATGAAAACATGTCCATTGCACTTTTTCCTCGAGATGTACTATAATATCAAGGTTACGGATATATTATAATCCTTCTTATCTTCACTGATCCATCAGATACCTATTGTTATAAATGATCAATGAAAAGGTTCAGAACTGGGCTACTAATGGTCTGTCAAGTATCTATAGTTATTTTCATGACTGCGTCAACTCAAAAAATCATGCAAGGTCGAATGTAGGAAAAGTATGATCAGTTGAGCTGTATCTCTTTCAGTATATCCAACCAGTATGTTTTACAGCACACAGTGGAATTGTTTGTGGACATTTTGGGTACTACAAATATAAAATAAAAACACTCTTTAGATAATGGTCACCAATTTACTAACTGTAGCAAAGTATTATTTTTACTTTGTCAGCATTCTTTCGATAAGTTAAAAGTAATGACCTTGCTTAATCACCAGTACACATGAATGGAATGTACGAACTAGTTTTGGCATTTCTTATTTGTGTAAGAAACAGTTCAGTGCCTTGCCTAAAGGTCATAACATTGCAACATGATCATATAATCCACTTGCCAATGTAAAGTCAAAATTTGTAATATCATCTCTATATTGACAATATCATACAAAATTATATATGTAAATCATTTCTATGACATTAAAATGATTACAGTTATAACACGACATTTGCCTCTAGTCTTTTCCCGTACTCGTCGACCTGTTATCTCTAGATTTTGTCAAATATTATCGACAGACACACTTGAGCTACAAAACACAACACATTCGTCCCAGTTTAATGTGGACTTTTGTGATCCGAATCCAAGACATTCATTCGCTATGCGTAAGGCGCGCTTTTTATTTTGCTCATTATCACTCGCTGCGTAGTGTGCCAACACCATATAGGGCCCAGATCCGTTTTAGTATTTCATATATGTTTACGCATTACTAGTATCATTTTGTTGATAATCTGGATTAATTCAAATTAATGTGGATTAAATACGTAGTGTGGGTTGCTTTCGAACAGCAACTTCATCTCAATGTTGTGTCCTGCGGGGTTATGACTAGGCTCATAAGACCTACACTTGTGACTGCTTTGTGTATGAGTTACCTAGGTTTTCTCACATCGGTTCATTTTTTGACTAAATGTGGCTGTATAGGATTACCATAGATTAGTACCTGCATAATTATGGTAACTGCAATCTCCATATTTTGCCAAACTGATATTAATTAAGAGCCTCTTAACCAATACTTGGGGGGGGTTATCGTAGTCCAAATATGGTCAAGACGTTTAACATTTACCATTTATTGACAATAAAAAAAACCGTAATTCTTAGATGCGCCGACTTGGTTTGCTATTCGCATTTGGAAGGTTAATTGTATGGTGCTTTTTGACATTCAACTACATGTTAAGAAATAAATTTATCAAATTTATATGAATAAATATGAAACCTGAAGAGTATACACAAGTGTGAACGGTATCAGGATTCTAGAAATGTTCTTGATGGTTGAGTAATCGGATCTCGCTTCACTTTGATTTAGACTTTGTATTTTTGTTGCTAACATTGCTGTTAAATCCTAGACTTACATGACTTATATTAATACACGACTCTCATAATACAGATAACATTATAAACATTGTGAAATGCCTGCGGACATGATGTTATACAGAGCCATATGATGAGTTGTGTGATAAACTACTCTAGCTAGTTTTAATGCGTGTATAACAAGTCATATCTATGAAGTGGTTCAATATATGGTATGCAAAAATGAAAGTTAAATATATTATTTCCTATTTTACGTTAGTTCTTCATCATTCTGAAAATGCTCATGTTAGGGCAACCCAATACCGTATTAGAACGATACATGTGATTTTTAAAACAATTATACAAAACTCGTGTTTAGTCATATTCTCTGATTTACATACAATTGTTGCTGCTGTTTAATGTTTTTGTTGTTACTACATTTTGTTACTGTTGTTGATATTATTGTAGCTATCTTTCTTACTTACTTACTATTATTAATATCGCTGTTGTTGTGGTTATTTTGATGTTTTTATTGCTGCTGTTGTTGATGGATGTGGTCTGTTTATTATATATAAATTGCATTGTATTGTTATTTTATTTTATTGTATTCTATTATTTTGTTTTGTATTGCGGTGTCATTGTTGTTGTTGCTGTTGGCTGTTGTTGTTGATGGTAATAATGATTTCAGCTTAGCTTTCAGTTTAAGGCAATGACAAGTGTAATAACATTATGTAGTTATTGCTATACTATATAAATATCAAATAATTATATGTTTTCCGTCACGAGTTCAATATTTATCAACACTTTTTCAAGACTATTTTAACAATTCATTCTCATGGACCTATAAACATATAATGTGTATAAATATGGCGTAAACAAACAAAGGGTAGATTAAACATAACTTTCGCTGCTTCTTTGCATCTGCCTTTAGGGACCGTTCACAAACACTTGTAAGGGGGGGGGGGCCTGATGCAAAAAAATTTCATCGCCAAAATTTTTCGGGGCCCCCCCTTTATAGACCCCAAAAATTTCAGGCCCCCCCTTTTTGACATGAAAATTATGGGTCAACCCCATAGAAAAGCATATAAACTCAATTTTTCCAGGAAAATTTGTTGTCATTTTTTCAGGCCCCCCCTTAGGAGGGTCAAAAAAATTTCAGGGCCCCCCTTTTTGCACCAGGCCCCCCTTACAAGTGTTTGTGAACGGTCCCTTATTTGTCTCTCTACATTACTCCCCACTCTCTCTACCTATCTCCCTCTGTCTCCCCCCTCTCTCTCCACGTCTCACTTTCTTTCTCTTTCTCTCCCTTTCTCCACTCTCTCCCAGTCTCTTCATCTCTCAACCTATGCAGTCACGATTCATGAGTTAACTTAAGAAAACATCTCATGTTATGACTACATATCTTATCTGTTGCATATGTTAAAGATTGGTCGCTGCAGTCAAGCTGCAATATACATGGCGTGCATTGATGGCAATTAATATGTAGCTCATGTGTTGATCCTAACCCGATGAAGATAAATTAGCGTCTGAGTTATGTCAACAATTTTGTAGGTATAACGCTATAATTAAAATTGGTGTGATCAACCAGTGTTATTAGACTGTGATGTTGTGTACCCTATAACTGCGTGATAAATTTTATGATGATTTTCTTCACAAATTCCTTGTCGGCCATAGTTCAGTTCAGTTCAGTTCAGTTCAGTACAATACATCGAAAGCTTGTACTAAAAATTGTTAAATATATTGGTAGCTTATTTTGTTTTACACAACCGGGTACACAAACTGGTCCAATTCTTATTGTCAGACGCCCAGGTCAGACGTCGTTGCCTTAGGTCACAATGGTTCATTACGTAAGAAACGATGTCATTTTTAATGTTGCACTTTGGTCCATTCAACTATATAGCATACAGAATGTATACAATTTAGAATAGTCTGTATGCTTTGCAAGCGAAAACCTTTCGATTTATTTTAAAGTCTTAGGGAGAACTTAGATCTTGTAAACCCTTCAGTAGGCAAATACCTACAGGAGGTGTTATGAGTTATCTTCACCACTGATGCATTGCCAGGTGTAATCCTGCAGGTAGCTCAAACTCACAGTCACGTACATACAAAATACAAATTGTTATGGAGCACTGGTGGCTCTGAAACCACTGGTGCAAGACTTTACTGAGTCGCTCAGTCACAAGTGTGTTTGACGCTGGTGTGATTCTGTACATAAGTCGTGTTCACACGGTCGGATAATTATAAGCGAGTTATTACCGGTGATAAGCGACTTATAACCGGTAATAGTGACTTATTACCGGTATTAAGTGACTTAAGTCCGACCGTGTGAACACGACTATAATGACCCAACACCCAACGCAGCGCTGTTTTACCAGTATTTTCTGCGATCATATATGATAATATGCTAATCGTGGTATGTGGACAATGGGGCAAACGATGGACATATTCACTGTCTACGTATAAGTATAAAGGCAATATCATTTAAAAAAGCAAGTCAGGAAGTACTTCAAATATATACGGTGCACAAGAAGATCAGTGTGGTTACCCGTAACCAAATCAGACGTGTATGCTGATGCTCCTTGTTTGTGATGCGTAACTCTCATAAGTTTGCCTATGAAAGTCTAATTTGATTACATTTTAGGCGACTTTTAGCAATTAACGTTTAAGGCCACTGCCTGAATCACATGATACATTTGCTTATCTTAATGTCAAACGGCCCTGAGTCAAACTGAGTCAAAAATTGAGTCACGAAATGTTTTTTAGGCTTCTTCAGGACATGATCGATAAACATATAAAGGAAAATATTTTCTTAATATTTAATAATCTTATTAACAACAGGGTTCTTTTCTCTTAGTTTAAAGTGGAAGTAAGCAAGCGAAAGACGGTGTTGAATAAAGATAGATTTATTGTTTAGACACTGTCACGAATATTTCTATTTTGAACACCCTCTGTCTAAGATGTTAAGAGTTAATGTTTTTTATGTCTTTGTTGTTGCTGTTATTTTCGTGATTTGAGTGCTATCTGTTCTTTCGTATGAAGGATAACGTCACACCTAATGTATCTTAATAACAACTGAACTTACCTGTTGATGTTCAATGGAATAAATGGTTGGCCACGATGAAATGATGCACATGAAAATAGAAGAGAAAGAAACATCGAATTAGTATTACGCCCACAAAATGATTCGCTTAATTCATTTAAATACTGTGCAATGTTCTTCAGAACTAACATAGACAAGTAGGTTAAGTCACATGTGGTCAAGTAATAGCCCGTCTCATCGAGATCCTATCTACATACCGTAAAAATTCGTTAATAAGCATATGTGCCTATTATCGAATTTTTACAGTAGTTTGTTAACCTTTTACTTTTCTTTTAATTTACAAATATCTTTGTTACAGATATTATTAGATATTATTAGTAGTGGATAACTACCACGCAACATGTTTTCTGTTCCATCTATTTTCCAAAATAACGAAGAATTTACTTTATCAAAATCTCCCCCAAACAATGGGCTGCATAGTACACACGTTACAAGTTTGTCATAACTTTTTAGGATTGAGCTATAGTTGAGTTGTGTTTGGTTGAAATGGGGTAATATTTTCAGACCAACACTTGTGTTATAGTCTTAACCAGAGTAACTCAAGCATTTGCTTGTGTCATCATTATCAGTCGGCTGCGGAGCAGGCGACTACAAGCTCTCTCCAACTGATGCGATCTTGGGCAAGCGAAACAATTTTGTTTGGCTGCAGCATCCCTTCAGTATCTCCCAGGAGGTGCTGGACATACTGTAAGTACAGTGTGCGCGGCCGTCCCGGTTTCCTCTTCCCATGTGGTGGAATATAAAGCGCATATTCTTTCACAGGCTCGCCATCTTCAAGACGCAGTATATGGCCGAGAAATTTGAGTTGATGAATCTTGACTCTGGCAACCAGTGGAGTGATGTTGGTCAGGTTGAAGATAGTTTCATTTGGAATCCGATCCATCATTAAAATAAAATCTTGATGTTAAACATGACTCTGTAGCAAGATGTTGCAAATGCATTGATCTTGTTTTCCATGTCCTTGGTAATTACCCATGACTCGCACCCGTACAGAAAGACAGTAACACACGTTGTCTGAAACAGCTTGATTTTTGTTTCGATTGGCAGGGACGGGCTTCTCCAAAGGCGTTCCAGTTTGCTTGTTGCTTGTGTATGTTAGCTTATATGTGACGTGTCATGTCAAAAGGAGACACTTTTGGGCAGGATCGCAAATGGAGAAATAGCCAAAAATCTGCCCGGGGATGATTTTTTCACAATTTCGGTTTGTTGCGAATTTGTGATGTTATTAATGTTTCAAATATTGTCTGATAGTTTCAGACCGGAATATAACTGGCATCTTGTATTTTTTGAGACATTTTTCAAGGTAATTCCTATTCTCCACATTGTCAATGATAATGATTTTTTAAGGCCCGATATCTCAATTTCCAATTTTATAATACCATAACTTACAAACTCAATATCTGTGCTTAGGAATGTCTGATTTCATTGGGGAAAACGGCGTTGTGGAGCAAAATATCTCTATATTTAAGATATGTAAAAACCTCAATATTGATAACCTGCCCAAAAGTGTCTCCTTTTGACATGACACGTCACATATTTCCATTTGTACATAACAATGTATTTAATACATGAATATGTAGATACACATCGTCTACAAGCTGGAAGTACTCCACGCAGCATCCATGCTATATGCATCCAGAAGTCATTTGTATCCATACGTTCATTGGTATGTAAGTAAAAATGATGTTGAACCATAAACATGCGCATACTTAGCATATGTATGTTCAATATAACGTACTAAAACTCAATAATTAATAGCAGATTTTTATGTCCATCACTACATGCCTTGAGTACATGATGATATGCCAAGTCAACATTGTTGAATGTCTTTATTGACATGTGATATGAACTTTATGAAAGGTCAATGTGCATGATGTGATTGGCGGTATGTTTATGTCCATCTTCAAGTGAGTGAAATCACATACCGTATTACAGTCTGTCGTGAAATTGAACCTTGGATATTGTGAATCATTGGTGCGTTCTCCAGATATCTCACATTTATTTCGAACTCTGTTCACTCCTCACCTCATCATCACCCTTATTTAAAGGAATTTATGAGATTTTCTGTTAAAAATATTTTGTTTAATTGTACCACCAAGAGATCAATAATGACATATAGGCATATTTGATCTCATGTCTATATTATGAACCCAAAATTGAAGAAAATTGATTGAGAATCAATGCATATATTGCCTCTTATTCGATTCATGCAAATATTTCACGTTTAAAAACATTACTTTTTCCACTGTACCACAATTTAATATATAAACAGTGTGCTCTGTTCATATGGCTTAGTTTATTATTTTAATTACTAATGTGTTAAAGTAATTAAATTATTAATAGCCTTCAACCATCCTTTAATTAACCTGCTTGAAGATATAACCAGTGTGACATGCAATGCAATGTGACAAGAAATATGCCTACCGTAATATTTGACATATCCAGTGTTAAATGACGCGTACATAGCATAACACGAGCTGTAAATAGTCACAAGACATATTTGCTCGTCTCGGTGACAACCTTCGCGTCACTTTGGAATCTTAAAGTTGCGACCTCTATATTAGTTGATGATATGAGTTATGTATCCCAGCATGCAGCATGCCTTATATTAGAAGTTTGGGAGTCAAATAGCGTTGATAATATTATGGAGATGTATCCTGAATCATGTCAACATTACTCTGAGTTACGAGAGAGGCAATGTATAGCGCTGAGAAGAGGCACCTGGAACTTTATTCTACATTGATTCATCTTAGTCAAACACTAAACTACTAAGGTATTTAACTACTGAACTAATAAGTGAGCTTTATTTTTGTGATGCTTTCAATCAATCAACATATCAATCAATCAACCTATCAATCAATCAATCAATCTTGTCATAAGCCGAAAGATATAGCTTTAATATATTTGTTCGAGGAAAACCGTAACCGGGAAAACGCACGCTAGTGATAACTTTGTCTATAATTGGTGAACGTTGTATCTAGATATAGAATAATAAAACCAAAGGAGCTTATGAATATTGCGGACCGTCTGTATGTTGGGCTATGTTTGAGAAAATACACCGACTGAATCGTGTTATAATAATTTGTTCCTTGTTCCTGTTCTGCTATGGAATTCAACCACTTAGTACCACATTAGTTTGAAAATGTTGAATTACGAATTAGACCCGGGGAATTAGACGAGAGATAAACTACGTAAAATACTATAGCTTTATTGGTACGTAACCTCATCATGTAACACCGGATGTATGAGGTATTGTGGGGTATTTTTTTTTATAGATTATTTTACTAGTCACACGATGTGTGCAGACGTAAGCCTCAGGTACTCTACAATATTCTCAACCAAAGTGACGTGTGTCCGTAAACTAGTCATAGCCTCATATACACGCTTAGCCAGCAGTGTAGTGGCTTATTGCTTGCTTCTTCGGCGAGTTCTATTTACAAAATGTCAAATGTCAAGAGCAATCTATGCTTCGTTGGATTTCTTGTAGGAAAAACCATAATAACCCAAATTAGAAATTAAATACCGAGCAAAGAAATTGTGTAATAATGTCGAAATAACGAAAAAAAACACCAAAAGGAAGCCGAGTCGTGCAAAAAAACAGCGGAGGAGAGATATAGATGGTGAGTCTGAACATGTGAGCCGATGGCGTCATACGATAGACTCCATGCATGCGTGTAAATTAGACTCAAGTACATACAGAAATCACCATGTTATGGACATATTTCCTGGTTGACTTCACAATGAGTTAGATGTTCACCCCAAGGCGATATGAGGACGGATAAGGTTCTTTCAATGTACTCCTTAACGCAGGAATTTTACCTGCTTAAGTTTATAGTCCAGTCGACAGCGCAAGCGTTTTCATCAAAAGTGTTAAAATTGTTAGTCGCTAGCGAATAAAGTATAAATTTAGCTATAAGGTGACTAGAGATTGAACTTTAAGTTTATCATGGTGATAGAATGAAAATAAAAAGATTCTGGTGAATTCTAGCAAATTGGATTAAATATTGATTTCTTTGCCTTGATCATATTTACACCCCACGGGAAAACAACGAGTTCAATTTGAAAAAGTTCGTTATATGAATCCAGGTGAAACAAAATGAAAAATAAATAACTCTAATACATCTACGATGTTTTCACGCTTCCTCTTTAGAAATCAACTCTAATGTATTCTATATTTTCACATCCGTGGCCATAAATCAGTGTGACACTAACATCAACTTGTAAATTCATACCTTAATTAAGATCGTGTTGCATTGATTTGTAGGGGTTTTGGTTCCTACATAGCATCGAATAGTTACAGTTTCTGAGGGAAAATTAATCAAAGGTAACCTTCTTTCTCTATCATATAAATTACTTTGGTACGGAGAGTACGCACATAATTATACAGAATGACACATCCGCCATGTACCATAGCTGTAGATAACACACCTCGTATTGGAGGATATCTTAATCGAGTGGCTCAATCTCCACTACAGAAATCACATTACTACAAAGATCACATGCTTAAATCAAATGATAATAGTTCTTGCTATAATATATAATACGCCATGTACATGTACAGTTGATGTATAAATGTTGTCAATACGCCAGTAGGTTTTTTACCCTAGTAGTTACATGCTTTATCCAGGCATAATACACCGTACACAGAGCCTCCTGCAATCCTATACATTTGTATAGCAAATGTCCAAAATCTGTCATCAAACCTTCACAAATATCTGTATTTTACATTTGCATGACCATATTTTATATTCAGACAGTTAATTCATTTTTATGTGTACAAACATGCCCAGAATTGGCACTCGGAGTCTTGTCGACTTGTGGTTTTGTTTCGACTTGTGGTTTTGTTAGTCGCTGGCGAATAAAGTATAAATTTAGCTATAAGGCGACTAGAGATTGAACTTAAAGCTTATCATGGTGATTGAATGAAAAATAAAAAGATTCTGGTGAATTCTAGCAAATTGGATTAAATATTGATTTCTTTGCCTTGATCATATTTACACCCTACGGGAAAACAACGAGTTCAATTTGAAAAAGTTCGTTATATGAATCCAGGTGAAACAAAATGAAAAATAAATAACTCTAATACATCTACGATGTTTCCACGCTTCCTCTTTAGAAATCAACTCTAATGTATTCCATATTTTCACATCCGTGGCCATAAATCAGTATAATACTAACATCAACTTGTAAATTCATACCTTAATTAAGATCGTGTTGCATTGATTTCCAGGGTTTTGTTTCCTACATAGCATCGAATAGTTACAGTTTCTGAGGGAAAATTAATCAAAGGTAACCTTCTTTGTCTTTCATAGAAATTACTTTAGTACGGAGAGTACGCACATAATTATACAGAATGACACATCCGCCATGTACAATAGCTGTAGATAACACACCTCGTATTGGAGGATATCTTAATCGAGTGGCTCAATCTCCACTACAGAAATCACATTGCTACAAAGATCACATGCTTAAATCAAATGATAATAGTTCTTGCTATAATATAAAATACGCCATGTACATGTACAGTTGATGTATAAATGTTGTCAATACGCCAGTAGGGTTTTTACCCTAGCAGTTACATGCTTTAACCAGGCATAATACACCGTACACAGAGCCTCCTGCAATCCTATACATTTGTATAGCAAATGTCCAAAATCTGTCGTCAAACCTTCACAAATATCTGTATTTTACATTTGTATGACCAAATTTGATATTCAGACAGTGAATTCATTTGAATGTGTATGTGTACAAACATGCCTAGAATTGGCACTGTGAGTCTTGTAGAATTGTTGGTAAAATATCATTGTAGTCGAGTGATTTTAAGAGTGCAGCATACATGTATCACTGTGTTTGAAGCTCCTGTTACGTGAATAATGAAGACTGGCTTTGACGAGGGGCCATCAGGGTAGCAATGTAATGAGACACAACACAGTCAGAACGAGTGTTTTTCCTCCGAAACTTCTTTCCATTCAATATCATATTTCCATCGCTTCTATATCACGTGCGTTATTTTAATCGATTAATAACAATGTGAAATAAATGTCCTTACTCACATCTTCAGCACCTGTTTATCATACAATATTTATTTCTTTTATATCGTAATATTGTAAATATTGTAAATAATATTGTAAATCTTAATTTTGTTTTCAATTGCTTTTGTGGTCGGTGTTTCCGAAAACACATAAAATAATATGGGTGTCAAATTGATTCTGAACAACCAAAAGTATGTACTGAAATAATGAAGCTTAATTTTGATAAAATAAAAAAAAATTAAATCGATTTTCAACTGCTACATCCCATAAGCCCCTAACTATTAAGGTCCACTATATGAGTCTTTTTGTACAATGAATTGTTGCATCTAATACAAGTGTCTATTGCTGGTCACCCAATATCAATCCACTGTATGTTTTAAGACCAAGCAAATAATCAGTATTCAGTGTGAGTGAGAGGGCACTTAGAATGAGTTTAAACACTTCAACTATCTGTTATTGGTGCGATAGGCCACGGAATGCCCACAATAACTAACCTTCTAAAACAGTTGCATACTCGCAGCACATATTAACCTAAAATGTCGCGCAATGAATCGCAATTTAGTAGGCTAAGATATATACAGGTGAGGCCATCACCAACCTGTCGCGAATGTCTCTTACAGCCATTGTTACTGTCAGACACGTTAATTGTTAGGGACACCTTCAACTCAAACCATGAGTTATATAAAATTTATCTGCTTCGTTATTTTGTGTGAATCTACATTTGTATCGGTGCTACCTGAAGAAATCTATACATCCCGAGTCCCAAACTTTATATTAACTTAATAACTTAAATATAATATTCCGTAATAAAGGTGGGTCAATAGGTATTATTTAACATTATGATTTTACATCATTTAAAAGAAAATAAAAACTTTTCGTCACAAAAGATAAATACAATTTAGTGCTTCGGTATACCAATCCAATGTTTAATTAACAAAGCTAATGAGCATGATGAGTATGATTTTAATCTAAAAAAACAAAACTTTTCATTCGTAGAAAAACACTGCTTTCTAAACTTTTGAGACATGTATGGTTTTGAAATCATCTGCTGTCAACATTTAATGAAAGGTAATACAGACTTGACATTTAATATGGAATATTTTTCGCAATATTCCAAGACTGGTCTGGACGGAGCCTGCATAGACCGCACGGGCTAAATATTAATTGGGGTATGTCGGGAGATGGTGTAAAATAATTGTTTGATAGAAAATTTGCTTTCCATATGTTTACATTATGGTGCTAATAATGTAGCGAATTTGTCTAAAATGGCGGATTTAGAAAGGCTGTGGTGGACACAATTTGGAACTTTATGCAACACGATTCTGTTATTGTGAAATTTATAGGGGTTTGAGGTGATATTTCTTAAACTTCGTCAGCAACTGGCATTCATCACAGCTGAAATACACATACAATGTACCAAGTTTTTGAACAGGGGAGGAGCTTAAAAATAGGGCTCTTAAAAGCTGTACGTACTCAGAAAGTTTGAATGGCCCCTGGGGCCAAATGTTATAAACTTACGGTACAAAAACAACTTTACGGATTCCTGGTTGACCAATGAACTCACACTGTTTCTTTGTTCACAGTAAGTTTAAAACATTTGGCTCCAGGGGACCATTCAAAATTTCTGAGTGCGTACCACTTTTAAGAGCCATATTTTTAAAGCTCCTCCCACTTTCAAAACTGGTAGATCACAGGTGCATTTCAGTTCTGACGAACACTTATTGGTATTTAGGTTCAATAAAATCGCCTCAAACCTCAATAAATTTGATAATATCAGAATAATGTTGCTCAAATTCAGAAATTTTACCCCCACAAATATCAAATTCAGTGTACTTAGATCCGCCATTTTAAGCTAATTCACTACGTTATGAACGCCATAATGTAAACTAATGGAAAGCACATTTTCTGTCAAACAATTATTTTACACCATCTTCTAACACACCCCAAACAATATTTAGCCCGTGCCGTTTATGCAGACCTCTACCAGACCATTCTTGGAATTTTGTGAAAAAGTATTCCATATTAAATGTAAAGTCTGTATTTACCTTCATTGATGTCATTTGTTGTTTTGGTGTCTCATTTTATGTACAGACTTACAAGATATCGCTACAGATCTAGGACAAAGTTGTGAACTCTATCCAGCATACATTGGTTTCTTACGCAATTTGAAACTGAATGTGACTTCTCAGTAAGATCAACATGTAGTTGCAATCAAACTGACAAGACGGCATTATAGTTTGAAGTACACGTAGTACGGTACATGCACATTTTGTACAGTATTCCATCTTTAGAAACATGTGATTACTTCTGTATTCGGAATACACAACCTTGTTAACATGTGTTGCTGTACTCACGCGGACAGAATAACCGTCATCTTACGTTTATTACAATGTCAATACTACCTTTAAAGGTGCCAAGTTCAATCTGTTTAACTTCGGTATTTTTTAGTACTATAATACTATGAATCTCTATTTTCAGCTAATAATCTTGTTCATGATAATAATAATATTGCCAATAATCGGCATTACTTAGTTGTCATTTCATAAACACATCTCACTGTAAATACCGGATTACTTTAATCATTTGATCCTTTTTACAACAACCATTTTGTTTATCATTTTGATAGTTATGTAATAACCCTAAAATAGGTAACATGTATTCCGGAAAATCTACATTATAACCCGGTGTGAGATATGGAATTTATCTTTGCTAGAGGGATGTCGTGATAAGAGGTTTATATGTGTAAGAAGCATGGCCACTTGGTGAGGCTTCAAGAAGATCCCATGGGTATATCGAGGACCCTATTCCTCACTATGTTTTTGTTGTCATGACCAGTTATCTAATGATTACTCCCATAAGAACACCGTTGCAGTTCCGGAACGAAGACACCGCCCACGGTAAAGGCAAGCAGTTAGATAATCACCGTGTGTTATAGAGTGCGTTACTTGATTGCTCCTGTACTGAGTTCAAAAGCAGCAAATCAGGAAGAGAATAACCTTGAAAACGTGCTTTTCACTATTGACTTGGTCGTGGCAAATAACATTCACTACATTTGTGCACATTTATATTCAACCTTGAATATCTTAACAGATATGGGTAATTTATTATCACTTTATTTTGCAAATTGGCAATTTTTAAAACGTGTGTATTCTGAGCTGGTATTAAGAGATAGTTCGTAGACTTGTCCTTCATGACCAGATATGGAAACATGCTCGGGAGATGAAATCAAAGACGAAGTGGACGTTGCCATAATTATTTTGAATATAATTGAATAAATATATCCACTTTACCAGTGCTATAAATTGTAAATAATTATGAATAATCAGATAAAACAAAATTGACTCAAACAAATATTTTACGTTAGATATAACTTGGATCAGGGTTATGGTTTTTCAGAAAAAGGAAATTCGAAGAAATTCCATGATAAAAAGACATTTTAAGTGTTTTTTGTGTGTATGTGGGTCTTAGTGGTGGGGTGTGTGATAGGGTGGAGAGGTATGGTTATGGACTGGATGTGGAGTGTGTGTGCGCATATGAGCTAGCATGTGTGATGGATCAAATTGGTTTAATCGCAAATAACGCCTTCAAAGTTATATTTTAATTCCGCCATAAATCAAAGTCACGTTTTATTTTTGGAACACCTTGTATAAGCCAGCATATTAATGCAATGAAATAAGTAGATAAGACAGGTCAATTAATAGACCAGGTGTGAAATATGACATAACTCTACACCATCACCACTAAATATTGCTTCTATACAAGATGAATTACCCTAAGTGGTGCCTATCAGAGAGCATCCGGTCTAATCCCACAATGCATCATAATAAACACACCTTTTGTATTTAAGAAAACCAAAGTGATAAACCAGAATGATGGCAATTTCCGTATCCTTTTACACATATATTTTATTGTCAAATTTAAAACCTTATTCGCAATTTTGACACAATTTTATAAGATTGAATCCAACATGTTTGAATGTAATGTTGGATTTTTATTTGCAATTGGTGTATTTAGATAATTTTCAGGTTGAAATTCTTAGACACACAAAATGGTAACAAAATTATCCCGCAAAAGGACATGAAAAGGGCACAGATGAACAATCAAACACACACACACATACCCTCACAACCCCCATACAGCCCCCCCCCCCACACACACACACACACAGGTGACGGGCGACCTGGCAACAGACAATGACAGTCCAAACACGTCTCAAACACTTTTAGGCGCAATGATGTGCCAATACACATTATGCTTCAAAATATCCGTATGGGCAAATCGTACACTCTGTTCTGTTTGCGTGCCTACATATTTACTTCTAGGGAAAGTAGATAAAGGACACGAAACCTCGAGTATAACCACAAAATGGCAACAAAGGTATCCCGCAAAAGGACGTGAAAAGGGCACAGATGAACAAACAAACACACACACAGGTGACGGGCGACCTGACGTATTGGCAACAGACAATAACAGGCCAAAGACGTGTCAAACACTTTTAGGCATAGCGATGTGCCAATACACATTATGCATCGTAATATCTGATTTTGATTTCAATAGAGAAACTAGGTGCAAGCCTGAGCCGTAAAACACAGTAATGTAACATAAAACGTAACCCGTATGGTCAAATCGTACACTCTGTTCTGCTTGTCTCCTTACATAATGAACTTCTAGGGCAAGTACATAAAGGACAGGAAACCTCGAGTGTAACCACAAGGAAGATGAGTCTCCTAACTCTAAACTCAAACAGCCTGGTAAAATCTTATGTTCTCTGTATTTTGCATTGAAAACGATTTTCCCGCAAAGCATGACGGGACGACATTGAATCAAGATTGGATCGTTTATATAACTTGGTAGCGGCCATGCATATTGCGTTTGGTTAGACATATTGAATGATGAGTATCAAAACGGTTTGCTGTTTTGTTGTCATGATGAATTGTGCAGGTATTAAGCCTGCATCTTGTTTTGAATTAGAATATTGTATCAGGTACTGATATGTATGGACAATGTCGTCAACATGTTAGTCTTTGTATTTCAAGATAAAATATTTTTCCGTAACTCTCAAGGTTCCAGGGTCCAGTGTCCTGGAGGATTAACCCCAGTTGTGCTGACATATTGTTGCAAAATATGTGGCGATTCTATCATATTCTTCTTGTTTATAGCTAGGTTTGCAACATTTCTGTTAGTCGTCGCATTATTATTATATTTCTATCCTCGTTTTGTATCGTTGTCTGCTTGTTCTCTCTTGTAAATACATTGCACTTTTGGAATAATGTTAAATGTTATCTGATCCAGACTGGCCTGGTCTAGACCTCTTGGGATAACAGTACGTATGCATGTAACTTTGCAAAATAAAGAATAAATAAACTAATCCAAATAAATATTTTGTACCAAGATATAGCTATATGGGTGTCTCCTATCAACTGACATTACAATAACTATCTATATACCCCCCCCCCCCAAAAAAAAACCACTCCCATAAAATGGTGTTCCTGTTCCGTTTATATTATATGCGAAAATCTAAACAGGTACATGACACATATGCTGCTAATTGATTGTTGGCTAAAGGTTTGTAAAGTATGGTATTGTCACAAAATATTTTGCTAAATATAAAACCAATCTCAACATGGTGATGCATATACAGCATCAAGTTTTTATACTTATAAAATGAAAGAAGGTAGCAGGATAAACAAATTCAAAAATAGATATTCTGAAAAAGTGATTGAATATTACATTTTGGGATTTCCCTTAGTCTAGTGGAAGTAAGTGAAAGACAGAGCGGCTGAAAGATAGATTAATTTTGAGATACGTTTTTACTTTTTACACTAACAAAAATGTTCAGAATTTGTGTGTTTTTATGAATTGTTGTTGGTGCTGCTTTTGTTTATTTTAGTGCTTTGAGTGCTACCCGTTTTCCTTGGGTGGCATAAAGGATATCATCATAATAATCATATAATTTATCTTAACTTACCTGTTGACGAAACCAAACGCAAAATGAAAGGCCACGATGAAGTGATGCACATGAAAATAAAAAGAGAAATAAGATGCGGTTTAGTTTGTTACGTTCATTATGTAAACATTGTGCAATTACATGATGCGTTTATATACTCTGGCTCTTTTTCTAATTTTTGGCAAAGGTGGAGGGAGGAAGTATTATGTAGTACGTAGGGCGGTAAGGGTTAAGACTAACATAGAACAATATGTTAAATTACATGTGGATCAATTAATAACCCGTATCATCGGACCCAGTCTGGAGAATGTCATAAGTATATAATTCACATGTAATATACATTTTTTTTAAATAATGAAGAATTGCCCCGAAATAATGGGATGAACAGAACTGACAAGTTTGTCACAGCTTTTATATTAAGATTAAGCTACAGGTTTATATAGAATCAAGAGTACAAGCATTGGATTGTGTATCTGTTTCTGTTTCTTAAATAAAAACGTGTTGTACATGAGATACATGTACATGTATTTGTCTACAAGCTGGAAGTATTCCACGTTGCATATTGTAATATCCAGGATATCATATACCGCGCGTCACTAATGTATCAGTAATCGCCCATCCACGTTGCATATAGACCTCCATTTTACATCCAGAAGTAATTTGTATCCATACGTTTATTGATATGTAAGTAAAAATTATGTTGAACCACAAACATGCGCATACTTAGCATATGTATGTTCAATATAATGTACTAAAACTAAATAATTAATAGCAGATTTTTATGTCCATCACTACATGCCTCGAGTACATGATGATATGACAAGTCAACCTTGTTTAATGTCTTTATGTGATATGAACTTTATGAAAGGTCGTGTACATAATATGATTGGCGGTATGTTTATGTCCATCTGCAAGTGAGTGAAATCACATACCGTATTACAGTCTGTCGTGAAATTGAACCTTGGATATGAAGGGACACTGTGAATCATTGGTGCGTTCTCCAGATATCTCACATTTATTTTGAACTCTGTTCACTCCTCACCTCATCATCACCCTTATTTAAAGGAATTTATGAGATTTTCTGTAAAAATATTTTGTTTAAATGTACTACCAAGGGATCAATAATTACATATAGGCAAATTTGATCTCATGTCTATATTAAGAACCTAAAATTGAACAAAATTGATTGAGAATCAATGCATATATTGCCTCTTATTCGATTCATGCAAATACCTTTTCCACTGTACCACAATTTAATATATAAACAATGTGCTCTGTTAATATGGCTTAGTTTATTATTTTAATTACTAATGTGTTAAAGTAATTAAATTATTAATAGCCTTCAACCATCTTTTAATTAACCTGCTTGAAGATGTAAACCAGTGTGACATGCAATGCAATGTGACAAGAAATATGCCTAGCGTAATATTTGACATATCCAGTGCCAAATGACGCGTACATAGCATAACACGAGCTGTAAATAGTCACAAGACATATTTGCTCGTCTCAGTGACAACCTTCGCGTCACTTTGGAATCTTAAAGTTGCGACCTCTATTAGTTGATGATATGAGTTATGTATCCCAGCATGCAGCATGCCTTATATTAGAAGTTTGGGAGTCAAATAGCGTTGATAATATTATGGAGATGTATCCTGAATCATGTCAACATTACTCTGAGTTACGAGAGAGGCAATGTATAGCGCTGAGAAGAGGCACCTGGAAAGTCTACATTGATTCATCTTAGTCAAACACTCTAAACTACAAATCTATTACTGAGCTGTAAAGTAAACTTTATTTTTGATGTGATGTTCTCAATTAACAATCAATCAATCAATCAATCAACCAATCAACCAATCAATCAATCAATTTTATCATAAGTTGAACAATATAGCTTATATTTGCTCGAGGAAAACCGTAACCTGGAAAACGCACGCTGGTGATAAATTTGTCTATAATTGGCGAACGTTGCATCTAGATATAGAATGATAAAGCCAAAGCAATCCTAGCAGTTTGTAAAAATTGCGGACCGTCTGTATGGGCTATGTTTGAGAAAATACAACGAATGAATCGTGTTATAATAATTTGTTCCTTGTTCCTTTTCTGCTATGGAATTCAACCACTTAGTACCACATTAGTTTGAAAATGTTGAATTACGAATGAGACGAGAGATAATCTACGTAAAATACTATAGCTTTATTGGTACGTAACCTCATCATGTAACACCGGATGTATGAGGTATTGTGGGGTATTTCTTTTTTTTTTTATAGATTATTTTACTAGTCACACGATGTGTGCAGACGTAAGCCTCAGGTACTCTACAATATTCTCAACCAAAGTGACGTGTGTCCGTAAACTAGTCATAGCCTCATATACACGCTTAGCCAGCAGTGTAGTGGCTTATTGCTTGCTTCTTCGGCGAGTTCTATTTACAAAATGTCAAATGTCAAGAGCAATCTATGCTTCGTTGGATTTCTTGTAGGAAAAACCATAATACCCCAAATTAGAAATTAAATACCGAGCAAAGAAATTGTGTAATAATGTCGAAATAACGAACAAAAACCACCAAAAGGAAGCCGAGTCGTGCAAAAAACAGCGGAGGAGAGATATAGATGGTGAGTCTGAACATGTGAGCCGATGGCGTCATACGATAGACTCCATGCATGCGTGTAAATTAGACTCAAGTACATACAGAAATCACCATGTTATGGACATATTTGCTGGTTGACTTCACAATGAGTTAGATGTTCACCCCAAGGCGATATGAGGACGGATAAGATTCTTTCAATGTACTCCTTTAACGCAGGAATTTTACCTGCTTAAGTTAAACTTTATAGTCCAGTCGACAGCGCAAGCGTTTTCATCAAAAGTGTTAAAAACAGGACGAATGTAAATTGTTAGTCGCTGGCGAATAAAGTATAAATTTAGCTATAAGGTGACTAGAGATTGAACTTAAAGTTTATCATGGTGATAGAATGAAAAAAAAAAAAAGATTCGGGTGAATTCTAGCAAATTGGATTAAATATTGATTTCTTTGCCTTGATCATATTTACACCCTACGGGAAAACAACGAGTTCAATTTGAAAAAGTTCGTTATATGAATCCAGGTGAAACAAAATGAAAAATAAATAACTCTAACACATCTACTATGTTTCCACTCTTCCTCTTTAGAAATCAACTCAAGTGTATTCTATATTTTCACATCCGTGGCCATAAATCAGTGTGACACTAACATCAACTTGTAAATTCATACCTTAATTAAGATCGTGTTGCATTGATTTGCAGGGTTTTGTTTCCTACATAGCATCGAATAGTTACAGTTTCTGAGGGAAAATTAATCAAAGGTAACCTTCTTTGTCTTTCATGGGAATTACTTTGGTACGGAGAGTACGCACATAATTATACAGTATGGCACATCCGCCATGCACAATAATTTTAGATAACACACCTCGTATTGGAGGATATCTTAATTGAGTAGCTCTATCTTCACTACAGAAATCACATTACTACAAAGATCACATGCTTAAATCAAATGATAATAGTTCTTGCTATAATATAAAATACGCCATGTACATGTACAGTTGATGTATAAATGTTGTCAATACGTCAGTAGGTTTTTACCCTAGCAGTTACATGCTTTAACCAGGCATAATACACCGTACACAGAGCCTCCTGCAACCGTATACATTTATAGCAAATGTCCAAAATCTGTCATCAAACCTTCACAAATATCGGCATTTTACATTTGCATGACCATATTTGATATTCAGACAGTTAATTGATTTGAATGAGAACAAACATGCCTAGCATTGGCACTGTGAGTCTTGTCGAATTGTGGTTTGGGTAAAATATCATTGTAGTCGAGTGATTTTAAGAGTACAGCATATCACTGTGTTTGAAGCTCCTGTTACGTGAATAATGAAGACTGGCTTTGACGAGGGGCCATCAGGGTAGCAATGTAATGAGACACAACACAGTCAGAACGAGTGTTTTTCCTCCGAAACTTCTTTCCTTATAATATCATATTTCCATTGCTTCTATATCACGTGCGTTATTTTAATCGATTAATAACAATGTGAAATAAATTTCCTTACTCACATCTTTAGCACCTGTTTATCATACAATATTTATATCTTTTATATCCTTCACCATGTTTTCAAATAATATTGTAAATCTTAATTTTGTTTTCAATTGCTTTGTGGTCGGTTTTTCCAAAAACACATAAATATGGGTGTCAAATTGATTATATACATCCAAAAGTATGTACTGAAATAGTGAAGCTTAATTTTGGTAAAATAAAATAAAAATTAATTCGATTTTCAACTGCTACATCCCATAAGCCTCTAAATTTTAAGGTCCACTATATTAGTCTTTTTGTACAATGAATTGTTGCATCTAATACAAGTGTCTGTTGCTGGTCATCCAATATCAATCCACTGTATGTTTTAAGTTTTAAATTAGACCAAGCATGTAATCAGTATTCAGTGTGAGTAAGAGGGCACTTAGAATGAGTTTAAACACTTCAACTATCTGTTATTGGTGCGATAGGCCACGGAATGCCCGCAATGGCTAACCTTCTAAAACAGTTGCATACTCGTAGCACATATTAACCTAAAATGTCGCGCAATGAATCGCAATTTAGTAGGCCAAGATATGTACAGGTGAGGCCATTGCCAACCTGTCGCGAATGTGTCCTGCAGCAATTGTTACTGTCAGACACGTTAATTGTTAGGGACACCTTCAACTCAAAACTTAAGTTATATAAAATGTATCTGCTTCGGTATTTTGTGTGAATCTACATTTGTATCGGTGCTACCTGAAGAAATCTATACATCCCGAGTCCAAAACTTTATATTAACTTAATAACTTAAATATAATAAAGGTGGTGGTCAATAGCTGTTATTTGACAACATTTAGGATTTCACATCATTAAAATAAAATAAAGTAAAAACTTTTCGTCACGAAAAGATGAATAAAATTTAGTTCTTCGGTGTACCAATCCAATGTTTAATTAACAAAGCTAATGAGTATGATTTTGATCTAAAAAAACAAACTTTTCATTCGTAGATAAATACTGCTTTCTAAACTGTTAAGACATGTATGCTTTTGAAATCATCTGCTGTCAATATTTAATGAAAGATAAAATTTACTTTGATTGATGTCATGTGTATTTTGGTGTCTGATGTTATGTACAGACTTACAAGATATCGCTACAGATTTAGGACAAAGTTGTGAACTCTATCCAGCATAAATTGGTTTCTTACGCAATTTGAAACTGAATGTGACTTCTCAGTAAGATCAACATGTAGTTACAATCAAACTGACGAGGCACCATTCTAGTTTTGAAGTAGTACGGTGCATGCATTTTGTACAGTATTCCATCTTTAGAAATATGTGATTACTCCTGAATTCAGAATACACAACCTTGTTAACATGTGTTGCTGTACTCACGTGGACAGATTAACCGTCATCTCACGTTTATTACAATGTCAATACTACCTTTAAAGGTGCCAAGTTCAATCTGTTTAACTTCTGTATTTTTTATACTTTAATACTATGAATCTCTATAATCTTGTTCATGATAATAATAATATTGCCAATAATCGGCATTAACTTAGTTGTCATTTCATAAACACATCTCACTAATGTAAATGCCGGATTACTTAAATCACTTGATCCTTTTTACAACAACCATTTTGTTTATCATTTTGATAGTAATGTAATAACCCCAAAATAGGTAACATATATTCCGGAAAATCTACATTATAACCCGGTGTGAAATAAGGAATTTATCTTTGCTAGAGGGATTTCGTGATAAGAGGTTTATATGTGTAAGAAGCATTGCCACTTGGTAAGGCTTCGAGAGGATCCCAAGGGTGTATCGAGGGCCCCATTTCTCACTATGTTTTTGTTGTTGTGACCAGCTATCTACGGATTACTCCCATAAGAACACCGTTGCAGTTCCGGAACGAAGACACCGCCCACGAAAAAGGCAAGCAGCCCGGGCAAGTAGTTAGATAATCACCGTGTGTTATAGAGTGCCTTACTTGATTGCTCCTGTACTGAGTTCAAAAGCAGCAAATCAGGAAGAGAATATAACATTATTACTTGAATAGAACAACCTTGAAAACGTGCTTTTCACTATTGACTTGGTCGTGGCAAATAACATTCACTACATTTGTGCACAGTCAGTTGTTTTATATTCAACCTTGAATAGCTGGACAGATATGGGTAATTTATTATGACTTTATTTTGCAAATTGGCAATTTTTAAAACGTGTGTATTCTCAGCTGGTAATAATAGGGAGACTTGTCCTTCATAATCAGACATGGAAACATTCATCGGGAGATATCAGGCTGACATATATATGTAAGAAAACATTCGTCAGAATTACTTTGAATATAATTGAATATCAACACAATTTGATGAATTAATATATCCACTTTACCAATGCTAATTGTAAATAATTATGAATAATCAGATAAAACAAAATTGACTCAAACAAACATTTTACGTCAGATATTACTTGGATCATTCAGGGTTATGGTTTTTCAGAAAAACAAAATTCAAAGAAATTCCATGATAAAAAGACATTTTAAGTGTTTTTTGTGTGTATGTGGGTCTTAGGGGTGGGGTGTGTGATAGGCTAGAGTGGTGTGGTTATGGACTGGGTGTGGTGTGTGTGCGCATATGAGCTTGCATGTGCGATGGATCAAATTGATTTAATCGCAAATAACGCCTTCAAAGTTATATTTTAATTCCGCCATAAATCAAAATCACGTTTTGTTTCTGGAACACCTTGTATAAGGCAGCATATTAATGCAATGAAATAAGTAGATAAGACAGGTCTATTGTTTCTGGAACACCTTGTATAAGCCAGCATATTAATGCAATGAAATAAGTAGATAAGACAAATCAATTGTTTCTGGAACACCTTGTATAAGCCAGCATATTAATGCAATGAAATAAGTAGATAAGACAGGTCTATTGTTTCTGGAACACCTTGTATAAGGCAGCATATTAATGCAATGAAATAAGTAGATAAGACAAATCAATTGTTTCTGGAACACCTTGTATAAGCCAGCATATTAATGCAATGAAATAAGTAGATAAGACAAATCAATTGTTTCTGGAACACCTTGTATAAGGCATCATATTAATGCAATGAAATAAGTAGATAAGACAGGTCAATTGTTTCTGGAACACCTTGTATAAGCCAGCATATTAATGCAATGAAATAAGTAGATAAGACAGATCAATTGTTTCTGGAACACCTTGTATAAGCCAGCATATTAATGCAATGAAATAAGTAGATAAGACAGGTCAATTGTTTCTGGAACACCTTGTATAAGGCAGCATATTAATGCAATGAAATAAGTAGATAAGACAGATCAATTGTTTCTGGAACACCTTGTATAAGCCAGCATATTAATGCAATGAAATAAGTAGATAAGACAAATCAATTGTTTCTGGAACACCTTGTATAAGGCAGCATATTAATGCAATGAAATAAGTAGATAAGACAAATCAATTGTTTCTGGAACACCTTGTATAAGGCATCATATTAATGCAATGAAATAAGTAGATAAGACAGGTCAATTGTTTCTGGAACACCTTGTATAAGCCAGCATATTAATGCAATGAAATAAGTAGATAAGACAGATCAATTGTTTCTGGAACACCTTGTATAAGCCAGCATATTAATGCAATGAAATAAGTAGATAAGACAGGTCAATTGTTTCTGGAACACCTTGTATAAGGCAGCATATTAATGCAATGAAATAAGTAGATAAGACAGATCAATTGTTTCTGGAACACCTTGTATAAGCCAGCATATTAATGCAATGAAATAAGTAGATAAGACAGGTCAATTGTTTCTGGAACACCTTGTATAAGCCAGCATATTAATGCAATGAAATAAGTAGATAAGACAGATCAATTGTTTCTGGAACACCTTGTATAAGGCAGCATATTAATGCAATGAAATAAGTAGATAAGACAAATCAATTGTTTCTGGAACACCTTGTATAAGGCAGCATATTAATGCAATGAAATAAGTAGATAAGACAGGTCAATTGTTTCTGGAACACCTTGTATAAGCCAGCATATTAATGCAATGAAATAAGTAGATAAGACAAATCAATTGTTTCTGGAACACCTTGTATAAGGCAGCATATTAATGCAATGAAATAAGTAGATAAGACAGGTCTATTGTTTCTGGAACACCTTGTATAAGGCAGCATATTAATGCAATGAAATAAGTAGATAAGACAAATCAATTGTTTCTGGAACACCTTGTATAAGGCAGCATATTAATGCAATGAAATAAGTAGATAAGACAGGTCAATTGTTTCTGGAACACCTTGTATAAGCCAGCATATTAATGCAATGAAATAAGTAGATAAGACAAATCAATTGTTTCTGGAACACCTTGTATAAGCCAGCATATTAATGCAATGAAATAAGTAGATAAGACAGGTCTATTGTTTCTGGAACACCTTGTATAAACCAGCATATTAATGAAATGAAATAAGTAGATAAGACAGGTCAATTAATAGACCAGGTGTGAAATATGACATAACTCTACACCATCACCACTAAATATTGCTTCTATACAAGATGAATTACCCTAAGCGGTGCCTATCAGAGAGCATCCGGTCTAATCCCACAATGCATCATAATATTTGGGAGAAGAAACACATTGATAAGTGATTAACCAGAATAAAAGTAATTTAGTTGATATTCCGTATTGATCTCGTGTACCTTTACATATTATATATTTTACGAAATTCAACACTAAAATTATTGTCAAATTTTGACACAATTTTATAAAACTGAATCTAACATGTTTCAATGTTTTGTTTTGTTTTTGTTTTGTTTTTGCAATTGGTGTTTTCCGATAAATCAGACGTTCAGGTTGAAATTCACTTACACACAAAATGGCAACAAAAGTATCCCGCAAAAGGACATGAAAAGGGCACAGATGAATAAACACACAAACACACACAGAGGTGACAGGTGACCTGACGTATTGGCAACAGACAATAACAGGCCAAAGACATGTCAAACACTTGTAGGCATAGCGATGTGCCAATACACATTATGTATCGTAATATCTGATTTTGATTTCAAAAGAGAAACTAGGCGCAAGCCTGAGCCGTAAAACACAGTAATGTATTAACGTAACCCGTATGGGCAAATCGTACACTCTGTTCTGCTTCTCTCCTTACATATTTACTTCTAGGGCAAGTAGATAAAGGACAGGAAACCTCGAGTGTAACCACAAGGAAGATGAGTCTCCTAACTCTAAACTCAAACAGCCTGGTAAAATCTTATGTTCTCTGTATTTTGCTTTGAATACGGTTTTCCCGCAAAGCATGACGGGACGACATTGAATAAGTTTGGATCGTTTATATAACTTGGTAGCGGCCATGCATATTGCGTTTGGTTAGACATAATGAATGATGAGTATCAAAACGGTTTGCTGTTTTGTTGTCATGATGAATTGTGCAGGTATTAAGCCTGCATCTTGTTTTGAATTAGAATATTATATCAGGTACTGATATGTATGGACAATATCGTCAACATGTTAGTCTTTGTATTTCAAGATAAAATATTTTTCCGTAACCCTCAAGGTTCCAGGGTCCAGGGTCCTGGAGGATTAACCCCAGTTGTGCTGACATATTGTTGCAAAATATTTGGCGATTCTATCATATTCTTGTTTATATCTAGGTGTACTGCATTTCTGTTAGTCGTCGCATTATTATTATATTTCTATCCTCATTTTGTATCGTTGTCTGCTTGTTCACTCATGTAAATACTTTGCACTTTTGGAATCATGTTAAATGTTATCTGATCCAGACTGGCCTGGTCTAGACCTCTTGGGAGAACAGTACGTATGCATGTAACTTTGCAGAATAAAGAATAAATAAACTAATCTAAATAAATATTTGGTACCAGAGTATATCGGTACTAAGTGATAGGTACATTCATTTGGGTTTAGCTCCGGGGCTTAGCTACAGTGAACGCAGGATGGTCCAGACTGACCTGGTCTGACCTGATCTAGACCTCTTGGGAGAACAGTACGTATGCATGTAACTTTGCAGAATAAAGAATAAATAAACTAATCTAAATAGATATTTGGTACCAGGATATAGCTATATGGGTGTCTCCTATCAACTGATATTACAATAGCTATCTATATACCCCCCACCCAAAAAAACCCACTCCCATAAAATGGTGTTACTGTTCCGTTTATATTATATGCGAAAATCTAAACAGGTACATGACACATATGCTGCTAATTGATTGTTGGCTAAAGGTTTGTAAAGTATGGTATTGTCACAAAATATTTTGCTAAATATAAAACCAATCTCAACATGGTGATGCATATACAGCATCAAGTTTTTATACTTATAAAATGAAAGAAGGTAGCAGGATAAACAAATTCAAAAATAGATATTCTGAAAAAGTGATTGAATATTACATTTTGAGATTTCCCTTAGTCTAGTGGAAGTAAGTGAAAGACAGATTAATTTTGAGATACGTTTTTCACTTTTTACACTAACAAAAATGTTCAGAATTTGTGTGTTTTTATGAATTGTTGTTGGTGCTGCTTTTGTTTATTTTAGTGATTTGAGTGCTACCCGTTTTCCTTGGGTGGCATAAAGGATATCATCATAATGATCATATAATTTATCTTAACTTACCTGTTGACGAAACCAAACGCAAAATGAAAGGCCACGATGAAGTGATGCACATGAAAATAAAAAGAGAAAGAATATGCGGTTTAGTTCGTTACGTTCATAATGTAAACACTGTGCAATTACATGTTAATGTGTTCATATACTTAGCTCTTTTCTGATTTTTGGCAAAGGTGGAGGGAGGAAGTATTTTATAGTACGTAGGGCGGTAAGGGTTAAGACTAACATAGAACAATATGTTAAATTACATGTGGATCAATTAATAATCATCGGACCCAGTCTGGAGAATGTCATAAGTATATAATTCACATGTAATATACATTTTTTTTAAATAATGAAGAATTGCCCCGAAATAATGGGATGCTTAGAACTAAAAAGTTTGTCACAGCTTTTATATTAAGATTAAGCTACAGGTTTACATAGAATCAAGAGTACAATCATTTGATTGTGTGTCTGTTTCTGTTTCTTTAAAATTGTGTTGTATGAGATACACATATTTGTATATAAGCTGGAAGTATTCCACGTTGCATATATATATAGACCTCCATTTTACATCTAGAAGTAATTTGTATCCATACGTTTATTGGTATGTAAGTAAAAATTATGTTGAACCATAAACATGCGCATACTTAGCATATGTATGTTCAATATAACGTACTAAAACTCAATAATTAATAGCAGATTTTTATGTCCATCACTACATGCCTCGAGTACATGATGATATGACAAGTCAACCTTGTTTAATGTCTTTATGTGATATGAACTTTATGAAAGGTCGTGTACATAATATGATTGGCGGTATGTTTATGTCCATCTTCAAGTGAGTGAAATCACATACCGTATTACAGTCTGTCGTGAAATTGAACCTTGGATATGATAGGACACTGTGAATCATTTGTGCGTTCTCCAGATATCTCACATTTATTTTGAACTCTGTTTTCAATCCTCGCCCTCATCATCACCCTTATTTAAAGGAATTTATGAGATTTTCTGTTTAAAATATTTTGTTTACTTGTACCACCAAGGGATCAATAATGACATATAGGCAAATTTGATCTCATGTCTATATTATGAACGCAAAATTTAACAAAATTGATTGAGAATCAATACATATATTGCCTCTTATTCGATTCATGCAAATATTTCACGTTTTAAAACATTACTTTTTCCACTGTACCACAATTTAATATATAAACAATGTGCTCTGTTCATATGGCTTAGTTTATTATTTTAATTACTAATGTGTTAAAGTAATTAAATTATTAATAGCCTTCAACCATCCTTTAATTAACCTGCTTGAAGATATAACCAGTGTGACATGCAATGCAATGTGACAAGAAATATGCCTAGCGTAATATTTGACATATCCAGTGCCAAATGACGCGTACATAGCATAACACGAGCTGTAAATAGTCACAAGACATATTTGCTCGTCTCGGTGACAACCTTCGCGTCACTTTGGAATCTTAAAGTTGCGACCGCTATTAGTCGATGATATGAGTTATGTATCCCAGCATGCAGCATGCCTTATATTAGAAGTTTGGGAGTCAAATAGCGTTGATAATATTATGGAGATGTATCCTGAATCATGTCAACATTACTCTGAGTTACGAGAGAGGCAATGTATAGCGCTGAGAAGAGGCACCTGGAACTTTATTCTAAATTTACATTGATTCATCTTAGTCAAACACTAAACTACTAAGGTATTTAACTACTGAACTAATAAGTGAGCTTTATTTTTGTGATGCTTTCAATCAATCAACATATCAATCAATCAACATATCAATCAATCAATCAATCAATCAATCAATCAATCAATCAATCAATCAATCAATCAATCAATCAATCAATCAATCAATCTTGTCATAAGCCGAAAGATATAGCTTTAATATATTTGTTCGAGGAAAACCGTAACCGGGAAAACGCACGCTAGTGATAACTTTGTCTATAATTGGCGAACGTTGTATCCAGATATAGAATAATAAAACCAAAGGAGCTTATGAATATTGCGGACCGTCTGTATGTTGGGCTATGTTTGATAAAATACACCGACTGAATCTTGTTATAATAATTTGTTCCTTGTTCCTGTTCTGCTGAGGAATTCAACCACTAAGTACCACATTAGTTTGAAAATGTTGAATTACGAATTAGACGAGAGATAATCTACGTAAAATCTTATAGCTTTACTGGTACATAACCTCATCATGTAACACCGGATGTATGATGTATTGTGGGATATTTCTTTTTGATTTAGATTATTTTACTAGCCACACGATGTGAGCAGACGTAAGCCTGAGGTACTCTACAATATTCTCAACCAAAGTGACGTGTCCGTAAACCAGTCATAGCCTCATATACACGCTTAGCCAGCAGTGTAGTGGCTTATTGCTTGCTTCTTCGGCGAGATCTATTTACAAAATGTCAAATGTCAAGAACAATCTATGCTTCGTTGGATTTCTTGTAGGAAAATCCATAATAACCCAAATTAGAAATTAAATACCGAGCAAAGAAATTGTGTAATAATGTCGAAATAACGGAAATAAACCAAAAGGAAGCCGAATCGTGCAAAAAAACAGCGGAGGAGAGATAGATGGTAGGTCTGAACATGTGAGCCGATGGCGTCATACGATAGACTCCATGCATGCGTGTAAATTAGACCCAAGTACATACAGAAATCACCATGTTATGGACATATTTGCTGGTTGACTTCACAATGAGTTAGATGCTCACCCCAAGGCGATATGAGGACGGATAAGGTTCTTTCAATGTACTCCTTAACGCAGGAATTTTACCTGCTTAAGTTAAACTTTATAGTCCAGTCGACAGCGCAAGCGTTTTCTTTAAAAGTGTTAAAAACAGGACCAATGTAAATTGTTAGTCGCTGGCGAATAAAGTATAAATTTAGCTATAAGGTGACTAGAGATTGAACTTAAAGTTTATCAATGGTGATAGAATGAAAAAAAAAGATTCGGGTGAATTCTAGCAAATTGGATTAAATATTGATTTCTTTGCCTTGATCATATTTACACCCTACGGGAAAACAACGAGTTCAATTTGAAAAAGTTCGTTATATGTATCCAGGTGAAACAAAATGAAAAATAAATAACTCTAATACATCTACGATGTTTCCACTCTTCCTCTTTAGAAATCAACTCTAATGTATTCCATATTTTCACATCCGTGGCCATAAATCAGTGTGACACTAACATCAACTTGTAAATTCATACCTTAATTAAGATCGTGTTGCATTGATTTCCAGGGTTTTGTTTGCTACATAGCATCGAATAGTTACATTTTCTGAGGGAAAATTAATCAAAGGTAACCTTCTTTGTCTATCATATAAATCACTTTGGTACGGAGAGTACGCACATAATTATACAGTATGACACATCCGCCATGTACAATAGCTGTAGATAGCACATCTCGTATTGGAGGATATCTTAATTGAGTAGCTCTATCTCCACTACAGAAATCACATTACTACAAAGATCACATGCTTAAATCAAATGATAATAGTTCTTGCTATAATATATAATACCATATAATACGCCATGTACATGTACAGTTGATGTATAAATGTTGTCAATACGCCAGTAGGGTTTTTACCCTAGCAGTTACATGCTTTAACCAGGCATTTTACACCGTACACAGAGCCTCCTGCAATCCTATACATTTGTATAGCAAATGTCCAAAATCTGTCGTCAAACCTTCACAAATATCTGTATTTTACATTTGCATGACCAAATTTGATATTCAGACAGTGAATTCATTTGAATGTGTATGTGTACAAACATGCCTAGAATTGGCACTGTGAGTCTTGTCGCATTGTTGGTAAAATATCATTGTAGTCGAGTGATTTTAAGAGTGCAGCATACATGTATCACTGTGTTTGAAGCTCCTGTTACGTGAATAATGAAGACTGGCTTTGACGAGGGGCCATCAGGGTAGCAATGTAATGAGACACAACACAGTCAGAACGAGTGTTTTTCCTTCGAAACTTCTTTCCTTATAATATCATATTTCCATTGCGTCTATATATATCACGTGCGTTATTTTAATCGATTAATAACAATGTGAAATAAATTTCCTTACTCACATCTTCAGCACCTATTTATCATACAATATTTCTTTCTTTTATCCTTCACAAATAATATTGTAAATCTTAATTTTGTTTTCAATTGCTTTGTGGTTGGTGTTTCCGAAAACACATAAAATAATATGGGTGTCAAAATGATTCTAAACAACCAAAAGTATGCACTGAAATAATGAAGTTTAATGTTGGTAAAATAAAAACAAATAAAATAGATTTTCAACTGCTACATCCCATAAGCCCCTAACTATTAAGGTCCACTATATGAGCCTTTTTGTACAATGAATTGTTGCATCTAATACAAGTGTCTGTTGCTGGTCATCCAATATCAATCCACTGTATGTTTAAGTTTTAAATTAGACCAAGCATGCAATCAGTATTCAGTGTGAGTAAGAGGGCACTTAGAATGAGTTTAAACACTTCAACTATCTGTTATTGGTGCGATAGGCCACGGAATGCCCGCAATGGCTAACCTTCTAAAACAGTTGCATACTCGCAGCACATATTAACCTAAAATGTCGCGCAATGAATCGCAATTTAGTAGGCCAAGATATGTACAGGTGAGGCCATCGCCAACCTGTCGCGAATGTCTCCTGCAGCCATTGTTACTGTCAGACACGTTAATTATTAGGGATACCTTCAACTCAAACCATGAGTTATATAAAATGTATCTGCTTCGGTATTTTGTGTGAATTGTATCGGTGTTTGTGCAACCTGACGAAATCTATACATCCCGAGTCCCAAACTTTATATTAAAGAAGTATTTCGTGATCCTAGCCTCCTCTTTTTATGACATTTTTCAGTAGATAATATTGAAAAAAACAATAGCTGTTATTTGACAACATTTAGGATTTCACATCATTAAAAGAAAATAAAAACTTTTCGTCACAAAAAGATGAATATAATTTAGTGCTCTGATTTACAAAACCCAATGGTTAATTAACAAAGCTAATGAGTATGCTCTTTGAATAAGTTCATCAGGACTGATATGATTAAATTAAATATCAGAACATAATCTGATATTTAAGCTAATGAGTATGATTTTGATCTAAAAAACAAACTTTTCATTCGTAGAAAAATACTGCTTTCTAAACTGTTGAGACATGTCATGTCTGTCAACATTTCATGAAAGATAAAATTTACTTTCATTGATGTCATTTGTTGTTTTGGTGTCTCATGTTATGTACAGACTTACAAGATATCGCTACAGATCTAGGACAAAGTTGTGAACTCTATCCAGCATACATTGGTTTCTTACGCAATTTGAAACTGAATGTGACTTCTCAGTAAGATCAACATGTAGTTGCAATGAAACTGACAAGACGGCATTATAGTTTGAAGTACATGTAGTACGGTACATGCACATTTTGTACAGTATTCCATCTTTAGAAACATGTGATTACTCCTGTATTCAAAATACACAACCTTGTTAACATGTGTTGCTGTACTCACGTGGACAGAATAACCGTCATCTCACGTTTATTACAATGTCAATACTATCTTTAAGATTAGCAACTATTTTAAACTGTTTTGATTTGGTAGTTCACAGTATCTTGCGAAAGGTAGTGAGCTTTGCCAAAATTGTATTGATCATTTCATAGCGAGCGTAAAGAAAAATTCAAATATTGGTGGTTCTTGAGTTATGTTGTAAAGAAGGCTGAAACAACAACTCTTTTGTAAAACGTACATAACTCATTAACAACAATAAATCAAGCACGTTTTCAAAGTATATGATTTGTAGAATGAACTTTTGCAAAACATCAAAGTATTATTTTTCAATAATACATTGATTTAAATAATGAAAATCGATTTATTTTTTTGGCTGCTTAACCAATAATACGTCTTGTAGCCTTAAAGGGTGCCAAGTTAAACATTTTCAGCTTCTGTATTTTTTAATGCTATAATACTATGAATCTCTATTTCAGCTGATAATCTTGTTCATCATAATAATAATATTGCCAATAATCGGCATTACTTAGTTGTAATTTCATAAACACATCTCACTGTAAATGCCGGATTATTTTAATCGCTTGATCCTTTTTACAACAACCATTTTGTTTATCATTTTGATAGTTATGTAATAACCCCAAAATGGGGAACATGTATTCCGGAAAATCTACATTATAACTGGTGTGAAATAAGGAATTTATCTTTGCTAGGGGGATTTCGTGATAAGAGGTTTAAGAAGCATGGCCACTTGGTAAGGCTTCAAGAAGATCCCATGGGTGTATCGAGGGCCCTATTCCTCACTATGTTTTTGTTATCGTGACCAGCTATCTAATGATTACACCCATAAGAACACCGTTGCAGTTCCGGAACGAAGACACCACCCACGGTAAAGGCAAGCAGTTAGATAATCACCGTGTGTTATAGACTGCGTTACTTGATTGCTCCTGTACTGAGTTCAAAAGCAGCAAATCAGGAAGAGAATAGAACATTATTACTTGAATAGAACAACCTTGAAAACGTGCTTTTCACTATTGACTTGGTCGTGGCAAATAACATTCACTACATTTGTGCACAGTCAGTTGTTTTATATTCAACCTTGAATAGCTGGACAGATATGGGTAATTTAATATGACTTTATTTTGCAAATTGGCAATTTTTAAAACGTGTGTATTCTCAGCTGGTATTAGGAGATAGTTCGTAGACGTGTCCTTCATTGCCAGATATGGAAACATGTTTCATCGGGAGATGAAATTAAAAACAAAGTGGACATTGCCATATCAGGCTGACATATGTGAGAAGACATTCGTCAAAATTATTTTAAATATAATTGAATATCAACACATTTGTTGAATTAATATATCCACTTTACCAATGTTAATTGTAAATAATTATGAATAATCAGATAAAACAAAATTGACTCAAACAAATATTTTACGTCAGATATAACTTGGATCAGGGTTATGCATGTATGGTTTTTCAGAAAAAGAAAAATCGAAGAAATTTCTTGATAAAAAGACATTTTGAGTGTTTTTTGTGTTTATGTGGGTCTTAGGGGTGGGGTGTGTGATAGGGTAGACTGGTGTGGTTATGGACCGGGTGGGGTATGTGTGCGCATATGAGCTGGCATGTGTGATGGATCAAATTGATTTAATCGCAAATAACGCCTTCAAAGTTATATTTTAATTCCGTCATAAATCACGTTTTATTTCTGGAAATAAGTAAGTAAGACAGGTCAATTGTTTCTGGAACACCTTGTATAAACCAGCATATTAATGCAATGAAATAAGTAGATAAGACAGGTCAATTAATAGACCAGGTGTGAAATATGACATAACTCTACACCATCACCACTAAATATTGCTTCTATACAAGATGAATAACCCTAAGTGGTGCCTATCAGAGAGCATCCGGTCTAATCCCACAATGCATCATAATATTTGGGAGAAGAAAACACATTGATAAGTGATTAACCAGAAGAAAAGTAATTTAGTTGATATTCCGTATTGATCTCGTGTACCTTTACATATTATATATTTTACGAAATTCAACACTAAAATTATTGTCAAATTTTGACAAAATTTTATAAAACTGATTCTAACATGTTTCAATGTTTTGTTTTGTTTTTGCAATTGGTGTTTTCCGATAAATCAGACGTTCAGGTTGAAATTCACTTACACACAAAATGGCAACAAAAGTATCCCGCAAAAGGACATGAAAGGGCACAGATGAACAAACAAACACACACACAGGTGACGGGCGACCTGACGTATTGGCAACAGACAATAACAGGCCAAAGACGTGCCAAACACTTTTAGGCATAGCGATGTGCCAATACACATTATACATCGTAATATCTGATTTTGATTTCAATAGAGAAATTAGGCACAAGCCTGAGCCGTAAAACACAGTCATGTAACATAAAACGTAACCCGTATGGTCAAATCGTACACTCTGTTCTGCTTGTCTCCTTACATAATGTACTTCTAGGGCAAGTAGATAAAGGACAGGAAACCTCTAGTGTAACCACAAGGAAGATGAGTCCCCTAACTCTAAACTCAAACAGCCTGGTAAATGTTATGTTCTCTGTATTTTGCATTGAATACGATTTTCCCGCAAAGCATGACGGGACGACATTGAATCAAGTTTGGATCGTTTATATAAGTTGGTAGCGGCCATGCATATTGCGTTTGGTTAGACATAATGAATGATGAGTATCAAAACGGTTTGCTGTTTTGTTGTCATGATGAATTGTGCAGGTATTAAGCCTGCATCTTGTTTTGAATTAGAATATTATATCAGGTACTGATATGTATGGACAATGTCGTCAACATGTTAGTCTTTGTATTTCAAGATAAAATATTTTTCCGTAACTCTCAAGGTTCCAGGGTAGGGTCCAGGGTCCTGGAGGATTAACCCCAGTTGTGCTGACATATTTTTGCAAAATATGTGGCGATTCTAACATTTCTGTTAGTCGTCGCATTATTATTATATTTCTATCCTCATTTTGTATCGTTGTCTGCTTGTTCACTCATGTAAATACTTTGCACTTTTGGAATAATGTTAAATGTTATCTGATCCAGACTGGCCTGGTCTAGACCTCTTGGGAGAACAGTACGTATGCATGTAACTTTGCAGAATAAAGAATAAATAAACTAATCTAAATCAATATTTGGTACCAGAGTATATCGGTACATTCATTGGGTTTAGCTCCGGGGTTTGGCTACAGTGAACGCAGGATGGTACTACTATTACACCATGAATACACCAAGTCATTTGGTTTTGATTGGTTGCGTTACTAACCATGGTAACGCATTAGCACACATATTGTGGTTAGCAACAAGTAGGTTTTTCTCTTTGGTTTGATCCTTGAATTGTAATCAAAACTATTGAAATAATAATAATTATTAATGTACACCAATCAAACCGTGATAATTCAATACTTCTTGTACAGCATTATATTTTGTAAAAGATCATATTCTCTAAAAAGTGATTAGATATTGCGTTTTGGGTTTACACGAAGGACTGGTTTAATGTTTTATCAGTATAATAGCATGTTTGTATCATTAAAAACAAATTTTTTTTTCTGGAATCGGGACAAAATTGTGAAAAAGTACTGAATACCGATTACGCAGGGAGCGATCATCCAATATGGCGCGGAATTGTAAATAGCGTGTCTACATCATCCAAACTTGTCATCTGTAATTTTTACAATACAAAAGCTAGAATCTTGTACTACTAGATGCATCTGTCTCATAAACTCTCCAAAGTCTCAAATTGACAACATCTTCAGAATGAAATTGGAACACATTTGCTACTTATTGTACAAGGAACGGTCCTTGCAATACATGCTGCATTGAGAAATGGCAGGTCTCTGATTTCGTTTCACTATTGTTCAATAACTACATTAGCCAACCTTCGGTAGGACCTAATTCATAATTATGACGATCGACTAACTTCGCAAGCCCCTAGGGCATACGTGAATATGCATCAAAGTAATGTAATGCAACAAGAAAAATAGTAGTAACACAGGATCAATGCAAGCTTCCGGAGTTTTTTGCGGCAGGTTTTTGTATACTTTTGCATAGTGCTCCCTATCTTATGTTACTTTTATGCCGTGTGTTGGTTATCACTACACTACTACGTGTGGCCACACGATGGAAAGTATCTTAAGATTATCTCCTTGATACACGAAGCGTTAGGATGCACTTGGAATGGTAAGATACTGAGATTACACCACATATTCCAACAGAGGTACCTCGAAGGCGTGTTCAGAGGTTGCTCAACACCGGGAGATCGATTTGAGATCGTAAAGAAACACTTGAATCACTCCAAATATAAATGGTAATGTAGCCTCGCTATTCATCTCTTTATCATTTTCCCCCGTTTTTGCCAACTGTTTATTCTATCTTATTTAAGCTGTGTTGTTAGACTTCCTGTGCTCATGGCACTGTTCTCCTATGATAATTAAAGAACAGCCAAGTGTAACCCAGGTAGCTCCTGGTCGATGTGACTGCTAAGTCAGTAAGTTATAACGCACAGGCTGGGCCCACAACATCTTAACCACAGAATGGTATAGAGAGAGAGCGCATATCGATTTTTCACAAGGGTTCATCACGGAACCTCTTGCACATGAGGTAATGACTTCAATCTCTGTTCCACGCTAATGTCCACACATTTGATCTCACATGGCACATTCTCGGTCGCCATCACACCAACTTTGGGAAATCTCCTAGTTATAGTACACGTGTGAACATGGGTTACTATGTTTGCAGTGCTGTGAAAGAGGTTTCCATCACCAAAAGGCCTCTCGCTTTGCCACGTTATTTAGTGAAACGGAGAGGTGAATAACCTTTACATTCAAATTTGACTTGTAGTTTAATGTTATTAACACATTTTGCTGCTTTTATTTTGAATCGAGATTGATATGGTGAAAACATTTTATGATGAACAAACAACGTTTCCATATAGGGTATCTATCGTTCATAAACAGGGGTATATTTTATTATGTTTAATGCGTTTTTGTGTGGTGGGTTGGTATATTTAAAAATTATATTCCCCTTCAAAGCAAGTGCTTAGAATAAAAAGCGAAGCTGGACTGTCTCGGTGTAATGTTACGTACCTATGGTACAGACAATAATAAAATCTGATGGGTGTGCGGAGGCGGTGTGGGCGTGTGAGGTGCTTATGTTATGAGGGTGTTGGATCCGTGTAATCAATATGATGCCGATGCATTCTCCCAGAGCCAGTAGATGTGATTTCACTGATTTGTGATAACGATAATATATCATATATTGCCAGAACAGATTCACATGAAATTATAAATTTGAGCAAAATAATTCACCATAGGATTAGAAATCTAAGCATTGTTAAATTACGCGTAATGTTCGTTTTCGTTTACACCTAAATAAAATTACTATTTACAAATCTTTCTAACATTTGAATTAATTTGCATTAAGGATATTGCCGGATAAAATAAGAGTACAATATAAATAAGATGGCCACATAGATATTGTGCCGAAGTCGGTGTTTGTGTGATGGTGGCAACATCAGAAACCACGGGTTTGGGCAGGTCTGAAATCCATGAAGGAAAATTATGCCGACGGGAAGAAACCCAACACTATGCAATAGGCGTTATGTTACGTCTCTAGGACCACCTTGAGACGGCCATATCATACTTCATTTCAATCAAATTTGTGTTTGTCAATAGGCGATATAAGACCCAGATTCTTATTATATTATATTATATTATATTATATTATATTATATTATATTATATTATATTATATTATATTATATTATATTATATATATATTATATTATATTATATTATATATATATTATTTAATATTATATTATTTAATATTGAATTATATATTATATTATATTATATTAGATTAGATTTAATATATTAGATTATATTAGATTATATTAGATTATATTATACACAGAAAAATATTCCCACAATTGTAAGGAAATTTGAAATTAATATAAGACATACGTAAGTTAGCAATTCCACTTATAATCCCTGTGGAAGATGTTACTGTCATCTCAATCCCAGTTGCACCTTATGTTCAGTCCAACTGGAAATATTGACAAGTTTTATGTGAAATTTCAGCTGAAAATTGTGGAAATTTGTCAAATCCAGTTGAATTTGGCACAGTTTGGCCTCAAATTAAACTATTTAGTTTGGAATTCCAAAATCTTCCACTTCCACTTTGCATGGATGAGAATGGCTATAGAATAAATTGCACTGTTTAAATTGGTTGGAATTCAAAAATCATCCACAATGGGGGTGTGGTTTTTAACAAATGAAACAACACAATGATACTCAAATCGTTGTATTTTTGGTATTGCACAGGTAACAAAAATGATTTATATTGTTAGCAATATTTCCCAGTATAAGGGTAGAAACTTACTTAATTAATACATTCATCCCCCTTGGTCAGAAAAAGACCAACAAAAGGCAATGAATTTTTTTATCATGAAATGTAAGGAATAATTATTTGGCTAATTTGAATTTAAAATATATGTAAATAGCGCCCTCAGTTAGCCACAAATGTACAGTTTCTAGAATACAAATTACCATTTCTGTTAGAAAAATTAAAAAAATGATCTCATCAAACAACCGTGATAAAGCATTTAACCCCATGAGAACTACCTGCCGATTGGCCAAAAAGAAGTTTTCATTATCAATTGGCCCAATCAGCAACATTGTTAGAATAATTTCACCACGCAAAAAAATTGGGGTGAATTATTTGCAAAGCTCCATTCTGATTGGTGATTAAAGTGAAAATATCATGTAATTGACCAATCAGAGGCAATGTTAGATCGGCAGTTAGTGCTCAGGGGGTTAAAATTCGCTACCACCACATTCACACACGTTACCAAATATACTTCCCATATGCAGAACTCAATTAAGTCATCTCGAAATCGACACAGATGTTAGCCAAAGTCGTAATATAATTATTAACACGTATTTGGCACGGAGACACCAAAAATAGCAACCCTGCCATGATACCAAATGTTGTTTTGTTCTTGGTGAGATTTTCTTATGTTTTCTGGGTATTGCTTTTTATTTGACATGCAGGTAACTACGGTATTGCTTACTTATTTAAAAATGCATTTATTCTCCTTTTAAAAACTCTTTCTATATAAACAAAACAAAAACATATATCCAGGTCTAATCTTCCAAATTGATTCGCTTGTATAGTTATAACTCTACATGGAATTATGACTCCACTGAAATTGGGCTCATATCGTGACGATCAAAATGGCGGAAAGAAAGGAAATTTAGTGGTATTCACCGCCTCTCATATAATTGAAGACCGAATTAAATCAGTCAATCAGACCAAAAATACCGTATATACTGCGCAGGTCAGCAACCAATCACGCCGCGCCTTTGCCCTGACGTCAGACGCAAACTAGTCTTTTTAATTCGGGTTTCAATCATAGTTTTAAACATTTACACCCAAACATGTTTTCCAAAAATCCAAGCATCAGAGGATCTCTAACATGAAGAAGTAAAAAGATTGAAACGGTAAAGCTTGTTCACAGCAGACGCATTCTGTTTGCGTCACCCTATATAGTATTCAAACATGTAATAGAAATAAAGAAAACTATTAGGAGACACATCAGTAAATGCATTTACCACGCATCCTGCTAGTAAACCGTTCATCGTTATCAATTCTAATATGCTATTCCAGTTGAAATTATTACACCCTCTGTGCAAGACATGACCTTAATCTCAAAGGGGTGTGAATTTCAAATGAAGTCACCCATTCAGTGTCGTCTGCTCCAAAATGGGCTATTCCAGTTGAAATTCATACACCCCTATGAAAGACATGACATTAATCTCCCACAGAGGGGTGTTAATTTCAAATGGAGTCACCCATTCAGTGTCGTCTGCTCCAAAATGGGTTATTCCAGTTGAAATTCATACACCCCTATGGAAGACATGACCTTAATCTCCCACACAAGGGGTGTGAATTTCAAATGGAGTCACCCATTCAGTGTCGTCTGCTCCAAAATAGGTTATTCCAGTTGAAATCCATACACCCCTATGGAAGACATGACCTTAATCTCTCCCACACAAGGGGTGTGAATTTCAAATAGAGTCACCCATTCAGTGTCGTCTGCTTCAAAATGGGCTATTCCAGTTGAAATTCATACACCCCTATGGAAGACATGACCTTAATCTCCCACAGAGGGGGCGTGAATTTCAAATGGAGTCACCCATTCAGTGTCGTCTGCTTCAAAATGGGTTATTCCAGTTGAAATGCATACACCCCCTATGGAAGGCATGACCTTAATCTCCCACAGAGGGGTGTATATTTCGAATGGAGTCACCCATTCAGGTATGTTTTCCCATAAGGGGGTGTATGGATTTTAACTGGAATACTTCAATCTGATTTCAAATTAGCTTGTGCCTATGAATTATTCTTTCTTTCTCGTCTTATCCCCGTCAGCAGACAGGTGACATGTGGAACTATAGTGGCCCCTCGTTAGAAAACATGCACAGGTAACGCATTGCATTCTCATATGAATATTTTACTAACTAGAAATATGATAAATGATTCTATCGATGTCAGGCAGGAGCTGTGTGATGAATGCACATAGTCAACTACAACGATTTATTTGAAAGCATCACTCACGCTCAATTCATACTGTAGTCGTTTTAAGAGCGACGAATTATTGATTTTGATCAATATTGTGGATCGCTCTGAATCACCCATACAACAATGATCAATTAATCTGACCAATTAACCTAACTCACCTTATTGGTCAAATTTAAATATCTCGCAAATGGAATATAAATTAAGTTTTTTGGTTTTTTTGGTGTTGGTTATTTATCTCGTTTATTTATTTTGGCAATCAGTGGATAACTATGATTACAAGAAATAAATATGTAGGTGGGATGTTTTCACGCTTTGTGGATAGCCAAAGCAGCATTTATTGGTTTGTCCTTGAAACAGCAACAACAAATGTAATGTGCACTTTCCTGATTGCGGGTCTTTATTGACGCTAAAATGTCAAAAACTTTCATCTGTCATGACATGGTTCTGATATCACATTCATAAAATGCCCTTTAAATACGGTACAAATACTCGTTTCTTCTCATACTTGTGCTCAAATTTTGAGATAATGTTTTTAAATGGGGATGGGAATATTGAGCTACGAAAATGATATCACGTTGTTTCATAGTGACTTAGATTGCAAGCAATTTCGTAATTATATAAAAGCTGTACAATAAGACAGACTGATGGGGATGGAAAGATGGGGGTGGGGGTGGATATGCGGGGTGTTTGCCCGGGGGTATTTGTGCCCGTGTATTTGTGTGTTAGTTGCATGTGCTATACTTATTTATATATGAATTCGCTATAATATACACATCCTATATACAAATGTTTATAATATCAAACACTCATACAAAACAACCACAACGTACCTAATATGTTGTGTAATGGAGGCGACTAGAATGTATACCCAGGTGTCATTTTATAGGCACCAATGCATTATGATAGACATTAGACACGAAATAGCAAACAGGTATAACAATGTAATATGAAGGGGAGGGAGAGATAGAGAGCGGTATCCAATAACGCTACCAAGTAGAACAAGCAGAACATAATAGCAGGAAACTTGATAGGCGGGATACTAAAATGCAATTTGATCAGCTCACACTACAGTGTGACATGAGGGGGGAAAGGTATCGTCAAAAAATAACAAGAACCAGAAGGTGGCTGGCGAACGTAACGATCCACTAAGCTGACGATGGCAGGCAGGCAGGCATCCAAGATGGCGGCCGTCGTGCGTGTGGGTGTATTTGACAGGTACAGAAATGTAAGCAGACGATTGTCGATCGTCTGCGTGCAATAGTTGATACAAATATCATTTTAAGAAGAATAGTGATAAAGTTTTTTTTGATAGATAACGGAATGTGAATTAAAGTCTAATGACAAGCGTGTAAATTGTTTACAAGGTCAAATCAGTGTATTGCAAAAACAATGTGTGTATAAATGTGATGGGTGTTTAGTTTGGTGTAATAATTATGTGTGTGTTCCCGGGGTCAGTAAGGTATAATATTACAGGGGGCAGGTGTATACTATGGGCAGGTAGGTTTTAGCAAGTTCAAAGGAGGGGACAAGCTATTTAGGTAGACTTTTATGAGCCACCCGTTTTAATGTGATTCTTTATAACTTTGATGCAGAGCAGCCTAATGTTATGAAAAGCCATGAAACGGATAATTATAAGGATCTATTGTTGAGACTACAAGATTTAATAAAGCACCAGTATCTTAACTGACGGGTTTTGTGGTCCTGTAAGTATAATGTCAAATTATGAAGAAAAAAGTGTTGACACTCACCAAGAACCATCAACAGAACAAAGTACAATAACTTACATGTTCGTCTGTTTATGTATTTCTATATTTCCAAACATTTCAAAAGCCACTCAAATATCTAAATACTATTCATATTACCAATTACCACAGACGGTGGTTGAAAAACAAAATCAGGTAACTTCATGGACGCCTGAATGCATTAGAGAATGAATTTGGAGAAAACCTTCTGATAATTACAAACACTCGTGACCAGCAAGACCTCCCCTCTAAGCTTTTAATCCGATAAGCTGATTATCTATTTGTTTTCATGAATTGGAAGACATTCTTTGATGTATTACTGAGCTCAATCATATAAAATTACTGGAGCGTGAGCCACCCAGGTTGGTGGCTCAGCATAGTATTTTATTAACAGAAGGTTTTCTCCAAATTCGTTTCCTAATGGATACTTAAAACCTTTCACTGCGATCATTTCGTGGCTACAAATACATGAGGCATAATATCTCTATTTAATTGAATCTGTGGGAGCCTTGGAATATCCATCAAAGATGATGATATCACTGACCTACATCCGGCGGGTTAGTTTGAAATATTAAACAATCACACGTGTTACATGGTAGACTTTGTCAAGTCTTTTATGAAAGATATATAAGGTATAACTATGTCGAGTACATTGCGTTACCTGTACATGAAATGGAATAGAGAAATACATTGCAGTGCGCATATTTAACAATTAAATATAATTATAGGCCTTCTCAAGTCTTTTAACTTCCTGATACCTGATAATCATGATATAAATAACTGCACAATTATTCGAATGTAAGTTCATACGTGCTAGTGATAAACAATTTCTAAAAGTTTAAACTGACTTTCAGCACATAAATTCAACTAACCTTAATTGAATCACAATATCATAGGACTTCTTCTAATGAAGATGTGTAGCATAGATAAAAAAATTTAAGGTTGGATTTTTGTGCTGAAACTTTTAGTAATTGTACAATTATTATCCTGCAATTTTAACTGCGACGCAACCGGTGCTTATGTTTACGACAGCTGTCATTTGCTGACATAAAACGTTAGTAAATCTATATTTGTGACCACGATTTCCCCATAAAAATCTAACAAAACTACAACAATTTATGCAACAGTACTTTTCTTACCATATAACTGATTTATGCAATGAAAGAATTAATGAAATGAAATTTACAGAATATTTTTGCATAATTTAAAACACCTGTTAACGATTAAGGCGATGTTGGAAAGGTTATTATCATACAAATCACTTATTCGATTGCGTGATTAGGGCCGTATGTTTATATAAAGTTTATAGATTTAAATCGGTCACTTGAAGTACATGAAGTCTTATTATTACAAGATTTTCAATGTTTATTCATATTAAGGCAATACAGCCAATTTACATACAAGCACATTCAGGTGAAGTATAAGAGAAAATGTGCGAATCGCTAGCTATATTTTAAACATCCTACAATGTATTCACTTTTCATACTTCAGACAATGATGACGAACAACTGAGATCTGACCAATAGACCCGCAATAAGATGGATATCTATTGGGTTTTTTGTGTTGTTTTTTTATTGTGGAAAGAAACGAATTAGCTCATAAGCCACAAATTATCGCCCTACTTGCGACTGAGTATGAATTCAACTTACAGACTATTGACGGCAATGGGGGCTGCTGCTTGTCATGTCATTGACAGATATGAAATCGGTGATTTAGTGAATATGAAAAGTAAAGTAAAAAAAAAACCACTCAGAAAAGGTTTAGTTCCAAGCAATTGATGATGAGATTTTGACGATTTGTTTTGCAAAAGGTCTTATTTGGTTGGGTAGACATGTAACACTCTGATCATAAACATGACGAGTGTTAACAGCAATGTTGTTAGTAATGTAGACTTTCCGGATAACGGATATCCGCTCACTTCCGTTCGTGGTAAATCTGTGTAAACGTACTTTCATCATCATCATCATCATCATCATCATCATCATCATCATCATCATCATCATCATCATCATCATCAGCAGCAGCAGCAGCAGTATTGTCATCGTCATAATCATCATCATCATCAGCAGCAGCAGCAGATTAAGCAGTAGTGTCATCGTCATAATCATCAGCAGCTACAGTATATATATCAGCATAACATCACCATCGTCATCATCAAAAGCATCATCATCATCATCATCACCATCATCAACAGCAGCAGCAGCAGTAGCAACTGCAGCAACAGAATCAGCAGTATTGTCATCGTCATAACCATCATCATGAGCAGTAGCTACAGTATATATCAGCATATCATCACCATCGTCATCATCAAAGTCATCATCATAATCGCCATCATCATCAACATCATCATTATCATCATCATCAACATCATCATCATCATCATCATCATCATTATCATCATCGTCATCATTAACATCATCACCATCGTTAAGGGCATCACCATCATCTACATATGTGACTCCTCGCCACAACTGAGCCCGGATGTCGCCAATCATCATTTTTGAGATATTCAACCAAAATATTCTGCTTGAAATTAGCTTTAAAATGATGTATATCATGTCTATAGTACTTGACATTTAAGTAGTGAAAAATCAATTAAACAGTCAATAAATCCTTTCTTTCCTATTGTTTATTGTTAAGTTCGATGGAGCATATCTCAATAGTGGCACTGGCGACATCCGGGCTCAGTTGTGGCGAGGAGTCACATATGTTTTTACGTCAACAACTCGTACTTATTTTGCCTTAGCATCTAGACATGTAAATCGCTCAGCTAGCCGACCGTACTCAGCAGCCTTAGTGCTTTGCCTACCTGGCTGCTTAAATCAGTATCATATAACAAGGCTTGTAGTTTTTCAATGATTTGCCTATATTCATACGATATGACTGCTTGTATAGAACCTGCGAGTCTTAAGGGAAAATCAGGGATCATAAGATGTCCTGTCACCTACCGACTTCCGTACACGCCACTTGGACTCGATCGCGTATATTATTGCATTCGTTCTTCCTATTTTAATACTTCTCCTCACACAAGCTGTATGAAGATTAGAACGTTTGACTCCAGGACAAAGTTGGGGTCACTAAATTTAAATAAGTGGCATCAATTCATTTCACGAGTATAAATCATTCCTGGAAAGACAGATGAATATTTATAGTGTATGTGTACGCTTATGCGCACCGAATTTGACATTTAGTGATATGAAAGTATTTTAAAACAACAAAAGATAATTGGATTGTTAAAGGTGTGCGGGCAGATTTTCTCATATTCTGTTTTCTATTACACATTGAGGCCTACTTTTAATACAATCTCTTTCCAAATTTTGAGTTATATTGCTCCAGCGATTTTGATATGAGGAGCAAAAACGTGTATAACAATGCCCCATAAGGATAGTACATGTATACTTCGGTTACCATTTTACCACGCGGCCCTAATTTGGTAAAACAACCTAACTCGAAGATAGAAGTTTTACCTAATTAAGGCTCTGCTGAAAAATATTAAGACCTGGTTTGGTGAAAACCCTGAATTTTAGGAACACAATAATAAGTTGGACACTTGAAAAAAAGAAATGGCATGAAGGCTTTTAAACTTTTTTCAGTACAGTCCTAATTAGGCATAAAAGTCTATATCGAGTTAGGTCGTTTTACCAAATTAGGGCCGCACGGTTTTAGTTCATACCATCAAAACCATCAAGGCAATGGTTTGCAATATGGCTGCATACCCAATCCGAACACTTGATGGAAGCCAGCTTGAAGTAGTTGAAGATTTCAAATACCTTGGGGCTTGGATTGGCAGCAGTGAAAAGGATTTTAACATCAGGAAAGCCCAGGCATGGAGGGCCTGCAACAGCATGAACAAGATATGGAAGAGCAGCCTGCCTAGAAATCTTAAAACCAAGCTTTTCACCACCACAGTCGAATCAGTTCTGATGTATGGTGCAGAAACCTGGACAATTACATCAAAGTTTAGGAAGGCGCTTGATGGTTGTTACACAAGACTACTGAGAAAAGCACTTAATGTTACCTGGCAGTCGCACACCACCAATAAGGAGCTGTACAGCAATCGCTCCCCAATCTCCGAAAGGCTGAAAACAAAAAGGCTGAGATTTGATGGACACTGTGCCAGAAGTGAAACAGAGGCAGCTTCCAGAGTTTTGCTGTGGCAGCCTACGCATGGTAAAAGATCAAGAGGACAACCACGGAAGGACTAACTAATCGAGGATACTGGACTAGAGAAACAAGACATTAGGAACTGCATGCAGAACAGAGTTGTGTGGAGAGCCATCAGCGGAGTCCGACTAGACAGTCGACATAAGCAAGTAAGCAATCAAAACAAAGCTTATCTCGTACATTAAATGTTACTGGGATAATAAGAAAAATTTGAACTTTCTTCTGCTATAAAAAAAAAATCTCAATTTTGATAATGAAAAACAGGGGATGTCAATCATGGTCTCTTTAGCTGTAAACATGGTAATGGAGTTTTGGTTGATTTTCTTCTTTGCTTTTTTAAACCCAATACAAATAACCTAAAATTTGAATTTAAAACAACAAGTTATTATTTATATGTTTTACTGAAATCAGTAATCGATTTACTTGCATTGAATAAAACTCGAATCGTGATAATTTTATACCAGTCCAATTAATGTTATCCACATGACCAGCTTGTTTATATCAGCCGCTCAAACAGTCCTTTCACAATCTTTCCCAAATAAAAACCACACCACTTTGCTTTCTTATTCAATTTTCAGCACATGTTATAGGCTTATGTCAAGGTAGAAATTATTATCAAATTTGCACTGGCATTTAAAACCTGTACATTAGTCTCTATTCCAGACATATACCGGGGTACATCGCCTTCCTTTGCCCCCATACGTTTTCTAATGTTAGACTCTTTCAAAACTGTCGGATTACTGTCACCATACACAAACCGCGAACTAAAAGATATGCAAAGAATTTGGCATTTTTACAACTTTCCAGTACCATATTTTCGCAATAACTGTTTCATTTTGATAACAAATGTTAAATAAGTGCAAATATGCATAGTCTTGGTTCAGTGGTTCTTGATAAAATTCTGTCCGTTATGTACAAAAATTGGACTTGGTAGTTATCCAAAGGACTGCATGCAATAAACAAGTTAGCATTGATGAAATATGTATGAGTGGATCGAGAAGTGGTTGGTCGGTAAAAATACCCCATGCAGCAAGTACGCGGATCTACAGGCAATAAGCAGAGGTTGACCTGTACTGACTAAGACGATTGCATTTATAACACCTTATTTTACAGTCTGCTGGCTGGCCAAGTAGTCCATCAATTTTCTAAATGAGGTCTTCCTCAAAATGAATATACATGGTTACGTTCAATTCAATCCAATTCATTTCTAAGTTTAGATATGCATGGGTTGATGAAAATATGATACCATATACTAAGACGTAGATGTTATCTACTAAAGACAGCTCGTCTTCTGACTGACTATCCCATTGCTTATACGACTCTAGTATGATTATCTATCAATTTACTTGGTACATCTCTAACTATGTCTGTCTTTCCGCCCTCGTTCTACGTTTGTCTCTCCCTTCTGTATCCTTCTCTCCTATCATCTGTCTCCCTCTCTCCATTTCTCTCTCTCCACCTCCGGCCTCTTCGTTTCTCTCTTCTCTCTACATCTCCCCTCTGACCCTCTCTGGCTATTCTCTCCCCATCTCTCCTCCCGGGCCTCTTCTTCTCTCCCCCTTTTTGCTATATCCCTTTCCGCACGTCAAAATTTGCAGTCATTTTTAACGTAATATGCATGTTCACACTTGGCCTATGGTTGTCATGTTTTGCCTGGTATAATGTCAATAACAGTCATATTTTTGCCGTACCTATGGAATTGATTTCTTACCGTATGACCCACATAATGAACGGTACCATGCACGTACGATCCACCAACATGTTTATAATAAATCAGTTTATGGAGTCATTCCGTAGTTATGTAATTGATTAGAGAGCCATGGAGGCAGACGGGGAATTTAATCACGTGACCATTCTATGTTTTGCCCGCGGTGCATACACTTGAATACAATTTCTGGTATCTTCTTCTACAAATAAATGGATATCCCAACTACTTATTTACTCAACACGACAGGAATCACTTGAAGGCATCAGTTTCATTTCTCTTGCTTTTAAGTTGTTATAAGTACAACGAACAACAGAATTCCAATCTATTCCATGTTTTGAAACATTACCCGGGCTGTTTATTCCGTAGAGTTTTACAAGGAAAGAGTTAGTTTCATCTAATTGGCCAGACTGGCAATATGGTGATTCGCTTTAAGGTAAAGATACTGTGACAGTTCATATGTTTTCCTCGTTACCGTCATGACAAAACATCAAAACATAACACACTCACATGTGATGATAACGTTATCAAACTATTTTGGAAAAGAAAAAGAGAAATTGGATTTTGGAATGATTGTTAGAATTAATTCACGGTTGTTAGATGGCATGCAGAACTGTATTTATTTTTAAACAAAGTTGAACACGGATGGCGCTATTTATCTTAAATCTTGTTTGCATCTTTACAACCGGTAGAAACATATAATAATGGCATTAAAACACAATAAAATGTGTAAAATATAGCAAGGAAATTTTCGAACTACTTTTTATCATGAAATGAAAGGAATAACTCTTATTATTGGGCTAAATTAAATTAAAAATGTATTTAAATAGCGCCCTCAATACAGTTTATAAACAAATTACCACAAAAAGGCAAAAACGATAAATAAATTGATAAAGAAAATAAAATATAAGTTAAAAATAGCTAAAATAATATGTGTATATTGGTGTGGTAACTGTTTGTATCATCAGTTCTAGAATTGTAAATTATGTCACGTTGTGTAAACATTAAAGGAAGGTGACCTGATATATTTGGAAAATCAAATTCTTTAAAACTTACGTATAATATAAAACGTCATCCCTTTCAAGCACTCATGCAAAAAGAACATGTAAATGTTTTTTGTAAATGTGACTAATTCCTAATGGAATTACCGACATTTATACAGCGTGATATTGGTAGTCTACAGTGTTTTTATTAATGATAATCATGATGATCATGTAATAGATTTCAAGTGAAAGGGCCTATTTTTCTCATAAACATACTGAAATTTGGAGTTCCAAGTCGGTGTATTACCGAAGATATCATCAAAAAACAGCTGAAGTATCAAACAATTAATATGGTATACCATATTTGTGACTAATTCGGCAGTTTTTTGATGATTTCTTCGGAAATACGGTATACCGATTTGGAACGCCAAATTTCAATATGTTTATGAGAAAAATATGAGCTTTCATCTGATACCAAAATCAGCATTTTGATGAGGTAAAGTGGGGGATGAGATTATCAATCAGGTTACCCACCTTTAACAAATGATCACATCAAACAACCGTGAGACATTTTGTTACGAGGTTGCAGTACACGAGTCAATTGTTACCCAAGAGGTACATCATAGGTACCTCGTAAGAACATAATAATAGTGAGCCATCGATGAGGTGTCCGGTTATGTATACACGCCACCAAATCTATCATCATCCTCATCATTAGTATGTGCTTTGTTGAGAAAGTCGTAAACACATGTCAATGTTACTCTACGTTCATATGTCAATTCACCTTTTCGGTAAATCCCATAACCCTTTGCGAGTACACCTGAGAACTCGTCATTTTACGTCACGCCGTTCTGCGTCGATGCGCACATCGTTTATCGAACATCGTTACTGCGCATTGCAAGTCGGCGTGACGTAAAATGACGAATTCTCAGGTGTACTCGCAAAGGGTTATGGGATTTACCGAAAAGGTCAATTGCTTCTTAAAAGAAGAAGATTCACTCGGTCAGATATCCGGGAACATTGTCCCCTTCGTCCCCTTTGCACAAACGCTCGCATAGCAACCACCTCGAGAAAGGGGAACTGCACATGCGCACGCTGGTTTTACATGGCTATTTCCCCTTTGTGACGTCAGCCCGACCAAGAGAATAATGTTAAGATTGGACAACATAACGATTAGTTAGTGTTGTTGTAGATGTGCAGAAATATCTATCGAATTATTTTTCAAAGTCGAAAATTGTTGACTTATCTTAAATAAAGAATGCATTTTCTGTAACACTCCAGATGAAGCCATATATCAATTATTTGTTTTTATTAGATCGTCCTCCCCTATGACACGCTATATAGTTTTCTCTGAGACACACTGTAGAGGACATCGTATCTCACATAGACACGCCGCTGTAGATGTTTGATTTTTTTTCCTGAGACATACTGTAGAAGACGGATATCTCTCACATCGACGTGAATGATTGTTAGTGATTGATAACCGGTCGAATTCGATCAAATGAACGAGCAGTTGATGTACTTAATGAGCGCACCACTGACTGATTGTCTGCCCCTATCACCATACATTGTTTTAAAAACAGCTCACTCGATATCCAACTCAGTCTCTATCTCTAGTATAAATTAACTGCTACTGTAACTTATGTTTCTACTTATTTTACATTTCCTGAATTAGAAACATGATATTTCGCAGGTGATTTAAACACAATAATTTTACAAGAAACTTGACCTAAATTAGGTGTCGTCTGCGTTAATTTGAGATCTAATGAGGTAATGAACGCATCTAGCGATGACTGATAGTTTTTTCCTGATTGATAACCCGCCATTTTGAAGTGTTTTCTACTTGTGTAATGATAATGACCTTTACTTACAAACAGAGTGCAACCATTAGAAACACCTACACATCTTACAAATTTTGATTACCGACTTCGAAATCGAATTTCCTCCGGTTCACGATTATATTATTCGTTTTGATTCAAAAGTGTAAACTAGGTCCTATCCATCATGAAAAGCCAATTTTAGACTATTTTTAGACTATTCATGGTCTTGTTTTTTTGCACACAAACTCACTATGCATAGTCTCATTTCAGCATGGAAAGCGCTATCCCTATAACTGTCGCTTGCTCGAATGTACGTGCGCACTGGAATGCAGGTACATTCACAAAATATGATCTGGGAATTGTGAGGTCCTTGCTAATTCTCGCGGTTATGTTTTGCATACTAAATATGGAATTTAGTGACACCTTTCTCACGACATCTGTAATTTCTACGAAATTTCTTTCTCTCTCTACAAATGCTCTATAGCTCTCTCTCTCTCTCTCTCTCTCCCCATCTCTCTCAAAAATCCACCTTCGGTTGATAGGATATAGGCACTAATCTGCAACATAGGGCCTACATGTAATGACAAAATAGCTCAAAATGGCAAAATAGTTAAATATGACTTGAACCAAACATTCAATGGTCTATTCCATCTAACATCCGCACTACCCCTGTGGAAGATTTAGCGATAGTCTTCCACAGAGGGAGTATGAGTTTTTAATACAATAGACAATTGGGTAACGACCTTTTCATATACTCATTCCAGTTGTGGAAGATATTATAGGTATAAAGCAATAATACAGCGGGAGTGTAAGTTTTAAAATAATTTACCCTGACCAATTACATTTGAAAAACATACTCCCCCTGTGGCAGATATTTCCTAAATCTTCCACAGGGTTAGTGTGGATTTTAAATGGAATAGCCCAATGATACAAACTATGTGTAAGTAAAGAACATCCTCCCCTCCTGAACACAAGTGGGATAACGAAGATATTCTTATTGGATTTGTTAAGGTACCTCGCAGGTTGCATATTAGTTTTCAAGGTCACCAAAGAAATCGTCACGTTCACATTGGTTAACCTAGATTTTTAATTACTACAATCGCCACCTTAAGGCGTGGTTCCTTAACCCCGACAGACCCGTCAACTTGTGAGTGACACTCTATAGATTTGAACATTTTAGGAACCATCAATCTCTGGAATAGTCTTCATATAGGATTCTATTACCGATTAAATAAATTTCGTTTGCACAAAACCAGAAATTTACTCACGATTGACGGTTTCGTCTATCATGGGCGATAGACATCTTCAGAATGATGATGGTAGATCCTCACCACTTCCGGTTTGCCGGATCCCGACCGTAGATGGTGTATCAGCCAGGAGAGGATCATAGACGTGACTTAAGAAGTGGGCGCCCTCGTCCCTATTCATGACGCTGGCTCCCCTTTTTCTGATCCAGATGGATTCTTTTATGTGTCTTGAGTTGGGGTCACACATCTACCATCATCATTCTGAAGATGTCTATCGCCCATGATAGACGAAACCGTCAATCGTGAGTAAATTTCTGGTTTCGTGCAAACGAAATTTATTTAATCTGTATATCTACAAACCTGATGAATCTATTCAGTGATTCTATTACAGTGAGACAATCGTATTAGGTAAAGGCTAATGTATTCGGAACATCCTACATGAAAGCTATTTATCAAATCGCTTCCTGTTTTAGAATATAATCATTAAACTCTGAGACATTGTCGGTTATAAACCAGACAGACAAGACTGACGTCGATCTGATTTGACATATGTATACCCTAGGCCCCTATATTGTCATTAGAGATAGCATTAAGTCTGCTGAAATCTACAAGGTGGAAGGAGCGTTTTTATATCAACAGCAAAATAATATTGTTGTGATCTCAACAACTATGGCGTTTTCGACCTTCACAATCTAAAATAATACTTTAACCTTTGCAGCCATTCAACAGGTGCGAGAATAAGCCATATTGGAAATGCAACTTAATATTGCATTGTGGGACGGTTTTGCCAAATAATGATACAGTAGAACTTAATTGACCTATAGTGGTTACAAAATATTGTAAAATGTTTGTTTTACTAGAGAATGTCATTATCTCACCAATTAATTATTTCAGACATTTGAATGATAACACTTTACAATAATAAATAAATGAGTGATAACTAATTAAAACAATTTCCCTGATAGGTCAGAGTTCAGCTGTATTACCAAAACTGTCCACATTGCATAACGAATTGAATGCCGAATTGGTTAAGCCCGGAGCACAAGCTCCTTTCGGAATCACATGACTCATTCTAACCAATCCGAGACGTAGACCATGCCTATTTGCATGTTTGAAGAATTGAAGAAGTAAAGTTCAATTATTCTGAAAGCGATTCATAAGGTTTGTACTCATGTGTTACGTTATCAACAAAATGTACAGTTTGGTCACTAAATAGGTGCGATATTTTATTTACAATGAAGCCTTCGTATTTGTTGCGGTCCAAGATTCATATCATTGCAGTTATCGCTCACCACTAGCCATTGAACTATGAATTAGCTTTCAACCACGTCGCCTTATATCCTGGTGACGAATACATGTATGCAATTGGACATTTTCAGTTTGCAAACTAAGAGTAGCCATAAAATGCAATAAAGAGATAGTGTTTCCAACAGTTGATCTAAAGCAACATTATAACCATGACAACAGTTTATCACTTCATGTATCCAAAGTAAACTAATATATAGTGTTACTGTTACCTAATCCACAGACCTACCGATATCATGTCATTCATTTTAATATATAGTTGTTTAGCGAGACTGGTTAGCTTACTCGCTTATACTACCCGACCAACATATTATACTTTCATGGCCAACGACCGGCTACAGTTGCCATGTAAGATTACCAATTTAATTTTGTTTAAATTATTTAGAGAGAAAGCACGAAACAGACTGCCGGCTAAACTAGAAAAAATACGGGTATTGCATGTACAAATTATTGTATGTATACCATCGTGTGTGTATCCGCAGCGATTAATTCGACGAAAAGAATAAATGATGCGTTAAAGAATATGGAAAATACATAACATATTTTACTATATTCACGAGAGTGTGGTATACCTATGTTTTTTTAGACGTGCCATGACTATTTTAGAAAGAATTTTTAAAATAGGTATATGTTTTCAAATAAGTCGAAGAGTGCTGTGGTCAAAATAAAAGTACGGCTGGTAATAATTCAGTTTAAGCGTGGGGTGTGGGTGGGAGAATATGTGAAATTTTGGGGTACATGGGTAGTGTAGCGTGGAGATTTGTGGTTCTTGAGATGTCTTAAGTATAGATAACACATATGTTTCATATCTTCGGTAGATAACATGATGTGATTTATAATTCAATAATATGTGCTATCTTCAGAAGATAGCAACTTTTAAATATCCACAAAGCCCGAGCTTATCTTGAGTAGACATCAATAATTACATGTATATTACCACTAATTACGATGCTTTTACTGGTGTCATCTTCAGTAGATAACATCAAATAATTGAACAGCTTCTCCATGTTTTATTTCCTAGAAAACACAGCATGTTATCATGTTAATCTTACATTCAGCGATCTGTTGACAAAACAGTGGGTTATGTGAAACGTTTTTCAGTATAGCTTAACGACTTGCTTCATTTAAACTGATTGATTCATTATTAACTGGGCAGTATTTTTGAAAAAGAAATTCCAATACGTAAAATTTATTTTGTAAAACATCGGGAGTTTCATATACACAAACGCTAATGCTACATCAGAACATAAGATCATGAGCATATAAGAATGACGTATATAAATGGGATATTCCCTCTACCCCTGTGGAAGATTTATCTGAAGTCTTCCACAGAGGGAGTATGAGTTTTGATTAGAATAGACAAATCGGGTAACTTCCATTTTGTAATACTCACTCCAGTTGTGGAAGATATAGATAAAGCCATAATACAGAGGTTCCAAAATTATTAACCCTGGTCAATTACATTTGAAAAACATACTCCCCCTGTGGAAGATATTTCTAAAATCTTCCTCGGTGGTAGTGTGGATATCAACTGGAATATCCCAAATGCTGTAACATCCTACATTAATAGCTATTCGCATTATCGTTGTAACAATCTTTCAAATCAATAATGCTTACTCGAATTCTGTAAATCAATTAAAAAGTAAAAGATGACTCTTGATTCACAACGGACCTTCACAAGTATACCTAAAGTCTGTCCTATTGAGCGAATAGCACGAGAATTACCAGCCAGCTCATAATTGAGATCGTTTTTACCATAGTCTGAAATCCTGGGCAACCATCTTGACGCCATAGCACATGCGCAATAGGGTCCCATTGGGTACAGGTAGTAAACGCATACACGATCCTATTAAGTTTGTAGATCTCCGGCAGGTTTTGTATGTGCGTCACAGATAGCAACCCAACGAATTGGGTCAGAAGAAGCCTTGCATTGCATGTCATCACTAAATCACTAACTAATTCTATGCATTGTAACAAAAGAGGGAGAAGAAAGAAAATGATGTTGCCTCAATAATGACCTGTTTTTTGGTGTTTCTTGGAATTTGTCCCAATTTTTGGGCTATTTTGACACGAAGTAATTGCTGAAATTGAAGATACAATTCCTCTCTTTTGTATATATATAATGCAGTGACTCCTGAATGACAATTGACTGCGTCTCCTCACTAGGATCCACAACATGCACATCTATCAGGGGCAAAGTTCTTTAACCCCAATACATGTTGTACTTTCATTAAATGACCTTTGAAAATTTGGGTACTAAAACTCATTCTCTGCAACTTGAGGTCAAACTATGAACTATGTTAGTTTAATTGAGGTTAATGAACTATGCCATTGGGATGAGGCCATTGTGGTCCATAGTGCCTTTTGCATTACTAAAATAGTTCACCTAGAAATAGTCAAAAATATCATAGAAAACAAAATCTTACAAAATCTTTCTATTGTCAAAGGCAAATTGGAGCCCTGATAAATTCAAATTTTTGACAAAATTCTATAATATTTCCAATGCTATCTTGATATTAATATTATATACATATGTGCATGCATTGATGGCACGCATATATAACATTTACATAAAGCGGACTTTTAAAAGCTTAATGATAAGCTTTAAATGGTAATATTGTAATGCATTAAACATCGACATTGACGTGTAAGCAATATTCACCATGGGTGTTTTATGATGAGACTATGGAGATATCACATTTAAATTTTATCACACTGTAGGGCCTACATGCTTGATGTTTTATTATGTAAACAAATTATGTAAACCCACGGACATCATGATAATACTGCTAGAGACGATATATAACTAAAGAGCGGATTCTGTAACCCAAGATTAACGCTACCAAAGCTTTTATTAAAACTATGCTCAAATATTAATGATCAATGGACGGGCAAGCTTTATAAATATAATGCATATACACGTACATGACTTGTCTGTGCATGCATGCTATGCACATATATATGGACTGCTGTCATGGAGATTATTATAACGATATTGCGTTTTTGTGATATTATTCACATGCTTTAATACAAAATAATCAGTCATCACATAATATATTCAATATGATATTTTAGTATATTATACAATTCAGTGGAGTTGATTCATATATTAATATTCCATTACCAGGCTTTGTGGTCAATTTGACATGAGATTTCAGAAATATATTCATATTGTTTTCATATAAGGCACCAACGTGGCTGCCCATATCGATAGACTTTTGGGGTTTTTTTGAACAAAATATTTTGTCTGACTCGACCATCAGGTGATCACCAGTTATATATACGGTAGGCTGATTTGATCATAATATTACATAAATATGCAAATAATCCGCTCTGAAAGTGTAAATTGTGATATATTTCGCACAATAAGGCAATTAGTAGCTATTTAATTGTAGGGCAAGATAACTTCTTCAATTTTGACCCATCATTCTAAGACCACAATACTCACTCAGTCGAATAATTGAACACCGAATTAAAAAGACTAGTTTGCGTCTGGCGTCAGAGCAAAGGCGCGACATGATTGGTTGCTGACCTGCGCAGAACAACATTTTTGGTCTGGTTGACAGGACGTCATACGCAAACTAGTTTTTTTTATTTCGGTCTTCAATTATAGCATCACACCATTTTTAAGATGTATACCAAACAAGGCAAATAAAAGAGAATACTATTTTGTTTAGGCCTACTTGACATTTCTGCTCATTTCATGCATGTATAGTGAATATGACCATCACAGGAGCATGACATGAAAAATAGGCGTAGGGCACTGCGTCGTTGCAAGACATAGCTTATAAAAGACAGTATTCAAAGAATGTGATTAATATCAACGGTACAACATCATAATGCTATCTACGGAAGATAGCATTATGATATGATACACTTCACTAGGATGTTTGACGTTATATCTTGATAAAATAAAATGTACGTACTAGTACACTATAACAATAAACAACATTATCAACATAAACAATTGTATCCAAAGATAAAAGATAGAACCAGACACTGCTGTTTTGGCACATGTTATATTTTCCCAGCTTTGAATTGACCTTTTTGGTAAATCCCATAAGCCTTTGCAAGTAGACCTGAGATGTCATCATTTGACGTCATATCTATCCGCACATCGTTTAGTGAATATCGCCACTGCGTATTTCAAAGGCGTAAAGTGTGCAGTAATGATGTGCCTATCGGCGTGACGTCAAATGACGACATCGCAGGTCTACTTGCAAAGGCTTATGGGATTTACCGAAAAGGTCAATTATGTCAATTGTTTTTTAGAAATATAAATTCAACACTTTAATCTATTGCTATTAATCCAGAAACCTACTTTATTAAAATTGCACATGTATGCAGGGACTCGCGTTTGCACAATGTTAACCCTATTAAATTTAACCTCTTAAAAACGAACGTATTTGATATATAATATTTGACCTAAAATATAATATTCAATTTATTGACTGTTTGAACACATAAGATAATGCTTTTAGAAATCAAAAAAATGAATTCAAGCTGAGGCAACAAAGACGGTCGTGATTTCTTTAACAAATCCTTGGTGAGAAAAAATAATAGCATAAGTGCATATTTCTTTTAGAGAACTAAAAGCTCTAAAATATATTTATTTGTAAACCTAAAAAGCACCTAATCTAATTTTGGAATTAAATAAAAATTGTCCTCGTCAGTACAGTTGTTTGGTGCTTATTTTGATTATAATCATACCTTAGAGTAGAGTCTGATAATTATTCTTAATTAAGAGAAAGTGGGTCTTAAAAGGGTCCTGGCAAGCAAGAAAACATAATTTTGTAGAAAAAAACTACGAGAATAACACAAAATAATTTCAAAATGAAAGTAAGTAACAGAAATATTTGCAAGTTACATCTTCATAAAACACACGGTTTAGAAATAAACATTCAACCAAGTTGCCAGAGTTTGGGGAAAATCAAATTTTGCATATTTTCGCAGTCTGTGCGTATGATTACCGTATTTTAATAATAATTATTTAAAAAGGGTAAAACCCTTTTTTTTAAATATTCTTTGCGTATTGGGTAATTGAAAGAGAACAATATAGAGCACGTACTTACTCAGTCGCTCACTCAACATTGTTTAAAGGCATTAATTATTATTATTATTAATTATTATTAATTATTAATTATTATTAATTATTATTGGTTTTATTATTTTTAAGGACTTCATGTAATCTTCTACCAACCATCAAAGTTTCAAACCCACACACAAACCATGTCCTTTTACGAACCACAAAGGCCAGTTTAAGCCTCAGAAAACTACCATGCATGTTTTTTTTCTTTTTCTAAAAGAGGGGCTCGTAAGTTAGATTGTTTTAACATTCTATTCGCAAAGCTTGCGTGCAGGTGTGCATAATTACAGTGCACCCAAAATAACATCAGAATTAAGATATTATAAGTATAGCCCAAAGAAGATATCTTGCACTTCCCATAATGCATTTCTTCCATTTCAATTTTCTGTCTATCTAGTGCAACATGGGTTGATAGTACCCCAATGAACATATCCTATACATATCTGACAAAGTATGTTTTATTTCTTGACTAGCGACCTATGTTTAACCAGTTTATTCTCAAAATTAAAGCAAAAGGAACTCGTACAGAGTAATGGGGGTGTCATTTGATGAAATGAAGTGATGTATCATGTTGCAAAGGATTCTGGGATGTAGTAACATGTCTTCTCTGAGCCTAGCCTACATGAATAATGTCATGTAAATCTGGTGCTCTGTGCTTCATAATGTATTCAGAAAATCTATTCTCTGTGTATTTAGAATACAAATCCATGATATATTTTTGTAGTACCGTATAACATATACTATTTCAAAATCACTGATCTCCATTTTTCCCCAACCACTTGCACCTCGCATAATGAATTTTACATCATCTCTTGCATAGAGCTTTTTTTCATCATCGGGCAAAACAAGTAGTTAGCTTTTGCAAAAGTTAGCTGCATGCACACGCGCGATTCACGCCAAGATCATGTATTTTTTCTCAAATTAGTAGCAAGAACCGCTAGACCAATAAACTAGTATGCTGGTACTTATCTAAACACATTGTGCATGATGATTCTTACAAGTAGCTTAAGCAATTATACATTTTTTTGGGAAAATTAAACAAAAAATCAGCATGTCTTTTGCATTAGTTTTGGCGCGAAGAGGGCTAAATATTGCCGCTTGCTACTTCTAACTTACAAATGTTGACTTTTGCCATTTCATCGGCTTTGCGCGCGTTATATCTCCTGTGTAAACTCACGTAATAATATCTAGTTTCTTGATTATGTGCATTTTGGAAATAAAAATCTCGCATTTGATTTCTGTAGTTTTGATTGTAACACTAGCGAATCGTGCCTTAGAACTGTATGAAGCTTAATTCTCTTCACGCGGGTGTCGACTGCAGACGACATGTTTAATTTTTTTTTTGATTCAAACATTTCAGAAATGTAAATTTTCATGATCATATTTGGAATCAGCATGAAAAATGCATTAAAATGAGTACAAACAAGCTTAGTATTGGTTCAGTAGTTCTGAAGATAGCTCTTGATATTTTGAGAAAATATTTCAAAACTTCAACTTTTTCCGTTGAGCGCATGGCTAGCACGCAGAGCATTAAGCTATGCATATTTAGTATTCAGCTATTCTTTCTGATGGGATCGGTGAATATAATATCGACTAAACTTAAAAGGAATCATTTGCAGAATTAAATCACATTTGTTATTTAATGAATGCCCTTTTTGCATAATAAAATATGGTTTTGTAAACCATAATTATATCGTGCTATCTAAAGATATATATAGTAGAATAATTAGAAATACAGAGAATAATGCATGTGACTAAGGCATTGTGCAGGATTCTGTTAACAGAAAATGAACCACATCATCATGAAGCTACTGAAATTTGTACTACACTATGACGCACGCCAGTGTTATAGAGTTAGTGTGCTCATATAATTACACAATGATTTCACATGTGTAAAAGGATGTGTCAGACCCTACAAACAACAACAACAACAACAACAACAACTTTTAACTTGATGTTGTTTTATACCATCAAATTGAACAGCTAAACTCCATAGCTAATATCTCCAAACGACTTTAATGAATCGTAGTCGCACGAGTTGGGTCGCCACTATAAAACATATTCAAAGTTGTTTTGTATCATTGTGTGTTTTTTTAAAAATTAGTCTTGTCTTGGATATTAATCTCCGGTGTGAGTCAGGTTCAAGGTCAACCTACTAATGAATAGTCTTTACATGTAATAAATATGATAAAAATAACCGATAGGATACCTTGAACGAGCCTATAAGGGGAATCACCGATAACGACATAATTGCTTGCATGCTATGTACTATGCATAGATTTACCAAATCAAAAATTGCCAACTCAACTCATCAAAACAACCAATGGGCTATTCGATTTAAAATTCACACTCTCCCTGTGGAAGATTTTGGAAATATCTTCCACAGGGGGATTGTGAATTTCAAATAGAATGATCACATTAACGGCTCCATTTGAAACTCATCCTCCCTCTGAGGAGGATTCAGGTCAAATCTTTCTCAGAAGTTGTATGAAATTCAAATGGAGCTGTCTAATGTGTTAATTCCAATTTAAATGGAATAGCCCAATACCATATACTAGGCATGTTTGTACTCATTGTATAGCATATTTCATGTTGAATGCAAAATATGATCAATACAATTGAATGTTGTGCCATTTCTGCAAGTTATGAAAAAAAAACCCGTTCTATCCTGTCATGTGCGTACTCGATGTTCGCTTGGAGAAGGCACGACGAAGACCCTGCGATAACCTTGCCAACGATAATGGAACCCAACATCGACATCTTGTCAACATGTCGACATCTTATCAACATGTCGTCAATAAACTCACATTCTCTTCGATTTATTTCCAGAATAAAAGGTTACGGGAATACGAATCGAAGCAAGCTTAACTCTCCTCTTAGTTTGTGATGTGCTTATATGAGCATAAGATTAAAGAATTAGGGTCCACAACATGCTCATCTATCAGGGGAACCGTTCATAAACCCAATACATTTGTACATTCATTGAATGACCTTTGAAGATTTGGGTACAAAAACTCATACTCTGCAACGTGAGGTCATATTTTGCACTATGATTATGTGATTGAGGTTATTGGACTATGCCATTGGGATGAGGCTCTTGTGGTCCATAGTGATAGGTCTGGTGATTATTTCACATAATCTGGCTGACATGATGTCCAATATTAAACAGAGCATACTACCCTATGAAACGTTGGTGCATATGATTCAGATTTAAGTAACATGAAAGCACTTCTAAATCAGTTATATTTAATCCTGGTGACTTAATCAGTCTCCATTCTATTCAGTGGTCACTTGAAATGAGTCTTTTCGATTTAAACTCCGCGAACCTCGATTGCAAAAGACGTTTTCAAGTCTCCGATTTGAAGCAAGCCTCTTCAACATGGTACTACTAGGTAAGCTTTATAAAGGGGTGCTTACATGATTCTTGATTAATTCAGATTAATTTGGTTGAGATCCAAATCAATATACTTCTGTTCACCTCGAATTTGCCAGTAACGTTAATACAAGAGCGCCTTTGCGCGGTTGCGCCGCAAGCGTGTCGACAAAACACCCTTATACCCTTGTTTAATTAAGATAACGCATTCGATTCAATGCGGCGACCATAAGCGAAATACGCAGCTACCTTGTTATCAAACTCGAGATGAAACAAAGTATATTATATTTGACGCGTAAATTGTTGTCTCCACGCGTTTGGCACATACTATACGCACCGTGGCTAACTCAGAATCGTATCCGCCCTCAACGGCAATACAAATGTATAAATGAATGAGACAAGTACATTAATTCGAGTTAATCCGGATTAAAAGTGCGATTATGTACTTATCCCATGATTAAGAGCACGTATGAAGACTCCATGTTACCCTTGGGAGTTTTTTCCCTGACTTGATGTCTGCTTAAGGAGATATCATACTCTCTTGGTCTGCTTTGCCTCTTGAGTTAATGAGTGAAATGCTAAAGCGTACCTTTCCTAACATCGACCTTTGGCTAAATGCCATTCCTTTCCAAGACTATAAACTTGTAGAGAACAAATAGAAAGATCACTCACTATGGACCACAATGGCCTCAACCCAATGGCATAGTTTAATAACCTCAATTAAACAACCATGGTGCAAAATTTGACCTCAAGTTGGAGAGTATGAGTTTTTGTACCCAGATTTTCAGAGGTCATTCAATGAATGTGCAAATGTATTGGGGTTAAAGGACTGTGCCCTGATAGATGAGCATGTTGTGGATCCTAGTGACTGCTCTTTTATTTTACTACTAAAGCGAGAGAAAACCAGAAAATCAGACTTTTTATCTCATTTTAAAAGATAAATGTACCAACATTATTTAGGAACACTAATATTTTCTATTAATTACAAGAGCTATCTCTGCAATGCATGTGTCTCGATCTGCAGAATTTATACTTAATTATCACTAATATCTGGACCATGTAACAGTTTAAAATATAATATAAATATATTTCTAATTGCGACGGTCACTTTTCAATGCCAATTATAATCTACATCTCAGATCTTGCTAAGATTACAAGGGTTCTTGTTACTTACAATTTTGATGAAAAAGGAATCAATTGAACTTTAAAATACTCGAAAATATCAGCTAAGTTCTGTTCAACCAGAGATAAATGGTCGCTAAAGGTCAAACCAATACAGCGTCAGATCGAAAAGACAATTGTGTTGAATGTAAATTAACAAAAGTGCCTATAATAAGTAACGAGCGTAATTTAATTTGCGCCGGCGCGAAATTAACACTATGAATGCTACATAACCACTGGATCGTCTGCTACTGTCGTCTGCTCAAAGTGACAAATATGTCGGCTGCATAGTCCGTCATATTTTTCGCGGCATGTATCCGCCAATAATATTGGTAAGTATTATTCTATATGTTGATGTTTGGAAGTAACAAAAGGGAGTGGTTGACATGGAAACATAACTGATATAGGGGTGCTAAGTTTAGCTGCTAACTTGATTCGGGATGGAAAATGAATCAATTGCATTCATCTGAATCTGAATTATATTAAATCAATTGGGGCTTTTTAGGTCGGATATTGAGATAATGGTAAAGGAAACTTTTAGGATCCACAACATGCTCATCTATCAAAGCACATTTCTTTAACCCCCAAAACAGTTGCACAACTTATTGAACGACCTTTGGAAATTTGGGTACACAAACTCATACTCCGCAACCTGAGGCCAAATTTTCCTCTATGATTGTTTAATTGAAGTTATGGATGTGGCCATTGTGGCCCATGTTTTCTCTCCAACTATTCTATGGCTACCGCTTCGTGTAGGATATGTATGTCATGGCTAGTCCATGTGATCAATCAAGGTATTTCACAATTCTATTGCTAGGCATTTAACGTTGCGTGGTTGCTGCGTTATAAAAATGACCTTCGACCCAACTTCTGGCTTGTGATAATGCAATCAACATGATCAAAGACTACAGAAACTGTTTGTTCTCATATTCAAAGCATTCAAACACCTGACACAGTCATGTCCATTGAATGCCAGAGGGTTTCCTATTAAATAATTATACCACAGTCTGCGGCTAACTGAAATCCAATGCTTGCGCAACGCAAAGTGCTACGGAGTTACAGTATCAAGTTCAAGCCACCTTTTAAGATGCCACATGGACCACATGGCCAGACAGCTTAGAAGCATACACACCGGCATACACATCCCTACCATGGTTTAATACGGCTTCTTGAGGCCCAAATGTTATTCGTTGTCCGCAACCAGAAGTCTTCTGCAGCTTATTCCAATACAATGTTGTGATCTATACATGCATGGAAAGTATGGAAGCACATTATTCAGTTATTATTTCTCATGCCAATCAACGACTTGAAGACATTTAAAATAGAGCTAGAGCAGCCCGCTATAGCGTCACTGGAATGAAGAATGTTGAAGCATCAGAGGCCACCTACTTCAGGCCCGAAGACAAAGGCCAGCATTCCAATTAATGACCAACTACCATGACTACCAAGCAACCTTGTAGCAACATCATTCTGCCAATAAGATGATAATATGAAAACATAATACTAATATACATAATAATTTTACTGAGCAATCTTGTTACATAATCATTTCTATAGGCTACAAATGAATGTTCTTTTATTGACTGTATTTGGATATAACCATGATAACATTCTTCTAAAAAGTGGCACAAAAGGGTTTTCATACATTTGCGTTCAGTGAAGCAGATCTCTGGATTGCCGAAACTAAAATGAATGAAACAAATGGTATTTGAAAGCTATGACTGATCCCTTGACGTTGATGTAAGCATCGTGTCACAACAGTATTGTCTAATTGCCAAAGATGGCGCTTCAAAAAAGCTGCAAATATCCAACGACACCCGTACTATACAAGTTCTATCCCTGGGCATCAAAGAAGAACAGATGATTAATTGTGTTTTCAACTGATTGAGTGTCCCAGGTTAAAGAAGAAATAAAACAAACAAACAAACAAACAAGTCCAGTCTACCGTTGGAATGGATTACAAGCAACTGGATACTTGAGGCTGGTTGTTACAGGTGGTGCCATCCACTGAGATTTCAAACCATATTGTACTTCTTTGCTACAAACAATAATATACGTCATTCCATCTGTATACTGCCATTGTTATAATGACTTCCGTTTTAGCACTGTTTAGAATAGATGAGTTGACCTCAGTGTTTATCAACAAAGGCAAAGAACTGGTATATCGATATGCTTGAGTGAACCCCGTGTAACCACTACACTGTTCAATATCCTTATTGTGGTGTGGCGGTAGTTTTAAAAACACGAGGCCTGAACAAAATATGATTTGCGCGCATACTGTCAGGCATAAAACAATGGAAATTGTGATGATGCGTGCGCATACTGCCAGGCATTGACCTCAGAAGTCAACTTAGATACTAACAGTCATGACAAGGTCAGTCAAACATTTATCTCCGACTAAATAACCAAATTCGTTAGACTTTGATATGCTATGGACTACTTTTTGTCTAGTGCTACAATGGCAAAATTTCTGCTAAATAGCAATGATGAGATTCCCAACATTAACAACATTTTCCTCCGACTAAATAACTAAATCATTACGCCATGTGGCATTCGCTACACTTTAAATATACTAGACTGTGAGAAATGGAACTACTTTTTGAAGACCATTCGTGTTACAATTACAAAATTTCTACTGATTTGCACAATTTCCGACAACTAAGGCGTTTATTATGACTGTAGTCTACCAAGCGCAACGGCATGCCGTATTTGTATTTGGATGCAAAATGCAAGTGTGCGTGTTGTTTTATTGTCTACAATTTGAAATTTGAAATCCTCACTGGCAAACTGACTAGAAACAGGAACATGTACTAAAAATACACCACCAGATTCCTATTTCTGCCGACCCCAGATATACACTGGTGCCCAGCTACTTTGTGGCTACCAGAGCAGTACCAATCCAGTACCAATGTGTGTACTCGTATGTGTGATGCCATGTACTCGATAGAGTACCCACACAGGTACTCTACAGTACCAATGTAGCTGGGCAGCAGGGTACCTCGGGCGGCAGCAATTGGAATCTGACAGTGTATGTATAGTTTATACGTAGAGTACATAAAACTTAATAAAATTGTAATATCCAGAACATCAAGTAGGATTGTCAAAATGGCCACTCCAGTTTGAAGCTAACTGCTAATATCATGGAAATGACCAGCAAATTAACGTTTCATTTGCCTAAGGGATACACTCATTGTTGAAAGACAGGTTTCAACTGTAAATATCAATTAAAACTGAGCGTGAAGCCTGCCATGTAACAATCATGTAGTATTTAAGCCATTATTAATCTAAACAGATGAAGCCGAAAAAGACAGAAGATGATCATTTCGTATAATTAAATCAAATTTTGCATCTACAAGAAAGATGTACCTGTACAAACATGCCCAGTCATTCAGTTGTAAACAAAAGGTTCCTCCAGACATGTATAAAGTGATGATGAGCACTACCTGCCGATCTATCATTGCCTCTGATTGGTCAATTACATGATGTATTTACTTTAATCACCAATCAGAATGGAGCTTTACAAATAATTCACCCCAATTTTTTTGGGTGGTGAAATTATTCTAACAATGTTGCTGATTGGTCCAATTGATAATGAAAACTTCTTTTTGGCCAATCGGAAGGTAGTTCTCATGGGGTTAAACTAGCTGTAAGTAAAACCCTGGCTTGTTAGACATTAATTAAGTGGGCAGATAACGACAATAGTGTTTACAGAAAGAATAAGAGCTTTGCCAACCTGTAAAATCAGCAAGCCTTCGATTAGGCAGGGTAATTAAAATCAACACGACATGACAGGCAGGAAGAGAGAGAAGGACGGAATTAAAATTACAATTTTACTTGCGCAAAATAAGATGGGGATGCATATTGATGAGAGTTAACCATACTGCATCTGAGTAAAGCGTTGCGGAGCTTTCTAGATACTATTTTGTAAAAAAATATCGACGTGAAATGTGTTTGGAAATTTGATGCGTGTTTTATGTATTAAACTTGCCTTGTCAACAAATTCGACAAATCGTATTTCTCCAAAATTGTTAACGTTGTGGCGTAGATTTCTTTTTTAATTTTTCTGTAATTAAGTATAGTGAATCCATCACCGTATGGCGACAGAATAAGCTTATAGTACAAATGTGCGCGAACCGCGGAAAAAAATCGCCATATTAAAGCTAAAAAAATAATGAAGTATGGTATAAAAGTGAAACAAATTAACGCAAAGAGCGCAAAAATTGGCACTTTTTAAAAACAAAAATCATAACACTATTATTCAAAGACACAATGGCCAAATATGATGAGTGTAATTGGTCAGACCCACGTACAGACGTCAACATGGGGGTGGGGGTGATTGTATGGAGCACCCCCACCCACCCTATCAAAATATTTATCCTCCCTGAATCTACCTTATAAAATTTAACCACGTAACAACCGCCTTAATTGTCAGTTTCTAAAACACCTTTACACATCTTAATCTGACAAGCATAAAAGTTACAAGGTCATCAGATTTCCTGATTGTTGTTTGCCTTTGATATGTAAATTTGCATATAATTTGAGTGATGAAGTTCATTATAATTACTGTGTTGTTGACGATGTTGTTGCTGTCATACAAGTTTCTTTTGATAAATGTAGCTTTCCTATATTTCCGTCATTTGACAGAGTCACTGCATAATGTAATCATTTCCGCCATGACAAGAAAGCTATAGTACAACCAAGGAACACCTGCTCACTCAGCAGAGTATTTATAGTCCGCCCGTCTCCTATCTTACCAATCTGGATTTCAAAGGAAAACAGTTCTCTGGGTTTTATTGAATGCAATGAGGTACAAGCGTGCTGTGTATAGGTATATGTGATGTGATCAAGCAAAATCAGTCGGAAGTCGAATATATTGATTTAGCGATATAGCCAAACAAATGAAGTATTTCCTTTTGTTTCCTATTGCTTTGGAAACTTTTCAACTGCTCATATCTTTTGAACTGGTTGTCCAAATTCAATGGGGGTTTCGGCAAAATGTAGCTTTGTGATTACTGTTTACAATCTTGTAAGAAACTGAAAATTGATTATGTCCGACTTCAGACTGAATTTGCTTGATCACACCACATATGCTATCCGCGTTTGGGTGGAGGATGGGGGTGTGAGTTGGATGTGTTTATACAGTCAGCTACCTGCACAACGGATTCTTTTGTTCTGCAAGGCTCACTCAGTCATTTAATGAGGCAATACAAACGATCGAAATTGGTGTTGAAATGAGCAAAATTTTGAGTTACACCTTTTCAGTGTAAAATTTTTTTTCTCAGCCAAATGAAAAGCAATAATTTTCATTTTTTCAGTAAATGGCTGGAAAAACTATAATGCTTGATACTGATTTTTTTTTTCAATCCTGGTGTTAAACTTAGGCCTGAAATTCAGTCATTTAGTGTAAGATATTCGATTTTTATAGGCTTCAGCTCGGCCCGCGAGCTTTTTCTTGGATCAACCTTTTAGCTTTTCAAAGTAATATAGTTCGCTAATGAAGGATTTTCCCCAACTTTCTAAAGCACATCACCGTGAGCTATATATCATAGTTTTGTCAGAATTTCCGTTTTGATTTCACCATCTTTCACTGTCGGCTGATAAAATTTCTAAATCAACACGTGAAATCTAAAGGCTAGTACTAGCATTGTGGATCGATATCCCTGGGTTTAATAGGAATACCGGCATGGCTATAGTGTTGCCAGAACTTCAATATAGCAAAGAAATTCCCAGACCTATAGCGCTCCTACTGATCATGTTTAACCAGAACACCCAATTGGGGATTTAATCGCTGGTCGGGCAATTGGCTTTCAATGAAAAATTGACCTGGATAACAACAATGGAAATATCGACTATTTCAGCTGGTTGCTCTCGAGATAAAAGTACTCTTCATTGCCTACTTTTACTTAGTTTGACATTTTCGGAGACTGAATGGAAAAAGGGTAAAACAAAAACGGAAATTCTGACAAAACTATAACATATAGACCCACACGATGTGCTTTACAGAGGTGGGAAATATCTTTCTTTAGCAAACTATGTTAGTTTGAGACACTAAAACATGAATTCCGTAAAAAGCTCGCAGGCGAATTCAAGGCCTATAAAAATCAAAAATATCACACTAAAAGACACAATTTGATGCTTAATTTTAACACCAGGATTTAAAAAAATGTATATCCAAGCACCAAGTTTTTAACTGACATTACTGAAGAAAAAAAAAAATATTGCTTTATATTTGACCGAGAAAATTAATTTCATAGCAAAAAGGTGTATCTCTGAATTGTGCTGATTTTTACATGTATCGATCGACTTTTAGCGCGACTAAGCATTTCTAAAGAATTGGTTGTCCAGGCGGCAGACTGTATATCGATGCTTGGTAATAATGCTGAAGAGTTTAGCCTATCAGTATCAGTAATGTAGACTTTCCAGTCACCAATTCGCTCCATTCATTAAGATTTTTTTGCACAAGTAGGCCTAATTACTCACTGTTGTCAGTGTGTAGTAAAAAGGGAACAGAGCAACGAAATGAGTCAAATATAACTCAATATTGATTACTCAATATGAGTATACGTTTAGTCAACGTTGAGTTCAATTCACTCATCCCTTTTTACTCAAAAGTTGAGTAATAGGCCTAGGCTACTTATTTGCAGTGTAGGTGTGTTGTAGGTGTGTGCGCATGATGTTTGCAGCTATGGGGCTACTGTTGGGGTTGCCAGAGACCATAATATACATACATATCGGAGCTTAAGATTATTTGCTGACAGTTTTATAGAATAAAATATCCGTTACAGTTATTTCTTTTGTTTGTTTGTTTGTTTGTTTGTTTACCCAGGTTGGTCCGTGAGGAACACATGCTAATCCATGGAAAACCATGGACCGTTCCAAGCTCATACAAATGCACAAGCCTGGATAGCCAGTGTAGGCTAATATATGCATGCTGGCCTAGATAGCTTTGATAAACAAAGCAAGAAATGGAAGAAAATAGCTTATAATTTATTCACCAACAACGAAGGTAACATATACTTTCCAATTACCAGTTCACCACATTCATCACTATAGTCCTATGCAAGTAGGGTGTGTGTACATGCCATTGGCGAGTGTGTGTGTAGAGGGTGTGTAGAGGGTGGGTAGGTTGGTGGATAGATGAATGAGTGTGTGATTTAAATTTGGAATGTGACAGGAAGTATGATTGTTTAGTTTAGGAGAATGCGTATCATTCATTCACACAATGAGCAAAGTCCGTGGTAGCGTAGACTTTCCAGTGACTGGTTCTCCGCGCAAAACCATTTCCATGAATTAAATATCGCATTGTATTCATTAGGCTTATGATTGTTGGTTTTTTTACACGGCACTAAATTATAATTTATCTAAAACAGTAAGATTTGTATTTTTCTAGTCTAGTATTTATGTGAAAGTACATTGTCAACTGTTGATGTTGACAATCACATAAGGGAAATGAAGGGTGCAAAGCCCGGTGCAAAGACGACGTATGTTACATTCAAGCAAGATGAATTGAACAGGGTACAAAAAAAATTAGATGGCTAAAACAATAGAAGCAATCAACCATTGTAACCGTATATTAAGACATCGGATATATACATCTGATTTTATTTCAACCATCCCGATTTTATTCCTGATCATCCATGACATCCGCATGAACTTCAATTCCTGTCATATTTATATTCTGAATATATATAGTTAGTTTTCATCACAGTTTCTAATAGGCAATAATAAAATTACTTCAACCCATGGATGTAGCATCGTATCTGCTGTACAGTAGTGCCAGTCTGCTTGTATCATTAGGATTGGCTGTTGTGACCCTTGGCATTTAGCGCGCACATGAAGGTAGATGCATGCATACTACTCGTATAATAGCAAGGACATGGAGGTTTGACACGATTATAATACAGCAGGCTGGCTGGCGTGTATGCATGCGTTTAATCCTCATACTAAGGCACATGTACATTAAAAATAACCACTGAACTAGAATTTATATAATTCCTTCTTCTTTGGGTTTTTATATATTTTTGGGGTTTAGTGAAGAAAAATATATACCAAGACTATCTTGTCGTTAAGATGAAATACATTATCAATATATTATGTTAACAAGGCCAAGGCGATACGTATAACGACTCGTGTGGATATGGCTTTCCAACCAGTATAAAATATAGAGATAGCACCATAGGATACCACAATATTTTATGCTATAGCTTTTTTTCTTTCTCCGTAAGCCTGATTAATTTCAATATTAAAAACCTTTTAGTTCAATACTGAGCTATATTTATATAGGTTCCATAAATAATTGTGTTGTTTTACAATTTTTACTTATTTTTTATTTATAGGATTAAGATAAACAAATATATAGTATATTCAAAAACAAATTTCAGCCAAATGGCTGAATTACATGATTTTTACAATTTGAATTAATATACAACATCAAATAACGCCAGCTGTTTGCAAAATCAAAATGACAGAAAATAAATGCTAACATCAGGGATGAGGTATGCTAACATGGGGGCGAATTCACATCTTTGATCAAATTATCCAAAATCAAAATGTTTAAAATAATAAATGAAAAATGCTAATATGGAAGAAATTGCTCTGAACATACCAGCTGCTAAAACAATTTGCGGATAAAAAACATGACAGATGGGAACAAACAAATAACACAAAGATATTGAAATGAAAAAACAAATAAACAAACAAACACACCTGGAAGCAAAATATTGGTAACCGTAGAATAATAAAATTGCACTCAAAATATAAATTTATTTGTTTGAAAGATCCCGGTACCTTTTTGTTTTACACTTAAAGTTCTTGAATTTTCTTACGTTTCTAAGGGTCATGACATGAGAGGGAACCTCTCAGAGGTAGTTGTTTTTTGTGGCAAAATCGGCATTATTGAACATTATATAAAGTCATTCAAGTATAAAGCCAATAATTGCATTGTGTGAATTTTATTCTTCGCATACACGTATCAATATCATTATAAAGAATCATAAAATTTAAATTCCATGTCAGCGTTCTATCGGATACCGTTTTATTAGAGTATACATAAATATGTTGCAACATTGTACTTTGTTTATTAACCCCCTGAGCACTACCTGCCGATCTAACATTGCCTATGATTGGTCAATTACATGATATCTTCATTTTAATCACCAATCAGAATGGAGCTTTGCAAATAATTCACGCCAATTTTTTGCGGGGTGAAATTATTCTAACAATGTTGCTGATTGGGCCAATTGATAATGAAGACTGCTTTTTGGCCAATCGGCAGGTAGTTCTCATGGGGTTAAAGCATAAATATGCTATAACATTGTACTTTGCTTATTAAAGCATAAATATGTTATAACTTTGTACTTATTCGCTAAAACTTATTCATATATCAAAATCAAATGCCTTCCGAACTAAATTCTCATGTAAAATTACGTTTTCGTCTCACATATTTATCATTTGTCATACAATTCGTTTTATTCTTTTAAAGATTTGGTATAGAAGAATTTTAAATAAATCAGAGTCCCACCTGGCACGAAATATAATAACATTACATATTTCAAAATACCTCCGGTTGGTCGTGTTTTTATAATTTGTCACGATTTTTAAAAAGGTGCATCGTATCCCCTGCTTGCCTCAAATTCAAAAGCCAATATAAAATTATGCAAAGCGGCACAAATATTGGATTTCCAAATTAGATCACAGTTTATACGCAGCGAAGATCTGCCTGTGTTTCAGTCTAACATAAATATCTAATGCTTGTTTTGCCTATATCGCTATAATTTTACACTAAATGTGAATTCCTCCGAGGTATCTTAGCACCTCGTGACGACATTTTTGATTGCTATTTCTCACCATTTTTAACAACATATCAAATCAGAAACATATTAGCGACACACAGAGTGTTATTTCACATCACATATTATAGTTTCATCACGCCTTATGTAGGATCATTTATTTGTTCGCCTCTGTCGATACGAAATAGCTTATTATAATCAAAATTCTTATGAAAAATAAAATGTCATTTATTTTAGTTTAACTCAGAATATTTCATGTTAATAACACCGAGAGGTATTTTGTCTCATTTTGTATGCGCATTTATTTATTTATTTATTTATTTATTTATTTATTTATTTATTTATTTATTTATTTATTTATTTATTTATTTATTTATTTACGCGTTCAGTTCATTGAAAAATTATCAGACACAAAACGGAAATCGCAATATCACATTATAATTTTAAAAAATAAAATATTTTGACAATAATGATATCACATATTAAATTATATGATTTTTTTGCGTAACAATATTTCATTTCATGGAGGCCAAAATACCCTTATTGAACAACACTTTTTGATCAGTATGAAATCAAACAAAAAGCCACAATTGCATTTGTTTTGATGACATAGGCCTATAATTTTAATTCAATAGTCCTCATGTAACTTGGACCTATGGATCTTATATACATTCTATAGTGTATAATTCTATACCACGGTAATATATAACGCAATAGTAAACGAGGCCGTTCTGTCAATAATTGAATTATATGTTACATATCTTGCCTGTGACTCGGTTAAGTGACCCGTTAAATCGTCATTGCCTATCTAACAAGACGATGATAAGCTACCATTACCATATCAGATATATACTCCCATAATAGTGGTAATTATCATCTAGTATCAGAATATAACACACATTTCATCACGTAGCTAGAGCATGTTCATGTTTATCAATATTGGTATGTTTTCGGGTAATCAAAACATTATGTGTTAATCAGACCGTAGTGAGAGATACATATTTGATATTTGACTATGAGATGCCAGTTGTCTCAAATACATGTCCCCCGGCCATGTCCACGTTTTGTTTACCTAACGGTAGATGCTAACGGAAGGACACGTTTATGAAAGCGTCAAAAGTCAAAATTAGCACATGCACGCTGTGCTTCTCTATTATCCTAATAGAACGAGATCAGGCCAATAATTCTTAGATATGGCATTGCCATTTTGTATTTCACTTATCATGAGAGATGTTATAATAATATCAAGTCAAGTATATTGACAATGACATCAATCAGGTTTATATACTGTACATATACAGTATACACGTTGTACGTTAATTTCATGATCAAAATACAAGTGCTCGGTAAAGCAGAATATGGAAAACCTACGCTACTGTCTGACTTGTGTATATCCCAAACATTATAATCATCAGCGTCATAATCATCCTTCTTCTATTTGTTGTACAGTGTACATATTTATATTACCATCAGCGTAATATAAATATCATCAGCTCCTCCTTCTATTTGCTCTTTCTTCTCCTCCTCCTCCTCCTCCTCCTCCCCTTCTTCATCGTCAATTTGTTGTACGTTGTACAAGTTTTACCACAAGCGCGTGGTGAACCAGAACATGGAAAGCTTACACTACTGCATGACCTGTGTTTATCCCAAACATGATAATCAGCATTAGCGTCATAAATATTATATTTGTTTTACTTCTCCCTCCTCCTCCTCCTCATCCTCTTCTTCTCCTCCTCCTCCTTCTACTACGTCTTCAATTTGTTACACAAACTGTACATAATTATTTTACCGTAAGTTTGATCAAATCCAATGCAGTGAACCAGAACATACTACGTTACTGCCTATCTTGTGTTTATCCCTAACATAATAATTAGCATCGTCAATTTGTTGTACAACGTTTTAAATAAGTTATATTTTGGGTTTTGGTTTAGGTAAAAACGTTTTAATAACATTAAAATGTCGGGTTATATAAAACGTTTTGTTTGAAAACACACTACAACAATTTTTTTTAAATGTTTTCGAAATGTCATTGTAAACTATTTTTGCAAACATTTTTGGCCAAATATTTTGTCAACACTTAAATAACATTATGTTAAAATATTTGCACCCAGCAAACACAGAAATGTTCTTAAAATGTTTTTTACAAAACGTTTTAATAACATGTCGGGTTATATAAAGGTCGTGAAAACATTTTAAAAACGTTATTGTAAATATTTTGGGCCAACATTTTTTGCAAAATATTTTTTCAACCCCAAAATAGCATTCTGTTTAGAATGATTTGTACCAAGTTTTCAAAAATGTTTTTGGAATGTTATTAAAACGTTTTTATACTATTTATATAACCCGACATTTAAATGTTTTCTGTCAAACATTTGTGTTTGCTGTGCAGTAGATTACCAACAAATGTTATTTAATGTTATGAAAACGTTTTATACCATTAATGTACTCTTTATATAACCCGACATTTAAACGTTTTCTGACAACCTTTTATAACCTTTTGCGAATGATGTCGAAAACGTTTTGTGTTTGCTGGGAAGTTTTACCGCAAGTTTGGTCTAATACAAGTGCGCAGTGATGAAGCAGAACATGGAAAGCCTACGCTACTGCTTTACTTGTGTTTATCATAAATATAATCATCACCAGTGTCATAAATATCAGCATACTTCTCCTCCCCTACTCTTCCTACTCTTACTCCTTCACATCCTTCTCCTCATCCTCTATTTCTTCCCCCCCCCCTCCTCCTCGCCACATCCTCCTCCTTCTTCTTCAATATGTTGTACAATGTAAAAATATAAACACAGATTTTATTACATTTCACTACACGGTGTTGTACAATGTACATATTTGACCACAAATGTGATCAAATACAAGTGTACGGTGAAACAACATGGAAAGCTTACGATATACTTGCTGACAAACATGATCATAATCATCGTAATATATGCTATCATCTTCTACTTTCTCTTCTCCTCTTCCTCCTCCATCATCTTCTTTACTTCTCTTCTTCTTCTTCTTTTCCTTCTCCTTCTTCTTCTTCTTCTTCATCTTCTTCTTCTTCTTCTCCTTCTTCTTCTTCTTCTTCTTCTTCTTCCTCTTCTTCTTCTTTTTCTTCTTCTTCTTCTTCTTCTTCTACTTCTTCTTCTTCTTCTTCTTCTCCTCCTCCTCCTCCTCCTTCTTCTTCTTCTTCTTCATCTTCTTGTTCTTCTTCTTTTTCTTCTTGTCCTCTTACACTTCCTCTGCATCTATTTTTCTTCCTCATTCGTCATGTTCTTTCTATCATTAAAAAATCATCATTGGCATTCGTCGACGACTTTGTATAGCTGTCGTAGTTGTTTTCATCAACTTAATTTTGCTGCGCTGGAGGTGTACTTAAAATTTAATAGAAATAGCCATTTTACTCCGAATCGCCGCGAGTAAACGGTTTTTGTATGTTTTACCGTTGCTTGGCTGTTTATACAACACAATGACGTTTTTCAAAGTTGAAAATCTTTTAAAAACCAGATTGTCTCAGCATCAGGGAAACTTGGGCATTCATGTGCAGCCAAGTCTGGACAATTATCCTATCAGTTCCACTTGAGCCATATCAAGTCCTCTTGAAAGTTTATGCTATTGATTTGGGTCATGGTATTGGAATGATGTAGGAGTTGTTGTGTTGTTATAGCAACAATCACAGATTCTTGGCCATTCAGATGGCACTTTAGTGGGTGCAGCCAATCAGGTCTCTGCTTTAATTCCATTTCTTTTGTTGTGTTCACACCTTTCTTAGTAAGCCACTTGCATTTGCTCCTCCGATCATGCTGGACCAAAAAATCCCACCCACCCTCCCAGTAGCTGGAAGGGTAAATCAGTTATCTCATTTGTCAAAGATACTTCAATAAAAGTATGTCAAATTATGCTACTCTCCGCTTTGTCTGGAGTTTCTTCAAATCCTGAAGAATCTCGTCAGTAGATTGTCTCCACTTTCTACTACGCTGCGTTGTCTGGAGTTTCTTCAAATCCTGAGGAATCTCGTCAGTAGATTGTCTCCACTTTCTACTATGCTGCTTTGTCTGGAGTTTCTTCAAATCCTGAGGAATCTCGTCAGTAGATTGTCTCCACTTTCTACTACGCTGCGTTGTTGGGAGTTTCTTCAAATCCTGAGGAATCTCGTCAGTAGATTGTCTCCACTTTCTACTATGCTGCTTTGTCTGGAGTTTCTTCAAATCCTGAGGAATCTCGTCAGTAGATTGTCTCCACTTTCTACTACGCTGCTTTGTCTGGAGTTTCTTCAAATCCTGAGGAATCTCGTCTGTAGATTGTCTCCACTTTCTACTACGCTTTGTGCTGGCTTAATGAATGCTTTGTATGGAGTTCTTCAAATCCTGAAGAATCTCGTCTGTAGATTGTCTCCACTTTCTACTACGCTTTGTGCTGGCTTAATGAATGCTTTGTATGGAGTTCTTCAAATCCTGAAGAATCTCGTCTGTAGATTGTCTCCACTTTCTACTACGCTTTGTGCTGGCTTAATGAATGCTTTGTATGGAGTTCTTCAAATCCTGAAGAATCTCGTCTGTAGATTGTCTCCACTTTCTACTACGCTTTGTGCTGGCTTAATGAATGCTTTGTATGGAGTTCTTCAAATCCTGAAGAATCTCGTCTGTAGATTGTCTCCACTTTCTACTACGCTTTGTGCTGGCTTAATGAATGCTTTGTATGGAGTTCTTCAAATCCTGAAGAATCTCGTCTGTAGATTGTCTCCACTTTCTACTACGCTTTGTGCTGGCTTAATGAATGCTTTGTATGGAGTTCTTCAGATCCTGAAGAATCTCGTCTGTAGATTGTTTCCACTTTCTACTACGCTTTGTGCTGGCTTAATAAATGCTTTGTATGGAGTTTCTTCAAATCCTGAAGAATCTCGTCAGTAGATTGTCTCCACTTTCTACTATGCTGCTTTGTCTGGAGTTTCTTCAAATCCTGAGGAATCTCGTCAGTAGATTGTCTCCACTTTCTACTACGCTGCGTTGTCTGGAGTTTCTTCAAATCCTGAGGAATCTCGTCAGTAGATTGTCTCCACTTTCTACTATGCTGCTTTGTCTGGAGTTTCTTCAAATCCTGAAGAATCTCATCAGTAGATTGTCTCCACTTTCTACTACGCTTTATGTAAGAGTAATTTATGCTTATTTGAAGTATCTTTTTGGCTTGATTGTTTTTGTCAGTGGATTATTTCATTTATTAATATTATTTTATAGTAAATTTTGGCTCACTTTTCAATAATTACCAGCTTATATAGGGATTTAAAGATTTAATTCATTGATAGAGTTGGCATTGTTTCTTCTTTTGGAGATTTCTGTTTATTTAATAATTGCGTTATAAATATTGTTTTCCAATTCAATCCTCTGTTTGATCCAAAGAGGTATCTGTATTTGCTTAAGATGAAATTTGGTTAAATGTGATACAGAAGTCAATTCTTGCATGTCCAGCCTATATGGTTGGCTTGTTGTACACATTTTTCCAATAATTCTTGTATTGTGTTATTAATAATATTTATTGGAAGATAAATAACTATTTATATTATGTCTTAACTGCTATGAAAGTGCTATGATTATTATATTATTATTATATTATGAAATCTATCATTATTTATCATTATTTATCTCAATTATATTTATGTATATATGAATATAAAATTGTTGAATGGTCATAAATAGCTTAATAAATGGTCCTCATGATCGGGAGGGCAATGCGGAGTCGAATCATTGCTTTGGTGTTGTGTTTTCCTGATGTCTCGAGACAATTCACAAATATTCAATGGTTTAAAATGGTAGAAATAAACGATGTTATGCTACATCAATCTGTAAACTATCAAATGTTTTATTCAAAGATTATTCTATAGTAGCTATTGGATAACGATGCATATAGTTTGATCAGCTCGTAATCGGCGGGACTTATAACATCGCGGATTAATATCAATATATTTTATTTCGAGAATTGTCTTGTGGTATCTCGCCAGAAGTATCACGAATTATTAATTCAAGACCTATATTCATTATAATATGTCTACTTTATTTAACACGCACAATATGGATCAGAAATGTCAACTATATCACTCTTAACGTGGGTCTACTTTTCGGCGTCGTGGTAAAAGCCTAACAATTCCAGCCGATTACGTGCTGATCAAACTATAAAAATGCACATGGCAACCTGTTAGTGCTTCCTGCAAGCATGTTATCTTCCTGGTTTTACGTCTCGACTGAATGTACAACAAAGAAACACAAGACAGGCTTTCTCAACCATCTATAAGCTATTCACTAAATCCAATCAAATCACTGGATTATTTGATTGACAAGTTTTTGAACAGACGATTTGATGCTCCTTGCAGAAAGAGTTAAAAGCAAATTGACAATTGCTATCTACTGTAGACTGTAAACAAATCGCCATCAGCTGCACAAAACGAGATGGAAAGATAGCGCACTAAATACGCCGCTTTATCATGGCCAAACCATTTATCAAACCAACCAATATCTTTCTCACAATGTGATTGAAACATGCAAAACAGTGTAAGAATCCTTGTTCGTTTAGTATTCAAATGATTTTAGAAACACCTGCTTGGATCTATAGACATTTTTATACTTATGTGCGTGAAAAAATTTGCCGATTGCTAAAACCGCAAACCAAATTGGGCCATTCCATTTAAAATCCACACTAGATTTTTGAAAATATCTTCCACTGAGGGGGGGGGGGAACATGAATTTCAAATGTAATTAGCTCATTAACCAACTCTATTTGAAACTCATCCTCCCTCTGTGGAAGATGCAGGATGAATCTTTCTCAGCGGGTGTATGAAAATCAAATGGAGCTGCCTGATGTGTTCATTCAATTAAAAATTCATACTCCCCCTGTGGAAGAGATCTCCAAAATCTTCCATGGGGGAGTGTGGATTTTAAGTGGAATAGCCCATTATTGTTTCATTTATAAATACCAGGATTATTCAGGTTAAACCAAAAAAATAAACAAAAATTGTCTTAGTTATTTTGTTTCTTCTCCTTTTTTAATCATGATCAACAAAGGGGTATAATACTAAATGTGTCATTTCTTTCTATTGTATTGTTTGGACAACTATATATTTTTCCTGACAAATAAACAAAAATAACTTGAAATATTTTGCAAACATTAAACAAAAAATACGATATTTTTAAAACTCTGCGCGTGTGGAGCAGACACAAATCTTTCCCACTTGACCTTCAGTTTTGCTTTTGAAAGGAGTTATTCTTACGTTTCATGTCTAATAAACCTCAAATGTTATGATATAAATCTAAATCACCTGAATATTTGTGTGAAATTTATAAACAAATCCGAGAAGAAACGTGTTTTTAAAAATATCTCGGGGTCAGATTTATTATCAGTATCGTCATGCTATATGACATTGCTATACGTCAACGATTCATATAAAATATTATTGTTATGCTTCATAAAATTATTTTATTATTGAAGCGACAGACGATAGTAATTGTACTATTCACAAAACATCATAAATTAATAGATATCAACACAACATGTGTTGACGGTTATCAAAATATTTGATTAAAATACACATCTAATTAACAACAAGGTCCTATTCAGAGGACAGTTTTGATCTGGATTGGTCCAGATCCGCGTAGATTTGTGTCAGTTTGTGTCATCTGTAATGCATGTAACTTTTATATTCCATATTTTTTCGCCAGGTAAAACGTGTCGAGCGAAACTCTTCACTGACGCCATTGTTGTTGTTGTTGTGTACGAGCCAGCGACGTGTCTCATCCCCCGTGAACACAGGCACATGCGTTAAGATATACACGATAGTATAGCGTCCATAAACTGATACTATATGTTAGATTATGGGTCAAGCATTCGCGAAATAGTTAAAAACCTCTTCTTTTGTTAATTTCTGAACAAACCGGATAAAAATAGAATAGAATTGCACTTTGTACATTTTGAGAAAAATTATTATGGACATATATCGTAGTAGAGTTTAGTGTGCCACTAGAATGAACGTTAGGTTCCTTGGTCAGTGCAAGCAATACTCTGAATCCAGATTGGTTCAAATCCATTTAGATCTGCGTTATCCATACACTCTATAAACAAGTGTTAATATATTAACATTATTTGAGCAACCCTTTTGACCTTTATTTAACTCATAATTCTATTAACATTTAAACATTTAATAATTTTAAAATAGTGTAAGTGCAATATGAGCGTAATAATGTAACATTTTTATGTTAAAATTATAGTTTTAAAGTGTTAATAAAGTGTTAATCGTTAACTTTTAAGTGCATTATGTGTTTATAAAGGTGTTACGTATTTTTAAAAAGCGTGTTACCCAAACCAAATTAAACCACATCTATCATAATATTTATGACTTTGTGTCGCCCATATCTATACTAACATGCAACGTATTTAAAAAAAGCCATCACCTGCGAAGTACACATTGGCTTGTTTTATAAATTCGATTGTCATATTGTATGCACATGTAAATCAACATTACACATTGAGTTAATAATAATAATCCTTCCACGAATTATGCTGCATATAGGCCTCTACCAAAACTACCAAAAACAAGTATAAATATATTAGATAGTTCAATATGTTTAAATATAGTCAGACGGAATCCATAAATCATGATTTTATATTCAATAATTTAATAATTCACAATAAATGTTTGAAAGACAGGAAGTAACATATTTTTATACAATTTACAAAAGCAGTACTGGCGCTACTGTTGACATATGTTTGGTTCCAATAATGTTAATATTTAACGCTCTCCACGCGGATGTCGATTGCACACGAGCAGACGATAGTTCCAAACAATTTCAAAATTGTAAATTTTCATAACCATATTTGGAATCAGCATGAAAAATGGTTTAAATTGAGTACAAACAAGCCTAGTATTGGTTGAGTGGTTCTTAATATATCTCTTTTGAGAAAATATCTCAAAATTTGAACCTTAATATGTTGAAGCCTTTGGCTAGCGCGCAGAGCATAATAATATAAGGATAACCGGAAACTGGTAAGACGACATTCAGTGATCTAAGTAATCAATAAGGCGGGAAATCATTTCATGTAGGATCATACGTCGTACAATTTCTAACTGAGACGAATATAACTAAACATTTGTCCCACATTTCTAACTGACGGAGATTGACCCAATTGGTATAATTTTTATCGCTCTTATTGGTTAACTCTTTTTATGACCCAATCGGAAACATGCACTCACAGCGGAAATACCTGTTTCTACAACCCTATAGGATTTATATTCATCATGTTGTAATAGTACGTCTAGACAATATAAACCTTAACGTATTTACTTAAATTACTTAAATTAAATCAAACCATTGTGTAGGATAGGGAGGCAACATTAAACGTGCTGTAATATTTTACCGGGTATATATTAGGATATTTAGAGTAAACCTTTATGTGGGAGAAAGTGATGTACTTTAAACATGTTAAATGGAATCTTGCTCTCTTCAATTGGAATTGGATAAATGGGTCATTTGAGTGTTCCGTCCTTCGAAGGGGATGTTAAGACACGTGTACAAAGAAGCCGGGTCCCAGCAAACACACAACGTTTCACAGAAAGTGTTCTTTTGATACAATTCTAGAAATTAATTACTAAGAAAAGGCAGGAAGTTTGGTGGTTAAATGTACTATTTTAAAACAGTTCTAGAAATTACTAGGTAGGGTAAAAAGCTTTCCAAACTGTTCTAGGAAGTGGTGCTTACATGTGAAAAACAATTCTGAAAACAATGTTCCGGCAATGACTAATGGATACCTTTGTAATCAAATGTAATGCACAGGTAGAAAACATATTCGAGGAAAATTTTCAAATCTATATTTACCAACTTGCTCCTTTTGTTAAATTCCTTGCGTTGATTGTATACATTTCGATGTATGCAGTTATAGGTTAAAGACCACTAATTATGTATTACACGGGTTTCAATGGGAAAATGCCTAATTTCGGGTGGAATTTTCTCATATTCAGAACTCTCACAGTTCAATGCCACTAATATCAGGTGAAACTATATGATTTAGATGCCAAATGATCAAAAATTCAACATAGGTTGACCTGAGACTTTTCTTGTTTTAACGCACTGAACCGTAAACACCTTAAAATGACAGTGCGCCCTCGAAGCTGATAGTTACAATATGATAGGGCGAATGTTTACTAAAAACCGAAGCCGTGCGTATGAATTTTGGTACTATTACAACAAAAATGTCATATAATGAGAGAAAATGTACCATTTTGAAGCATCAAACTCTAAAAAGTACTTTGTTGGCTATATAACTTGATCAATTTCAGCGATTTTAATGCAGTCTTTTTGCCATGAAAACAAATAGTTCCTCGTCGTATTTCAATGTATCGCCCAGGCCTATTAGTGGTCTTTAACCTATAGGGCTATTTCATTTAAAATCCACACTAGCCCCATTGGAAGATTTTGGAAATATCTTCCACAGGGGGAGTATGAATTTCAGATGGAATGAACACATTAGGCAGCTCCATTTGAATTTCATACACCCTCTGAGAAAGATTCAACCTGAATCTGATCGAAATTCCACAGAGGGAGGGACAGTTTCAAATGGAGCCGTCTAAAGTGTTCATTCCGTCTGAAATTCATACTCCCCCTGTGGAAGATATTTCCAAAATCTTCCACAGGGGTAGTGTGGATTTTAAATGGAATAGCCCATTGCAGTAGGGAGATTCTTACAACCTGAATTAGAGTTCGAAAAATTAATTTAACGTATACAAATAAGTAATCAGCCATGCCGTGTGCTATTATGTTATGTAAATATAATTAGGAGATGAATTGCACCTGTAACTGTGACGTATGTTTTTTTAAAAATTATAATATATTTTTTTTAATTCATAATATTAAATAAAAAACAGGCACTTTGTTTCAAAAATACCAGCCTCATTTTGAAGGAAACAAATACATCCAGAACATTCTTGAGGCATTCGCGACATAATTCTATTCAAAGAGGCATAATATTTATGATCATGGCTTATAACGAGTCTGTATATAAATACTGCACAGAAATGTAGGGTCTGTACCAGCATTAATTATTAAGGCACGTCTTCGTATGCCGTCATATGCAATAAGCGATATACCAAGTTAAACATGGCTGTCTTTGCTAGTACTGCCCGCCCGACAATTTCTTTGACCTAATTTATTTACATTTTCCTGGGGCAGTTTGAGCGAAATCGGGGCTCAAATTAGAACAGAAATGTCAAAAAGATTATTACTTACATTAAACTATAAAAAAAAAGGAGAAGAAAAAACCCTTTTTCAAATCGACGCGCGTGATGTTCGATGTTGAATCTCATATATTGGCTCTGTCAATTTTAAGTAATAAGTAACGGATGGGAATAAATGGGTTTGAAATAAAATAATACAAAAGAAAATCTGTTACTGGCTTTTATTTGAGCAATTCTTGACGGTAACATATAAAAGGAGTGCAATTTAAGGCCACAGAAAGCGTTGAGATGTTTACGAATTCTGCCCTAATCTTGTTATATTCGATGGAAAGGTCACAACATATATAGCAGCGGTGTGGCGGCGGCTGAGGCGCATTCCGTAAATCTTCCTCGCTATACGTCATGTACATGGATTTTTTTTACCCAGATCATAACATACTTTAATTTTGATAAAATGAAATGGAGCCTTGGAATATATGAAATGATGGTAGTCACACTGCTGGTTTGAAGTGGCAATGATATTGTTCGAGAGGCACCGCCATCTGGAAAGTGTACTCTACTATAGCCTTTGTAACATAAATAAAAAAATAGCATATTGACTATTATAGTATAGCAGACTTGTGAAACGATAAAAACATATACTCCTCTTTTTCCTCCTGATCAGCATCATCATCGTCACTATCAAATACATCATCGATATTCGACAGAAAGGAATGAATAATGAAGGAAGAACAGATGATTAATTGTATTTTCAACTGATTTAGCGTCCCAGGTTAAAGCAGACTATGCCATAGTCGATTTTTGATAAATAAAAACATGTTATTAATCATGATGAACGCATTCAGTTGAACTCGAAATTATGCTGATATTTATTACATCAAATGCTAGTATAAAATGGTTATGAAAAAGTTTATATAATTATATTAGTGACAGTAAAGTAAAGTAAAGTATACGTAATGCAACATATCATGATGGCATATAATGGCACTTCAATACTGAACAATTCTGATTCATTTAGAATCTACCAGTTTATTAATCGCAAAAGCCCGAGTTGAAGCTAACAAACAGAGGAAGTACGGTGACTGAAAAGATCAGATGTGAAAATCTATCAATTGTGCACAAATTAATGAAATCAGAGTTTTAAGGGGGTACTACACCCATGTAGTAAATTTGTGACTATTTTTGCATTTTTCTCAAAAAATAATTACACACTGGTAACAAAAGTTATGTATATTATTGGGGCAAGGTATCCAATTACTACACTGAAATTTCAGTGACTCAAGACAAGCGATTCAGTATATATGATAGGAAACGAGGTACATACTAGCAGTACCTTATTTCTGATCATAAATAACAAACCGCTTGTCTTGGGTCACTGAAATTCCAATGTAGTAATTGGATTCCTTGCCCCTACAATATACATAACCTTTGTTACCACTGTGTTATTAGTTTTTGAGAAAAATGCAAAAATAGACACAAATTTATCGAGGGGTGTAGTACCACCTTAAGCTTAAATGCAATAACCAGATTATGCACAATGACCAAATGATACGGAGAAGTCCAAGGTTAAAGAAGAAATGAAACAAACAAAACACAACTTACACAATATCTCTACAAAATTTTAATATTATCACTATTGTTATTTTTCTATTAAAACGTTAATTACTATTAAGCCAGCCAATTGTTTTTACTGGCATCTTTGATGTTTTTAAATGTTCTTTATTGTTGCAATGCAGTAAGCTTATACAATCCACATAGTATAATCGTACAACTAAGATTTTCTAAATGTAATGAAATTATGAAAAGTCAGGTGGAGAAAATATACGGGTATTCATAATTATTAGTCCATTGTTGTACCTGGGAGTATTATCAGTTAAGCTCAGTTCAATTTTAGCTTTATTTTATCCAATCATCATAAAAATCATCACAAAACAAAACAAAACAAACAAACAAACACACACACACCTACTGATATGTAATAATTAATAGATACCGTAAAACCTCGTCTACAAGCATATAGAGTGCTTTTGATGAGAGCTAAATGAACCCAGGCGCCATCCATCGACACAATTTGAACATGGATTTTGAGCAAATAAATTACCGATACAAGTATATATGCAAACAAGTACTAAATTGTAAGACCAATCTATTGTATTGGCATATTTACGCTTGTTTCGATTTGATTTAGCTTTCATCAAAAACACTATATGCTTGTAGACGAGGTTTTACGGTATGTAAGGTACTAGTTTATACGTGGTTTAAAGTATACATGAGACGTGATTGGCTGCTGACATGCACAGTACAGCATTTTTGGTCTGGTTGACAGGACGTCATCCGCAAACTAGTCTTTTTAATTCGGTCTTCAATTATAGGTATACAGGTGCCATCAATAAAGGGTGCCGATAATAAGTCCGTTAAAACAAATTTATACCCTCGAATAGAATAACCAAACTTGGGTTATCACCTTGCATTTTTAAATAAGGTGGACAGATTTAGGTGGTACAAGAATCATCTTTCTCAACTTTTTGAATACCGTAAAACCTCGTCTACAAGCATATAGAGTGCTTCTGATGAAATCTAAATTAATCCAGGCGCCACTATGGAGTTTGAGCAAATAAATTACACATCCAAATATATACAAACAGTATTATTGTAAGACCAATCTATTGTATTGGCATATTCACGATTGTTTCATGTAAATTAAGCTTTCATGTAGACGAGGTTTTACAATATGAAGAGTTTATTTCCAAACCGTGTTAAGTCCACAACCACATGTTTCTCATTCACTTGTGTGATACAATCACAATTACTTTGACAAGTTTGACATTAGCAATAATGAGTTGTACCATCAACAAGCCATTATTTACCATAACAATGCTGCAAAACAATATGCAGACTATTGTTCTCATTTGGGAATTACACACAGTATTGGTACTGTGCATCCATCCACTGTTTGCTTTGTAATGGTGCATTCAAATGAAATTATAATACCTATAGCATCACAACCCATTGTAATATCGCACAGGTAAATCAGAATAATGTGTTTGTGGACTTAACCCGGGTTGGAAATAAGCTCTTCATATATTGATCGAAGCTAGGTGCGTTTTTTAAGAAGATGGTAAGTTGTTCCAAATAAATGCGCATTGAACTCTGATGGTATAGATGAGTTGACCTCAGTGTTTATCAACAAAGGCAAGGGACAGGTATATCGATATGCTTGAGTGAACCGCATACAACCACTACACTGTTCAGTAGCCTTATTGTGATGTGGCGGGAGTTTTAAAAACACGAGCCCTGAACAAAATATGATGCGCGCGCACACTGTCAGGCAAAGAAAACAATGGAAATTGTGATGATCCTCTATTTAAAGGCCATGTCGGTGTTAATATGATAAATACGCATGATGGCAGCCTTTTACGCATGTTATAGTTATGAAAATCTTTATTTGAGTTCACAAAATTTATTGTCCCGTAAATCATTAGAAAGGAGACATTGATGAAATTGATACATAAAGATCCCAAGTTGGTGACAATATTTAGTATAACTTTAAGGGTTATGAATAAAGTGGATCGGTAATGTACTAACCATTTTGATCATTTGATATTTGTAGACAATGGGCCATTCCATTTAAAATCCACTCTCCCCATGTGGAAGATTTTGGAAATATCTGCCGCAGGGGGAGTATGAATTTCAAATGGAATGAACACATTGGGTAGCTCCATTTGAATTTCATACACCCCCTGAGAAAGATTCAACCTGAATCTTCCACAGAGTGAGGGTGAGTTTCAAATGGAGCTGCTATTGTGTTCATTCCATTTGAAATTCATACTCCCTCTGTGGAAGATATTTCTAAAATCTTCCACAGGGGGAGTGTGGATTTTTAATGGAATGGCCCAGTGTGATTAATATGTACTTTCTGCTACTAGCAGTAGCATTGCCCTGAAACGGTGGTAAAATGAGAACTAGTTTTATAGCTTTAGGATTGTGGTTGGGAGGGATACCAGACAACCAAGCATTTCCTTCTCAGCACGTATACTATCAGCGGCGAATTAACCAAATTTAACACACACTGTGAGTAGATATGTGGTATATAAAGATATATAGATGTATATATAGATATGCAGACGTAGAAATACTCATACAGAACATCGCCTCAGGACTGATATTATAGGGTTAGGGTTAAGTTTGGGTTAACCTAGACCTAATGTTAAAACCATATCATCTGAGAATGAGGTGATGTTTTGATATTTCTTCTTACCGACATGTATATGCATTGCAATGAAATATTGTCTACAATTTTCCCTTAAATTCCCAGAAAACTCTACATTATATGCAATTGTCGGTGATTTAGTACGGTATACTAGTAGTCTTAAATGGAAACGGTTAATTCGCGAGGGATTGCTATATTTATAGAGACAGTTGGCGACTAGTGCACACTGTATGTATTCAGTTAATAGTAATGGTAATTGCCGCAATTACCTACAGTATCACGTAACGTGGCTAATCTTGCAAGAATTGTGTTCTTATTTAATGCAAGGTTAATGATAATTTAATAAAGGTAATTATTTTCTTATACAATATTTGTTTTTAATTATTCAATATTGTTTCCGGGAATGGATTAAATTAGGTTTCTTTTAGGTTAAATTTACGGGTTCTTTTAATTTTCATTGTTGTTTCTTTGTTTTTATTTGTGAATGATTTTGTTTTATATTAATTTGTTCGTTTAACAAAGATTTATTTCAATCTCAAAGTCTTGCGCAAAATCCAAAATATCAAGGTATGACTAAACGGTGTGCACGTAATAAGCGTTTGCGGGTGTAGATGTGGGGATTTGTGTGGGGGTGGGGTTCGTGGAGTGGGGTTGGTGTGTGGTGGTGGTGGGGAAGGGGTAGGGGTGCGTGTGTATATACATTCCTATATTTTGTTATTTATAGCTTAATAAATTCACTACGCGAATCTCAAAACGCTTTCTCACAGTCCAAAATTAGTGTGCATTTTCCAGTTGACGGATGACCAAGCATTAACATACAAACAAGTACAGCATGCGCATATAATGTAAAAAAATATTTCTAAGCGTGTGGGGGTGCGTATGTGGGTGTGGGGTGTGTGGGTGTTTGTTTATTTGTTTGTCTGTGTGTATGTTCACTTGTGTTAAATACAGTGGCATTATGAGATAATAAAATAGGCATAACTATATATAATATAAAGTTTTGTGATTGCTATGTATTTGAGTGAATCTTGTAGTTTAATACTGTACTGGAATTGTTGGAAAATAATCCTTACTGAATTTGACATGAAAATAGGATTGCATTAGACGCACCTGGTAAAATACACGCCATCTGCAATGCTTGAGAATACATACATGACAGGAAATCATTTTATTCAATGACATTTGGTTATATTTTCTTCCAGAAATGTCAGATTTCAGTAAAAAACAATAGTATACTAGTATATACATCTTCATAAAATAACACATTAAATCAACTATACATAATATATAGTGGTCCTTGCTTATAATTTTAAGTGTATCTTCTGTGCCTAGATGTAATTATACATGCATGTATGCTCAATACGTATACATGCATGCAAGTATGCATCGTATAGCTGATATTAAAATCTAATGCAAGATGACGGCTGCAAACTATAGTTAATTTGACGGATTCATACATTTGCACTGTTGTATCTGATTTCGTGAATGTTTTAAATATTTATAAATGTACAAAAAATAATTAGGCCCTATTCTAATTCTTAAAGCGAGAAGTTTATAAGCGATTGAGGGGTCAACGGGATGTTGATGAGAGTGGCGACGCCAGGATTTATTATATTTGGGGGGGGCATAGGGAAAAGTGAATTTCAGGGGAATCGACAAATTTTGCACAAATTTTGGGGTTTTTGCCTTCAAAGTGGGGGTGGGGGTGTGTGTGTGGGGGGGGGCAACTGGAGGGGGCAAGAAAATATTGGAGGGAATTCCATCTTGCCTCCCCCGTGGTGCCGCCAATTGATGCCAATGATAAACAATGACAAGAGAATGATATAGGTTAATAAATTCACCTTGCGAGTTTCAAAACGCTTTCTCACAGACAGTCCAAAATAGTGTTTAGTAAACAGCCCGTCTGTTAAAAATTCTTTATTGTTATCATAGTTAGTCTACTTGATTAAAAAAAATATTGCACTAATTTTTTGGAATACAATTTTTTTTATTATCTTGTTTTGAAATGAAAGAGCTAAATCCTAAATCCTTGAGTTAGTTCTATAACTGGTAATGAAAGTCAAATTTTAATATTTTTGCAATTGGGCCAAAAACATGCAATTTTTGCATGTTTTCGTATTGTAGTCACGAAGTTCTAAGACTTGGCAGAAGTCTAAGCATTCAAAATCTTCAGTAGGCCTACACATGGTACAGGCTAAGAGTTAGCGCATACTTATATTTTCTGTTCTTTTTACCAATTTGTCATGAAAAGATTAGAAAATGTGTTTTCCACAAAATTAGAATGAATATCTTTGAATTAGTCTTAATGTGCTTGATTGTCACAACATACGAAAACGCCCTAAAAATTAATTATTATTATATTTTAATCTAAATATTTTAATCTAAATAATAATAATAATAATTCCATTTGAAAAACATACTCCCTCTGTGGAAGACTTAAATTTCTAAAATCTTCCACAAGGGTAAGGTAGATTCCAAATAGAGTGGTCCATTGCATATCTGATCACTTAAAACTACAGGTGACCAATGGTGACATTTTAGAGGTCCAAACCAAAGGCGCTATGTATTGCTAGAGTATTGCCAGATTAACCCACACATGTGCAAATATACCAAAATAACTCGGTTCATTTTGAAATAATATATTTCTATTTTATTGATTGTTAATCAATGATTGGTATAACTTTTATTTATCTTCTTCTGTCCCTGAGTGTGAAATATGAAAATTTAATTTTATTGTCATATAGACCCCCCATTGAGTCCAAAACAATTTATCAAATCATTTGCCTCATTCAAGGTCTTAAGACAATTTGGGTATATGTTCCTGGAAAAAACCTGTTCGATTGCTCGTACAAACATTCAAAATTATGTCAATATTTATTGACTACTTTAATGTTACCATTTTATTTGTCCTTGAATAAGAACATATCTAAAGCAACAAATCGATCATTAAAACACTGATTGTTATTTTTATATTTCTTAGGCTCCAATGAGGCACATTTTTAAAAATCGAAACCTTAAAAATAAATACCAGTTTTTATATCGTGTTTACATGTTTTTATATATTCACATTATATTTAATTGATTACTTGTCTGCTAACCCAGTAACTAATAAAAAGCTAGATTTTTGCTATTTGTAAGACTTCACAACGCCAGGACACCATATATATAAAATGAAAAAAAAACTAGCTTTAATTTAACTGCTTTTAATACATTTATCATTAAATAGTATATAGAATAACTACCAAAAAGCTGGATCTATAAGACTTCCGCAACGTCAGGTCCCTATAAATACATTAAGGGTAGACGAGGTATTGTTGGTCGAAGCAACCTAAAAATCGATTTTCATTATCTAGATCAATATATTATTGAAAAATAACACCTTGATGTTTTGCAAAAGTTCATTCTACAAATCGTATACTTTGCAAACTTGCTTAATTTGTTGTTGTTAATGAGTTTTGTACGTTTTACAAAAGTGTTGTCGTTTCAGCCCTCTTTACAACGTAACTCAAGAACCGCAGCACCTATAAAAGTATATCTGTGATATTTTAATTCTTCTACACACTCGCTATGAATTGAGCAATCAGTTTTTGCCAAGGCTCACTACCATTCGTAAGATGCTGTGAACTACCAAATCACAACAGTTTAAAATAATTAATAACCTTAACAAACATAACTATACACAGCAAAAACAGTGTCTAGAGATTAAACACTATTCAAGGCACCACCGGCACCTTGTTCTCGATTTGTAAGTATGTTTAAATGCTAAACATGCTTAGGAATTTGATGCCTCGGTGTTTAGATATTATAACGCCGGTCGTGGGGGCTCACAACTGGGTTACGAAGAAATTAATTGCAAAGGTATACAATAACCAACCCAAAATACAAAAGTATTTTTAGTTTAAGTACGTTCAAAACAATTGAATACATTTTTAGAATTAACATTAACGTGTCATCTACTGCCAAGGGCAACTTATTTACCAAATTGTGAATAGTCGTCCTTCACAACAATAAATTTACGAATAGACCAAATCCTGATATTGCATGGATTATCTTATTAATCTGTATAAACCATAATCATAATTAGTAATCTTAACACGAACTAACATGGCTTATCTCGTTTGAATTATTTCAATCGGGTTACTATAAGGCCGTGTAAAATTAATATTTTGGTTCTCGTCCCCTCCCTCTTCAATTTCTGGGATTTGTCAGATTTTTTTTTTTTTTTTTTTAGATTTTTCAATTTTTTAAAACTTTAGAATGATTTATGAAATCTTCATACATATAAATAAGTTTATTAGAGAACAAGCATCACTTCCAAGTCTTTTGTGGTACTCTAGGGGTTTATCCTCAGAATCTCACATTTGAAAAAAAAAAGGCCTCATCGTTTCCTCGAGCACTGTTGGAGAAGACCGAAAACTACGGACAATGCTAATTTTACATTGAAAAAAAAAAAAAAAAAAAAAAAAACACCTCCCTCCCTCATCAATTCATGAAAATCCTCTGGACGAGAACCAAAACATTAATTTTATACGGCCTAACAATAGTCTTTGTCATACTCTAATAATATCAGAAGGCCTATAATACACGGAAGTTCGGTGGAAGTATGTACCTATTGTAAGGTGTTTTTGATCAGAAAGGGTACAGAGTAAACATCTATTTACGTGAGAAATAACTTAAATTTTGTTAGCCTAATTTGTATTATGATTATAACTTCCCATAACAATATTATTATTAAACACATGGTGTTGTGAAATTTAACAATGGTGTTTAGATACGTGTTTACAAAGGACAAAAAGTGTTCAATCTCCAGACACTGTTTTCATGGATTTTACCGTGTATATTTTATCACCTCTAAAAAGATCCAAAATAATCATAAAAAGTTAGATAAGACTTTCGCAACGTCAGCCCCCCTTGAGCCATTCCATTTAAAATCCACCCCCCTATGGAAGACATGACAGAAAGTGCGTGGTTCATTTAAATACGGTTACTATAAACGGGTGACTTAAAGGAGTGTTTCGTGATCCTAGCATCCTCTTTTTATGACATTTTTCAGTACATATCCACGAAAAAAGCCTATTCCTAAAATGTCAGTTGATTCCGATTTTGTGTTTGCGAGTTATGCATGATTATGTGTATTACACTGCTCCATAGACAATGCGTTTGTAATTTCGTTCTGGTGCACCAGAACGAAATTCAAATTTCACGATATCTTTGCAAAACGAATTAATCTGCAAGAAATATTTTGTACATAAACATTATGTAGCCGGAGGTTTCCAGTGATATAAAAATCTCAACTTTTTTTGAGAAAAGAGGGGGATGAGGCTGTGGATCACGAAATGCCCCTTTAATTTGAAATCTACACCCCCTGTATGCAGGGAGATTAAGGCTATGGCTTCTTGTGATGTGCCGGGGGATGATGTGTTGATTAAACATAGTTTTATGCATATTATTTGGCAAATTTATTTTTCTCTGAATTACATATGATAACCATCCATGTGCTAACTTTAACATTATTTACTCTGTAGGCCTATACTTGAGTGTGCAATTTGTGTATCCAAAAGATTTTCTGCTACACATATTTTAATGAAACGAGACGCAGGTATTTGAAGAGTCTTTTGTTTAGTTTGCATTGAGAAAATGGTTTCAGGTGCATGTAATGGTAATAGCAGTCCTCCTGTTCGCAATGTGATTACAATTGCATTTTTACGTTGCTTGACAAGACATGGTACCATGGTCATAAATCCTTGGTTATCTTTTGATCATATTTATAGTATTTTTGCTTTAACAGCAACAATGTGTAACTTCGGATTATGTTCATGAAATAATTGTTTATGCATTTGAGTGACTTTCCGATTTCATAAAAATACAGTTTATTTATTTATTCATTTATTTTTTGATTAAAAAATATTACCCTGTTGTGGAAAATAAAACATAGCTAAATTATTTTAATTAAATTTTTATTAATTGTTTAATTTCTAAACACGCTTTTTGAAGTAGGACTAGTGCTGTATTTTCGTTGAATTGGGAGTAGTCTGCTTAGCTACTGTGTTCATAAATCCTGATACAGTTTCTGATCTTTGAAGTTATTTAGATGAGTGTCAAGGAACAGTTATGCAAGAATTTAACATTAACGAATATAATTTATTTAATGACAATTACATTGCGTGTATAGTGGCAGATCAGGCGGCGGATGACATGATCGAGCCGGGAACCCGTGAAACCGCCCGGCCGTATGGCATTTTCCATATACTCGGTTAGTTTTGTGGGGTTCATTATCGAACCCCAACGGTTTTAGCTTGTATTTATATTATTTATCAACATAGGCCTATTTGTTTGTGATATTTCAAGCGTTTTAAAATTTCAAAATAATCCCATTCAATTACACGGTTGACGATGAAAATTTACTGAATTTAGGGACTGCACGTCATACACCACCTGGTTGCAGATGGCACACCATCCCCACCCACGTCTAAGTACAAGGGAAAAGTACACCTTCTGATATATTTTTCCCTAAAATTAATAGCGTAGTAAATCAAGCAAACTAAAATGTTGCCACAAATACAGAGTACATTTGTATAACAGTATTGTGTTTAATATTAATGTACCTCCATCGGCCTCCATCTCTTCCATCGCATCAACATACCAAGCTATAAATATATAGCTTTATGCGTTGCCATCAAATTCGCACAGTAAAGCATCCAACGTTTATTTATCGTACGTTCAGCCATGCGATTTAGCTATATTAAAAATCACCTTATATTTTATGCACGAATAAGTATTACCATAAATAATATGTTTACTTCCCTCTGTTCTACATTTTTTAAATCGTCAAATTAACAACCCGGAACATTTTAGTTAACAAATATTTTTAAAAAGAGGATTTTTTTAAATCACACTTTAGCTTAAATTTTCATTTTCCTAATACAAGTGCATGGGCTAAAAATATCAACGTATTATAAATAGCCTAGTTGGTATATATGGCGGCCATGTTTAATGTATTTTTATTACAAGTATAGGTAGACCGTGGGTTTTAATACAGTCATTTGGTCTGTCGAGTTCAGAAATGCAATATTCTCAAGTAAAAATATGTACAGCAAAAGAATTCAACAGTAGGGGCTTAGTATTATAATCGAAATTAATTAACGAAATAAACAAATGTACTAAAAAAGTAGTTGCCTTTGAGAAAGTAAAACATTAATAAAGTCAACATTTGTGGAAAAATGTTCTGTGCATAAAATCGATTATTACAATCGATCAATTTCAGAGACAGGCGTATTCAAACCACTAATGACTGTGTTCATTATATATTTTTACAAGCATAGAAAGAAAACATGTTTGAAATTAAAAACAGTATGAAGAAAAATGACTGCGCTATAGTTTGTGGTAATACGATTTCAATAATTTATAAGACGTTATTAAAGCATTGGACTCCTCAATCATGTCAATACAAAATTACAAAGAACGGGTGCACCAATGATTGCATTCACATTTATATCGTTACATTAATTCTTCATCATTTTCAACCAATATTGGCTATATTTCATACAACTGTAATATCATTAGCTCTTTGGCACTGCACGTCACCAGGGCATTATCAATTATGGTTGACTCTTATATACCACAATCCATGCAACCAGCTTTACTTCATGTATCGTGTTGATAGTATTAAATAGCCGAGTCGACCGTATATGTTTGTTTCATCTGAGAATTATGTTGTAATATTAAATAATTACTATAAAATATCGGTCTGTGATCACATGATCAAGTCAATAGCATTTCTATCAGATGCTTAATAATTTAATACAATTTTACAGGGTTTAAAATAAGGTTTAAAGGGTTTAAAAATTTTTAAGGGTTTAAAATAAGGATTTCAACTTTGGAATATCTCAGAAAGTTATTTTGTCAACTTGATGCTCAATTTTGTGAGAGCAGATCATTGATTGAAATTGAAAATTTTGACCTTTCGTATTGAAGATATGGATTTTTTTCCCCAAAACACCAAAAAGAACTACATACACTTTAAGAATATGTCATTAAATTTATAAAATTTACTTCGAGGACTGTTATATATACCAAAAATGTGAAAAATATCCAATTTTAACAATTTGTCATAAAATTTGTATTATATCGTGAATTTTAAAAAATGAAAATTATTTGATATCAGAAAGACATTCTTCGTATTCGGAATGCAATTCGATATGTTTGATGTGCTCTCATGTCCCACAAAAATACTGTCGAAACGCTCAAAACACCCGGGCAAAACACTCATTCCAGATCCCTTAAGGCTTTCTGGTTCTGAACCCTCTAGCAGCTATAGTGTTTTGGAAATATGAATCAGCAAAATAATGCTTTGAGCAATTCTGTTAGATTTGTTTATAATATATGTTGGATTTGTTTGTGTATTTTGCTAGAGAACTGCAAATAAAATATAAATTGCCGAATGAGGCGACAAAAACCCCCAAAAACAAAACATCAACAACAACAACAACAAACAAAAACAACAACAACAACAAAACAAAATTAAAACAACCAAGAAAAAAAAAACCCACCCCAAGAAAAACATGGTTCTACGGGTAGACAGTCCTTTCAAGTAGGGTCGGTCGGGTTTTTTTTTCAAAAACCTGAATTGACCGCAAAAATTGCCAAAACCTGTAAAATTTGCAAAAATTCTTCACTCGCAGATTTTCAGTCAAAATCAAACTATTTTTGCCCAAAACGACTGATACAACAGCATTTACATAATCCCCCAAACGCAAAATTTGGGTTGGTCGAGCCCGTAGGACAGAGGATACGGTCGCCATTACGCTACACCGAGGCTGAAACGTTTAATGGCTACAAATATATTAAGAAACACGTGCAAATAAAATATTAAAAATGCATGTACTATACAATGAGTGTCAAATGTCTATTTAGCAAATGTTATATAATCTTATTGATTGTTGTTTTAATATGACCCCAGTGGGGTGAGGCACATGAGTTCATCACAATTCACATCTTATCTGCAAATTTTATTGGCTACAAATATATTAAAGGGCATTTCGTGATCCACAGCCTCATCCCCCACTTTTCTCAAAAAAAAGTTGAGATTTTATTTCACTGGAAACCTCTGGTTACATAATGTTTATGTACAAAATATTTCTTGCAGATTAATTCGTTTAGCAAAGATATCGTGAAATTTGAATTTCGTTCTGGTGCACCAGAACGAAATTACAACGCATTGTCTATGGAGCAGTGTAATACACATAATCATGCATAACTCGCAAACGCAAAATCGGCCGAATCAACTGAAATTTTGGGAATAGGCTTTTTTCGTGGATTTGTACTGAAAAATGTCATAAAAAGAGGATGCGAGGATCACGAAACACTCCTTTAAGAAACATGTGCATATAAAACATTAAAAATTCATGTTCAATACAATGAGTGTCAAATGTCCATTGCAAATGGCGCTATCGTCTTATTGATTTGCTGACCCGCCCGATGAGCTGATGAAGCCCATGATTACATTACATCTTATTGATTAATATTAATTCTCAAATTCATACTTATCGATCAGGCGATCAGATAATGATTATTTTTTTTATTGCCTCAGACAACCTATCTTTAATGCTTTTGATTTATTGTGTTTTCTTGTTTTACTTTGTAATTTTGTGAACGCACCGTCGGGTAGACGTGTGCCGCTGATATAAAAGCGTATGTTCTAATAATAAAATTAAAAATAAAATATCGTAACAATAATTATCAAAATGATCGTTATGAGTCATGTGACGTCACCATTATATCGGAGCTAGTGTTTCTGTTATTTGCTTGATTTCACAGTGTGACGTTGTAGAGCTATACCAAGAGAAATGTAATGATTTCTCCTATGATAGCAAGAACTTTCATTATAATTATAGAAATATAGAAATAATGTATATTTCTTTAAATTAAAATTAAAACCATAGTATAACTTATGGTGTGTGATTGATGTTTATTTGCTTCTTGTTGTTTACATGATTTCGATTTTTTGTCCCTTTTCTTTTTCTCTGTCTTTCTTTTGTTTTCTTTCTTTCTTCTTTCCTTCCTTCTTTCCTTCCTTCTTTCCTTCCTTCTTTCCTTCCTTCTTTCCTTCCTTCTTTCTTTCCTTCTTTCTTTCCTTCTTTCTTTCCTTCTTTCTTTCCTTCTTTCTTTCCTTCTTTCTTTCCTTCTTTCTTTCCTTCTTTCTTTCCTTCTTTCCTTCTTTCCTCCTTTCCTCCTTTCCTCCTTTCCTTCCTTCCTTTCTTTCTTTCTTTCTTTCTTTCTTTCTTTCTTTCTTTCTTTCTTTCTTTCCTTCCTTCCTTCCTTCCTTCCTTCCTTCCTTCCTTCCTTCCTTCCTTCCTTCCTTCCTTCCTTCCTTCCTTCCTTCCTTCCTTCTTTCTTTCTTTCTTTCTTTGTTTCTTGCTTCATTCTCCTTTTTTTCCTCGCTGTTTTGCTTTTTATTCTTTCTTTAATACGATTTGCTCTTAAGTTTGTTTTCACGGAAATACTTAAAATTATACATTATTATTTAAAGTAAAGTAAAAAAGGTACTTACCAAAATAAGAGTATATGCGATGCCCTCTGAATATACGATTGATACACCGGTACTGTGCTAGTCGCTTCATAATTCCAGGACCACCTATACCTGGCGATGCAAATACCAGTAAATCCAGGGTAAAACAGTAAAAAATCCACAAAAATGTTGTTCTCACATAATGCCTCCATATTTTTCCCAGGTCCGTGATCAAGATGCCATCGATCATGTATCCCAGGAAGAAACAAAGGCAGATGTCTATGAGAAAGACTATGTCAAAGAAATAGGCCAGTACCCAGAGGACTTCTATTCTGGAATCAAACGCAGGCATGAAGATCTCCAAACATAGAGTACAAACAATCTGTAATTACAACGAATGATTCCCAAAGTCTCATTCGTTTGGTATTTGGTGATAAGTAAAATGCAGTTGGGGCTCTATAGCCGACTACAGTACGTAGTTGTGTTGTTTCAGTTGCAGGTGGCTCTTCTCCTTCCTCGACCTCCATGGCCAACGTCACCGACTCTGTCCCTGTTCCCTCTGTGACCGCCATCTTTGCTCTTTGCAAGATGACCGTCGATTCTCCAGTTGAGTGTGTGTTTACTCACTACACTCTCATCAAAGAATTTAAATAGTTTAGATAACATACATGTCGTCATCTAAAGATGTTCGTAACATGTTGTCATAGGTGCTTCCGTCTTCACATTGGATCTTTGTGATGTCACGAAGCAGACAAATGAAGCCAAGTTGACTTATCTCGTAACAACAGCGACGAAGATTCTCCTGGACACAACATCCAACTGTACACGCTAAACTGCTGGACAGATCACGTGTTCACACACACCTTGCTGTTGTAGATAAGTAGTACCAATTTTGTTAACGCGTTAGAAATTACCGTGTTGAACGCGGAATTTTAACGCTCAAAAATTTGCAGGTTTTAACAAGCATTGCAATGTGTGAGTCGAGCAATTTTGTTCATAATCACGGAACACTTTTTTTTCTCTCTCTCTTTCACACACGCTCAGATGCACAGTGTATGGAAGTCGCTCATGACGTTTTCGCAATAAATTCAACCCTCGGATTGAGTCAAACACATAAAGCGTGAATTCACGGATTTTTTAAACCAAACTCATTCACACATCTTACAAATGTTCGCACAACAAACATTGCAAGCAATTTTCAGCTAGATGACATTCAATCCATCCTGCCTATAGTGTTTGATCATCAATTTAATCTATGTGCCTTCCGTACGTACTGTACTGCTCTCTGCTTCATACGCCGCTGATGTGAGTGATGTGAGGGAGACGAGATGTGAAAAAACCTCTTTCCACTCATCCCTCGCTCGCTGCATACGCTGGCTCCGCGCTCACTCGCTTAGTTTCTTTTGCCTTACGGTACCTCGATATATGACCTAGTCGGGTCATCTAAATACTAGTATGCTGAAGAAATGAATAGTAGTGTGCATGGAACGCAAACAATCAAATAACACTATTTGTTTCAAACGCTCTGCATGAAAGAGATGTAATTTTCAAGTTTTGTACTTATTTATCCTTTATTTGTTTTGTTTTTCTTAAGATAATCTGACATCATATCGATTATTCTAGTTATACCCTTGATCATTTTTCCGTACACTTAATAATCCTGAATTTCATTTACATAATGCTTAGGGTACCTGCTAAAGATAGAGAGCGCTTTCGTATTATGCGTACAATTAGATCAGCATATACCGTTTCACTAAGTAATTTGCTTAAACCATAGGTTCTATTACATTCACGAGTCAAGGCCTTTCTTCATTTATCACGCAACGTGATTTAAGAAAAAGCCAGGAAAAGATAAAAATAAGAGAAAGTCGCATCTCTGCACACCTTTTTGTAGTGGTTCCCCGGGGGAGCACTGGCTAGCTATTACGAGCTCTTGAACCAAGGCTCAATGGAGAATTAGCTTCTACTGGAGAGAGCTGAAAGACTACTTAAGGACTATAGCCATAAAAATAACGTAAAAGAGGACAAACTTCGTGAAAAGAAATGCAATTCATCATGACAAGTAGATATAATAAAGATATAGACATTAAACATGGTTTAAAGGGGCATGGTCAGATTTTGTAATATTGTACTTAGTCTTATATGGTTTTGTACCTTACATTTAGGTCTGTACCAAAATATTCCGATTCTCAAATTTGGAGTTAAATTACACTAACAGTTTTGAAGCAAAATGTGTTTCACAATAGATCAATAGGTCAATAGATCGGTATATGTGGTGACCACCATGTGGACGAGGCTATCATTTTTGAAATTTTCGTTCATAACAAATACCTTTGAAACCTATAGGTGTGCCCCTGTGACAAAACTACCATAATTTAAGGAGTATATTTTGCGTAAAATGCATGTTTCAAACGTTTTTCTGATTTACTAGAACAGCTGTTCACGAAAGAGATTTTACATCATGTTCGTAATCTCAGAGACTTGTATTTTGGCATAATAAAGAAATGCACTAAAATTGATCATACCGAAAAACTTATTAAGATCATCTTTTGTGACTGAATTCAAACGATTTGGTTAAAAATCTGTCCTTATTTAATAGTGCCTTTTGAAAATAAAATACCGGTAATACTTCTTTCATGTGTTAAACCTATGATAAGCAGATTGGAAACTAGTAAGCATCGGCTTTTATACTAAAACACTTAGCCATGGTTTTAGAATGGAGAAATAAATATTGTTTCATAACATATTTATAATCATTTGTGCAAATTTCGTGTTTACGTGTTGACCAATGACGATGTCAAAATTTAGTCAATCTAGTCCGGCTCTGTTTGTCAAGAGGTAAAAAAAGATATTTTACTGGGTGGGCGATTTAATATTTTCCCTCATAGTTTGGTACTGCTAGTAAGACACTCCTGATCGACTTTCCACCAATCAGGGCTTGGTCCCAGGGCCAAATTGCGCCTACTAATATTTATTTATTCCCATTAGGATGTATCACAATAATACCTTAATAATCAAGGAGAAGATAGGGACGATAATTGGTGAATAAACACTTGAACCAAATGGGCAATTGGAGAGTAATGGCTGGATTATGGTATGATAGATTATGATAATTTATTTGGAACTTGACTTTTACAACAGTGACACTCATTTATAATCTATACCAGGAATCGGTGTATGCATTGTGATTTATACAACTTGTTTTGATGGACGAATATTCATGATTTGGTAAACATAGCCTATTACTGTTAATTGTGAAAATGTTGTTTTGGAAGTGATTAATTTATGTGCTCCACGTCATCAAATTTCATAACAATAATTTCTGCTGACAAGTTTCGTAACAAATATTTCTGCTGACTGCCATGCACCCACCAAAATTATGTAATGGTTTCAAAACTCAGAAGAAGTCAGTTGGTCTCAACAGAGATAACAGCTCTTTCTTAATTCGACCGAGAGGTGGTCGTACCGATTCGTGATATTCAGGTTTGGATATAAGAATATGAAATAAGAGGAACGTACCAAAATAGGCCTGCGTGTCGAGTTACCTATTAAAAGAAGAAGATTGGCGAACTAACAGAAAATACTTGCGTGTGTTTTTGTATGGCAACAAGAATCTTATAACCCCCACCACCGATACACCTTACCCCCTAAACAGACTATAATTGTATTGAAATCAGTCTTTTTGAACAAAATATACACACTATCTGTGGTCATCTTGTGACTCCTTACATTTTGGTCATCAAAAATTTGATGACCCCTTTATTTTTCTTTCCAAAATGTATGACCCCAGTATAGTTGGGACCCCTTCCGAAGAAAATGATAGCCCCTAATATGTAACAACCCATAACCCAGTCGTGCACCCCTACGTCTGGCGTTATAATACGGAGTTAAAACTTAGCAGACACTTACAGAAATGGTGAATGAATCTGAAAAAATGACACCATTTTGTTGTACCATCGCAAAATGCGATTCATTTTCTACATGTAACTGTTTTTAGACAGCATGTACATCATTATAAACTCAACCAATCATATATCTATTTGATTATTGCAAATGAAGCTGCTTGACACTTCTTGTATTTCTAGACATAGAGAATTACACAACAATTATTATTCCATGTAATGGGTAGTTATCTTAAATTTGCCATAAGGGAGCACGGTGGCCGAGCGGAACGGGCTAGGACTCATAATCGGAAGGTTGCGGGTTCGAGCCCCGGCGACGCCATCGTGTTGTGCCCTTGAGTAAGGCACTTTATCTCGATTACTCCTCTCCACCCAGGTGTAAAATGGGGAGCTGTTATGAATACTGTCCATTGAGCGCCGCCCAAAGGTATGAGCATGCCTTGGGCATTGTATGGCAGCTGACATATTCTAACGACGGCGGAATAAATGTAAAGCGCTTTGGTACATGTTCACATGTGAAAGGCGCTGTATAAATACCAACATTTATTTATTTAACATTTTATATCATCTGATTGAAATTACCAATTGGTAAAATTTAAAATGTCTATAATTAAAGATAAAAACACACCCACACACCCCGACACACCCCCACACACCCCCAAAACCACTGCATTAAATACGGGGTACGTATTATTCAGGGTGTTTCAAGATGCCAGAAAAAATATTGTTAAGCTGGGTACAGCTCATTAAAAACCACCCTCTATGCACATCGCGTTTTAAATGCATGGTGGCAGCATTACCGTTGTTGCTATGTGGTAGAGATAGTAACTGCCGATTTGTCGGTTATTATCTATCTTCTCTTCCTAATTCATTTGTACTGCATGGACCGTCGCGTCATGTCCAGCATACAAGAGCGTTACTTACTTACTGACTTTACCATTTTGACCTAAGGGATGTGACAAATTCGTAATCTTTAATACAAGTTAACGGGGTATGAACCACCCGGTGGTTAGTTTCTTTGGTCCTAATTTCCACCTCATTTGTTCATCTTCTTTCTCGTCTAATCATTCTCTTTGAACAAATAAAACAAATGTACCGATGAAATCATCGATGAAACCTATATACTCGCATTTCAATTGTAGACAACAGATCATGCTACATCATCAATAACCATATCAGCAGTAGGTATAGCTACTTCGTCAATATTATTGATACCCCACATCAGCAGTACTTAGCTATCTCATCGATACCTATATCAGCAGTAGATAAATAGCTATTTCATCAATACATGTATCAGCAGTAGATTGCTATCTACCATATCAACAATAGGTATAGCTACTTCTTCAACATGATTGATAGTAAATGATACCTATTGTCAGCAGTACTTGATTATTTCATCAATACCTATATCAGCAGTATATAGTTACTTCATCAACATCAATATCAGCAATAGATAGCTACTTCATCAACACCAATATCAGCAGTAGATAGCTACTTCATCAACACCAATATCAGCAGTAGATGGCTACTTCATCAACACCAATATCAGCAGTAGATAGCTACTTCATCAACACCAATATCAGCAGTAGATAGCTACTTCATCAACATCAATATCAGCAATAGATAGCTACTTCATCAACACCAATATCAGCAGTAGATAGCTACTTCATCAACACCAATATCAGCAGTAGATAGCTACTTCATCAACATCAATATCAACAATAGATAGCTACTTCAACAACAATACCAATATTAGCAGTAGATAGTTACATCATCAATACCAATATCAGCAGTAGAAAGCTACTTCATCAACATCAATATCAGCAGAAGATATTAACTTCATCAATCCCAATATGAGCAGTAGATAGCAACTTCATCAACATCAATGTCAGCAATAGATAGCTACTTCATCAATACCAATATCAGCAGTAGATAGTTACTTTATTAATACCAATATCAGCAGTAGATAGTTACTTCATCAATACCAATATCAGCAGTAGATAGTTACTTCATCAATACCAATATCAGCAGTAGATAGCTACTTCATCAATACCAATATCAGTAGTAGATCGCTACTTCATCAACATCAATATCAGCAGTAGATAGCTACTTCATTAACATCAATATCAGCAGTAGATAGCTACTTCATCAATACCAATATCAGCAGTAGATAGCTACTTCATCAACACCAATATCAGCAGTAGATGGCTACTTCATCAACACCAATCACCCTCTATACACATCGCGGATATTGACTGTGTTTAAATGCTAGGTGGCAGTATTACCGTTGTTGCTATGTGGTAGAGATAGTAACTGCCGATTTGTCGGTATAATCTATCTTCTCTTCCTAATTCATTTGTACTGGACCGTCATGTCCAGCATACGAGAGCGTTAATACTTACTGACTTTACCGTTTTGACCTAAGGGATGTGAAACATTCGTAATCTTTAATACAAGTTAACGGGGTATGAACCACCCGGTGGTTAGTTTCTTTGGTCCTAATTTCCACCTCATTTGTTCATCTTCTTTCTCATCTAATTTTTCTCTTTGAACAAATAAAACAAATGTACCGATGAAATCATCGATGAAACCTATATGCTCGCATTTCAATTGTAGACAACAGATCATGCTACTTCATCAACAACCATATCAGCAATTATAGGTATAGCTACTTCGTCAATATTATTGACACCCCTCATCAGCAGTACTTACCCAGCAAACACAAAACGTTTTCGACATCATTCGCAAAAGGTTATAAAAGGTTGTCAGAAAACGTTTAAATGTCGGGTTATATAAAGGGTATATTAAGAATATAAAACGTTTTCATAACCTTAAAAACATTTTTGATAATCTACTGCTCAGCAAACAAAAATGTTTTACAGAAAACGTTTAAATGTTGGGTTATATAAAGGGTATAAAAACGTTTTAATAACATTCCAAAAATATTCTTGAAAACTTGATACAAACATTCTGAACAGAATGTTATTTTGGGGTTGAAAAAATATTTTGCGAAAAATGTTTGCCCAAAATATTTTCCATAACGTTTTAAAAACGTTTTCATGACCATTATATAACCCGACATTTAAATGTTATTAAAAGGTTTTGAAAAAAACATTTTAAGAACATTTCTGTGTTTGCTGGGTTCAAATATTTTAACACAATGTTATTTAAGTATTGACACAATATTTGGCAAAAATGTTTGCAAAAATAGTTTACAATAACATTTTTTGAAAACATTTAAAATATATTGTTGTAGTGTTTTTCATACAAAACGTTTTAAAACGTTATCATGACCTTTATATAACCCGACATTTTAATGTTATTAAAACGTTTTTACCTAAACCAAAAGCCAAAATATAACTTATTTAAAACGTTTTTAAAACGTTTTTGGGTTTGCTGGGTAGCTATTTCATCGATACCAATATCAGCAGTAGATAAATAGCTATTTCATCAATACATGTATTAGCAGTAGATTGCTACTTCATCAATAACCATATCAGCAATAGGTATTAATAGCTACTTCATCAATTCAACATGATTGATACCTATTGTCAGCAGTACTTGACTATTTCATCAATACCAATATCAGCAGTAGATAGCTACTTCATCAATACCAATATCAGCAGTAGATAGCTACTTCATCAGTACCAATATCAGCAGTAGATACATATCAGCAGTAGATAGCTACTTCATTAGCACCAATATCAGCAGTAGATAACTATTTCATCAATACCAATATCACATGATGCAGTCATGTCTACAGTAGAATTCATCTCGACCTTTGCAGGACTTAACCCCATTAAAAGCTATTAAACCAAGATAACACTCATTGAAACAGCTCAACTGATTAAATCGGATCTTCTCTGGTTGTGCACAAGTGTCTGTTTTCATGTGCGATATCGCAATAAAGCTGGTATTATAGCTTCAGTTGGGTAACCGATTATAAAGGAAACGAAAGGAAACAATGGTATGTGTAGCTTTGTTCACGAAATGAGACAATTGCCTGCTTTTTGTAAACCAGCATTCTTGAAAATGAGCAACATAATGATTGTTGACTTAAGGGCTGGGGTATGAACGTTTGGACAGTATTTATTTTGGGACATTAGAGCACATCAGACGTATCGAATTGCATTCTGAATACGAAGAATGTCATTCTGATATCAAATAATTTTGATTTTTGAAATTCGCAATTTAATACACATTTTATGGCAAATCATTAAAATTGATATTTTTGATATTTAACAGTACTTGAAGTAAAATTTATAAATCTGATGATTTATACTTAAAATGTATGTAGGTGGGATGAAAAGCCGACGATCAATTGAAAATTTTGACCTTTCGTATTGAAGATATGGATTTTTTTCCCAAAACATTAAAAAAAAAATTAGGTCTTTTTTGGAAAAAATCCATATCTTCAATATGAAAGGTCAAAATTTTCAATTGACCGTCGGCTTTTCCTCCCTGCTACATACACTTTAAGAATATATCATTAGATTTATATAATTTACTTCGAGGACTGTTATATATCAAAATTTGAAAAATATCAAATTTTTATAATTTGTCATAAAATTTGTATTATATTGTGATTTTCAAAAATGAAAATTATTTGATATCAGAAAGACATGCTTCGTATTCAGAATGCAATTCGATAGGTCTGAGGTGCTCTCATGTCCCACAAAAATACTGTCGAAACGCAATAAACGCTCATTTTAGATCCTTAACACGGTTTGGAAATAATTTCTTCATATTTTTGGTGTTATCTGTCGTTTACATATCCTTCCTAAAACACCAAAGTACGAATATTTCCAAACATCTAAATTAGCTTAAAATTTAGGACATGTTACAAAACTATATTGTCTAGAATTTTAGAAGAGTACTTTTAATATTGGCCGGTTATTTTTCACACAGCGACGTTAACTAGGCAATGTACTATTACCTATAACATTAACTAAAACACCAAAGTACGAATATTTCCAAACATCTAAATTAGCTAAAATTTAGGACATGTTAAAAACTATATTTTCTAGAACTTTAGAAGAGTACTTTTAATATTGGCCGGTTATTTTTCACACAGCGACGTTAACTAGTCATATCCCCATACTTTTAACGTAGGGCTATTTGTAGAGGTCACGCGTCAATGGGAAAGAGCACTGTGTATTGTGTATAGGAAAACGGACAGTAACTGCAGTATGAGCAGTAGATAGCTACGTCAACAACACCAATATCAGCAGTAGATAGCCACTTCATCAATACCAATATCAGTAGTAGATCGCTACTTCAGCAACATCAATATCAGCAGTAGATAGCTACTTCATTAACATCAATATCAGCAGTAGATAGCTACTTTATCAATACCAATATCAGCAGTAGATAGTTACTTCATCAATACCAATATCAGTAGTAGATCGCTACTTAATCAACACCAATATCAACAGTAGATAGCTACTTCAACAACACCAATATCAGCAGTTGATAGCTACTTAAGTAGCTCCAATATCAGCAGTAGATAGATACTCCATCAATACCAATATCAGCAGTAGATAGTTACTTCATCAATACCAATATCAGCAGTAGATAGATACTTCATCAATACCAATATCAACAGTAGATAGTTACTTCATCAATACCAATATCAGCAGTAGATAGCTACTTCATCAATCCCAATATCAGCAGTAGATAGCTACTTCCCCAATACCAATATCAGCAGCAGATAGTTACTTCATCAATATCAATATCAGCAGTAGATAGCTACTTCATCAATACCAATATCAGCAGTAGATAGCTACTTCATCAATACCAATATCAGTAGTAGATCGCTACTTCATCAACATCAATATCAGCAGTAGATAGCTACTTCATTAACATCAATATCAGCAGTAGATAGCTACTTCATCAATCCCAATATCATCTGTAGATAGCTAGTTCATCAATACCAATATCAGCATTAGATATAGCTACTTCATTAATCCCAATATCAGCAGAAGATAGCTACTTCATCAATATCAATATCAGCAGTAGATAGCTACTTCAACATTACCAATATCAGCAGTAGATAGCTACTTCATTAGCACCAATATCAGCAATAGATAGCTACTTCACCAATACCAATACCATCAGTTGATGGTTACTTCATCAACAGCAGTTATTTCATCAATATACATATTAGCTGTAGCTACTCCATCAATACCAATATCAGTAGTAAATGGTTACTTCATCAACACCCATATAAGCAGAAGATAGATATTTCGTCAATTTACATATCAGCAGTAGCTACTTCATCAATACCAATATCAAAAGTAGATGATTACTTCATCAACACCCGTATCAACAGCAGTTATTTCGTCAATATACATATCAGCAGTAGCTACTTCATCAATACCAATATCAGCAGTAGATGGTTACTTCATCAACACCCATATAAGCAGAAGATAGATATTTCGTCAATATAAATATCAGCAGTAGCTACTTCATCAATACCAATATCAAAAGTAGATGATTACTTCATCAACACCCATATCAACAGCAGTTATTTCGTCAATATACATATCAGCAGTAGCTACTTCATCATTACCAATATCAAAAGTAGATGATTACTTCATCAACACCCATATCAACAGCAGTTATTTCGTCAATATACATATCAGCAGTAGCTACTTCATCAAAACCAATATCAGCAGTAGATGGTTACTTCAGCAACACCCATATAAGCAGGAGATAGATATTTCGTCAATACACATATCAGCAGTAGCTACTTCATCAATACCAATATCAGCAGTAGATGGTTACTTCATCAACACCCATATAAGCAGAAGATAGATATTTCGTCAATACACATATCAGCAGTAGCTACTTCATCAATACCAATATCAGCAGTAGATTGTTACTTCATCAACACCCATATAAACAATAGTTATTTCGTCAATATACATTATCAGCAGTAGCTACTTCATCAATACCAATATCAGCAGTAGATGGTTACTTCATCAACACCCATATAAACAATAGTTATTTCGTCAATACACATATCAGCAGTAGCTACTTCATCAATACCAATATCAGCAGTAGATTGTTACTTCATCAACACCCATATAAACAATAGTTATTTCGTCAATACACATATCAGCAGTAGCTACTTCATCAATACGAATATCAGCAGTAGATGCCCCAGCAAACACAAAAACGTTTTAAAAACGTTTTTAATAAGTTATATTTTGGCTTTTGGTTTAGGTAAAAACGTTTTAATAACATTAAAATGTCGGGTTATATAAAGGTCATGAAAACGTGTTAAAACGTTTTGTATGAAAACACACTACAACAATATTTTCAAAATGTTTTCAAAATGCTAATTGTACACTATTTTTGCAAACATTTTTGCCAAATATTTTGTCAACACTTAAATAACATTATGTTAAAATATTTGCACCCAGCAAACACAGAAATGTTCTTAAAATGTTGTTTTCAAAACGTTTTTATAACATTTAAATGTCGGGTTATATAAAGGTCATGAAAATGTATTTAAAACGTTATTGCAAATATTTTGGGCAAACATTTTTCGCAAAATATTTTTTCAACCCCAAAATAACATTCTGTTTAGAATGTTTTGTATCAAGTTTTCAAAAATGTTTTTGGAATGTTATTAATACATTTTTATACCCTTTATATAACCCGACATTTAAACGTTTTCTGTAAAACATTTTGTGTTTGCTGGTCAGTAGATTTTTAAAAATGTTTTTTAATGTTATGAAAACGTTTTATACTCTTAATATACCCTTTATATAACCCGACATTTAAACGTTTTCTGACAACCTTTTATAGCCTTTTGCGAATGATGTCGAAAACGTTTTGTGTTTGCTGGGATGGTTACTTCATCAACACCCATATAAACAGCAGTTATTTCGTCAATATACATATCAGCAGTAGCTACTTCATCAATACCAATATCAGCAGTAGATGGTTACTTCAGCAACACCCATATAAGCAGAAGATAAATATTTCGTCAATACACATATGTGATGCGATCAAGCCAAATCAGTCGGAACTCGGAAATATTGATTTTGAGATATAGCCAAACAAAGAAAGTTTTTCCTTTTGTTTCCTCTTGTTTTGGAAACTCTTAAATTGCTCATATCTTTGGAACTGGTTGTTCAATTTCAATGGGGTTTTCTGCAAAAGCCAGCTTTGTAAATGCTTTTTACTATCCTATATGAAACTGAAAATTTATTATGGCCGAGTTCCGACTGATTTTGCTTGATCGCATCACATATCAGCAGTAGCTACTTCATCAATACCAATATCAGCAGTAGATGGTTACTTCATCAACACCCATATAAACAACAGTTATTTCGTCAATATACATATCAGCAGTAGCTACTCCATCAAAACCAATATCAGCAGTAGATGGTTACTTCATCAACACCCATATAAACAATAGTTATTTCGTCAATATACATATCAGCAGTAGCTACTTCATCAATACGAATATCAGCAGTAGATGGTTACTTCAGCAACACCCATATAAGCAGAAGACAGATATTTCGTCAATACACATATCAGCAGTAGCTACTTCATCAATACCAATATAAGTAGTCAGCTATTTCATAATTAGGTCACGTTGATAACCAAAACATATGACTTTAAAAAGTAACCTAAAATAAAAACTGACTCCAGATTCCGTTTTTAGGACATTTACAGTTCAAGTTTTACATCGAGGTTCACATTTGGTGCGCATCTTTGGTTGATTGATTACGTGCACATATGACGTGCTTTAGGTTAAGAACTATAATTACTATAAAGAAAATAATAATTCAACATCCCTTGATGAATATTTATGCGCCTGTTTAATCCCCTAGGTTAGCGATAAAAGTGCAATACTTACCTGTGGAAGATACCATGGAGAAGTTATGATGAATTGGGGCCCTCTAGCTTTTTGGAAAAAAGTGTATTTGGTTTAATTTTCGTAGGATTTTACACTAACAACTTCCTATTTGATAATTGTATTTGCTATAAAGCAAAAGTTTATTTCCCTTTGAACAAAAAATTGAATGTTGCAATAAAATTATCACATTTTCCTGTGATGTGTCTGTGAGCATTGTTCATTTCTCAAGTGAATTGTGAATGTTTCTACTATTTGGTTCTGGGAGGATCACTCAAGTTTGATAATGTACCGTACACACACCTGACCAATTTTTTTAAACAGCACCCCTAAACAAGTTTTACCCTGCAAGTAAAAGTAGCCTTGGGCAATCTTTTGAACATATCCACACAAAAGATAACTGCTGCAGCAGGTTTTTTAGCCAGAAAATGTAAGCCTATCCTTCTCTAATTCCGATTGACAAAAATGTTGAAGAAAGAAGCAACCCTAGAGTGTTTTTGGTCATGCATTGTGGAGAGTGTATTTCTTGAGGTTGTGGGTACTTCAATATGAAAATGATACTTATTTAAGGTTAATACTTTCAAAGTACATGAAGTAAGGGCCATGCGGTGAGAGAAAAATGCCAACATATGGGCTTTGGGCGAGAGATGGACTTTTGGACCTGATTATAGGGCATTGGATGATAACATAATTGGGTGGCACAAAACGCTCACAGATGACTAGATAATTGGATGATTTATAGTGATACTACAAAAGGGGGCCTTAAAATTCCAAGTAACGTGTCACCCCACCGTATTAATTTAACAGGATTTGAAGTTTCCTCATTCCGAGGTCGGGGAGGGGTACGCTACATTTGACTGAATTATCCTGTAGACTTGAAACGATATCCAACCGAGGACATACATTCCTGCAGTGAATCGACATACCTTGGACATACTGTAGGCTATACACACTATGAAATGGTCCTATCTAAGGGGTACACCCACTACCGCCAAGCGAGGACGTGCTCTAATAGCGTTTTCATTTCCGTCAACCTGCACCTATCGGCAGATCATGGACAGTCCACATTTAAGTGTGTGTCCACAGTTGGAGGTGTCAGGTGCGTTACCACAATATGCCCTCGTTTTGCGGCGAACCCACCCCCACACCCACACACACCCCTACATGTCTTCTGCACTTTGCTCAGGGGAATTTGCTCTCCTACTATATTTGTCTGTAGTCAAATCTCACGAAATGTTTTCCCCTAGCGATTTCGGTGTTCCTCCGAAACTTGACAAATCATGATTTACTAATTGTTGTAAGTGGCTTTATCAAGAGAGGGGTCAATGAGGGCATTAAAGCAGGCTATACTGTTATATAGATTATAAATAAAATAGTTTACAGCCTAAAGTCCATCGTTTTATCTTGTTTGGCACTGGTACAAACATCTGACGCAGACACATACAACATCGTATTAATTCTGATTTCTGAGGTCACGAGTTGCGATGTTCCGTTGCAATTTAGTGTAATAAAAACAATCAAAGAAACAAAACAAACAAACATGTTCAAGCAAACAAAAACATCAACAACAAAACCTTTTTCAGCAGTTTCAAACGACCTTACAATAATGTTTTTAAATTGATTTGAGAGTGAATTAACAGTTCAATATGCTTACGCAAGGGTGAGTGCACAATATTCGGATGCCCCCCTTTTCCCAACCTTTTTCCAATTATAATTAACACCATAGTTCCCCCATAGTTCAAGCAAAAATTCAGACCCCTTAAACTTGCTCAGGACCCTCTAAAATTTTTGATTCCATCCTTAAAACTTTTATGTTTTTCAATCGTATTTGGTAATGTTCAAAGGTTACAAATTAAGTAACACTGAGACCTACCTGTCTGTGAGGTTATGACAGATTAAAGTGCTGATTATAAATGATATCATTTATATGCCAATATTAATATTGCCCAATTTGTTTGTTAACCAAAATTAGACCCATTATTGTTCCGGTGTTGATGTGTACACTGTGATAATTTATTTACATTTTAAGCACGCTATAAAGCTGGTCCCTAATTCTCGCTATTCACAATAAGGGCGCCGCCAGCGGTTTGCGATGTAATCGTAATGTATCATGGGAAAAGGTCGACATCCATGATCAAGTCTGCACAATACGAATATTACCATGCTTACATAGGAACACGTGACAATATTTTTAGTTTGTCAATATAACGGTATTACACGCAAATCGATAGAGAAAAATTAATTGTGCACATTTCAAATCACATTATTAAGTATTATTGAGTATCGATTCGCGTGTAACACCTTTATTTTGACAAACTAAAAAATATTGTCACGTGTTCCTATGTAATAGCATGGTAATATTCGCATTGCGCGGACTTGGATGTCGACCTTTTCCCATGATACATCACGATTACATCGCAAACCGCTGGCGGCGCCCTTATTGTGAATAGCGAGAATTGGTTAGGCTGTCTCTTCTAAATTAATTTATTCATCACCAACATGGAAATACTGTCATTAGATATTTTGTCTTGACTACTTTTAAGTTGCATGAACTTAAACTCGTAGATTTTAAAGGCGATTAGGCAAAGGCAAAAAAACAAACAAACAACATGTTCTTTAAGACACAAATGCTGTATGCATGTTATATCAGCTATTTTGGGTAAAATAAACGGGCGGATTTACTTTACACACTTTAGTGATTTTTAGAGTCATTTGCCATATAAAACAAAAACAAAAACAAAAACTGAAACAAATACAACCCCCCCCAAAAAAAAACCTCCCAAAATACCAACCGACCGATCCTACTTGAACGATCCGCCCGCCCGTAGAACAGGGTTTTTTCGCCGGTTTAAAACATTAAAATGTATTATACTAACAAAGTTACAAATAGCCATTTTAAGGAGGGGCTCGAAGAAAATGTGTGAAATAATCATAGTCAGATTACCGTAAAACCCCGTCTACAAGCATATATAGTGGTTTTTATAAAAGCTTAATTAATTCGAAGCAAGCGTTAATATACCAATACAATAGATCGGTCTTAAAATAGTACTTGTTTATATATGCTTGGTTCCGTAATTTATTTGCTCAAACTCTATAATGGCGACTGGATTAATGTAGCTTTAATCAGAAGCACACTATATGCTTGTAGACGGGGTTTTACGGTATATAGTTCCCATAGAGGTTAAAAAAATCTTACGCACTGAAGTGCCCTTCCTACCAAACTTATTTGTAGGTATATTTCATATTTGGTTTAAATTGCATAATGGCAAGACTTTGTTAGGGATGGATGAAATCAAAACTCGACCGGCGGTTGACCGCCGGTTCCGCCAGGATCCCATTGTTTTGAACAATAGAAACCAGACGGAACCGGTGGTCAACCACCGGTGGAGTTTTGATTTCATCCCTTATGCTATACATGCTTATCACTAGAAAACTTTGATCTATGAACCATTTATACAGACAGTGTAAGTTTGAACTTAACACAACCAGATAACGTGATTTGTAATCATACGAATATGATGCTTCGCAAATTGTTTATTGGGTTTCAGTGTTTACTTAAGAAAAATAAAGCATAGTGTTATCTAACCTGTCTTTCATAACTGTAATATTAATTTTAGTATAACAGTCAGGACAAAAGGCACTGAATAAAATGGCTGCCAAATATCCTTCTTTCACTTCTGCTGCCGTTGACGACCTTGCTTGTCCGATATGTTTTCAGTTCTACGTCAAACCACACGAACCTAAGAATCTACCAAAATGCTCACATATGTGCTGTTCTCTTTGTTTAGAGAAGATGACTGAAGGAGGATTGAAAACTGTCAAGTGTCCACAGTGCAATAAGGTATCCAAGCTGCCAGACGAAGGAGTAGATGGATTGATAACAAGTTTGACTGTAAGAAATCTAGCAGAAAAACATCCAGACGGTATCAAACAGCGTAAAGAACAAATACAACTCGATTTTGATCAACAAATGAAACAAAAAACTGAAAAGTTGAAAGAAGAGGAGGAATCCAAAAGGCAAATTCAAGAAGCAATTGAACACGAAGCAAGAGAGGTAGAGAAATCTGTTGAATCTGTGATGACGCAAGCACAAGAGCTAATCCGTCAGATTAGGGATTTGGGTCAACCAAATCTGTCTCAAACTGAACAAAATATCACACAACTCAAGCAACAATTGAAGGACATAGAACAATCACAGGCGAAATTAAAGGAAATGGCTGATGATGAATTCTACACTCAAACGGATTCTCTTGTCAATCAAATTGAAAAACTTAAAATAAATGAATCAGCCCAGGGAAAGAGCGATCACAGTTTTGGTACATTCGTAGCACACAACATGCAGCTGGGTAAAATAATAAAACCACGAAGTCTGGAGCTGGCACATGAATTCGGCGTTTTTGAAGCTGCAACCGGTATAGCGTCAAAACCGAATGGCAATCTTGCTGTCTGTGATTCTGATTCAAAACCTAAACAGGTGACTGTGTTTCAAAAAGAAAATGACGCGTATAAGAAACAATGCCAATTCCAGGTTAAAAAACCTGATGGTCGAAGTTTCCTAGATATAGCAGTCTCTGGTGATGAGCAATACGTAATAGCAAAGTTACCATTAACAGCTGCAGCAACAGGCTTAAGACCTATCCCAGGGTTCGATGTTTACTCCTCCGATGGAAAGTTTCAGAAGACAGTAAATATAACACAAGACTCAAAGCAGGATCAGGTAACCTGTTCTCTTGCCAATACCAGAGATGGGAGGGTTCTGGCAGGGTCGGCAATTGAAGCTGAAGGGGATAACCTTGACAAATTCGTTATCACAGAACATGATACAGCAGGAAATATCCTCAAGACAATACCCACAAGTATCCTACCAGCACGCATTGCCGATATACGTGGGATGCACGTAGCTGTGAGTGGTTATGACAAAGACAAAGAAGGCAAAGTTTGTGTGTATGATTTGCAGTCAGTGAAGGAAACTCTTAACATTGACATCCCCAATCCATGTGGTATTTGTTACGATGATGAGTCTGACTGTATGCTGATAGGAAGAGCCACAGAGATAGATGATGATGGGAATCCAGTAGATGGTTCCTATGTAATAGAGCAATACTGCAGCATGACGGGTAAACTAGTGGCTGTTCTTGCACACGGATTGGAATGTCCTGCAGGAATGACCATCACTCATGACGGAATGCTTGCTGTTGCTGACGTAGAGACAGTTAAACTGTACAAAATGCGCTAGCCTGAAGAATATGGACTGCTATTATGTTGAACATAATAGAAACCAAACCAGAATCAAAGATTGATAGTTAGTCCCAACCATTTTAAAAGTTGTACACCTATCTCCGGGACTTATTTACCTAATATGTTCTGAAAAATATTGTTTTCTTTGTTTTTCTTTCATCTATTGCATGTAAATTCGACTTGGTGTTATTTGCTATGTAAAGTTTAACAGTAATTAGTTTATGTATATTTCATTATGCTTTAATCTTTGAAGTATCACCTGTTTGTACATTCTACGCTATAAAATGCTTTCATCATCAGAAATTCACGCGCCAAAAATTATTATACATTTGACGCTTTATTGCGCATTAAATGTTTATTAATTTTGAAAATGTACATGATGCAATCATGTTTTGAAAAATCATGAAAGACAAATCTGTTCATATCACTAGACTTAATAGGTCCGACATGCTTAAGGGATGGGGTATGAACATTTGGACAGTATTTATTGTGGGCATTAGAGCACATCAGACATATCGAATTGCATTCTGAATACGAAGAATGTCCTTCTGATATCAAATAATTTTAAATGTTTGAAATTCGCTATGTAATACACATTTTATGGCAAATGATTACAAATTTATATTTTTGATATTCAGAATGCAATTCGATATGTCTGATGTGCTCTCATGTCCCACAAAAAATATTATCGAAACGCTCATTCCAGATCCCTTAATACAAGTATGGAAATCAATTCAATTGTATTGGTGCAATTGTTAAGATAAGTCCTACAATGTTGGGCACCTACAATACGTCGCTGAACTCCATATCCAACTGCTTTCAAGCTCAAATAGGATGAAATTGAAAAGCAAATAACATCAAGAAATTTGTTGCTGTTGTACAAATTGTGATGCAGGATGTAAAAACATTGTCTTTCAGGACACATCTTTTAAACCGCAGTTGTAATCGATATTGTCATCTGATTTACTGAAATTTTTGAATTAAAAAAAAAAATTGAAACATGTCGTCTGCAGTCGACACCCGCGTGAAGAGAGTTAAAGTAACGCTGTAACTTAGTTTCGTTTGATCAGAAAATGATTTTACGTAAAGGTGACGGAATATTATGAGTAATAATTTGTCAATTTAGAAAGTTTGGCTTGTACGTCAAATTGGAAAGCCTTCACATGTATAGGCACGTAAATGGAATGCGTATGTTGCAGCTATAGTGATCTAACTTTGGTCAATTTAGAAAGTTTGGCTTGTACGGCAAATTGGAAAGCCTTCACATGTATAGGCACGTAAATGGAATGCGTATGTTGCAGCTATAGTGATCTAACTTTGGTCAATTTAGAAAGTTTGGCTTGTACGGCAAATTGGAAAGCCTTCACATGTATAGGCACGTAAATGGAATGCGTATGTTGCAGCTATAGTGATCTAACTTTGGTCAATTTAGAAAGTTTGGCTTGTACGGCAAATTGGAAAGCCTTCACATGTATAGGCATGTAAATGTAATGCGTATGTTGCAGCTATAGTGATCTAACTTTGGTTTTGATTGATTAGAACTCCAACCTGCGTTTACACAAGGACGTTGTTACGATTACAGCAGTTTAATTAGCAGCAAGATTGGTGAAAGATGACAACAAGATACCCCTCTATTGCTTCTTCTGCTGCCATTGATGAGTCGGACCTTACTTGTCCGATATGTTTACAGTTCTATGTTGCACCACACGAACCCAAGAATCTACCAAAATGCTCACATATGTGTTGTTCATTATGTTTGAAGAAAATGACTGAAGGAGGATTGAAAACAATCAAGTGTCCACTGTGTATTAAGGTATCCAACCTACCAGACGAAGGAGTAGATGGGTTGATAACAAGTTTGACTGTAAGAAATCTAGCAGAAAAACACCCAGATGGTATCAAGCAGCGCAAAGAACAAATACAAATTGACTTTGATGGTAAGAAGAAACAAAAAATTGAAAAGTTGAAAGAAGAGGAGGAAATCAAACGGCGAATTCAAGAAGGAATTGAACATGAAGCAAGAGAGGTTGAGAAATCTGTTGAATCTGTGATGACGCAAGCGCAAGAGCTAATCCGCCAGATTAGGGATTTGGGTCAACCACAACTGTCTCGAACTGAACAAAATATCACAAAACTCAAGCAACAATTGAAGAACATAAAACAATCACAGGTCAAATTAAAGGAAATGGCTGATGATGAGTTCTACACTCAAACGGATTCTCTTCTCAACCAAATTGAAAAACTTGAAATAAATGAATCAGCCCAGGGAAAGAGCGACTACAGTGTTGGTACATTTGTAGCACACGAGGTACAGCTGGGTAGAATAATAAAACCACGAAGGCTGGAACTGGTTCATGAATTCGGTGAATTTGAAGCTGCATCCGGTATAGCGTCAAAACCAAATGGCATGATTGCTGTCTGTGATTCTAATTCAGATCCTAAACAAGTGACCGTGTTTCAAAAGGAAAATGACGAATATAAGAAGCAATGCCAATTCCAGGTTGAAAAATCTGATGATCAAAGTCTCCTAGATATATAGCAGTCTCTGGTGATGAGCAATACCTAATAGCAAAGTTACCATTAACAGCTGCAGCAACAGGCTTAAGACCTATCCCAGGGTTCGATGTTTACTCCTCCGATGGAAAGCTTCAGAAGACAGTAAATGTAACACAAGACTCAAAACAAGGGCAGGCAACTTGTTCTCTTGCCAATACTAGAGATGGCAGGATCCTAGCAGGGTCGGGAATTGAAGCTGAAGGGGATAACCCTGTCACATTCGTTATCACAGAACATGATACAGCAGGAAATATCCTCAAGACAATACCCACAAGTATCCCACCAGGACGTATTGCCGATATACGCTGGATGCACGTAGCTGTGATTGGTGTTGACGAACACAAAGTTTGTGTGTATGATTTGCAGTCAGGGAAGGAAACTCTAAACTTTGACATCCCCGATCCATTTGGCATTTGTTATGATGATGAGTCTGACTGTATGCTGATAGGAAGAGTCACAGAGAAAGATGATGGGAATCCAGTAGATGGTTCCTTTGTCATAGAGCAATACTGCAGCATGACGGGTAAACTAGTGGCTGTTCTTGCACACGGATTGGAATGTACTACAGGAATGACCATCACACATGACGGAATGCTTGCTGTTGCTGACAAAAGACAGTCAAACTGTACAAAATGGGCTAGAAGAATATGGACTGCTATTATGTTGAACATAATAGAAACCAAACCAGAATCAAAGATTGATAGTTAGTCCCAACCATTTTAAAAGTTGTACACCTATCTCCGGGACTTATTTACCTAATATGTTCTGAAAAATATTGTTTTCTTTGTTTTTCTTTCATCTATTGCATGTAAATTCGACTTGGTGTTATTTGCTATGTAAAGTTTAACAGTAATTAGTTTATGTATATTTCATTATGCTTTAATCTTTGAAGTATCACCTGTGTGTACATTCTACGCTATAAAATGCTTTCATCATCAGAAATTCACGCGCCAAAAATTATTATACATTTGACGCTTTATTGCGCATTAAATGTTTATTAATTTTGAAAATGTACATGATGCAATCATGTTTTGAAAAATCATGAAAGACAAATCTGTTCATATCACTAGACTTAATAGGTCCGACATGCTTAAGGGATGGGGTATGAACATTTGGACAGTATTTATTGTGGGGCATTAGAGCACATCAGACATATCGAATTGCATTCTGAATACGAAGAATGTCCTTCTGATATCAAATAATTTTAAATGTTTGAAATTCGCTATGTAATACACATTTTATGGCAAATGATTACAAATTTATATTTTGATATTCAGAATGCAATTCGATATGTCTGATGTGCTCTCATGTCCCACAAAAAATATTATCGAAACGCTCATTCCAGATCCCTTAATACAAGTATGGAAATCAATTCAATTGTATTGGTGCAATTGTTAAGATAAGTCCTACAATGTTGGGCACCTACAATACGTCGCTGAACTCCATATCCAACTGCTTTCAAGCTCAAATAGGATGAAATTGAAAAGCAAATAACATCAAGAAATTTGTTGCTGTTGTACAAATTGTGATGCAGGATGTAAAAACATTGTCTTTCAGGACACATCTTTTAAACCGCAGTTGTAATCGATATTGTCATCTGATTTACTGAAATTTTGAATTAAAAAAAAATTGAAACATGTCGTCTGCAGTCGACACCCGCGTGAAGAGAGTTAAAGTAACGCTGTAACTTAGTTTCGTTTGATCAGAAAATGATTTTACGTAAAGGTGACGGAATATTATGAGTAATAATTTGTCAATTTAGAAAGTTTGGCTTGTACGTCAAATTGGAAAGCCTTCACATGTATAGGCACGTAAATGGAATGCGTATGTTGCAGCTATAGTGATCTAACTTTGGTCAATTTAGAAAGTTTGGCTTGTACGGCAAATTGGAAAGCCTTCACATGTATAGGCACGTAAATGGAATGCGTATGTTGCAGCTATAGTGATCTAACTTTGGTCAATTTAGAAAGTTTGGCTTGTACGGCAAATTGGAAAGCCTTCACATGTATAGGCACGTAAATGGAATGCGTATGTTGCAGCTATAGTGATCTAACTTTGGTCAATTTAGAAAGTTTGGCTTGTACGGCAAATTGGAAAGCCTTCACATGTATAGGCATGTAAATGTAATGCGTATGTTGCAGCTATAGTGATCTAACTTTGGTTTTGATTGATTAGAACTCCAACCTGCGTTTACACAAGGACGTTGTTACGATTACAGCAGTTTAATTAGCAGCAAGATTGGTGAAAGATGACAACAAGATACCCCTCTATTGCTTCTTCTGCTGCCATTGATGAGTCGGACCTTACTTGTCCGATATGTTTACAGTTCTATGTTGCACCACACGAACCCAAGAATCTACCAAAATGCTCACATATGTGTTGTTCATTATGTTTGAAGAAAATGACTGAAGGAGGATTGAAAACAATCAAGTGTCCACTGTGTATTAAGGTATCCAACCTACCAGACGAAGGAGTAGATGGGTTGATAACAAGTTTGACTGTAAGAAATCTAGCAGAAAAACACCCAGATGGTATCAAGCAGCGCAAAGAACAAATACAAATTGACTTTGATGGTCAGAAGAAACAAAAAATTGAAAAGTTGAAAGAAGAGGAGGAAATCAAACGGCGAATTCAAGAAGGAATTGAACATGAAGCAAGAGAGGTTGAGAAATCTGTTGAATCTGTGATGACGCAAGCGCAAGAGCTAATCCGCCAGATTAGGGATTTGGGTCAACCACAACTGTCTCGAACTGAACAAAATATCACAAAACTCAAGCAACAATTGAAGAACATAAAACAATCACAGGTCAAATTAAAGGAAATGGCTGATGATGAGTTCTACACTCAAACGGATTCTCTTCTCAACCAAATTGAAAAACTTGAAATAAATGAATCAGCCCAGGGAAAGAGCGACTACAGTGTTGGTACATTTGTAGCACACGAGGTACAGCTGGGTAGAATAATAAAACCACGAAGGCTGGAACTGGTTCATGAATTCGGTGAATTTGAAGCTGCATCCGGTATAGCGTCAAAACCAAATGGCATGATTGCTGTCTGTGATTCTAATTCAGATCCTAAACAAGTGACCGTGTTTCAAAAGGAAAATGACGAATATAAGAAGCAATGCCAATTCCAGGTTGAAAAATCTGATGATCAAAGTCTCCTAGATATAGCAGTCTCTGGTGATGAGCAATACCTAATAGCAAAGTTACCATTAACAGCTGCAGCAACAGGCTTAAGACCTATCCCAGGGTTCGATGTTTACTCCTCCGATGGAAAGCTTCAGAAGACAGTAAATGTAACACAAGACTCAAAACAAGGGCAGGCAACTTGTTCTCTTGCCAATACTAGAGATGGCAGGATCCTAGCAGGGTCGGGAATTGAAGCTGAAGGGGATAACCCTGTCACATTCGTTATCACAGAACATGATACAGCAGGAAATATCCTCAAGACAATACCCACAAGTATCCTACCAGGACGTATTGCCGATATACGCTGGATGCACGTAGCTGTGATTGGTGTTGACGAACACAAAGTTTGTGTGTATGATTTGCAGTCAGGGAAGGAAACTCTAAACTTTGACATCCCCGATCCATTTGGCATTTGTTATGATGATGAGTCTGACTGTATGCTGATAGGAAGAGTCACAGAGAAAGATGATGGGAATCCAGTAGATGGTTCCTTTGTCATAGAGCAATACTGCAGCATGACGGGTAAACTAGTGGCTGTTCTTGCACACGGATTGGAATGTACTACAGGAATGACCATCACACATGACGGAATGCTTGCTGTTGCTGACAAAAAGACAGTCAAACTGTACAAAATGGGCTAGAAGAATATGGACTGCTATTATGTTGAACATAATAGAAACCAAACCAGAATCAAAGATTGATAGTTAGTCCCAACCATTTTAAAAGTTGTACACCTATCTCCGGGACTTATTTACCTAATATGTTCTGAAAAATATTGTTTTCTTTGTTTTTCTTTCATCTATTGCATGTAAATTCGCCTTGGTGTTATTTGCTATGTAAAGTTTAACAGTAATTAGTTTATGTATATTTCATTATGCTTTAATCTTTGAAGTATCACCTGTGTGTTACCTTCTACGCTGTAAAATGCTTTCATCATCAGAAATTCACGCGCCAAAAATTATTATACATTTGACGCTTTATTGCGCATTAAATGTTTATTAATTTTGAAAATGTACATGATGCAATCATGTTTTGAAAAATCATGAAAGACAAATCTGTTCATATCACTAGACTTAATAGGTCCGACATGCTTAAGGGATGGGGTATGAACATTTGGACAGTATTTATTGTGGGGCATTAGAGCACATCAGACATATCGAATTGCATTCTGAATACGAAGAATGTCCTTCTGATATCAAATAATTTTAAATTTTTGAAATTCGCTATGTAATACACATTTTATGGCAAATGATTACAAATTTATATTTTTGATATTCAGAATGCAATTCGATATGTCTGATGTGCTCTCATGTCCCACAAAAAATATTATCGAAACGCTCATTCCAGATCCCTTAATACAAGTATGGAAATCAATTCAATTGTATTGGTGCAATTGTTAAGATAAGTCCTACAATGTTGGGCACCTACAATACGTCGCTGAACTCCATATCCAACTGCTTTCAAGCTCAAATAGGATGAAATTGAAAAGCAAATAACATCAAGAAATTTGTTGCTGTTGTACAAATTGTGATGCAGGATATAAAAACATTGTCTTTCAGGACACATCTTTTAAACCGCAGTTGTAATCGATATTGTCATCTGATTTACTGTTAAGATATGAAGGTTTATAAAAAAAAAAATAAGAAGAAAATAATGAGATACTTTTTGATCATATTTTTACCTATAATTTTTAAAGTATGGTATCAATTTAAAGCCAGCTTTATCGGGCACATGTTGGTGGTTTTAATTCAAAATGGCGCATATGAAATATCCATATTATTATTACCATTATTAATCATTATCATTATTAGCTTCATATGTAGGGTGAAATTTGCTCTAACATTATATTTTTTATCATTGCGATTTGTTTCATAAATGTTATGTTAATTAATTATGCAAATTTATTAAAATTATGCAAAGTTTAGGATACAAGCTGTCTGCAGCAAAATAAAATTGATTATTAGAGACAGCTTGTTGGCATATTAATTGGCATATTTGAGTAGGCTAACTACAATTTCGCCAGGTATAATTAATATGATTTATATACAATACAAGTTACCTCTTCAGACTCAGAGTTTGCTTCGGTTATTTGGAGGGCATTGTGAAAAATCTAAACATTTTGCCTTTGGAACCGAGGAATATCCCGAGGGGCGCATCATGCCCGACATATTACTGATGCAAAGTTATTAGCCTCATACATAATACTGTCACTTTCATCTATTCACTTTACAAAATAACACACAATTTTCCTCAAAAATAAACAATTTTTACGGTTTACCTTTCCAAAAATCGATCAGGCTAAAACTGGACAGCTCTGGACGACCAATAACAGAAGTGCGAATCACAATCTGTGCAAATATGGTAGCGCCCAATCCAAATACGCCATCCAGCGGAGGTTACTAATATTTAAGCCGATGGCGCGGAGGTCCACTGTTGAATATTAGTAACCGCGTTCAGCGTTTGCGTTTTGGCAAATAAATAAAAATGATTGGATCGCATGTATCACGTATATTAATGAGGTTATGAATCAGCGGTATCATCATAATTCATAACCTCATTAAAAACGCGATGCGTGCGATCCAATCACATTTAACGCGAACGCAAATCGAGGTCAAAATATCTCACAATTGATCGCAAAATGCGTAATTGTTCGAAAGTAAATATTTGTAACCTCCGCTGGTTGTTGTATTTGGATTGTGCGCTACCATATTTGAACAGAGTGTGATACGCACTTTTGTTATTGGTCGTCCTGTTTTACCCCGGGCGATTTTTGGAAAGGGAAGATGTAAAAATCAATTTTTACAAACTTTTGAGCAAATTTTTGTGTTATTTTGTAAAGTGAAGAGATCAAAGTGACGGTTATAAATGAGGTTAATAACTTGTCGGATAGGCTTTTACGACGGGAATTCATAACAATTAGTGGGTTTTTAGCGGGTTCGCCGTCGGACAAGTTTAGAACTGTCAAGCTTTCGTCAGGAGTAGCTCTGACTTCTTCAGGACAAAGTACCTAAGAATGAGACATGTTGACCGCCCCTTGTCTACTGATGACTAATTTAGCAGATAGGCGAGGTCTGCTTGTTTTCTGTTGACAAGGGACAGTCTTCAGTGAACGGCTCTTTTCAGAGCCACCAAAACTTACAAATTCAGCAGATAGGGGAGATCTGCTTGTTTCTGTAGACAAGGGGCAGTCTTCAGCAAACGGCTCTTTTCAGAGCCACCAAAACCTTTATATTAGCAGATAGGCGAGATCTGCTTGTTCTCTGTTGACAAGGGGCAGTCTTCAGTGAACGACTCTTTTCAGAGTCATCAGTAGACAAGGGGCGGTCTACATGTCTCATTATTAGGTACTTTGTCCTGAAGAAGTCAGAGCTACTCCTGACGAAAGCTTGACAGTTCTAAACTTGTCCGACGGCGAACCCGCTAAAACCCACTAATTGAGGTTAATAACTTTGCATCGGTAATATTTCGGGCATTGTAAAAAATCTAAACATTTTGCTTTGGACCTCGGAATATCCTTCCCATGACCACGGCGCGGCCCTTAGGCAGTTTCCCAGTATACGGCACGGTTATAATCCATGCAAACGTTACCCCCCCCGACTGGGTGTATTTACTACGACTGACTGACAACAGCGGGAATCGCTCGCATCTTTTATATTGACCAAATGAAACTTTTATGTTCAAAAAGGACCGTGTCATCTCAACACATTCCGTTAAACAAATTATATATCAGGTTTTGACATTTTAAACAAAATTGAGCCAATTAACCATAAACGTTTAAACATGTTCAACGTTGTTGCCAGATATATATTCCGACATTTGAACATGACTAGTGAAATGATTTCCGATGACGCATCATTCTTTCACTTCCTCCATTGCAGACTAAAAATGATTACACAAAAGTATTTTACCTTTATAAATCACTACTGATCACCACTGTCTCAATATGTTTCTAGAAATACCCAGAACTATATGAAACTGTCCTTAAAGTAATGCTGTAACTTAGTTTCATTTATAGGAAAAGATTTTACGTAAAGGTGACGGGGTATTATGAGTAATAATTTATTAATTTAGAAAGTTTGGCTTGTACGTCAAATTGTAAAGCCTTCACATGTATAGGCACGTAAATGTAATGCATAATGTCGCAGCTATAGTGATCTAACTTTGGTTTTGATTAGAACTCCAACCTGCTTTCACACAAGGAAGTTGTTACGATTGCAGCAGTTTATTTAGCAACAAGATTGGTGAAAGATGGCAACAAAATACCCCTCTTTTGCTTCTGCTGGAACTATAGTATTATCAAACCTGTCTTTTCATAACTGTAATATTAATTTTAGTATAACAGTCAGGACAAACGGCACTGAATAAAATGGCTGCCAAATACCCCTCTTTCACTTCTGCTGCCGTCGACGACCTTGCTTGTCCGATATGTTTTCAGTTCTACGTCAAACCACACGAACCTAAGAATCTACCAAAATGCTCACATATGTGCTGCTCTCTTTGTTTGAAGAAGATGACTGAAGGAGGATTGAAAACTGTCAAGTGTCCACAGTGCAATAAGGTATCCAACCTGCCAGACGAAGGAGTAGATGGGTTGATAACAAGTTTGACTGTAAGAAACTTGGCAGAAAAACATCCAGAAGGTATCAAGCAGCGCAAAGAACAAATACAACTCGATTTTGATCAACAAAAGAAACAAAAAACTGAAAAGTTGAAAGAAGAGGAGGCAACCAGAAGGCAAATTCAAGAAACAATTGAACACGAAGCAAGAGAGGTAGAGAAATCTGTTGAATCTGTGATGACGCAAGCGCAAGAGCTAATCCGTCAGATTAGGGATTTGGGACAACCAAAACTGTCTGAATCTGAACAAAATATCACACAACTCAAGCAACAATTGAAGAACATAGAACAATCACAGGCCAGATTAAAGGCAATGGATGATGATGAGTTCTACACTCAAACGGATGGTCTTATCAATCAAATTGAAAAACTTAAGATCAATGATTCAGTCCAGGGAAAGAGCGACCACAGTTTTGGTACATTTGTAGCACACAAGGTACAGCTGGGTAGAATAATAAAACCACAAAGACTGGAGCTGGTTCACGAATTCGGTGAATTCAAAACGGCAACTGGCATAGCGTCAAAACCAAATGGCATGATTGCTGTGTGTGATTCTGAATCAGATCCTGAACAGGTGACTGTGTTTCAAAAGGAAAATGACGAGTATAAGAAACAATGCCAATTCCAGGTTGAAAACTCTGATGGCCAAAGTATCCTAGACATAGCAGTATTTGGTGATGAGCAATACCTAATAGCAAAGTTACTAGTACCAGCTGCAGCAACAGGTTTTAGGCCTATCCCAGGGTTCGATGTTTACTCCTCCGATGGAAAGCTTCAGAAGACGGTAAATGTAACACAAAACTCAAAGCAGGGACAGGTAACTTTATCTATTACCAATACCAGAGATGGGAGGATTCTGGCAGGGTCGGCAATTCAAGGTGAAGGGGGAAACCCTCACAAATTCTTTATCACAGAACATGATACAGTAGGAAATCTCCTCAAGACAATACCCATAAGTATCTTACCAGGACGCATTGCCGATATACGCGGGACGCACGTAGCTGTGAGTGGTGGGAATCAAGACAAAGTTTGTGTGTATGACTTGCAGTCAGGGAAGGAAACTCTAAACTTTGACATCCCCAATCCATTTGGTATTTGTTACGATGATGAGTCTGACTGTATGCTGGTAGGAAGAGCCACAGAGAAAGATGGTGTAATGATAGAACAATACTGCAGCATGACGGGTAAATTAGTGGCTGTTCTTGCCCACGGATTGTTTGGTCCTTTATTAGGAATGACCATCACACATGACGGACTGCTTGCTGTTGCTGACAGAAAGACAGTCAAATTGTACGAAATGCACTAGAATAATTATGGAACAATCTGCTGTATACGTTGAACACAAAGAAACTGAACCAGAATTAAAGATTGATAGTTCACAACCATTTTAAAACCGGAAAGCTACCCCTACCGAAATGAAAGCCTTCATTCTAGGCAGTTAAGACAGGCAGACCTGGAAGCACTATAGGCAGTTTCTAGACACGTAAAATGGTGAAAATGAAACACTATAGGCAGTTCGTAGACCTTCACCTGAAACTCTAATTTAGGCAGTCATTGAACTTAACTCAAAGAAGCACTAATTTAGGCAGTCGACTGCCTCAAATGAAGCTCTAATTTTGGCAGTCGACTGCCTCAAATGAAGCTCTAATTTAGGCAGTCCACCTCAAATGAAGCTCTAGTTTAGGCAGTTGTCGACCTCAAAGAAGCACTAATTTAGGCAGTCGACTGTTTAAAATGAAGCTCTAATTTAGGCAGTCGACTGTTTAAAATGAAGCTCTAATTTAGGCAGTCGACTGCCTCAAATGAAGTTCTAATTAAGGCAGTCCACCTCAAATGAAGCTCTAATTTAGGCAGTTGTCGACCTCAAAGAAGCACTATAAATTTAGGCAGTCGACTGTTTAAAATGAAACTCTAATTTAGGCAGTCGACTGCCGCAAATGAAGCTCTAATTTAGGCAGTCGACTGCCTTAAATGATGTTCTAATTAAGGCAGTCAACTACCTAAAATGAATATCTAAATCAGGCAGTCGGCTTCCTCAGATAAAGCTCTAATCCAAGCAGTCGTCAACTGCCTCAAATTAAACCAAAGCTTGCGATTTTACAGGCAAATCGCTGGATGTCTACCGATTTTAAAATCTGCACTTTTATGTTCTAATCAATGGAAAGCACGGTGCTAGTTTTAATGTGCTAATCAATGAAATGCACGGTGCTAGTTCTCTTATTCGAGAATGCTTTGTGTACAAATCAATAGGGCATGCAATGGAGCAAACTGCACCATTTAAGTTGGGTTTTTGGATCATTGTGTCTTTATTTCTTGAAAGATTTTAACGAACGAGGTCTTAAATCCGATATGAAAGATGCTGGTTCTAATTATGACATATGTGACCCCTCGGCACAACTGAGCCCGGATGTCGCCAGTGCCACTATTGAGATATGCTCCATCGAACTTAACAATAACAATAGGAAACAAAGGAGGTATTGACTGTTTTATTGATTTTTCACTACTTAAATGTCAAGTACTATAGACATGATATACATCATTTTAAAGCTAATTTCAAGCAGAATATTTTGGTTGAATATCTCAAAATGATGATTGGCGACTACAGGGCTCAGTTGTGCCTAGGGGTCACATATGTCTGTTTAGGATATAGGCCTACAGGATTAAAAAATAACAGGTACCGTACCTTAATTGTGTTGCATCCTGTTATATACAACATGCCAGTATATATAATCCAATTTTTTCTCTGTGTTTTTTTATACCGTTGCAACAGATGCTGTCTTTATTGTGTTTTTTTGTTTGGCATCAAAAAACTATGTGTCAAATTGTTTGTTATGTTTGTCGTAAATAGCAAAATGCATTTAAAACATTGAACTACAAGCCTAGCAAACATATTTGAAACGTTTTACATAAAATGTTTAAATATTGGGAATTGGGATATATAACCGGTATAAAGGGAATCAAACGTTTTGCTGCAAAATATTCTAACATAATAATATTTAAGTGTTGACAAAATATTTTGGGAAACTGTGTGCCCCAAAACATTTTTTACAAAAACATTTTGACAACATTTAAAAAGAATGTTGTAATGTTTTTTTCCATATAAAACATCTTTATTTACGTTAAAAACTTTTGAATAACATTCAAAATCATTTTTGAAAGCTTGCTGCCAAACATTCTAACATAATGTTACTTAAATGTTGACAAAATATTTTGCAAAATTGTGTTATTGTAGTGTTTTTTTCATATAAAACGTTTTTATTAATGTATACATGACATAACTTGGCATTTAAATGTAATTAAAATGTTTAGACCAAAACCAAAACATGTTTATAATCATTTAGAATGTTTTAAAAACATTTCTGTGTTTCCTGGGTTCTGGTTTTTTCAAGTAATCTCTTAAAATTTTAGGAAACTAAATTATATCTCTGATAAATTACAATTCTGGCAGAACGTGTTGCCACACCAGCATTGTTGTTAAAAGCTTGAACTTGCCAGAGCTACATATGTTATACTTCCGCATAATCTTTGTACAAGAGTTGAAAATGCACATTCAGCTACACTCTCCCTTCCACACTTTTCAATATTGAGGGACTATAATGTAGAAATGGTGATGATGTTGTCCATATCAACATTGACTTATGGTAGCGGGAAATGATGCTGCCCAATTTACGCTTTGGTCTGGCAACATTTCCGCCAGGATTGACTTTAAAGATCATCTTACAGCATTATTATTAAACTGACAAATTTTGTCACATATTGGGCTATTCCATTCAAAGTCCACACCTGTGGAAGATTTAGCTAGTCTTCTACAGAGGAAGTATGAGTTTTGAATAGAATAGAAAGTTGGGTAACTTCTATTTGCAATACTTACTCCAGTTGTGGAAGATATAGGTAAGATCATCATACAGAGCGAGTATGGGTTTCAAAATGACTAACCCTGACCAATTACATTTGAAAAACATACTCCCCTGTGGAAGATATTTCCAAAATCTCCTGCAGGGGTAGTGTGGATTTTAACTGGAACAGCCCATTTGTTCCCATAAATCAGAATACAATTACCAACACGGGGCTCACATTATGGACTGGCATTGCATGCATTGTTGAGCATATTTGAAACAAAATTGAATACCTGAGTGGAAGAAGGGCCCAACTGACCAACTCCATCAAAACTGTTTTTGAGATATTAAGAAAAAACTTAATATTTGGAAAAGTTTTATAGACAGAATATTTTCATCTTCAGGGGACCTTTAATACATGAACATACAATATTACATACATTCGTAATTATATATGATGTTTCCATGGCAACGGTACAGGTCTTAATATGAGCTGGAGTTGGGCCCTTCTTCCACTAATATACTGCAAGTGCTAGTTCAGTAAGCCGATGTGTTATAAATAGCTATAGAAATTTGGTAATTATCCATTAATTGCACAAGTAGAAGCATGTAATATGTTAGCAAGAAAGTTTATTGTAGTGAAAAACAGATTTCATGGATGAACAAAATTCCTCTTTAACCCAATATTTGTGGAGTTGGGCCTTTCTTCCATGAAAACCATGATTAAGTGTACATGGAAGACTATTTAGAGAGTGGATTTTGGCTCATCTTTCACACACAAGGAAGAACAGTCTGCTGGCAATAAAATGGTGGGTCTAACTCATTTTTGTAAAAAATTGGAGTTGGGCCCTTCTTCCACTCAGGTATTCAATTCTATGAATAAAGCTAAACATTTACGTATTTCTTGTCCCTGATACTTCCTGTGAAACAGGGAAGTAAGTGTTTGAAGAGATTTATCAGGAATACGATATTCGGATTTCAAAGTTTTTTCTTAGTAAAATTCCAATAAAAAAACTCACATGGATGGTATGATGTCATCGGAAGATGAGGACGCCCTCTGAATCAATTGGTCTACCAACTGAGGCACATTTATGACCAATTGATTCAGAGGGCGTCAAAGGCATCAGACTGAATTGCCGAAACTGTCTGGAAGATGTGAGTTTTTTATTGGAATTTTACTAAGAAAAAACTTTGAAAAAAAAGGAAGTCAGTTAATCTTTATTGGCAAGCATGACCAAGCCGCATTTGAAGAAATCCAATTTTATCCATTACTCCATTTAAATGTGATCATGCATTCATTTTAAGGAGGCACACAGGATCACTAATTATCCATTATTATTCACCTCATAACTCGAAAACTATTCATGTAAAGTATATAAAAGTATACATTTTTTGAACGGAAATGAGCTCATAAATCCATTTAAAATGTCAGTTTTGGGTCAAAAAGTACAATTTTCGAGAAAATCCCAAAAACGGCTTTTTTGACCAAACATTTTGGTCCGCCATAAAAAATTATTTGAAAATCAAAAACTGTAAAACGTGAATTTTATTCATTTAGACAAATAAATCTAGAAAGTGTTTTTTTATTTTTTCGAAATTTTGCTTAGTTTTTAAAAAAAAAAAAAAAAATCAGTAAAACCGTGCGACCCGTGTTCAAATTTTTGAATCATGGGTGATAAAAAAGTTCTAGGCCCTAATTTAAAAAATGAAAAACACTATCTAGATTTTGGTCATATCTAAACGTTTGACTTAAAAACTTACCTCAGTGATGCTTCATTTAGACGCTATGGCGGACCAAAATGGTTAAAAGTGGTCAAAAAGTGAACTTGCGAAAATCGCGATTTAGAAAAATACAGCGGATTTTAGGTCCATTTTGAAGATTATTCCATAAATATATAATCCGGTGACTTGTGACGTTTGGTCAAGTTAGAAAATGAGAAGGGCGTCCAACTGCAGCAGATTGGCATTTTTTGGTGATTTAGAAGGTAAAATATACAATTTTACTAAATTATCCGTGCACATTCGGCAGATATTTATCCACATGGTGTAATCATTTTATTTACTGCAGTCTTGTTTCCATGGTGCAGCAGAGCTTCCGGCAAGCAAGGCTTGGCAAGCGCCATCAGCGGCATCGCGTCATCAGCGTTTGAGGAGCGACAGGCGGCGGACAGACAGACAGGTTACGCGAATAAGTTGCACAGTGCATGGTAGTGTTGCCGCGACGAAAGCATGATTATTTAAGCACAATTTTGTCCTGTTCCGTACAAAAAAAGATCATGCTCTGTATTAAAATTTGCGGACATCAGAACATTAAAAGTAGCATAGAATAACTGACAAGCAATTATTTTAGCAGATAATCAGTAAGTTTTATGAAATGAAGAATAAATTGAGACATATTATAATTGTGATTTCTGTTTTGTCCTAATTTTCTTAATTTTGCTTTAAAAATGCAATGTTTTTAATTTATCGTTTTGGTTATTTTCTTTCCTTTTTTTTTTTGGTGTTGACAAATATTGCATTTCATGTTCATTGTCCTTTTCTGAACCGCAAACATGATGTTGTTACTACTCGTTGCTTTTTCCTTTTAGTTAGTGCTTGAGAGGCACCACCACGGCCCGTCCGCGCCAATGAGATTTTAACGCCCGTTATAGCTAGGCCTACACCACAGGAATCCCAAGTAAAATTTGAAAAGATTCTGATGTGTCGCATTACTCAATATTCCGTTTTTGTTATTGTAATTGTTTGTAGTTATCATATTTTATTTTTAACTTTTTACGGAATATCAAACACATACAAAGGTCATAGGCCTATTATAGGCCTAAAGCTACAATAAAGTTGTAAAATATTTTGTACCGCATAAAAAGTGAATAAAATACAACAACAAAAATATAAAAAAAGTGTGTCTGTTGTTGTTTTCAATCAAATAAACGTGTAAAAATTGGGGTAAAAGTTGTAATATGTCTTGAATAAACTTCTTGTAAAACGGACAAAAAGTAGGCCTATATATTATGTTAAACGGGCAAAACACGGAGAGGTCACAAGAAAACTGAAAAACACGGAAATTGACATAGCCTAACAAAACCGAATTTCAAAAGTAGAAAACGGAACACTTGTGGCTTTAAATTAGATTGTGGTTTATGCAGTAGGCATCATGCTGTAAAGAGCGTTTTAAAACACTGCATGAAAACATTCACGAAAAATGCTTTAAAGCAGTTTACCTTTTAAAGTATGCAGAAAACATTATAAACGTGAAAGTTGAAAACCAGGCAAACATTGCAAATAAAAAGGCATTCGGCCAAAACATTCGCAAAAAGTGTTGTAAAACCAAAAGCTTTTATCGCAATCATAATCAATCAGGAGAGAGCGTTTGAAAACGCGAATCTTAAATCCGTGTTTTAATAACACTTTGAAACAATATTATTCAGGGCCTTATCTATATATGTATCTAATATAGGCCTACCGGTAGTAACTGCTTGCCTATTGTTATGGTCTTCAAAATTAAGGCGAGAGTCGAGACTGAACGACCATGAGGCCCCCGAACCAAGGCTGGGACTGCATAATTATAAGCTAATATAATAGGCCTATATTCTTGTCCAACTACACCAACTTGGTAAATCAAATAATAACAATGAAATGAATGAATGAATGAATGAATGAATGAAATAAGACACATTTTTAAACATAAAACAATAAGCCTAATGATGTACGGGCTAAGTCTAGCCTACTAGCAAAATATTTAGGGCCTACGTTTTCTATCGTATCTGCCAGATTAAGCGCATCATTACAGGGCTTCTTCACGGGTAACTATACTTCTTACAGATAAATTTCATCTTTTCAAGTTCAGAATGAAACTTGAAAACAAAATAAAAACAAACAAAAAATTCACTAAATTATGTTCATATAAAAAACCTATAATTTATACCACTATATCAGCACTTTTTTGGCGAAATTTATCGAGTAGGCCTACTGATTCTAGGATGGGGACGGTGGTGGTCTGTCGGCCCGCAGTTTCGCAATGTAATGGTGCAAGCTTTACCTACCTTGGAAGAGATCAATACGATAAAATACGGTAGTTATCGCGATTGGCGACTCCAGCGCCTCAATCAGCAATCACCTCGCCCATCCAGTTTATCATGTGTGCGTGTCTTTGCTAGCTATACGCCACAGCACGCCGTTTGAGAACGCGATATATTGCGGGAAAACAATGATTTATTTGCTTTTGCATTTTGACGAATTTTTAATGAAAAAGGTGTCTTTAAAATAGCTTTTCTTATGGTTCAAATTTTAAGATTTCTTTAAAATCTATTAATGACAAGATAAAATACGGTTTGAAGATGACATTAATGATGAAAACTCAATTTTGGCCATGTAACACTTCAGTGATCCTGTGTGCATCCTTAAGGTGGGTGGTTTGATGTTATCATATGTGATACGATCAAGCAATATAAGTCATTTGTCGGGCAGAAGGGGAGCAAAATCAAAATGCAGTTTTCAATTTAATTTTATGTGTCATTTGCAGAACTTTATTTTGATGAAACCTTCATCACAATTGGACATATGCTTTCAGAGATATGTCCATTTTAGTGTTGCTTAGAACAATAAAATACAAAAGAAGCTGAATATTATCTGCTTTATTTCAAAATCAATTATAGACGACTCATTCAGCTTGATCACATTACAAAATTATTATGGTGTTAACCCCTGACTGTTCCCAACTTGATCCCAACCCATATCACTAAGCAATCGGTAGATGCCTCATTTAAGACAGACCATCACAATATGTTAATTAGGGTGAGAGGTTAAACGCTAACCCTAATTAACATATTGTGATGGTCTGTCTTAAATTAATTAACATATGTGACATGATCAAGGGGAAGGAGTCACATGTCGACCCTGGTCAAAAATGAGTTTTACACATGTTTCTAAAAGGGACATTTAGAGCTTTCAGAAACTGAAAATCCCATGTTGATACAACTTTTCTTTGCAAAGTTATGTCAATTTATCAATTGCTGAAAACAATGCAAAACAAAAGAATTTTAGCACTTTCTTTGCCAATATCTCACAATCAATATAGCGACATCCGACTCATTCCCCTTGATCGTGTCACATATCGTGATGGTCTGTCTTAAATGAGACATCTACCAAGAAATCTGATTCCAAGTTTTGAGTTAAATTGCTCTAGTGACTGGGATATTAGAAGCATAACATATGGCCCAAAGAACAGTTAGAGCAGTACGCCATCAAGGGAACATATTTCAGGCCTAAAATTTCACCGAGTTACACAAATCGATAATCAATTGCATAAATTATCTCTCTTAAGGACTTGCACCAAGGCCATATATTAATATATATGTAAATGTACATTTAAGCCACAATGTATAATTATTTTTTATTTGTTGCCAAAAGTTATGAAATAATATTAGTAACAACTGTCAGGAAGGTTTTCTGGTTATTTTAAGTGGAAATAATGAGGTACCATGAAAGAAAACCCACTTACTATCTTGGCTGCTTAACTATGGAGCTGTATGGGTATTTAATGTCTTTCTATAAAGACATTTCTTCAAATTTAGCTGATTGAAATTAAGATGTAAGCTTTGACATGTGTAGGTATTACAATATGCCAAAAAAAAAAATCAGATTTGAACAAAATTAACTATGTTCATTTAAAAAGATTGCATATTATGGCTTTGATAGGAATAGTAGTCGTAGGAATACTTGGTGTAAGTTCCTATAGTCCATTTGGCTCCCTCCTGATAGTAGTGTCTGTGTGTGATACATTGGCCTGAGGTACTCACACCTCCATCACCACAATTTCCACTGAATTCTCCGCACGCAGGTCTGAGATGTCTACCTTAGACCTATCCAGGGTACACACAAAATACTACCTTTTCACATAAATACACACACTTCCTACCGTTCCACACGCGAAGATGAGACTTATACAAAACATAATTGGTGCATATTTGTAAATTTTGTGCACATTTGAGGATGTAAAAATAAAAAGACCAGATTTATTTAAAAGACCGTTATCGTCGCTGTGTTTTGAATTCTTCCTATAAATAGAGGCCGTCAGTGTGACGTCATCACTGCGATGTGAGTTCAGGGTGCCCCGTTTCTACACACGCACAGCTTCCATGGCCCTATGGTGAGGAAGGAACAACTAGGCCATGATGTTTCGGGCTAGTGATACATGGTGCAATCTCAGGTAGTGTACATGTAAGACGCAGTCACTACATGCGGCATAGTGCACTACAGATGCAATGTCTTTGATCATGCATGAATCACACACAGGCGCTACTGTCTCGGGAAAGCCAAATGGATTATAGACAAAGTCAAAATTCACTTAACCCATGCCTGAGGTCTTGATCGGTCTGAGCATAAAAGTGAAATGCCAAGGCACCGGTGTGAAAGTCCTGTTCTATAATTTGCTTTTATCCTCTTCTGCTCTCCTTGTGTTACTGGTCTCCTCCAGTCTCCAAAGTGCTTTCACCTCTGAATCATGTCTTGACAACTCATGGAAGACGCTGCTATCTGCAGAATGGTAAAAAATACAAAAATGATGGTAATGAGTTGCTGGCACTGTGATTATTTTTGATTAAACTTATTTTCTGTGTCTTCAATTTCTTTTTAGGATTTCAATTATTCCCATATACAGGGTGTCTTAAAATGATTTATTTTTTATTTGATTTAATTGGATTTGACAACCCTGGATAACCCAAGAAAGCCTCTTTTTATGAAGCTTATTTCTTTTATTTTGAGTCCATTAGAACACTAGAACAGGTAGGTTGGGAACAGTCAGGGATTTACACCATATTCTTCTCAAAACTGAATGCCAGATACATGTTCAAGTATGGCTCTCTGTACATGGGACCGTCAGCTTAACATCCCCTCCAAAGGACGGAGTACTTTTATGATTCATTTACCCAATTCTAAATGAACAATTGGCAGGAGGGCAAGTCTGAATTTAAATTTTGAGATGTTGCCAATTAATTTCAGACTTTTTCCCCCCAAGTCGATATCCCAGCAAGTCTCCACTGCCGGGAATTGAACCCGGGAACCTCATGCACCAAAGGCAAAGATATATATAGATATATATTAGAAATAGTTTAAATCCACATCTGTCAATATCTGTAAGTTAATGTGAAGTTACTTTTAACATTTTTATACATTTATTATTACAATAATTTATTCCTTTATCATACACAGAAAGAAATTTTGAAAAGTCACAAATATTTCTAACCATGTTCACAGGGACGAGAGGTGTAAAGTTGTGGATCACCGCCGGGTTAACATCCTCTCCAAGGGACAGAGTGGATCACTTTTAATCTCAGTTCAAACAAAGGCAGAGAATATATTGCTTGCCTTGGTTTTTTTTAAATACCCTGTATATAGAATCAAATAAGGGAAGAAGAAATGTTGTGTTGCCCGTTAATGCCCACTACAAAATATTGAAAATATGTATATAAAGTTTTTACTGTATAAATAAAATGAATCTAATATTGTGGATTAACAGGGAAAAGTTTTCTTTCACTTGTCATGTAAGTCAAATGCAAACATGCAAATTCTAAACAAGTATAGAGGCCGTCAGCCTTTCGCCATCTTGTGGGTACAAATGATCTGCATGTTCATGCGTCGGACACTACGCGCAGGGCGCAGCTTGCCACGCAGCTGTTATCACGCATCAACGCGTTGATTTTGCTGTTCACGCATGGAGATCGAACGACCATCACAGCGTGTACCCACAAGATGGCGGCATATGACGTCACGCTGACGGCCTCTATTGGAATTTCTGTAAGGGCTCATATTGAAATACCCAACCACGTTTCCGCACAGATAGAAGGCAGGATTCCCCTCACTAAGCGCGCGCCTCAGGAAAGCTCGGTCATAAAACAGATGGATTATATGCATCAGTGATACACCCTGCCCAGGATTTTAACAAAAGGCGGCTAGCACAGGAAAGCTGCAGGATGGCGCACACCTTCCTGTCTAAGGGAATTTCAATATGAGCCCTAATATTAACAGTTATATAATATACCAATAATAATATTTTTTCTGCAGGTTTTCGGAATGGTGCGATTGTTCAGGGAAAAATCAGACTCTCTGACCTCCTCCATTTTACCTTTTGGAGGGCAATGCAACCTTTTGTTTTGCCAAGGCTAGTAAGCTTCTCTCACAGTTGGTGCAGGGGTAGCGCTAGAAGAAAACATTCCAGAGTCCGCAGGGACCCCCGAACTTGCAGAAAATTAAAAAGTAGGGGGTCCCCAGTAGAGTTTGGTGAGTCAGAGTTCACAAATGCAGCATAAATTGTATGTCTGCGGTAGCGCTGGATTGGGGTCTGCTGGGACCCTGAACATACAGAAAATTTAAAAATAGGGGGTCTGAACTGTATTTTGGTGAGTCCGGGACCCCAAAATGCAGTCTAGCGCTACCCCAGAGTTGGTGGTCTTGTCAAATGATATCAATGCAAGTGAAACTTTAATGTGTATATACAATAGCTTACCTTTATTACTGAGATACTGTTGTAAAACTGGCTGTATAACAGTCATAGAAATGCTGAAATTAACATGTGGAAAGGAGGCTCCTGTATCGGTATCTCTGAAAGAGGAGGAAGGAACAAACAAGAGTATGAATTAGATGGCAGATGAAAACAATATATTGTTGAGTAGTTAATTATTATTAAGTATTGTCATCAATAAAGTCTATAACAGGCCTTCTCAACTAGTTTATTCGAAGTGCCAACTGGAAAATTTTAGTGATCATGAAGTGCCAACATGTCAAGGGAGGACTCTGCGAGGTACATGTAGCGCGTATGCTGTGCGGGGATCCAGGGGCAGCGCCCCTGGAAGCTCATGGATTTTAAGGTTTTTTAAAGGCCCAGATTGGGTATTTTTCACCCCTTTTTGGTTCAAGATTTATGTGAAAAAATTATTAAAATTACCATGCGCCACTTCGTGCGCCACTTCGACTGACTCCAAGCGCCACAAAGAAATTTGTTGTATAAACCTTTATATCAAGTTTTGTGTCTTTGTGTATACATTGTCATTTTGTGTGAAAAAGGTGAAGACATTGTGCTTAATTTATTTCAACACACATACTTACACATGTATGTTGTGAGATATTTCTTTATTCAGGGTAAAACAAGCATTGCTTTCAAAGCAGACACTCATACAGAAGTCCCTCTATTAAGCCCCTGGTTATGAATAAAGTATCATTTAAATGTCATCAATTACGGTGCTTACAGATACACACTACACCTACTTACAATCGCTTCTGAATGGGGATCAACTGGGGAATGATTTTTTTATTACTGATAGCGGACACCCTCTCAAATGCATTTTAACCCTAACCCAACCGACCCTCACTAAAGCTCACTATTAAAACCACTGCATGTGCATGAATTCCATGTAATGCGATGACGTAATCAGCCTAAGTCATATATACCCAGGAATCGCTGGCTGGGCCAGCGTAACTCCTGTGGCTACAGGTCTTTGATCTTCTGTGTGGCATGCTAGGGTCCGAGGTTCGAATCCCGGGGGTACCAAGGTGACCTGTACATCTTTTCTCCTTTTTTGCTTTTTGTTTCCCTTCTGATAGCAAAAAACCATGGGTTAGGTTAGGGTTAAGGTTATTTGCAGCACATTACACATGCAGCACATTTAAAATACAATAATGGTCCCTCGTTCCTGGGTGATCCCAAGATAGAAAGTAAAGTATCATACAAATGTACCTGTTCAAAGGTAATTACAAACAATTAAACTTCATACAAACACAATTCACTTACCTGGAGTTGCTGGATATAATACCTAGTAAAGCCCCTGTATTAGCACACACTAATGCACCTCCACTAGCTCCGGAATGGACGGCACAGGTGGACTGAAAATGATGTAAAAACATTTTTGATGTATTGTTAGAAATGGCATTGGGCTATTCCAGTTGAAATCCATACACCCCCTATGGATCTCCCATACACACCCACATGATCTCCCTTACAGGGGGTGTACTCCCGGTGTAGATTTTAAATGGTGTCACATATGTAGGTAATCCATTTGAAATTCACACTCCCTATGCAGAAGATAATGGTCATATCTTCCTTGTGGTTTTCATCAAAGATTTGAGAAAGCACAATGGAGATGCATTTGTCATTGAAAGTGGCATTTTATGCTAAATCTTTGGCAAAAATGGGATTTCACTAACTTATAAGTTCCCCCTAATACATTTTAAAATAAGTCAAAAAATATTTTACAAAATGTAAAAATGTAAAAAGATATGTACCATATTCGTTCCAATAAGCACCCATGCCCCAATAAGCGCCCACCCAGAGTATTTTCAATTTGCTGAACAATTATTATTATCAGTGGACTTACTTGCAACATAACAGGCTGATGACCTATAGTAATGACCTTTGACATCACTCCTGATGTTACCGATGGCAACATGGTAGTGCTTGGTCCAATCAAAGCATGTCCTACTACATATACTGGGGCTCCTGTACAATTGGTTAAAATTAAAATTAAAAGTTACATGTACATAAAAGAGGGCATGGTGATGCTACAGTACAAAGAACAATGTATGACTACATGTATTACAAGGTAGTTTGGGATCCCGGTTTGGGATTCAAGGGTTCATAATTCATATGCCAAAATAACATACAATGTGACTGATCAAGAACAGGTCTTCATTTCATTATCTATGTCTAACCATGGGGTGGGAAGATGGTAGACAGGTACCTCAGAAAAGGTATTTCCGGGTGAATTCAGTACCGTACTAACAAATTACAGGCCTGCAGCATGATGATCCTCAAATGTTATGTCAAAACAACATGATTTTGAAAATGCCATATTATATTGTATTACTTACAATATTCATTAAGAGTAATTTACTTCATGGTGGTTAGTCCCTATGTCAATTGAGATAAACATGTTCTTTTAATTCTATTATCTGTATAGCGAGATCGAAGTGAAGAGTTACGATGCAAAAAGCAGTATCTCAATTTTTTAAAATTTGAGATACAGGCCAACAATCAATTAAGTTTACCTTTCCGGTAATGTTGCATACAAGCACTGGGTAAACCATGTAGTACTGTTTTGTTCTCGGAATTCTGCAGCTTCAGGAAGGCAAGGTCATAGGTTGAATGTGGACCTGCAGCAAATATTACTTCCGCACTCAGCCATTGTTGATGTGGGTGATCAACACGGACTTGAACTGGAACAACATAAAAATGGAATAATGCTAGTTATATTTATTATTAGCCCATGCGTAAGAAGTGATAAAAAAGTTACAATTTTGAAAAAGTGAAGAGAAAACAGAAAAATTCACGAATTCGGGTTTGCACACGGAAATTTGAAATAGTAAAAAACTGTGTAAAATGTCTAACTTTTGTGTTGATTTGCAAAGGAAAACAAAGAAAAGTGATAATTTAGCAGTAATCAACCACATGACCATTAAACAATCCATTCTAGCATTTATTCTAGGCCTACGATGCAAGATTCTGGCCGATACAGCTATCGGAAGTACACACAAGACAATTGATGATGCTAATGGGGATGTGTTGAGGGGAGACTGCAGTAAAAAGGTACATATAATTATATAAGACAAATTACACTTTTAAAAACATGAATGTATTCACTTTTCAGTGCTTTATAATGTAAAACAGAAAATCACAGAATCATCCAATTTGTAACACAGAATTTAAATTTTGTAACACGGAAAAATCATGGCTTTAGGTTTGCCAGTTAAAAACTTCTGTGAATCTATGCCAGAAAATACTGTGTTTTTAGTCCATTATTTTGCATTTAAAAAGTTCAGCATTATCATTAACATAAGATCTACATGTTTGTTTGAACAAAAAGGATGTTTTAAACCACAACTCTGCCCTGCTTTTGCAATTGCCTTAGGTAAGTTTTATACACCAATACGAAAAGAGCACATTGAGAAGGCGTGGGATTGGATTTACTTGACAAAACGGTGTGAAATGGCAATTGCCTTAGGTAAGTTTTATACACCAATACGAAAAGAGCACATTGAGAAGGCATGGGATTGGATTTACTTGACAAAACGGTGTGAAATGGCATAAACGACCCAAAATTAGATTGAAAATAGATTTAAAAAAATTAAACATGCTGAATTCAGCTGAAAAATCTCTGAGGCCAATTGATTCCAGCATGATCCATTATATTATAATCTTAAAACGACCTTGTTAAGGGCTGGGGTATGAACGTTTGGACAGTATTTATTTTGGGACATTAGAGCACATCAGACATATCGAATTGCATTCTGAATCTGAAGAATGTCATTCTGATATCAAATAATTTTGATTTTTGAAATTACAATTTAATACACATTTTATGGCAAATCATTAAAATTGATATTTTTGATATTTAACAGTACTTGAAGTAAACTTTATAAATCTGATGATTTATACTTAAAGTGTATGTAGGTGGGATGAAAAACCGACGATCAATTGAAAATTTTGACCTTTCGTATTGAAGATATGGATTTTTCCCCAAAACACCAAAAAAATTAGGTCTTTTGGGAAAAAATCCATATCTTCAATATGAAAGGTCAAAATTTTCAATTGACCGTCACGGCTTTTCCTCCCTGCTACATACACTTTAAAATATATCACAAGATTTATATAATTTACTACGAGGACTGTTATATATCAAAAATTTGAAAAATATCAAATTTTTATAATTTGTCATAAAATTTGTATTATATTGTGATTTAAAAAAAATGAAAATTATTTGATATCAGAAAGACATGCTTCGTATTCAGAATGCAATTCGATAGGTCTGAGGTGCTCTCATGTCGAACAAAAAATACTGTCGAAACGCAATAAACGCTCATTTTGGATCCCTTAATGTTACTACAGTCATAATGTTTTCATTTCCAGAGAGTTTCATAAAAACAATTAATTATCCTTAGACCTCAGATGACCCGCAATGACAAAAGGTAAACTATATACCGCTGCTGGGCAGGAAAAACTTCCTAAATTTTCACTGTTACTCATTTGGCAAAATAGGGAACAGAACAAAATGTCAAATTTGAAGGTATCATCATTTTGCAAGGGACACAAAAACTGTCTAACTGTTCAAAGATGTTGTTTTTTATTAGTTAACTCTCTCCACGCGGGTGGCGACTGCAGACGACAAGTTTTAATTTTCTTTTGTAAAAATTCAAAAATTTCAAAATTGTAACTTTATATGACCATATTTGGAATCAGCATGAAAAATGCATTAAAATGAGTACAAACAAGCCTAGTATTGGTTCAGTGGTTCTTGAGATAGCTCTTGATATTTTAAGAAAATGCTTTCAAATTTGACATTTTGTACTGTTCTCTGTTTTGCCAAATGAGTAACAGTGAAAATTTACATAAGGATTCCTGCTTAGTGATGATACTACTTACCATTACCCAACACTATGGACCACAACGGCCTCATCCCAATGTCATAGTTCAATAACCTCAATTAAACAATCATAGTGCAAAATTTGACCTCAAAGTTGCAGAGTATGAGTTTTAATACCCAAATTTTTCTGCTTAGTGATGATACTACTTACCATTACCAAACACTATTGACCACAACGGCCTCATCCCAATGTCATAGTTCAATAACCTCAATTAAACAATCATAGTGCAAAATTTGACCTCAAAGTTGCAGAGTATGAGTTTTAGTACCCAAATTTTCAAAGGTCATTCACTGAATATATCAATGTATTGGGGTTAAAGAACGGTGACCCTGATAGTTGAGCATGTTGTTGTTGTGGATCCTAGTGCAAATCAATAAAGCAGCAATTACAAAGTGACTCTAGCTTTATGATCACAAATAATGGCAAATAAATGTTCTGTACACAAACCTTTATTTTTCTTGGCATTTTTGATGACATGATAACATGTGACAATGATGCCCTCTGACCTCTCTAGAATAACCCCTGACCCCCAGACTGCACCCACTCTCACAAGGACTACACCGTGCATGCTCTGTTCAATATTGCTCATGTGGGAACCTGTGAAAAATAATATTATGGTGAACAAGAATTAAAAAAACAAAGTCACATATTGATATTCTGATGCATTTTTTACAACATTTCTGAGGATAATTGTAAGGGGTTGTGCAATAATTATGAGCCCTGGGGAGGGTAAAATGGGGGAAGAAATTTTGGCGAGCCAAAGGGGGGACAAGCAATTTTTGGCAAGCCAAGAGGGGGGAAGCGATTTTTGGCACACATTCATGGGGCGCGTTTTTAATTAAACGCTCTAACAAGGCTTCAGAAAACAGTACAGAAACGCTTTAATATGCAAATTTTCCTGCTCGATGCGCTCGCAACATACATCTAAACCATTTAAAGTTTGCAAATTGGGATCCCAAAAATTGGCATGTTTAGTTAGGGGGGGGGGCAAATATTTTTTGGCGGGCCGAGAGGGGGGGGGGGGCCCATAATTATTGCACAGCCCCTAAGGGGTATTTGCTTTAAATTGCTTACACTTGAGAATATAAAATCAGCAGCTGTAATCAATATTCTATTGTATTTTTTCAACATTTCTGTACTCTTTCGAACTGCATAAACCATGCAGTATTGCTTTGAATTACTTAAAATATCCCATGTAAAGTTATATGTTCACAGAACCTGGCGTAGTGTGAGAGTCATTTTATTGGTGTGTACCAAGCTTGATTGAGGGGTCACAGCCAGTTTTTGGCAATTTCAATGAGATTTTTAAAATCTTTCACTTTGATTGGGGTCCTGTGACTCTGTGCTATGCCACTGTTTACAATGGACACACCTTACCTCTCACGATAGTATCTTCATACACTATCGGTTCACTGTTGCCATCCCAATGAACAAGCGCCCTCAATGAGTCCAATACAGACTGAATAGAACAGGCCAGTGACAGACCAATCCATTCATTGGCTTTCCAGCATAGAGGAGCGACAATCATGCCTACAAGTCTCCTGTTAATAATGACAAATGCAGCAATACAAAATACTTTCTTCAATTCAGGGTTCCTGCACCTTGAAGGCTTTCAAATTCAAGGAATTTTCAAGGACTTTCAAGGTCCAAAAGCATGATTTTCAAGGACTTGCCACAACACAAAAATCATGATTTTCAAGGACTTGCCAACACAAAAATCACGATGCGGCTCATTATGTCGCACATATTAACAAAAGTAACAGCTCCTCTCCACTTCCCAAATTTTGTCAAAATTATACTTTAGGTAAAATTCCAATTTTCAAGGACTTTCAAGGACCTTGTGCAAATTTAAGGACTTTCAAGCAGGTCATATTTTTTAGCTGACATCAAAGGGTGAAGGGTAACATTAAGGTATAAACGCAGCTCTTTAAACTAAACTGGATGTTCATATTGGAGACATAAACTGTCATCTGTTGATGTGATGGGTCACATATAAAATACGCAATTCGACAAACTTATCTGTACCTTTTTCTTGGCGACTCATTCCTGGGGATGATATAGACTCCTCCACCCTCTGATCCAGGCATGCAGCGAGCATCTGTGATGATCATTGCATTGCCAGGGCCTGAGGTATTTGTTACGATGCCTTTACTAACACTGTTAAGGAACACCGATGGACACATGGAACCAAATGGAGTACCACACAGATACAGGGGATCACCCTGGTGTAAGCTGCTGCTTGAGTGAAGCAATGGTTTCCTAGATGTAAAAAGTTAAAAAATGATTTGATTTGATAGCAATGATGTGAATGATTTTGTGATTTTAAGAGATGGCAACATTTTATTGCAAAGATCAGGTGGACTCTGGTGCGAGTCATCTGATTAGCAAGTCACTGAGCTTTTGGTTGCTCTGAAAAAGGTATAGTCCATCAACTCAGAAGTACAAAGTAAATAGACCTCGGAAATTGGAGGTATGAGAATAATTTATATTACAGTGCAATGCGTGTGTACGTGCTTCTTTGGCGCGCCTACTACTGCGCACACCACACTCTATATGTGTGACCCCTGATGCCACAGATTTACTTTGTACTTCTGAGTACATGTTGCATGTTGGTAATTATTAGAGTTGTCTCTTTCAGAGTGAGTTTGTAATTACTTTTTGAATATACATTTTGAGATGAAGGGGCATGTATAATTGAAGCTAAGGCACCATGCCTAATTTGGTCATATGTAGCACTACTGGTGCCCCAATAGATACATGTACTAATGGGTCTTTTTATTGTACCCACAACATTGCACAGTGCTTCATAAAAATGAAAAATATTAACACTATATGAAATGTTAATATGCTCGATACAATTTATTACATCACCAGGGTACGATAGAAAGAGCCATAAGGTACCCAACTGGGCACCGATACTCCGATAGCGCAATATAGAACCAAATTTGACGTGGTGCCTAACCCGCTTGAGAGAATAATAACACTTTACCTGCTTTGGAATAAATTTCAATCCCATATAAGACCAATTCATTTTAATTTCAGATTTTTGTAACAGGAATACTTCCTGTATTATATAATAGTGTGCATCTGAAATTGTGTTTAAGGTAGATCTTGATCATGTAATGCAGTACATGTATCAGAAATCAGAAATCCAAAACAATTAAATCAGACTATGATGAGCTAAAAAGCACCATATTGACACACCATATTGTTACAGTACATGTACCATACCTGATTTTTGTAACCCAATCATCCATATTCTTAATCTTCAACATAGCCATCCAGCTAACAAAGTTCTCTACTGTATCATCTTTGGTCAAAGAACTCATCCCGACGGGTTCAACCAAGTGTTTATCATCATCCCAAGTCTTTGTAGTCTTCCCTCGCTGAGAAGGCTTCCCATCATGCCCTGGTACTTCCTCTGCAAAACGCCAGTTATCATTTGCTGGAAACAACCTCTGAATCTCCTCCGCTAAATCCTCGCATTTCCATAGTACAATCAACTCTGCATCAAATACAGTGAAAGTCTTGCTGCTATTCCTTGTCTTTGCATGATTTCTTTTTGCAACACCAATTTCTACTTTGAAGAAATCAAGATCTTTTGGTGAATAGTACCTAATATTCTTAGGAGTGGTTCCCCCAGGTTCAAACCAATGATGACGATATGGCTTAGTAGCAAATTGACTGTAGATTCTGGGTCTGTGTTTCACAAATTCTGTGAACACAATGCCACTTGTTAGAACAAGACCTTTGGAGGGGTGAATTAGGACACCGCTACAACTTAAGTCTATTGGCTCGTTGGCAGTTGATTTAGCATTAGTAGTGTGTCTGGAACTGGCGCTGTAGTTAGTATTTGTTGGCTTATTTACATGCACCACACAATTGTCCATGAATGTCTCCTCCATGACATGACAAGTGCTGTGTTAATTGCTTCTCTACGGTTAAAATCTAATGGGTAAAAAACAAGAAAAAGACAATTCACAAAAAAAATATTAAGTAAATAATATTTGCAACCTTGAGGTCTTCTATTCTGTCGGTCAGATATCCAGGCTTTTCCCTCTCTATAATGGATCTGGAGTGAAACTTTGCATTGGAATGTATCAAAATAAGTGATAGTCCGATAACCATGGCTATTAAATTTTCTGTTGGGCTTTTTGTTTTTATGTCCATGTACATTTGTAGCCTGTTGGACTTTTGATACTTGGCCGTATTTAAGCTCCCCTTGCATGACAATTATTGACAAGAGTCATCAGACTCAGATTACACCCATCGAATGTGTGTCATCGGCCCTCAGATTCATGGATTTATAATGAAAACAATTAACACCCTATGTAGGTATGCCAGGCAAACATTTTTGCTTGTCAGCGAAATTCGCCTAGACCGGGGACCAAATAGTACAAGGAACTAAATACGATGTCCTCATTCACAAACTGATACTATCTGTCCATCGTATAAGGTTATTGCCGTACGGCAGTGTGGTGAAGGAATATACACTGTCAAGAATAGGCTCCATCATTTTTTTTTTCTGATCCCTCCCAGTCTCCCAAAACATCAAAAGCGTTGCACATTTACTTACTTTAAGACTGTCCTTTTTCATATACGCAGACAAAGTAGGGCCAAGCTACCTAGAAATGGTCAAATTTTGGCAAGAAATATCTCTGTGTAATCCTATGTAAGTCCCATATCACATCGTTATCGGCGATCGTGATTTTTTTTTCTGAAGTTTGGCTGGTACCCACTAGCGTCATGCATGTGATGTGACACAGCTAAAATAATCGACCGGAAATCGGGGATCATTAAAACGTCAACAAATTTCAAAACACAGACAGCAGTAAACTTAATGGCGAGCGGTCTGAATTTTGAGCCATACAAGTTTACGTGGTGAACTAGCTAGGGACCAAACACAATACATATTTAAATAGAAATTTCAATTTTTTTCAAGAACAGCTAGGTCGGTCAAGGAAACCTACATAAATATGTTTTCTATATACTTCACTTGAATCAAATATATGATTTTTTATGGTGATGAGACTGCACTCACACATGGAATTTTTGAGGGATTTTGATAGCAGTTCCATTAAAAAAAGCTGCTATCATCATGAGACTAAGATCTAGAAACACCCCCGTAATGCTGTTTTGGGGAATTTTGCTAGCAGCATCTTTTTGATGAAAGTTGATCTTTGAAAAGATGTAACTTTGCCACGGAAAGTGCTATGACAAAAAGGTTTTCAGTTTTGGCTTTCTTTACTCAAGGGCTTTAATTTGATATATAAAATGATGCAGTTTGATGGCAAATTTAAATTCACCTGGCATACCTACCCTATGGCATCTGCTAATGCTTAGTACGAGGAACCCATACCGTAGTAGCTCTGCACAACGGTATGGGACGAAGTGTATACAAAAAGCTAGTGCAACGCAATTGCATGGTTTCAATTAGAGTTTGCATTAAAAAATACAAGGCTCCTGTAGCGTAAATAGTTGCATGTTTGTCATAATATTAATTACACAGCTTCTTGTACTTTTTACCTAAACTTCTATGCTTGAAATTGTAATAAATACTCCATTATTTTATCCAGAATAAATAAAATTCATTAGCACATGATCCAAGTCGGCGCACCAAAACTGAGATGGCACTTCAGTGCAAATTTAGATAGGGCGTCACCAATAACGAAAATGTCATTTGTTGCCCGTTTTTCTAAGTTTGCGTTGCGAACTAGCTAATGCTATAACTTGACAATGCTTTAGGTATCCCAGGCAAACCTTAGTTAACACATTTGCTAGTCAGCGAAATTCGCCTAGACCGGGGCCCAAACACAATGCATATTTACCACAGAATTAAAACCAGAGAACCAGGACTCGACCGCCATCTTGATACAGGCATGGAGCAAAAATTGGGGGTATTCGGTTTCCCTCGGAATGCGCTCGAGGCATTCGTTGTCGTGCAAGCGACATGGGATGATGGGCGCATTTGAGAGACGCCTTGATCGACCTGCACTTGAGTACCAAGGCGCTTCAGATGAGGCGCAGAATTGTTTTCGTTCGTCTCCGCGCTTTTCGTCGGCAAGGACCGAATACCCCAATTTTCTCCCCATAGCTGACGGCGCGATTGTACGTGGCGGTATAGGGAGTCCCGGTTCTCCTTCTCTAATTCTGTGATATTTACATAGAATTTTGAATTTTTTTCGAGAACAGGTCGGTGAAGGAAACCTACATAAATATGTTTTCTATACTTCACTTGACCCAAATATATGATTTTTTATGGTGATGATCTAGTCGCACATGGAATTTTAGAGGGATTTTGATAGCAGTTCCATTAAAAAAAGCTGCTATCGCCATGAGATTAAGATCTAGAAACACCCCCGTAATGCTGTTTTGGGGAATTTTGCTAGCAGAATCTTTTTGATGAAAGTCAATCTTCGACAAGATGTAACTTTGTTAGGGAAGACAAAATTGTTTTCAGTTTTGGCTTTCTTTACTCAAGGGCTTTAATTTGATATGTAAAATGATGCAGTTTCATGCACGTATTTTGGGGGGGCTTTGAGGCGCCAGCCCCAGGGTCAAAGTAGAGGGGCGGCAAAAGCGAAGGCGGCGGAAGAAGAAGAAGCGGCAAAAACAGGGGCGGCAAAAAGCGAAGAGGGCGGCAAAAGGAATTAGCAAAGAAAAAAGTGCGCAAAAAATTGAAAAAGCATCACAAATTTTGAAAAAATGTTGATTTTTGGGCGCTAGCTACACCCATCGAATGTGTGTCATCAGCCCTCAGATCGGCCCTCAGACACACACACACAGGCATAGAGTTGTGCAGTAGCATGTTTTGTTGAAATTTTTGTCAATGTTTACATCAATGACAGAAGTACTCCCATAATTGAAAACTCAAATACAAAGGACATCAATTGGCAATCTTAATGTTATGCAATCAAGTTTACAACACATCAGTCTTACAATGGACAGAAAGTTACTGAGCCAAGCCATTCAAGTGCCAATATTGATTACTTCAAGTGGCCTAGTGGAGTGACCAGATATAACCCTGCATGATTTCCATGTTATTTTGCAATAACAAAACCATGTTTTCCTTGATTTTGGTATGAACTTGAGCAAATAGAATTCAATGTCATGTCAATTTGGAGTTATTAAGGGCAACTAAAACTGATGTGAGGTAAGTTTTATCTGTTTGGAATCTGTATTGGATATTCTGAAGGAATTACTGCAATGTAAACAAACTAACTCATGGCCCATATGAACATTGTGTATTGGTTTTCAGTACCCTGTTTTCCATGGTGACTGTAGGAACCCATGGATTCGATCCATGTAGGCGCTAGCACCTAAAATCCTTTTTTTTTTTTTTTTTTTTTTTTTTTTTTTTGCTCTTCACTTTTTCAAACGACCGTGAAAAAAATTGGGTCAACCTTTTCGGGCTGTTATAGTGTTAAGGAAGGGGCGCCAAAATTGTTTCTTCTTCAGCCCCGGGGTTGGGGCGGCCACGGTACGCCACTGAGTTTGATGGCAAATTTGAATTCACCTAGCATACCTAATGCTTAAGTCCTCAAACGTTCGGAATTTGTAGTTTACTACGACTGCCCCCCCAGATCAAGGTCGGTGCCGGCTCCGCCCCAATACGCCGGGCAATACTACTGTCTGTTCAATTAGCTTAGATTCTTGAATTTTTAAGATATTTGAAAAAATAAAAATTGTGGTCAAAGTCATCAAAGAAATTAAAGTGTTAGCACAGCCTTAGACCTAACGTGATTTATACTTTTCAAATTCTAAAGTTCAATTTAAAACCCCATTTCTTTTCAATTTTGGTTTTATTTATTTATTGTGCGAATGGGTCTGAGAATGGGTCTGAGAAGGTGTAGGCCTATTATAAAACTACACATTTATTTTCAATTTGTTATTTCGTTTTGTTTGTTGAATACAAACTGAAAAAACTGTGAAACAAAAGAACTTTTATACAAGAAAATATTATTTAAAACAATCAGGTTACATAAAACATTTCTTGTAAAGTTACTGTATCTGAAAATGTCAAGCGAATGCTGATATTCTTGGGAAGGAATGGTGGTATTACTATTAAACAAAACTCAATTTACATTGTAAACCAGTTGAAATGAGAATGAAATCCATAATTTTAATGTCCTTGTTCAAGGAAAAATAATGCTCATAATAATGTTGTTTTACTAAATTGGATAGGGTCTATGCCCTAAGTTGAGAATGGAACGTCCCACTCGATTTGTAAAAAGGTCGCGAACCCTTTCGGTGGACCCAAATAACTGCCCAAAATGAGGCAAAATTGAAAAGAAATGGGGTTTTAAATTGAACTTGGGAATTTGAAAAGTATAAATCACGTTAGGTCTAATGCTGTGCTAACACTTTTCTTTGATGACTTTGGCCACAAGTTTTTATTTTTTCAAATATCTTAAAAATTCAAGAATCTAAGCTAATTGAACAGACAGTAGTACAAGAAACTTACGAATTTGAGCCATACAACTTCAGTTTGCGTAGTGAACTGGGGCAATACGCAACTGATTTTTACAGCAATCTTTCGCTCCAGTGTCACACACAGGGAGGTTGAGGAATAACCACAGAATAATCAAGTTATGACGACCCTCCGGCTGACAAAATTATACAATCATTACAATGTATGTATTATATGTAAGCTTACCGATTTCTTGAAACGGATTCACATCATTCCGTGTACGGAATGACGGAGGTGGTGCTGCACGAGATTCGTTTTGTTTACAATCACGAATAGTTCATTGACCCCGGTGTTCTTAGCTTTTTAAAAATATTTGACATTTTTATTTGACAAATTTGTATATTAGAAACATAATAAAAATATTACACTACATGAATCAATCACTTTAAAACTAACTAACATAATTACTGATCGATCACGACATTTCTGGATAAATTTACATGAAAGATTTTTTAATTTAAATGTAATTATCAAAAATGCTTTAGAAACACAAAGATTGACGCGTAAGCTTATTTGGATACGATAAATTAATTCTCTGGACTTTAAGGGTGCATACCACCAAATCCACATGTAAAGCGGTTTTAACTTTTTTCACCCAGGCTTCAGCCCTGGGTGATATTACATTCAGTTTAGACCTTGTCCTTTGAACCCAAATTGGCTATTTTGAAACGAAGTAGCCAAATGCATTTGCTTCGTCCTCATTAAAATTATTTTACAGGATAATGCAGAGTATCTAATGGATCTGCAGGCTACTAAAAAACTAACCTCACTCCCCATGACAAAATTCATAAAACTATATTCAGTAGAGCTTGACTTTACCCAGGGAATGGGTGGAATATTAACCTCATTCAAGTCCCCATGACAATTATTCCTACAGCTGTTCTGTAGCCTATGAAGTTATTTTTTGACATTATAGGGATGATGTTGCAATATGAAAGTTGACCGGTGAATGGCCATGGCCACTAATTCATGAACTTGGCTAGCTGGCTGGCTGGTCTGAGGTCACACTTCTTAAACATCTGTGATTTGAATTGCATTGTTGTTCTCATCACAGACTGAATTAGAAGGAACCATTAGAAGGAACCTATTATAATCGGACACTAAATTAATTGTAAAAATCCTCCTGCTCCCATCATGCAAGTTATTCCACTTAGACTGTTTGATATAGGCCTACTTTTATCAAAATAATTAAGTATTGATTAAGCATTTGCCAGTGAAACATTCTCACTCACAAAAATCACAGATACTCAACATGAGAATCTGTGCAATGTTTGACAGAGAAGGTCACTAAATCTGGCCGTCACAAGTTCATAATTAGTTTTGATTGATCTTCATGTACCAAATCATTTACTTTAAATTGATATCCTAGCTGTAACCTCTGAGCCAAATGTTCTATAGCATAGTAACACTACATGCATTCATATATAGGCCTATACATTTATATACAAACATATTGGCATAATGGGGACTGATGTTCTCTGACTGCAGTCAGAGGGCAACATGTAGTACCAGTATGGCTAGTAGCATACAGGTAGTTCATATACTTAGGCCTATTCAGCAATTATATAGCTCAGTTGTGGAGTACTAGTTAGTTCTTTGGTTGAATCACCACCTTCTTGACTGATCAGAAGACCTGTGTTTTATATAGGCTTACTGCATACACTGCCTACCTCTTTGCAGCTATGTGGAGCTAAGGTGGGGCAGTCCGGGGGGTTGTGCAGTCATGTGACCTCCACGGCCTGGGTATTCCCTTTTAAAGGGATTTTTATTATGCCTCACTTCGCATAAAAATTAAACACGTAAAACGCATGTATCTTAGATTAGGCCGTGTAAAATTAATATTTTGGTTCTCGTCCCTCCCTCCTCAATTTCTGGGATTTGTCAGATTTTTTTTTTTTTTAGATTTTTCCATTTTTTTAGACTTTGGAATGATTTATGAAATCTTCATACATATAAATAAGTTTATTAGAGAACAAGCATCACATCCAAGTCTTTTTGTGGTACTCTAGGGGGTTTATCCCTCAGAATCTCACATTTGAAAAAAAAAAAAAAAGGCCTCATCGTTTCCTCGAGCACTGTTGGAGAAGACCGAAAACTACTGACAATGCTAATTTTACATTGAAAAAAAAAAAAAAAAAAAACACCTCCCTCCTCATCAATTCATGAAAATCCTCTGGACGAGAACCAAAACATTAATTTTATACGGCCTTATATGAGACATGCGCATTTATCTTTCACTTCCGTAGTCCCCTCTCTTGGGCAGAACATGAAAACATAACAAATCAAGAGTAAAGATATGTCTGAATTAATATCCAAAAAGTTCCCACGTTTTACTTTGCACATTTAGGAGTTATTTAAGGTTTTTCGTGATTTTTTTTCCATTTTTGCCCAAAAATGTCAAATATTAAAATAGATGTAACTTTCAGGGGTGTGAGTGGCCACAGATAAAAAATCTGAAAAAGTCTGAAATTTGGAAAGCTTCTATACTTTTGTACAGAGGAAGTGCAGAAAAAGAGATAAAAATCAAGATCAAAAAATCTGAATTCAGGTTTTAATATGAACTCTCACACCCCGAACTTTAAAAATAAATTGAGTAGAAATGTCATTTTTATTGTAGATGTTACATGCAGGCCCGTACGCAGGATTTAATTTTTTTTGGGGGGGGTGCTGATTTAGAAAAAGTGGACCTGGGGAGGCGATTTTGTAAAAACCCTGATTGTCATATTTTGGTAGGCCTATATACTTTTGCACATTTGGGGGGGACTGCACCACCTGCACCCCCTGCGTACGGGCCTGGTTACATGTCACATGGATTTCCAACACTGGTGAATAAACATGTCACATCACAACCCTTAAATATAGGCCTATATAAAAAATGGCAAAAATCATATTTTTGTGCTATTCTGGCCATTTTTGACCTAAAAAAGTAATATTTGCATGGGAAAAATAACACTATATTTTATTAAATAAATAAATAATAAATTTCGGATTTATATAGCACCTTTTTGTGTACAAAACACCGTTTTCAGTTTTGTACGAAATCCCTGAGTTTGCGCGCGTTTTTATTTTTTTTACAAAATCATGTGTTTTGTGATTTATTGGATAAAACTAAGAGTTTTGTGCAAGCAACAAATGGATTCCAGGTTTGAAATATTTTGGACAGAAAAGTTTACAAGAGTTTTAAACTGAAACCGAGAGTTACGTCTCAGATCAAAACCCTGGGTTTCGTAACGTAAAGGATTTTGTGAGTGAAAACTCCGGTTTTGTTCACAAAACCTGGTCTTTTAGACATTATTGGACAATATAAGCTCCAATCTTTGCTGTACATATAAGTATACTTTTAAAACTTCAGCTGCACTCGCAGTAGTTTTGGTTCTATACTGCGACATTTTTGGTGAAGTTTAGACAACATAAACATAACATGTTTTGCATAGAAGGTCTCTCCCATCAAATATTCCACTACAGCTGGAATCTTCCAGATATCTGACTTCTCGTCAAAACCTAAAATAAATTAGTCTATGTCTATAGGCCTAAATCTATTTCCTTTATGTTTTAGGGAAGACCACAATAATTGTTTGGGAGCCGCAAATTGTCCAACTTCCCCAGCGTTTATTCCCCAAGATCCACAATTTGTTACCATTCTCTTTGACGAGTCGGCCACTGGAAGGAAATCTAAATCGTTAACAATAATATGGAGATCAGACGTCACCAAAAATTGTGAAAGTGTTTTATTTAAGTTACTATCGCACATGACATGAGTACCAGTTGGACTGGAATGAAGAAAATTTATCATTTTAACATAATCAAGAGAAATTCCGAATCTGGTAACCACATTATCTTTATCTTCACTGCAAAAATTGTGTCTAGCATGGAGACATGTCTTCAGTAGACATGTCTTAATTTAGTGTCTTTGTGCAAGTCACATATCATAACCATATGTCTTGTGGTTAGTCATTACTTTATGCATATGAGTCATGTCTAGTTTAGAGACATATGAAATTGCGATAAGACACGACTCGAAGCATTGGTGACTTGTTAGAAGTCACTTATTCAATAATGTGCCTTTAATTAGGACATGAAGACATGTCCCATTCTGCTCCTATAGTTAAGACATACTTTGTCTTGTAGCTAGTCATGTCTTGGATACGGACATAGCTCCGACAGAGTCCTGTCTTTCCATAAGCCATGTCTACATGCAAGACATGACTTGCATAAGGACATGGCTAAAAAGTGGCTTCAAAGTCGCGTTTTAAAATAGTGTCCTCAGGTAAGACACAATTTTTGCAGTGATTTGTTAAGATTTTGTTGATTTTGTCTAACGATCCAAATCTGTGATACTCAGTGTCTAAGGCCGGAATTAATGGACAAAACCCAAGAAATTGGGTCACAAAAGGACTTGGTTGAAACTGTTGCATATTGTTTGCCAGCGACGAAAAGAGTCTATGAATTCCAATCCATATGCTGCAAACGCAATAGGCTTACGTTGTATTCCTTCCATCTGGCAAGATAAACCTGGTCACAAAATGAAGAACAATGTTATTTTCAATTAAAACATAATGAAATACATACGTGGGACGCTGCAAAAATTAACGAAGAACGAAGAACGCCTGTTTTTTTGCATTTGTGAAAGTCTTCGTTCTTTGTTTTAGCAGGGGGCAAATCCCAAATATTTTTCTTGCCCCCCCCCCCCCCACTTTTGAGGGGAAAACCCAAATCACGTAAATTTCCACTTTTTGTGGCAATTTTGCGCAAAATTTCCCATTTTGCCACCCCCCTGAAATTCACTTTGCCCCCCCAATTCCCCCGAAAAAAATCCCTGGCGCCGCCACTGGAAATTAGAAGTGGATTTGTGAACTTATCCACTACTAGTTGGATGCCCGCCGCTCTATGCGCGGTCTCCCAAAGCGGAAAACCTGGTTTCTTGATCGAAAATCCCGTTGAGATTATTGACTCAATCTTGGATTATCCTCCACGATTCCTGGTTTCTTAATCCTTGATTGATCAAGTTTCACCCCTCGATCAATACAAAAATACGTCAACCGAGAATTTTAAAATGTTGAGTCACCAGGTCCACGGTTGTTTGTTGGAATTTTCAAGATAAGTTGAACAATGATGACACTATTTATCTTAAATCTTGTTTACATCTTTACAAGGGGTAGACAATAAGCCCAATCGGCATTGGAAGTTTGCAATGCATTGTAGGACAGTTTTTGCAGTTTTAGGACACTTTGTCCTTTGACCTTTCAGAAAATTCAGAAATATTGGGTTTTTGTACGTTCAAAATATAATTAAAAATGTTTTACAATATTTAAAACAAATAAAAAAATATTAATGTTTTATAAATTAATTATTTGGTATTTTTAATGATCAAAATTGTGACAATAATAAGAAAATTATTAATAATTACGTAAATTTTCCCGATATGTCAGAGGTCAAAGTGTCCCAAAACTGCTCTCAAAAACCGGAAGTTAGAATGGCGATTGGGCTTATTGTATTAAAACATCACAATGAGACTAACAAAATGGCAAGGGAATTGTCAGAAACCCATCCGTTCCATCCTTCAAATTAATGTTAATTAATTAATTCCATCCTTTAAATAACTAAATTTTAATTAATTAATTAATTAATTAATTAATTAATTAATTAATTTATTTATTTATTTATTTATTTATTTATTTATTTATTTATTTATTTATTTATTTATTTATTTATTTATTTATTTATTTATTTATTTATCTATTTATTTATTTATTATTTATTCATTTATTTATTTATTTATTTATTTATTTAAATTTAAACATATGTAAATAGCGCCCTCAATTTGAGCACAAATGTACAGTTTTTTGAAAAAAAATTACCACAAAAAAGCCGAAAAGAGTGAATAATTAGAAACGAAACGAAAATCTATGTTTAAAATCGCTAAAAAAAATTATGTGTATATTAGTGTGATAGTTGTTGGTACTGTGCAAGTCTAGAATTGAACATTTTATGTTTTGTTAGAAAACATAATAAATGTTCACTTCAAACAACCGTGGGTTATTTGATTGCACAAGACTATGGTTTTTTTCTCAAACAATATGGCAATAAAAGACAAATTATTATGAGACAATCTCAATTTTACTTTGACTCCCTCAAAATATGCTTGAAAAATAATTATAAGAAGCATCAACTTACTTTCTTGAAGCTTCCCGAACCGATTTTTAAAAATAATTGATGCGACGTTGTATTGAATATCCTTACAGGTAGACAAACGCCATCATTATTGACTTGAAAATATCCCTTTCTACAATGTCTGTCAGTATTATTGAATTGGTATGTAGTCCCATGCTCCTAAAGAGGACAAATGTGAAGATTGTAAAATAATATCTAAAGTATCAAAAGTTGAATCGGACAACATAAAGCGCAGTGATTTATAATGCGCTACGTACAGGTACAATGCCTAGACTTTGATCCACAAGCCTCAGCACACTTTACAGGTTTTCGCTGACCACTACGGCCCCACATCATTCCATAAACCATTAGCAACAAATCAGGGACTTCAAGAGCTGCTTCATAGCGCACGCATTCCACAAATAACCTTCGTAACCAGGATCAACTCCCCGAGTTTCGTACGGGTTACAACGAGACAATTAGCAGTAAGTTCCTTATCCAATGGAGTTTCAAACTAACTCAATTTCCCCACAAGAGCGTAGGCACCACGCGGGTTCGAACCCGCAACCTCTCACACCATAGTCGAACGCCTTATCGATTGAGCTAACTTGACATACACACCCACACACCTTTAAAACACCCCACTCACATCCCATCCACACCAGTTAACAGGGAGTAAAACAATTAGAAGAAGAATACAAACATGACAAAAATCAAGATGAATGATACAGACACTACACCAAAAAAGAGAATGTGAATGTAAGAATCATCTACATACCGTCGAAGCCAGAATATTCTTGCTTACCTGAATCCCTGCGGAAAGTATCTCCCTCATCCGTGGTACATGATTATCCGAAGGTGCTCGTATTCGAAATATGAATAAGACATAGCAGTGGATGCTAGTATCAAGATGAAATAGAACGTGTATTTGATGGCCATCTGTTGGGTAAAAACAATTAAATGAAATTACAGTGGAATGTCAAGTGTCATAACTGATGGAACTGAGGGATACCAAACTGATGGACACCAATTATTTTGATACAGCTTGTAAGGGACGCACCATTAGATATTATCGGGGGGCTAGGGAGTTTGGGTCAGGCAGAAATTTTTTTTTTTGGCCGCCAAAGGCGGCAAATTTTTTTTTTTCTGCTGGCTTTAGAGACAAAATTTTTTTTTTCGCCGCCTTTGGCGGCGAAGTTGTATTTTTCCAATTTTAATGTATACCTTTATACAGAGCTGGGTAGGGGAAAATTTTTTTTTTTGCTCATCAATGAGGCAAAAATTTTTTTTTTACTCATCAGTGAGGCAAAATTTTTTTTTTTACTCATCAGTGAGGCAAAACTTTTTTTTCAAAAACTCCCTAGCCCCCCGATAATATCTAATGGTGCGTCCCTAATGTACTAAATGTACAGAATAGCCCATGGCTGGATGCTCGTGGTCCGGAATGGGCATGATTTGCCCTGAAAATCATCCGTTCTATAGCTTCAAATTAAGGGTACAGACTATAGGAATAAAGACCAATCGAACATATTCTTGTTTATGCCATAATATTGTAGTCTTTCAACCCTTTCATAACTTCAGCTGTGTAACTTACGAAAATTCCCGCTAAAAAGTGGTTCTTTTAATTTTTGAAAATCTGGATTTTCGTACTGATCATACTATAATGATCACCAGACAATAATGTTCTAATCACACTATAGACTGTGTTGACATGAGACGTCAATTGCCAGGCAATTTCGGTCATATGCCCACGGATATGTTATGTTCAGTACGGTGTACCATGAGGAACATGCTAACTTAAAATAATTTTTGCAAACTTTGATAATTTTTTACAAACTCAAATGATTTTTTACAAACTCAAATAAATATTACAAACTATTTTTTTGGCAACCTTTAATATAATGTATTGTGCATGTAGAGGCCCATTTATTGTCGGATTTCTGTATTTAGATCACGCAGGGGACGCACCATTAGATTCTCAGGGGTGCATGGGAGTTTGGGTCAGGCAGAATTTTTTTTTTTTTGGCGGCGAATTTTGTATTTTTTATCGCCTCCAAAGGGAGGATTTATTTTCCATCTCACTAGTGAGCGAAGTTGTTTTTTCGTCTCACTAGTGGGCGAAGTTTTTTTCTTCAAAAACTCCCATGCCCCTGGAAATCAAATGGTGCGCCTCTTAACAACAATTGAGCGCTATTAATACACATTAATGTTTTTAAGCAAATAAAATTCCAAAATATGGTACGTGTTCTGTCTTTGCTTGCCACGTGGTAAGCCTATGTTGAGGTTGCGATTATATGAACAAAAAAATTCAAGATGGATACCAACAAGTCGTGTGGCCGAGCGGTCTAAGACCCTTCTTTTAAAAAAAAAAAATCATATTATCGCATCGCGCATAGACTCAATCTCGATAGCCTGAGTCTCGCTGGGAGTCTTGCTCTCTCGTGAAAGTCGAAAGTTTGCAAAATATATTTCAAGTTTGTAAAAAATTATTTGAGTTTGTAGAAAGTTATTTGAGATTGTAAACAAATTATTAGAGTTTGTAAAAAAACTATTTGAGTTGTAGAAAATCATTTCAGTTTGTAAAAAAATATTTGAGTTTGTGAATAATTATTTTAAGTTTGCATGTCCCTCATGGTACACCGTAGTTCAGGGACCGTGCTTTTAAAAAACCCGCCAGATCGCAATCAGGCCATTGACCTGTGTAGTGGTCATACGTTGCTCGCTCAACCATAACAGCATGACTGTCCCTAATAGCTACTCATTAATAATGCGTTGCATCAGGTCATGGACTCTATTCAATAATTTTAATCATTTCTTTGAGGTCAGAAAGATGAAAGGGAGACCTTGAAAAACAGATGCGTGGTTCTAGATAATATTTTATCATCCAAGCTGGTTATCTACGATATTTCTAGGAGGCGACACTTATTAATTCATAACGCTCACATCTTTCTTCATCCAATGGACTTTGGAGAACTGCTGAGATAATAAGTGGCATACTGCAGTTACTGTCCGTTTTCCTATACACAATACACAGTGCTCTTTCCCATTGACGCGTGACCTTTACAAATAGCCCTACGTTAACAGTATGGGGATATGACTAGTTAACGTCGCTGTGTGAAAAATAACCGGCCAATATTAAAAGTACTCTTCTAAAGTTCTAGAAAATATAGTTTTTTAACATGTCCTAAATTTTTAGCTAATTTAGATGTTTGGAAATATTCGTACTTTGGTGTTTTAGTTAATGTTATAGGTAATAGTACATTGCCTAGTTAACGTCGCTGTGTGAAAAATAACCGGCCAATATTAAAAGTACTCTTCTAAAATTCTAGACAATATAGTTTTGTAACATGTCCTAAATTTTTAGCAAATTTAGATGTTTGGAAATACTCGTACTTTGGTGTTTTAGGAAGGATATGTAAACGACAGATAACACCAAAAATATGAAGAAATTATTTCTAAACCGTGTTAAGTCAAAAATCATTATGTTGCTCATTTTCAAGAATGCTGGTTTACAAAAAGCACGACATTGTCTGATTTCGTGAACAAAGCCACACATAACATTGTTTCCTTTCGTTTCCTTTATAATCGGTTACCCAACTGAAGCTATGAATACCATCTTTATTGCGATATCGCACATGAAAACAGTCACTTGTGCACAACCAGAGAAGATCCGATTTAATCAGTTGAGCTGTTTCAATGAGTGTTATCTTGGTTTAATAGCTTTTAATGGGGTTAAGTCCTGCAAAGGTCGAGATGAATTCTACTGTAGACATGACTGCATCATGGATGTTACAATCTAATATACAATCGGCATAGTTGATGATATCTGATTCTGATAATTCACTAGTAGCAGCAAAATTACAGCGCTTTGTATCCTCTGGTGCGCTATATAAATCTTATATGGATTAATGTTATTTATTTATTTTATAAATATTTCTTTTAAACACAATCTAATGTGATGCTCACTACATGTAGAAGGCCTGGTCTGCAAACGTTCATTTCATAAATCTAGTAAGATAAAGCTTCATGTTTAGTGTAATCAAATGAAATACCAAAGCTGGATATTATACAATCGTGATGCATTCCTTCTTGTTATGGACGACAAGTATTAACTTTGATATTATTATGGCAATATCCATTCCCTTCTCAATTGATTATGCTTTCTTTTCGAAAAATAAACCATGAGGCCTAGAGGCCATGATATAAACCTATATTCGGTATGCGGAAACCTTCCACGGTTAGGGCGGCGCTTGCACTCGCATATTCGCTAAACTGCCGCCTCCTTGATTTGCCAACCTTTATCGAGGGGCGAGTTTGAGGTTTTATAGTCATACATGTAGGCCTACCATTTTTCACCCTAATGGCCCCAGACAAACAAGTGGTATATCTATGCTTATGGCAGTCAACGTCAGCGCGTTGAAGCAGCTGTTTCGCTCGCGCATCTATGTGGCGTCGTAAGCGTGTGCATGTGTACACCAGCGCGCTGCAGCGCTTTGACCGAACGCTAGTAATTATTTGGCTGTGCCCAATTAAATGCTCACTGTACTGACATCACTACCACATCAGGATGAAAAATCGCATATCGCAAACCAGCCAAATTTGTCATAGGTTTGAATGCTAGTAGGAAAACCGTGAATATAGGGTCTCAAACTCTGAAACATCTGAGCAGAAACGTGTCCTTTTACTGGTTTAAAGTGAGTCTGTAGCTGTCGCCATCTTTGGAATATAATACAACATTCTCTGGCCAAACATCGGGTTAAATGTAAGTAAATAGTTAAAATCGTCTAAATTCAATAATATCAAACAGCCACGGACATTAAGTCAAGGCTACATGAGAAGTTTGGTGTAGGTCACGCATTTCCTTGGTATATAAAACAGCCAAAAGGATGTCCAAAATTCCCTCTTTTTATCACAACGCGATTTATTACGAAACAGCATTTTCATAGGGCCTACGCTGGTTCTGTCAATTCTAGTTTAAAATCTGTTCGTCACATGCAGTCTGATTTGGTATCTATGTTATCATCAAAGTCTTGGGAACTAATGTGGACAGCTGTTTTGTTTAAAAACGGATACTGTTTAAAATATCAGTATTTACGCGAGCGACATTTTGAGTGTGTAAAATGCATTGAAAATTGTCGGCTAAAGAGTGCATAAATTAAAATCGCGAACAGTAATAGCAACAATAACTATCTACATTCCAAGCGGAAACGCTTTCCATAAGCATACCCCACTTTTTTTCAGCAATCGCTGAAACCTAAATATGCAATTCCAGGCGATTTGTAAACAAGAAATGTCTTTAAAAAAGACGGCGCAGTGAATGAAGAAAAAATGTTGGATTTCACATTCACTGAGAGGACCTTTGGCTTAAAAATGAGCTTTTAGAAACAACACTGTAAAAAGGAGAATGATGTTTGTTTCCTTTATTTTATTTTGTCTTAAAAACCCACAATGAGGGCACAAATTAATTTATATGCTGAGTACTTAGTTCATTTCTTGGTATACTTAATAACATATGATGACATTTACTTAAAATGAAGAACATAATTATTCTCAAGTTTGTACTTAACATAAATGAGTTAAAAAGTTGTATGCATTTGAGCCTTTAATGTCATCACGCCATGCCGGTTCTGATTATCACGGGCGTCCTGAACCATTGTCTTTTCGCCATGTGTAATTTAAGTATGTTGTAGTGTAAGACCTTTTTATATCTTTTAAACATTAATTCATTTTGTATATATTGTTGTAGTGTACTTAAGATATTTTACTGTTCAGCGCATTGGGATATGTTCTTGTATGTAATGCGCTTTATAAAAGTGTTTTATTATTATTATTATTATTAATAAGGCCTAGGAATGATTATAAACATAATACTGTGGTATGGGGTAATAGCAATTCCTCATTGATAGCATGGATAGTGTCTAAGTCTGATGATGACGAGTCTTCAGGTTCATATTGTGGTTTGGATATACCATTGACTGACATCGGGTATGGCCATTGTTTTCAATTTTGCGATGAATAGTTATATCATTTTATGAACCAATTACAGGTAGGCCTATTTCTGGAAAGCATTAAGAACAGAGATTAAACTGACCAAAATTCGAAATCAATATTCAGGGTGTACTAGACGATATACAGTGTGTAAAAATGAACTTTTAAGGAATATGTGGTATATTTTTCTTTTCAGGAATATTTTCTCAATCTGAGGACCACAAAATCAAACAGAGCTTGAATTGAAAAAGCCAACCAGAAATATACTTTATTTTGGGTGCGATGTTTGCTTCTATGTATACAGGGTGATCAAAATTTACTTCATTAACAGACCTAATTATTTATTCAAAAGGTTTAATTAGTGCTAATTAGCTGCTTAAACTGCTTTCAGTCATAAATACTCATTCCAAACCAGAGAATACAATATCTCTTTGTCACTTTTAGACTACACTTGCAATTCTGATAATTGACTGTTTTACATAGACCCCTATGAGGGGTGTAAGTATTCATTTTGAAAATATCATTATCATTTCATTTGTTCAAGAAAAATGTCACGCCGTCAGTCTTTTGGGAGTCTCAACTTATAACCGCATGGTCCTTTACACTGCGCCATTAGGCCTATCAATTTAATACCCAGACCGAATAGGCTATTTAGTAATAAATAAAGCAACTTGAAACAAAATGATGGAGAAATTATCACTTTCGTAAAAACAAAATAGTATGGTCCACAACAAAGAAGTCCTAAACAAACTGTAGGCCGAAACAACGGCCGAAAATTGCATAAAATAGCTGACATGTACCGCAATATCAAAACTGCATTTGGTACATTTTACAGGTTCACTTTACCATGCTTACAGCACGGTGTGTCAATTGCGGGAAAATCCGTCAAGGTGTCCCGAAGAATAATCATTTACAGTTGAGTCACGGTCACCGGCCATCTCGTTTGCATATCCATATTAAACTACAGCGCCTCTAATGACGTGCATGCACTGTTACTGTGCGACTGAACAACCTTTGTTTATTACTTTAGACAGATCAGCACGCTGTGATTGGAATTACTATGTAAATAAGTAAGTTGTTGTTGTAATGGTAACACACCATACTTTGGTAACACGAAACTTCACCCATCCCATCCACATGTAATGACACGTGATACAGTTTTTGAAAGCTAACTCCCCAGGCTAAATCCATATTCCTCCGCCGGCAAAAATATAGCCCATGATAAAATTAATCATAGTTATAATTATTTTCTTCAAATGTGGTTGTCGGGTTCAGTATACCACAATTAATACAACAATAAAACAATTCCCACCAGATAATTACTTGATATGTAGGCCTATACTTTCTCAATCTAAACCTGAGGTATAATATGGTTTCAGATCTAAACCAAAATCAGTACCACTGACGTCATCTCTGTCTACCAACCAAGTTATCAAAATTTGTCTATGGCATATGCAAGGTATTCTACCGGTACGGGGCAATACACTAGGATAAATTATTACTTGTGCTGTGATAGTTGCCATCTGCGACGTGATTGGAAATTATGCACATTTACAAAAACATAGGCCTACGTTTAACTGCTAAAATACATCACGCATTTTGACTATAAACTCATCTATACCATTTTACTAGAAATGTACTATCTCCAAGGACGCTACGACCAACTCAACGAACTCATGCATATGCAAACGAGCCCAATCCCTATGCTAAATCAGGGGTGTGAGAGTAGAAATTGACAGGACGCATGCTCAGCTAATGCTTGTAGCTAATATTCCTCATGCAAGGAGCCCAGGTTGAGTGTGTTGTTGAAAATCATTGCATTAAAAAACACTTCTTTCAATGAAATCACATATAAAATCAATGGATACACAACCAAAATTCTACAAAAGTCAATCTTTATATTAATAAAGCTATCGATGTGTACGAAAAACTTCAGTGGTACAAAATGCCTTTCACATTCGAAAATTTCAGTATAGTAACACCCAGCCAATTCAGAATTAATGCAGCACTGCTGCAAAAATAGCGTCAGCATATTTTACTATGAATTTGGGACACCGAAACAAATGCTTGCATTGGTGCCAGACCTATTATAATGATACGATAATTAGGCCCCCAATAATGGCTTTCATTTTAACCGTTATTTATTAAACTGAGATTTTTACTTTTTGAGAAATTAATGAATTTATCGAAAAACTTTTCGGAGAACGCTACTTTAATGAACCCAAGGTATCAAATAAATAAATAAATAAATAAATAAATAAATAAATAAATAAATAAATAAATAAATAAATAAATAAATAAATAAATAAATAAATAAATAAATAAATAAATAAATAAATAAATAAATAAATAAATAAATAAATTAATTAATTAATTAATAAATTTATTAATTAATTAATTTATTAATGAATTAATGAATGAATTAATTAATTAATTAATTAATTAATTAATTAATTAATTTATTTATTTATTTATTTAATTAATTAATTAATTAATTAATTAATTAATTAATTAATTAATTAATTAATTAATTCATTCATTCATTCATTCATTCATTCATTCATTCATTCATTCATTCATTCATTAAACAATCCAGCAAGCAGATCACAGACCTGATACGCCTGGGTATTTTTAATTGTTTAAAAAAGTGAGAAAGACTGAACCACGTAAATGGTATCAACAAATCAAGTGTATGCTTAATTCCAGCAATTCTGATCTTGACATGCACATCCCAGGAATGAATAGGGGTAATAACAAGGCAATGGCTCAATTAGTTTGTTAATCCGTTGGATCATTCCGAGCTTCCAATCGTTTTGCTTGGTGTGAAACCAACCCGTTTGCTTATCCATGAGATGGAATTCCTTCCAAATCATAAATGGTATCAATAAATCAAGTGTATGCTTAATTCCAGCAATTCTGATCTTTACATGCGCATCCCAGGAGTAGATAGGGATAATTACAATGCAATGGCTATTTTAATAAGTTTGTTAATCAGTTGGATCATTCCGAGCTTCCAATCGTTTTGCTTTGGTGTGAAACCCACCCGTGTGTTTATCCATGAGGTGTGTATAGAGCGCTTTTCACAAATCAAGTGTCCCGGATGGAATTCCTTCCAAAATCATAAATGAAAGTGTGCCAACAAACGCCACAATATCACTAAAATTACAATTTATTGGCCGTCTCTGTTACCTCATCATTCAGTCCCAGTGCCTACAAGCATAAACTTATATTAAATTAAATTTGGATTTATAAAGCGCCTTTCTCCAGATCTTAGAGGACTCAAAGCGCTGTAATTTCGCTGCAATGGTGAATCATCACAATCAGATCGCATCAACTAGGTTGCTGCCGAACGGCGCACACCTATCCGCATTTAGATTGTAACATCCACCAATTATCTGTGCAGCTCCCCAAATTCCATTGGGTGAAGGAAGTTTTTGATAACCAAACAACTAATCACCGATTTTTGCGATACAGGAGGAAACCGGAGATCCCGGAGAAAACCTGCGAGAGCGAGCATGGAATCTGGATAAACCAAGTGCACATGAGTCCTTGGGCCGCGCCGGGGCTTGAACCCGGGACCTCAGTATATACCTGTCTCGTTATGACTACAAACATTCACAAAATGTCCCTGGTTACGTTTGACAAGTTCCTTAGCGTGAATTGTTTTATAATCGTAATGCCTTGATTATTGTTCAAAGTCATGAAGCAAATATTATACCGTTATACACCTATCCGACTTCGCCATTACTGCGGTGTCCCCGATGTAAAACTGCGGTGTCCTGAGGTCGGGGTTCCATCCATTATTTATTGTGTGCTATACAGAATTGTACCCGGGAATTGTACACAACAGTGATATTCAATACACAATCATGAGTATTGAATTACGAATTAAATCTCCCGCTCTGGTACATCTGTGTTGCCGTCAATAGAGGGCCAAATACAGTAAACGCTTCTCGGATTGGTGTATACGCGAGAAATGCATACCACATGACATATTAAATATTTAATTGTTTTTGAAAAAAAAGTGAACAAAATATCATAAAAACGATAACAAATGTGAAACATTTGTTGCTAATGTATCTAGCAAAATGTTAATTCAGTACCAGTCGCTAGGCCCACGCTTGAAAAGCGATATTAAAATAAAGCAGCCGATTATAATCATGACTTAATTAATATTTCGCTTCCAATTAAGGGAAGGGGTATGAACGTTTGGACAGTATTTATTGTGGGACATTAGAGCACATCAGACATATCGAATTACATTCTGAATACGAAGAATGGCCTTCTGATATCAAATAATTTTGATTTTTTGAAATTCGCAATGTAATACACATTTTATGGCAAATCATTAAAATTGATATTTTGATATTTAACAGTACTCGAAACATGCAACACCTTCCCGGACCACATTCACAGCGCAACAGATTTCTTTGGCTGGGTTCCAATTATTCGCCTGTACATGAACATCCCGGGAGCTATTCCTCTAAACACATGTCATCAACCAAGCAGTTGTCCAACTGACACAACAGTAAAATGCACTGACACGGAACAGCTTCCGGGATCACATTCACATGCGAATAATTGAAAGAAATCTGTTGCGCTGTGAATGTGGTCCAGGAAGGTGTTGCATGTCAGTGCATTTTACTGTTGTGTCAGTTGGACAACTGTTTGGTTATTGACCAGTGTTTAGAGTCGAGTATTGAAGTAATCCTGTGTGCAATTTTCTTTTTGAGGCCAGTTTAGTATAATTTGTGTTAAGTAAAAAAAAGATTAAAAGTAAAAGTAAATACCACATACATATGTTACAGCCTCTATTATGAAAAACGTTTTTGACTCTCCTTATTCCTAAACGTCAAAATCCAAATGCCAAGGGGGGTTCTCGTAACGATAATAGCCTATAGACGAATCCAATTTCACGCATTTCTACACCTCAATGACAGCCATAACTGGGTCCCCCTTCGGTCTATCCCACCTAAAATGTGAAATGATGTGGCCTTGGCGGGGTTATTAAAGCAATATTATAACATTTTCAAACAAAATAGATTAGCATTTCTTTACCATAAAATGTTAGCTTTTACTGTCAGATATATCCCTTTTTTTTTTTTATCCTAACAACTACGGCAAAGCAAAGAAAATTGGAATTTACTACCAGCGCACATGTCGCCAATACGTACCACTCCTTCGGTCATGTTGTGGTACGACCCTTTGTTTTGTATATCACCGTCGCGCACGCCGTGACGTACTGTGTGTTATGAACATCGTGTATGCGTTCGAGTAATAATTCCATCGTAATAATAAAGCACCGGTTCCAGCGTTTTATTCAAAATCTCGGATTTTGACAAAACTACAGCACTTAGAGTCTTGATTTTTTTTTGGTATTTTGGTTTAATAAAGTACAATTTAATCGTGTAAAAAAGGAATTTTAAAAATTCAGTGAGGGCGTCTTCCTCAGCAAATGTTATAATATGGCTTTAAACTGCATTCCATCACCCGTGTTACACGTAGACAAAAGAATTATGAAAGTTTACAACACAATACAATTCAACATCGATTTTAAGCGGATTTAATCCACCCAATTTGGCAATACTTACTCGTTTTCGTTCGTTGAAACGGCACACCATACTTCCTTATAAATCGAATGGCAATACTTGTAAACATTTTTACCACAAAAAGTAAAATAAAATAATTCATACCAATACCAGTAGGCTATAATCTTATATATAAACACAGCCGATCTACGAACCAAATGCCAGCCCGTATGGGCTGGCGAAAATTCAATTATTTAAGGAAGTTTCATGGCATAAAAATCAAACAATGAGAGACCACTGATATCAGATGGTGTATCAGAACTCATGAAAGAAATGAATTTTGGGGACTCGGTTCGGAAGATATTTTTGACGAATCTTATCAAAATACTTGCAGACCATTACAAAATGATATTCATCTTCAATATTCCCATCCCTGCACAGATCACAGAACCGGTCCGCCTAATCCAATTTCAGTCCTCTACCTGTTTCAATCTTGAGAATATGACTGGAACACCTTAATTTTACTAAGAACGCCTATATGAGGCGTGTTTACTTCAAAAAGATATTTTTCTGGAGTCAAAAACCCCGAGTTTTGTATGAAACCCTGGGTTTAGTACGAAACCCCTGACACTCTGGATTTGGTACGAAACCCTGAGTTTTGTGTTCTGTATAAAACCCTGGGTTTGTTATGAAACCCTGAGTTTTGTGTTTTGTATGACACTCTGGGATTGGTACGAAACCCTGAGTTTTGTGTTTTGTATAAAACCCTGGGTTTGGTACGAAACCCTGAGTTTTGTGTTTTGTATGACACTCTGGGTTTAGTACGAAACCCTGGGTTTTGTGTTTTGTATAAAACCCTGGGCTTGCTACGAAACCCTGAGTTTTGTGTTTTGTATGAAACCCTGGGTTTGGTACGAAACCATGAGTTTTGTGTTTTGTATGACACTCTGGGTTTGGTACGAAACCCTGAGTTTTGTGTCTTGTATTACACTCTGGGTTTGGTACGAAACCCTGAGTTTTGTGTCTTGTATAAAACCCTGGGTTTGGTACGAAAGCCTAAGTTGTGTGTTTGGTAAGAAACCATGGGTTTAGTACGAAACCCTGAGCTTTGTGTTTTGTATGACACTCTGGCCGGGTTTGGTACGAAACCCTGAGTTTTGTGTCTTGTATTACACTCTGGGTTTGGTATGAAACCCTGAGTTTTGTGTCTTGTATAAAACCCGATGCTTCGTCCGCAGCGCTGAGTAGTGTTTTTTGTAAGAAACCCTTTGTTTAGTACGAAACCCTGAGTTCTGTGTCTTGTATGAAACCCTGGGTTTTGTACGAAACCCTGAGTTTTGTGTCTTGTATAAAACCCTGGGTTTGGTACGAAACGCTGAGTTTTGTGTTTTGTATGAAACCCTGGGTTTGGTACGTGAGTTTTGTGTCGAAACCCTGGGTTTGGTACGAAACCCTGAGTTTTGTGTTTTGTATGAAACTCTGGGTTTGGTACGAAACCCTGAGTTTTGTGTTTTGTATAAAACCCCGGGTTTGGTACGAAATCCTGAGTTTTGTGTCTTGTATGACACTCTGGGTTTTGTACGAAGCCCTGAGTTTTGTGTCTTGTATAAAACTCTGGGTTTGGTACGAAACCCTGAGTTGTGTGTTTTGTAAGAAACCCTGGGTTTAGTACGAAACCCTGAGTTCTGTGTCTTGTATGAAACCCTGGGTTTGGTACGAAACCCTGAGTTTTGTGTCTTGTATAAAACCCTAGGTTTGGTACGAAACCCTGAGTTTTGGGTTTTGTATGAAACCCTGGGTTTGGTACGGAACCCTGAGTTTGTGATAGGGTTTTGTGCAAGGTAGCAACTGAATTTTAGGTTAACAATATTTTGTACAGAAAATGTTACATATTTCCTATAAAACCGAGAGTTTTACACTGAAACCGAGAGTTACGTCTCAGATAAAAAAAAACTGATCAAAACCATGGTGGCAAAGGGTCATTGTGATTGAAAACCCCGTTTTTTCACAAAAACCTGGAGTTTTACAAATTATTGGACAAAATATACTTCAAGCTTTGTTGTACATATAAGTATCCTTTTAAAACTTCAGCTGCAGTAGGTCTGAGTTTTGGATCCTTACTACGACACTTTTGATGAAGTCTGGACAACATGAACATGACTTGTTTTCCATAGGCCACGTTTCCCATCAAGTACTCCACTACAACTGGAATCTTCCAGATGTCTGTCTTTTCGTCAAATTGTGCTCTGTGAAGCCTACCATGTATATGTTTATTGTATTGCTCGGGAGCAGCAAATCGTTCCCCACGGACTATTCCCAAGATCCACAATCTGTTTTAATTCCCTTGGACGAATCAACCACAGGAACCACATCTAGATCGTTAGCAATAATATGAAGATCAGATGTCACCAAAAATTGTGAGAGAGTTTTAGTTAAGAAACCACTATCGCACATGACATGAGTACCCGTTGGACTGGTATGAAGGTAATTTATTATTTTAACATAATCAAGAGAGATTCTGAATCTGGTGGCCACATTGTCTTGATGTTGATCCTTTAAGATTCTGTTGATGTTTTCTAACGATCCAAAGCTGTGATATTCCGTGACTAAGGCCGGAATTGATGGACAAAAACCAAGAAATTGAGTCACAAAAGGACTTAGTTGAAACTGTCGCATATGCCTTGCCTCAGACAAAAGTAATCGTCTATGCGAATACGACGACGGGCGATTCGAACACACGAGGCTTACTGTGTAATCCTTCCATCTAGCAAGATAAACCTGGTCACAAAATGAAGAATATTATTTTCAATAAAACAATGACATGGGTACACCTGTATGGGTGTTGTTAAAGGAAAGAGATCATAGAATGCGTGTTTTACAGTCTTCTGTTTTTTGTTCTTTGTTTTATTAAAAAAGGGATTTGATCTCCAATAAAGTAATTTTAACATGAATTTGTGAAATTATCCACTATTAGCGGGATGCCCGTGCGCTCTCCCAACGCGGCATAAGTACCCGCTATATGCGTGGTCCAAAAAAGCGGAGAAACCTGGTTTGTTGGTCGAAAATCCCGGTCCAGGATTTTGGATTATCGACTCAATTTTGGATTATTGACCGTGATTCTTGATTCCTCGTTCATGTTTCACTCATCGTCTCTCGATCAAAAATCCGTCGATCGAGAATTCTGGAATCTTGGAGAGAAACCTGGTTATTCATTCGGGAGCTCGAGAAAACATGGTTTCTCAATCACACACACACACATAAAAAAACAAAAAACCCGCAAATCAAAAAAAACGTAGCTGGTCATTAAATTGTCAAATTAATATTTGGTAAATCTTAATTTGGAAATAAAGGCCAATAAAAATTAAAATGTAAAGAATATAAATAAGAAAATTTTACTTCGTCTCTCTCAATAACTCAACTGAAGAAAAATACTTACTGTTTTGATTGCTCCCGAACCGATTTTTTTAATACGAGCGACGTTGTGCTGAATATCCTTACAGGTTAACCAACGATGACAAACGCCATCATTATTGAGTTGAAAATATCCCTTTCTACAATGTCTGTCAGTGTCATTCAATTGGTGTTTAGTACCATTATCCTGAATAAAACAAAATATGAAGAGCAGTGGCGGACTTAAAGGAGGATTTCGTGATCCTAGCATCCTCTTTTTATGACATGTTTCAGTACATATCCACGAAAAAAGCCTATTCCCAAAATTTCAGTTGATTCCGATTTTGCGTTTGCGAGTTATGCATTATTCTGTGTATTACACTGCTCCATAGACAATGCGTTGTAATTTCGTTCTGGTGCACCAGAACGAAATTCAAATTTCACGATATCTTAGCTAAACAAATTACTCTGCAAGAGATATTTTGTACATAAACATTATGTAGCTAGAGGTTTCCAGCGATATAAAAATCTCAACTTTTTTTGAGAAAAGTGGGGGATGAGGCTGTGGATCACGAAATGCCCTTTAAGCTTTTAGCAAATCAGCTGGTCAGTTGCTGACACCTCTTGATATTTTGGCCTTCGGGCCCCCTGTTTTGTTTTGTCTATAGTAACTTCTTACAGATACGTTACAGACGTCTTCAAAGGTGGTTTACTTATTCTTCTCTTCCTTCCTCATTACATGCATGAATGACATATAACAGCCCTAGCTCTACAACTACAAAAGTCTGAGGTCCAGTATATATGACACCCCTAGGGCTCTATACCTCGAAGATATGCATTTTGGGCATTTTGAGGCCGAAGATCTGGGGCCCTAGGGGCCGAAATGTAATTAAACAGTCAATCAAAAAGATCAGGACTCCAAGTTGGTATTTGATGTGATCATTTATTAGTTTTTCAAACAAAACATCATGTACAACCCAATTTTAGGCTTAAGCAGCTAAACGCGATATCATGATAATGTATACAGATGCTTTTGAGTCATTTTCAACTTTAAATTTTTTAAAGCTTTTCGAATATAAAATGCATCTATTTATGACAAAATTGGTGGCGCTATTTAGTTACTGAAAATTACTCTTTCAAGCTTTTTACAAACAATTTCTTTTATTTTTTGATGAAATATGTTTATAAAATTTATTTGCTGCTTGTTTCACCTATTCCATCTGTTTTAATGGCAGTATTGATCACCTAACCTTGCAAATTAATACAATCAGATCAAACTATTGTTCACTGGGCAAATTTTTGAGAATACCTTACTATTGGGCCCCAGGCTATTTTGCTGACAGTGCCCTTGATGAAGAGTGCAAAATTATAACCAAAGCCGTGCTTATTTGTGCAGAGTCTGTCAAAGTTCGGTAGTATTGTTGAAACCGCGCATCTCAGGTCTTGAACGATAGCGTGACTTGAAAGCTACCAGAGTACTGAAACTGGCTTCGCATCAGTTTCAGTACTTCGGCAGAGACTTCTATATGAGCGTGTTTATAGTGAGCCAGCTTATCTGTTATTAAGCGTATATTAGCGTATAAGTACTGCGAAATATATTGTTATTGCAGTAAATTCTTTCCGTATCAACATGATATTGAAGTGAGTAAATTGGTACCGTTATCCAGCTAAAGCAAACGCTCTAAGCTAAGTGACTTCTTTACTCGAAACCAGAAGTTCCTTGGAACCACTGCCCTTTTGTCCTTTTATTTATGTCTACCTTTTGTTTGTTTCTTTTCAGTCAAATTGCGAAGAAGTGCTCGCGACACACAGTTTGTGAAACTTTGCCTTTGCTTTAGCTGGATAACGGTACCAATCTACTCACTTCAGTATCATGTTACTCAAGTTCAGCATGTGAATGTAAGAATCATCTACATACCGAAACATGAATATTCTTCCTTACCTAAATCAAATTATAGTTGATCACTCTGACCACCTGGTGTTCATCTCGACGACGCAAGGGAACAGGTGCATCGGTTACCAGTGAATTATTCACCACAACAAATATTTCCCCCGGTGAAAATCTAATGCTGTTCCATCATGTGAATGTAAGAATCATCTACATACCGAAACCAGAATATTCTTTCTTACCTGAATCAAATAATAGTCTGCCACTCTGACCACCTGCTGTTCATCTCGACGACGCACGGGAACAGGTGCATCGGTTACCAGTGAATTATTCACCCCACCAATCAA